>NC_060120.1:671647162-674047162 GCF_021461395.2 Schistocerca americana | reverse complement strand
CACTGCGACATTTTGTTTAATCAGCTGCAACATAGAGATATTTCTGATTTCAAGTCACCGAAACAACTGACGAGAAATTCTCTTGATCTTGATCATCATTGGGGTAAATGCAAAAGAAGATATCGCCAGCCCAAAACGTTTCCGCTTTGTAGACTCACACAGAACTGTTGCAAAGGAAGATTAAGGCTAATATTGACGAGCGCATTTAACAATCACTTGTCAGCAGCTATGTTACTCCAACACAGTTTGTTTCCAAAACAAGCTGTTATTCCCTGACAAAGAATTTCAGGCAACAGTTAGATTATTTGGCCTGAACGAAAATGAACTGGGACAGGAATTGACAGTCATATAGAGTATAAGTGATTTCCAAACCGCAAACGCAGCTTTAACACTTCTGAACTGTATCTGCGGGAATAATTTAGAAGCTGTTTTACCGAAATCAGTGAAAGTATTACGAATTATTTGTACAATACCAATGACAACAGCGGAAAGCGAGAGATGTTTTCTCCACACTGAAAAGAATCAAAGACTTTCACAAGAAATACAATGAAAGAAGAGAGACTGAGTGCGTTAGCTACTTGATCTATAGAAAAAACACTTTTGGGTTTCCATAATTTCAATGAACTTGGAATTGGCCATTTTACTCAAGCGAAGGAAAGCGGAATTGACTTCGTCTACAAAAACTATTAATTTAGGTAAAAACGTCGTTGTAATGTTTGTTATTCCATAAATTACTGTCTTGCCTGCAGAAAATACTTAAAACTATATATTTGTGAGTAAATTTTTATATTTTAGTTTCAGAGTAAAAAGTTTTGTTGGATGAAGCTTTAAATCACGTCACTTGCTAATACACTAAATGCTAAATATTCCCCGTTCAAGAAACGTTTTGAAGAGAGAAAATGTAGCATGCGATTGTTTGGTCAGACGTTGCGCCCCATTAATCTGAAGCCAACCGGCCGCCACTGCTTCTTAATAAAAACCACTGCTTCTTAATAAAAACACATTGCGGCTGGTCAACGCCATTATCTTGTACAGCAACAAAACGGTATTTAATGTAAGCATCACTGTATTTGCATTTCTCCGACAAACGCATGACGAAATAAAGAAACAAATAACATTACATGTCTACAGTTCACTATCACATCAGAAGCACACACGACTAAACTACTTGCTTGATCAATACTGACTGAACAACTCGAGAAATCCTATACAGAAGACAGTTGGCACAAAGTGTTAGGAATCGAGCTGATGTTCAACGATCGGCCAAGTTTTCGCACTTCAGCTGAACTCGTTCGCTACGTACTCCACCGATCGGATTGGCTGATGTCAGTTACTGCGTTTACTACCGGGCTGGTGATCGAAGACGAAAATGAATCTCGGAATACATAGCAAATACTGGCTACCCAGTAGACATTTCGTCGTAACTACTAACACATTTGTCTTGATTAAATAGCTACTTGTTTAATTAAATAGCTACTTTTTTAATAACATAGTGCGTTGGCACCGCTCGCTCGGGCCGCGCCCCCTGTAATACCTCCCCACACCTACCTTGTAGGGTGGGGGGCGGGCGCCCCCCTCCTTCGACCTCCCAATCCAGTTTGAAAACCAATGCGTTAGACGGTAGCACATTCCTCACTGTGTAATAAAATTAGATCAGACATCAGTATTTGTCCTAGTTATACCGCAAACATGGGCTACTTTGTGACGGATTGTTAACTGAAAACGTATAGTGCATTAAATGACTAAATGTAAGTTATCGGTAGTTTGATAGATTTAACCTTCCTCTTTTAGAATGAGAAAGGAATTTTGTTGTGTAACTGTTCCTTGCCAATTGAGCCCCACCTGATTTTGTCACAATTTTATCCCATCGGTTGGGGTTACATTGGGACTAGTCATTTTTCAGGCTGCAGTCAATACATAAAAATAACTATCCTAATGTCAGATTGCCTACTCTTTATTTTGACCAGTATTGGCTCCACTACAATGACATAAAAGTAATTAGGAACACAGAAATTTTTAAAAATATATATAATAGATTTAACTCATTAACACGTTTAAGAAACTGTGAACAGATACAAAATCATGAAAAAAAATTGCAAATCAAAAACTAAAAACAGACATCTGATAAAATTCAGTCCATTTCATACAGTCCTTACTCCTTTACATAAAAAATACCCCGACGACCAACTTGCTCCGGCGGGCTGATGATTCGGATAACGTCCTCCGCAGCATATTGCAGAGCATCTTTCTTGGGCTTTTCCACTAGTTTCCACATTTTCCCATGGCGGACACCATATAACCCATCATTGTTCCTTTTGTAACTCGTCCTGGATACAGTCTTCTTCTGTATGTAGCAATTATATACATCCCCTCACACACATCTCTGTTTGGTTCCCGTGGGGCATAACGAAGCAGATTGGTGCAGACTCTTCAGTGTCTTCAGATCCATCTTCCTCATCCAGAACATCCTACACAGTCATCTAATTCTGTATAAGGTACAGAAGACGAGCTCTCATCAGTGTCACTGTCTGTATCCTCTTCGTTTATTATTGTCTTTGTCAGGTGAGGAGCACTCTGTGCAGTTTTAGTTTTTACTCATGAAGTGGTTGGGTCGTTCATCCTGGCAGCAAGAACGCCTTCTGCAGAAATGCTCTTTGCTGCAGGAAATTTACCCTTCTATGCCTCACCATTTGACGCTTCTCAGTTGCTTCATTTCTCTTCTGCACGAGGTGATCCATAAAGGTGTCACTGATGACTGAAGTGAGTTTTGTTTCCCGGACCATTGTGAATGATGGAAGCCTTTACAGCACTATTTGGGGATTCAAGCGGTAGATGCCAGCTTTCTGGAAGCCTGCTTTCAAGTTATCCCCTCTTGAGGTCACGCATTTCCACAGCTTGTTAAGCAAGGTGGGGAATTGGTTCTCGGGGACAGAGCTGCACCTGCTGCCCACTTCCATCCCAAGGATCTTCCGCCACTTTGCTTTCAAAGGTCAAAAGCACGCAACATCAAGTGGTTGCAGAAGATGGGTTGCATTCGGTGGCAATGCAACGAATTTTATGTTGTCGGTACTCTTTACACAGCTGTAGCTCAGGCCGTCGTCTATAATAAGCTTAACATCATCTTGTCATTTCAAAATAGGTGGGAGTAACTGAGTAAACCAATCCTCAAAGCACTCACTGTCAAAACACCCACTCTTGGATCTGTTATACATGGCCCATTTTCCATCCATGTATCCCACAATTTGTTGGCCTTGTAATTTATGTAAAGAGGGAAAGTGTTCTCACTACATTACCACATACCATTAAGGAGATACACACTTTTGATGAGTTCCATTTGTTTTCTGGGTACTTTGTTCCCCTTTTAGTAATTATTTTTGAACACCCTAGATCACCAACCAAATTAGTTTCATCACAGTTACACTTATTCCCAGGGGAAAACACTTTCCGTCTCTTTCTCCAAATTGTCAAAGAATGAATTCACAATTTCTTCGTCGTTTGCTGCTCTTGCATCCGAAATGTTTTTTGCAGCCCTGTGCTTCAAAATAGCTTTGTGCCTTTGCATAAATTGCCTTGCCCGGTCTATTCCAGGAAAGTTGTTTTTAAACCTGGCTTCCTTCCTGCCGCATCTGTTAAGGTAAGCCTTTACCGTAACGGAGGTCGAAAGTCCACATGGGGAATCCAAAACTTGATAAAGCTATCAGATGGGAAACAAACTGCTCCTCTTCTGACTTTGTAAATACACAATGCCTGCCAACTGTTCCCCAATTCCTTTATTTTTTTAGTAGAAGTGTTTTTTTTTGGAATGCCGTACTTTTGAGACGCCTTCCGGTACATCAGGATTTTCGCTTTAATTGCATTAAACAACCTCCTGGAGACTTCCTCGGTATAATTTCTGTATACCCTTGACCCAAGGGCTCGTTTATATTTCTGAACCATACTTTGATGGCTCCTAAAACAAAAGAGATAATCAAAATCAGTTAAAACGTATCTGTGGGCTAACTTTGGGACAGTTCCAAAGTTGCCCCATGAAAATCTCATTAGTGACAAAAGCAGCCAAACTAGATACTAATTATAGAATTTTTTATTCTATATTCACAGAAATTGTAGCTAAAGCATGTACGATTTGTTATATTTACCTTTCTATCGTGGTCCAACTGTCGTTCCAATTGCGTATGTGAAAGTTTGCGGCGAACTTGCAAGAAGTCAAAAATGACACAAAGCAAGGTTGTATATGGAAATTTTTGGAGACAGCCAGTAGATGACAGCAATGAACAAAGACTGTAGAGGCCTCAGAAGCAACAATGTATCTCACAAGTTGCAGCAGCAGGAAATTTAAAACAAAATTGTCACTGTCCTAATTTTACCTCACCAGTCCCAAAGTAGACCTAGTTTACGGTACTGATAGAAAAACTGTTTTGCTGGGCTCTAGATATTGCATTAAATTTTTGATTTTATCATACAGTAATCCATTTGAGGTGCAGTGAACTATAAAGCACGTCATCGTCGATTGTGAGGCTGTAGCCATTACTCGTGCTTCTGACGTCTGTTGATCTTATGGTGGGTCAGGTTAACCTGTATGTATATAAACATTCACGAAAAGAAGTCTTACTGAGTTCTTTGATATTCAGTTAAATATGAGATCTAAGACGCTCTGCTTTTGGTCCATATGGTTCTCAGCTGCTCATTTGTGTTCTAGTCAAGTGGCCGTGTAGGTAGACAGTACTACTTGACTGTAATAATTTCCACAAACGGCAGTTTGTGTTTGGAGTTGGTTGTTTACTTTGCTGGAATTGGCTTATGTGTGTGGTGTCAACATGAACTCTGTTTTAAATGCTAACGGAAAAGAAAATTACCAGGAAACATTAGCCGCAAAGGAACTAGGGCCACCCAGACCAGATCTGTTGACTAAGAAAATGACAAAATCAAATAAGCATGACTACAAGCGAGCATTTAACAAAGTAATGTATAATAAGATTAAGTTGTTGTGTGGGTGCAACATAAGAATGTGTAATTTTTAGCACAGAAATTAATTTGTTAACTAATACATGTGTTGCGGATCTTGTACATTTGTGTGTAAAAATGAAAAAAGCACAAAACCTCCCACTAACACAAAAATGTGAAACAGAGAGTAGCAAAAGCTTTATCTTATTTTGATCTTAACTCAAACTGTACTTAATTATGCACAAAACAACAAAATTCCACAAAAACAATCCTTTCACTACTACTACTACTACTACTACTACTACTACTACCACTACTACTATTACTAATATTATTATTATTATTGGCAGTGGCTGTAGGTGTATAAATATGTTGATAAGCATAACTGTTATTCAGCAGACACTATTAATTTTGTGCTTTCTTATTTATCTGAATCTAAAAATTTGTGAACACACAGTATGTATAGTCACAAGCCACCACTGTAGAGAGGTCTTAGTAGATAAAGTTTTGAAGGCCTGAAATGTATGGAAAATAAGTTCTGAAATTGAATCACTTTCATATCTCCTACTTTGCAGTATGTGCACAGAGGAGACAATCAGCTCTGACCTGTGTGCTCTGCGTAAGTTGGTCCATGTGGTGACCAAGCTATCTGTTGCAAAATGTGTATCTGTGATGCATGCTTTCACACACACAGTTCACAAACCCCAATGTGCAAACACTATCCTCAGTGCAAACAAGGAGCTCCACAGTGAATTCCCCTAGATGCGAGTGTAACAGGTTGTTGTAGTTAAATGAAAATGGAATGTGAAAGACTGAGGCAATCAGGAAACAGTCTTGATACACGTGTTTTATAGCCTTACCATTATGTATCCTGTTGTGAAATAGGAGATATGAAAGTGATCTGATCTTCGAGTGTATTTTATACCCAAATGACACATTTCTGGAGTTGGGTTCTCTATCAAAACTTTATTCCTGGTAGCCTGTAACAGCAGTTGTGAAACATCCTGTATAAATAGTCAGCTGGTTTGTCATGAGCTTCTGAACAATGTATATATTGCTTTTATAATATAGATGTTTCTGCAATTTTCAGATTTAACAGATGAACAAGTGAACAGAAAAGTGGAATTATGCAATGAATTGCTTGAAGTTGCTGATGTTCTGGAACCAGGGATGTCACGCTTGAGGGGTATACTGCTGTATGAGCTACAAGCTGCCATGGTGGTTCAAGCTAAGAGAGACTTCAATGCTGACAAAATCACAAAGTCTGCAGCTCAGGTACATACAGCACATACAATATGTTTACCACTAATTTATCATAAGTTGTTTTTGGAATCTCATTTAGCCCTAAATAGTCCCTTGTAGAACAGGACCTATTGTTTTGCTTGACACCCCAGAACTGATGCCTAAAATTTGAAATTATATCTGTCTTCATGTGTTTATATTTCAAAGAAACATCATCATTTGGTATTCCAACTTTAATATTGTATTGTCATGGTATAGCTTTATTTAAACAATAGCAGTGCTCAGGAATGAGTACGGTGTGGAGCTACTTACACAAACCATGCTTGGACAGGGATATTGTGACCATGAGAAGCACTCTTTGGTAAATAACAAAGAGAAACTGGCTGTGAAGACTGGTGTGAAACAATCACTAGCATAATGCACAAGTTCAAATGAATTAACCAATAAGCCAAGATCTGAGATGTAGCAGACGTTATACAAATAGACAAGCAAATAAGCAAATTGTTGATGCCCTAACAGGTGATTATTAAAAAGCAGCTCGTGGTCTTGCGGTAGCATTCTCGCTTCTGGCGCATGGTGTCCCGGGGACACTCCTCTTTATCCTGTGGATGGCTGTGACTGTGGGAGCGATGTATTCTGTGGTGCTGGAATGCACTGTCTGGTGAAGCACTACCCCAGGATGAAGCATGATTGTTGAAAATGTAAATTGTGATAGCAGCATCCAACTTCTGCCATCACATGTTATCTTTGTCGTATGTGGCACTGCCACAATTTCTTTTAAGGATCTAAAAAAGTGTACAGTTACTTCGCAATATTCCAGTTTTCCCCATGGAGTCTTCTTCACATTTTAATACCCCTGCAGTCAGTTTAGTTACATGTCATGGACTGTAAGATCTAGGAGTTGTTTTTCTTTTTTAAGTTTTTGTTTTTTAAGTAGAAACATTGTTACACATACTTCATGAGTTTCCACATTATCTATGTGCAGGTCCATAGCCACTGTAAATTTCTTGAAGGTAATAATTTTTCTGTGTAGGTGGTGGTGCAGGAGGGAGCAGTACATGATAGCAACCACAATGAGAGTTACGCACAACAATAATAACTACAGACTGAAATACCCCACATGTAAAGTCCATATGTAAAATGGAAAACACGCAACC
The DNA here is from genome assembly GCF_021461395.2 of Schistocerca americana. Lineage (NCBI taxonomy): Eukaryota > Metazoa > Arthropoda > Insecta > Orthoptera > Acrididae > Schistocerca > Schistocerca americana. Next base: position 674,039,822 of record NC_060120.1, on the reverse strand, counting down.
CTAGTGTTGATTTTACCACTGTGCCAGTATACATAACACATTAACATATATTAGTGTAACTGTCAAAGTGAAAAAATGCCATATGACTGCCTCTGACCCTGTCTGAAGTAAATGCAAGTTTCTCCCAATCAAGCAGAGTTGCTTTATGAAGCAGAACTTTACCATAACAATCTCTAAATCCACTTATTGTTTTCATCATTTTCTCCATTATCTGCGGAAATTAGTGCACCCCTCCTCCTCTTCCCCCCCCCCCCCCCTCAAGAAACACACACACACACACACACACACACACACACACACACACACACACACACACACCATTGGACTATGTCTGCTCACCTTAGTTATAATTTCACAACTGAAGCAATGCAATATTGAAAATAATACAGTACTGACTATAATGCTTTGAATAGGCTTTAAAGCAGGGATAACAATGAAACAACTGTTTCCCCAATTGTATAAAGGGAAGAGGGGTACAGGAACTTCTCGGACTCCATATACAATTACTCAGACCACACATAGCATAGTCTCAGTCTCATTGCTTCAGGCAAGAGCATTTATTCAGTCCCAGAAATTACCAATGCTTTCTTTAGGGCAATATGTTTGAATACACTTGGAATTAATACTGACAAAGAAATTGTTTTCAGCTTAGAAGCAGCACATGTATCAAAGGGCACTCATACAGTATAATCCATAAAGACAAAGGGAGTCTTACAAAATCTGAAACTTAAAAGAAAAATGAAATATCAGTAGTTAAATTATCCTTATCATACACATGTACATATCAGAAACTAAATCATTAAAACTGACTTGCAGGTACCATAAATAGAGATCAATCAATACATTCTGGATGAGACTCCGTGTGTCTAATTCCTAGGCACACACATAGACAATGATTTGATGTGGCACCAGCACCTGAATAAGTTAGCCAATAACCTCAGTTGTGGCTACTTTGTTCTTATAAGGGAAACTCCCTATCTCACCCCTCTCAGATTTAGCGGTAAAATGGTCCAGTGCATTATCCTTCAAAAACTGATCACAGATCATGCATGAAAACAGGAAGAAAGTGTACTGAACCCTGCAAAAAGAACCAAAATCGAAACAGTGAAAATGCAACATTCATCGAGTTTAAATTGCAATGGCATCGTGGTTATGTGATCATGATGTTGTATAATACGCCAATTGCCAAGACTACAGGAGGAGAAAAGATACATCAATGACCAAACTGAAAGTTCATAATTTTGTGAGATGGAGTGTGGAAGATAATTTTATGATGGGGAGGGGGGAGAAAGGGGGCACGAGGGAGATTTGAACACAGATCTCCTGCTGTGTAGTCCATCACCATGATCACACAACCACAACACCATGATTCTTGCAACTCGCACGATGTTGCACATCTTGAGCTTTGACAGTTTACTGTCTCTCCTCTTCTTTTTCTTCTTCTTCTTCTTCTTCTTCTTTTTCGTGGTTCAGTAGACCCTCTTCCTGTTTTCTTGCTTGATCTGTGTTCAGTTTTTGGTGAGCTATCCACTGGGCCATTTTACCACTAAATCAGGGGAAGGGGCGGGGGGGAGGGGGGGGGGGGAGTGATGGGGAGTTCCCTTTGTTAGAAATGTGTCTCACTATGTTCACCTGCTGATGGGATGATTTGCATAATCTTCTGGGACAATGCATTTAAGATCAATTAGGCATTTACCATATAGAAGTATGTGCCAAGAGTATTCTGTAAAGCAAATAACCAAACATCTTGCAAAAGTCTCTTCAGAGAGTTAAGAGTTCTTGCACATGTCTTTCAACAAACATTCTCCCTGATGGTAATTCTGGTTAATAACAGGAGTTAATTTAAGGGGAGTTGGAACACCCTATCCCAACAATGTTAAATTTAGTGACTTGGCTTCCCTATATTTCAGGAACCACTGTAGCCATTGACATGAAACTTTTACAGGACATTAAACTTTATGTTCTGGGTCTACTGAACTACAATCATTATGCTTCAGCCACTCCTTTTGGAAATACAATTATTTGATTACATGGTTGAAATGTTGTGTACTTTTTTGTACATTATCCTAAATAATTTCAATTATACATAACATTATGTTCTTTTTTAAGTTCCGCAGACTCAGGATATGTATGTTATTACTACCTAAAAATTTGAATATTCTACTCAAAGTGGTTTCTGAGATTTAGGGGGAAAATGCAACAGAAAATGTAAATTTTCAGGAACGGCTTCTAAAGTTTCAAAACACTGTAACTCATTAACATATGCTTAATTTTTTATTTTTAGTCACTCAGAAACACCCTGCACCATACTGTATATCATTATCTTGATATTTTTCCAAGTTTTTTCTTCTTTTCTTCTTTCTGGGCTCCTTAGTGGCCAACTGTGCTGCATAATCTGCTTTATCAATGCAAATCTTGTCCATCTGTTGAAGTTCTCTAATGCAGTTTCTCCAGGATTAATTCCCATATGCTGTAGCACTTTCCCCCTACCAGTGTTTCCATCACTAAAAGCAATAACAGCATCACTGACCCCTCACTTTAGTGTCTTCATTCCAACAAAAACATTTTTTGGTAAGCGAGTCCATAAAAGATTATTGAATGACTCATTGGGATTTTGAGTTTGACCATGCAGACACTTCTTCAGTAATTCAGGATTTGCCAGGTCTCTGTAAATAGGTTTTATGATATCCATGACTGCTGCTGGGATGGAATGTTTATGGCTTCCTGTTTGAGTACTGGGTATTGCAGTAATTGCACCATTAATTGGTATACTGGTTTTTCATCATTTGACAGTCTGTGGAAGAAGGTAGCCCATACTGCCTGCTTCATTTTCAATAAATTCCCAGTATTATTTCTAATGGCCATCCCATAACACTGCTGTACTTCGTCTATCATTTTGTCTGTCAGCCTGCCTCTTATGATTTTACCATCAGAAAGTTTCTTGTCTCTCAAACTTTATTTCAACTTCTTCAACCTAGTGACCATCCTCTTCTGGACATGACCTTTATAACACAACAATCCACAGCCTTCTATATAAAAAAAATACCAATTTTATTAGATCTTGAAGTAATGCACGTAAAAATTTTAACATTTTCAACTGGTGTAGATTATATTTAAAAAAATAAAATAAAATACTTCCTATATGAGTTTATAAGTAATATATATGTCATTTCATTCAGAAAATTGCAAATTTTGTAACAAAATAAAAATCTGAAAATGTGAAAAAAAAATTCCGTTCTAACTCCCCTTAGATGAACTATGTATTTCACACCCACAATACTAGAGTTAAAAATAATTTCTAAGCATCCCAATCTAGAGTTTGGAATGTGAGTTTTATGTTCTGGTGCAAAAGTTAATAGGAAGTTGCTGATAGAGATCAGGCAAGAGACTGAAAAATCTCCAAAAATTCAATAACAAAGTAGAAGAATACTTTATTAGCCACTCATTTTACTATTTATCAGAACATTGGGATTCAGGCCTGTAAATTCTGATGAGCTGTAATGGTTGCATTAAACAGATCTTGACCTTGCCAGTATGTAGACAGCGAATAATATTCTGTTGTAAGTAACATAAATTGCTTATTTTAAATATCACCTAAAACAGCATCTGATTAGTTTAAGAGCCAGAGCAGTGGCATTTTTAAAAGTAAAGGCATTTCTATTTCTCATAATAACTAGTGTGAGTAAATTATCCCTAGTCATAATTTGTGGTTAGTATACTTTACAGAAGGAGCCTGAACACTCAGCATAACTTGACTAATTTCACATGATTTACAGAGCATGATCTGTGAATGATTAAATGGCTGAATGAACGCACAGGGACATCTATACAGATGTAAGCTAATATTGTATTATTGCAAAATTAGTACAGGTAATGAAGGACACCTTTGTACACAAAAAAGTAATGCAAAACATTAGTGCCCGTGTTATTAAGAAGTACAAAGCAATGTTCCTTTGGACAAGTACGCATGTTCAAAGACCCTGCAGTGACTATAGCCATCAATAGACACAATATACAGCTGTAAGTTGGAATGAGGGCAGTGAAACTTTGTGTCAGACCAGGACTCAAACCCAGATTGCCTGCTTTACAAGAGCGGTCACCTTAACTGCTTTACATACATACATACATGCTTGGCCATCCAAGCATGAATCCTGCCCAGACCAGATATGTTGCCATTGACATGTCATGACCTGCATTTGTATGTTATGTATATTCCTGTCTGGGAAGGCTGTATTTGTTGACAGTTAGGGGCCTGGAATTGGTGAATAAATATGAAACAGCAGTGCCTTGTTATTAAGAAGTACAAAGAAATGATCTTTTGTACATACGTGCATGTCCAAAGGATCATTGCTTCATTCCTCATTGTATGAATGCAAGTTGTGACACATGGATGATGACATATGGAAGTTTTGGTCTGGCTGGAATTTGTGCTTGAATGGCCGAAGCAGTTAAGGTAACTGCTCATCTGAAGTGGGAAATCGAGGTTCGAGTTCCAGTCTGGCACAAAGCTTCATTGTCATCATTCCAATATACAGAAAAAGATGGTTCATATTCACCACTACGAATAGATTTTCTGTACAAAAAACAAAGTCAGAGGCCCTAGTGCTTAGTAAGAGATGTACAACAAAATTGAATCCACAAACAAGTTGAAAGTACTGACACTGTTGCAAATACCCTTAATTTCAAGCTGTTGGACACTGTATTAATAAAATTATTTCTCCCTCTCTAGAGGAATATTTGAAACACTGTACTATGACATGGACAACCAATGTTCAGTATCCTTAACTATTAGTGACTTTTCTTTGTGAGTCAAATGTAACAGAATTCACTCAGACTTAATATGGTAATTGAGGGAATATGAGGTCAAGGTATAAAGCTCTCAATCTGGCACAGCAAGTACATTTGACAGCAATGAAATTTTGGTTTGGTATGTTGGTACATATTAAGTCACATATCAGCTTCATCTGCAGAATGGCCTTGTTTGAATTAAGTAAGCTTACTCTGAGAGATGAAATCTTCTCAGGTTATCTGCAGTTGTGACATCATCTTATTGCATTTTCACAACATTTCAACAAATTTCCCTTGTTACCTTCAGGCAAAGTGTTGGGCTCATGTCTAGTTTGTTCCTTTATAGCTGCTGAACTGCAAGGTCATTGGCCAAGGGTCCAAAGGGAGAGTCAGTCGTGTGCCTCTAGAGGAGATGTTGTGGCCAGTGGTGGGGAGTCCATCTGGCAAGGTGGAGAGGGTTAAGGCCATAGGTGTCTGTAAGGGGGACAAGAGGGACCACATACCTCCTCCTGGAATCTGGCTACAGATTTTATATTCATTACTGAATTCTCTTATATTTCTAGCAATCAATGTCTGCAACCCCACTAAACTGCAGATTTAGCATTGACCATCTGCATGAATCTGGTTTTCTCATTGTCACTCCGTTTATGCAAAATTATTTCATTACTTGTTGTGGCTACAGTTTCGGTGCTGATCTGCAAATGTGATGGATATGAACCTTTACACAATGATGCAGCAATAATGTCTTCCTCATTCAGGCCTCACTGAGCTGCAGGAAGGGACCTCTCTCTCTCTCTCTCTCTCTCTCTCTCTCTCTCTCTCTCTCTCTCTCTCTCTCTCCATGGCACAAGGATTCCATCACAAATTCCCAACACATAAATGTAGCAGCAGTATACATTCCAGTGATCTTTCCTAAATTCCCAAAGGACACTCCCTCACCTTTATGCACAACAGTACTTTACCATTGATCTGTGGAAAAAGAAACCTATGATGCCTTGTTGATTTGCATTCAGTTTTACACAGCAGCTATTGTAGTATACTCAAAAGAAAACAGCCATGTTATATTGTAGGTGTTTACATTTGTACTTAATCTCGAGGGAAAAAATACCATTCTCTGCACAAAAGTAGAGGGAAAAAGGTATGAAATTCAAGAAAATGCATTTTTCAGAATATGGACCTTTTCAAAGTCTGTGTGAATGCCTTGCCACATGCAGTCACAGAACTATGAACTCTCCCATTCCAATTGGTATGCTGCACAATATTGTGAGAAACTGGTATGACAAGGATTACCTTTGTGCAGTGTTAGGTGGCTAAAAGTTGATAGCACTTACAAATTGGAGGACAGTTTTGGAATGTTTCTCATATTCATCTGGTGGTATACTGACCCTGGGCTACACTTTACCTGAGCAACCCAAAAATCAACATAGCTCTTGAAACCCCTTTTTTAAACAGCTTCAATATTGGAAAAGGACTGATTGCTACTCACCATATAGCAAAGATGCAGAGTCACAGACAGGCACAACAAAAAGACTACTAAACATGGAAGCTTTTGGCCACAAGGCCTTCTTCTCAAACAGACAAAGAAAACACACACAAATGCAACTCACACACACATGACCACTGACTCTGGCTGCCAAGGCCAGCCAGTCTGAAGTGCTTGAGGTGTGAGAATATGAAAGGTTGCTGCAAAATAGGTGAATTAACAAGATAAGAAATGAGGTTATTTTCTTCAGAATTGGTGAGGATAGCTACATGTAGAAGATACTGACAAGAAAGAACAGGATGATGAAACATGTTTGAAAAAAAAAAATGCTTCAAATGGCTCTGAGCACTATGGGACTTAACTTCTGAGGCCATCAGTCCTAACATGTTTGACATAGAGGGCAAAATCTGTAAGGGACGAGTAGAGATTGGAACACATCCAGCAAATAATGAGGAATTTTGGTGGATGTGCTACTCTGAGATGAAAAATTTGACACAGAAGAGGAAGTCATGGCTGGTTACATCAAACCAGTCATAAGACTGATGTCCCAAATCAAAAATCAGTTTTAGTTGTATAATGATGTACACAATGACTATATGCTATCTGATCAACAGTGGACATTCTATGGGATGTGTCCACCCTTTGCCTTTAATAGAGGAATAGCAGCCCATTCTTCCTCAAGGGCTGCAACAAGAGAAACTAAGCCCATGCCTCCAGAGCCACTTCCTCTACAAATTATCTGATTATCTATGAGGATTGTTCAGCAAGTAAAGCAAAACATATTTTTCTTTTTTCAGAAAGCAGGTTGGTTTTATTCAGGATTCCATTACACCATATTATTCCCCACTCTTTTGACCACAAAACCATATTTTTCAATATAATCTCCATTCAATGTGACAGGCTTGTGCCACATTACATGGAGAGCCTGTATGCCCACATGGTACCACTCTACTGGTCGACATCAGAGCCAATGTCTTGCGGCATCAGTAACCTCCCTGTCATCCAAATACTGCCTCATGTGGAGCACATCCTTTATTGTGCCAAACAGATGCAAGTTGGAAGTTGGAAGGTGCAAGATCTGGGCTGTGGGCAGATGAGGAAGAACAATTCAATGAAGTTTTGTGAGCTGCTCTTCAGTGCACAGACTTGTGTGAGGCCTTGCTTTGTCACAGAGAAGAAGAAGTTAATTAGAATTTTTGTGGTGATGAACATGCTGAAGCCATTTCTTCAATTTCCTAAGGATAGCACAATACACTTCAGAGTCCCAGAAGACAGTCACCATGACTTTACCAACTGAGGGTGCAGCTTTGAACTTTTTCTTTGGAGGAGAGGTGTTGTGACACTACTCCATGAATTACCATTTTATTTTTGGTTCAAATTGATGAACCCATGTTTCAGTGACCTGTGATGATGCTTAACAAAAAATTGTCACAATCAGACTTTTAACGCACAAGCAACTCTGCACAAATGGCACCACATTGCTCTTTATGATCTTCCGTTAGGTGGGGAGGAACCTAATAGGTCCACACCTTTGAGCACCCCAACTTGTGGATGAGGCTGTCGGCACTACCAACAGGGACATCCAATTGAGCAGCAAGGTGTTTGATTTTGATCCTATTGATCACCTCAAATGAGAGTATCTGCATGTTCCAACACTGCATGAGTCACAGCTGTTTGCAGCCGTCCACACATGAGAAATCAGACAGGATTGCATGATCTTGTTGTGATGATGATGGGTGCCTTACCCAATGACTCACTGTGTTTTCCTTCACTGCCAGATCTGCACAAACATTCTGCAAGTGCCTATGAATATCTATGATGGTCTGGTTTTCCAGTTCAGTGACAGCACTCTGCTTTGATCGCACCTCTGTTGCTGTTTTTCATTAAAGATTTTAGGCTTTTAATAGGAGATTATCAGCAGTGATAGGTTTACCTTTTCCAAGTAGCAGCATTCCTTTTAAGTTTGCAAGTTTAAATTTAGTTTGAGTAAGCACATATAGTTTGTAGTAGTTTAATGATGGTTTGCCATTACTATAGTTCTTAACAGCTGTTTCACTTTGATGATGTATATGTTGTCTCATTCCACATCTTTAAAAGTTCATCATCATGATAGTCTCTATGGAACATGATGAATAAGAGAATACAGAGATTAGATGAATGATCAAAGCTTATTCTGTGATACTGTTGGTATTAATGGCAGTAATGTATCAGTATATGAGAATAAGAATACTTTTGGAGAAGCTGAGCAATACAAGGTCCTTTACAGAATATCCCATCAACATGTAGTGATATCAACCTCTGTGTGAGACTTGAGTGTCTCTGGATGGTGCAGTGTGGGTGATGTTTGGACAGAGTGAGAGGAAATACAGTTCATTCTATACTAGTATTCACTGGAGACGTATGTAAAGTTGTTCTTGAGAATAAAGTGTACATTATGCTACACATGTTGTATATGACTGGAAATAGTTCCTACTGTACTGTGGCCGACTCTTCCTACATTGGTGACTCTATGTCTATTGTGAAATGCACAATAAATTTGCTATTCCGTATTACTCCACTCCATTTTATTACATTGCAACAATGTGGCCATTACACCATCTGTCAGCCATCATACTGCATCTGGATTACAGTACCAACAGGACTGCAGTGTAGGGTAGTGGTGCCCCAAGGCAGCAATAGGAAATTAGCAGGCTGCTTAACTTGTGGAGGTGATGCCTGAAATGCTCCTCTAGATGCTGGAGTGCAAGGGATTCTGCACCTGCTGCCTACTAGCCTACCCACAGTGTTCCTCCTTGTCAACCCCTCATGGTCCCCAGACCCTGCCTAGTTGATCTCTTCCCCTTGCTACAGCCCCTAGACTCCCTTTCAACATCCCACTAAATACAGAGTCAAAATAAGCCCAGCAACACTGTTGTTAGCATTTCCACAAAAATCCTTAGCCCCTCAGAAGTTTTGTTTGTCCCTCCTGACTCAATATTGATCCTCCTCTCAATTAACTTTGACACATTCCTGTAATTTATGCTGCTTTATGTTTTGTCTTGACTTGCTGAAAAGGTATGTTTGACATGTTGCCAATCTGACAATGTTCCATTAATGACTGTATGAAAATTAATTCCAGTTTAATGTTTTGCATATGTGTTTACTTTTCATTTGTAGTTTGGTAACACTGTAACCTGACTTCTGTTTTATTGCTCTTAGGAAATCATGGGAGAAGCAATGACTCTGTTGCAAGATGCAACAAAAATTCTCCAGTCAGAGCCTGACATGACAAAATTACTTGAAGAAAAATTGGAAGCCCTTGCTACAGAGTTAAATGATGACTGAAATCCAATTTTATTTATTTAATAACTTAGAAACTAGGATAGGCAATAATATTTATGCAATAAAATGTTCTGTCTGTGATGATAGTTTCATGAAGTGTTGCTTTATTTGTATATCTTTTTATATACAATATATCAAAAAGAATAATGTAGTATGGATGGAACCTACTATATACAATATCTTATAAGTTAAGTATACTTTCAAATCTACAATCAAATTTGAAGCATTAATTGAAAAGTACAAAGAAAATTTATTGTATGATTTAATAAAAATGTTGTTATGAATACATTCCTTTACCTGTCATGTTTTCATATTTACAAAACTATTTTTACAAGCCATTCAAGTAAACAGTACATCTGTTACAATAGCCTCAGTGTGTTTAATAGTTTTAGGATGTAACACTTTGTAACATCAAGAAAACAAAAAATCTAGAATGGAAAATCCAGGATGGAATGTAACAATATTATGAAATGAAAAGTTGCCACTCACCATATAGCAGACATGCTGAGTCACAGATAGGCACAACAAAAAGACTGTCGCAAAAAAAGCTTTCAGCCAGTAAGCCCTTCATCAAAAAGATACACACACACACACACACACACACACACACACACACACACACACACACATGCAAGATGGTGGGCTGGGGGGAGGGGGGGGGCAGGTTAGTGGAAAAGGGGACAAGTAAAAAGACAGGGTGCAATGGTGGAATGAGGGCTGTGTAGTGTTGGAATGGGGACAGGAAAGGGGTTGGATGAGTGAGGACAAGGACTTCTGAAGGTTGAGGCCAGGAGGCTTGTGGGAACGTAGGATATATCACAGGGAAATTTCCCACCTGCGCAGTTCAGAATAGCTGGTGTTGGTGAGAAGTATCCATATGGCACAGGCTGCGTAGCAGCCATTGAAATGAAGGATGTCATGTAGGGCAGCGTGCTCAGCAACCGGGTGGTCCACCAGTCATGTGATCTAAAAGCTAGGTTGCAACCACTGTGATATGTTCTATGTGGGCATGACAACCAACAAGCGGTCTGTCTGCACGAATAGCCACTGACAAACTGTGGCTGAGAAACAAGTGGATCTCCTGGTTCCTTTTTATAGTATTAAAACAAAAAATCTAGTTGTCTTAATAGTGAGAAGCTTCACTGATACATTATAGCATACTTCCAAAACCAGTTGTCTTAAAAATCAACTTTCAGATATCCACAGAAGCAAACTGTACTATCACTTTACTATAAACAAAAAATTTCTAGAATATCTGGTGTTCATGAAGTCATTCTTTTTAATCAAATCAGTCAACTGTGAGGATTAACTAGGTTAAAATCAAACTGTAGTATCATGCCTCATAGTACGAACACAATTACATGTAACACAGGTAAGATTATAATGCAACAGGAATGTGATATATTAATAACAACATATCATCTAAAAATTTATCTCATGCTTTTATAGAATGGGGCAAAGTATTGGAAGCAATAGAAAATTAAAATATGGTATTATGTGAGAGCAGACTGCTTTACCAAGAATGGGAGAGTGAACCCTTAATACATTTTAGTGATGCTTGTGGGGTCTAATTAGGATACATTCCAGTGTCCAGTCCTAAAAAGCTTAACAACCAATGAAATTCAGTTTAAGAGAAGCCTAAAGGATTTATTGGTGGCCAACTCCTTCTACTCCATTGATGAATTTCTGAGGAAAACCAACTGATTTGTATATAAGTACAACATAACTTCTGCACAATTTCAGTGCAGTAATGTGTTCACTGAAAATTTGTGTGTGTGTGTGTGTGTGTGTGTGTGTGTGTGTGTGTGTGTGTGTGTAAGTATAATCTAACTTCTGCACCATTTCAGTGCAGTAATGTGTTCATTGTAAATAAGTATTACAGTAGTTGTATTACATGTTTCTTACCTTATAAATAAATATAAAACTTTTTTATTTTAAATTCAGTGCAATAGTATTTGTAAAATGACTCTTAGTGTTCATTAAAAAATGACGATCATTCCACTTGGGACCTGTGGAATGGTACATTAGCTTATTTGTTTTAGTTTAAATATTTGTCATGTATTGTTGTTTTTCTGACATGTTCCACATCCTGGAGGACCTCCTCACTACGGATCAATTGGAATGAAAGTAAATCTAATCTAATCTAATCTAACGTCAAGATCTTGCAAATATTAGCACTACCTTCGTAAATTGCTTTCTGTGGCATAATGGTCAATATGTTTTGACCCTGCTCCCTGCAGGGTTTTAATGTCTTGATGGTAATGGTTTTTGTCTATAATATTGACAGATTTCAAATTAAAGTAACTTGACCTTGTAAGGTAATTTTTGCTCAAGTTCTTGTTGTTGTTGTTGTTTTTTGTATTCAGTCTGATGATGCTTTGATGCAGTTCTCCATGCTGGTCTACCCTGTGTAAGCTTCTCCATCTCTCCATAGCTACTGCAACCTACATACATTTGGCCCTGCTTACTGAATTCTGGCCATTTTCTCCCTCTAGAATGCTTAACCCCCCCCCCCCCCCCCCCCACCAACACACACACACACACACACACACACACACACACACACACACAATTTCTTCCATTCACAAACTGATGATTCGTTTGTTACAGTATGTGTCTCGCTAACCAACCCCTTCTTTAAGTGGAATAATGCCATAAATTTCTTTCTCCTCAGTGAGATTCAGTACCTCCTCATTAGTTATTCAGTCTACCTATCTAATTTTCAACATTGTTACAGCACATTCCAAAAGCTTCTATTTTCTTCTTGCCTGAAATACTTATTATTCATGTTTTGACTTCCATATATCACTACACTCCAGACAAATACCTACAGAGAAGACTGCCTAACACTTTAATTTATACATTTTAACACAAAAAGAGCAATGCACCATGAAGAAGATATGCAAACTGGCCACAAATTGATATTTGTACTAGTATTGAAGGAAATTGCAAAACTGTAAATTTTGGCAGCGATGGATGAATGCAAGATGGTGCAGCACATTTTCACCATGCATCTGCCAAGGATAGTAAACAGGGAAATGTCAATACTGGGCCATAAAGTCTTTACAAATTTCATTCCTTGTATTCAGTCAGACAGTAACTATGCCTCACAGACAGGTGTCTGAACAATATACACAAGTGTCAGTTTTTAAGAGAGGATGTGTGGTTGGGCTCAAAGAAGGCAGTTGGAGTGGTTGGTAAATTGCTCATCATTTGAATGAGAATGATGTCCACACAACGATGTTGACAGGAATGGGTGAACACAGTGTCAAGAAGGAAGCGGTCGACCTAGAGAGATGACAGAAGATGAGGGCCAAACAGTCATCAAATAGACAATCAAAGCCCCAGATTCACCATTATCAGCTATCCAACATGCAACTGCAGCTTCAGTCATCATAAAGATCATTAATAAGGTGCTCACAGAAAGGGGGCTGAGCTCACAGTGCATGTCATGCTGACTACCATTGAGCTCTGTACACCAACAAGCCCATTCCCAATGGTGTCAGGCACATTTGGTCTGGAATCTCTTATACTGGAGTAGAATTATCTCCACTGATGCATCACACTTCAAACTGAGCCCCTGTGACCAGAGAAGATGTGTCTGGAGACACTCTGGACAGTGGTGGGATACCAACCTAACTGTCACCTGCCCTATGGCCTGACAGCCACGAGTGATGTTCTGAGGTGCCATTTCATTTCATAGCAGAACTTCTTTTGTTGTCATCCACAGCACCCTTACAGTTCAGCAGTGCATAGATGATATTCTACACCCTGTTGTGTTACCCTTCCTGGTAAGTCAACTTGGGCTTACATTTTAGCAAGATAATGCCCATCCATACATAGTGAGCATTTCTACTACTTGCCTTCATGCTTGTCAAACCCTAGCCTGGCCAGCAAGATCTCCAGATCTCTCACTATTTGAGAATGTTTGTAGCGCTATGGACAGGGCCCTCCAACCAGTTTGGGATTTTGACAATCTAACGTACCAATTGAAAATAATTTGGCATGCTATCTCTCAGGAGGACATTAAAAAAACTGAAAAACGGCTTGCACTTGGGCCACAGGTCTAGACCATCATGTCACTGAGTTGACTTGCTCAATTTTTGAATCTCTATCTTTTGAACAAATCATCCAATTTTCTTGAAATTGTAATCATTTGTTTGTCTGTACATGATCAGTGCATCAACCAGTTTCTGCCCCATTTGGGTAATTCCTTCGTGGTGCACTTTTATACTTCACTTTGGCCATGGTCAGTAGTTTGCTGCCCAAATAGGAAAACTCTTCTACTTCTTTTAGTGTCTCATTTCTTAATCTAATTCCCTCAGCATCAAATGATTTAATTCAGCTACATTTCATTACTGTAGTTTCACTTCTATTGATGTTTATGTTAGAACAACTTTTTATTACACTATCCATTCTACTTAGCTGCTCATCCAAGTCCTTTGCTGTCTCTGATAGAATTAATTTGTTGTTAGCACACATCAAAGATTTAACTTTTTTCTCCCTGGACATTAATTCCCTTTTCAAATTTCTCCTTGGTTTCCTTTATAGCTTGCTCAGTACTCAGTTTAAATAAAATGGAAGATAGGCTACAACCGTGTCTTACACTTTTCTCAGCCACTGCTTCCATCTCATGTCCTGCAAATACTGTAACTGCAGCCTGGTTTCTATATAAGTTGTAAATAACCATTTTCTCCCTCTATTTATCCTATGTGCATTATGCATTCATCACCTTTAAAATTTCAAAGAATGTATTCCTGCCAATGTTGTCAAAGAGTTTTCTCAATCTACAAATGCTAGAAAAGTAGATTTGCCTTTCTTCAATCCACCTTCTAAGACAACATGCAGGGTCAATATTGTTTCACATGGTCCTACATTTCTCCAGAACACTAACTGATTTTCACTGATTTTGTCTTCTACCAGTTTTTCATTCTTTTGTAAATAATTCATGTCAGTATCTTGTAACCATGAATTATTGAACGGATGATTCATTAGCTCCATCTTCCCTTTCTATAACATCATCTTCAATTTCATTTCCCTTGTACAGCCAAGATATATGCTCCTCTCATCTTTCAGATATTCAAACAGCTGCTTTTTTTTTCTTTTCTTTGAAATCCTCTTTAATTTTTCTGCAGGTGGCATCTATCTATCCCAAGGTCATACATGCTTTTATGACCTTTCTTTTCTCCTCTAGCCATTTGTGCTTTGTCATTTTACACTTCCTGTCACTCTCAGTTTTTAGATGTCTGTATTGTATTTTGCCTATTTCATTTTCTGAAATTTTATATTTTCTACTTTTGTCAACTACACTCAGTATCTCATGTGGTAACCAATGATTTCTACTTGCCTTTTCTTTTTGCTTATCTGATGCTCTGCTGCCACGACTATTTCATCTCTCAAAACTATCCACTTGTCTTCTTTCTATACTTTTCCCCAATTTCAGGCAACTGTTGCCTAATACTCCTTCTGAAACTGTTGACAATCTGTGCTTCTTTCACTGTATCTAGGCCGCAGCTCCTTCATCTCCTATCTTCTGACAACTTCTACAGTTTCAAACTGCATTTTATAACCAATAAAACGTCAGAATCTATATCTGCCTCCAGAAATGATTTGCAGTTTAAAAACTATTTTTGAAATTCATGGATAATTGGTTAAAAATGTATTCCAAATGTTGTAGAGACAAATGCAAATTACTTTCTGCATTAATAAAATGAAACAAAATTGAAAGTGTTCAAAACTGATTCCTGTTGCAATAATTTATTTCACTTTTAAAGACTGAAATATTTCAGTTATTTATTTTATAGCAAATAACCTTACATCTTTATTAAGAATTGTTTAGTTTGTGTGTTGTCACTATATGTAACAGCATTGGACAACAAACACATGGCATTACATTAAAACAGTATCCTTTTACACTTGACAAATAATTGATCTGTAAATACATTCCAGCATTTTAAAAAAAAGACTGTTTTGTGTCATTGATAAGAGAATTTATCAATTTAGATTCTGAACATGTAGTGTAAGTGGGTGTCACAGAAGTTCTACTTTATAGTTCCACATCAGTTACTCAAAACAGTAATTTCATGATAGGATTAAATATCAAATGTATGTATCTGAACTCCATTTTCTGTGTTAAATCTCCAAATAACATTCATAATGATTATTACACTGAGGTGTCATATGGAAGAGCAATTGTATTGACAGCTTTCATCATTTTTCTTTCATTACACACAAGACAAATGAGTCTCTTCCAGAGCAACCTGGTTGTTACTGACAATGATACATAACTTTTTTTAATATTTTATATGTACGATAGGATAGATTGCTACTTAAAAACAGAGGAGATACTGTGCAGCTGATAGTAGTGAAGAAAAGAACATTCAGCTTTTGGATCTCTCTCTCTCTCTCTCTCTCTCTCTCTCTCTCTCTCTCTCTCTCTCTCTCTCTGTGTGTGTGTGTGTGTGTGTGTGTGTGTGTGTGTGTGTGTTTGAAATTAAAGCAATTTCCTGTCCTTATGTCTGTCTGCACCTCAGCATCTCCTCTATAGCAATTAGCTCTTTTATACACATTATCTTATATTCTGGATTTTCCATAATTGCTTATCTGAAAAAAAAATAGAAACAGTTGATCATAGTGATTGAGGGATGGACTAAGTCACATATATAACTGTGTAGTGAGTGTACTTAAGTGTAAACGTTTTGGTTCAACAAACCATTGCCGCTGTTCATATTCTTCTTTCTTGCTTTTCTTCTTCTTTGTTTTGTGCTTAGTTTCTTTGGGAGCTGGAGTTGGGGAGTGCCGTTGTTTTTCCTCCCGTAAAGGCGACATTAAGATATTACTGTTACCAAAAACCCATCTGGACACCGGTAACGTGCGGAATGCCCGGCGGAAGCTTTCATTTGTGAATCCGTATATCAGTGGATTGATAGCAGCATTGACATACAGAAAATATTTTGCTGCAAACCAGAACTCGTGAAAACTCTCTGTCACCTGTAAGAACCAGTGATGCACAAACATTTGAAACAAATCTCAAAATTTTTTTTTTCAAGCACACCAGGTCAAGTATGTTATTCATATTAAGCATACATAAAAACTAAAAATTGCAAAATAATAGCTGAGCATTCTACTGAGAAACAAATGAATACTGTAATAGAAGTAATATCTCTGTTCCCCTATAACAAAATTAAAGGCAATGTACAATACAAAAACAGAAAATGAAACAACAACAACAACAGAGATCTGTTGTGAACTGTCATACACTGATGATACAAATATTGTTGTATAGGGAATAACATAAAAGCAGAAGATACAGCAATGATTTTAATTGATTAGTTAATACTTTCATGCTTTGTTGATAAAATTTCATTTCTGTACAATCTAGGCTTTGAATTATAAGTCCATTTCCAGTGCACAACTGATACCAAAGACAGCACCCAAGCAAAGAGTAACATGTGTAAACTTCTCTTATGAACTTAAGCTATAAAAGTTATATCTGATGCTTATTTTAATTGAACTGCTTGTTAACAAACTCCTCAAAAATTGAAAATGCAGGTTTTGTCTGTTCTGGTTTTTTGAGAGATGGATGCATTCTTCAATAATAAAATGGGGCATCACATTGTCTTGCCACTTGTAGAGAGCAGATATAAGTCTGCAATTGTTTCTAATGGGGAACAACTCCAATAGGTGTCACACTTTAGAAAATGATGTGTTGCAGACCTGGAACCATGCTGAAATAATTGGTGATTTTTTTGTAAACTTTTATTAAATATTCCACAGATAATATTAAGACAAGCAGCTCAAAGTTGAAAAATTTCAAACAATGATGAAAAAACAGTAAAATGATCATTTTATAGTATGCCACGTGTTTTTAATATTGAGATATACAACATGAAAAAATGAAGGTATGTTTTGTTGTTATTGCAAGGGCCAAGACAAGAAAGATGCTAATGGAGTGTGCTCTTTGCTGTACCATTACACTGAGGATGCATATGGATGTTGCAACCGCACTCGTACAACTTTAAGAATGCTACTGTTCTGTCTGTGGTCATGGTCTAGGGGTAGCATCTTTAACTAGTAATCAAAATGCCCTGGGTCAAGGGTCCAAACCCTGCCACTGCTTAAATTTTGAATAAAATATCATCAGTAATGGCAGTTGAAGACTTGCAGCATAAGAAGTCACCCTTACTCTGCCAGAAGCCTTGTCAAAGCGTCCAGAGTAGTGGTCAGAGGTTCACTGTCTTGCCATTGGAGTGGGAAATGCCACTAACAGATGGAAGAATCAGCAATTATCAAGGACATGAGAATACAGAAAGCAATGGAAACAACTGCATTAAAGAAATATAATGGGTATCCACTGGACATGTGTCCTGTAATTTAAAAATTATCATGATGATCCCTCCATTGGTGAAAGATTCCAGACTAGTCCCCCATTTGGATCTTCAGGAAGGGAGTGCAAAAGGGGGAGCAGACAATGAGAAAATGATGGAATAACCAACAACAGGATAATAATCTACAAGATGGAGCTTGGAATGTCAGAAGTTTGAACATAGTAGGAAAATTAGAAAATCTGAAGGGGAAACGCAAAGGCTCAGTCTAGTTGTAGTGTAGGTCAGTGAAGTGAAATGAAAAGAAGATAAGTCTTTCTTGTCAGATGAATATAGAGTAATATCAACAGCAGCACAAAATGGTATAATTTGATTAGGATTCATTATGAATACGAAAGTAGGGCAGGGAATGAGCTACTGTGAACAGTTCAGTGATAGGGTTGTTGTCATCACATTTGACAACAAACCAATGCCAACAACAATAGTTCACGTGTACATGCCAATATTGCAAGCAGAAGATGAAGAGATAGCAAAAGTATGAGGATACTGAATGAGTAATTCAGTATGTAAAAGGAGATGAAAATCTAACAACCACAAGGGATTGGAATGCCATTGTATGGGAAGGAATAGAAAAAAAGGTTACAGGAGAATGTGGGCTAGGCAGTAGGAATGAGAGTGAAGGAAGACTAACTGAGTTCTGCAATAAATTTCAGATGGCAGTAATGAATATTCTGTTCTATAATCAAAGGAAAAGGAGGTATACTTGGAAAAGACCTGGAGACACAGGAAGTTCCAGCTGGATTACATCATGATCAAACAGAAAATCTGAAATCAGATACTAGATTCTAAGGCATAGCCAGGAGCATGTATAGACTCTGATCACAATTTAGTAATTATGCAGAGTAGACATAAGTTTAAGAGAATCATCCAGAAGAATCAGTGTGGAATGCACTGAGATACTGAAGTACTTAGGAATGACGAGATACATTTGAACTTCAGTAAGGATGTGGATACTACGGTAAGGAACACCAGAGAATGTCTTTCAGTTGTAGAGGGGTGTACATCTCTAAAAAGGGCAATCACATATGCTGAATGGTCAAACAAAGATACAAGGAAGGTAACTGTGAAGAAACCTTGACTAACAGAAAAATACTTCATTTGGTTGACACATGAAGGAAGTATAAAATTGTTCAGGGAAAGAGAGGGATAAAGCAATATAAAGAATTAAATAAACGGAAGTGCAGGGATTTAAGGTGATATGGCTGGAGTAAAGATATGAAGAAATCAAAAAATAAATGACTGTATGGAGGACTGACTCGGCATATAGAAAAATCTACACACTCCTCAATGAAATTAGAAGCAATTGTGGTAAAATTAAGAGCACAATGGGAATTCCACTGTTAAACATGAAGGAGATAACAAAATAGTAGAATGAGTACACTGAATGCCTCTGTGAGGAGGAGGCATTGTCTGACAACATGAAAGAAGATCACTGATGTCAATATGGAAGACATAAAGGATTGAGTACTAGAGTCTGAATTTAAAAGGGTTCTGGAAGACTTGAGATCAAGTAAGGCAGACGTAGTAGACAATATTCCATCAGAATTTGTAAAATCATTGGGGAAACTGGCAACCAAACGTCTATTCAGTCTTGTGTGTAGAATGTATGAGATTGGCGACATATTATCAGACTTTGGAAAAATGTCATCCACACAATTCTGAAGAGGTCAAAGACAGATAAGTTGAGAACTATCACACAATCAGCTTAACAGTTCAAGCATCAAAGCTACTGACAAGAAAAATAGAAAAGAAAACTGAGAGTCTGTTAGATGATCAGTTATGGGTTAGCAGAGGTAAAGGCACCGGATCAGCTGTTCTGACATTACACTTGATAATGACAGCAAGACTCAAGAAAAATCAATATGTGTTCATTGGATATGCAGAGCTAGCAGAAGCACTCATCTGTATAAAATGCCATAAGATGTTGAAACTGTGAGAAAAATGGGAGTATGATATAGGGAGAGATGTGTAATATACAATATGTAATGAACAAAGAGAGAACAATAAGATTGGAAGACCAAGAATGAAGTGCTCAAATTGCAGTCTTTTTCCCTTACTGTTCAAGCTGTACATTGAAGAAGCAATGACAGAAAGAAAAGAAAGGTCCAAGAATGAGATTAAAACTCCTGGTGACAGGATATGACTGACAACTTTTGCCAATGGCATTGCTATCCTCAGTGAATATGAAGAAAAGTTACAGGATATGTTGGATGGAAATAAGTCTAATGAGGACAGAATATAGATTCAGAATAAAGTGGAAAAAGACAAAAGTAATGAGAAGCAGCATAAATGAGAATAACAAGAACCTTAACATCAAAATTGGTGGTCACAAAGTCGACAAAGTTAAGGAATTCTGCTGCCTTGTAAGCAAAACGAAGCAAGTGAACATAAAAAGCAGACTAGCACACCAAGTACGGCATTCCTGGCCAAGAAAAGTTTTATCAAACATAGGCCTTAATTTGAGAAATAAATTTCTGAAAATGTGAATCATGTGCAGCATTGTATGGCAGTGAATCACAGATAGTGGTAAAGCAGGAACAGAGGAGAACAGAATCAGTGGAGAAAGGAACATTTGGAAAACATAGATAAGAAGAAGGCACAGGCTGATATGACACATGTTATGATATCAGGGAATAATCTCCATGGCAGTAGAGGAAGCTGTGTAGGGTAAAAGGTGTGGAAGAACACAAAGATTGTAATACATCTAGTATGCATGCATCTCCAAAGGAACATTGCATCATATTTCTGAACAACACAGACACTGCAATATCATATTTATCCATCAACACCAGGCAAGCAACTTTCAATTAAAATGTCTCCCCCGTATGAGAATATACATAATGGATGCACAAGTGCAGGTTGTAGACACACATAGTTGATGAGATATGAAAGTTTGAGTCTGGCTGTGATGCATGCTCAGATAGCCTAATGATGAGGAAGCCACTACCAATAAGTGGGAAATCTAGGTTTGAGTCCCAGTATGCCACAAATTTTCACTGTCATTAATCTGTTACATAGCTGATTGTTCTCCATATTTGCAAATGCAAATACATTTCATGTAACAAATAATTTAGGTTGTATGGGGCAAGTGCTACTTTGAGTTGAGGTCAGCTTGGGATAGGAATTCATCCAGACATGTCAAACTATTCAGAAGACTGAAACTTCCTGGCAGATTAAAACTGTGTGCCCGACCGAGACTCGAACTCGGGACCTTTGCCTTTCGCGGGCAAGTGCTCCACCAACTGAGCTACCGAAGCACGACTCACGCCCGGTACTCACAGCTTTACTTCTGCCAGTACCTCGTCTCCTACCTTCCAAACTTTACAGAAGCTCTCCTGCGAACCTTGCAGAACTAGCACTCCTGAGAGTTCCGAGTTCGAGTCTCGGTCGGGCACACAGTTTTAATCTGCCAGGAAGTTTCATATCAGCGCACACTCCGCTGCAGAGTGAAAATCTCATTCTATTCAGAAGACTGATGACTCAAAAAAAAAAAAAAAAAAAAAAAAAGCATACAGCAGCATATTTTACAAAATCTACAACCATTTCCCCATTAATGTGGACTCTTATCTGACTGTAGCTTAGATGTTACAAAAGTGGGCAATATGGGTGAAAGGCAAAGGTCCTAATTTTAAGTCTCAGTCCAGTACACAGTTTTAACAAGTTAGGAAGTTTCATATCAGTGCAGACTCTGCTGCAGAGTGAAAAATATGTTCTGGAAACATCCTTCAGGCTATAGCTAAGCCACATCTCCACAATATCCTTTCTTCCAGGAGGGCTAGTCTTACAACTTTCACAGGAGAACTTCTGTGAAATTTCGAAGGTAGGAGATCAGGTACTGGTGGAAGTAAACCTGTGAGGATGGTTCACGAGTCATGCTTGGCTTGCTCATTTATAAAACACCTGCACATGAAAGGCCATGGTCCCACCAGCTTCAAGTCTTGGTTTGGCGCAGAGTTTTAATCTGCCGGGAAGTTTCAGAAAATGAACTTTTTTACATAATAGAAAAAAAATTGTCATTAAATTATTAGTAAACAAGACTGTGAAATGTTTTTCTTCCTCCTGAATAATTTGTCATTCATGAGTTGACACCCTTTAGAAATAAGCAATTCAGTTACAAAGCAGTTACATCTGTATTGTACACTCCAGAACATTCATTATGATAAAATTTATGTGTTACATATTTAAAATAGTCAACAAAGAAACATTTTATATTATGAGGCTTGGCTCTAACATATTAAGGGTAATTTGAGTAGCATCTGCTACACCAGTTTTTGATACCCAAACACCTCTTTCAGGCAACTACAGTCGCAATACTTCAGCAGAACAGTGCCTGGTTACATAAGGTGTTGAACGTGCAAGTCATCTCTGAAGAACAGTTGGTACCTCCTGGTCTGTAAATTTACCTCACATATCACCTATAAGAAACGTCTGGGAAATAGTTAATCAAAATCCTCCAGTAATCACTGATGACACTTTTCGGACTTGCATGTAAACCATAGGATAGATGATTATTCAGTAACATTCTGAGCTGACTTTGACACCGAACCACAATATTTAGAGGCACTGATTGCAACATAAGGCAGTTTCTACTACATTCAGCCCTAAAAATGAGACACCATGTACAGTTGTATATTAATAATTATTTCAATGATATGAATATAATAGAGGGAAACATTCCATATGGGAAAAATATATCTAAAAACAAAGATGATGTAACTTACCAAACGAAAGCTTTGGTACGTCGATAGAGACACTAACAAACAGAAACACACACACAAAATTCAAGCTTTCGCAACCCATGGTTGTTTCATCAGGAAAGAGGGAAGGAGAGGGAAAGACAAAAGGATGTGGGTTTTAAGGGAGAGGGTAAGGAGTCATTCCACACCCGGGAGCGGAAAGACTTACCTTAGGGGGAAAAAGGGACAGGTATACACTCGCACACACACACATATCCATCTACACATATACAGACACAAGCAGACATACGTAAAGGATGTGCAGATGGATATGTGTGTGTGTGTGAGTGTATACCTGTCCCTTTTTCCCCCTAAGGTAAGTCTTTCCACTCCCAGGATTGGAATGACTCCTTACCCTCACCCTTAAAATCCACATCCTTTCGTCTTCCCCTCTCCTTCCCTCTTTCCTGATGAAGCAACCGTGGGTTGCGAAAGCTTGAATTTTGAGTGTGTGTTTGTGTTTGTTAGTGTCTCCATCGATGTACCAAAGCTTTCGTTTGGTAAGTTACATCATCTTTGTTTTTAGATGTATTAATAATTATTTCTTTATATTCCTGTACCTAATCTGTGGTGTAAAATTAATTTCATTCATAGGTATCCTCCTTGGTGTTGGATTTTTGACAGATATTAGTATATACAGAGGTATGTAACACAATTTAAAAAAGTTCAGTTAAAAGAGGGCCAATTGCTTGAGATCAGCAAATATTATTTAATGGATGTAAATAACAAATAAATATGACAATATCTGAGAACAGAAGATGTGGTACATAAGAAGGATAAGGTACAATGATTATATAATTATCGATCACATTCAACAAACTTAGATGGAATACCCATGTGTACATAATAGTAACAGAAGCAATCTCCAGATGGTGACCACCATCAAAATCCACAAAAGGCATGGTTCACTTACAAAAGAAATTACTTATGTAAGTCCACTCAAGACATTCTCAAATACTTTCAATGTTCTGGGATCATTACCAAGGATAATTAGCCTCAAAGAACTTTGTGGTTTCTCAAAAGTTTTATTAAGCAGGAGAGCATCATACAGCTGATTGATAAACTACTGGAATACAGAGCAAGGAAGCAACAGTAGAATCAGTTGGATCTATGTCTTCATGGAGAAGCTGAACAATATATTTTACCCCATACACCCATTATGTATGTTCACAAATGAAAGTGTACACACAATCTTCTTTTCTACTGCAGTTTGGAACAGGGGGTGGGAAAATGTTTAGTATTGGGCATCATGTACCTTCCCCGTTTTGCCTGTGTGTGATGAAGTGCATGACTGGAACCGAAAAGGTCACAGTATTCAATCCCAGCCCATACCACAAAATAGTTCAGTCTCCCTTTAATATAGCCTTCACCTCTCAGTGATGTGAAGATTCACCAGGAGTGACAATCAATTTGAATTCCACATTAAACTGATGATTCCCTTAACCCAGTAGTATTACTGGGGTACGTTAGGGACACACAAATCACCAAAGTGGCATCCAACTGAAAGACTTGCACCAGGCTACTGAGCAACATGGAATTATTATTATTATTAATCATTATTATCATTATTATTATGTTACCTTCCACCATATTTCTGCTGACAGTTTGTGAAATATTAATGTTAACAGTAAAGGCACATATTGCTTGTAACACTACCTGTAATTTATCTGCAGTTAGATTGGAATTTTTAATTACTGCTTCTTTCTTACTACTCCTTCAAACTGATATTGTCCTTCATTCCTTCTTCATATTATTCTTACATATACTCAAAAGCTGGAATATGTACACAAATGCTGCAGCTTTTCATTAACAGTGGGTTTAATCAAAAATGATAATTTGTGTTTTACTACCATTTACTGCATATATCCTTGTTTATGGCAATGCATCATCACAGATAATCACTCTTTAGTATAGTATTTATTATAGAGCCTCACATGCACATTAATACATATTATGTACATGTGAGACTCTATGAATGTAGATGTAGATATAGATGCAGATGTAGATGAATACTATGTACTATATTCTGACTACTTACTATTGCTCCATGCCACTATGGCAAATACAACCAAGTGCTACTTAATTTCCATGTTAGAAGAATAACTTCATTTTGTAGCTGTCTCACTCAAACCATGTTGATCTTTGACGCATTTCACACATTGAACATTACTCTTCAAGTTGAAATGCATAAAATGGTAACAGCACTAAATTTAAGTAAAGCTGCCATCAACCCAAAGATTGGTTTGATGAGCACAGCACTTTACTAGGCATGGTCCTATTAGAGGTGGTACACCTTGTCTGCCTCCAACTGGTTATAGGAGAACCTACAGTTTAATATGGATTCTGAGCCATTGGGTAAATCAGTATTTTTCATGTTAACATTGCTACAGATGAAAGAAGTGATAAGTGACAGATTAAAACACAGGACTGAGCAGGGATTAAACCTGAGACCTATGATGCCATAGTCTAACATTCATTAATTGTTTCTAAAAGTTCCCACTAATCGTATAATAATGAAAGCAGTACTTTACTCCTAAAAATCTGGAAGCTTGGTACTACTTCTACCAAAAAATTAGAAAAAAACCATTCAAATTCATACTTACTTGATTCATTTGACTTAGTGCTTGCCAGACATATCTTTCAAATATAAGAGCAGTGTAAGGACCTCTGCATATCACAAAGACTACTAAAATAATGAACATAGTTCGAGCTACTTTTGTTTTGTAGCTGACAAATACTTTTTGATGTGTTCTCTGCAGTTTTTTCTCATAGTAATCAAGCTGTAAAAGAGAACAAATGTTAACTATTCCATTCAAAAACTTTACAATGCAAATAATTTGTTTGTTCATACAGTGCATCAAAACTGATCATGCTTAACAAATGTAGTAGAGTGAGGAAGAACTGGTATAAGATTCCGCTGTTCTCCCTGGGTAGCTTTTCAACATTTTTCTGAGAACAGTTTCACAGAAATCTCACTTGATTCTGCCACCACTCCTCCCAACACTATTCATCATATGGCTTTTTGATCCATAAAAAAAATGACTTAGAATGTGTAGTATAACACACACTCCTGGAAATTGAAATAAGAACACCGTGAATTCATTGTCCCAGGAAGGGGAAACTTTATTGCACATTCCTGGGGTCAGATACATCACATGATCACACTGACAGAACCACAGGCACATAGACACAGGCAACAGAGCATGCACAATGTCGGCACTAGTACAGTGTATATCCACCTTTCGCAGCAATGCAGGCTGATATTCTCCCATGGAGACGATCGTAGATATGCTGGATGTAGTCCTGTGGAATGGCTTGCCATGCCATTTCCACCTGGCGCCTCAGTTGGACCAGCGTTCGTGCTGGACGTGCAGACCGCGTGAGACGACGCTTCATCCAGTCCCAAACATGCTCAATGGGGGACAGATCCGGAGATCTAGCTGGCCAGGGTAGTTGACTTACACCTTCTAGAGCACGTTGGGTGGCACGGGATACATGCGGACGCGCATTGTCCTGTTGGAACAGCAAGTTCCCTTGCCGGTCTAGGAATGGTAGAACGATGGGTTCGATGACGGTTTGGATGTACCGTGCACTATTCAGTGTCCCCTCGACGATCACCAATGGTGTACGGCCAGTGTAGGAGATCGCTCCCCACACCATGATGCCGGGTGTTGGCCCTGTGTGCCTCGGTCGTATGCAGTCCTGATTGTGGCGCTCACCTGCACGGCGCCAAACACGCATACGACCATCATTGGCACCAAGGCAGAAGCGACTCTCATCGCTGAAGACGACACGTCTCCATTCGTCCCTCCATTCACGCCTGTCGCGACACCACTGGAGGCGGGCTGCACGATGTTGGGGCGTGAGCGGAAGACGGCCTAACGGTGTGCGGGACCGTAGCCCAGCTTCATGGAGACGGTTGCGAATGTTCCTCGCCGATACCCCAGGAGCAACAGTGTCCCTAATTTGCTGGGAAGTGGCGGTGCGGTCCCCTACGGCACTGCGTAGGATCCTACGGTCTTGGCGTGCATCCGTGCGTCGCTGCGGTCCGGTCCCAGGTCGACGGGCACGTGCACCTTCCGCCGACCACTGGCGACAACATCGATGTACTGTGGAGACCTCACGCCCCACGTGTTGAGCAATTCGGCGGTACGTCCACCCGGCCTCCCGCATGCCCACTATACGCCCTCGCTCAAAGTCCGTCAACTGCACATACGGTTCACGTCCATGCTGTCGCGGCATGCTACCAGTGTTAAAGACTGCGATGGAGCTCCGTATGCCACGGCAAACTGGCTGACACTGACGGCGGCGGTGCACAAATGCTGCGCAGCTAGCGCCATTCGACGGCCAACACCGCGGTTCCTGGTGTGTCCGCTGTGCCGTGCGTGTGATCATTGCTTGTACAGCCCTCTCGCAGTGTCCGGAGCAAGTATGGTGGGTCTGACACACCGGTGTCAATGTGTTCTTTTTTCCATTTCCAGGAGTGTATAATCTGTCAACTATGGAGTTGCCAGCAGGAAGTCTTCCTGCCTACTGTCACATAATCCTGTGGTACATTCTTTTCTGCTGTGCCTGGTGGGCTACGGATATTCACAATCACAAGTGGGAATTGATGCTTACTCCATTTTTGGGGGGAAAAAGGAAAAAAAAGAAAAATGAAAAAAAGAAAAAAGGCACAGCTGCCATGTTTGGTTCTAGTTTTGTTTATGACTATGGTTTGCAAGACAAGTCAAATGCTTGCAATTTTTGGGTGACATATGGTGTATTATTATTTTGTTGTCTGGTCCATTCTTGAGTCCATGCATTTGTAAGATTGAACACGTCTTCCACAATGACCTCTGATATTTTGGTTGGTAGTTACATACAGCACAGTCAGTTAGTGTTTGCGTCACCAATATCTTCATGGACTGGTAGATTTATATTATCAACGAGCTTTTTACACTCATTGTGAGAACATCTGTATGTCATAGTTGAGATGGGTGCAATGTGGCATAGTACGGGTAGCTACTGTATAAGAGTTGATTTGATAACACCAGCAATCATTCTCTGGATGTTATTTAGCTGGACGTCACGACAAGACCTACAGCAGAAGAGTGCAGGGTGGGTGCTAATACTCCCCAGGTTCTATAACATAGTTTTAGATGAAGTTGTTTCTTGTTTTCAACTATTTAGCTGTTTTCGTTACATGCTCTGTAAAAGATACAGTCATATCAATGGTTACACTGAGGTATTTTGGTGTTTTATTGTTAGTAAGTGTAATGTTTCTGAACTATATATTGATGTTCCTTCAATGAGTCCATTATTTAGGTGGAAGCAGGAAACCTCCAATTGGGTGCCATTTGACTGGTTTACATTAGCAAAAGTACTTTCCCACTATGTCTACATCCACTATAGGGATTTCTTCTGATGATTCTATTGAGCTACACCTTGTTGCAAGTACTCACTCATCAGTATAAGCAAACTTCTTTGATTTTGTTTTTGGCATCTGTGCAGTATACAGACTGAAGAGTAGTGGGCCAAGGAATGATTCCTGCAGTAGACTATTCTGTAATTTTCTTGGGGAAATGAAGTTGGGTCACATGCTATTTGGAACACTCAATGAATTAGTGTATGTTGATTAGCTGAGCTGTTGGTTTGCAGGGAATTATGTGAAGAAGCTCGTGTATCGCATCTTCTCTCCACACTATATCATAAACCTCAGGGAGGTCAATGAACAGAACTGCAGTTTTAAGTTTTCTTTGAAATATTGCTTCAGTGTAGGTAGTAACTGACATAACTTGATGTGTGCAGCACTGCTCTGGCCAGAAGCCTGTTTTTTCAACTGATATTACATCTATATCTACATCTACATACATCCTATCTATCCAATTAAATAATTTATGATATGAATATAATAGAGGGAAACATTCCACGAGGGGAAATATATCTAAAAACAAAGATTTTGAGACTTACCAAACAAAAGCGCTAGCAGGTCGATAGACACACAAACAAACACAAACATACACACAAAATTCAAGCTTTTGCAACAAACAGTTGCTTCACCAGGAAAGAGGGAAGGAGAGGGAAAGACGAAAGGATGTGGGTTTTAAGGGAGAGGGTAAGGAGTCATTCCAATCCCGGGAGCGGAAAGACTTACCTCAGGGGGGAAAAAGGACAGGTATACACTCGCACACACACATATCCATCCGCACATACGCAGACACAAGCAGACATTTGTAAAGGCAAAGAGTTTGGGCAGAGATGTCAGTTGAGGCGGAAGTAAAGAGGCAAAGATGTTGTTGAAAGACAGGTGAGGTATGAGTGGTGGCAACTTGAAATTAGCGGAGGTTGAGGCCTGGTGGATAATGGGAAGAGAGGATATACTGAAGGGCAAGTTCCCATCTCCGGAGTTCTGACAGGTTGGTGTTAGTGGGAAGTATCCAGATAACCTGGACGGTGTAACACTGTGCCAAGATGTGCTGGCCGTGCACCAAGGCATGTTTAGCCACAGGGTGATCCTCATTACCAACAAACACTGTCTGCCTGTGTCCATTCATGCGAATGGACAGTTTGTTGCTGGTCATTCCCACATAGAAAGCTTCACAGTGTAGGCAGGTCAGTTGGTAAATTACGTGGGTGCTTTCACGTGTGGCTCTGCCTTTGATAGTGTACACCTTCTGGGTTACAGGACTGGAGTAGGTGGTTGTGGGAGGGTGCATGGGACAGGTTTTACACCGGGGGCGGATGCAAGGGTAGGAGCCAGAGGGTAGGGAAGGTGGTTTGGGGATTTCATAGGGATGAACTAAGAGGTTATGAAGGTTAGGTGGATGGCAGAAAGACACTCTTGGTCGAGTGGGGAGGATTTCATGAAGGATGGATCTCATTTCAGGGCAGGATTTGAGGAAGCCGTATCCCTGCTGGAGAGCCACATTCAGAGTCTGATCCAGTCCCGGAAAGTATCTTGTCACAATTGGGGCACTTTTGGGGTTCTTCTGTGGGAGGTTCTGGGTTTGAAGGGATGAGGAAGTGGCTCTAGTTATTTGCTTCTGTACCAGGTCGGGAGGGTAGTTGCGGGATGCGAAAGCTGTTTTCAGGTTGTTGGTGTAATGGTTCAGGGATTCCAGACTGGAGCAGATTCATTTGCCACAAAGACCTAGGCTGTAGGGAAGGGACTGCTTGATGTGGAATGTGTGGCAGCTGTCATAATGGAGGTACTGTTGCTTGTTGGTGGGTTTGATGTGGACGGACGTGTGAAGCTGGCCATTGGACAGATGGAGGTCAACGTCAAGGAAAGTGGCATGGGATTTAGAGTAGGACCAGGTGAATCTGATGGAACCAAAGCAGTTGAGGTTGGAGTGGAAATTTTGGAGTTCTTCTTCACTGTGAGTCCAGATCATGAAGATGTCATCAATAAATCTGTACCAAACTTTGGGTTTGCAGGCCTGGGTAACCAAGAAGGCTTCCTCTAAGTGACCATGAATAGGTTGACGTACGAGGGGGCCATCCTGGTAACCATGGCTGTTCCCTTTAATTGTTGGTATGTCTGGCCTTCAAAAGTGAAGAAGTGGTGGGTCAGGATGAAGCTGGCTAAGGTAATGAGGAAAGAGGTTTTAGGTAGGGCGGCAGGTGATTGGCGTGAAAGGAAGTGCTCCATCACAGCAAGACCCTGGACATGCGGAATATTTGTGTATAAGGAAGTGGCATCAATGGTTACAAGGATGGCTTCCGGGGGTAACAAACTGGGTAAGGATTCCAGGCATTTGAGAAAGTGGTTGGTGTCCTTGATGAAGGACGGGAGACTGCATGTAATGGGTTGAAGGTGTTGATCTACGTAGGCAGAGATACGTTCTGTGGGGGCTTGGTAACCAGCTACAATGGGGCGGCCAGGGTGATTGGGTTTGTGAATTTTAGGAAGAAGGTAGAAGGTAGGGGTGCAGGGTGTTGGTGGGGTCAGGAGGTTGATGGAGTCAGGTGAAAGGTTTTGTAGGGGGCCTATGGTTCTGAGGATTCCTTGAAGCTCCGCCTGGACATCAGGAATGGGATTACCTTGGCAAACTTTGTATGTGGTGTTGTCTGAAAGCTGACACAGACCCTCAGCCACATACTCCCGACGATCAAGTACCACTGTCGTGGAACCCTTGTCCGCCGGAAGAATGACGATGGAACGCTCAGCCTTCAGATCACGGATAACTTGGGCTTCAGCAGTGGTGATGTTGGGAGTAGGATTAAGGTTTTTTATGAAGGATTGAGAGGCAAGGATGGAAGTCAGAAATTCCTGGAAGGTTTGGAGGGGGTGATTTTGAGGAAGAGGAGGTGGGTCCCGCTGTGACGGAGGACGGAACTGTTACAGGCAGGGTTCAATTTGGATAGTGTCTTGGGGAGTTGGATCATTAGGAGTAGGATTAGGATCATTTTTCTTCGTGGCAAAGTGATATTTCCAGCAGAGAGTACGAGTGTAGGACAGTAAATATTTGACAAAGGCTGTTTGGTTGAATCTGGGAGTGGGGCTGAAGGTGAGGCCTTTGGATAGGACTGAGGTTTCAGATTGGGAGAGAGGTTTGGAGGAAAGGTTAACTACTGAATTAGGGTGTTGTAGTTCCAGATTGTGTTGATTGGAATTTTGAGGTTTTGGAGGGAGTGGAGCTGGAAGTGGGACGTTGACCTCCATCTGTCCAATGGCCAGCTTCACACGTCCGTCCACATCAAACCTACCAACAAGCAACAGTACCTCCATTATGACAGCTGCCACACATTCCACATCAAACGGTCCTTTCCCTACAGCCTAGGTCTTCGTGGCAAATGAATCTGCTAGACTCCGGAATCCCTGAACCATTACACCAACAACCTGAAAATAGCTTTCTCATCCCGCAACTACCCTCCCGACCTGGTACAGAAGCAAATAACCAGACCCACTTCCTCATCCCTTCAAACCCAGAACCTCCCACAGAAGAACCCCAAAAGTGCCCCAATTGTGACAGGATACTTTCCAGGACTGAATCAGACTCTGAATGTGGCTCTCCAGCAGGGATACGACTTTCTCAAATCCTGCCTTGAAATGAGATCCATCCTTCATGAAATCCTCCCCACTCGACCAAGAGTGTCTTTCTGTCATCCACCTAACCTTCATAACCTCTTAGTTCATCCCTATGAAATCCCCAAACCACCTTCCCTACCCTCTGGCTCCTACCCTTGCATCCGCCCCCGGTGTAAAACCTGTCCCATGCACCCTCCCACAACCACCTACTCCAGTCCTGTAACCCGGAAGGTGTACACTATCAAAGGCAGAGCCACACGTGAAAGCACCCACGTAATTTACCAACTGACCTGCCTACACTGTGAAGCTTTCTATGTGGGAATGACCAGCAACAAACTGTCCATTCACATGAATGGACACAGGCAGACAGTGTTTGTTGGTAATGAGGATCACCCTGTGGCTAAACATGCCTTGGTGCACGGCCAGCACATCTTGGCACAGTGTTACACCGTCCGGGTTATCTGGATACTTCCCACTAACACCAACCTGTCAGAACTCCGGAGATGGGAACTTGCCCTTCAGTATATCCTCTCTTCCCGTTATCCACCAGGCCTCAACCTCCGCTAATTTCAAGTTGCCACCACTCATACCTCACCTGTCTTTCAACAACATCTTTGCCTCTTTACTTCCGCCTCAACTGACATCTCTGCCCAAACTCTTTGCCTTTACAAATGTCTGCTTGTGTCTGTGTGTGTGCGGATGGATATGTATGCGTGTGCAAGTGTATACCTGTCCTTTTTCCCCCCTGAGGTAAGTCTTTCCACTCCCGGGATTGGAATGACTCCTTACCCTCTCCCTTAAAACCCACATCCTTTCGTCTTTCCCTCTCCTTCCCTCTTTCCTGATGAAGCAACTGTTTGTTGCGAAAGCTTGTATTTTGTGTGTATGTTTGTGTTTGTTTGTGTGTCTATCGACCTACCAGCGCTTTTGTTTGGTAAGTCTCAAAATCTTTGTTTTTAGATATACAATTAAAGAATTTTACATACATACTCTGTAAGCCACAACACAAGTAATTGTTTCTTCTCTTGCTCCACTTGCAAACAAAGTGAGGGAAAAATGACTGTCTATATGCCTCCATTTGAGCCCTAATTTCTCATATATTATGTTCATGGTCCTTATGTAAAATGTATATTGGTCGGAGTAGAATTGTTCAGCAGTCAGCTTCAAAAGTTGGTTCTCCAAATTTTCTCAATAGTGGTCCTCATAAAGAACATCTCCTTCTCTTCAGGGAATACCATTTGAGTTCCCAAAGCATTTCCATAATATCTGCATGTTGTTTGAATCTGTCAGTGACAAATCTAGCAGCCCACTTCTGAATTGCTTTACATCTTCTTTTAATCTAACCTGGTATGGATTCCAAACACTCAAGTAATAATCAAAAGTAGGTTGTACCAGTGTCCTATATGTGGTCTGCTTTACAGATTAACCACACTTTCCAAAAATTTTCCCAATAAATCAAAGTCAACCATTTGCCTTCCCTACCTTAATCCTCACATGATCATTCCATTTTGTACTGCTTTGCAGCATCATACTCAGATATTTAAATGATTTGCCTGTGTCAAGCAGGCTGCATTCAAACACTAAGGGTTTGTTTTTCCCACTCACCTACATTAACTTACATTCTTCTACATTTATAGCTAGCTGTCATTCATCACACCAACTAGAATTTTTGTCTAAATCACCTTGTAGCCTCCTGCAGCCGCTCAACGTTGACACCTTCCTGTACATCACAACATCATTAGCAAAAAAACTGCAGATTGCTGCCCACCAGGCCTGCCAGATCATTTATGTGTATAGAAAATAACAGCAGTCATGTCAGGCTTCTCAGGGGAACTCCAGATGATACCCAAGCCTCTGATGTAGACACATTATCGAGGGCAACAACGGGCTCTATTACTTAAGAAGCATCTGAGCCACTCTATATCTGGGCACCTATTCCGTATACTCATACCTTCATTAACAGTTTGCAGTAAGGCATTGTGTGAAATGCTATTCAGAAATCTAGAAATTTGGACTCTGCCTATTGCCCTTTGTCCATAGTTTACAATGTATTATCTGAGAAAGGAGCAGAGTTTTGCAAGACTGATGCTTTCTAAAACAGTGCTGATTTATGGATATAAGCTTCTGAGTCTCTACAAAATTTATTATATATGAACTCAAAATATATTCAAGAATTCTGAAGCAAACTGATGTTAAGGATATAGGTCTGTAACTCTGTGGGTCTGCTCTTTTAACCTTTTTATATACTGGAATCGCCTGTGCTTTTATCCAGTCACTTAGACTCTTTGCTGAGTGAGAGAGTCATGATAAATGCAAACTAAGTAAGAGGCCAATGCCATTGAGTACTACGCGTAAAAGCAAATTGAGATTCTATCCTTACCAGATGACTTATTTGTCTTCAACTCTTTCAGCTGTTCCTCTACACCAGGGATGCTTATTACTATGTCATCCATAAGGGAGTCTGCATGACTGTCAAATGACAGTATGTTTATATGATTCTCCCATATAAATTATTTCTTAAACACAACATTTAACTCTCTTGCTTTCATTTCACTGTCTTCAACCACCACTCCAGATGGGGCATCAGTGTATGGATGGAAGCCTTAAACATGCTTAGTGCTTTTACATAAGACCAGAATTTTCTTTGGTTCTTGGCCAGATCTTTTGCTAAGGTATGATGGTGGCAATTTTTGTAAGTTTGCCAAGATACACAAATCTCTAGTAACCTCTGCCTGTCATCATTTGTGCATTCTCTTTTGAGCCAAGAGTGTGACAGCCTTTGCTTCCACAGCATATTCTGAAATTTGTTGTTAAACTGTGGTGGTTCTTTCTGCTTTTAAGCCACTTACTAACTATACACTTGTTCGGAGCATGATTTACAATCTGTTTAAACTTCACCCATAACCTCAGTGCCCATCTTACTGGAACTGATCCTATTATTGATATGTTGCTCTAGTAGCTTTAGGTCACAGATAGCAGGGCTATTAGTTTATGAGGGGGGGGGGGGTTGCTCAGATTTAGCATAGCAGTTACCTCTGAATGTTTAAATTCTTGTGGTATATTGTCATTTTGCATAATGTCCATGGAGAAATGAGACATCCATACTTTTGTGTATTTGCCACACTTTATTATGAACGCACGATGGATATCATCAAAACCTGCAGCTCTTACTGGCTTGACATGTTTAAGCATTGTTGAAACTTGTGAGGGAAAGAATTTTTTCAGTTTCAGTGGCTTTCGCTTTTACAGTTCTGACAAGTCAAGCTACCCAAGGCATACAATTTGATTTTGATTGGCTTTGAATATGTTGTAGAGTAGACCAAAATAAAACACACACATTTTTTTTATATGTGCCCATACGGCCATTAAGGATGTGATGCGCCCCCTTGCTAAAAACTGAGTTTAATATTTCTGAATGAATATCATTAAATGGAAACAGATACAAAAAAAGCTTCAAATAAAAGTTCTGTGGTTTTTAATGTACTTTATAATGGTGCACCCAAATTTGTCAAAAGCCATTATTTTTGCAATCCCTTGCCCTCCCCCCTACACTATTTTGTTTTTCATTTCAACATTTGAGTAGTAGCAAAATGTAAAGCATTGTTAATACTAAAGGATGCAGTGGCATTCCAAAGATGCATTTGTCAAAAATAGGCTAAAATATCTCTATATTGGTGTGCACACACGTGATAAGTCTTCCCTTCAATTCCACATGCCATGTTGGGTTGTTTAATAGGTCATTCCCAGATGAATAAGTGTATGTTATACATATACTGTTCTATATATTTTACAAAATATAAAATATGTTGTTTTATATTTCTTTTTACATTTGGTGTACTCCTTTTTCCAAGTTGTAACCCTTTCAGATTTAACTTAGGTTCATTTGAAATTGTTTGTGCATTATTGATGTAATATTATTGTAAAACTGTACAGTAACGAGGAAAATGAGTAAATGCAGAATTGTCTGACTAAAAAAAAAAAAAAAATGCTGAATGCTCTTTGATTTTATGCACTAAGCACTCAGACAAATGTGATTTCATGACAGAAGTGGGACGGCAGAGATGATTTCCATCTCTTTCTCTTGGCCAATCAATCTTACACAGGTGCATGGGCAGTGGAATAACAAACAAGTGGTGTGAGGGAAGCTCTGCAGGCTGGGATGCTTAGTTCTCAATACTCATTGTACTGCCGGTGTGACAAGTGTTGGACATACAGTCTATTCACACACACACACAATTATGTATTGTAATGTAATAAAATAAAAAATTTTATTTGTTTTGTGACTATTAGTGTAATGTAATAAAATAAAATATGAGCCATGGCTTATACAAAAAAGAAACACACATTAATGCAATGGCTCAGCATAAAACTAACTAATGTAGGAATATTATTAACAGTGTAATATGTTGTTTAATTTAGCCCGACTTGTATAAGCACTCAGTAACTAGCTCAGTTCTCAGGGTGGTTACATAATCATCGATAATTAATTGTCCTTTTCTTATTTCCCAACACTACGGATGTGCCTATTGCACCAGAGAACATTTGCCAAGTCTGTTCAATGAACACTACTGTAATATGTAACTTATCGTGGTTTCATGTCGATTCCCCAATATAAGATAACAAGAGTAGCATCTACAAATGAAATCCTATAATGGAACTGGAATCCTGTGACCAGACCTTTTCTGCCTGGGATGTTATCTCATTATATAAAGAAAAATCTGTAAATAAAATTGTCAAATTATTAGTAGCTGCCTCTGGTCTCGTGGGATCTGAAGTAAAGTTAATTGTCCTAACCAACGGCACGTCTCGTAGTTGAGCTAAAAGAAAAATGTTAAAGATTTTTCTAAGATGGCGCCTAACAATGAAAATTCTTTGTTAAGGACCATATCTACTTAAGACAATAAAGGTATCAGACTATCAATTGATTGACAACCGACACAAATTCTTTTGACAAAATAACCATTATATTTTTCGGGTTTTAAGTACAACTTACATTATAACCTGGTACAGCAAGATGAGCTTTACACAAGAACGTCCTCTTAGGTCCAAATCCAAGCAGATAAGATAAGTGACAGACAAAGGAAAAATAGTTCATGCATAGAAGCGCAAGAGTCCATGGAATAACATGTCCATTGTAGTTCTATCTCTTCTTCTTTGGCATGCTTGTCGATTATTTATAAAATTTATCACAATATTTAGTTGCAATTTTTTTTTAAACCCACGTCCATACAGGAGAAACAGTACAGTATATAGGGAAAATGTCTGTGAACCCAAAAAATATTTTGCATTTGTTATGTACAAAGGTTGATCAGCCACAATATAATGTGGAAACTATTATCGCTAAAGGAGAAATTACTTTTCCATCACAGAAAATTTGATTGAAGCTGCTATTGACACTGATATATTTATGGGAAGTCATACTAGTTTATGTTTTGAAGCTGAAAGTGTAATTTCAGATCCTAACCTAATTGAAGAACATTATGAAGAAACAGTAAAAGATGATAAAAAAGCAAAACATGACATTTATCTTGATTATAAACAAAAAGCCATTACATTTTGGCACTCTGGTAAAAACAAAT
Source organism: Schistocerca americana (assembly GCF_021461395.2). NCBI lineage: Eukaryota > Metazoa > Arthropoda > Insecta > Orthoptera > Acrididae > Schistocerca > Schistocerca americana. The sequence continues at coordinate 674,002,518 of NC_060120.1, read as the reverse complement.
ATGAAACTATAAAACATAGATACATAAAAGTCAAAAAGAGAAAAGATCTTTGTAAATGGCAAGCACAAATTGCTGCAGGTGGGATGACAAATGAAAAATTATTACATACGAGGGCGGCTCAGAAAGTAACCTCCGATTGGTCACAGTGCGGGTTGTGGGGGGAGTAGCGACGCCATCTGTGCGTTCATGCACTCAACAGGTCAGTCGGCATCAAGCCGTGGTCGAGTGAACGTTGTACCTGCACTAGTTTAGTTTTTGTGGCAGTTTGAAATGTGTGCTGCAAGAGAAAACCCCGCCAAATGTGAAGTGCGTGCTGTCATAAGGTTTTTTACAGCCAAAGGATATTCTGCAGCAGCTATTCATCGTGAGCTTTGTGCCGTGTACGGACCAAGAGTTATGAGTGAAGGAGTTGTCCGTGAATGGGTACGTTCATTTAAAAGTGGACGAGAAAACGTTCATGATGAAGAGAGGAGTGGTAGACCATCATTGGTGACTGACGAACTTGTTCAGACAGTTGATGCAAAAGTTCGTGAAAATCGACGTTTCTCAATGTCGGTTTTCCACAGATTTATAAGACTCTCTTGTACGAGATAGTGACAGCAAGATTGGGTTACCGTAAGTTCTGTGCATGATGGGTGCCCAAAATTCTTACCGACCACCACAAAACTCAAAGAATGGCCTCTGCATTAGACTTTCTGTCACGTTATGAGGACGAAGGAGAACCATTGTTAAATAGAATTGTGACCGGTGACGAAACCTGGATTAAGTACGTGAACCCTGAGACAAAAGAACAATCAAAGATGTGGGCACATTCAAATTCGCCTACCAAACCAAGAAAAGCCTCGCAAGATTTTTCTGCCAGAAAACTGATGGCAACGGTGTTTTGGGATGCCAAAGGGGTGTTGTTGGTTGAATTCATGGAACGTGGTACGACCATTAATCAAGATGTGTACTGTGAAACAATAAAAAAGTTACGACGGGCTATACAGAACAAACGCCGTGGTATGCTGACTTCCGGTATCGTTTTTTTGCACGATAACGCCCGTCCTCACTCTGCTCGCAGAACAACGGCCCTTCTTGAGTCCTTCAAATGGGACGTTATCAACCATCCACCTTACAGCCCAGACCTGGCGCCAAGTGATTAACACCTCTTCATGCATTTGAAGAAATGGCTCGGGTCACAGCGGTTTGATGACGACGAAGAGCTCAAAGATGCAGTCACAGGCTGGCTCCAGGCACAAGCGGGTGATTTTTATGCAGAAGGAATTTCAAAGCTTGTGAAGAGATATGATAAGTGCCTCAATCGCTATGGAGACTATGTAGAAAAATAGTGCAAAGATGTAGTTGTAAGATGTATATATTAAAATATTTTTATTTAACTTGGTGTATTTTTTTAAATCAACCGGAGGTTACTTTCTGAATGGCCCTCATATTTCCAGGCATTTGTTAGATAAATTTCAAATTGCCATGCATAAATCAGTACCAACACATGATGTGGAGCTTATCAAGTTGTGGAGACTGTGAAATGGAAAACTATTGATTGGAGAGGTCAATATGTATAATTCTGACCAGTAAGGTTTCAATTTGGAAATGCATGTAGTGTGAACATTATCCTATAGGGGAGCATCCAAAGTTGAAATTCTTGCAAAATCCCTGAATACTTAACACAAAGGAATACAATACAGGTGCAAGCAGAAATTTAATGTCCCCTTTGCTCTTGGTTCTGAAAGAAAAATATGGCAAGTTCAGACCAAAAGTTGAAAAAGATATATACAACACAGATAATATCCTTGTGTTGACTTCTATGTATGGTAAATGGAGAATGGAGCTTCTAAGGAAATGGTTTGAAGAGATTTATATACCTACTACAAATGAAAAATCTCTAGTATTTAGATTCATGGACCAGGCAAAACAAAATAAATATTTTTAGCACAATTGATAAACATGGCAAAGAGGTTAATATTTAAAAAATTCCTCTCAGAATGACTGGTATACTCACTCTATATCCACACAAGATGTCACAGCACCAAATAAAAATAAATAAATAAATAAGATTCAGCCACTGGACATAAATAAATTTTGCCCGTGGGAAATTTTCTTGAAAATATTTTCAGATGAAATTATATAATTACAATGTTAACTTGCAATTAAGAAACAATATTCTAAAAATTCAAACTTTCATTCACAATCAGTTTTCTTCTTCCAGGTTTGCCAACCTTTTTAAATATAAACGGTACATGAATAGTTACGTAGAACAGACACCACCTAAATGTGAGTCACCTGTTCACTATTGCTGTAAAAACTGTGATCCTATTTGTAACTCCTGTCACAAAATTGCAATTCTCCAATGTGCTTGGTGTACAAAATCAAAGTGCATCCAGCACTGGTTTGACCCATACAATTCTGCACTTCCTCATTACTGTACAGATTTACAATAATGATACAAGAACCATGTACAATCAACTTCAAACTAAACATAAGTAAATCTGAAAATGTTATAACTGGGAAAAAATAAAATAAAAGATACACCACATTTAAAAAGAATGCCATTGAAGCAGATGCATATCAGGTGCATGTACAGCAATATAGCGATATTTTAGCTTATTTCTGACAAATGTGCCTTTGAAATACCACTTCATCATATGAGGCTGAATTTGGTATTAATGATGCTACACTTTTTGGTATTAGCCAAATGTTGAAATGAAAGTAGTGGGGAGTGGAGAGGATCTTTTTTTAAAGAATACTTTTTTAACAGATCTGGGTGCACCATTGTAACATACCTTAAAAACTATAGGATGTTTATTCAAAGTTTTTTAAAAAAATATCTGTTACCATTTCAACAGTATTAATTCAGAACAATACTAAACTCAACTTTTTTAACTTTTTTGAGGATGTGTTTCACTTTCAAAGATGATCTAAATCAAAGTGTATCACTTGGGTAGGTTTACTTGTGAGTTCTCGTTTCACATTAATTGTACACACTTTGTCTTTTGGTTCTCTTGATGTCGCTACTAGATGTGAAGCAACAGCATTTAAATTAAATGTTGTCTTATTCCTTTATGTGTGGGAGCCCTGCTTCCAAGTTTCTTTACTGTTAATGCTTACCAACTTTATGTCTGAAAATCAGGCTTTCTACTGTACCATTCATATTTGTCATCAAACCACACCAAGTGTGAGGCTACTGTTTCTTAATAACCATTTTCGAGGAAGTTTTGGCACAATTCCTCACTGTTTTGGGATTAGCCAAGGATGTATTCCTTCTGCAGCATTTTGGTAGGGGGTATCCAGGCTATGGTGGCTGTTACACTCACCCATGTTTATTACAGGATGATGGTGTTTTCATATAACATGGACTGGCCAGGATATAGCTAGTTGCTTGTAAATGTTGGAAATGGTGATGCTTCCAATTTTATCGCAACATTATGGATTTCGATCTTGTGCAATGTATGTTGCTACACCATATGATCAATGATACATAGCACCTAGCAATACATAGCCAAAGACGATGTAACTTACCAAACGAAAGCGTTGGTATGTTGATAGACACACTAATAAACACAAACACACACACACAAAATTCAAGCTTTTGCAACCCACGGTTGCTTCATCAGGAAAGAGGGAAGGAGAGGGAAAGACGAAAGGATGTGGGTTTTAAGGGAGAGGGTAAGGAGTCATTCCAATCCCGGGAGTGGGAAGACTTACCTTAGGGGGAAAAAAGGACAGGTATACACTCGTGCACACACACACACACACACACACACACACACACACACACACACACACATATCCATCCGCACATGTACAGACACAAGCAGACATATGTCTGCTCTTTCTAGCAGACAAGTGGCTGTTGGCATCTCACTCAGATGATGAATTAACATCACTTAGTTCTAGTAAGATGGATATAGAGGAATTATGGAAAAGATTAAAAAGACTGTAAATTGTTGTCTGAAAACTAAGTGCATAGTAAGTGGATTAAGGACAGAAAAGAGCCACTTTGATTTAACAGTGAAATTCAGAAAATGATGAGAAAGCAAAGGCTGCAATACTCTTGATTCAAAAGAGAATGCACAAATGATGACATGGAAAGGTTAATAGAGATTCATGCATCTGTGAAAAGAACTATGTGCAAAAAATACAATTGCTACCACCATCATACCTCAGCCAGAGGTCTGGCCAAGAATCCAAAAAAATTTCGGTCCTATGTAAAACCACTAAGCGGTTTTAAGGCTTCAATCCAGTAACTTGTTTCCAGTCTGGTGCTGTGGCTGATGACAGTGAAATAAAAGTAAAAGAGTTAAATTTCACATTTAAGAATCATTCTTGCAGGAGAATCATACAAACATACTGTCATTTGACCATCGCACAGACTCTCTTGTGCATGACATGATAATAAGCATCCCTGGTGTAGAGAAACAACTGAAAGATTTGGAAAAAAAAAGAAGAAAAAAAAAAAGAAATAAGTCAAAAGGTCTGGTTGGAATCCAAATTGAGTTTTACAAAGAGTACTCTTTGGCACTGGTCTCTTACTTAGCTGGCCTTTCTAGCAAGTCTCTAACCCAGAGCAAAGTCCCAAGTGACTGGCAAAAACGGTAGGTGATACTTGTATACAAGAAAGGTAAGAGACAGATCCAGGAAATTACAAACCAAGGTCCTGAACATCACTTTGCTGCAGAATTCTTGAATATATTCTGAGTCTGAATATCATAAATTTCCTAGACACCAAAAAGCTTATGTCCACAAATCAGCAAGGTTTTAAATGGCTTTGGTTGGGCAAAACTCGCCTTGCCCTTTTCTCACATGATACAGTGTACAGTATGGATGTAGGGAAACAGGCAGGTTCCATATTTATAGATTTCTGAAAAGCATTTGATGTGGTGTCCCATTGCAGACTGTTAACAAAGCTATGAGCATATGGAATTGGCTTCAAGATATGTTAGTGGCTCAAAGACTTCTATAGTAATACAACCCAGCTTGTTGTCCTCAATGATGAGCATTCATCACAGACGAGGGTATCATCCAGAGTGCCACAGAAAAGTGTGATAGGACTGCTGTTATCTTCTATACACATAAATGATCTGGCTGACAGGGTGGGCAGCAATCTTCGATTGATTACTGTGGTGTCTGGGAAGGTGCTGAAGTTGAGTGATTGTACAAGGACACATGATGACTTCTAGTTGGTGTCAGGAATGACAACTAGCTCTAAACGTAAGTTAATGCAGATAAGAAAGACAAATAAACTCATAATGTTCGAATACAGCATTAGTAGTGACCTGCTTGACACAGTTGTGGTATTTAAATATCTGGGCATGATGTTGCAAAGCGATATGAAATGGAACAAGCATGTGAGGACTGTGGTAAGGAAGGTGAATGGTTGACTTCGGTTTATTAGGAGAATTTTGGGAAGCTGTGATTCATCTGTAATGGAGACCACATATATGGCACTAATGTGACCTGTTCTTGAGTACTGCTTAAGTATTTGGGCTCCACACTACGTCTGACTGAAGGAAGACATTGACACAATTCAGAGGCGGGCTGCTAGATGTGTTACCGGTGGGTTCAAACAACATGCAGATATTATTGAGATTCTTTTGGAACTCAAATGGGGATCCCTACAGGAAAGGCAACATTCTTTTTCAGGAAAACTATTGAGAAAATTTAGAGAACTGGCATTTGAAGCTGACAGCAGAGCGATTCTACTCTTACCAACATACATTTTTCGTAAAGGCCATGAAGATAAGATATGATAAATTAGGGTGCATATGGAGGCATAGAGATGGTCATTTTCTTTCCCTTCTTCTGTTTGTGTGTGGAACAAGAAAGTAAATGATTAGTAGTAGTAGTGGTACCCTCCACCTTGCAGAGTATGTAGATGTAGAAGTATTTTCATGAACAATTAGTGATTAATAATGAACCATGTAAAATTGAAACACTGGAATCCCAAAAGAATAATCAGTTTTCAGGAGTTATGGCACAAAAGAGTGTGAAATAGCCAAAACTGAAACTTTTTAACCAGAAGAGAAGAAAATAACTTTTGGAATTCATGGTAGAATTCAGAGAATTAAAGAATTAGTGTTGAAAGCAGTTTAAAAAATTTTGATATTTGGGTGGATGAGGTATAAAACAGAATCAGTGTTTTCAAGAAAGAATTTCCAAAAGAGTCTAATAAAAACAAATTTTGGAGGTGTGCAGAAGCTATTTGGAAGTGAGGATTATAGTTTAAGCATGGGATTAAATGAAGTAAAAGATAGTTTGCAATATCAATTAGATTTTTCTCAGCTGTAACGATAAATAAAATACATCTCAAATAGATGTAAAGTTAAATGGCAGAAAAGGTAGCGAAAACAGATGTAGATGTTCATAAAAATAATCTTTAGGTGTTCTGTTTATATCGTTCAAATGGTTCACAGCAACACTACGAGCGGTCACCACCACAAAGGTACATAACTTCACATCATGCCAAGCACCTTCTCATTTCAGAGCAGCTGCCTCCAGATGACTCTCATTCATCAGGAATATTTGCTTGTTTCACACCACATCACTGACAAATCATATCCGTCAGCTGATACTGTTGCCGGCTGCAACAGGTAGCACTGTTAACCTTGGACTACTTTGCTTCCACAACTAATGAGCGTAGATGGAGAGCATTCTGCCAAAAGGTACAAAAGATGACACCCTGCTGATACTCCCTCAGTCCCAACATAGCTCTGCCACAGTTCCTGCAATTACACAACAGAGCACAATTCCAAGAGGTCCATTCAGAAGCAATTACAGTTCCACCTCTTCTACAAACAGTTACGAAGTTCTGCAGCGACTACAGTTCTGAAACAGCAATTGGTATTTATGGAGCAACACTACAGCTAAACACAAGAGTCTAAAAAGGATTTTCAGTCATAATGACTAAATCATAGAATGCCAAGAGACAGCAAAGTTATTTACACTCAAATGCATCAGAAATAACACCCCAGTGCAATGCATCACTTAGAAAGTTAAGTACATTTATTGTAAATAGTCAATGTTAATAAATTATGTATGCTTTTACCTTATGTTGCCATATTTCTATTCTTGTGCTGTCTTGCCACAGCAGTGTATGTTTAGATATTGATAGCATGCACGTAGTGCTGCCTTGAAGTGAATATACTAGGAAGTATGTTTTCTGATATCGTGGATGTTTGAGCTGAATAGATAGTAACATTCAGTTACAACATCCCAACAGCATGCTAGAAGGAAACTTTGCTGATGTGCCAAAGAAATTGGTAGAATTACAGTAAGGGGTGGTACTAAAAAATTTCTTTAGTAATAGTGGTGGCATGTGGGCAGATTAACCAGTGTAAAGTTTTTCAGTGTCTAGTAATTTACATCCAATATATTTTATTCAGCATCGTAGAGACAGTTTTGTACCAGATGATTGAGGTAGTCTGAAAACTGTTTGTTAAAAAGTTTTTGGAAGAAGGAGCACTATCCTGAGAAAATGAAAATTCTAGTCAAGAACTGTCTTATGTAGAATTTGAAATGTGCTTTTGGATAAATTTTGGTCAGAATCTGAATAGGTAATGATTAAAAGTGAATTTTTGACTGAGCCAAAATACAGAGAAAGCTTTGAGAGCATGAGAGATTATTGTAAGAATTAACTACTAACATTAGTGCACTTGGAAGAGGCATGTGATGAATTAACACAAATCATTGCATTGAAGAGAGAGTACTAGGAAGATTGCAATGGGGATTAGTTTATGGCCCACATGATTCTATTGAACAGTGTCTTAAATATGTGGATAAAATGAATAGGGTGTAACTCTTCAAGCTTTCTCGGTGGATGTGTTGTAAATAGTTTTCACGGGTTTGCCACCGGATAATGTTGTCGGACAGTTGTTCCCTGGAAATATTGTGGAATTTGCACAATGTGATCTAGCGGCAAACCTGTGAAGGTTATTTACAAAATGAATAGAGCTTTGGAAAGAAACGGCAGACAATATTGTAGAGCACTAAATTATCAACATGAAGATAAAATTAGAACTGGAGTAGAATGAATCTGGGAAGAAGAGTTTTTGGTAATTATAGAAATTATTTTCAAGAGGAGGGAGGGGTAGGGGTGGAGTGAGAAGGTATTTTAGTAGCAGTGGGAGAGATAGGAATGAAAATATTGATAGGAAATTTGTTTACAAAAACAGACACTAGGAGGTATCAATGCAAAATCAAGGGAGAATAGAAACCAAGAAGAATCATTTGGGAAACTAATGTTCACCCTGTTACCAGTTCTCAATTTTGGGGTGAGGAACGTGAAAAGAAAATGAGCCAAGAAAGATGATGAATGTTTCAGTAATGGGGGTTACAGTTACAAACCAGGTAAGAGTCAAGGGAGATGAAAGGGAAACGGTGGTCAAGAGGGAAGTGAGCCTATTCAGTCTTTACATTCAGTAAGCACTAAAGGAAAATTTGGAGAGGGAATTAAAGTGTAGGATATAAGATGACCACCAACAAAAACAAATAAAGGGTAATGGGATGTAGCCAAATTAAATCAGGTGAAGCTCAGGTAATTAGATTAGGAAATCAGGCCCTACAATAGTAAATGATTTTTGCTATTTGGGCAGTAAAATAACTAATGATGGATAAAGCGGGGCAGATATAAAACATAGACTGGCAATGGGAAGAAAAGCATTTCTGAAGAAGAGAAATTTGTTGTTAACATCAAATAGAGATTTAAGTGTTAGGAAATCTTCCCTGAATGCATTTTTCTGGTCTGTGGCATTAGAGAATAGAGGCTTTTGAAGTGTGATGCTGCAGAAGAATGCCATAGAATAGGTGTGTAGATCATGTAACTAATGAGAAGGAACTGGACAGAATTCTGGAGAAAAGAAATTTGTGGTATAACATGACTAAAAGAAGGAATTGGCTGATAGGACACATTATGATACATCAAGGGATCACTAATTTAGTACTGGGGGGAAGTGTGTGTGTGTGGGACGGGGGGAGGGGGGGGGGGAGGGAATTGCAGAGGGATACCAAGACATGACTGCAGTATGCAGATTCAAAAGGATGTATTAGGTTGATGCATAAGTTCATATAATTTTTGTTTTGTATGTTGGTATTCCAGTTGCTAGCAGTTTCTTTATTGGTTACCATTTTTTATTTGTAGTTCACTGTTTCTATTTGAATTTACATATTGTGATTTTGTCAGTTGGAGATACTGTAGAGTGCCAAGTGGAGAAAATGGATTATTTCTGACATATTCTTCTGTTGGAGTTCAATAGAGGGGTGACAGCAGTGGAGGCAGCCACATACCCATACAAGCCATTACACTGGTGTGGATCATTGTGATTAATGTGTTTAAATGCTCTTCATCAAACCTCAAACATCTTGCTGAACGTGGAGAGTCACTATGAATGTGTAGAGTCACTAATGCAAAAATGATCCTTCTTAAAATAAGAAAACCATTTTCTTGCCAGGCTCTGTCCAATGGCACTATCCCCATACAAGGCACACTTCAGAAAAACTAGTATTGGTAGGAAGGATCCAGATGGCACAGGCTGTGAAACAGTTATTGAGAGAAGAATGTTGTGTTGGGCAGCATGCTCAACAACTGAATGATCCAGCTGTTTCTTGGTCTCTGTTATTGGTGATTCATGTGAACAGACAGCTTGTTGGTTGTCATGCCCATGTAGAAATCAGCACTGTGGTTGCGGCTTAGCTTGTAATTCACATAACTGCTTTCACAGGTAGTCCAGTTTGGTCACAAGGATCATCTATCCCATCAAAGAAGCAGGCTTGTGGTCTACAAGCTAAGCTGCAACCTCTGTACTGCATTCTATATGGGCAGGAAAACCAACAAGTTGTCTGTCCATATGAATGGCCAAACTGTGGCCAAGAAACGGCTAAACCACCCAGCTGATGAGTGCGCTGCCTGACACAGTGTTCCTCACTTCAATTACCTAGTCATTTTTTATCCACATATTTTAACATAACAGATTTCATATCTTCCAATCTGACAATGTCAAATAACAACATAGAAATTTTTTTTCTTGATACACATTCTATGTGCTCATCTTTCACTTTTAGAGAGTTACTGTTGGGTTTTCTGCTGATGTGGAAAGTAGGTAATAGTGTTACCTTCTTTTTTTTAAAGTGTTAATTTGTTCTTTTATAACCATATCCATACATGCATGAGTGTTTGTTTGGTTATTTTTTTTTAGTAAACTTGGTAACTCATCACTGATTAGAATGTTACTTTCATCAGCAAAAAATATTATTTCACTGTGTTTCACACTCTGGGGAATACTTTTGATAGATATCAAGGAGAATATTGGCCCAGTACACATCCTTGGAGGACTGGGTTAGAAAAATTTTTTATAGTTTGACTGGAGTTTGTATAAGAGTTCTCCACCCATTGCACTCTGTTTTATTCTGTATTGCTGAGACTACTTATTTGTTACGCCCCTTATTCCCCACACAACCAGTATATTTAGAATTGTCTGGCCTGTTGTATCAAAGGCTTTGGTAAAGTTTAAGAAGATGCCTGTTACTTGACGTTCTTTGTCTAGTGCTTCCTTAACAAATTGTAGTTGTAGCTGACCTTATGCTTTTACCACACCTGAAACTAAACTGTTCTTTGCTCAGAAGATTGTACTTCGTGAAGTACCTCATCAGTCTATTTTTCATGGTGGTTTCTATTACTTTTGAAAACAATGACAGTAATGAAATGGTCCCATGTCTTGCTATATTTTCTGGATTGCCTTTCTTGTAGAAAGACATGACTGCTGCATGCTTTGATGTCCCTAGAAAGCTACTGGTGGTGTGTATTTATTTATGCCTGTGCGCAATAATTGTTAGCATTTCTGCAGTGAGGGTCACAGCATCATTGTGCTTGGAACATAGGTCAGTGTTTGTACAGATTTCATTTTGTCAAAATTCTGTTGTCTCTTGGTAAATATGTTGCTGAAGTACTGATCCGCAAAGCTTGCTAGTTTTTTTGGGATCACATATTGTGGTAACATTGCACTGAATTTATATGTTAACTTTTATGTAATGTTCCAGGCCACTTTAATGTTGTATTCTCCTTTTTCTGTAATTTTATCATTTTGGGACGTTTTCAGTGCTAATAATACTTTTCTATATATCTTTCTGTATGAGTAGTATTTGTTTTGAAATGCAGGATCATTTTGGTTATTTTTAGATGGCTGAGTTGCCTGAAGGTTGCACAGGATTTTCTTATCTCATTGGTCATACAGTTATTTTTGTTTTCTGCTTTAACAATTCTTAGTACTTTTGCAAACATTTCTGCAAATTTGAATTTAAATATTGATAGAAACTCTCAAAGCTTACCATTGGTGCTAGTCTCCTTGTGCATGTCTTCCCATGTTTCATAGTTCAAACTCTTTTTAGCTTAGAGAAAACCCTTCTGTATTTGAGTATTTTAGTTTTGTGTTTTACAGCTATGGAATGCTCGGAAAGACCATGGTTATCTATAGGAGCATTATCACTTTTTTTCTCTATGCCACTTAGTATATGATCAATAATTGATACTGAATGCTTAGTTACCTTTGTGGCAGTGCTAACAGTGATATTCTGTAGCTGTATCTAATTTTCAAGAATGTGTTGCAGAAGCCATCTTGGTTCATTTCATTGATGTTTAATCATCACAAACTATCATTTTGCCCTTAGGAATGGAAACCATGTACAATACTTAGATTGGTTTTTTCAACGAATATGTCGAGCTCACCACTGGGAGAACAGCAAATGCATAGCATAATTATCCTTTAGAACATGTCTGGATTTCTTATCTTTACAGCTAGCATTTTTACAAATTTTCCTTCACTTAATGTAATAATATCATTTCCAGCTTTATACAGAATCCCTTCCTTTACATACATGCAAGATCCACCAACTCTCATGGTGGCTCTGCTGTAATGGTATAATTGAATGTTAGGTTATATAAGTTTAGAGCTACATTTCTTATTTCAGATCTCTTACATCAATGTTCTGTTATGCAAACAAATGAGCTATCAATAGTCTGCAGTTCCACTTCTGGCCATTCACTTTATTTCTTATGGACTGTAAACTCCTATTTTATTTAAATACACTTAAGGATAAGCAAGAAAAGGAACATACCTTCAAAAATATAGTTGTGTATGACATTGTAGTTACACTCAGTGGAAACCATACCAGTAATATTAGTATGATATACCAATATACAGGAAGCACTGTAGTGTCTTCAGTGCAGTACTGCTCACGGAAGTTCTTCCATTGGCGTTCCTGAAAAACAACAAGTCTCACAGGAAAGAAGGTTAACATTCATACATATTTTAGGGAGAAAATACATTTCTCCTTCAACAGGAGTAACAATGAAGGGACATCTTACCAAAAGAGTTATACAAGAATCAATAGGTGAATTTACTGAGAAAAATATGTAAATGGTCACTTATTTCTATGCTGCTTACACTGGCCTTACAGAGTTGTGTGCATCAAATTGTTACTTGTAAATCAGTTTTGAGTGATGCAGCGTGACTTGGCACAAAAGATGCCAACGACTTATCAATGAAGCCAAAATTTCTTCATTAGCTGTAATCGAATGAAAGGACTTCTTATTGAATTTGCAGCATTTCATAAGTTACAGATGGCCCTTAAGTAATGCAAAAACAGTGGAGGTAGTTGACTTAGCAGTTGTTGAATTAGTCACCACAAGTACAACATTGCTATAATCAGCTCTGTGCACATTTCAACAATAACCATTAGGCACAATAATGGAAAACTGCATAAAATGTGTTCTTAGCTCAGCCAAACAGATCACAAGAATGATAGTAAACATTGTTTCAGAATAGTAGCTGGTACAGAATTCAGGTAGTTACAGTAGCTTCTTTAATGTAGGTAAAACTCATTATGAAAAGAAATTAAATATTTACTGTAATGGTAAGTATGTTCCATGACATATTATTGTGAAATTACAACAATAAAAAAGTTCAAAATAAAGCCAAATTCATATGAGTTGCACCTACATCACTGTCCAATCAGCAATGTGCTGTACAATGTCTGACATATAGCAATACCTGATACTCTAATAAGGGAGCAGGAAATGATATTAAGTGTATGGAACACAAGACTGTTAAGCATTACAGATGTGCACATGGCAGTCTGAGATAAATGTACATTTTTGTCTCAATTGGTGATTCAGTACAGCCACTGAATGCACAGGTGGAAGATATTGATGTACTGATGTGCATAACATCACCCATGTCTTGTGAGGGCACTTCTCAGTTTTCCCTTCAGTTGCTTTGATTATACAATTCTTCCTCTTTGATGTGAATCGTGACTTCTGCTGTTTACTTTGAATGTATTGTCTTGTATTGGGATAGTGACTGCTGTGCTTTCCCATTTACTTTTTGATTAGAGTAAGGGGCCTGTTATCTGCACTGCACGAAATTGTATAACATTTCTATATAGTGCTTCTATTTGATGACCATGTGGTTTCCACCATTATAAGACTTATTTGGAACTGTGCTTAATATTATAATCATAGTTTGCAACCTCAATGAAGTACACTGGTGTCCAGAATTAAAACAACGAACCGCTATTTTCCATCTTGTGTCTAAGTCACAATATAATCATACCAACTCTCAACAGATGTCTGTAAGACCACGTTCTGCATGGAAGATGGCATTCTGGCCAGCAGATGACCAATACAGTGATGACATCAGGGCACCCATCAAATGGTGTAGTATTTGTCAGATAGTCCCACATCCACATTTGATGTGTACACAGCCACAGACAGTGCAGTATGGCACAGAGAAGATGCCTACCAGACTCTTTGCATAGGAAGAATGGAAGCAGGATAGTCGCAAACTGATATGGCTTAATGTGAATCACTTTGTTGTTTCTCAGATGTGGTGACAGTTTTTAGAGACCAAAAATGTATCCCAAAGACTGGGGCAGGGTCAACCATGTGTGACTTCAGAAATAGAGGGCCATTATTTGGCTGTAAGGGCATGATGGTGCCACCTTAGTACTGTAAGAACTGCACTGCAACTGGCATCTGATCTCGCAGTGTCCACTGGACATCATGTATCAAGGCAAACAGCATAGAGAATGTTTCAGCAGAGTGGCCTGTATTTTGGAGACTTGCTGCAAGTGTACCTCTGATGCGTCTTCTCACAAGGGAACGTTTAGAGTGGAGTCGCCAATATGCCACCTGGACAGGCAGACAGTGGGTCAATGTTCTTTTCACAGATGAGTCCCAATTTGGTCTGGAGAGTGTTTCTCAATAGATTCATATCTGGAGGGAATGGGGAACATGGTTTCAGGACCCAGACATTGTGGAAAGATACCAAATTGAGGAGGATCCCTAATGGTGTGGGCAGGGATTATGTTGATCACTCAAACAGCTCTTCATGAAATTGCAAATTTTAACTGCTGTGCAGTTGTTGTGAGATGCTGTGGACCCAGACTTTGTACTGATGGACAATAATTGCCGGCCGCAGTGGCTAAGCGGTTCTAGGCACTGCAGTCTGGAACCGCGCTGCTGCTACGGTTGCAGGTTCGAATCCTGCCTCGGGCATGGATGTGTCTGATGTCCTTAGGTTTAAGTAGTTCTAAGTCTAGGGGACTGATGACCTAAGATGTTGAGTCCCATAGTGCTCAGAGCCATTTGAACCATTTGACAATAATCCTTGACGTCATAGATCACAGGTGATCGATGTTTTCTTAGAAATTGAAGATGTTGTATGCATGGCTTGGCCTGCTCACTCTTCTGATTTGAATCCCACAGAGCATGTCTGTGATGCACTATGGATATGGGTTACATCACGCCAATCCCCAAGAATTGTGAACAGCTCTGCAGGAAAAATGGGTGTTATTTATGGGTATTATTGATGACATCATTCAATGAATGTCCCACCACTGTCAGGCCTGTGTTACTGCCAGAGGTGGTCACACCCCATACTGAGCTCATTAAGCAGTTGTTGGAATGTGTGTGTAAATCCATCAAGTTGGAAAAAATGAAGAACATTTTTGTCTACCATTATGCTTGTTGCAGCTGTTTACGTTCTGTATTCTTTACTTTATTTATACTTTACTATCACCTGTTTGTACTTTTCTGTGGCAAAATAATGCAGCCTTACAAAAATTCCATTTGTTGCTTTAATTTTGGATACTAATGTAGTTGTGCTTGGACTTAAAAAATTTCAATCAGAAACTATTATTGATTGGTTTTTGTGGACTAATGCTATTTTTGTGTTCACTGAATGTTTGTTGGCCTTAAAGTGAGGTTTCCAAGATGTGTGATGATGAATTAGTAAAAAACTGAATGTCACATAATGTGAAATTGAAGCAATAACCAAGTTTTGGAAAAGAGGCTACAACACCGCATGCATGGAAATAGAAGACATGTGGTCAGGAAATATTCTTTGGATGGATGAGGCACATTTTACTTTATAGGGTGCCATGAATGTTCAGAACTATCACATATGGGGTTCTACTCTGCCACATGTCGTGCAGGAACACCCACTGCACTCAGCTTATTTGACTGTGCCATGTGGATTCACGAATTCCGTCATTCTCAGTCCATTTTTCTTTAGGGAGATGAGACCTCACGGGACTCTTAGGTCTGTAGTGACATCTGCACATTATAAGGATCTCCTTGTGCAACACTTGATTCTAGATTTGCAAAAATGCAACTGTGTCCACACCACTATTTTCATGGAGGGTAGAGTGACACTACATGTTGCTTTCCAGGTGAAAGATTTGCTCTGAGAAACCTTTGGTGATGACTGCTTCATTTCTAAGCAATTTTGAGATCCAGATCCCCCAACCTAAAACCACGTGATTTCTGGTTGCACAGATTTCTGAAAGACTGTGTGCACCATGGATGTATCTGAACTCTTCCTGATACGAAGGCTAGCATATGATGACATATCACTCTAGTTGCACTGGATATGCTGTGAGCAACTGTTGACCATGATATGTTATGGATGCAGCATGTGGCGCTGAATTAGGAGACCATACTGAACACGTGTTGCAACTTGTGACACAACCTAATAAATGTGACCAGGACCATTCTTAAAATGTGTTTCATCATTCCTCCTCTTTTTCTGGATCCAAACCACATTCTGGCTGCTTACAGCGCCATATTTTCATCTGGTGACATTAAATGGAGCTATTATTTTTTTCAACATACTCCACAAAAGCACCAGTTAATGAACATACCTATGCAGCACTCAAGAACACTTTCAGTTTAATTATAACTACGTGGTATAATGGAAGCAACCATTAAAACTACAAGCAAGTCTTCATCTATGAAAGACACTTAGTATAAAAATTCAATAGACAGAGAGCAAAGCTGTAAGAACTGCTCTGAAGAAAGGAAAAAAGTACTAATTTTTTTTCGTTCAAGGGGGACCACAGTCATGTAGAATTTTTTGAAAGAAGTTTCTGCCATTTGAGTGTAAATTATTCTTCATTCATTTCACAAAATCATGATTTTGGCTCTATAGCCATACTCAAGTGCATGTTAAAATATATCTGACCTGTTTACGTTACATGTCATCATCATTTCTGATCTTATAGACCAGTTGTCATACTACAGAATATAAGTATATATTGAAGATACATAATATGGCTGACATTGCACACAATGAGTAACCATTAACTCACAGTATGTTGTATTTAACTGCTAACGTATTGCTGTGACACGCATTCATCACCTGCAATTTGATGTACAGATATGATGAATCCAGGTCACAGCATTGTGTTGACTGTTAAATATAAGCAGTTACAAATATTTCAGCTAAAAAATGTCTGATAATTCTGCCTCATAATTTTAAATGACCAAATGGAATGACTATGAACAGGCAACAAGTTACTGCAGAACAAATATAAAACATATTGGTGTAGTTATTTTTGTTAACATACAGAGGATATTAAATATAACCAACAAAGAGAGATTGTGCATATTGTCTTGCCACAAACATAATAAGTAATAAACTGGTCTGTTTATTCTTCAGAAATAATGTATATTAAACAATTAAAGATTACTTAGAGGACTCAGAGTAGTGAATAGTAGTGAAAGGGATAAATACAGCATCTTGTATTTCAGTACATAATTACAGTTTATTGTTTTCAAATGGAAATCATGTGTCAAGGTGAAAAATGTAAAATGTGTGCTAGTAATGTCTGTTGTTTTAGTTTTCCAGGTGTACAGTGGCACATAGTTGAATATGGAGTCTCGAGATGGTGCAGTGGGCACAGCAGCATCTTCACAGTCCAGGTGTAATCAGTGGGAGTCCTTAGTGTGTGCAGCAGTGGAGATTGGAACTGTTTTAGATTGCAAGTAACTGGAAACAGTCCATGAGCCATCAGTGGGTGTCTTCAGTGAATGTGGCAATGAAGAATGAAACTATGTTTTATTTGCAAGTTGCATGAGTTAAATCTGAATGCCTATTTTGATGTGTTTAAGAATTTACTAATCTGAATGGCACCACACACTGCAGCAACTTGGTGTGTGACCAAGTACACTGGCCAGTGGTGGCATTACAGTCACCACCACAGGAAAACAAAACATTTCACAGAGGTCACAAGCTGGCACCAGTGGATTGCCTTCTGATGTGCTATAGACCATTGGGAATTTTAGTTAAGTAAGTACTCTTTAACTATCCTTCACATAATGTTGTGTTTTATTTACTTTTTGTTATAAAAGGTTTTCTTTTAATAGATTCTATAACATTTTTTATACATTTAATTCTGACTTTAAGCGAAATTTTTATTTCTAATGGGAATTTTATTTTTTGTTTTATAGTTAGACACACATTTTGCCAAATGGTATGATTTTAGTTCATGACTATGCTCGTTCTGTTTTAAGCTATTGAATGTATGACACTGATCACTCATGTACCTCAGCACTAGCACCTCTACTGGCAAGACTTGTGTTCGTACAAGAATAGGATGCCCTCAGACCATCACTAGCACTTGTTATGTACCTGTATGCACAGATTCTTTGCCTTGGTACTGACCTCCATCTCAAGAATGGCTGCATCAGCACTTCCACCACATCAAACCTACTGACCATCAACAATACCTCCTCTTCGGCAGCTGCCACCCATTCCACACCCTGACGTCACATCCAAGCACCTAGGCACCCATGGTCATCACATCTGTAGTGATGAGCAGTCCCTCACAAAATGTGCCAAAGGTCTCACTGAGGCCTTCACAAACCAAAATTACTCTCTCAACCATTTTTAGAAACAGATCTTGCATGCCTTGTCTCATTATTAACCTACCAACCTTCACATACTCTCTTTTTGGCCATAAAGAATCACTCCTGCTGTGACGTACTATGACCCAGAACTGATGCAAATGAATCACACTCTCTGCCAGGGTTTTGACTACCTCTCATTGTGCCTCAGAATGAGAAATATTCTCCCCAATCCTCCACACCCATCCCACTGTGGTATTTAACAGTCCAACCAATCTTGAAATGTCCTTGGCCATCCCTACTCCAACCCTGTTCCCAACTGCTTGCCTCATGGCTTACATTCCTGCAACAGATCTAGATGCAATACCTGTTACATACATGCCTTCCACTACCTCTTACTCCAATCCTGTCACAGACATCTCCAATCCCATCAAAAGAAGAGCACCCATTAAAGTAGCCATATGACATGAACCATCTCAGCTGCAACCACCGTGAACATTCTGTGTTGGCATGAGAATTAACAAACTACCTGTCCATGTGAATGGCCTATGCCAAACTGCGGCCAAAACACAGCTGGACTACCTAGTTGTTGAACATGCCACCCAACATGATGTGCTTCAATTTAATGACTGCTTCATAGCCTGTGCCATCCGGATTTTTCCCACCAGTGCCAGGTTTTCTGAACTGTGCAGGTGGGAATTCTCCATACAAAATATCCTTCGTTCCTGTAACTCCTCTGGCCTCAACCTTCACTATTCCCTGTCCCCCACCTGCCTATTCCCTTCTCTGCTCCCACTCCAGCACTACACATGTCTTCTGTCCCACCAGCACACCTAGATAGTCCTTTCCTCATCTCTTCTTCTCTCCTATTGCTTTCTCCCTCCAATTTCTGCCCCCCCCCCCTTTCTCCCACCCAACATTTTCCTGATGCTGCACCTGACAGCCCTATCCTGTCCCCCACCATGACACGGCACACACCCCACACCCATAGGTAGCATTAGCATCTTCTCCCACCCTTAGCCAGATACCCCCCCCCCCCCCCCCCACCTCTTTTCCCCTCACTCCTTCCTTACTCCATTATCCATCCTAGTTAGATTACTGCTCATGTCAGATACTGTCACAGTTAGGCCTTAGTGCCTGGAGACAGTGACCATGTACGTATGATTTGTGTTTGTATGAATATGTGTGAGTTTTTTACTTCTAAAGAAGACTTGGTTGGGAAACTGAAATACTTCTAGCATTCTTTTTTGTTGTGACTGTCTGCAACTTTGTATATGGAGAGTAGCAATATATCCTTCCATATTATTATAACTTTATTAGTATATGTGTAAAAGTATTGCTTACTTTTCTTGTATTTTATAAAGTTATTAAATAAATATTTAGCTGTATTTTAACATTTTATAAAAACTGACCCATTTAAATCTTTAAATAGGCATCTAGGACAATGCTGTGGTTAGTCAACAGTAGATACAGTTGAGCAGTCAACATGAGTGTCTGTGAAACCATCATCAAAAACAATATTGCTTCCGTTTTAGTAACAATTACTCACAGCAACAACAACAAATAGAAGGCTGTTGGACAGAAGAAATGCTGAGCCTCCTTCTCATCTCAACGATTTTTTATGTGTGGGCCTGAAGAAAAAGAAGGGACAACAGTAGGTAGCGTCAGGTGTCTCCTCTCTCCTGTCTCAAGGCAGACTCCAATGGATTCTCAGTCAGGTAACAGCACTAATAGAATGAAAAAGCAAGAGGAAGGCATCTCTTTCTTTCATCAAAATATAAGGGGCCTCTTAAACAAAATAGATCAACTCCTTATTAACATTAGTGAAAAGGACAGTATAAATAATGCCCAGATTTTATGCTTAACTGAGCACCATGTTACTGATAAATGTGCCTTGCCATCTATAGCAAGTTATACTTTAGTAACATACTACTGTAGGGAAAGTAAAGATAAAGGTGGAGTAGCAATTTATGTTAAGGATAGTGTAGCATACAGAGCTATAGATATTAAGAAATATTGTGTGGAACAACAATTTGAGGCATGTGCCACAGAAATAACAACTAAATTCTATCCAATAATAGTGTTGGCTGTCTACAGGGCTCCTTCAGGTGACATAAAAACTTTTCTGCATTCAATGGAACTCCTTCTGTCATGGTTACTTTCAAAAGCGAAGGATATTGTAGTATTAGGTGATTTTAATATAAACTTTTTGACAGAAAATAAGAATAAAATAGACTTTGAGATTGTGATGAACTTACTCAATCTGACTTCAGTAATAAATTTCCCAACAAGAATTACATCCGAGTGCCAAACTATGATAGATAACGTTTTTTTAGATGTAAATAGACATCAGAACTATATTGTCAGGCAGGTTATAAGTGGGCTTTCAGATCATGATGGACAAATTCTCACTATTTATGACGTTAATCTGTTCAAAAAAGAATTTCCTCGATGGAAAGTCATAAGAGTAATTAATGAAAAGGCGAAAGGAACTTTCAACCACAGGTTGCAGCAAATGGATTGGTCTTTAGTATATAGCCATGATGATGTTGATACTAAATTTAACTGTTTTATAAATGAATTCTGTGCTCTTTTTGAAGAAATATTTCCCAAGAAATGGGTCAGAAACAGTGCTTCCAATTCTGTAAGCAAGCCTTGGATTACAAAAGGTATAAAACAGTCATGTAAAACCAAAAGGGAAACTTATGCTGCAATAAGATTCTGTAAAGATGTAGAAAAATGGGAACACTATAGAATATACTGTAAAATTTTGAAGAAACTAATACAGAAATCAAAAGCCCTTTATTATGAGAAGAAAATAGATAATTCTAATAATAAAATAAAAGCAATTTGGAGCATTGTAAAAAAAGAAACTGGAAGAGATGCAACAAGTAAAGAAGATATAAATAATATCAGATATGAAGGTATCCTAATAGATAACCCCAA
Source organism: Schistocerca americana (assembly GCF_021461395.2). NCBI lineage: Eukaryota > Metazoa > Arthropoda > Insecta > Orthoptera > Acrididae > Schistocerca > Schistocerca americana. The sequence continues at coordinate 673,981,400 of NC_060120.1, read as the reverse complement.
AAGGGTGGCTGAGATTTTTAATAAACACTTCCTATCAGTATCTCAACAGATTGGTTGCAAGCCCGATGTTGATGAAGCTGTAACTCTTTGTCAAGCTGTATATTCTAACACAATTTCAGAAATGCACCTTAATCCTGTCACTGTAGAAGAAATTCAAAAAATCATCATGTCTCTAAAAAGTACGAATTCTGCAGGGGTTGATAATATATCTAGTAACTTATTGAAATATTCTTGTGTGTGGATAAGGGACATTCTCTGTCATATTTTCAATGCTTCCCTTCAGAAAGGTGTTGTTCCCAGTAGACTTAAGTATGCCATTGTGAAGCCCCTGTACAAAAAGGAGGATAAAGCTGAACTAACTAACTATCGACCTATCTCTTTGCTGACAGCTTTCTCCAAAATTCTAGAAAAGCTAATACATGTAAGAATTACTGATCATCTCATGAAGAATGGAGTTCTCAGCAAAAGCCAGTTTGGCTTTCAAAAGGGCCGTTCAACAGAAGACGCAGTCTACGCACTTGCAAATGAAGTTCTAGAAACCCTTAATGAAAAAATGCTAGCACTTGGTGTCTTCTGCGATTTATCCAAAGCGTTTGACTGTGTTGATCACCAGATTCTCTTGCAAAAAGCAAAATTAGTAGGAATAAGTGGTGTTGCAGGCAATTGGCTACAGTCGTACCTCCAAGACAGAAAACAAAAAGTTGTGTTGAATAGCTCGGGTGGAGTATATGACACTTCCTCAGATTCTGAATGGAGTTCCATTACATGTGGAGTGCCCCAGGGCTCAATTCTTGGGCCACTATTATTCCTGATTTTTATAAATGATCTACCATCATGTACAAGCCTGCCGTGTAAATTTACATTATTTGCTGATGATACCACAATTTTTATGAGCAGTAGAACAGTCAACAATCTTGAGGAACTCAGTAATCACATACTCTCAGATATGGTTAATTGGTTCAAGGTGAATGGTCTCTCATTAAATTCCAGTAAGACCAGCTTTATTCAATTCTGTACAAAAACAGAAAAAGAGAGAGAGATAAGTGTGACATGTGGTAATCAACCAATAGTCAGAATGGAAACAACAAAATTTCTTGAGTGCACATTGACAAGAAAATGAACTGGTCTTCACATATTATTGATCTCTGTAAGAGGCTTAGCTCTGCTACCTATGCTTTACGGGTTGTCACTACATGTGTTGAACCTAACACTGCAAAAGTGGCCTATTATGGCTATTTTCATTGTCTCATTGAGTACGGAATTATTTTTTGGGGCAACCAGCCATTAGCAAGGAAAGTGTTCATTGCACAGAAGCGAGCTTTAAGAATTATATGTAGATTGCGCCCAAGAGACTCTTGTAGAAATAGTTTTCGTAATCTTAAAATATACACAACTACATGCCAATATATTTTTTCTCTCATGTGTTTTGTTTGTAAAAATATAGATATATTTCAACCAAATAGTAATTATCATGAGCATAACACACGGAGGAAGAATGACATACACAGTGAACTCAGAAATTTGAGCTTGGCACAAAAGGGTGTCCATTACACTGGAGCAAAACTCTTCAATGCTCTTCCTCCCGAAATAAAGACAAAGATTCATAACAATAGCGAGTTTAAGAAAGCACTAAAAATATTTCTGCTAGAAAAAGCTTTTTACAGTCTAGATGAATTTTTAACTAAATAAATTGTAATATTTTAATATTATATAATACAAGTTGACATAATGCCACTACGAATTTTATTTAACCTGAGATCTGTATCTGTGTGTGCTCCGTATCTGTTTTCTGTAGTGTTTTAATAATTCTAAGAAAATATGTATTTTCTTTTTCTATATTGCTGCCCAAAGAATTTACTGTATAAGTTTTTATATAATTATGTACTCAAATTTCTGTATATGCTATAAGATTATCAGACTGTATTTGTAAAAAACTGACTCGTTCCACGTCCTTGTGTATTCAACACAGTTGACCTATGGAACACGAAATAAATCAAATCAAATCAAATCAAACAGTCAGTGATGTACTGCTTTTTTTCATTATATAAGAGTAAACCATAGTGGAATGAGTGAAAATCTTACAAAAATGAAAAAGCTAGTTATCAGTCAAATAGAAAGTGAGAGGAAATCCAAAAACCTTTAATGATAAGATGTTTTTCCCCATGACAAAAATCAATTTATGTTTCTATGATTTGATGTGGACTTTTAAAACTCTCCCAGCATATAGATAGTTTCATTAAATTGTGGCTGAACTGCTGGTGTCTGTAACTTGCTGCGATGATATTTTGGCACAGCCTTCTGGACCACTTCAGGTTAATACTAATGAAATACATTGAGCTTCCTTATTGAAGACTCCCTCCCCCCCCCCCCCCCCCCCTCCCCCAGGCATATGTGTGATGTATCCAGCAGTCACTGCACATGTGCTGCTCGAGTGGATGCAGTTCTCCTGCAAGTCACTACACTATGCCACACTCCCTCTGTGGTGAAATAACACCATATATCATATCAACCATCTTCACAGTCAAATTGCAGTGTAGAGCAGACAGATTTTTGTGACAGGATTCCGTCCAGAATCTAACTGGATGTCACAATCCCAAATGATAAGGGAGTTGTATTGGGGTGGTGGTGGTGGCAGTGTTGGTGGTGTGTATATGGTTCTCAACAGCAGGTCATCAGCACCTGTATTCAACTAACGGAACACAAGTGTAGTTCTGAGTTGTTACAAGCATGCAACAACAGATAGTTTATTTCCACTTATTCATCAACAACAGAACTTCAAAAGATTGACTCATGGGCTACAGTTTTTGTTTCAGTGTATTTCATTCAATAACCAGTAGAAATACAATGGTCGGTCATAGCGGGCTTGCTGGGATGCAGGAGGAAAGTAGGCCACTGTTGTTCCCCAGTGCAATCTTGAACAGTTCACATTTTTTGCCCAGGATGGTCAGAAACAATATGAAAAGCTTAAAACAGTGTTGCTGGGTAGGTTGCGCTGAAAAATAATATCCAAGAAAGAAAACTGATGTGTTCTGTTGTTCCTAAGTTAATTAGCATTGAAGTTCGCCAGTCAGGGCATTGTGCATACAAATTCAAGCAGCCTACCAGAAATGATGTTGCCAAACTTCATTTGGTTTCTTAAAACAAGAGAACAATACAAAAATTGGAGATGGCACTATAGTAATGATCAAACATGAACCAAAGGCTGAACACTCTTTTGCACTATCATCTACACTATGAGAACAACTGACACTTATTGCATCTAGCGGGCACTTGAATTTGCATTTGCAGTGACCTGATTGACTAACTTCAATGGTAATTAACTCAGAAATGGTACAACATACTGAATTTTTTCTTAACAATTGCTTCTCAGCATAACCTTTCCTGCAATACCCTTACAAGCTTTTCAGACTGTTTCTGACCATCCCGTATAATATGTGTTATTCTTGCACAGAATCTTATAAATATTTGCCTTATGGAACTTGATATCTTTTATAGATCCCAAATGCTCTGAGGTTTTTGATAGAGAATGGAAACTCACTTAAATCTCATGTCTTCTTAATATTCTGCCTATTTTTGTGAAACATTTCGAGTATGAGGTAGATAAGCTGTCATTTGGAGATCTCATCGTCTTTGTTGTTTTGTTCTGTTTTATGCTTGTAGGACACTTTGCACTTGCTGAGACAAATATCTGTGGTTCGGGAACACAGTCTTTAGGTGCTCCAGATTCGTTTGCAGATTATTGTCATCTGAGATGGTATGGCCTCTGTGGACCAAGATCTACAGAAAGCCTGTTTTTTGTGCTGAATGGTGACAACTAGCAGCCTTCAATACAGGTCTGTATAAGTGTGCTCTGAAATGTCCAAGTCTATCATCACTCTTACCAAGCCATCAAAAATGGCAAACAACCTTTCTTCTCCATCTCTACAGTATATTTTATATTTTTGTGTGTGAAGTTCAGATGTTGAAGTAACTTTAAGAGACTGTCAAAACCTTGAGGGCAAACTATAAAAATATCATCAACATATCACTAAAATACTGTTTTAAAACAGCTGAGTTGAGTGCTGGCCCCTCAGAATCTTCCATAAAAAGATTGGCAACCAGAGGAGACAAAAGACTACCCACAGCAACACCATCAAATTGTTCAAAAAACTCATTTTTAAATAAAAAGTATGTCAAGGAGAGAGTGTGCCTGAACAGAGCTGTAAAATCAGCCTCAAACCTTTTGCCAATGGGAAGTGGGCCCACCAGAGGCACATTTGTAAAAAGTGAAACAACATTAAAACTTATCAATAAGTTATTGCTTTCCGGCTTGAGTGAGCTGAGTCTGTCGATAAAATTAGTTGATTTTGTTGTATGATGTGGACGCTTGCCTACAATGGGTCTAAGTAAAGATACCAAGTACTTGGAAAAATCATTTTCAAATGCACCTCTAGTGGACTTGCTACATCTCACTGGCAAAAGGTATGAGGTTGATATTACAGTATTGTTCAAGCACACTCCCTTCTAAACATACTTGTTATTTAACAGTGGACTTTTTTAACAGCTTGATAGAGTTGCCCTGGGGCATCTTTTGTCTCCCCTGTTTGTCAACCTTTTTATGGAAGATTTTGAGGAGTGAGCAATCAACTCAACTGTTTTAAAACTGTATTTGGGAGATATGTTTATGATACTCATGGTTTAGACAGTCTCTGAGAATTACTTCAACATCTGAACCCCATACATTTTTGAATGGCTTGGTGCAACATAAGAGTAATGACAGAACTGACATTCAGTATTTCAAAAGTACACTCATAAAGATCACAGGCAACTAGTTGCCACCATCTGGCACAAACAATGGGCTTTCTGAAAACCTTGATCCACCAAGGCCATACCGTGTCAGATCATGATAACTTGCAAGCAGAATTGAAACACCCACAAATTATGTTCCTGAACAGTCAACACTCATCTCAACAAGTACAGAGAGCACTAAAGATCAACAAACGGAAGAACAGGGAAGAGTTTGTTGTTTTCATGAAAACATGCAGAATATTAAGAAGAAATAAGATTAAAGTGATCTTTCATCCTCCACAGAAAATCTCAGTGCTTTTGGGATCCATCAAAGAAGACTTAAGAGTTGCACAAGAAAGGTGTTTATAGGATTCCATGTGAGTGTAGCAAATATTATACAGGGCAAATGACATGCATTGCTCATGATAACGATGTGGAACACCAGTGGCATACTTGCTTCCTTCAAAATTAGCAAGCCTGCTTTCCCTGAGCGCTGCATTTCTGCTGGTCACTTGATGAAATACAACGAAATAAAAATTGTAGTTCATAAGTAAAACTTTTCAAGCTCCACCATCAATTAATCAGTGGAAATACAGCTGTCAATTGGGACAGTGGTTTCCAGTTAGATTCTCTATGGAATTCTGTCATAGAAAAATTTTGTGCTCTAAATCAGTTTGCAGTTTTACTATGTGAAGATGGTTGATCTGATACCAGTGGGACAATCTTTTGCCACAGAGGGAGCATGGTATAGTGCATTGATTTGCAGGAGTATTGCACTCACTCAAGCAGTACATGCACAGTGACTACTGGGTGCATCTCGTTGGTGGTGTTTTGAATAGGGGAGCTCAGTGTACATCATCAGTATTCACATGAAAATGACCTGAAGACTCTGTGCTGAAATATTGTGGCAGTAAATTACAGGTATCCAGGAGTTCATATGAAATTTCGTAGAAGATACTAATGTTTGTTTCCTCTTGTGTTATAAAGAAACCACACGGTGGCCTGCTCATAACTACTGATGCCACTTCCCTTTTACTAACATTCCTAATACCCATGGCCTTATCACTATTGAACTCTACCTTTCCCAACGCCCATCTGATTTCAGACCAACAATCTCCTTCCTAGTCATCATGGAAAAATTTATCCTCCCCCACAATTATTTCTCCTTTGAAGGCATTACCTACAAACAAATCCGAGGTACGGCTATGGGCACCTGCATGGCACCGTCCCAACCTATTCATGGGCCATCTGGAGGAATCCTTCCAAAAACCCAGAATCCTAAACCCCTCACCTGGTTCAGATTTGTTGATGAGGGCAAGAACACCCTATCCACATTCCTCCAGAACCTCAACAACTTCTCCCCCATTTGCTTCACCTGGTCCTACTCAACCCAACAAGCCACCTTCCTAGACGTTGACCTCCACCTCAAAGATGGCTACATCAGTACCTTCGTCCATATCAAACCTACAAACAACCAGCAATACCTGCACCTCGACAGCTGCCACCCGTTCCATACTAGGAAGTCCTTTCCATACAGCCTAGCCACTCACGGTCGTCACATCTGCAGTGATGAGCTGTCCCTCTCAAAATATACCAATGTTCTCATTGAAGCCTTCACAGACTGTAATTATCCTCCCAACCATGTACAAAAACAAAACTCCCATGCCTTCTGTTGTGTTGGCAGAAGAGCCAACACTATGTTACGAGAGGAGACAGAAATGCACGCGTTTTAGCTCACGCAGGCTGGCGTGAGGTGGGAAGGACTATACTGACATGAGGTCTGGAACTTGACAAGGAATTAGAATTCAGAAAGCGGATATAATTAGTTTGATACTTAACTTTAATCTATTAATGATGAACATCACTCTTGACAGTACATGATTCACAATATTATCTGTTCAGGATACATAGTAACTGAATATGGCGCCTTGCTAGGTCGTAGCAAATGATGTAGCTGAAGGCTATGCTAAACGGCCGTCTCTGCAAATGAGAGAGTATGTAGACAGTGAACAATAGCTAGCAAAGTCAGCTGTACAACTGGGGCGAGTGCTAGGGAGTCTCTCTAGACCTGCCGTGTGGCGGCACTCGGTCTGCAATCACTGATAGTGGCGACACGCAGGTCCGACGTATACTAACAGACCACGGGTGATTTAAAGGCTACCACCTAGCAAGTGTGGTGTCTGGCGGTGACACCACACCTTCTCTTCCTAGTCTCCCACTACCTCCCAAAGTCCCACCATCCAGCCACAGAGGAGCATTCTCCTCGTAACTCAGTACCACCCAGAACTGGAGCAACTGAATTACTTTCTCTGCCAAGGTTTTGACTACCTCTCATTGTGCCCTGAAATGAGAAATGTCCTGCCCACTACCCTTCCCATCCTCCCCCCACAGTGGTATTCCACCACCCACTGAACCTACACAATATATTCATCCATCCTTACACAACCCCTGCTCCCAACTCCTTACCTCATGGCCCATACCCCTGTAATAGACCTAGATACAATACCTGTCCCATACGCCCTCCCACCACCACCTACTACAGTCCAGTCACTAACATCACCTATCCCATCAAAGGCAGGTCTACCTGTGAAACCAGTCATGTGATCTACAAGCTAAGCTGCAACCACTGTATTGCATTCTATATGGGCATGACAACCAACAAGCTGTCTGTCTGCATCAATGGCCTCCAAAAAACTGTGGCCAAGAAACAAATGGATCACCCTGTTGCTGAACTCGCTGCCAAACATGAAATCCTTCTTTTCAATGACTGCTTCACAGCCTGTGCCATATGGATCCTTCCCACCAACACCAGCATTTCTGGATTGTACAGGTGGGAACTTTCCCTGCAATACATCCTATGCTCCTGTAGCCCTCCTGGCATCAACCTTCACTAGTTACTGTCCTCACCAATTCAGCCCTTCCTTGTTCTCATTCCAGCATTACACAGCCATCATTCCACCGTCACACCCAGTCTTTTCACTTCTCTGCCCCCCCCCTCCCCACTTCCCCCCTGCCCACCATCTAACAGCACTTCACTGTCCACCACCCCCATCATACTATCCCTCCGCCTCAATGCCCCAGCCTCCTCGTTACCCCCACCCAATCGCCACTCCCATCATGCCTTGGTGTTGTTGCTTGCAATGTGGTTTTAATTGCCTGAGACTGCAGTCGTGTGTGTGAGTTGCATTTGTGTGTGTGTGTGTGTCTATTGTTGACAAAGGCCTTAATGGCTGAAAGCTTGTGACAGTCTTTTTGTTGTGCCTATCTGCAACTCAGCATCTCCACTATATGGTGAGTAGCAACTTTTCATAATATTGTTACATTCCATCCTGGATTTTCCATTGTTTGATTATAAAGAAAGATGATAACAGAGGACCTGCTAAGATAGCAAATAGGAAATCAGGCTAGATAAAACCCTCCCAAGCAAAGAAGATGCTCTGGTAATTGAGTAACCGAGACTAACAAAGGTGATTATTTGCTAACAGTGTAACTGAAGGCCTTGGTCTTATTCATAATATGATAGCTAAGAAAAAATCAGCTCTCATACAAATAAAAAATGACAGATAAACTAAAAAGAAAGGACACAATCATAAATGTTCATATGAAGTAATCATACATGCTCAAAGGAAAGAACATGGGTAAAAGGAAGGAAGGCAGTGGTTTGAAGTGGCAATAGCAGTAAGGTTATTACAGATGGAGAGCAACCTATACTAGGAAAGGAATGGGACAGGAAACTGACTGAGGCTGTTTTATCCTGTGCTTCACATTAATGATTGATCTAATGATGCCACAACCTAAAAATAATGAAAACATATTATTAATTTCACAGAGTGAGTTGGCGCAGTTGTTAGCACACTGCACTTGCTTTCAGGAGGATGATGGTTCAAACTTGTGTTCAGCCATCCTGATTTAGGTTTTCCATGATTTCCCTAAATTGCTTCAGACAAATGCCGGGATGGTTCCTTTGAAGGGCATGTCCAACTTCCTTCCCGATCCTTCCCTAATCCGATGGGACCAATGGCCCCACTGTTTGGTCCCCTCCCTCAAATCATTCAACCAACCAGCTGTTAATTTCATATCATTTCATATTTATGAGTACTGACATTAAACAAAGATGTAAGTTAAGGACTTTCAGAGTTACTATGTTCCTTAAATGCATCACACATTAATATGAAAATACTACAAAAGCAAGATCTCCTTATTGTTGCAGAACTTGCATTATTATTTTGAAAAGCGTCTCTTACCTTATAGTTTCTGAAAATTATGAGAGGTAGTGCTATCAAGAATCCAGATGCCCAGGTGACTGCCATGATAACTTTTGTTGCATTGTGAGTTAATTTTGCTTCTGGTGGCAATGTAATTGCTGTGAGGCGGTCATAACTCACAATACAAAGATTCAAAACAGCTGTTAGTAGGAATGCACCTGTATTTGCATATAAATTGCTCATAAATCAAGTGTTTACAAGTCAAACTGTTATAATAAGTGTCATAATTATTTCTTAAACTGCATAATAGTGTGATATTACTAAAAATTATTAATGTGGCTTATATAATCTCAAGCAGTATAAGGATTTTTTGCCACAGTGAAATACCAAACCCATTATTAATTGCCATTGTCAAGTATTAGAGTTACTTGGAACCTGACAAAAATATCTTCAGAGGCCATAGAATGAACTATCAAAAAAGTTCTGAGAGGTATCTGAGGAGTTTCAAAACAAATGATTGGTTTACATGAAGAGATACTGTATTCCATTGCTCCAGAAGAGCTCAGGTATGGACAGTAAGAATTTATAATTTCATTTCAAATGGAATTAAAATGCCCAATTTGAGTCCTCAGAACCGGTCCACATTCTACAGTTGTGTTGCTAACATTGTGATTACAATATTAGTGATGTTTCTTATCAGAAAATGGGTTCAACATTGAAAAAATATGACAATTAAGTCTGAGAAGCCAAAGAATAAAAGTAATGAAAATATATTTCACTAAAACGTATATTTTAAGAAAATGTTACAGAGATACTCACATGAAAAGAAGCCTTCAGTTTTACAGCCACCTTTACCAAGAACATAGTTTTGGAATAAATCTGACACAAGGAACATAGGTGGGCAAATAAGAAGTGTAAGAGCATCTGCAGCAGCCATGTTTGCCAATAACATGTTAGTTGGTGAGCGCAGAAATGTATTTCTCATAACAATGTTAATGATTGCAACATTCCCTATAATGCCAAAAATCACTATTGGGATGACAAAAAGAATCTTCACTGCAATTTCCCAGTTCTCTCGTACTATCCAAATTTCATTTGGAAAGTTATGTGCGCTGTAATTAAACTGAAAAGAGGACATATAATTAATTTCTTGTTATACATTTGTTGCTTGTATTTTATATGTAGTCTGGGTCAAAATTATTCAATATGAAAGTCACGTGACAGAACTACCATTGTCATATCATGATTTAATAAAGACAAGCTTAAATCAAATAAACCCAGAGAAGAAAAAAAGTTGTGAAACACATACTTTAAATAAACAGCTCCTGACACTCTTAGAATTAAACTTAGAAATGAAATATGGAAAAAATGGGGAAAAATTTTGTGGTGCATTAAGTAATATTTTTGTACATGTCTTTTATTGCAGTCTTCATATGATATGCCCAATAGCTAACACAAAGTGTGAAAGAAAACGTAATACAAGGCTGGGATAGCAAACGGCATTTTAGTCCCTAGAAACAAGATTAGAAACTTGCATAGTTTATCTGAAACTAGGAATGTCAAGGATGGAATAACAATAATAGGTATAGGTGTGTGAGTGTGTGTGTGTGTGTGTGTGTGTGTGTGTGTGTGTGTGCATGTGAATCATGCTTTTGTGACTCTCTCTCTCTCTCTCTTTCTCTCTCTCTCTCTCTCTCTCTCTCTGTGTGTGTGTGTGTGTGTGTGTGTGTGTGTGTGTGTATTATTCTAGCTCAAAAAAGGGTGTGCATACTGATGACTCAGCACTTCTGATTTTCAGTGACTGGTCTCCTCTAATTGAAAAATAGTCAATCAGGTCTTGATAAGATTTCAAAATGGTGTAAAGAGTGGCAGCTGTCTGTAAATATTCAGAAATGTAAAACTGTGCACTTCACAAAACAAAAACATGTAGTATACTATTATTATAATATCAGTGAGTCACAGTTGGAATCAGTCCACTCATACAAATAATTCGGTGTAAAACTTTGTAGAGATGTAAATGGAATGATCACATAGGCTCAGTCATAGGTGTAAGGTGGGTGTCAGACTTCAATTTATTTGTTAATTACTGAGGAAGTGCTTTGTCTACAAAGGAGACTGCTTAAACATCACTCATGCAACCCATCCTAGAATATTGTTCAAATTTATAGGACCCATAGCAAATAGGACTAACAAGGGACATTAAATGTATACCGAGAAGAACAGCACAAACAGTCACAGGTTTGTGTAACCCCTGGGAAAGTGTTAATAGATGCTGCAGAAATGGAACTGGCAGATGCATGAAGATAGCCATAGACTACCCAAAGAAATATTCATAGAGACTGAAGTAACAAATGAAAATTCACACTGAGTATGGGACTGAAACCCGGACCTCCTGCTCAGTAGGGTGATGTGCTAACCATTATGCCACCTCGGCACAGTGGCTTTGTGCAACTGCACAGCCTACCCCAGTATGCCTCTTATCCAGATTCCAATTCATGCTTCAGCCCATTTGCCATTCCACCTAAACTCAAACAGTACTGCAGAGGTTCTTCAATTATACTGGAATAGTAGCTCAGCATCAAATGAAACCCAGGCATAAGTGCTTTAATAAAATGGAATTATATGGTTCCACAGACCTTTACAACTCTCAAACATCTATGATGTATACATGCAGACTGAAGTGATGAATCAAAATTCATGCCAAGGCTGAGACTCAAATATAGATCTCCTGCTCACCAGGTGAATGAGCTAACCACTCTGCCACCCTGGCACAGTCACTTTGCACTACTGCATGGACTACCCTAGCATATCTCCCTCCTCAATCCAAAATCCCATTCATGCCGCATTTGGGTTAAGGGCGCAGGAATGTTAGGGTAGTCTGTGTAGTTGTTTGAAGCTCCTGTGCCAGGGTGGCAGATGGTTAGCTCATTCGCCTGGTGAACAGGAGATCCAGATTTGAATCCCAGCCTTGGTGCAAATTTCCATTCATCACTTCAGTCTGCATAACTACATCATAGATGTTTGAGATCTGGAAACTTCTCTAGAACTATACAGTTTCATTTGATACTCCAAGAAAGCCTACTTACAAAGTTTCAAGAAGCAACTTTAAGTGGCGACTGTAGGAATATGTTACAACTTAGGTATGGACCCAGTAGGGATCTTGAGGACAAGATTGTATTGATTATAGCTTACATGGAGGCTTTCAAACAATCATTCCTCCCATGTTCCATAAGTGAATGGATCATGAAAAGCACTAATAATGGTACAGTAGGATGTACCCTCTGCCACGTGCTCCACAGTGATTTGCAGAGTACAGACATTGATGTAGATGTGGATTATCAGATTCTACTGTCAAAGCCTGTAAAGTATCATATTTGATGACTAGTTGAATCTGTTCGTGCTTGAGTAACAGTAATCATGCTGTGAGCATCGAACACACTAATGTTGCCATCAAAATGAATGTTTAGCAGAGTACAAGCAAATTAAATACTGTGCACCTCAAGGATCAGTAATGAAATCACTTCTGTTCCTTTTGTGTATCAATGATCTAAGCTTAAATATGGGTGCCAATAAAGTACTATTTCTGCAGATAACACCACAATTTTACTATAAGGGGAAAGGAAGAAAGAATTAGATAAATCAATAAACACTGCCACATAACAACTTACCAACTGGACAAAATAATTAGCTTATACTAAACAGTAAAAGAACTTTCTCACTTAAATTTCGTAATGATCTAAATAATAATATGGTAATGTAGCAGACTAGAGCAATATTTAAAGAAAAGTATGACTCCAAACATATCAGAGAATGAGATACTATCACGCAATGTTTATGCTATATATCTAAAAACAAAGATGATGTGACTTACCAAATGAAAGTGTGGCAGGTCGACAGACACACGAACAAACACAAACACAAACCTGCTTGTGTCTGTATATGTGTGGATGGATATGTGTGTGTGTGCGAGTGTATACCCGTCCTTTTTTTCCCCTAAGGTAAGTCTTTCTGCTCCCGGGATTGGAATGACTCCTTACCCTCTCCCTTAAAACCTACATCCTTTCGTCTTTCCCTCTCCTTCCCTCTTTCCTGATGAGGCAACAGTTTGTTGCGAAAGCTTGAATTTTGTGTGTATGTTTGTGTATGTTCGTGTGTCTGTCGACCTGCCACACTTTCATTTGGTAAGTCACATCATCTTTGTTTTTAGATATATATTTCCTACGTGGAATGTTTCCCTCTATTATAACAATGTTTATGCTAAGTTACACATATGCAAAAGCTTGAATTGTAACATTGTTGGATTACTATATTGATAAGAATAAGTTGACTTAAGGTAAATTTTGAGCATTTAAGATGAATTGTAACTAATTTATAAAGATGTTGCTCTACAAAATAAAAATAAAAATATATAAACAAAAGCCCAGTTTATCAGTTGCAGGATTTATACTTAGAAAAGTGATAGTAATTACAATACAGACACCTGTAAAGACACAGAATTTATTTTAGGAACAAAAGTCACAATGTATTTGTAAAGTAATTAACAAAAGTAACTAAGACATTGTTATAAATATACATTCCATGTAACTTTGGTGTTTTGTGAAAGCAAATTTTAAATTCAGTTAACTTAAGTTTAAACAACATATAATGTAACTTTTTATTGTCAGACTCTATATGAGAACCCACATCAGGCTTATGATGCAATGAACATAGTTAAGAAGTATTGAGAATTTCAGACACATTATTTTTTGATTAACTTGACATAAATTGCTTAACATACATGAAACTATGCCCAGATATTATTTGAGGTGGAGGCATTGCAAGAAACCTAAATTACAAACCTCAGTCAAATCTTCAGTTATCAGCAAAACAGTAATGGAAATGTAGTCACAAATGCTGGTTACATTTTGATATTGTATTTGGAGCTAGGATATGTTGAAAACAGTCATCAAAATTGAGTTAACCTATTTTTAAGGTTCAGGCACCTACTCATCATAAATCAAAATTTCAAACAAAATTCAAAATTATGCATGTGGATGGTGCCAACATCACTGTGGCTCAAAAATAAAACATGTAGATGGCCAAGAAGTGTGACAAATGGAAAGAATGGAAATAATTACTTGAAACACTGACATTGCGGACATCAGGAAAAGATAAGTACTGTAATTCTCAATTTTTTTTCTCTTTGTATGACAGCAGAGGTAAGATCGTGCAAATTGACAATCAATTTTTTTGGTCTGTTATGCAAGATTCAAATACGAAAGTCAAAATGAGGAAATTACTCCATTTTTACACCAGCTTTACAATGGATTTTCTGAATAAGTTACAAAGTTTTTAGTGAAAAAATTGGCAAACTAAGTAACGATTTGAGTAATCAGATGAAAGAGCTGGGGTGGAATTGAGATATGGTAAGACTGAGGCATCAAAAACTGATTTAAGTAGCAGTTGAGGGTTAAACTCAATATTATGACCAATGAAATACAGAATGTGAGAAATGAGATAGCAAACCTTAGGGATCAGGTCGAAGAACTAAAAAAGGAACTTTCAGTAGAACCAGAGCACAAACAATCAGATTCGCAGTTTGGATTTGTTGAAAATAATATTGTAAATGTAGAATTAGATCAGAAAAATGAAACTGAGAGCATCTGTGCAGTAGAAAATCTAATTTTCGCAGAAAAACTAAAAATCTGATTTTCAGTGTTGTTGTCCGCCTCCATTAGCTGAGTGGTCAGCGTAGTGGAATGCCATGCCAAGGGGTCCGAGTTTGATCCCTGACTGGGGCAGGAGATTTTCTCCGCTCATGGACTGGGTGTTGTGTTGTCCTCATCATCATTTCATCCCCATCTCCGAAGCACAAGTTGTCCTATGTGGCATCGAATGCAATAAGTACTTGCCCTCGGCAGTTGAACTTCCCGAATGGGGGACTCCTAGCCCACAATGCCATATGCTCATTTCCATTCAATACTGTCAGGTTGGCAGTAGTGGATGTTGTTTGTCAACAAACTGTTACACATGTCAGAAATGAAATTATTTGGACCAATGTTTCACCCAAAGTTTATGCAAACATTAACAAAAGGAAAAGGAAAAGCACTGAAAATAATTTAAAATGTCAGAAAATTAAAATAAAAGAAAATACTTAAGTCAATGAGAGGTAATAGCAAACATGTATATAACAATCATGAAAATTATTGTTATATACATGGCCACTCATTGTCGTAGACACAGGAATGTAAGTTTTGGTGTCTTTGTGGTTGTGTGTGTGAATGCGTGTACCATTGCTAGAAAAAGATCTAGTGCTCGAAAGCTTGTGTGAATATTGTTTTCCATTATGTGTTTCTGTGGCCCATGTGTTGATTCACTGTAGGGGAATGGTTGCCTTTCCTTAATTTTATGTGAAAATTTATATAAATACTGCTACTACATTATGAAGTGTCACGTAAAATGTAAGTTGCAATGAAAATGATTATCTGTTTAAAAGAGTGGTAAAACAAAGGATATTACAGTGGTGATCTAAAAGCGTTACAGGTTTGCGAAACTGAGTAGTAGATGCAGGGTATGTAGTGTACAGTTATACTAAGAAATAATTAAAGTTAAAAGCATATTGCAACTTTTCCATTTTCCATTGTGTATGCATAACGTCAAGTGAAAACAAGTGCATTCAAACAAATTTATAATTTGGGGGGGGGGGGGGGGGGGGAGACCCCGCCTAAAATAAAAAAATTAAAATAATAATAATAATAGGAAATTCATTGTAACATCTTTATTTCTTAATATTTTTACACAAAATTTTGATCACCTTCAAAGTATTTTCCATTGACCACAATGATCCTTCCATTATTGGTCCTCATAAATGAAGGCATTGATTTTGTCAACGTTTTCATCACTTCTTAACATTGAGTGGCATCCTGAACAGGGTTGGTCTTCAATTGGAATTTCTCCATTTTTTAAAACATGAAAACCACTCATAGACTCTGGTTTTACTTAGGCAGATACCCATAAGCAGTCTTAAGCATTACAGTAGTTTCCGCAACAGGAAACAAAATTTCACAGCCACATGTTGCTCTCGACAATCTGCCATATGCTAATGCATTAATGTGGAATCGATTTACACTGTAAAAAAATTAGTTCCAGTTGTGGGCCCCAGGTGCAAATCTGAGGTGGGGGGATATGTAGTGTTTTGAGAATTTCTGTGTAAATTCTAGAACCACTCAGCCTTCTACCATCTCAAACACACGATATTTTAGATGTGAGTGTGGGATGATAGAATCTTACCTACTGCACATCACTTGTTTGGGTGTGCAGGTTTGAAATTCAGTCGTGAGAAGAATGTAGACACGGCAGTCGAACAGCAATGACAAGTACTTGTCGGGCGATCCATGTATGTTTTAGTGAAAGTTTACGGAAGAACCATGGAGCTTCTATGTTATTCTGTGCTAATTGTGTCAGTGACCATTGTTATAATAACGAGAACAAATGAGAAGATACTCTTGAGAAAAACTTTTGTCTTAGCCTTGTTGAAGGGAAGATGTGTATTACGGCTCGTGTTGAGACTGGACATGGTGTTTAAGCCAACTTTCTCTTATATGTAAATTAGTTTGTTTCTAACATTTGGAGACACAAGAGGCTTATGAAGCAGTATACATTTATATGAAGAGTGAGATTTGTAATATGTCTGAAGTTCAAATATAGGTTGTTAGCTGAAGCAAATGAAACTTTGTATGTCTACTTATTTTTATAAGTAGAAAGATTCTTAAGAGATTCCTGTACCTAGCAACATACTTCAGAGAAGAAGACAGTGAAAGAGAGTTTGCAGCAGCAGGCTAACCAGCAAGGAAAGTTGCTCAACCATGTCAAGTAAGTCATCTCGTAAAAGAAGTGGAAGTTAGTTTATTTACTTCACAGTTAAATTGTCATCCACAGCTGTTAGAACTTTTGACAATAAGCATCGATGTGAGCTGAGTCAAATGCTTTTCAGAAATCAAGAAATACAGCAGCTGCCTGATTGCCTAGATCCAAAGCTTTCAGTATGTCACGTGAGGAAAGTACATGTTGGGTTTCACATGATCAACATTTTTGAAATCCATGCTGTTGGCACTGAGGAGGTCATTACATGCAAGATACCTCATTCGTTTGAGCTCAGAATATGTTCTAAAATTATACAACAAATCGATGTCACGGATTCTGGACTGTAGTTTTGTGGGTCACTTCTACTACCCTTCTCGTAGACAGTAGTGACCTGTGCCTTCTTCCAAGAACTGTGCACAGTTTTTTGTTTGAGGGATCTACAGCAGATTATAGTTAGAAGAGGGGCTAACTCAGCCATAAATTCAGTATAGAATCTTTTGAGAATAATCATAGGTGTTTACAATTGGCATTTTCAACATCTATGGTCAGCATTTGAATACATCTGTTTGAAAGCTTTGGGAAAGGATGTTGCTATAAGAAGATAATACTAAGCTGAAAATTTGAGGCTTTAATAACTCTTGTCTATTAGATTAAGTACATTTCACTGTAAAAGTTGCTTAAAGTGAGGAGATTATTTTTCAGACCACATATGTAATCTTTGAAAGCTATAACAGATGAGAATTACGTTTTACATGAGTAACACTATATGTGAAATGGAATAGTGTTTGAAATATTTTGGAGAAGAGGTTTTCTCATTTCTCAATACATTATTTTCTCAATGATGGATTGTGCATAGAGGGTGTTACCAAGGCATTTACATGCACAAAATGTCTTACACAAAATACCATTATATTTTTATGTGCTTTACTTAGATGATTGATTTTTGGATAATTTCATTATAATATGGAAAAACTATTTATACTATTTTCCATTTATTGTTATACAAGATGAACAGTAATCCGAATGCTACCATGATAAAAAGAACTTCGTCATTTCCTATGCAAACAGCAAACACTCATGTACAGTAGATCAGCTGAAGGATAGAAATGAAATTGTGCTATAAAGGAGTATACTTATAATTACAGAAACAAAACAAATTTATATTGCATTTGACTCATATGCCATTAGAATGTGAATGTTACTTGATGAATTAACAAAACAATTGAATCAGTTACAATCAGTAACGCACTTAATCTTTCCTTCTCATCCTGTCTGATAATTATCCACTTACCCTGGTTTCTGGGTGACTTTTTCAAACTCTACCCCTTTTTCTAAACCTTGCTAGTCCTTTTTCTTCACACCTCTTCCTTCCGCTTCAACCCTCCTGCCAGAAGAAGGAGCCACTGTCTCCAAAAGCTTGCATACCTAATACCATTTATATGTGTGTTCTTCTGCCACTCTTGGTGAGTAGATTTTTTATCTGTCCAGTTACCTTATGTTTTCAAAAATTGATTATTTTTATTAATACATTTAATTCCCATTTTATCTTGTAAATTTTGGCTCTACATACACTACATGCATCCCCAAAGTTAGAACAAGATGCTCTAGTTACTAAGAATCTGCATACGTGATTGAGTTTTGCTATCTGAAACATGAATGATTAAGCTATGAACTTCTACTGTTTAATAGTATAATTACCTGAGACATTTATCTTTTAACTGAGTAATTTTATAAACTGAAAGGTTTAACTGTGATTTGATTGTGGGACTCTGCATATGTTCTGTAATTGTGCTCTGACTGAATTGTTAGTGATTGAATCTAAGTTATTTCAGGGAAAGACAAGATAAACAGCTGATATTATAGATTTATCCATTCTGAAACAATGCTGTGATTGGACTGGTTTAGATTTTTATTGGTCATCTAGTCTACAAAAGCTGTTGTGCATAATATATTAGATGAGTGTGTATATCAGTCCCCAGTCTTGCAGAATGTATTACACAGACTGTAGACAAAAAAGAGTTGTATTTTTAATGTTTCTAGAGCTTTCCAAGTCACTCAGCACTGTCCTATAAAATACACTGCTTGGCAAAAAGAGTAAAACACACAGAAGGGGAGAAAGCAACAAAAGGAAACTTCATGGATTGAGAAGATATGTCTTGTTGTTTCAGTTATTACAATATAGCGTCAAATTTGGCAGTATGAGCCCAGTTATCAATATACCTCCCTCTGTCCTGGATGCACTCACTGATTGATGTCTGTGTATCCTTTCTTAAGGCAAACTGGCTCCTGACTCTATGATGCCTGGAATAACACCAATGTGCCTCTCCAAAACATTGGAAGAATGGGACTTCTACCCAACTCACTACCATATATGCTGAGGATGGTTATCTGCAGCACTGCAAAACAGTAATTCATCAATGACACTATGCGATGCCACTCATCACCAGTTCATGCTACCTGGTCATGGCAACACTCCAAACACAGTTTTTGTGTTATGGCATCAATGGCAGCCTATGCATGGGGCAGTAATTCCCTTGTCTGGCTGAGCTGGTCTCTGACCAATGATACAGGATGACACAGAATGTTACAGGGAGACCATGTTCTCAGGTGACAAGGCACAGATGTGAAGTGGTTGCAATGCACTTGGTGCACAATATGGCAATCATCCCTTGTGGTGGTCAGACAAGGTCAACTAGAATGTTGCCGATAAATGTCCTTGCCCTCAGCTACCCACACAGTCCAACTTCAGGCCACTGTCCAAATGCCCCACAAATCTGGATATTCATGTTATGAGCAGCCAGCCAAATGGAGACTCATAATGAGACTCCTTTCAAACTTTGTCAGGTTCTGATAACACTGTCTAACATGAGTACACTGCATCCCCGTGTCCTTCACAGTGATCACTCAACGTCTACTTCTATTCATGTCCTTCACACACCCTACCAGGGCTAGTAACAACACTAAACACAAACAACACTAATGCATAGTAGTGGCCATTCTAGCTGTCACAGAGAAATGCAGGTCTAATTTTTTACTTACCTGCTGATGTTGTGCACATGTATGAAGTTACATTGACAATTGACCATGTCTTTTGGATTCTTTACATTTTTTGTCAGGCAGCGCATGTATTAAAAAACCTGGAAAACTGCCCTACTCATCAGCAGCATGCATTAGTCAGAAATAAAACAGATACAGAATGTCACAGCATCAGTAATGAGACTATCACTGGTTGATCCTTTTGTAAACAATATGGGCACAGAAGAGAAAGAGAATAAAATGTTGTATGCCATGTCATGCCAGTACTGAATGAAGACAAAAAAAGTTTGCAGGAGAAACACATATTTCTGCAAACATCACAGCACAATGACTCATGGAAAATGAACTGGTTATAAAACTGAAATAGACCATATATGCAGTGTTAAAAGACAAAGAAAAGTCGAGCATGCGGATACAAAGGTGTTTGGAACAAAGCTGGAGGAAGTAGAATCCATTAAATTCTTAGGTATTACTATGGACAGTAAACTGAAATGGAAACAGTATGTTAACCTTGTTTGTCTAAAAATCTCAGCTCTGTCATTATGAAGCAGCTGTCACAATATGTGAACAAATACCTTCCATGCAAAGTTTGCCACGGACTCTTCAAACTGTACCTGCAGTCTGAAGTAACTGTGTGGGAAAACTCAAATAATCATTATGCAAAAAGAAACAGGGAGGCAAAAAAGAGGTCATTTGTAGAAACTACTTCAAAAACCTAGATGGTCAGAGTGGGTAATAAATGCAAATGTACAAACATATGACACAACGGAAATCCACAGATCATGGTCTCTAGTGTTTGCATCAATGCCTCTGGATCCTGGGGTCCCAGGTTGAATTCCTGTTTGGGTCAGAGAGTTTCTTCTCTCAATGACTGGGTGTTTGTGCTATGATAATCATTTCACCTCATCTTCATCACAAAGATGGACACATCACTGAAGTAGCATCAAATAGAAAGATTTCCATCAGGTGCCAAACAACTGCACTTGGTTTCTCCCAGCCACTAATGTCATATGATCATTTCCATTACACAGAAGAAGGACCACAAATTGGTGATCCTTGAAAAAGAACCTTGGTACTCAGGTATCAAGTTACTAGCAAACCTGGCTAAAAACTGGCAGGATGATGTACACAATGGTGCCTTTCTACAGTAGCTTGCAGACTCTCTAGTGGAAAATAAATATTAAAGGATTAAAGATCACCAAATAAATTAATTCTGAAAATTTGTTCCATGTAATCATTAGTGTTTAAGAGCAAAGACTAATTAAAATGGTAACTGATTAAGAAATATGTAATATCAAAGTTTTTATGTTTTTAAAATTCCTATTTCAGAAGTATGCTTGTTATACATCATGCAATCATATGAGTCAAAGAAGAATCAAATTAACTCTTGAGTGGGCATTATGATTTTTGTAACACGAACGGGTGCACAGCACACTTTGTACATATGTAAGGAGTAGGTAATTTTATGTTACCAAGGTACACACCATCTACATCTACATCCATACTCCGCAAGCCACCTGACGGTGTGTAGCGGAGGGTACCTCGAGTACCTCTATTGGTTCTCCCTTCTATTCCAGTCTCATATTGTTCATGGAAAGAAGGATTGTCGGTATGCTACTGTGTGGGCTCTAATCTCTCTGATTTTATCCTCATGGTCTCTTCGTGAGATATACGTAGGAGGGAGCAATATACTGCTTGACTCTTCGGTGAAGGTATGTTCTCGAAACTTTAACAAAAGCCCATACCGAGCTACTGAGCATCTCTCCTGCAGAGTCTTCCACTGGAGTTTATCTATCATCTCTGTAACACTTTCGCGATTACTAAATCATCCTGTAATGAAGAGCACTGCTCTCCTTGGATGTTCTCTATCTCTTCTATCAACCCTATCTGGTATGGATCTCACACTGCTGAGCAGTATTCAAGCAGTGGGCGAACAAGTGTACTGTAACCTACTTCCTTTGTTTTCGGATTGCATTTCCTTAGGATTCTTCCAATGAATCTCAGTCTGGCATCTGCTTTACCGACGATCAACTTTATATGATCATTCCACTTTAAATCACTCTTAATGCGTACTCCCAGATAATTTATGGAATTAACTGCTTCCAGTTACTGACCTGCTATTTTGTAGGTAAATGATAAGGGATCTATCTTTCTATGTATTCGCAGCACATTACACTTGTCTACATGAGATTCAATTGCCATTCCCTGCACCATGCGTCAATTCGCTGCAGATCCTCCTGCATATCAGTACAATTTTCCATTGTTACAACCTCTCAATACACCACAGCATCATCTGCAAAAAGCCTCAGTGAACTTCCGATGTCATTCACAAGGTCATTTTTGTATATTGTGAATAGTAACAGTCCTATGACACTCCCCTGCGGCACACCTGAAATCACTCTTACTTCGGAAGACTTCTCTCCATTGAGAAAGACATGCTGCATACTGTTATCTAGGAACTCTTCAATCCAATCACACAATTGGTCTGATAGTCCATATGCTCTTACTTTGTTCATTAAATGACTGTGGGGAACTGTATTGAAAGCCTTGCGAAAGTCAAGAAACACGGCATCTACCTGTGAACCCGTGTCTATGGCCCTCTGAGTCTCAAGGATGAATAGCACGAGCTGGGTTTCACATGATCGTCTTTTTCGGAACCCATGCTGACATTATACTCGAACATAATACGTGTTACAAAATTCTACGACTGATCGACGTTAGACATATAGGTCTATAGTTCTGCACATGTGTTCGACGTCCCTTCTTGAAAACAGGGATGACCTGTGCCCTTTTCCAATCCTTTGGAATGCTACGCTCTTCTAGAGACCTACGGTACACCGCTGCAAGAAGGGGAGAAGGGGGGCAAGTTCCTTCTCATACTCTGTGTAAAATCGAACTGGTATCCCATCAGGTCCAGCGGCCTTTCCTCTTTTGAGCGATTTTAATTGTTTCTCTATCCCTCTGTCATCTATTTTGATATCTACCATTTTGTCATCTGTGCGACAATCTAGAGAAGGAACTACAGTGCAGTCTTCCTCTGTGAAACAGTTTTGGAAAAAGACATTTAGTATTTCAGCCTTTAGTCTGTCATCCTCTGTTTCAGTGCCATTTTGGTCACAGAGTGTCTGGACATTTTGTTTTGATCCACCTACCACTTTGACATAAGACCAAAATTTCTTAGGATTTTCTGCCAAGTCAATACATAAAACTTTACTTTCGAATTCATTGAATGCCTCTAGCATAGCCCTCCTCACACTATATTTCACTTCGCATAATTTTTGTTTGTCTGCAAGGCTTTGGCTATGTTTATTTTTGCTGTGAAGTTCCCTTTGCTTCCGCAGCAGTTTTCTAACTCAGTTGTTCTACCATGGTGGCTCTTTTCCATCTCTTACGATCTTGCTTGGCACATACTCATCTAACGCATATTGTACGATGGTTTTGAACTTTGTCCACTGATCCTCAACACTATCTGTACTTGAGACAAAACTTTTGTGTTGAGCCGTCAGGTACTCTGTAATCTGCTTTTTATCACTTTTGCTAAACAGAAAAATCTTCATGCCTTTTTTAATTTTTCCTATTTATGGCTGAAATCATAGATGCAGTAACCGCTTTATGATCGCTGATTCCCTGTTCTGCGTTAACTGTTTCAAATAGTTCAGGTCTGTTTGTCACCAGAAGGTCTAATATGTTATTGCCACGAGTCGGTTCTCTGTTTAACTGCTCAAGGTAGTTTTCAGATAAAGCACTTAAAAAACTTTCACTGGATTCTTTGTCCCTGCCACCTGTTATGAACGTTTGAGTCTCCCAGTCTATATCCGGCAAATTAAAATCTCCACCCAGAACTACAACATGGTGGGGAAATGCCACCATATGAGCAGAATCACAGTTTAATCTTAGTTTAATTAAACAATGATAAAGTAAACTTATATTACATGAGCTAAATTACTGTGCAATTAAACAATAATGAAATAAACATTCATTATGTCACTCTGTTGCCATGTACAAGCATTACACTACAGTAATGACTCCCTCAAAGCAGTAGATGGCATAGTTGCATCACAGCCCTGAAAAATGTTTATTCAATTACTAATTATCTCATAGACAACTGCCTCATTGTGGGATTGTGCTGCTATCTTAGAATCTGGGTCATTTTCTTGCACGGATTGCAATTTTATATTACTGCTGCTCACTTGGACATATGATAACACAACTAATCACTGTGTTAGCTGAAGCATTGGTGGAGGAACAGGTATGGGCTTGCAGTTGGGAAACAACAATGGAACCCTACAAGACAATGTTATTTGTGGTTGAAACACTTTATGCATAGGCACACCCACTTAAGGGTCAATACTGCGTCCATTATATTGGAACACCATAAAAGTTCAGCTGCCCCAGTAGAATGATATTATGTACACAAGCAAAGGCCTTAGCAACAGTACAGCATTACCAGCAGGATAGTTTTTCTTGCATGGCTCTGCTAGGGCTTCGTTTACAAGATTACAAGTGATCTTACCACTAAAAAAGCCTTTACATAAGGGAAAATGAGATCAACTCAAAGGGGACAATACCCACAACTAAGTCAGCACAAGATTACAACAGAATTAGTAAGATATGAGACTGTGAGTTTCTATAGCATATCTATTTCCATTTTAATAAAAAGCAGTCCAGATTGCAATATTTTTATTTTTTTTTTATTTTTAATTCTGGTTACCAAATGTGGTTTACGGGACCATTCTCAGGCTAAGGCTCTAAGATACATAATATTTATAATGGGTCATGTATAGCATACACTAAGCCACTTTAGAAACCTAACATAAAAACAACATCAGTTATGATATAAAATGATATGCTACCCAGATGATGTGAGCAGTTAGTGCATGAGGCCATTGTGTAGTACTGACTGGTATCCGTCACAAACTCCTGACTAGCTTTTTATTTAAATATCAAGTATGAATGCTGCGTTCCATAATGAGGTCAAAAATTATTTTCTTTTTGCATGCCAATGTCATTCAATCATGCATACAGCCTTCCTACTGTACAATTCTCCATGTTTAGATTAGATCAATTGATGTGCAGTGAAGAGATACTCAAGGATTTATAACATGTCATAAATTTGATGGTGATACAACAAATGCCAGTAGACAGAGGACAAGTACTGCTTGTAGAAGCAATACAACATTGAGTATGAGATGACAGAAATAATAAATCTGCTCTTCCTCCTTCTGAGACTGTATTACATCACAAGTAATCTAGAACCATCTCTCCAATGATCTCATGAACAAAGACAGTCATTTTTGGATGTTTAAGGTGTGGGACACTAAGCTTGGGCCATTGAAGTATCGTATGTAGCAGAATTTAAGTACAATGACACAGGCCTACAATTGAATATGGATGGTGCATGTTACATGAGAGCACGACTGTATCAGCACATAACCACAATGTGGTGAGAGGCTAGATAAAATTACATTAAAAAGCCCATCTGGAGCTGTTCAACACTCACATGGAGATAGAAATGATGCTCATCCAGGAAATATCACAGGTAACAAATGATATTACCTAACTGCAAAAAAAGTATTATATAAAAATTGGTGCCTTTTCCTTCAAAGATGAATTATAATGAACAGTTCAAGGTTCGCAAAGGAAGCTGAGAAGAAGGATAAAATTTATTACTTCAGTAATTATCTACATAATAATTTAAAATTGGCACAGTTTGTTTATTTATGTATTGGCTTGTACAATATCATTATGAATCAGTGATGAGATGATAAATATATAATGCAATACGTAAAAAATATTATAATAATAAATTTTCTTTCACTGGACAAATGGGTGTATGTATAGTGGCATTTCCTTTATATCTATGGCACCAAAGATTTTTAAACACCAGAGATAGATATAGTGCTTTACAACATTACACTTTTTTAAATTAATTAACTGACTACAAATTCCCTGACATTAGCTATGTTAGGTATAGCTTTACTACACAATAGCAGCATATGAAAACAAGGATTTCCCACTTGTTGTGAGTGACTTCCTTAACCACTTTGGCTATTCATGCATGCACCCTGGACCCATCCAAACTTCTGTATGTCACATTGTCTACATCCTTATATTGTAGTACACTAAATTCGCCAGTCCAGCACACTTGTTACTTTAGTTTTCAGTGACTCATAAAAATGTTCAGTTTTACCACCTTTATTAAATATAAGCTATTTTAGTATTTTGGTGACCTGCAATACACACACACACACACACACACATACACACACACACACACACACAGAGAGAGAGAGAGAGAGAGAGAGAGAGAGAGAGACATATATATATGCAGCCTATAAATTGACCCATTCCATTCTGATTGAAATCATGCAAATTATCTGTAAAAAAAATAACCACCCAAATAACAGTATTGCATGATTGAGAAATTTTTGAATCAATCTGAAAAATCTGAATATGTAACTAATGAAAACTTACTTCTCCTTTATCCACACCCATCTGTCCATTCTCCCAATGTTCCCATGATATATTTGTAGTACATCCTGAGATATTTTTAATCCCTTTGTGAGTACTGCTGTAGTTATCACATTGATCAGAAGGTCGATGATCAATAACAGGTAGACACATTTCTTCTGGAAAATAAGAAGTTGTAAAATATACAAAACAATATACAATACACTACACCACACACTTGCATAAGAGTTACACAATATGTTTAGAAATCAACATCAACTTCAAAATCAGAGCCACTGACAAATCACAAAGTATCAATGGCAATTGTTTCTGTCTCCTGCATTGTTATTGAATAAGTCACAATTCATATAAACGTTTGTCATCTGCTGGTAAGCAAGTATAAGAACTGTAAGATTTTTTTAATCAATGTCAGAAAAATATTTTATTGCTTGCTTTTCTGAAGAAAATAATGTATCAACTTTTGATTGTTGTATGCCAGAAAATATTTCAGTGGGATGGCAAGGGGCAAAATATCGCAAAAAAAATACCAATTTTCCTGTCTTCAGTTCATAAATGTGCTGACCATGTCTCAGTTTGTTCATCCAGTTGGGAACTACAAAACAGGAAATCCATTGTTTTATCAAGTATCTGACCAGCAATGTCAATCTCTGGGCAATACAAATCATTTTTATTTACCTATAACTGTATAATAAGAGTTTTCATAAAATTAAGATTTAAACTATATGCTTTCCAGCATATGTACATCTCTTCATCTGTTGCCTAGGTTGTATCTGGCTTAGTTCACTTTTGACCCTTCTTCAGTATGTTCAAATAATCAACAAACATTATTACTTTTGAGCTGATCTTTAAAGCCTTTGGAAAGTAACGTGTAGTAGGTTAACAGATGTAGAATTAGCTCTTTATGTTGCAGGAGTCAATATACTTTCTTGCCAATAATGGGTTTAGTTTTACTCCTGTAGGGTAGTTTGTCAATAAGAATATGTTTTCTCCTGGTCATTGTCAGGTTTCTTGATATTGCAACAGCTAGTAATCAGTCAAGCAGCTCCTCATTTGACCTCACAGGTGTTAGTGCACCTCCTATAGTCCTCACACCAAGGAAAAACCCCTGGCAGTATGGGGAATTGAACCCTGCTCCTCTGCATGACAGTCAGCCTAGCTGGCCACACAGCTGCAGAGGTGAAATCTGTAAAGTATACTAGCCAATAATTATGATTATTACTAATCTATTACCACATATAACTATGGAAATTATTTCTAGGATTGTTTACATGTGTACATATATGTTAGGACAATAGCAGATATGAAAAGCAAGCCAGTGCTCATTGTCAGCTCTAGTTATTATCTTACTACTTTAGACAGAGAATTTATGTAACTTCATACAGCATTTCTGTACCTTTGTACAGAGCACACTCAGTGGTTCATATACTGGCAAAGTCACAGGTCTATGTGCAAATAGCCAGTAGAGGGCAGGTTTACCCCCACCCCCCACCCCCTGCGCCACCAGTGCCACCAGAAAAAGTTACAATCTTTTAATTTTTGCAAATTGAACTTGCATCCTGCCCTGCCCCACTACAGCACACAGACAAATGTATTGATTCAATATAAATTTGGAGTAGAGTCATAATATGTAATGGATATTGATTAGTAGCAAATGTACCCTGAGCCATTTGTCATCAAATCTCAAACCGGCTTTGCCATTTGCCACTATTCTCCATACAACTTAAAATACAAGATGTCTCTAGATTTTAAAAGTTGTCAGCAGTATTCTACCTTTGATCCACAATGCTGTTCCTCATGTTAACAGCCAGCATAGAAAACTGCTAAAAATATGAGTGTACAAACTATTGTCGCATGTCTGCATTTTACCTGCCTGACAGCAAAATAATATGTGCAAATCTTATATGAACCATACTCTCTCAGTTAAGGACATTATAGATAGCCAATACATTTCATTAAACTGTAACATTAGTATATTTTATTACTGATAAACATAGTGTTTCAAAAATTTTGAGTTTTAATTTGCAAGAACTTGTGTCTCATTTTCATTATCCCTTCACATTCCCACTGTTCATCCAGTAAATTCTCTCTGTATTGCATGAGTGAATCAGCAGTTATCATTGTGTGAAACTGTATCTTTCCCTTCTTAGCCTAACAAGAAAAACAGTGCTGTTTCATTGCTGCCATTTAATAAACATTGTCATATGAACCAATTATCATGGCTCTCACACACATTTCATGAAGACAGTTGGATTCAGCAATAAATTATCAACCTCTATTGTGCTATGTCCTTCCATTCTTGTTGGTAATGTTACTGTGGGAAACAAACTGAAGCTATACATCAGTTACATACAATGCCATCAATCACTTTTGTTTGACACAAAATCAGTATTGAAATCTTGACTTTCTATAGCCTCCCAGTTATTTCAGATAACTCTCATACAAATCCTTGTTATGTGCTAAACAATGTTTAAAATTTTCCTGTTGAAGCCAGTACACAGACAAAATCAGTATCTTGTAAATTTCTAAGTCTATTACCAAACTCAGAGAGCTGTTCAAAGCATTACTCATTTACTTTACAACCTCACAGCTTATTCCAGTTTTAGTGTATATACGCATGCCCCTTCTTCTTATATTAAGCCTATAGTAAGATCCATGTTGATAAATGTGCTGAATTTCTGTGACTTCCTGATGACATTCTGTGATGCTTAACACATTTGTAGAGAAACATTTTAGATCTTAAAATTTCCTGTGGTGAGATGAGAACTTCACCTCTCTTATTTAACAAGCATCATATGTTTGAATGGAAAAGTTTACACTATGATCTGTCCAAACAACATTCCTTGTTTTGCAGTTAATTGCTGCTAATGTCTCTACATTTATTTATTTCATCTTCGATCATTTTGCACACTATTGATGTTAATAGTTTGTACAAACTGAATAACACATAATGGTACATATAATAATAAATAAAATAATGAAATCATATAAATTTGCACACATACAATGAGTATAAGTTAAAATTTTGCATCCTCTTTCGCACTATCAGAAAACTCCTCTGTAGCATAGAAAGCTTTCTTCTTAAGGGAGTTTTGTAGAACATTTCTAAATGTTTGTAATGAGATAGTGTGGCAGTGCATTGAACAGTTTTACTCCAAGGTATATATAGCTATTGTGAGTCTTGCTTAGCCTCATAAAGGGTGGTCAGTCTTTTCTTTGTGATGTGTATTATGACAATGAAATAATTACCTTAATGTGTAGCTCTCTTGATTTTCTTTTGTGCAGACTAAGCAATTGAGTAATAAATAATAATGGGACTGTTATGACACCCAATTTCTTGAAAATCAGCCTACAAGATATATTGTTTTTGAAAGTACCTCCTACACATCTGACAACCTTTTTCTGCCAGATTAAAAACTCTTTTTACCCCAGTGGGGTTCCCGAAAGCGGTATGCAGCGTGTTATGCGGCTACGAAAAATGCATTATAGGAGCTGAGGATCATGTTTTCACTCACTAATGCTCTAAGTTTATGTTAAAGGTGTATGACTCTTGATAATTTAGTGCACACAGAATCTGTGTGGAAATTTCAAGTTAATTTGGAATCCGAGTGCACACCAAGAAGTTTAACTGACATAAAGTCATTGTTAGTATTGCATAAACAAAATATTATATTTTATGTTTTATTTTGGTTTACAGTTCAGTGAATTAAATGCCTTTAAACTAGTTACTAGAAATTCTTAGGTTGGCTTTGCTTTGTTCCTTTAGATCTTCTATGTCATTTCCAGTTTTAATGAAAATGGTGTCATCAGCATACAGAACAGATTTACATGGCATAATAATAGGTAGGTCATTAATATGGATTATAAACAATAAGAGTCACAGTACAAAACCTTGAGAAATGCCTCTTGAAACATCTAGGATTCCAGAGCTCATACCATTTAATTGTATGTTTTGCTTCCTGTTGTCAAGATACAATTCTATAAGGGTTAGTTCTGAATCTCAAATGAGACAGCACCTCAGTCCATCTGTTAGAATCTGATGACTCACAGATTCAAATGTCTTGCTGAGGTCAATCAGTAGGGCAGAAAAAGAATATTTTGCTTCAGAGGCATTGAATACTGTCGAAACAACAAATTCAACAGTTTTCAGTGTAGCTGAATTTTTCCTGATGTCATACTGATAGTTTGTCAGCGTTACATTGCAGGTGAAATGTTTGTAAATTTGCTCAAAAATGTTGGTATAAGAGAAATAGAACAGTAGTTATCAACACATGACTTGTCTCCTTTTTTGTAGAGGGATAACTACTGTTATCTTCAAGCAGGCTGGAAAAGAACAAACTCATAAAAAGTCAGCTTATTAGTAAACAGAGTGTTTGTAGTATAATGTCTGCTATCTTTTTAACAAAATCTGACAGACCATACAAGTATTCTGATTTTGAGTTGCTGAGTTTTGCTATTGCTACTTCAACATCAAAGACAGCAGTTTGTCTGCACTTGAATAAGGATGTTGTAGGTTTGTTGTGCAATATGAATAACTTTGTTTTTTTCTAAATGTTTATCAGTGCCTGATTATAGTAGGCATTTTGTTGAGTTGGATGTCCTTCATTACTAGAATTAATAAATAAATTATTCGCTTCATTGAGTTTGATACTGGTAGTATCACAAGTAGTTCTGTTAGTAGTACCTAGTTCTGCTTTTATAATTCTCCAAGCAGCCTCGTGTTTGTTTTGTGATTACTGAATATATTTATCATTTACCATTCATTTCTGTTTTATAATTTCTGATCTCGGCAAAATCCATTAAGGTAAGTGACTTTGACAAAGGGTATATTATTATTATGCAGAGCCTGTGAATGAATATCTCAAAAGTGGCAAAGGTGGTTGAATATTCATTTGCTACTGTTGAGCATCTACAGAAAGAGGTAGAAGGACAGTGAAACCACCACTAGGAGCTAAGTGGTTGGACATCCACGACTCTCCACAGAATGTTGTGTTCAGAGGCTTGTCTGCTTTGTAAAGTAGGATAGACAGTGACCTGTGTAATCTCTGCCAAAAGAGCACAATGTTGGTAAAAGCCCAAGTGTTTTCAAAGTACATCATTCATTATATGTTGGTGAACATGGAGCTCCACAGCAGACTACCCCAGTGTGTTCACATGTTGATCCAATGACGTCATCAATTAAAACTGCAGTGGGCATGGGACCATTGGGATTTAACTGTCAATCAATGTAAATGTGTTAGCTCTTCAGGTGAGTCACATTTTTTCTACACTACATCGCTGGTCACCTCCATTAACACTGTCATCGAGGTGAACGGTGGCTCGATACGTGCAGCGCCCCATGGATGCAGGCTTGTGGGAACATTATTATGCAATGGGAGACATTCTCCTGTGCTCGCATGGGACCTGTGGTAGTAATCGAAGAAATGCTGACAGCTGCAAACCACTTCCATCCTTTCATGTTGATGTCTTCCCTGATGGTGATGTCCTCTTTCAGCAGTGTAACTGTCTATGTAGCCAGAACTGTACTACAGTGAATCAACTTGGACTTCACAAAGCTGCAAAGCAAGATAACTGGAAACTGTGAGGGCTACTGCAAGCTTCCTAGAAAGCTCGCACTAGATCTGTTGCAGTTGATAATATTAGGAGATTTTAATAGAAAGGGGAAAGAGAGGTTAGCAAACCTTTTCAGCTAAGAGAATAAGGATGGTGGTGGTGGGACAGTGGGGAGGGGTGACCATACACCAGAGGTGGTGGGAGGGTGAGGGGGGGGGGGGGGGTTGCATGATCTTGCATAATAAAATTCCTTTGACTACTTGGTCTAAAGGGTTCCTTTATTTTTCTTAACATCTTTGTCTGGACAGGCAGCACAGAAAGAGACTAAAATTTCAAAAATAAATAAATTGGAGAGTAAATCTAATATCATGCACCAAAATATTAAAGGCTTGAAAAATGCCATTAATAACCTTATGATAATAAAAATCTCCTACATACTGTAAGGATTAGAATCATGGTCCAATAGAACAAAAACCTGCCTTGGTTTCTTAAAAAAATTAAAGGGAAGAACCATGCCACATTCATAGCAGAAGGACAAACAAGAACATAAGAAAAGTGAATTTTTATTTTGTTTTAGATTATAATATGGTAATGAATCAGTATAACTTACCAACCCTTCTTTTATATTAATGTTTTAGTAAACCTGGTGTGGGTTGCACAGTGGAATAGTGTGGAAACCTGCCATGGAGGGCATATGCTACATGTAAGTCAGACAGACCAACTGACAGACATATTTACCTGTGGGTGGCAGTAAACCAATGAGGCAGGTGCTCATGCTGAGTTCAAACTCTGCAGACCTCACCTTCTACTTCATGCCAAGTGTTGTTGCTGAGTGCTCGTCATTAGCCACCCCAACCATGGCATGCTGATTATTCATGTGCATGTCTCTACAAGGTTTTGGACTCTGCTTCCCATAGATTGACTCCAATGGCTAGGTTCAATTCCTCTCATGAGGTTCTGTTCCCAAGTTATTTTTGAATCATCATTGGCACATGAAGTGCCCATGCTGATGATGTAGTGCAACGACATTGCTTTTGTTTCCCTTACCTAGTGTTAATTTTGGGCCACCACAAACCAGGCATTTCTGCAGTGCTGGCAGGAATGGTTGCACCTACAGAAGGAACACCAGCAGCAGCAGAATACAGATCTGCTTCATGCCCTTGCCCTGCTGGCAATGGTCTCTGTACCTTTTTTTGCAGTTTTCTTCTCCACCACCATTATCTGGTTTCATTGAGTCTGTGAAAACATGGGAGAATTACCTGCACTGCTTCTTGGTGCCCTGTCAGGTAAGGTGTATCATCGATCCTGTTGGTTAGGACAGCTTGCTGTTGTTCAGCAGCGTGGGTTTGTGCAAAGTTGTCCAAAATTTGAATACCTTCTTTGAGCCCAAGAAACACCCCTTTGATGAGCTTTGTCAGTTGTTGACACAATATTTCAGACACGAAACTCATGTAGTAGTGGCACAGTTGGTGTTTAGCCAACACCACAAGTGCCTTGGGCAGTCGTATGTGACCTGGATTTGCAGGGCCTCTCATACAAGTGTTATTTTGTGTGCCACACATGTGCTACCTATTATGAAGACTCGCTGACTGGACACAGTTAGCGCCTGATCCTGAGGTTCATAGTCAGGCATTGACATCATCCGACCCTTCCTTAGCAAAAATTGCCTAAACTGCAGAATCACATAGCTGACAGTGGCTGCAAGTAACATCCTCTATGGTAATTGGCAAGTGGCTCAATTAGGTATGCACGGTAACAGTCCTCTATGCTCTGCAGGGTACCCCAGGCAGCCTCGCCTCCCACTGAGTTGCTGTGTGTTGACGCTGTTGATAATTATGGTGCAGTGGTGTTGCAGTGCTTCCTCATTTTCCCAGAAGGGTCATGCCAGTCATAGGGTCATAATGGATTGTAACTCCCACCTGCAATGGTTTTTGAATCCTTGGAGTCATCATCCTTCCACTCATCAGGTGAGCCCCAGTGCCCCTTCCCCAATAGTCATTTGTTGTATTTTTACCTAGATTGTCTGCTCATGGATGCCATGTGTGGGGTATGTCATCAGTTAGACCACTTCGCAACTGTCTGTGACAGTTGTTGGGCCATGAGTCAGTTGTTGGATGCCCCTGTGTATTGTCTGGAGTCTACGGCTGCCTCCGACAACCTGCACATATTGCCCCGGGCTATTTCATTGCATGATTGATTGATTACAAAGGCAGTTCAAGGAACATCATATAATTTAATGATTCTATATTTACTTGTTTATTTTTAAGTCATTTGTTGCTGTAGAGTGTAATTCTTGCACCACTTCAAAGATGAATGTAACGTATTATGTCAGTTGCAAGGGCATATAATTGAAATTGCTGAAGCTTAACAAGGTTCTAAGAACTGCTAGATTTTCTCTCACATTCTATACAGAATTTCTGGCTGAGTTATTCTCTCTTTTAACTATAATATAATACACATTCCAAAAACAAAAGACTTTACCTAATGGTTGGAAGAAAGCAAAAGTCATAACCATCTCCAACAATGGTAGCATAAGTGATCAACAAAACTACCATCCTGTATCACTGACATCTATTTGTTGCCAAGTATCACAAACCTACCATCCTGTATCACTGACATCCATTTGTAGCCGAATCTCACAATACACTGCTAGCTCAACCATAATGAGGTATCTCAAACAGACTTAGCTCATCCACAATAACCAGCATGGATTCTGAAAACAAAAATCATGAGAAATCTAATTCATACTTTTCTCACACGATATTTTGAAAGCCATGGATCAAGGTAATGACATACCACACCAACACTTATTAACAAAAGAAACTGGAAGCCATGGGTGAGAGCTCAGTATTGTGCTTTTGTTGTGGCATCTTGCAGCTGGCATTCAGCAGCCTTCGTCGTTGAAGAACTGTAGTAAATATAAAAGTTGTCTACCTATAGTGATGATGATATCATGGCTCCACAGCCTCTGCAGTTCCATGAATCGCTATCAGAAAAAAAGTCACACCTAGCACACACCCCTCTGGGACAGCATTCGTCTGTATATGGAGCATACTACAGGATGTCCAAACTTGGACACAAAACAACAGGCGGGACAAAAAATTCCAGATAAAAACTGGGAGGGGGCCTCTATGGGTGTTATAATGGAGTGAGGTATCATAAGCCTTCCACAAGTCAAAGAAGACATCATTGAGGTACTGGCAGTGGGCATAAGCTGTCCTTGTAATAGACTACAGACAAATAAAGTGGTCAGCTGTGTATCGGCCCTCCAAAAATCTATACTGGCTGTTGGACAAAATGCCCTTTATCTCAAGGATCCAACATGACCACCAATTCACCATTCATATATGTAACATACACACACTGTTTGAGAGACTGATAGGTCTATGGCAGTCTATTTTATGTGGATTTTACCTGGTTTCAGAATAGGAGCAATTATGCTTTTCTTCACCCTACACCAGATATAATTGAAGATTGCTAGTATGTGTCTTGGTAACCCATGATTGGATGATGTAGCTATGGTAATCAATGTGTTAACACTTGTCTTATACTGGCACCAGTGCTGTGGCTACTACAACATTTTGCCAGCTGCAGTCATAATCCATCGTGATTCAGTTTGCCTGCCTGCACCAGCAGCAGGTGGCACAGGGCCAGCCATCAGGTAGCAGCCCAATCACACATCAGAAGACTGCATTGTCCCATGGCCTTTAGGTGCCACTGATGGCTTGCAACAGACTAACATCATATATTCCCAGAGCAGAGCAGACTCTCTTCATTTGCTACTGTATTTGCTGGTAGTAACTGGACTCCCCTCTCAGGATAAAATGTGGTTTGTATCATAAACTTGGCCTGACTTCTACTCTGTACTTGTGTTCACATTAAAAAATTTAGAACTTTGTGCATGTTCTTATTTGTGAGTGGAATTACAATGTGAATGGTGATGAGTGCGAATGGACTTTTCAAGTGTATTTCTTGGCAGTTTGATAATGATGATCAGCATGTCTTTGGAGACGGTTCTTCAAAGTTTGCTGCAGCAGCAACTGGAAAGCCAGTGTCATTTGGAAATAAACAGCAGGAATACAGTGTCATGTTGCACAGGGTGTTGACCAGACTACTGGCACAGCCCCAACATTTGCCAGCCCATCAACCTCCCTTCCACACCTATGATGAGTGTGCAGAGCACTGGGAGGCATACGAGGTGTGTTTACAGCACCACTTAAATGTCTTCAAGGTAACAGATGCTTAGAACATTAAGGTTCTTCTTCTCTCATGGATTTCACTCCCCCCCTTCCCATTCTTGTATCAGTTGTTAAGAAAGTGGACCTCACTTCAGGAACCCTTTTTCTTCTCATTTGACAAAATGTGTCACCTGTTTCATCATTCAAAGTTTCTTGTATGGCAAGCCACCAGTTGGATTCCTGAGCAGACGTGGCCACTGTCAACTTGGCCAATGGCAGGAACTTGGGTTCAGGCATATCCTTGGAGGCAGAAATTGCAGTGGTACAGCTTGTGTGTAAACCACCTACCACATGAACACATCTATGGTGGGCTGTTGCCCACAAATCACTTCAATCATTCCCCATTTGTTTTGTTGAACATGAGAAGCCCAACTGTCCCAAGCATTGGTCCTCCTACCACCACCATTGGAAGAAAGCATACATTGTGGCCGCATATCAAGCATGTCCACTTGCGTCCCATACTTGGCCCTTCAACTGACGGACATTAATATCTTCAACTCTACATGTGACAACCCTGTGACAGCTTATAACAAATTGATCATCAATGTATGTCTCACTGGGAAGCCACTTCAGTTGCAAGTACATACAGATGCCACAATGTCTCTAATTACTTATCATGTATATCTTCTCTGTAGTGCACCGTCATTGTCTCCAGCTTCACATCATGCTGTAAATTACAACAAACAACAAATCACTAATCTCAGACAATTTACATACAAGGTGATAGTCCACCTGTTAACGTTTCTTGTGATGGATACTGCTTTCATGGAGAACTTGTTTGGCTTGGATGCTTTCACAGCATTTAGAGTCACAGTTGCCGAATCGCTTAACCAGTTCTGACCAAGTACCTTGCAAGGAACTTGGTGAACTTTGCAAGAGTTTTTTGGACATCTTTTCACCTGAGATTGGCTGGGCTAAGCATTTTGCTGCTCTTATTACCATTAAACCAAAGGCGCAGCCTTGTTTTGTTCGGGATAGGCTAGTGCCAATGTCACTTCGTTATCAAGTTAAGAAGGAACTCAACTGGTTGATGGCTTTTGCTGTGATTGGCTGTATTTCATCCAGCAAATGAACTACACCACATTTAATCATCAAGAAACTATCTGGACAGCTCCAGTTTTTTGATAATTTTAAGTTGACGATTAGCGCACAGGCTGTGAACAGCATGTACCCCATCCATCATCTGGATGAATTGATGACAAAACTGGCAGAAGAACAGTACTTTTCCGGGTTGGATTTATCAGAGAAATATAAGCAGCTCCCACTTAATGATGAATATCAGCAGCTGCTTACCGTGAAAGCCCCTTACGGTCTCTACAATTATAAACATTTGGTTTTTGAGATGGCAGGTGCTTCAGCTCTTTATCAGTGTTTCTTGGAGCAACTCACATAACATGTCCCCTGCTGTATGAACTATTTGGACAAAATTATGGTCACAGAGCATCTGCGGCACCCTTTGGCTTCTGTTCCAAACTCCGCAGGACATAGGTCTCAAGTCTAATCTGGATAAATCTCACTTCTTTCAAACTTCTATTGAATACCTCAGGCACATATTTACCAATAGTGATACAGATGTCACTGCCACTGATACTCTTCCTCAATTTACTAAATTGAAGGAGGTTCAGGCTTTCCTGGGCGAAGATGATGAGAGTTTTTTTTTTTTTTCAGAAGCTGATAAATGCAAAAGAGGAAACTTTTGAGGAAATACATATTTGAAATATTATACCAAAATATTAATTACAAAAGGGAATAATTTAAAATTTACATTGATTTTGTAGGCATAATTCTGATTATGTGTTAGAGTTTTCTAAAATTTTCATTTTTTATATCAGAGGAGAGGGACAAAGTTTCCAAGTTTTTCAAAGATCAATAAATGCAAAGATGGAAGTTAAAACCTTCCTTTATATACACTTTAAAAGTGTTTCTTCTGTTTCTTTTTTATCCTTAATATTAATTACAAAGAAAGCTACTTTTTTTGCTCATTTCTCATAGAAATACACCAATTACTATAATATAACACTATAGTATCATACTCTTCCATAAGTATTTGATAAGAAAAAGTGCAAAATAGCAACAAATGTTATTGAAATATAATACAAAATACTGGCTACAACAATACTAAATTGGAAATCTATTGATCACTATCAACAATATCTTTCGAAAACTCTTCTGCTCTTTCTGGTATGTTAAAATGTCTCATAAGTTATGACATATCATCAGTTCTGGCTTTCTGCACCTCTACCTCTACAGAACTTCCATTGTAAGTGTCCAATACTGACAACAGTGCCTTCTTTTTAGACTTTTCATAAGCCATTTCTCACTGAGCAGTGAAGGAATCTTAGATCATTGGGCTTTTAGAGTAGTGGATTTGAGATCCTTTACTACTCGGTCTTTATTATCTTGAAGATGTGATTTTGTTCCAGCATATCATAGTATTCAGTTGGTGAAAGAATATGTTTCATTTTTCAGTAGTCTTTTTTCCATTTTGATTGTCTTCAGCTCAGGTGGAAAATATCCTCTTTTGGACTTTTTCCTCGCAGTGGCTCTCTCTACACTTATAACTTTTGATATGTTTCCACAGCTTGTGTAACTTCCTTATCTTTAGTAAAGCTGCAGTCTCCCCCTGTTGTTTTCAGCTGATAACTTCTCTGTTACATGATATTTAATGGCCAAATTTCACAGTCTGTCTTTGCACACCCCAGATGTTGGTTGAAATGTTGTGCACATGTTGTACTTTACTGTAAAAGTATTATTCCTTTTTCCTTCTTTCTTGATGTTACTGCATTTTGATGATGTGATTACCATGTATTTTGGTAATAATTTACCCTGGTCAATTTTGTTTAAACTATTTACATGATGATGAAAAGTAGGTATCATCACATCTGTGATCAGCTGCTTTGCATTATTTTCTTCGTAAGGCTTTTGAGTTCACTGGTATATCTGGTAGTCCATGTGAACAGGTAATACCTTGCATTTTCTCAGTCTTCTTGGATTTCTTGGTTGCTTCACTTCTGACCTGGACTTCCTACCATTTGAAGACTCAGTTATATGCATACCATTTTCTGAATCACTTGTATTAAGCTCCATTTTATACTCTAACAACCTACTCTTTTATTGCAAACTTCTCCCTCACAAAGCAGGCTTATACTGAGTGACAATCAGTAATTAATGTTATTGTATAAATCACCAATTTCTATTTTGGTTCTGGCAGCAATAGGTTGCCTATAGTAATTCCTTTTTATTTCCTTTTTTCTTTGATTCCAGAAAACACTCTCATATTATCATTGACCGCCTGCCACACAGGGGGCCCGGGTTCAATTCCCAGCAGGGAACTGGATGTTGTGTGTCCTTCATTATCATTTTCATCATCATTGACTTGCAAGTCGCCGATGTGGCATCACCTAAAAAGGACTTGGAATACAGCGGCCGAACTTCCCCAAATGAGGCCTTCTGGCCAACAATGCCATACAATCATTTCATTTCATTGACAGCGACATCCTACAATGCTATTTGCCCTTCAAGTCTCTCAGAAGAAAACTACAGTTTGCATTTATTGACTTGTGGATTAACTGCCTGAGAGCAAATATCAAATTTTTCAGAAACTTTTAGTTTTCAGCCACATATAACAGAAAATATCAAATTTTTACCAGACTCTTTCAGTAGACCATGCATTGCAAATTGATATGTAACCACAAAAATTTGAGTTCCAGAAAAATGAAAATTTATTCACTTTTCAAAAAAATGCTCTTCAGTTGCTTATTACCATAAATTCAACTCACAAGTGGCTACTATACATATTTTTCACCAGCTCCTGCAAAAAGGTGTGCTGATCATATGGATGACAGCACATGACAAAGCATTCTTGACTTTGAAGGACAGTCCCGTTCAGCCCCTTGCCTCGCTACATTCAGCCACATAACCAACTTGTGTTGGCTATTGATGCATCCTGCTTTGGGCTGGGGGCAGCGCTGGCTCATTGCAATTCTGGTGGTTCAGAGTAGTTGATAGTGTCCACCTCAAAGGCATTCGACACAGCACACAAAAATTTCTCCCAAGTTAAGATGGAGGCAGTGGACAGCTTTGCTATTACAAGTTCTTGTGTCACTCAGACTGTCAGCACAGATCCTATTCTCTACCCAGGTGTTGCAGAATATCCAGAGGGAAAGGCATGAATAATCTCTGGCCCAAGCATCAGACTCTGTCCATAATTATTCTGTGCTGGGACACAGACTGACTCATGTCAATGGTGTGATCTTGTTGATGAAGCAACATGTTGTGCCACAGGTGGTCATTCCACCTTCTCTCCAACAGAACATCTTATGGTCTTACATCATGGCCACCGGAGAGTGTCATAGACAAAGATGCTGTTTCACTGCTACGTCTACTGCCCATATGTCAGCCAGAAGATTTAACACTTGATTGCTGTGTGTCCCAAGTGTGTAGCTCACCAGGCCAGCTTGCAGTGATGTTACTCACTGTGGCTGGCACCCACACAGCCAAGGGAATGTATCCACATGGATTTCGAAGCCCCCTTCCTCGACACCTTTTGGCTGCTTGTCATTGATGCATACTCTCATTTTCCATACATTGTCATTTGCTACTCTACAATGGCGCAGTCTGCTGTGGATGCCCTCAACTGGATATTCACCACATCTAAGTTCTCACAGTTCCAGCCCTATTGGTAAGAACAGCATGGCAGAGTTACGTTATGGCCGCCAATCATGTACAGTGTTGCACCTCCTGCTGCCAACGCCTCTGACGGCTCCTGCACCTACATTGCCATGCTATGTACCAGGGTCCCCATCTGAGTTTGTGCTTTTGGCCACTGTTATTGTTGTATTCTGGTTATCATCCACAGTTAGCGCAGTGCAGTGTTCAAATAACTTACAGGTTATGCCCTGAAACTGGCAGGGTGTGATCCTGATGAAATATTCGTGGTTGTTCATGATGTCATCTGGCTGCGTTCACATTACTTATTTGAAGAATACTTACCAGATTATATACCAAATTTGTGATTGAGTTAAACTCTCTTTTAACCATAACACACTGCAGATCTCTTGAACAAAAAACTGTACTCAATAGGTGGAAGAAAGCGTAGGTCACACTTCTCTATATGAAGGGCAGCAGAACTGATCAACAAAACTTGTGTTTTTGTTGTTGTTGTTGTTGTTGTTGAGGTATACAGGCACTCAATGGAAAGGTTATCAGTGGCCAAAACTTGTATTAAAATGTTGGGCTCAAACATAATGAGGTATCTCAAACAGCAAGATCTCACCCATGACAGCCAGCACTAATTCCTAAAAGACTGGTACTTTACTTGCATAATGCTCTGAAAGCTATGGATCAAGGTAATCAGGTAGATTCAGCATTCCTTGACTTCCATAAAGCATTTCACTCTGTAGCCTCTGCCACAAATTTCACAGATGTTTGTAGTGTATGGATATAGACATAGAAGTTGATAATTTGGGAGTATATGTGACAGCTCACTAAGTAATAGAAGCACATACTTGTTGACTGGCACACAAAGAAGGCTGAAAACTTCACTAGCTTTCAGATCAATCCTTTATGGAGCTATCGTACACATACATAAGCATGCCCACACACTTGTGCAGCTACATCGTGCCAGCTGGATACAAATCCCAGGACTGCATATTGGCAGGTAAACTGGGGTGAGGAGTTGTGTAATGTGTAATGGATGAGGGGAAGAAAGAGATGGGGTAACTGATGGTTTGGAGAGAGACTGTCAGTGTACGAGATAGGAATGAGACAGGAGGAGATGGCAGGTACATGGGATAGGAAAGCGACACACAGTCACTGAAACCAGTGAGTTTGTGTAATGCACGATAATGACTTGGGGGAGTGAATTGTAAGGGAGTGACAGAACAGTGGAAGAGAAGAGGAGACTATGGGGAAGAGTGTGTGGGTGCCAGAGGTTAACAGAGACTAGGGCCAGGAGAATCATAGGAATGAAGGATGTGATGCAGGATAACTACCAGCTACATGGAGGATAGGGGTGGTGGGGGAGCTGGAGGATTCTGATGGCACAGGTTATCAAGTGGCCACTGAAATCAAGTATGCTATGCTCAGCATTATTTTCTACCTCTATTGGTCAACACTCTATTAGGCCACAGTTTGAATGTGGCCATTCATTTGAGCACATAGCTACACCCACATGTAATGATATACATACAGAAATTGCAACAAAGCCAGTACATGACATGGGTGCTTTCATAGGTGGCCCTGCCTTTGATGAGACAGGATAAGCCTCTGACAAACTGGAGTAGGCTGTGCTGGCTGGGTGGATGAGGAAGGTCTTGCACCTGGATCTTGCACAGGGATATGATCAATGAGGCAAGGGGTTGGGAGTGGGTAGAGCATAGGGATGGACCAGGATTGCAGGGGAGGGGGAGGGGGCAGAACATCACTTTTGTCATGGTAGAAAAGAGTGTTGGAGGGATGTTCCTCATTTCCGGGCACCATAATACAAGGGGGATTTGTAAAGATCTCGGAATGGTGTAGAAAAAAGAACTTACATCACAAAAAACTTTTTTTATTTTTCAATGTAGTCTCTTTGTAGATTAATGCACTTGGTTCAACGATGTTCCAGTGCCTTGACTCGATCTTGAAAATGAGTTTCCTCCAGGCCTGCAAAACTGTTGTTAACTTTGGCTAACAATACTTCGTTTGAAGTGAATCTTTAACCACCAAGAAAAATTTTCAGTTCTGGGAAGAGATGGGAGTCTGGCAGAGTCATATCAGGTGAATAAGGTGGGTGTGGTAAAAATTCATACATTAGTTTGTTTAATTTCATCATGGCAACGGCACGTGTGCAGGCGCATTGTCTTGATGGAAGATGACTTCCTTCCTTGCAAAACCTGGACTTTTTTCACGTATCTTTTGTTGTAATTTGTCCTGGAGGTTAGCACAGTAGTCTCCAGTAATTGTTTGCCCAGTGGGGAGATAATCTGAAAACAGAATCCCCTTCGCATCCCAGAACACTGATGCCATGACCTTTCCCACCAAAGGAATTGTCTTTTCTTTCTTTGGTGGTGGAGAATCAGCATGTTTCCACTGTTTTGATTGTTGTTTTGTCTCTGGGGTCTAGTAGTGTACCCAAGTTTCATCTGTGGTGTTCATTTCTCTTAAAATGGGCCAAACATTGTT
Source organism: Schistocerca americana (assembly GCF_021461395.2). Classification (NCBI taxonomy): domain Eukaryota; kingdom Metazoa; phylum Arthropoda; class Insecta; order Orthoptera; family Acrididae; genus Schistocerca; species Schistocerca americana. Next base: position 673,938,127 of record NC_060120.1, on the reverse strand, counting down.
CCAGTATGTCCATTCTCATGCGCTTTTGATCCAGCGTCAAGAGTCAGGGCACCCTTCTTTCAGATAATTTTTTCATTTCTAATTCTTCAGTTATCATGTGATATACCCTTTCAGACGACATCTGGCAAGTGTGAGCAATTCATGTACTTTCAGTCAGTGATCATCCTTAACATTTTATGCACTTTTGCAATTACTTCTGAAGTAGTGACACATCTTGGCTGACCGCTGTGCAGATCATCATCTAACCTCTCCTGACCAGATTTAAATTCATTTGTCCACTTGGCAACTGTTGAATATGAAAGAGCAGAGTCCTCCAGTGTATTCTGGAAATCAGCATGAATGCCCTTTGCTTTCATACCTTTCTTTATGAAGTACTTACTCACTGCTCAAGTCTCGATTTTTTCCATCTTCACAAATCACTGCGTGGGAACAACAACAGAGCCATGTCACCACCACAGCTCTCTTCCAAGAGCACTGATGTGGCATATGTTTACAGGCAACAGTCCAATGAATATCACATGAACAACTCATTGTGCTAGTGCTGACCTCTCGTGGTGATTCTGAGAACTTTTCAAACCACCCTCGTAGACAGCTGAAGCCCTTGTGAAGAATATGGCTAAGTTGTTCTAGTCTGGGATAATAAAGGATGATGAGGAGTTTTCTCCTTTGCTGGTGGTTCTTGTGGGTGATGTGAGGATTAGGAGTGTGTGTGGATATGGCATGGGAAATCTGTTTGTGGAGTAGATTTAGATGAGAGTTCCTGTCTGTAAAAGTTTTAGTGAGACCTTGAGGATACTGGTTAAGGAAATTCTCAGCACTGCAAACATGCTGCCCACAGGTGACCAGATTATATGAGAGTGATTTTTTGGTGTTGAAGAGTTGACAGCTGTCAAAATGTAGTTGCCGTTGACAGTTAGTTGATTTGATATGAACCAAAGTATGGCTAGATTAGAGTAGATTAGATTCACTTTTCATTCCATACCCAAAAATTAGATGATTCTCATGGGTGTGGAGCCATGGGAGAGGTGGAGGTTAACATTCAGGAAGGTGGAATGTTGGGCTGAAGAGGAGCAGGTGAAGCGAATGGGTGAGGTTATGGGAAAATGAGGGTAGGATGTTTTGGCGGTAGGTACAGATGATGAAGATATCATCAACGAACCTGCACAAAATAAGATGTTTGGGGTTTTGGTAGGCTACAAAGGTTTCCTCTTGACGGCCCATAAACAGACAGATGTAGATTAGATATAGATGGATATGTGATCTATATAGCATTATTCCTACTCTCAGCAGTACTCAGTTAATTTCATTTGTGGAATAGATATTTGTTTCTAGTTGTATAATGATACTTTTGCATGTATATATGACACAAGAAACTTTATTTAGAGTGTTGCACATCCTTCTTCTTCTCTGTTTCTGGTCAAAGATGTTACCTGCATATGTTGGAGAATAATACTGAATTCAGTAGATTATCACTTTAATGACATTTATTGCTAAGAATAAACCACTTTCATGTTAACTATGACACAAACACAACCAGACTTAGAAGATGTACAAATAATATCCATGTAGTGTAAGCTTACAACAGAGTACTGTAACCTGGGGTTAACATCTTAAATGACTTATAAATCTCTATTAAGAATAGAAGGGACAATAAGTGGCAATTCTGGTTTAAATACAAAAGAGAATTATCAGCCATTATGATGGTGGATGAATATGACTTTTCCGTTCGTCCAGCTTTTGATCTGACTTCCCTGGCAGTTACAGAGGGACCTACAGTTTAATGTGGTCCATAAATTATGGTGCAGCTTTGCATTTTCCACATATATAAATAACTTTCAAAGATTCAAGAACCAATAAGTGACAGAGACAAGTCCTATGACCAGTCGAAGACTATTCCCCTGCACCTTTGGATTTGTAGTACAGCACTTAGCCAATAAGGCACAAAAATATACAGTATATAATAATAATACATACACAAATTGTTGCAAATGAAATTCTAAATCACAGAAAAGCTGTGTTGAAAAATTTTAATTGTTAACTATAATTTTTAAATGAAAGAACCACTACTCTCCTTGTTTACTGTCATATTTCTGTTGATTTACAGATGTGAAGAACACATCAATAATGTAACCTCAATCCAATGCTATAACAAGGAAAGTTACACATTTTATTGACAAAATTAATTACTCTGTGATTTGAAATTGAACTGTTTTACTGTGGCACTTAAATGGTAGATTTGGAATAATGGTGACAATTATATGTGCCACTTATTAATAACAAAAGTAGATAAATTTTACTGATGGTTATTAATTACTTCAGGTCTTTGGTGAGAGCTCTCTAAATGAGACATATTTATATGTATATCTATATCATTTAAACAATATTGGAAAACAATAGTGAAATTGTTGTGTAAACATCTTTTATACATTCTCCACTCATCAAGAATTTTATTCACCATAGATCATTTTACAACGATATTGGCTCCGTCATACAGGATGTACTAGTACATACAGAATAATAAAATAAACAAGTGTAGGTACATTGTAGAATACATTTCAAGAATGGCAGTGTACCAAATTACACCAGGATAGCTTCTAAAAGTTAATGCGATAAGCTATACCATAATCTAATATAGTATAGTATTATATTGTTTATTGTATACACTATGTAATTACACACAATTAACCACAGCACACAATAATACGTTTAACTACGGACAGCTTTTAAATGCTAATATCCTCCTCAGGCATCTCAAAGAATTCTTTAATGTCATAGAATGGATGATCTGACAGCCAGCTATACCACTTAATTTAAAAAAAAATATATCCATAGACTGAACATGAATTGGCAGTTTACTGAACATTTTAAGTGGGTTTACTTTGTGGGAATTTCCTGTTCTTGCTAATCTGTGGTGCACTACGTCAAAATTACCCTTAGCCGTGGTGTTGTGTTCATGTATTGCCCCTCTGGCAATAAATTCTGAAATATTATTTTTAATATAGAGTACGGGCACATGGATGTATAAATTTATAATTGTGAGTATTCTGAGTCTGGAAAAAAGAGGACGACAGTGCTCCCTATGACCTCTTTTACATAAGACTTTTTTTGTAATTTCAAGATGTTCTTGATGTGGGGGGAGTGCCACCATATAATCAGACCATATGAAATATGTGACTGGAATAGCCCAAAGTATGTCACCCTAAGGTACTCCAAGCTCACTACCTCCCTTAGTTTCAAGATAAGGTATGCCACCCGAGATATTTTTCACATACGTGATTGACATGTTCCTCCCAATACAGTTCTGAGTCAATGTGAATACCTTAGAGTTTTGCTGACTTATTTCCTACTTCATTTTATGTTCCCATTAAAGTTGTTGGGTTTCATCAGGATTGCACAAGAGCTTATTGGCGCCAACCAGCCCAGGGCCTTATCAAGTGTTTCTTTTGTTAGTTTATTCAGATCTGAAATGTTCTGATGTGTGGTAAGTAGTGTTGTACCATCAGCATAACACACGACAGGGTGGGCTATGTTTTTAGGTAAATCAATAATAGCTGCAATGAAGAAAAAGGGTCCAAGGATAGACCCTTGTGGTACACCTGTGCTGATTTCCATTACACAAGAATTTACACTTCTGACTGAAACGAATTGTTTTCGTTTGCTTAAATAAGAATTTATCATAGCTAAAGTGCTCCCTTTCACCCCATAAAACTCTAGTTTCCCCAGTAGTACATCAACAGGAATGCAATTGAAAGCATTGCTTAGGTCACAAAATACCAGTGATACCATGCTGTTGTTGTTGTTTTTGTTGTGGTCTTCAGTCCTGAGACTGGTTTGATGCAGCTCTCCATGTTACTCTATCCTGTGCAAGCTTCTTCATCTCCCAGTACCTACTGCAGCCTACATCCTTCTGAATATGCTTAGTGTATTCATCTCTTGGTCTCCCTCTATGAGTTTTATCCTCCACGCTGCCCTCCAGTACTAAATTGGTGATCCCTTGATACCTCAGAACATGTCCTACCAACCGATCCCTTCTTCTGGTCAAGTTGTGCCACAAACTCCTCTCCTCCCCAATTCTATTCAATACCTCCTCATTAGTTATGTGATCTACCCATCTAATCTTCAGCATTCTTCTGTAGCACCACATTTCAAAATCTTCTATTCTCTTCTTGTCTAAACTATTTATCGTTCATGTTTCACTTCCATACATGGCTACACTCCATACAAATACTTTCAGAAATGACTTCCTGACACTTAAATCTATACTCGATGTTAATAAATTTCTCTTCTTCAGAAACGCTTTCCTTGCCATTGCCAGTCTACATTTTATATCCTCTCTACTTCGACCATCATCAGTTATTTTGCTCCCCAAATAGCAAAACTCCTTTACCACTTTAAGTGTCTCATTTCCTAATCTAATTCCCTCAGCATTACCCGATTTAATTCGACTACATTCCATTATCCTTGTTTTGCTTTTGTTGTTGTTCATCTTATACCCTCTTTTCAAGACACTGTCCATTCCGTTCAACTGCTCTTCCAAGTCCTTTGCTGTCTCTGACAGAATTACAATGTCATTGGCAAACCTCAAAGTTTTTATTTCTTCTCCACGGATTTTAATACCTACACTGAACTTTTCTTTTGTTTCCTTTACTGCTTGCTCAATATATAGATTGAATAGCATCGGGGAGAGGCTACAACCCTGTCTCACTCCCTTCCCAACCACTGCTTCCCTTTCATGTCCCTCGACTCTTATAACTGCCATCTGCTTTCTGTACAAATTGTAAATAGCCTTTCGCTCCCTGTGTTTTACCCCTGCCACCTTCAGAATTTGAAAGAGAGTATTCCAGTCAACATTGTCAAAAGCTTTCTCTAAGTCTACAAATGATAGAAACATAGGTTTGCCTTTCCTTAATCTTTCTTCTAAGATAAGTCGTAGGGTCAGTATTGCCTCACGGGTTCCAATATTTCTACGGAATCCAAAATGATCTTCCCCAGGTCAGCTTCTGACAGTTTTTCCATTCGTCTCTAAAGAATTCGCGTTAGTATTTTGCAGCTGTGACTTATTAAACTGATAGTTCGGTAATTTTCACATCTGTCAACACCTGCTTTCTCTGGGATTGGAATTACTATATTCTTCTTGAAGTCTGAGGGAATTTCGCCTGTCTCATACATCTTGCTCACCAGATGGTAGAGTTTTGTTTGGCCTGGCTCTCCCAAGGCTGTCAGTAGTTCTAATGGAATGTTGTCTACTCTGGGGGCCTTGTTTCGACTTAGGTCTTTCAGTGTTCTGTCAAACTCTTCATGCAGTATCATATCTCCCATTTCATCTTCATCTACATCTACATCCTTTTCCATTTCCATAATATTGTCCTCAAGTACACCGCCCCTGTATAGACCCTCTATATACTCCTTCCACCTTTCCGCTTTCCCTTCTTTGCTTAGAACTGGGTTTCCATCTGAGCTCTTGATATTCATGCAAGTGGTTCTCTTTTCTCCAAAGGTCTCTTTAATTTTCCTGTAGGCAGTATCTATCTTACCCCTAGTGAGATAAGCCTCTACATCCTTACATTTGTCCTCTAGCCATCCCTGCTTAGCCATTTTGAACTTCCTGTCAATCTCGTTTTTGAGACGTTTGTATTCCTTTTTGCCTGCTTCATTTACTGCATTTTTGTATTTTCTCCTCTCATCAATTAAATTCAGTATCTCTTCTGTTACCCAAGGATTTCTACTAGCCCTTGTCTTTTTACCTACTTTATCCTGTGCTGCCTTCTCTATTACATTCCTCAAAGCTACCCATTCTTCTTCTCCTGTATTTCTTCCCCCAATTCCTGTCAATTGTTCCCTTATGCTCTCCCTGAAACTCTGTACAACCTCTGGTTCTTTCAGTTTACCCAGGTTCCATCTCCTTAAATTCCCACCTTTTTGCAGTTTCTTCAGTTTTAATCTACAGTTCATAACCAATAGATTGCGGTCAGAGTCGATATCTGCCCCTGGAAATGTCTTACAATTTAAAATCTGGTTCCTAAACCTCTGTCTTACCATTATATAATCTATCTGAAACCTTTTAGTATCTCCAGGGTTCTTCCATGTATACAACCTACTTTCATGATTCTTGAACCAAGTGTTAGCTATGATTAGGTTGTGCTCTGTGCAAAATTCTAGCCCCAATCCATATTCACCTACTACGTTTCCTTCTCTTCCTTTTCCTACTGTCGAATTCCAGTCACCCATGACTATTAAATTTCTGTCTCCCTTCACTACCTGAATAATTTCTTTTATCTCATCATACATTTCATCAATTTCTTCATCATCTCCAGAGCTAGTTGGCATATAAACTTGTGCTACTGTAGTAGGTGTGGGCTTCGTGTCTATCTTGGCCACAATAACGCATTCACTATGGTGTTTGTAGTAGCTTACCTGCACTCCAATTTTTTTATTCATTATTAAACCTACTTCTGCATTACCCCTATTTGGTTTTGTATTGATAACCCTGTATTCACCTGACCAAAAGTCTTGTTCCTCCTGCCACTGAACTTCACTAATTCCCACTATATCTAACCATGCTATTGTTTTCAAAAGCTGTTAAGGTTTGGTCAATGATTTTCAAGATGGCCCCTGTTGTGTTTTTCCCTTTGCAAAAACCAAACTGATTGCTACATAGGATATTGTGTTTTTCAAAGAAGCTGCTTGTTTGTGTGTGTATCAGTGCCTCAAATACCTTTGAGAATATTGGAACAATGGAGACTGGTCTGTAGCTTTGGAGAAGATGTTTGTACTCTTTTTTAAAAACTGGGACAATTTGTGATACATTAAGTGCATCTCGAAAAACTCCAAATTCTACACATTTATTAAAAATAAAAGCTAATGGTTTGGTAGTTGAATGTATTGTCTTTTAACATCAACAGGTGTGACAGCCCTCCATCGAAGTACTACGTTAACAAGCAGTGGTGTTCCAACAAGGTCCATTGTAGATGAATTTGTTGCTTTAATAATGTTACTTATTTCTTCAACTGAGTTTAAAAATTACTGATTTAATTCCTCAGGTTCAAGCATAGCTGTTTCTGTGCATTTTGGTGTATTCTCTTGTTTCATTATTTGCCATGCTGCCTTGCATTTATTGGGAGCCCTTTCTACATAGTTTTCCACTGCTTGCTTTCTTGCCAGTAGTAGTTTAGCTTTGTAGTATTTTTTGCATTTCAGATATGACCCATGAATGTTCTGCTCCTGGGTTAGTGGCTTGCTTATGCATCTGGTACAGCACATGCATGTTTCCTCTAATTTCTGCTAGCTCTTCTGTAAACCAGTTCAGACTTTCACTTGTATATCTAATTTCTTTTTTTACTGGTGAGCCAGATTACCATAAATCTGTGTACTTTTTAAAGAAGTTATCAAAGGTAATTTCAGGTTCCCTTTTTCCAGATTGACAATTATATATAAAGTCCCAATCTGCACTTCCTAATCTATCAACAAACATACTTATATATTCTTCCTTTTGTCCTCGTACCATTACTACTTTAGATTCTTCAGTTTTAACTGGCTGCCTCTTACAGAGTGTAAGGAGTAGTGGCTCATAATCTGGAAGTCCACTTCATGCAAGTCTGACTGTAAAATCTTCCCTATGGAAAATCACAACAATATTGTCTGTGCAGGCATTCTTATATGTGGCACAATTATTTGTACAATAGAGGTCTAATGACCTTAGCATATTCAGAAATGTCCTAGCAACTGGCCTCTGCATATTCTGATGTGTTCGATGTTGAAATCACCACATAGAGCAATTCTTGTTTTACTCTTCAATTTCTTTTTAACTATTAATTCACATTTTTCAATAAACAAATTTACATCACCATCTGGCGACCTATATCGACCAACTACCACTATATTTTCCTTCATTAGTTTTACACAACTAAACTCCCCATCTAGTTCTGAGGAGTACATATATACATCAATTCTGGAAAACTTTATTCCTCTTTGACAAAAATTCCAGCACCACCATTCCTTCTCTGTTTTCTACATATCACGTCTCCCACAACATACCCTTGGGGAACAAACATATTTACTTGTTCTTGGGTTAACCAGTGCTCAGATGCTCAGATACACATATAACATCTACATGCTCAGTGCTACATAAATGTCTAATTCTAAAATCTTATTTCTAATACAACATATGTTAACTTGTAGAAAAGTAAGTAGTTTGCCACTGTCTGTATTCCTCTGAGAGCAGTTTGACTCTATATTTGAAGTTGTAGGTTCAGTTAATGTCTTTAATCTTGATATACTGTCATCATTTGTGTTATGATAGCCACATACCTGTTCATCCATTTATTTCATGTGACAGTTACTCAACAAAATGAAACAAATAATAGCTCATAAACAAATAGGCCTATGTGAAAAAATAAAAGTTTTAAATACTCAGAAAGCCATGAATGTACAAAACATTTGGATACATGAAAACAAATTATTCATGTCATATACAAGGTGTACAACTTTGCTTCCACCGTTTGGTGATAGGTGGCGTAAACGGAAAGTAACGGTCGAAAGAAACAGATCGCAGCAGCAGGCAGTTAGCTCTGACCTCGGTCAACACAACATCATTCAAACATTAGTCGATTTGTTGATTGAAAATGTCAGTTTATGAGCCTAATTCTCATCATTTGCAGGAGGTGTTACTGTTTTGTTTCAGTATGAAGAAAACAGTAGCTGAGTATCATCGAATACTCTTACGTACTTATGGTAAGGACACTATTAGTGAAAGAACATGTTGTGAGTTGTTTCAATGCTTCAAGAATGGTGATTTTAACTTCGTAGAGCAGCATAGTGGTGGAAGTGAGAATGTTTTCGAAGATGCAGAATTGGACACATTGCTGAGTAAAGACTCACATCAAATTCACGAAGAATTGGGATGATTAGTGGGAGTGACACAGCAAGCCATTTCAAAACGTCTCAAGGCTATGGTCATGATTCAGAAAGAAGGAATTTTGGTCCCGTGTGAGCTGAAACCGAAGATACGTTGAATGGCGTTTGTGTGTTTGTGAACAGTTGCTTCAGAGGCAAAAACAGAAGGGACTTCTGCATCGCATTGTGACCTGGGGGGGGGGGGGGGGGGGGGGGGAAAAAAAGGGTTCATTACGATAACCCTAAACGCAAAAAATCATGGAGATATTCCGGCCATGCTTCCACATCGATGGCTAAACCGAAGATTCACGGCTCCAAGATCATGCTCTGCATTTGGTGGGACCAGCTCAGCGTCGCGTACTGTGAGGTGTTAAAACTAAGTGAGCATGATAAAGTGATTTTGCAGCACAACAATGCTCAACCTCACCTTGCAAAAGAGGTCAAAATGTACTTGGACACAAGTCCTACCCCACCCGCCGTATTCTCCAGACATTGCTCCCTCTGACTATCACATGTTTAGATCAATGGCACATGACCTGACTGACCAACGCTTCCAATCTCATGAAGAAGTGACAAATTATATTGATTTGTGGATCGCTTCAAAAGAGGAACAATTTTTTCGATGCGCGATTCATACACTGCCCGAAAGATGGGAGAAAGTAGTGGCCAGTGATGGAAAATGCTTTGAATGATACATGTGTAACCAATTTGTTTCATTAAAGCCTCAAATGTTGGGGAAAAAACGGCAGAAGCAAAGTTGTAATATTCTTTAAAATGTGTAGTTATTCAACTAAATGAAGAAGTGGGCGTAATACAGATAGTCTGTGTCAAGCAGAAACACTAATCTTAATCCTTTTTTTCGCTGTAAGAAGTATGATTTATGTTATGAGTGAAATATTGGATGGGCTTCAAAAATACCTAAACTATGTACCATAGATAAGGTTTCACAGGATACAACAGGCAGGGGTATGGTGCTGCAACTTACAGAATATACAGTTCATTTTTATGACTCTGTGCAAAATATTAGTCATAAAACATGATTCCCTATTTATACCCCATTCTGTAAATTTGTGGAGACTGTGAGATACATTTTACCACTCATGTATTCTTCATGATTTGCTAATTTTGTCATGAACTAGAACCTTCAATAGTGTAGGATGCATCAAGATATACATCAACAAAGTGAAGCAGTTACCAGAAACTGATAATGTACACAATATTAAAACAAAACAGCACTAAAGCTGTATATTCTATTTGTATTTAAAATGGGTGAATTTTAACATAACAAAATTAACAAGAAAAATACTACTTTGAAGAATGGTTTGGTACTACTTTTCCGGTTATAGTGAGGAGTTTTTATTCATTTTATACTATTACCATCTACATGATAGCACTGATATTTAACTAAGAATAACAGTTATATATGTGCAGAAGAGAGAGAGATTAGTTTACAATGAACATTTCTATGTGACATACAGTTAACAGGGATCTTCAAACCTTGAATTTTAGATAACTGGATAATTTTTAGAAGAAATAGTTTGGTTATTAGAACTCATTTGTTCCATTTTCCAAAAAGTCTAATAAGCCTTAGACAAAATAGCTAATAAAATATGCCGTATTATTACTGAACTGCTTTGGATCGCCAACAGCCTACCTTATGCCATTTAATGGGCACACATTTCAAAGTTGCTTTAGGTAGTTTCAGTTCATGAAAACAAAGAAACTAGCAAATACCAAAAAGAATTTCCAACATTTCATAATATCTACATTTGAAAAGATTAAATATTACATTTTTGAATGATGCTTTACTCTATTCATTTATTTCATATGATATAATTTCTTGAAGTATAAAATTTGCATACAATGTAATATTCACTTTACTTCTTTATTTTCAGTAAATGTGATTTATTTATTTCTTTAGAGTAAATGTGATTTTGAAAACCATTGAGAAATTGGTCTTTTCAACATATCTTATTATCTCAGTATATTACTGACAGCATATTACGTAAAAGTCAAACATTTCAGATGCCCAATACAAACTTGTATCACCAAATCATCTGCATTTATATAAATCTATACCAGTATAGACAGTTATAATTTAGAAAACAAAATAAATTTTGAGATAGTTTCCTCATCATGTTCACTACAAAATTTCTACTTATATATCCTTAACTAATGTCTCACTACTGCTTTCCATTCAACTATATTTATTTTCCATGAATTAACAGTTTATATACATATTTTTATGTATGCCCTATTGTAAATGTTTTATCTTCAATTTGAAAACACTGAAGGTTTTCTTTTGTTGATTGCATTAAATTGAAATACCATATACACAACACATGTTTATGAGTATTTGTGTTTAATTTCATACTAACCTGATTTTCTGAAACAGATGGAGATGATGAAGTTTTTTATATGCACATAACCTAATTTTGAAATATAGAACTGACATCATGAGAATATGGCATTATCTGACCACAAGAGAAGGGGAGATAGTATCACTCCAGCCCCTATCTGACAGTATAGATTATCAGCACTGCCTCAGCATTTGTGCCTCAATTAGCAAGCCATATTTGCTTTGCTCTTCAAGAGCTGGATCAGCAAAGTGCAATCTTTATTACAGACTAAAGGCAGTTGTCCATAAAAGTGGCAGGTGCCATTATCAATGAGGAAATGTGTTCTATAAACAACAGAATTTGTCCAAAAAATTATTAATAACACCATTCTCAAACATTATCCTAAATGATCCATAAGCTTTGCCCTTATCTGTAATTACTACATGAGAACATAAAAGTTGTCATCAATAAATATCTAGAACATTTATGTAAGAATAAAAAATGTGTATCTTTATTGATCCACATTATTGCAGCAAATGAGCTCAACATAAGGCTAAGTATATTTTAGTATTAAATGGGACTGTGTGAACACAAAAAAACTGCTGTTTAACATATCACAGCATTACATGATTACATTTACGTCTGCATTATGGGTTGATTAAATTTTTCAGTACTTTACTTTCAGTAAGTCAATTTGTATAACGTAAGTAACATATTTTACAGACCATAAGACACTACAGACTACAAGATGCATTTTAATTTTTAACCAATTTTTTTAAAAAGTGACATTTTACCATTTTTATCATCATCTTGAAAAGCCAGAATAAAAAAAGAAATTTTAGTTAAAACCTCACTGACCTTCAGAATCCCAAAAATCGTAATCTGAACTTTCTTCTTCTTTCTCTCTTCATTGTCATCATTGTACTCTTCATATATAAGACGGCGTTCACTGCCATCGAGAGCATTACTCATGCCACAATTCTTTAAATATTTAACAGTAACAGCTTCTCTCACTCTAGACCATGATTGTTTTATCCACTTGTTTGATTGTAGGTCGTTTTAAAGCTCCCTTTGGTTTGAATTCATATTGGGTTTCATCCCTCATCCATTTGTTCCATTCCTCACTCATAAACACTAAATGGTTTATTTATCGATACATCAAGAGGTTGCAATTGTGAAGTAAGTCCTTCCAGAATCACAGCAAGATCTGTATTTCCCTGTCTCAGTTTCTCTTTCACGGAATTTTTCAAATGACTACTAAACTGATCTAACATAATAAGAGAACTCTCCTTCTCACTCAAATTCTGTTAATCCATAATTTCATACCAGCTTCATCCATCCAACCCTTGTCATGCATGTGAACAACACCTGGCACTATTTCAGGTTTTGGTATTGTTTTGCACTTGAAATCATCAATGGATTAAGTTTAATACCATCAGCACAACATGAAAGGACAACAGTGTAATGCAGTACATTGAAAAACCAGTACCAAGTTGCAAATTTCACTTTTTTCCACTCAAAGACTAGTTTCTGGTCAAGACCTATTTTCAAGTTACCTGTGTGCACTGTAACCATTCATTTGCAATTTTGACATGGTTTTTACATTTTCAGATATACCATTTTTTTGGTCCAAAACTAGTCATCCAGTGAATAAAAAGAAGTGAAATTTGCAACTTCGGACGGGTTTTTCATTCAACTTAACACAAGTTGCTGACAACATAGCTATTCCAACATACTGGAAATTTGTAAACAATGTAGTGCTGTTTTTCATGTCCACTTGTTTTTATAGTTACAGTTTTAGCACCTTTCAATAGTTCTGTTACTTGGCTCATCAAATGTCAGAGGAGGTTCATCGTATTTGCTATTTGTCTTACTTCCACACTGGTTTTCTTTCGGTGTTGAATAATAAAGCAATGAAAAGATAACATTTTCTCTGCATAGTCTTGTGGCATTTTCTGATATATTTTGGTTTTGGTTTGCATGCTAAGTTCATGACACTTCCTAAACCTGTAGCAACAACCAACTCTTCCCTTAGTCTGTTAAGTTCCATTGTAGCACTAGCTTAAAAGCAAGTATTTGAACCATTTTTGTATTAATTCCAGTGCCATTTTGACAGTGTCCTTGAATCCATTTCAGTATGTCATTATCTAGTTTTAGCCATTTTGCATTCAGTCCTCTGTCTGCATATTTAGTTTTCCTCATTTTTTCAGTTCTTCTTTAATAGCCCATCAGTCGCAGATGGCTTTTTTTGTTTGTGGAGGGCCAAAACGCCGCTCAGCTCCTCTATTTCCATGTTCTTCTGCATATGCTATTACTTTCACGCATCATATGAATACCTTTTATTTTTTTAAAGAATGGAAAATCCATGATGGAATGTAACAATATTATGAAAAGGAAAGTTGCTACTCACAGTATTGTGAAAAGAAAGAGAGAGAGAGAGAGAGAGAGAGAGAGAGAGAGAGAGAGAGAGACAGACAGACAGACAGACAGACACAAACAGAGAGAGAGAGAGAGAGTCATCTGTTTTTGACAAAGGCCTTGCTGGCCGAAACCTTATTTGTGACAGTCTGTTTGTTGTGCCTATCTGCAGCTCAGCATCTCCTTTTATTTTTTTCCATCACAAAACCAGCTACTAACAAAAATATTGTATTGTTATCAACAACACAAATCACTTTCCAATTCAGGTTCACTGGCGGTGTAGACTGCAATGATGCATCATAGGCTAGATAGTGTTCTGGGTTTACGTTGGTGGGGCAGGAGGAGACAGTGTTAGCAAGCTAGTGAATCCCTGCAACTACTGATGTTAGTCATATCAGTGCACTGCTGCTGCCGGTTGAATTCATTGTTACCAGATAGAGATGGTTTCCTGCACCATTGAATATATGGCCTTTTAATGAGTGGCAAGAATTTTAAATCAAACACTAGACATTTTTATAAGATGCACTTGAATTTTGGGGGTAATTTTTTGAACAAAAAAGTGCTTGTTGTAGTCCATAAAATACAGTAATAATGCACATTTTTATTCATCAAGAAAGTATGCAGGATGTTATCTTGGATGAATGACCTGGCAGTCAATATTAATACTAACTCCAGACTTTTTGACAATGAAACACTTGTCTATAAAAGTTTTATCAAATAAAAAATAAGGGTACAAATATCAAGTCATATTTTCATAAGTATTCAGAGTGATGAAAAGAACAGCAACTTGCTTTAAATGTTATGAAATGTAAAACTGAGCTCTTTACAAAACAGAGAAGTCATATTCTATGATTACAATATCAACACATCACAAGTGGAATCAGTCAACTCATACAAATACCTGACTGTAGCAACTTGTGGGAATATCATAAGGAATGAGCACATAGCCTCAGTCACAGTTAAGACAGGTGGCAGACTTCAGTTCAGTGGTGGAAAACTAGGAAAAGGAAGCCACTCTACAAAGGAGTTGGCTTACTAAACACTACTGTAGCCCATTCTAACGTACAGGGCTATTACAAATGATTGAAGCGATTTCATAAATTCACTGTAGCTCCATTCATTGACATATGGTCACGACACACTACAGATATGTAGAAAAACTAATAAAGTTTTGTTCGGCTGAAGCCGCACTTCAGGTTTCTGCCGCCAGAGCGCTCGAGAGCGCAGTGAGACAAAATGGCGACAGGTGCCGAGAAAGCGTATGTCGTGCTTGAAATGCACTCACATCAGTCAGTCATAACAGTGCAACGACACTTCAGGACGAAGTTCAACAAAGATCCACCAACTGCTAACTCCATTCGGCGACGGTATGCGCAGTTTAAAGCTTCTGGATGCCTCTGTAAGGGGAAATCAACGGGTCGGCCTGCAGTGAGCAAAGAAACGGTTGAACGCGTGCGGGCAAGTTTCACGCGTAGCCCACGGAAGTCGACAAATAAAGCAAGCAGGGAGCTAAATGTACCACAACCGACAGTTTGGAAAATCTTACGGAAAAGGCTAAAGCAGAAGCCTTACCGTTTACAATTGCTACAAGCCCTGACACCCGATGACAAAGTCAAACGCTTTGAATTTTCGGCGCGGTTGCAACAGCTCATGGAAGAGGATGCGTTCAGTGCGAAACTTGTTTCCATTGATGAAGCAACATTTTTTCTTAATGGTGAAGTGAACAAACACAATGTGCGAATCTGGGCGGTAGAGAATCCTCGCGCATTTGTGCAGCAAATTTGCAATTCACCAAAAGTTAACGTGTTTTGTGCAATCTCACGATTTAAAGTTTACGGCCCCTTTTTCTTCTGCGAAAAAAACGTTACAGGACACGTGTATCTAGACATGCTGGAAAATTGGCTCATGCCACAACTGGACACCGACAGCGCCAACTTCATCTTTCAACAGGATGGTGCTCCACCACACTTCCATCATGATGTTCGACATTTCTTAAACAGGAGATTGGAAAACCGATGGATCGGTCGTGGTGGAGATCATGATCAGCAATTCATGTCATGGCCTCCACGCTCTCCCAACTTAACCCCATGCGATTTCTTTCTATGGGGTTATGTGAAAGATTCAGTGTTTAAACCTCCTCTACCAAGAAACGTGCCAGAACTGCGAGCTCGCATCAACGATGCTTTCGAACTCATTGATGGGGACATGCTGCACCGAGTGTGGGAGGAACTTGATTATCGGCTTGATGTCTGCCGAATCACCAAAGGGGCACATATCGAACATTTGTGAATGCCTAAAAAAACTTTTTGAGTTTTTGTATGTGTGTGCAAAGCATTGTGAAAATATCTCAAATAATAAAGTTACTGTAGAGCTGTGAAATCGCTTCAATCATTTTTAATAACCGTGTATTGGTCAAATATGCAGGGTCCATAAAACATAAGACTAATGGGGGAAATTGAATGTATATTAAGCAAGCCAGCACAAATAACCACGGGTTTGTTTGATTCATGAGAGTGCATCATGGAAATGCTAAAAATGTTTGAAGATAGATGCCAACCATCCCATGCAGGTCTTCACATAATGGCAGTTATTAACTAGTAAGAGAATTTATGATTATATTACTCTCCCCTACATATTGCTCCCAAGTACACCAAAAAAGCAATATTAGGCTAATTACTGCAGGCACAGATGCATTTGCACAGTCATCCTTCCTGTGCTCCATATGGTAATGGAACAGGAAGAAACACTAATGGTACAATTAGAAGTAGCCTCTAAGCTTACTGGAAGAAAGTTTTTTTTCTGAGGGGGGAGCGGGGGTAGGATAAAGATAACATGAACAATCAGAAAACAGTTCATATAAGAGCACATAATGTGCAGTCAAATGAAAATGAAACAGATGGAAAAAAGTAAGTAAACAGTTTATTATTTCACTGTTAATCACCTTAACTGCTATACATTTATCCCACTGAGAGACAAGATGGTCTGTGCCTTCATGGAAACATATTTTCAGTTACCTACAGAACCACGATTGCACCCATACATGCACTTCTTTGTGCAAAGCAAGCTCACATATTGACAAGTCTGTTCCAAGTACACTGCGTAAGCTTCTCTGGGAAGCCCTTACACATCCTCCATGCCATATTTTTGGAGCCCTGAAGAAAAAATTTTTGGCCGTCGATTTGTTTCGGATGAAGATGTGCACACCTGGGCACCATCATGGTTCTTTAGGCAGCTGCAAACATTTTTCCATGAAGTGTCTTGTCTCACAGTGGCATAAATGTATTAACTATTGCAATGACTTTTGAAATACTAAACAGTTTATTTAATTTATTTCCATCTGCCTTATCTTCATTTGACTACCTCTTATATAACAATATATTGGAGGCTACAGCAAAATTAGTCTAGTGAAGTAACAAGATAGGGGAACAAAGATAAACAAAATAATGTATGAACAGGGCTGGAGGTGATTGTAGGACAGGGATGAGGAAAATTGATGCCGCAAGGTACTGAAGTTGAATGAAGTATTGCTGGGATATTGGCAGGAAAAATTGGTGGCTTGGCAAGAGGGGGGTGGGAGGAAGGAGGCGCTGGAGATGGAGGGGAGGGGGGGGGGGGGGGTATGGGGGAAGAGGGAATGAGAAAATGATCAAGGAAGGTGGCACACATTGCAAAGCAGTCACTGAAATCGATAATATTGCACTGTGACACATTCTCAGCTGCTGGATGGTTAATAATACCTTGGTCATAGTTCCTACTGTCACCGATTTGGGTAGAAATGGCTGACTGTCAATTTTCACCTAACTAGTGATGTAGTAATACCAATGATACTGATGTGTGACTTGGTTGCTTTCACAGATGGCTCTCCATCTCAAGGGATAGGATACACCAGTGACACGATTGGAACGGGATATACTAGTTTTACATGCCAAACCGCACCCATGCTCTGCATATCACTGTGAAATGCATGGCGGAGGGTACTTCCCACTGTTCTAGATAACATTTTTTCCCATTTCATTTACATACGGAGTGCTGGAAGAATGATTGTATAAACACCTCTGTGCATACTGTAATTAGTTTGATTTTGTCCTCACAATCCCCAGGAGAGTAATAAGTAGGAGGTTTTGGTATATTCCTAGAGTTGTCATTAAAATACAGTTCCTGAAATTCTGCAAGCAGGTTTTCTCAGGATAGTTTACCTCAATCTTCAAGTGTCTGCCTGTTCAACTCTTTCAACATGTCTGTGAGACTCTTCCACAGATCAACAAACCTGTGACCATTCATCTTGCTCTTCTTTGCATACAACAAACCCGTGACCATTTGTGCTGTCCTTCTCTGTACACATTTTCTAGTAATCGGAATCTGACATGACTTGTGAGACGCAGGCCGACTGGCTGAGGGCGTCGATGATGAGTTGCTAAAACCACAGAAGGACAGCAATGGACAACAAGGAAGGTGACAACAACAGCCAAGGACGGATATGGCAGCATACAAATCCAAAGAGTAAACCAAATCGAGAGCCTAGACATAGCAAGAGCATGAACCGACAACGATCTGTACGATGAACAACACTAGAGCGCAGTTGGAATACAACTGACTTCTGAGCCCCTGCACTGCCGTCTTTATAGGGCCCCCATGAGCGTCAGTAGGTTGGCATGACAGGCGTGGCTCGCACACAACGCTGTGGTGGTGACAGCAGCACTCACAGGTTATAGAATCACCGCCTAGCAGCCATCGTCCACATCCATGTCTTCTGGTGAACAGTCCAATTGTTGGACCAAGATAACAGATCTCTCCCAACCAAAATGGGCACAAAGGGCCTGAAGCACCCTGACCAATGTTTTGAGAGGTGAACAGGTGTGTGCCATCAGTGGACACTGCCAGCTAGGAGAGAAAACACAGGACGTCAGGGACTGCGCTGGGGATCTGCAGTATGGCGGATGAATGCGGAGCAGACAGAGGCAGTGGTGATGTCTCACCCTCCATACCCGTGCCTACATGAGCTGCCGACAGTATCCTGGAGTGCAAATAGTACTCATGAGGTGGGGGACGTGTGAGGGTGGGGACTTCAACTCAGAGGGATCCACTGCTGGAAGGGTAGGCTGGAGGCAGGGATGGAGTTGGTTCATGTGCTGATGCCCCAAACCTTTCAGTGTATCAATCATCATAAGGCACCACCCATGGGTGGCCACCAGTGCAGCTGGCATCCATGAGGTTTTTGCCCCATAGGAACATGTCCAAACAGATGAACCAGGAGGGTATCATCCAGGGTGTCAAGTCTCGGGTTCCCTGAGTTGGGTGCCAGGAGATGGAGGAGAGTAAGTGGCTATTGACCGTGAAGGAATTCGCCTGGTCTGTAGTCATGAACAGGTGTGGAACTGTAGGTGCTCAGGAACATCGTGAGTGCCACTGCTGTGGTAGATGCAACCATGGCCTTCAACATTTGTTACTTAAATGTGTGCTCCATCCATTCTGCTTTGCATTGGAGGAGGGGTGAAATGGAGGGCTACAAAGGTGTTTGATACCATTAGTGTTGCAGAACTGTTCAAAGCAGGAGCACATTGTAGATGTCAGACAAATGATGCATTGTAGGCGACAGACAAATGATGAGAGAGGTGAGCCCAGAGCTTGCGACAGCTGACTTTGAAAAATAAATGGGCCACCCATGGAGGACAGAGTGCAGGACAGGCCGCAAGATAGGATTGTGGTGCGTGTCCACCGCCACATGAGTAGAGTTAATGGGAAACCCATCCAATGTGTGTTGTCGTTCCATGTCGACATGAGAGCTCCAGTTGGTCAAACTCCAGATCTGGTGCTGAGGGCCACCGCCACATGAGTAGAGGTAATGGGAAACCCCATCCAATGTGTGTTGTCATTCCATGTCGACATGAGAGCTCCAGTTGGTCAAACACCAGATCTGGTGCTGAGGGCATCCACATTTGCTTGTTGTGCTGTAGGCTTGTACTCGATGGTGTAATAGTAGGAGCTAAGGAAAAGAGTCCAATGCTGGAGCTTCTGGGCTGTCTGCTCAGGAAGCCGAGAGTGTGGCCCAAAAAGAGCTATGAGCAGTTTATGGTCTGTAATGAGGGTAACAAATAGGTACCCATGGAATTTCTTCATGGCAAAGATGATCGCCAATGCCTCTTTCTCGATCTGGGAGTAATTGCATTGGGTGGGTGCCAGTGTTTTGGATACATAGGCAATGGGTTGCTCCATGCCATCATCATTATGGTGTGCCAGCACTACACCAATGCGATAGGGTGAAGCGTCCGCAGCCAAAACAAAGGGGTCATGATGGGGAAAAGAGGGTAAGGCAGGGTGGAGAACGTAACATGCGCTTCAGCTGTGTAGGCCTGCTCATAGGCTGTCGACCAATGAAACTGAACGCCTTTCTTCTGCAACTAGTTGAGAGAATGCATAATGTGTGCTGCCTGCAGAAGGAACTTAGAATAATAATTCCTTTCCCCAAAAAAGCCAGCACCTCCTGGAGGTTTTCGGGATGAGAGAGAGAGTCAATAGCAGACATATTATGGTCAGTGGGCTGAATCCTGTCTTTGGTGAGCTAGTGCCACAGTTAGTCTACTTGTTCCTGGAAAAACTGGCACTCGAACCCTGTATCATACAATGTAGTAAGAAGGAAATGTAGGTTACATGGGTAGTCTTGATGCATAGTACCCATAACAATTAAGTCATCCAGGCAATTGGTACAAGCTGGGATGGACGTGGTTAACTGTTCCAGGTAATTCTGGAAGATCACTGGAGCAGAAGAATCCCAAAAGGCAAACGTTTGTATTTGTATAAGACAAATGGCATATTGATGACAACAATGTGTTGCAATTCCTCGTCTCGTGGAATCTGTAAATAAGCATCAGCAAGGTCTACGTTAGAAAAACATTCACCTCCAACAAGCTTTGAGAGGAGGTTCTCTTGATATAGTATGGGATAGGTTTCCACCAGAGCTTGGGCACTGATCATTGACTTGAAGTCTCTACAAAGCTGGAGAAACCCTTTGGCTTCTGGACTACGACCAGGGGTGTTGACCAGCCACTAGTTCACTAGTTTTGATCAGTTCTATGACCGCAGTGTCATGAAGGCGGTTGAGGTCGAGATTAATGGCTGTCCGTAAGGAGACTGGAAAGACATGCATGACAGAAATGGGGCATCCCATCTGGCTGTAATGAAGAATGTGCCTCAAAACCGGTGGCATACCACACCAGGCTCAAACAGAGATGCGAAAGAGGCACAAAGGTCACAAAGTTCCTGGAAGGGGACCGTGTCTGAGACGACCTGAACTTCATCCATGATGAGGAACCCAAACAGTGAGAAAGCATCCAGGTCAAAAATGTTGCCAGTGGAATGTTGACAACATACAGTTTTAGCAGTCATGTAACCACCTTGTATGTGGCCGTAGTGGTGAACTGACCTCTGGGAGGAATAGAACTGTCACCAAATGCAACCAACTTGCGAGAGGGCAGGGCCATTGCCAGGTAACTTAGATGAGAGTG
The DNA here is from genome assembly GCF_021461395.2 of Schistocerca americana. Classification (NCBI taxonomy): domain Eukaryota; kingdom Metazoa; phylum Arthropoda; class Insecta; order Orthoptera; family Acrididae; genus Schistocerca; species Schistocerca americana. The sequence continues at coordinate 673,916,976 of NC_060120.1, read as the reverse complement.
TGTTGGGAGATTGACCAGGGAAACAATTGCTACCGTGTCGACTTGGAAATGAATTTCCTGATGAGTAATCTTGATATCAATAAACAACTGGGGGGTGCAAGGATTGCCCTGGGGAACAATAGCTTGAAAATCATGCACCGTCCCATGATGCAAGTTAGGAGTGGGGTTCGAATGACCTGATGGCTGACAGTTCAGAGATGTCCATCCTTGCCACAACAGGTGCAATGCACCCAATGGTCAAGGCAGTCTGCCCTTTGGTGTCTCACACAACAGTCAGAACAAGAAGGCAGACTCTGCTGGTGCCGACATGGCAGGACTGGCTGCTCACACATCATTGACACATCCAAATGTGACAAATCATGACACTGCCACTGGGAAGAAGGCTGGCAAGAATTCTAACCCTGTGGCGGTGATTGAACCACAGTGATCTTGGGGCGGGCCATAAGACGTTCATTTGCTGCCTATGCGATCTTGAAAGAGTGCACAATTTTCTGTATGTCAACCAAAGAAGGACTGTTGAGCTTGAGGGCTGCAACATGAACTTCTGGATTGGGAGGCAATTGGACCATTATGTTACGCATTGTGGAATCAGCATTCGGGGTTTTGCAAGACTCAGACCTTGCAAATCCATCACCCTTGACCAATAAGATTAAATCGCTTGCTGGTGGTACTGAGGAACTCTGAGTGGGATGAAACCATGTGGAACCATTGTGAATAATAGGTTGACACCAACAAACACAGTTCCTCAAAAGTGAGTGCAACCAGGTTTCAGAGGGGAGCCAAATTCTTAAGCAAGAAAAATGTCTCTAGGGACGCCCAAGAAAGAAAGAGTGACCATTGGAGAGTGTCATCAGAAATCTGAAATGCGGCGAAGTGCTGTTTCAGCCACTGTAAATGTGTGTCCCAATCCTCCTTGGTATCATTAAATGGCGGAAATGTGTGTGGGCAGGACTCTACCTGGGATGTGACCACAGTCGGGGCAGGTCATGAATCTTGCACCTGTAATCAATCTGAAAGTAGCTGAATTTCCTGGCACAAAAGGTCCATTTGCTGTTGGAACTGCAGGAGCAGCTGTTGTTACTGCTGTTCCACTAGCTGCACAAGTTTTGCATCCACAATCCATAATTTTCATCCATAATTGCCTAGTCGCAAATTCTAGTAACCATACTCTGACACGACTCGAAGACACAGGCTGACCAGCTAAGGGCGTCGACGGTGAGTTGCCAAAACAACAGGAGGACAGCTATTGACAATAATGAAGACAACAGCCATGGACAGATACAGCAGAATACAAGCCCGAAGAGTAAACCAAATCAAGAGCCTAGAAGTAGCAAGATCAAGAACCAACAATGATGTGTATGATGAACAACACTAGGGCACAGTCAGAAAACAGCTGAGCCCCTTCGCAGCTGGCTTTATTGTGACCCCATGATGCCGTTAGGCTAGAGGGGCAGGTGTAGCCCACGCAAAGCGCTGTGGCAGACACACCAGCATTTGCACATTATAGGGGTGCCGCCTGGCAGCCATCGTCTATGCTCATGCCTTCTGGCAGCGTATCCAAATTGTCAGACTGGGATACCAGATATTCAATATCCCCCATCAGTCCTATCTGGTATCAATCACTCAAACATGGTCTGCATTCTAGGATGGGTCAAAAGATTGAACTGAAAGCAATCTCCTTTGTAGAGTAATTGCATTTCGTTTTTATTCAGTCAATAAATCAAAGTCTGCTTCCTGCTTTACCTGCAACTGAGTCTATGTGATCATTACATTTCATGTCCCTATAAATGGTTACACCCAGGTATTTGTATCGGTTTATAGATTCCAATTGTGACTCACTGATATTATAGTCATATGTTACTACATTGTTTCATATCGTGAAGTGCACAATTTTACATTTCTGAACATTTAAAGCAAGTTGCCAATCTTTGGACCACTTTGAAATCTTATCAACATCTGATGAATATTTGTGCAGTTTCTTTCAGACTGTACTACATTATAGCTGGAAATGACACTCTTATTAAAATATTCTGTGCTGTTAAGCCTTGATCAACTGAATTTCTTACAGAAACTCAACATTCACTTCATCTGTTGAGAAGGTCTTTAATGAAGTTGTAACTTCTACAAATGTCCAGTTTACTGTGTGTTGTTTCTCTGAGAATATCAATCAACACAATATAATATCTAAGAATATTTTAACAAGTGTGACAGATAAAACTGACATAGTAAAGAGAAATAAAGGATGCATGATTGTAATCTAAGATTATTCAGCAAAATCTATAGAATGTAGCAAGTAAATTGGCAGTTATTAAAGTATTGTTAGCTACTAAGTTGACAGAGAGATTCTTTATGGCAGGACATGAGATGAAAAAAAAAATTACAATGTATGACACCTTGCATTAGCCCCAGATTTCAGTTGGTCTTGACTAAACAGTCTTGTGTGGTGAAATGAACAATGAAAGTAACAAACTACTTAAAGTAGTCTCAATTGTAAATAATTGATATAAAGTTCAATATATATGGACTGCATTCTACATACATACATGCCTTGAGTGCACAGTTACTTACAAGTAGAAGATTTATTTAATTATGCTGAGCATAGTGATACACTGATGATTGTGGATATTGTTCTTTGCAATGTGCTGTGGTACTTTGATCACATGAAGGAGGAAAAGCAGCTACATTTGTTTGTTCAGATCATTATTGCATTCAGCTTTTGTATTGTTCTGTAAGATGCTTGATAAACAGATGCACATATAGTAGAAGAATGATGATGATTAAATTTTGTTTTTAATAGTATGAACTATGTTTATGGTATTAACGCTCAGGAGAGACGTTGGCAATATATTTATGAATTAATCTGCTGCACTTTATGAGATACGTACTCTTATGTGGAAGATAAATAGTAATTTAACAATTGAAGGAGTCACTTAGAAAGTCAAAACTGCAGCTGACTTCCTGATGGATAATGATACAGCACTGCTCACGTCACATTTGGCCTAGTCTAAACTGTACCAGACAACATACTGTTTTACATTTCATTTGTCTAGACAGGTAGTGTAGCTTTAGTACTACTGCTTACCCAAAAGATGAACCCTACTTTCTACATAATTAGAGTGAAGGTCATGCTTCCGCTTTGCAAGATGCAATCTATGCTATAAACACAGGTGACACATTGCAGTTTGTTACTTTCATTGTTTATTTCACCACACAAGACTGGAGATAAACGGGTATAGATATTTTGACATTATTCTTATGATTATGTATTCTATAGTTACTAGTAACTTTTATGAAATGATGCACTACTACCAGAAAAAGGTATATACTTATTTGCTTTTATGAACAGTATTATTGTTTATGTGTAGTACTGAGGGGAAGAGGTATTGATTATGGCGTAGTAAGAAATTTTACATTAGGAGAAAGACATTAGGGTACACAACCAGGTGTATAAGATGGTAGTATTGACACATTCACTGATACAAATGTGACCACTCCTGGCATTCCACTGCTCTGTACTTGACACTGCACTTCATCAATGCATGAACACAGATAGGAAATGTAGGCTCTGTTTACTCTTCACTCATGCTATTTGAAACGTGTTTGAAAGAATGGAGGGAAGGGTAGGTTTACTTTTGGTTTTAAGTCTAAGCTTTTATTGAATATGTAATCATGCAACAACATCACCAAATTTGAATGTAGTCAACATCACCACATTTAGTAGTAAACATCATCACCAAAAGAATTAGATATAAGAGGTATTAATTAGTTATGTATATATTTATATGTCTGGATTTGAGATCTATGACATGAGTTTTCATTTCTGGACACATGAAGTATATACCTACTTTAATGTACATATACACAGGATTTTTATTTAGGTTTAGGCATGTGATTTGTTGAATTCAGATTTATCATTTTTGAAATGTGCACTAGCTAACTGGTATAAACACTGACTTTCATTACTCACTTTGTATGAAAAATTGATAATTGACTTCTTATGATAGTATAAACTAAGGTAACCTTTATTTGATGTATGTTTACTTACATACACTGTATGACTAAGATATGATATACTGAAATCAGTCTAAAAGGAACACACACTACTGATCTGCTACATACTGGAAAGAGAGGATTGATATTTTACTTGAAATGCTCCATTGTACGCAGGAAGGGGAGTTATACTAATATGCTCCATTTGGAAAGAAAAGATGGATTTGGAGGTAAATGATCTACATTGGGAAAATATTGATTGCTTATTGTTATGTGCTTTTAGCAAATGTGGAGATACTTACAGTTCATTGCCTTATATTAGAGAGTGAAATGATATACTGATAATTGACTATGAAAACTTGTATAAGGAGGTCAATGGTGTTATCACTGTGTGTTACGTATGAAGTGAGAGACTTGGAAATGAATTGTTACATTTGTCTGCCTCATTCCGAAACTATTGAAAATGAGCTATGATAATGAAAAGAGATTGGTTCTGTATTATATAAGAAGTTGAGAAAGTTTTGTTCTATTCATGGTATTACTGTTTCACATGACCAATCAGTTCTAGAGGATGTGTTAATTGTATAGTAATTATTGTTAGATGTATGAATGCATACATTATTGAACTTTGTTAGCTATTTTGTGACTGCCTACAAAAGTTTCGTCTAACCTGTATTGCACAATACCTTTTTGGAGGGTACTGAAATGTAACGGCTCACTTTTCATAAGATTTGGATCATCTGATTAATTGTTAAGTTATCATGTACAACCCATATATGTAATTTCACTTTTTAAGCTCTGCACTGTGATTTTCAACAACTTCATGGCAAAGAAATGGCTAATATTTCGTCCATCCATTGGGAGGAACATGTATCACTGATTTTATTAATTGCAATTAGGATTTTTCATTTAGACAATCGGATAACAAAAGAAGCACCAAATAAACTGCATTTTATAATGTTAGAAACCTGTAACAACTCTCTGTACGTCCATCATTTTAGAAATGGTTGCGGGACGCAGCTGTTCAATAGAGGATGTCACATTAAATACCTTTCAGCCATAATTTTTCAACCTTATTTCTATTGGCAACCAGTTTTAGCATTTTATTACACCATATTCAGGCCCCTGACCAATGTATAGGAAGAATCTACCTCAGTTGTGTTCAAAACAGAGGCCAGCAACACTGGTATTAGTAGATATTTGCTACAGTGATGTCTTAAATCATCACCTTCCGACCGATGATGTTGGCAGGTGATGGTTGAAAAGATCACTGTAGCAAATATCTACTAATACCAGTGTTGCTGGCACCTGTTTTGAATACAACTGAGGTAGATTCTTCCTACACATTGGTCAGGGGAATGAAGACGGCGGAATAAAATGCTGAAACTGGTTGCCAATTAAAATAAGGTTGAAAATTGACAGCTGAAAGGTATTTAATTTGACATCCTGAAACAACTCTGTTTGCCGTACTGTCAATCTACTATACTACTGTTTGACATAATGGGATCTAATTACTTCACAATTACAGTAATTCGCAGTACTAAACTAAATCATAATATAAACAAAGTGTATATTTATGTTACTTGATTATAATATTGAAATTATGTCTACACTAACAACTAATGTATTTATATTTGAAGCAGGAAACATGGTAGGAATACTTGGGATAATTTAGTTTCAATGCAATTAACAAAAATATAATCAGCATTATTTATTTGAATCATTTCACTTATTTTTCCTTGAAAATGACAAATATGTGTTTCATTTTGGATCCTGCAAAGTATTTCAATTTTAATCTTTGAATGATAACATTTTCTGTGATTTTGAACATCCTCTGCAATTGTAATTAACAAAATTACTATATACAACAATATCTGAATTTTCACTGAAGGTATATACGACCCACACGAAATCGTGTGAAAGGGCGAGTACAATGTGAGACTTTGAGCTGCATTATGTGACGTAATGTCAGATAAGTTTGCGTACCCCTGAATCTTTCTTTGATTTTTCACATTATTAGGAAACCATGGTGTTCTCTGGCCCATTATAACTTAAGAAATTTATGGGAACATTCAACTGCAGAGGAGAAACGACAAGGAGTTAAGTTCACACCAACATTCTTTTTGAAGAATCTAAGTTACATCCATCCAACTTCAAGATTTACATTTGTATAGACTTTTACTTTGATTTACTTTATTTGACAATTACACTACTGCCCATTAAAATTGCTACACCATGAAGATGATGTGCTACAGACGTGAAATTTAACTGACAGGAAGAAGATTCTGTGATATGCAAATGATTAGCTTTTCAGAGCATTCACACAATGTTGGCTCTGGTGGCGACACCTACAACTTTGTTAGCTATTTCGTGACTGCCTACAAAAGTTCTGTCCAACCTGCGTTGCACAATACCTTTTTGGAGGGTACTGAAATGTAACGGCTCACTTTTCATAAGATTTGGATCATCTGATTAATTGTTAAGTTATCATGTTCAACACATATATGTAATTTCACTTTTTAAGCTCTGTACAACAACTTCATGGCAAAGTAATGGCTAATATTTCGTCCATCCATTGGGAGGAACATGTATCATTGAGTTTATTAATTGCAATTAGGATTTTTCATTTACAGACAATCGGATAACAAAAGCAGCACCAAATAAACTGCATTTTATAATGTTAGAAACCTGTAACAACTCTCTGTATGTCCTCCTGAGGAACGTTTCCAACCGATTTCTCATACACAAACAGCAGTTGACCGGCATTGCCTGGTGAAACATTGTTGTGATGCCTCGTGTAAGAGGAGAAATGTGTACCATCACATTTCTGACTTTGATAAAGGGCGGATTGTAGGCTACCGTGATTGCGGATTATCGTATCGTGACATTGCTGCTCGTGTTGGTCAAGATCCAATGACTGTTAGCAGAATATGGAATTGGTGGATTCAGGAGGGTGATACGGAACACCGTGCTGGATCCCAATGGCCTCGTATCACTAGCAGTCGAGATGACAGGCATATTATCCGCATGGCTGTAACGGATTGTGCAGCCACATCTCGATCCCTGAGTCAACAGATGGAGACGTTTGCAAGACAACAACCACCTACATGAACAGTTCGATGACATTTGCAGCAGCATGGACTATCAGCTCGGAGACCATGGCTGCGGTTACCCTCGATGCTGCATCATAGACAGGAGCGCCTGCGATGGCGTACTCAACGACGAACCTGGGTGCATGAATGACAAAATGTCATTTTTTCGGATGAATCCAGGTTCTCTTTACAGCATCATGATGGTCGCATCCATGTTTGGCAACATCACGGTGAACGCACATTGGAAGCGTGTATTCATCATCGCCATACTGGCGTATCACCCGGCATGATGGTATGGGGTGCCATTGGTTACATGTCTCGGTCACCTCTTGTTCGCATTGACGGCACTTTGAACAGTGGACATTACATTTCAGATGTGTTACGACCCGTGGCTCTACCCTTCATTCGATCCCTGCGAAACCCTACATTTCAGCAGGATAATGCACGACTGCATGTTGCAGGTCCTGTACAGGCCTTCTGGATACAGAAAATGTTCGACTGCTGCCCTGGCCAGCACATTCTCCAGATCTCTCACCAATTGAAAACGTCTGGTCAATGGTGGCCGAGTAACTGGTTCATGACAATACGCCAGTCACTACTCTTGATGAACTGTGGTATCGTGTTGAAGCTGCATGGGCAGCTGTACCTGTACACACCATCCAAGCTCTGTTTGACTCAATGCCGAGGCATATCAAGGCCGTCATTACGGCCAGAGGTGGTTGTTCTGGGTACTGATTTCTCAGGATCTATGCACCCAAATTGCGTGAAAATGTAATCACGTGTCAGTTCTAGTATAATATATTTGTCCAATGAATACCAGTTTATCATCCGCATTTCTTCTTGGTGTAGCAATTTCACTGGCCAGTAGTGTATTATCCTCAGCAAGACGATTACATTGCAGGTACCTTATCCTGCCGTAGAGGCCTGGCAATGAAACACCCATCACTAGATGTGCAGAAGTCAACATGTTAAATGGGCAACAGTGGGATTTCAACAATTAAAAATTATTATAAACACAAAACAAAATATTGTGCAACTGCAAAGTACAGGATAGCATGATCAGTGTTCACTTACTATAATGGAATGCTGTCGCACTGATGGGCATTCAGATGATACTATAAGATCTTCAGATACATTCAACTCAGTCTGAAATAGTGTGTTCCAGAGGGAGCAAACAAAAGTGATATTGGGCAATGAATACAATCCTGCTGCACATTCAAGTAGTGATTCATCAGACAGCAGTGTAGATAATGACCAACCAAGGGTTTCTTCTAACCACAATGATGCTGTAATAGTGGGGATAGATATGGTATTGATTTACGACTTGCAAGTAATGCTATTAGTCATAGAAGGAGATGACAAAGTGGGTAAAATATTACAATTTGTATAACTGTAAAACATAAAACTAATTTATATATTTTTTACGTTGTGTTTTCTCATAATTTCTAAATTTTGCAGTGTTGCTATAATACAAAATGCTGAAAGGAGAGCTGATATTGATTACCAAGAGTTTGAGACTGATGGAATGGCATGGACAGCTACAGCATTGCACCTACAAACTCTGCAGGAAGGCAGCGCCAACAAAATGTTATTCAAGAGACTGCTGGATCTACAGGGCTTGCAAAGTGTCCTGTTTCCACTGTAAGGAAAAACAAGTTTTTGTATCTGCTTTGGATGCAGTAGATATAGAAGAAAGTTTGGACAAAGAGAGCATTATATACTGAATTGGACTGTTCAAATATTAAGAAAGATTACAAAAACATATTGACAGAGTATCTTTACTTTTACATACCACATAGTGTAATTTGCTAACACAAGAAATTGACATGAGCTCTGTTTTCAATGTCTGCAGTAATAACTTGCTCCAAATATGCAACACAGTCTTTTAGTTTTGTGACACAATCATGACCACAACTCTCACTGTACATTTCCACTGTAACATACTTCTGCAGAATGTTCTCTAGCTGTGCTCACCTTGTTACTTTCAAGTATTCTTTGCATATTGTGGGCACTTGCAATACTATTGTTGACACATACTTTGACACACATACACTTATCAGTTTTTGCACTAAATTGAATTTTTGGAATTCCTTCCACTAATAAACAATAGAAACATACTGAATTGCTAGTTACAGTAATGGCATCAAATGTCACTTTGCATAATCCTACCTACATTTTCACTTAGATCTGTGAATATTTTAATCACTTTTTCTGTAAGGCACTTTTCATTTATCTGATGAAGGTCTTTCTGTCACTTCAGTCTTCCTTCATTTGTATCTTTCCTAGTCCTTAAATAATGAGGCACACCTGCAAAAAATCTTGGCATTGTGCCACCTGTTCATTTGAGTCCAGCTCTTTCAGTATTTCAGCTTTTTTTCCAGCATATCTTTAAACATATTGAAGTTTATTATCTCCTGTTCTCCACAGTACTTAGCACAGACCATGTATATCTTGGAAGGTAACCAAGTCTCTTTTTGGAACTGGTTTCAGCCATTCAATGTTGTGTGTCCATATTTGCTGGGAACCAGAACACCTTGATGTAGCTTTTATCGCCACTGGAACATAACTGCTTTAACATCCTGGAATACAGTAATAGTGTGGCATCTGAAAAATATCACGGAATTAACAGTAATACATATTTCCTGCAGATAATGAACTACTCTTTACTACCATTTTGACTACATGGTTTTACTCTCTTACATCAATTTTAAATTTTGTTTCTATAAGAAAATATTAGTCAGAAAACTCACCTTTATAGATAAATCAGCTATCTTTGGATGTCTACATATGCATATCCCTCAGCATACAAAGCTCAAACACTCTCAATCTGTTCATCCTGTAACCAGTAAAGTAGGCCATCTTCACAGTGCTGCTACTTCTCATAACTTCAGTTTGTGTAGAGTAGGCCATAATATTATATCCACTGTCTCAAATAATAGAAATCATTTGCATTAGAAGTTACAATGCTGACGAAGCTAGACGCAAGTTGTCGACCTTCTATTTCTTCCGCTGAGAAGCTACTCATTACAATAAGGTAAGCTGCTGCAAGTGTGAGCGACATTAAAAATGCCACAATGAAAAGTTCATTTCTAGTAAGACCACCTAGTATTGTACTTTATTTGATGAAGTACAGTCTTAGACATAAAACATATTCACTGCTGAGCCGCCCAGACACTGAGTGAGCTCCCTTAAGGTGCCAATAGAAATGGCTGCACCTGAAAATTCTAAGTACAACCATATGCATGACCTGACAACACTGTAGGATGTGGAAGTTTCAGGAGGAAATGTAGTCTTCTACTCTAGCTGTAAATGCTGGTGGTCTAGAAGTAAAGGCTGCACAATGATAACAGAAAGTATCGGAAAAATATCGAAATCAAATCCACTCACTGCTGACCTCTCCTCCCCCCCCCCCCCCCCCCCCCTCTTTTCTTAATACTGCTAAAGGTATCAGTCTTGTGGGACCTCAAAGATAATTTTCTCCACTTTCTAGCCCGCCAGTAACAACAAAACTTTCCACAAAACAGCTTGTGGCTGCACCAAGATCAGAACAGTTAATGCTTGGGAGTTCCCGTGCCCTACAGTGGCAGCCAACACCGGGTGCCTTCACATCAGTTGCCATCCAATGATCTGATCAAGACACAGTGCACTTTGCCATATTCTGCTCTCACATTGTTACTGTAAAATTGGTTCTTATTGTAATGTTATTTTCCACACAAAATAACTCTGATAAACTGAGTGAACACTGTGCAGTTACACAAGATGCATAAGATTCTGCAAATGTATTTATCAAGTGCCATTTTCTTATTTAAAGTTCTAGTTTTTGCCATGCAGCTACGTTTTGGACTCTGCATACAGTTGTAGAACACTATGCATGTTGTGTAATTGCAAGGTTTTCACTCAATTTATTGAAGTTATTTTGTGTGGAAAATCGGACTTTCAATCTAATAAAATTTGTTTAAGTGTTTAAGTTTCTATAGGCTTGCAACTGGTAAACTACTTGAGCACTCCCAGACTGTTTTATGTAATGTAAGAGATATGTATTGTTGATGTTAATTTGTCCCATGTTTATTTTTCGTGTACCATAAACTACTGAAAAATGCTATTAAAATATGCATTGCCTTAGTACAAATGAATTACTATTTACAACTATAACCTTACACAAATATCAAAAAATAAATTATCTGTAAAACAGGCATACCAACATCAGCACAAATTTGTAAGATATTACTGGCACACACTTTGGTCTTCAAAGCAGTCTGAATTTACACGATACCCTGTGTCATACTCAAGTAGTATGGAAATTATGTATTTGGAGTATACAAATGAAGGAGTCCAGTTAAGAAACTATTCACTACCACAATTTCACATATGAAATAGTGTCTCTACAAATACCAAGAATTATCTTGATAGAAGCAGAAAAGGGCATTATCAATTGTGCAATAACACACATTTTTCAACCTTACAATATGTGGTACTGGAAGTAATGAAAGAACTTATGATGCAGGAATTTTCTTAAGTTTTCCCTACTGGCTTGGAATCTGGCTGATGGAGGCTCTGTCACAGAACAGGGAAAATATTGGCCTACACTGAGAATGGAAACAAGACCAGATGCTGCACTTATTTTGCAGTATGACCCCATCACCTCTGACCTAGCAAAGATCTATGGCATTTGTCTCTCCCAGTGGTGGCTAGAACAGATAAACCTCAATGTAAAACATGAAATTAGCTGCAATTTCTGTGTGAAGCATGCTCCCTGGGTGCAAAACTCTAAATCGCTTATCCCATGTCACATTTTAAGTCACTCAGACTGTTCAACAGAAATGGCAAGAAAATATCGAGTGAATTTAGCATTAGATGCAAGACATTATCTGTTCACACTCCCTTTTCCTCGAGGAAATGCTCCCTCTCTTTTTTTTTAAGGGGGTCGGCCACTGATTTCTTCTTAAGAAGTTAACATAACGGCATCATCAAATCGTCACAGTACCAATATTGCAAAGGAATGTTCAATGAGCGAACTGATGATACTTGAATACAAATGTAACAGTATTCACCCCGTTGATTTTTGTTGCTTTGAATCAGAACATGCAGTGCCACTGCACCCAACCTCTTGCATGCAAATGCTGCAGTTCAACATATATGTCAATTATTGAGCCTTTCTGAATATGGAAAATCATTCACAGGAAAATGAACTTTCTTGAAACATGAAAATCCTTTCCTTTCCTGACATTATTATTACATACTCACCTCAGACATGAAACAAATGTTTTGATTTGCTTCCACCTCTGTTGCACTGCACCCCCAATCCCCCCCAATTAAACCCGAATTGAACAACATGTCCCAAATGTTAGGCATTTTCCTTCCACCTTCAACTGTTTTATAATGCTTAAGCAACTTCCATAAGACTGAAGTAAACAAATTCCAATCTATTACCCCACAATAAATACTAGAACTTTAAATCAGAAAATGATACTTGATAAACACACCCACAGCAAACTAAGCATCCTGTGTAGCTGCATGGTGTTCACTCAATTTATTGAATGTACTCTGCATGGAAAATCAAAGAACAATAAGAAATAATTTTATGCTAACAATGTACAAGCAGAAATGTGCCAAAGTGCACCATGATCAGCTGGTCAGACAGTAGCTGGCATAAAGGTGCCCAATGGCAGTAGCCACTTTAGGACAAGGAAAGTGTAGCAGAAACAGCTCTGATCACAACACAGCGATGAGCTCTTTTGTTTGTGGTTTTGCTATTAGTGGTACTTAGAAAATGTAACATTATTTTTGATGTTCGATGAGACTTACACCTTTAATAGACAGCCAAATTGCAGTTCAAAAATAAAGGAATGAGTGAACTTTAATTCACTACTTTGCATCTCCATTGTGCGACGTTTACAACTAGACCACTAGCAGATACAGCACTGTACAGCTTCAGCAAACTCTTCCACATCTTACAGTGTTGCCAGATCATGCAGATTTTGAATTCTAAGGAGCAGCCACTTTTACGAGAGACTAAGTGGAAAACTTGGACTTAGTCTTGTGGCAGCCGGCTGACGGCCATGTTTTACATCTAAGACTGTACACATACATGGAGGTGACAAAAATCATGGGATACCTCCTAATATCACATCAGACCTCCTTTTGCCCGGCGTAGTGCAGCAACTCGATGGGGCATGGGCTCAACAAGTCACTGGAAGTCCCCTGTAGAAATACCGTACCACGCTACCACTACAGCCACCCATAATTGCACAAGTGTTGCCAGTGCAAATTTTGCCGCAAGCTAACCCCTCAATTATGCCACATAAATGTTCGATGGAATTCATGTTGGGCAATCTGAATGGCCAAATCATTTGCTCGAAACATTCATAATGTTTTTCAAACCATTCTCTAGCAACAGTGGCCCAGTTCCATGAATCATTGTCATCCATAAAAATTCCATTGTCGTTTGGGAACATGAAAACCATGAATGGCTGTAAACGGTCTCAAAGCAGCCAAACATAATCATTTCCAGCAATGATTGGTTTCAATTGGACAAAAGGATCCAGTCCATTCCATGTAAACACAGCCCACACCACTATGGAGGCACCACCAGCTTGCACAATACCTTGTTGACATCCTGGGTTCATGGCTTCAAGGTCTCTACACCACACTCAAACCCTACCATCATCTCCTACCAACTGAAACTTGGACTCATCTCACCAGGCTGTGATTTGTTTTCAAGCTCTATGCAAACACTGCTGCTCTCAGTCATTAAGTACAGGGCACTGTTTGTGTATTCTCAGCACACTTGACACTGTGGATCTCAGAATATTGAATTCTCGATTTCCGATATGGAATGCCCTATGCATCTAGCTCCAGCTACCATTCCACATTCAGAGTCTGTTAATTCCTGTTGTGTGGCCATAAGCACATCAGAAACCTTTTCGTACAAATCACCTGAGCACAAATGGTAGCTCTGCAAATGCACTGCCCTTTTATTCCTTGTGTACATAATGTTACTATCATCTGTATTTGAGCACATCACTATCCCATTACTTTCGTCACCTCATAATGTAAACAATGGTTACAAGTTAAAAAGTAACAGCTGCTCCATATCCTAAGGTAGAATGTAATTCTGCTTGAAGTGTATTCACAAGAAGCATTGTCGGATTTGAGGGGAAAACCGTCACCATCGATCTTGTAGCAGTGGATGATTAACTCTGTGTAGTGGCATAAATTTGTTAACTAGATGCAGTCTATGATGAGGAAAATCACGATGTATCATTCTCAGCTTCATCCAGCTGCTCATTCAAAAGCAACAGGAATTTTGCTTTCAGGTCTCTCCTACGCCTGTCACTAAGTTTCTTGAAATCAGGGAGGATGGATTGAAAAAACATCCAGTCAGCATCACCAGCTGATGACGCCCAGTTTCTCTTCATTTCATTAAATTGTTTAATTTCCAGCCAGTCAGCATATACTTTATGGGCATCGCTGTTGCTGGCTTCGGCTTTTCTTTTAGGAGGAGTTGATTGTAGCACCACATCACAATCAACCAAATCACACATTTCTTCCGAAATTTCACAACTTTCCATTTCCTGATGGTCTGTGGTGGTCAGCGTTGCATTTGAAGCTGCCATGTTGTCTTCATTTTCCTCAAGTGGAGATACATTCCCAGAAGAAGGAGCCCCTTTCATGTATGGGTGAAGAAATGAGAGGTGGGGGGCCAAATAATATGGTTTCTTTAGCCTTCCCGATCCTGATTTCAAAGGTTTCAATGACCTTCCAAAAGCAGTGCGGATGTTTTTCCATCGGTCACGACAAATCTGTTCTGAAAATTAAGGCAAAATAAAGTAAATACAAAGTAGGTGCATGTTTAAAAATTACTTAAGATTACATTTGTTTCTATAATGTAAACACTTGTCAATTATATTGACGATTACTTAGCATACATGTACGATGTAGAAGTGATGTATATTTTCCAATATCTGTTATTACAATATTTAATTTCTGATGTAACCCCACAAATATTCATTCATTATTATTGCAGGTATTTGGCTACAAGAAGCAGCTTTCGAGACCATCATTTATGGTTGTCCTAGACCAAAATATTTGAAAAGTTACTGCAGATCAGTACGCTGAACTGTGAAATCTGCCAAACTGGGTCAGTGCTGTGTCCTCCGAGTCTTTTGCAGTGGCTTACTTCAATAAAAGCTGAGTCGCTTCAAATAACACATTGAGCCTACAATAGCTATCTTTGTCATTGTCCTCAGAAGTTAAAATAACTGACTACAGGAGCTGGCATGATATTCCGCTTTTACAAGTATGGTAGTAGCATCTAAAAAACATGATGAATTAATGGGAGCAACAATATGGAGCAGGGCAAGGAAGAGTGAGGGATAGCAGGGTAAGGGTGGCAGAGAGGAATCAGTGCTGCCTGGCAGAGCATGCAGGGACTAGAGGTGGCAGGACAGGGCTGATAAGTGCAGTGTCAGGAGGCTGTGGGGGAAGGAATGGGAGAGCTTTTCATTTTTCTCCTCATCTCCCTCCTCCATCTGCCATGCAGCACCGATTCCTCATTCCTCCCCCCCCCCCCCCCTCCACCTGTACCCTGCTATCCCTCCCCCTCCCCTCTTGCCCACACTGTTACTCCCATTCAGTGTGTTTCTGTTACAGTCTGGGTGGAGTGGTTGGAGGTAGCTATGACCTGTGTGAGAGGTGTGTGTGCTTGTGAGAATGTATGTGCATTTTTCTTTTCTAAAAAAGGTATTGTCCAAAAGCTTATTCGTAATAGTCTTTTCATCGTGCCTGTCTGCAACTACATCACTTGGTCTTTGTGTCAATGTATTTGCAGCTGCCTACTGCTAGAGGGCTCCAAATTGTAATGTATAGCATGACGGTGTGTAATGTAACTATGTCAGTGCATGTTGTAATCTATTTTTGAATTCTAAGAGTTTGTCTATACATGTGGCACCCTCTCCACGTTACAATGCGAGACCACACAGCCACTGATCATCCTCCATTCAGACCCAACTTGGCCCCAACTGATTTTCATCTATTTCCATAACAAAGAACACCTTTGAGGACTTCACTTTGATAGTGAGGAAGCAGTGCAATCACAGGTGAGGTTGCTCCACCAACAAAGTCAAACATTCTGCAATGATGGTATCAACAAGCTGGTCTCTCATTGGGAGACGTGTTCATTGTCAGGGTTACAAAATAAATATGTAGACATGAAGAATAAAGATGTAGAATGTCAATTTGTTGTCTTATTTAAAAATCTTTCCAAGTTTTCACATAAAAAATTTGAAGGCATTACTTTTCAGCGTGTTCTCATATTTATATCTGTTCTCTAGGCAATGTTCAGCCTGGCTGACTTCACACATTCCCTTTGTTTAACATGTCATGACTGCTCAGCACAAAACTCAGAAATCATTCTAACAGTTTGTCCTTTGTAAAGACTACCACATTTGCAGGGGACACCATACATGCTAGGAACTCTGAGACTTATGCTGCCTTTAATGGGGCATTACATCTCAGAAGCAGATAAGTGAAGCAACACTGGTTTCAGTCCATGTTCCTGCTGCATGCTAGTCACTGCCCCACTGTATGGAAGGAATGCAGCTAGCTCAGCCTCTTCCACCAATTCAAAAGCTGTCTTTCAATGGTGGAACTTGAAAGTTTTTACTATCTCTCCTTAACTGTCACCATTCTCCCTGAACACGTGTCTCAAATGCTGAAACTCAGACTGTGCATGGTCATCACCCAAAATAATCTTTGCCTAGTGTACTAATTTGTTCATGACTGCTTTCTTGTGTAAAGGGTGGTAAAAGTCACTATTTTTTCAAGAACCAGTCTTATACACTGAATGACCAAGCCAGCCTCGTGCTTTCCACTCAGCTCAAACAGCTAAGAACATAAGCTGGCCATCCCTCTCCATCTAAACAGTGACTTAAATGTTAGGCTGGACACTGTTCATGTGGCTGATGAACTGCTTCAGTGCATTTTCATCACGAGCCCATATCAAGCAATTTGGATGCAGTCCCACAGAGTTCGAAGCTTGCACCTCAAAGTGCTCCATGAAGAAGTTCAGGAAAGATGGAGACAGTGGGCATCCCATTACTGTGCCCCGCATCATCTCATAACATTCACAGCAGTACAAGTAGTACATTGTCATTAAGGCACAGCAGAATACCTTTAGAGTAAAGGAGGATACTGAAGGCCCAAAAATGTTCAAATGTGTGTGAATTTCTACGGGACCAAACTGCTGAGGTCCCTAGACTTACACACTACTTAAACAAACTTAAGCTAAGAACTGAAGGCCCAAAGATCCCGCTTTTCTTGTATCAGCACCCCCATAAAAAGTGACAATGTCCAGACTAACCATTACATCATTCCGGCCTATCTTTATTTTCCTGAGGGTAACGAAATGCTGTTCAGTGTCTTCAGTCCACACTAACTACTGGTCTCAGAGGAATGACTTCATCTGTATGTTCAGCAATCCATAAAGTGTGGCATTAATTTCTTCAACATTTCTTTTGGCATGTGAGCTACCTTTCATAACTTCCCTACCTTTCTGTGATAGCCCGTGTTGATCGAGACTAAGCTGCCAGAATGAATCATCCTTTAATAAATTAGCACCTTCAGATGACAGACTTAAGTGTTCAGGACCACAGTGGCATTTCCAGTGTTTTCTGGTAAGACAACCAAGTCCTCTTTCTCACACAATAAAATGAGCACTCATGATGTATTAAACAAAGGGAACTTGAGAACTTATCCAGGACTTCCAGGTAAGACATCCTGTGAAATATTAGTAAATGCCTTCTCTGAAAACTACCTGGAACAAACAGTTAGGAACACCACTCATGATGGAAATATACTGGGTCTGTTGGCAACAAACAGACCTGACCTCTTTTAGGATCTTCACATCAAAGCTGATATCACTGATCATGATGCAGTTGTGGCAACAATGATGACCACAGTACAAAGGACAACTAAAGTAAGCGGAAAGATATATATGTTCAATAAGCTAGATAAAACATCAGTAGTGTCATATCTCAATGAGGAACTTGAAACTTTCAGCACAGGGCAGGAGCACGTATAGGAACTCTGGCTCAAATTTAAAAGAATAGCTGACCACGCACTGGATAGGTACGTACCCAGAAGAACAGTTCATAATGGGAGGGACCCACCATGGTATACAGTCACTGTAAAGAAATTTCTTTAGAAGCAGAGATTACTGCACGATAGGTGTAAAACAAAGCCTAGGGCTATAGACAGAGAGATACTGAATGAAAAACGTTTGGCTGTCAAGAAAGCAATGCCTGATGCCTTCAGTGACTATCATAGCAGAATATTGTCAAGTGATCTTTCAGAGAACCCAAGGAAATCCTGGTTGTATGTAAAGGCTGCCAGTTGCACCAAACTTACAAGGGAACCTCCCCATCGCACCCCCCTCAGATTTAGTAATAAGTTGGCACAGTGGATAGGCCTCGATAAACTGAACACAGATCAATTGAGAAAACAGGAAGAAGTTGTGTGGAACTGTGAAAAAATAAGCAAAATATACAAACTGAGTAGTCCATGGGCGACATAAGCAACATCATGGACGAAGTGTGCTTAGAAGCGCCATGGTCCCGTGGTAGCGTGAGCAGCTGCTGAACGAGAGATCCTTGGTTCAAGTCTTCCCCCGACTGAAAATTTTACTTTCTTTATTTTTGCATAGTTATTATCTGTCCGTTCGTTCATTGACATCTCTGTTCACTGTAATAAGTTTAGTGTCTGTGTTTTGCGACCGCACTGCAAAACCGTCCGATTAGTAGACGAAAGGACGTGCCTCTCCAATGGGAATAGAAAACATTTGATCGTAAGGTCATAGGTCAACCGATTCCTCCACAGGAAAACACATCTGATATATTCTATACGACACTGGTGACGGCATGTGCGTCACATGACAGGAATACGTTGTCGACCCACCTAACTTGTTCACTTGGCGAATGGGTAAAAAGATTCTTCTACCTTGCCCGATTTAGGTTTTCTTGTGGATGTGATAATCACTCCCAAAAAAGTGATGAAAACATAAGAGTTTGTCACATAAACTGAAAATAAAAAATTAAAATTTACACTTGATGGAAGATTTGAACCTAGGACCTTTCGTTCCGCAGCTGCTCACGTTACCACGAGACCACGGCGCTCCTGTGTTCCTATTGTCCGTATTGTTGCTTATCTTCCCTTGAACTACTCAGTTTGTATATTTTGCTTATTTTTTCACAGTTCTACACAACTTCTTCCTGTTTTCTCAATTGATCTGTGTTCAGTTTTTCAAGGCCTATCCACACTGTGCCAACTTATAACTAAATCTGAGGGGGGTGCGATGGGGAGGTTCCCTTGTTAGTACCCCGTCCCTAGCGAGTAGCAAAAGCAAAAGCTGAAATGCTTAACTTTGTTTTCAAATGTTCCTTTACAAAGGAAAACCCTGGATAACTGCCCCAATTTAATCATCAAACCACTGAAAAGATGAATGAAATAAATATTATTGTCAGTGGTGCTGAGAAACAGCTGAAGTCATTAAAATCAAACAAGCTCCGGGCATGATGGGATCCCTGTCAGATACTATAGTAAATTTGTGACTGAGTTAGCCCCTCTTATAAACATAATCTATCGTAGATCCCTCAAACAAAAAAACCCTGCCCAATTCTAGGAAAAAAGGCACTGTCTACAACCATCAACAAGAAGGGTAGTAAAAGTTATCCACAAAACTACCGTTCAATATCCTTGGCATAGGTCTGTTGTAGAATCTTAGAAAATATTCTGTGCTCAAACATAATGAGATATCTTGAACAAAATGACCTCCTCACTGCCAACCAAAATGGATTTCAAAAACATTGATCATGTGTAACCCAACTCACACTTTTTCTCACATGACATACTGAAAGCTTTGGATCAAGGCAACCAGGTAGATGCAGTATTTGATTTTTGAAAAGTATTTGACTCAGTATCGCACATAGGCTTTTTGTCAAAAGTACGATCATAAGGGGTATCAAGTGAAATTTGTGAATGGATTGAGGACTGTTTGGTAGGGACAACACAGCATGTTATCTTGGATGGAAAGCCATTGTCAGGTGTAGAAGTAACTTTGGGTATGCCCCAGATAAGTGTGTTGGGACTCTTGCTGTTCATATTGTATATCAATGACTTTGCAGACAATATTAACAGTAAAATCAGGCTTTTTGCAGATGATGCAGCTATCTATAATGAAGTACTCTCTGAAAGAAGCTGCATAAATATTCAGTCAGATGTTGATAATATTTCAATGTGGTGCAGAGTTTGGTAACTTGCTCTAAATGATCAGAAATGTAAACTTTTGCAATTTATAAAAAGAAAAAGAAAAAAATTGTTCCAGCATAAAGTCAAGTGCCGGTATGCCAGGCAGAAACGTTAGAGCAGAGAGGGCTGTGAAGAAGATGTCAGCCAATAGAATGCTGACTGACCCCTCACTAGGACAACACGAGACAACAGTGGCATCTACACGAAGAGGACATAAGCACCACGCCGCCTGGCCACGGCCCAGTTGTAGACAAACCATTCAACAAGCTTTACAGCAACAACTTAGGAATTGTATTGTTTCACTTGTATTAGGAGTTGTGTATACCGAGGAGATTTTCTTAATTTGTTTGTCGCCCACTGCTTGCAACACCTCATTGTAAATTTCTCAATGTTAAGTATTGTCATTTATCTTACTGTACTAAAAACTCATTAATACGATTTGCTTGGATTGTTGTCTAGCAATCTGAGAAAGCAGGTTTCCTAGGCACCTGAGTCGTGGCCCCTTATATCAATCTTGTCTACAGTGTGCATATCGGGAGAATGACTCACGCCTGCAAAGTGACAGATGGTCTGAAGCAGGTTCAGTCAAGCACATAGTTATTTTCATCTGCTAGAGGACAGTAGCAGACAGGACTGAACAGGAAGAATTATGATGTAGTTAAGAATCTTGACCACCAGAGTCCAGCAGTGTACAGAGACATTCAATAAACAGGTCAATAAAATGTTTTTGTGAATTGTTCTGTTTATTTCTTGAAGGCTTTTTTTGTTTATTTATGTTTGTACAGTTTTGTATATGCCTTTAGTGGTGTGAATGTGGTCTAAAGTAAATATGTAGATCACTGGTCTACTGGTGAATACTGTACGAACTAGTGTGAGAAAGTTTTAAGGCAGTGTGAATGCAGGCGACAGGGAATTTTGTATCACAATAAGTTAAGTAAGTTTACAGTAAAAGGAAAGCTAATAAAGAGCAAATTTAAAAAAAAAAATAAAGAAAAAAAAAAAGTATAAACAAAATGTTAAATGTTTATTTTGGGAAAAAGTACAGTTCGAAAGTGTGGAATTTGTTGATTGGTTAATCATGAAGAGTGCAAACTAACACAGGAGGATAATGTTTTTCTATTGGCTTTAAAGAAAATTGACCTATCAAACGGAGTATTCTTCACACGTCTTTTTTCTTGGAAATATAGAATGCTGACAGCAGTCTAAGGGAGTCGGAGCCAAGCCTTTCAATGGTATGATCATGCATAGTATGAGCTCCAAAGGAAGTTATAATTTGCCATTTTAGTTGTGCTACATGTTTCAAAAGTGTTTTAGAGTGAAGGCTTATTTATATTCCAGTGTACTTTTTTTTAGAAATTATGGATTTTTTTAAGTAATTCTGTGTGTCAGAAAAGACAGTAATTCTGCGTGGCATATTGAGCAGATCGGTGACTATAATCTTGAGCACATTAGACACCGATAAACTTAATAGTATGGCGAGCATCTTCATTTCAGAACAATCCGTGCTTAGTAGCTGTTCAGATTTCGGGAAATACATTACCATAAACTCATTCAAAATGAGAACATTTCAACATATCCAAGGGCATTATTGCTGCTAAACTTTTTATAATTACATTCAAAGTAACTAACCAGTGATGTGTAGAGTAACAGCACTGACAGATGGAGCACAATGTGCTGGAACAGCCTCCTCTTATTGCTATGAGCAGCTATGCAGAGCTGCAAACCTGCTGATGATGGTGCTCTGGCAGCACAGATAAGAAAACTGCTTTTCTCGTCCTGTGGTAGTTAAACTACCAAGCATAAACACAGTCTAATGGCACTGTGCTTGTGTTCATACTTTAATAATAAAAAAGAAAATATACAAGCTGGTTTATTATTCTTTCCTTCGTTCCAAAACTCAATGTTTATGTAGTAGATAATAATATAGGCCTCTCAGGTTCACATCCTCTCCTTTAGCTAACAGCGAAAAAAAATCTACGTTTGACAGATGCTTGTCATATGGAGTAGTCTTGATTTGCCAGACCATTAGCTCATCACAGTACAGTCTCACTTCTGTGACAACACACTACTGAGCTACCGTACATTTATAAAATACTAAAATGAGTTACTTTATGATCTGCACAACAATCCAACATTCTCTGGCTGCATACTGCAGCAAACTATATAATGAATATTTTTTGTATTATTGCGCTGACGAGTGTTTACTTGCAACAACAGAGCAAAATACACAAAAACCGTTCAAATAATTCACAGGTGTCCAGTGCACGTGTAGTACCACCAGCGGTAGGGAGTATGCTGTGCGTCTTCCCGATTCATATTCTCTTAGGTCCCATTCAACTCTATCGTAATTCTGACATCGTCATGGTATCCAATGATTAAAGTTTTATCTGTTCGTCGAAGCAGCTGACGACAAATTTCATTCCAACCTAAATTTTTAAGTGACAAACTGAGGCTTGCACAATTTGTATGCCTGCAATTAATGTTTTCAGAACCTTAAATGAGGGCTCACCATAGCTAACACTTGGCTTAAGAATCATGACAGAAGGTTGTATACATGGAAGAACCCTGGAGATACTAAAAGGTATCAGATAGATTATATAATGGTAAGACAGATTTAGGAACCACGTTTTAAATTGTAAGACATTTCCAGGGGCAGATGTGGACTCTGACCACAATCTATTGGTTATGACCTGTAGATTAAAACTGAAGAAACTGCAACAAAGGTGGGAATTTAAGGAGATGGCACCTGGATAAACTGAAAGAACCAGAGGTTGTACAGAGTTTCAGGGAGAGCATAAGGGAACAACTGACAGGAATGGGGGAAAGAAATACAGTAGAAGAAGAATGGGTAGCTTTGAGGGATGAAGTAGTGAAGGCAGCAGAGGATCAAGTAGGTAAAAAGACGAGGGCTAGAAGAAATCCTTGGGTGACAGAAGAAATACTGAATTTAATTGATGAAAGGAGAAAACATAAAAATGCAGTACATGAAGCAGGTAAAAAGGAATACAAACGTCTCAAAAATGAGATCGACAAGCAGGGATGGCTACAGGACAAATGTAAGGATGTAGAGGCTTATCTCACAAGGGGTAAGATAGATACTGCCTATAGGAAAATTAAAGAGACCTTTGGAGATAAGAGAACCACTTGTATGAACATCAAGAGCTCAGATGGAAACCCAGTTCTTTGTATGAACATCAAGAGCTCAGATGGAAACCCAGTTCTAAGCAAAGAAGGGAAAGCAGAAAGGTGGAAGGAGTATATAGAGGCTCTATACAAGGGTGATGTACTTGAGGACAATATTATGGAAATGAAAGAGGATGTAGATGTAGATGAAGATCAAATGGGAGATACGATACTGCTTGAAGAGTTTGACAGAGCACTGAAAGACCTGAGTCGAAACGAGGCCCCCAGAGTAGACAACATTCCATTGGAACTACTGACAGCCTTGGGAGAGCCAGGCCAAACAAAACTCTACCATCTGGTGAGCAAGATGTATGAAACAGGCGAAATACCCTCAGACTTCAAGAAGAATATAATAATTCCAATCCCAAAGAAAGCAGGTGTTGACAGATGTCAAAATTTCTGAACAATCAGTTTAATAAGCCACAGCTGCAAAATACTAACATGAATTCTTTACAGACGAATGGAAAAACTAGTAGAAGCCTACCTCGGGGAAAATCAGTTTGGATTCCGTAGAAATATTGGAACACGTGAGGCAATACTGACCTTACGACTTATCTTAGAAGAAAGATTAAGGAAAGGCAAACCTATGTTTCTATCATTTGTAGACTTAGAGAAAGCTTTTGACAATGTTTACTGGAATACTCTCTTTCAAATTCTAAAGGTGGCAGACGTAAAATACGGGGAGCGAAAGGCTATTTATAATTTGTACAGAAACCAAATGGCAGTTATAAGAGTCGAGGGACATGAAAGGGAAGCAGTTGTTGGGGAGGGAGTAAGACAGGGTTGTAGCCTCTCCCCGATGTTATTCAATCTGTATATTGAGCAAGCAGTAAAGGAAACAAAAGAAAAATTCGGAGTAGGTATTAAAATTCATGGAGAAGAAATAAAAACTCAGGTTCGCCGATGACATTGTAATTCTGTCAGAGACAGCAAAGGACTTGGAAGAGCAGTTGAATGGAATGGATAGCGTCTTGAAAGGAGGATATAAGATGAACATCAACAAAAGCAAAACAAAGATAATGGAATGTAGTCGAATTAAGTCGGGTGATGCTGAGGGAATTAGATTAGGAAATGAGACACTTAACGTAGTAAAGGAGCTTTGCTATTTGGGGAGCAAAATAACTGATGATGGTCGAAGTAGAGAGGATATAAAATGTAGACTGGCAATGGCAAGGAAAGCGTTTCTGAAGAAGAGAAATTTGTTAACATCGAGTATAGATTTAAGTGTCAGGAAGTCATTTCTGTAAGTATTTGTATGGAGTGTAACCATGTATGGAAGTGGAACATGGACGATAAATAGAAGCTTTCGAAATGTGGTGCTACAGAAGAATGCTGAAGATTAGATGGGTAGATCACATAACTAATGAGGAAGTACTGAATAGGATTGGGGAGAAGAGAAGTTTGTGGCACAACTTGACCAGAAGAAGGGATCGGTTGGCAGGACATGTTCTGAGGCATCAAGGGATCACCAATTTAGTATTGGAGGGCAGCGTGGAGGGTAAAAATCGTAGAGGGAGACCAAGAGATGAATACACTAAGCAGATTCAGAAGGATGTAGGTTGCAGTAGGTACTGGGAGATGATGAAGCTTGCACAGGATAGATTAGCATGGAGAGCTGCATCAAACCAGTCTCAGGACTGAAGACCACAACAACAACAACAACAAATGAGGGCTCCTCCATTTCAGTTTCGAATGAAACAGTTTTAGAATACGATTAACGTTTTACAACCACAGGCCAAAATCGTGCGTTTGTTACATGAATTACAAACTGCAACGACAAAGTTAAGGATTTCCAAATGACGATACAGATTCCACAAGTTCTTACCAGTTTCCTTCATTTCAGTTGCTATATTTTTCCAAGCCAAACTCGTCACATCTGCCCTTGAATAAGATTTCATTGTGTGATTCCACAGACAAGGATTTTTTTCAACAAGCTGCACGAAAAAGATCATCTTCGAACACTCTTCCTGTGTGAACGACATATTGACTATACACAGTACAGAAGGAAATATAAAAACGAAGACGTCTTGAATGGACACGTGCGATAGAGCGCAGACAGCCAAGCGCCTTGGCTCTCATCTGTTATCATTTATGTTTAGTACAGGCAGCATGCGAAAAAAAGCAGCTCTGGCGTCGTATGTGACGCGTCACTGCCAACCTTGTCGTGGACACTTATTACGTCTGTTTATGCGGTCAAACCACGATTTACAGCACACTCGAGACATTCTAGAATATTGCTCACGTTTGTAGAACCCGTGCCAAATAAGACTAATAGGGGACACTGAACTTATAAAGTGAAGGGCAGTACGAATGCTCACAGGTATGGATGACCCATAGGGGAGTAACACAGAGATAATGAAAGAACTGAAGTAGTAGACTTCTGAAGGCAGACGTAAACCATTCCGAGAAAGTCTGCTAACACAGCTTCAAGCACTGGCTTTAAATGACGACTCTAGGAATGTATTATATCCCCCTACTTATCCCACAGTAGGGACTGTGAGGGCAAAAATAGAATAATTACAGCACACACAGAGGTATCCAAATAATCTTTCTTCCCGTGCTCCATACTTCAATGAAACTGCAAGAAACTCTAAAACTGGTACAACGGTACAACTGGTACACCATGTAGGTGTAGACAAAAAAGAAGGTATAGCTCGCCATTCATGGCTAAATACAATCTTTAGCTA
Source organism: Schistocerca americana (assembly GCF_021461395.2). NCBI lineage: Eukaryota > Metazoa > Arthropoda > Insecta > Orthoptera > Acrididae > Schistocerca > Schistocerca americana. The sequence continues at coordinate 673,890,722 of NC_060120.1, read as the reverse complement.
CATTCCACACGCAGCAGCAGCTATCAGATCACAGGCATTAGGCCTCTTCAGTTTGAACCGAAAGTAAACAAAACTGACCAGCGACTACATTCTTCAGGGCAAGCTTCACAAAGTATGCCATGCAGTTCACTTATTTACTTATTTTCGAAGTCTCACAATACATGGGAAATAGTGAAAAACAAAACCAGTCCATTATAATTATCAAGCTATGATGTGGAGCGATAAGATGCAAGGAAATCTTTTTGTTACCGCTTAAAAACAGTCTTGTCTCAAATCGAAAAAATTCTGTGTAAATCTTTTTCATTTTTATTGTATGTAAATGTTACTAATTCTGTGTTTTCTATATTTTCGGTTAATGCAATCTGTCTACTCATAACTGGTTAATGTAATACAGAAAATAACATTTTTGAGAGTGAACACTTGTTATTTGCGGGCTCTATATAACTTATGAAGTTGGCAGTTCCGACCCAAAACTTGACAGAAACAAGTGCAAATTAATCCAGAGTGCAGACGATTGGGATTTGGGAACAATGTTTAGTGGTAAACATTTGGAATGAGTATTGAAGCTCTGTCACTTTCTTCGTTTTTTGTATTATTTGGTGAGTTCATCAAAGTTTTGTCCCGTGTAATGCATGAAGTATGTCTGTTGAACAGTACAGCAGTACGGAAAAGCGCAATTAAATTGCTAACAAAATAGGAAAAAAAAATTTCTTTTCATTGTATCAAAAAGAATACAGAAACTGAAATTTTCTTGTTCACAGAACATAATGTTTTATAGCAGAGCTACGTCCATAAACACAGTGTCTCTCTCTCTCTCTCTCTCTCTCTCTCTCTCTCTCTCTCTCTCTCTCTCTCTCTCTCTCGTGTGTTGATCTCTACTATATATCTATATATGGTGTAGTGAAAGTTCTATTGTTTTCGCAGTCCCCAAGAAAAATGAAACTCCAATTTCTCACTGTAAATAACATTATTTAATAATTTGCAATAGTTCATTGTTTGTTGGCCACTTCACAATCTCACTGAGCATGGTTTCGTTAAACACAAATTATTAACCTTAAAAATTCAGAGAACCCAGCATATACAAAATATGGTGCAGTGTTCTACATAGAATTTTCTGTTTTGCCAATGCAAATGAAAGTGGTATTTATTATTTACTTGTAATTACTAAAAGCTTTTAAACATATTGTAATTTGAAAATATTATTAGTTTTAAACAATGTTCCATAATGTGTAGGCCTGTTGATTTAGTACGACCATCTTTTTGCTAGAAAATGATGTTTCTAAGTATGTCAGAACAAATACTATGCTTTGGAATTTACAGTGTCAGTTGGTGTTTGTGCAGAAGATTTAGGACTTCAGTCTGTTGCTGCTTTGAATAGTGAAGTAGACTCCTTCGGGCATGAAAGTAAATCTGAAGTTTTGCCTCTGCGAGCTACTGTAGTGAGCAAAAGAGTTGCAGAGTTCACGGTAAGAACCTACCTGTTTATATTAATGATTTCAAAGAAATTAAAGAAAGGGATATCTAAGTAAATCTGTGAAAGTTTTGTCCTGTTAATTAGTTAATATTAAAAGCACTACATCCTCAGAATGACAATCCCCTTTACTGTAAGAGTCAGCAATCAAAAGTCACAGCTTTTAGTGCTGTTTCATACTACCCTAATTCTTTCCATTGAGAGAAAAAGAATGACATTTTCTTTGACCTCTGTCTTGATGCTTCCTCAGATATGAGGATATAGACATAGATTTCTATCACTCAAATTCTAGTGACCATAACTAGATGGCGAACGAGTCATATGGGTGGGGGGAGGATAGAGACTATATCACAGTTCATTTTAGCAGACTAAATCATGTCCAATTATGTTGCTGAAAAGTTATTGAACCTGCCGATACTGCTTGTTTACATTGACCAATGTTATCCTTAAACTGGACAAAATTCTTCTGAAATACGAGCCAATAAGTGTAAAATAAATGTCGTATAATGTATTATTGTTTTTCTTCTGTCATCACATTTCTGAACTTTGCAAACTTGCGAATAAACCATCACCTTTCCAACCTAACCTAGAGCTGGGGTACATTACGGTTTAGGCTGTCACCACTATAAAGCTGATAACGTAGAAACAAAATAAATATTGTCAAAGTCTATCTTCTCAGTATTTTGTTCATGTATGACATCGCGCGCCCCAACATCATTCCGTTAGAGATCTGTGCGTGCTTGGAATTTTGGGACTGTGAAGCATGTCATTGGATGAACTTGGATAGCAAGAGTGCATGTGGAGTGCACATGGTGCTTTTTGAGTTAGGCAATAATTTAAGATCCTCTGAATGCTCACCAGTCAATACGCAGAAAGTTATCATGTATGAAGAATATACACTTGGAATGACAGGATTTGGGTCTAGTGCAGCAGGGGATACAACCCGTCGGCTTTGGACAAGGACGTCACAAGCCGCCAGAGAGCAGTTTACCATTTTCGCTTTTGCTGTTATGTTTCAGTTTAGTTTTTTTACTGATTGCTTAATAAAGTGGATCTGTTTATTCTATCTCGTGAGATTTTTTTTTTTTTTTTTTTAAAGTCAAAAAACACTTATCAGCCACTGAAGGGAGCTACAACACTAAGAAGAATCGCTTCTCGATTGGCCACTTGTGACGTCATTGTCCAAAGCCGACGGGTTGTATCCCCTGCTGCACTAGTCCCCAGGATTTTAACTGTAAGTTGTTGAAGAATTCATAAAAAAAGTCACTGAATTTACTGCCCTCCAGGAAGGCTGTCACCCCCAAATTACATTTGTAACAAAGAACGTGTTGGAACCTGATGTAGAATGCTTCATGCTGTTGCATGGAACATATATCGAAAATGACAGGTGGGCAGTGTTCATTGCAATTGACAAAAATATTATATTGAGGACCAAATTGAGTTTGTCTGCAAAGTTATCTGGGTGCTATAACAGGACTACCGTATTTACTTGAATCTAAGCCACACTTTTTTCCGGTTTTTGTAATCCAAAAAACTGCCTGTGGCTTAGAATCGAGTGCAAAGTAAGCGGAAGTTCTGAAAAATGTTGGTAGGTGCCGCCACAACTAACTCTGCTGTCGAATATATGTAGTGCTACAAAGGGATGCTTTGCAGGCACAAAGATAAATACTGGCACCAAAACCTCTGCGTTAGCAAATATATTAAAAGAAAAGGTAGAAGAATGTAAACATTATGCCGTGTATTCTTTCGTATTTGCTGCTCTCTCATTTAAATCCTGTCTGCCTAATAAACTACAAAACTAGAGTGTGACAACAGCAAACGCAGAAGAATATACATATCATTTCATGTTTATATTCGTATTATTCTTATGCTGAATAGTGATACAGTCAGAAATGAAGCACGGCAACTGACTAGATTTTTAAATCTAAAATATCTCTAATTTCTGTGCAGAATGTAATGTACTAAAGAGGCGTCTGCAAAGATTTTCAAACGGAGAAAAATGTTCGCTGAACTCTCGTTCAGAACCTCTTCTATCATACAAAGTCTATCATTTGGTTCTTGTTGATCATTATCAAAGAAAGCAGCAGTGTAAGTAACAACAAATAGCAGTCTATTGCTTTTGTTTCGCTTATGAGAACATTCCTCTCTGTTTTTATTGTAAGCAGCGGTAGCGCGCACAAAAGCGAGCCATGCCGCGAGCGGCTACAAGTCGTAAACACTCATTATCAGAATGCGACAAACAATGCATGACACAGTACAATAATGCATTTTCAGCTTAGAGTGATGTAAACACTTATAACAAAAAGAACGGCACTTATCAGATCAAAGCAAAATAAGCAATCGATTCAAACCAGGCGAAGCATGTGAGAAAGGAAGGGTACCCGTATAAATACGGACGGAGCACCTGACACATAGCAATGGCTATTTGGTAAACCTTAACTGTTAAGCTTACGACTCGAACCAAACTACTGTAGCTGTATTTTCATCCTTTTTACCTAAATTGTGTCTCATGCTACAGTGGACCAACTTTGCTTCGATTTGGAGGTGCGGTCTAAAACTTTTCTCTACCCTTGAATTTAGAGTCTCAAATTTCATGTGCGGCTTAGATTCGGGAACATTTTTTTTTCCCTTGATTTCGAGTCTCATTTTTCAGGTGCAGCTTAGATTCGAATAAATACGGTAGATGAACTCGAATTAATCATCAGATGTTTCTACCAGTCACTAGCATCTGCTGTAATACTGTAGGTTCATTGGAAGAATGTGTACAGTCAGTAGTATGGAAGTACTCCAGTTTACATCTACCTCTAGACTCTGCAAACCACCCTGAGGTACATGGCAGTGTATGCCCCATTGCACCAGTTATTAGGGTTTCTTCCCAAGCCCTTCACCTATGGAGAACAGACGTAATAAATCAGATGTGATGACAGATATGACAAAACACAAATATTTCAAGAAAATAAAATCGAAACAGAAAATTAGAAAAAAAGATAGCGCATCCCCCTCATGACCACAACTTCTCTATTGTATGTAAATAAAGATAGATGTGGAACCTGGAAACCAATAAATTTATTATATTATTATACCTTTCATTTAATCTTTCTTTTCTATCACAATAAAGAATACATAATATAATAGGTTTATTAGAATGAGTTATATAGTTTATTGTAATATGTTACTAATATAAAATTAACTTTTTATTAAGTTGTGCAAGTGATTTGTAAGCAATCTCCATTGTAGAGTGATTGCACTTTCCCAGTACTCTACCAATAAACCATTGTCTACCACCTGTGTTATCCACGACTGAGCCTCTGTGGTCATTCCATTTCATATCCCTACAAAAAGTTAAATCCAAGTATTTCTCTGAGTTGGCTGTTTGCAATAGTATCTCATTGATATTATAGTCCTATGATACGTGTTTTTGTTTTGTGAAGTGCATAATTTTAAATTTGTGAACATTTTAAGCAAGTTACCAGTGTGTGTACACCACATTGAAATTTTAGCAATACCTCAGTTAATATTTACACAGCTTCTTTCAGATAATACTCCACAAAAGATAATTACATGATCTGCAAAAATCTCAGGCTACTACTAATATTGTTCATAAGGTCAGACTTCTGAGACACAACTGAAGTTACTTCTACATCCAGTGATGACTCTCCATCCGAGATAACATGCTGTGTCCTCCCTGCCGCAAAGTTCTCAATCCAGTTGCAAATTTCACTTGATACCCCATTTGAATGTACTTTTGACAGTAATTGTAGTTGTGACATTGAGTCAGATGCTTTTTTTTAAATCAAATACTGCACCTACCTGGTTCCTCTGATCCAAAGCTTACAGTATGTCATTTGACAAAAGTGTGAGTTTGGTTTCACATGATCGATGTTCCTGAAATTCATGTTGTTTGGTATTGAGGAGGTCATTTTGTTCAATATATCTCATTATGTTTTAGCTCAGAGTATGTTCTAAGATTCTACAACAAATCGATGTCAAGGATAGTGGGTGGTAGTTTTGTGGATAACTTCTACTACCTTTCTTGTAGATGGGTGTAACCTGTGCATTTTCCCAAAGACGTGGGCACGGTTTTTTGTTTGAGGGATCTACGATAGATACTAATTCAGTATAAAATCTGACAGGGATTCCGTTGGAGCCTGGAGCTTGTTTGATTTTAACGACTTGAGCTTTTTCTCAACACCATTGACAATAACATTTATTTCATTCATCTTTTCAGTGGTACAAGGATTACATTGAGGCAATAATCATGGGTTTTCCTTTGTAAATGAACATTTGAAAATAGTTAAGCATTTCAGCTTTTGCTTTGATGCTCTCAATTTCAGTTCCTGTCTCATTCGCTAGGGACAGGACACTAACTTTGGTGCAACTGGCAGCGTTTTGACACAACCAGAATTCCCTTGGTTTCTCTGAAAGATCACTTGACAATATTCTTCTACGATAGTCACTGAAGGCATCATGCATTGCTTTCTTCACATCCATATGTGTTTCATTCAGCATCTCTCTATCTGTAGCCCCATGCTTTGTTTTACACCAGTTATGTAGTAATCTCTTCTTTGTTAGAAGTTTCTTTACAATGACTGTATACCATGGAGGGTCCCTCCCATTATGAAATGATCTTCTGGGTACATATCTATCCAGTGTGTGGTCATCTAGATTCTTTTAAATTTGAGCCAGAGTTTATCTACATGCTCCTGCCCTGTGCTGAAAGTTTCAAGTTCCTCACTGAGATAGGACACTACTGATGTTTTATCTACTTTACTGAACATATATATATTTCTGCTTGTTTTAGTTGCCCTTTCTACTTTGGTCATCATTGTTCCCACAGGTGTGTCATATTCACTGATACCAGTTTTGATACGGACATTCTCAAAGAGGTCAAGTCTATTTGTTGCTGTCAGATGGGATATATTTCCGTCATGACTGGTGTTCCTAACTATCTGTTCTAGGTAGTTTCTAGAGAAGGCATTTAGTAACACTTCACAGGGTGTCTTAGCATTCTCACTACTAGCAAAACTGTACTCTCTCCAGTTAATTGTTGGGTGATTTAAGTCTCCACTGATGATTACAGTATGATTGAGGAACTTACATACAAGTGAACAGAGAGCTTTTCTCTAAACTTTCCAGTTACATCAGGAGACGAGTCTGGTGAGCAATAGAAGGATCCAGTTATCATTTTATGCCCATCCTGATACTGAGTCTTGCCAAAACTATCTCACATGCAGCTCCAGTTTCTATGTAAGTGGGTCTGTGTTTCTTGTCTACTGCAACTAATCCGCCACCTCCATTTTCCATTTGCCAATCCATTCAATATACACTTAAATTTCCCCAAAACTTCACTGTTTTCAGTCTCAGGTTTCAGCCAGTTTTTGTGCCCATTATTATGTGAACCTCACTGCTTTTCATGAGCACATCAAACTGGGGCACTTTGTTATGAATGCTTCAACCGATTAGCATGTTGTCATCGTCTTAAGTCCAAAAACTGGTTTGATGCAACTCTCCATCCTACTCTATCCTGTGCAAGCGTCGTCATCTCCGAGTAACTACTGCAACATACGCCCCTCTGAATCTGATTAATATATTTATCTCTTGGTCTTCCTCTTATGGTTTTTACCCCCCCCCCCTCCCCCCCCCCCCCCCCCCCCCACACACACACACACACACACACACACACACACACACACACACACACACACACACACTCTTCCCTCCAGTACTAAATTGGTGATCCCTTGATATCTCAGAATGTGTTCTATCAAACAATCCCTTCATCTAGTCAGTCTGTACTACAGATTTCTTTTCTCCCCAGTTCTGTTCAGTACCTCCTCATTAGTTACCCAATCTCTCCATATTAGATTAGATTAATTATTCATTCCATAGACCCACAAAAGAGGGGATCCTCCTGGGTGTGGAACATGCCAGATAAACACATTACAAAAATGTAATTAGAAAAACTTGAGCTTCATTAAATTTAATGATACTCAGTCAGTAAACAGTAAAATTATGTACATGGATTAAAATTAAACTTCTGATATTTACAGGTTTAATACTTACATCTGCTTTCATTAAATCCATCATTCGCACAGTAGCTAGTTACTTGGCTATTACAATCAAGTATTGTCAAAAATTAATGTAAATTATTCATTTCAATGATCCTCAGCGAAGAACAGTCAAATGATGTATAAGATTTAAAATTAAACTTCCATTATTTACAGACTTACGACTTACATCTGCTTTACGTACATCCATCATTCACACAGTAGGTAGTTAGTTGGCAGTTACAACCAAGTATTGTCAAAAATTAAAGTATAATAAATTTTCATTAAACTGGTCTACTGCACTTGTTGAGAAATTCATGGATGGAATAGGAGGAGTTGGCCACCAAAAATTCTTTTAAATTATGTTTAAATTGTGCCTTGTCTGAAACTAAAATGCTGCTTCTGTAGCAGCACTTTTCAAAAGCTTCTTTTTCTCTTCTTGCCTAAACTGTTTATCGTCCATGATTCACTTCCATACATGGATACACTCCATAAAAATACTTTCAGAAAAAAATTCCCAACACTTAATCTATATTCGATGTCAACAAATTTCTCTTCTTCATAAACGGTTTTATTGCCATTGCCAGTCTACATTTTATATTATCCCTATTTCAACCATCATCAGTTATTTTGCTTCCTAAATAGCAAAACTCATTTACTACTTTTTAAATATCTCATTTCCTAATCTAATTCCCTTAGCATCACCTGCTTTAATTCAACTACACTTCATTATCTTCGTTTTGCTTTTGTTGATGCTCATCTTATATCTTCTTTTCAAGACACTGTCCATACTGTTCAACTGTTCTTCCATGTCCTTTACTGTCTCTGACAGAATTACAATGCCATTGGCAAACCTTAAAGTTTTTATTTCTGTTCCCTGGACTTTAATTCCTGATCCAAATTTTTCTTTCGTTTTCTTTACTGCCTGCTCGGTGTACAGATTGAATAACATCGGGGATAGGCTACAACCCTGTGTCACTCAGTTCTCAACCACTGCTTCCTTTTCATGCCCCCTAGACTCTTATAACTGACTTCTGGTTTCTATACAAATTGTAACTAACCTTTTTATCCCTGTATTTTACCCCTGCCACCTTTAGAATTTGAAAGAGAGTCTTCCAGATAACATTGTCAAAAGCTATCTCTTAAGTCCACAAATGCTATAAACATAGTTTTGCCTTTTCTTAACCTATCTTCTATGAGAAGTCAGTCAGTATTGCCTCGCGTGTTCCTACATTTCTCTGGAACCCAAACTAGTCTTCCCCAAAGTGTGCTTCTACCAGTTTTTCTATCCTTCTGTAAAGGATTCGTGTTAATATTTTGTAACCCTGATGTATTAAACTGGTAATTAGGTAATTTTCATGCCTGTCAGCACTGCTTTTTTTGGAATTGGGATTATAATATTCTTCTTACAGTCTGAGGGTATTTTGCCTGTTTCATACATCTTGCTCACCAGATGGACTCTTTTTCAACAGTTTTATCATGGCTGGCTCTCCCAAAGCTATCAGTAATTCGAACAGAATGTTGTCTACTCCCGGGGCCTTGTTCCAACTTAAGTCATTCGGTGCTTTGTCAGATTCTTCACACAGAACCACATCTCCCTGTTCATCTTCCTCTACATACTCTTCCATTTCCATAACATTGGCCACAGGTACATCTCCCGTGTATAGCCCCTCTATATACTCCTCCCACCTTTCTGCTTTCCCTTCTTTGCTTAGGACTGGTTTTCCATCAGAGCTCGTGAAATTCATACAGGTGGTTCTCTTTCCTCCAAAGGCCTCTTTAATTTTCCTGTAGGCAGTATCTGTATTACCCCTAGTGATATGTGCTTCTACATCCTTACATTTGTCCTCTAACCGTTCCAACTTAGCCATATCACATTTCCTGTCGATCCCATTTCTTAGACATTTGTGTTCCTTTTTGCTAGCTTCATTTATTGCATTTTTATATTGTCTCCTTCCCTCGATTAAATTCAGTGTCTCTACTAAGAATTTCTACTACCCCTCGTCTTTTTACCTACTGAATCCTCTGCTGTCTTAGCACTTCATCTCTCAAAGCTACCCATTCTTCCCCTGTTGTATTCCTTTCCCCTGCTCTTATCAATCATTCCCTAATGCCCCCTCTGAAACCATCTACAACCTCTGGTTCTTTCAGTTTATCCAGGTCCCATCTTCTTAAATTCCTGCCTTTTTGCAGTTTCAGTTCAGTTTTAATCTACAGTTAAAACCAATAAATTGTGGTCAGAGTCCACATCTGCCCCTGTTCATAACACTTTGTATGAAAATAGCTGAGTAAATTGTTCAACCACCCAAGCAGAAAGGAAACGTTTTAGACTTCTTAGCTACAAACACCTGACCTTTCTGGACAATGTCAATATAGAGGTAGGAGAGATAGGAATTAGTGATAATGATTTCATCATAGCCACTTTGATTACTAAGTTTAATAAATGCAACATGAAATCTAAGAGAATATTCACACTGAAGACAGAAAATAAGCTGTTAGCATCCCACTTGGACACTGAGTAAGCATCATGTAGTTACAATGTGATGGATCACCACCATTCTCACCCCAACCTTCACTGGACATAACAACCCCACCAGCCTAGTTCAAAATCAGATTTTCTTGGCCACCACATCCAATCCTGGTATTGCTGATGCCTCCAAGAAAACAACTTTGGAGCACAGCACAGTCAGTGTTATCTGGAACGTATTAATTATCTGGAATGTATTAATCAGCTACTTCGACAAGGCCATCATTTCCTAAACTCATGCCCTGAAATGAGATCCATTCTCTCTGAGATTTTGCCCACCACACCTAGAATAGCTTGTCTCTGCAATATTCTTGTCACACCCTATGCTGCTCCTGCACCCGTCTCCCTATCGATGGATCCTGCTCCTGTGACTGTCCCTGCTGTGAGACTTGCCCTCTGCACCCTCCTATCATCATCTGTACCAGCCCTGTAACTGGCAAAATATATATGATCAAAGGGAGAGCCACCTGTGAAACAGTACGTGTCACATACCAGCTGTTATGTAACGACTGCTCGGCTTTTTAGGTCTATATGACTACCACTAAATTATCAGGACAGATGAATGGGCATATACTGAGGGTGTATACTGGCAACACACAATATCCTGTTGCAGAGTATGATCTACTTGACAGTCGTGATCTCTGTGCCTGTTTCACCACACGCGACATCTGGGTTCTTCCCCCAGACACCAGTTTCTCATAATTCCACAGGCAGGAACGAGCGCTACAACGTGTCCTCGGTTCTCATACCCATCTGGTCTTAATTTACGTTAATTTCTTAGTCTCAGCGTTTCTTCAAAGTAACTACTCCTTTCTTCACTCCATTTTAGTTTTCTACATCTTTCATTTTTTATCTGTCTATTTTTTGCCACCCACCTCTGTTATGTACAATGCACTTAGCTTTTCACTCTCATTAACTAGTGTACGATGTTTAAGCAGTAATCTCTGTCTTGTGTATTATCCTATCTTCCACCTTTAAACTCTCAGGTTTTCAAATTTAATCTGTTGCTGTCCCCAAAAAATCAGTCTTTCCTTTTCATCCTGTCTCTGCTTACCCATGGCTGCGGCTGACCTTCCTGAAATCTACTCCTTTTCTGAGACCTTTCCAGTCCTTTTCCTTCACCCCTCTTCCTTCCCCTTCAACACTTCTGTCTGAAAAAGGAGCCACTGGCCGCAAAGCTTGCCTAATTATAACCTTTTATGTGTGTGATCTGCCGTCGCTTGGTGAGTAGATTTTTCATCCAGCCAATTAGATTATTTTGTCAAAAATTGATTGATTTCATTGTGTTATTAGTCCATGTGGCCCTCATTTCTTCTTGTGTAACCCTCTTGTCAGTCTTTGTTGTAGTGTGTCTTGTTCAAACTGTTGTCTGTTTTCTACCATTCCGTTCGTTTATTTATCTCTCTATCACCAAGATTAATCAACGCTTTGCCCCCTACAGTTTTCGATTTCTGATTTCTGTGCATGTAGATGGATCTATTTTTATCTGCATATAACAATTCCATTGTTATTTATGAATTTGCATCTAACAATTTACACTGAGTACACTGCAGGGCCTTCTTCCGATCGTCGATTGCCGATTTTATTTTATTTTATTTTATTTTATTTTATTTTTTTTTCTTTTATTTTTCTTCCCCCACCCCCCACCCCCACGGATTTGACAGCTATTTTCTTTCTGACCTTCCACTTATCTTGCTTATACGTAATTATTTCATGTTTTTGTGCATTTGTGTTTCGCCAAACCACTCTGATCCACTTTTACTGCCGTCTCCTACGTTAGATTAATTGCTGATCTAAGTGGTTTAAATTTTCCCTTTCTGTTACCAAGTTCTTAAAATTTCCTCTCTTTTTCACAACATTCCCAATCTTTTCCCCCCTCCCCCCCTCTCCAATCTTTCTTTCGTATCATATGGGCCACTTTCTAGCAAGAAATTCTCGTTCGCTAATTACCTGTTGTTAACCATTGTCTGTTCTCACAATTTTCATACGAATTTTTATGCTTTTTTCTGAACTCTTTCCTTGTCTTTCTTCAATTTTTCTATCTTGTATCCACTCTCTGATTTATCTTTTTTGCCACTCCCACAATTTCTAACACTCCAAACTGTCCTTTCGTGCCATGATGAATCCCATCTCACATTACATCCGTTCTTTTCAAAAATGTGCTTTTCCACCATCAAGACTAAGGGCACATGTTCCATTTTTTGAAACCTGATTTTCCTGTGGAATTACTCCAAAAGGCCTAACAGTGAATGTCCCTCTTTCTGGATGTAATCCTACTGTACACTAGGCTCTTACCGTTTCAAATACAGTAATCTGTGACCTGTATGCATCATCAGCCAATATCCACTCCATCAGACTTCTCGCCTCCTACAAAATCCTGCAGTTAGCTGCCCCTCATGTTTCCTCCAATGGTGTCATCCACCAAGCCAGCTTCAGATTGCAACATCATGCCATACTTCACCCCAAAAAGCTATCCCACCTTCTCCTAAACTACCTGAACAGCAGTGTTTCCATTCCAGCCCCCCTGCAACTCCCTAAACAGCCACACCATCAACCACTGTCCTCTGCTACAAACAGCGCTTGGCCAACCTCCTTAACATCCTCCCACAGCCTTTGCCACTGCTTCCCAGACCAAGAACAACTCATAATCACAAGAACCAGTCAGAACAGTACAGTATCCTCAGCCTCCTGTCTAAAGCACTCTCCACCCCTGAGATATCAGTATTATCTAAGGGTCTCACTTTGAGCCCTAAACTTGCTTTTGATCATACTGCTTTGGTGAAGAATGTACTTACCCTCTTTCCTTCGCATGTAATGTCAGCTGGAAATATCACGTAGCAACCCAATCCCAACACCTTTTCAACAGCAAACCCAACATTGAACCCTGCCTTTAACAATTCTGGTCATGATCCCGACTTGACCACTATCTCAAAATCATCCCTAACAAGCCCTCCAAGAATTCCTCGCATCCAGCATTGCTTCACAACCCTTCCTCAGGTCCCTACAATATGACATTAACCTGTCACTGCAGAACTCCAAGCTCTACATTCCCTAAAAAATCATGACTCTATCATTATCCTTCCCGCAGACAAAGGATTTACCATGGTGGTACTTGACCAAAAGGAGTAGGTTAGTGAAGATCTACACCAGCTGTCTGCCTCCACACACAGCTTCTGCCATCAAGATCCCATCCCTGTGATTCAGAATGTCCTGCAGTCCCTCCTCAAAACCTCGGGCCCCTCACAGGGACTAACACCTCGGTCCATTAAACTTCTCACCTCACCCAAACCATGCACTCCCACCTTTTACTTTCTTACTAAGATCCACAAACCCAGTCATCCTGGTGAAGTGTTGCTAGAGGAGGCCAAAATGCACGCGTTTAATTACACGCTGACTGGCGTGAGGTCTGGAACAGTTAAGGGAATTAATAGTAGCAAATAAAGTACGTAGTTGATATAATACTTAACTTTAATCCACAATTGGTGTACATCGCTCTTGACGGTACATGTTATAATCTCAATATCAAATGCTATGGCACCTTGCTAGGTCGTAGCAAATGACGCAGCTGAAGGCCATGCTAACCATCGTCTCGGCAAATGAGAGCGCAGTCGTCAGTGATCCATCTCTGGCTAAGTCGGCTGTACAACTGGGGTGAGTGCTAGTACGTCTCACCAGACCAGCCGTGTGGCGGCGCTCGGTCTGCCACCACTGACAGTGGCGACACGGGGGTCCATCGTATACTAGCGGACCGCGGCCGATTTAAAAGCTACCACCTAGCAAGTGCGGTGTCTGGCGGTGACACCACACCTGGCCATTCTATAGTTGTTGGCTTCAGAACACCCGCTGAATGTATATCTGCCTTAGTTGATCAACACCTGCAACACATAGTACAGAGACTTCCCTACTATATCAGAGATACCAACCATATCCTAGATATACTGAAAACCATGTCTGTCCAACTCCCACCACCCACCTTGCTTGTCACCATTGATGCCATCTCTCTCTATACCAACATCCCCCATGTATGTGGTCTGTCTGCTGCTGAACATTTCATCAGTCAGCACCCACCTGATTCCAAGCCTATGACATCCTTCCTACTCAGCTTAATCAACTTTATTCTTACCAACACCTACTTCACCTTTGAGGGGCATTCCTATGCCAGTCTTTTCATTGATCGCTTGGAGAGGGCTTGGTTTAGATACATTTTTACCATATGGACTCAGGATGTTGACCTGTTAAAATTACTGGACTCTCTGAATACCTTCTCCCAGTTAAATTTCATGTGGTCCTATTCCAAATCCTATGCCACTTTCTTTGATGTTGATCTCAACCTCACCAAAGACCAGCTACACGTTTCTGTCCGTATTATACCTACTAACAATCAACAATACTTACAATTTGACAGTTGCCATCCTTTCCATGTCAAACGTTCCCTCCCGTACATTCTTGTCATTAAAGGCAAATGTATTTGTTCTGATGCAGACCCTTTACAGCAATACGCCACCATTTTCACCTCAGCCTTCACTGGATGTAATTACCTCATAGGCCTGGTTCAAAAGCTGATTTCCCAGGCCATCGCATCCAATCCTGGTACTGCTGATCCCTCCAAAAACCCAACTTTGGAGTGTACCACTGGTCGCTCAGTATTATCCTAGTCTGAAATGTGTTAATGAGCTACTTCAACAAGGCCATCATTTCCTAAACTCATTCCCTGAAATGAGATCCATTCTGTCTGAGTTTTTACCCACCACACCTAGAATAGCTTTTCACCGCCCTCCTAATCTCTGAAGTATTCTTGTCAGATCCTATGCTCCTTCTGCACCCACTTATTACTGATGGCTCCTACGTCTGTGACTATTCCTGCTGCAAGACTTGCATTATGCATGCTCCTACCACCACCTGTACTAGCCCTGTAACTGGCAAAACATACACTATCAAAGGGAGAGCCCCCTGTGAAACCACACATCGTATACCAGCTGTTATGTAAACACTGTTCGGCCTTTTACATTGGCATGACTGCCACCAAATTATCAGTAAGGATGAATGGACATAGGCTGAGGGTATATGCTGGCAACACGCAGTATCCTGTTGCAGAGCATGCTCTACAAAATGACAGTTGAGACCTCTGTACCTGTTTAACCACACGTGCCATCTGGATTCTTCCCCCAGCACCAGTTTCTCAGAATTCCACTGGTACGAACGAGCTCTACAACATGTCCTCGGTTCTCGTACCCATCTGGTCTTAATTTACGTTAATTTCTTAGTCTCAGCATTTCTTCAAAGTAACTACTCCTTTCTTCACTTTATTTTAGTTTTCTACGTCTTTCATTTTTTATCTGTCTATTTTTCGCCACCCACCTCTGTTATGTACAATGCACTTCGCTTTTCGCTCTCATTAACTAGTGTAAGATGTTTAAGCAGTAATCTCTGTCTTGTGTATTATCCTATCTTCCACCTTTAAACTCTCAGGTTTTCAAATATCATCTGTTGCTGTCACCAAAAAATCAGTCTTTCCTTCTCATCCTGTCTGGTAAGTCTCCGCTGACCCATGGTTGTGGCTGACCTTTCCGAAATCTATCCCTTTTCCTAGACCTCTCCAGTCGTTTTTTCTTCACACCTCTTCTGTCTCCTTCAACACTTTATTTTGTCAAAAATTGATTGATTTTGTTGTTATAAATAGTCTACTTTGTTTTATTGGGAGAATTCAAAGAAAGTGCAGTGCATCACTAAAGGAGACCACATACAGAACACTTGTGAAACACATTCTTGAGTGCTGCTAGAGTACCTGGGATCCTCTCCAGGTCAGATTAAAGAAATACATCAAAGCTGTTAACAGGTGCACTATTACGGGTAGATTTATTAAAGACGAGATTATTACGGAAATGCTCCAGGCACTAAAACGGGGGTCCCTGAGGGAAGACGACATTCTTTTCACAAAAAAAGAGAAGTTAAGAGAATTAGCATTTGTAATAGCCTGCTGTATGATCATATGGTTACCAATGTACATCTTGCATAAGGATCGCAAAGATGGGGGAAATCAGGGTCCATGTGCAAAAATAAAGACAGTATTATTTCTCTGCTCCATTTGCAAGTGGAACAGGAAAGAGAATGACTTGCAGTGGTAAAAGTTGCCCTCTGTCATGCATCGTATGGCGTCTTGCGGAGTATGTAGATGTGTTCCACATTATCTTGTGTGCTTAGTTTGTCATTTTGTAAATGAAAGGTTGATGGCAAAAGTCTTTTTTTGCACTCATATGTTTGTGAACAGCAAACATACATGCTAGAATTTGGTTAAGGCTGTATGGTATTGTAACAGATTTAAAGCTCATTATGGTAAGCACATTTTGATTCATTTAGTTACAATTTGTTCTGAAATAATGAAATAAACATTAATTTCTATTTTATATAAATTAGAATGTTGTTAATATTCCCCATTCTGTTCACATTGAATGAATAGAAACCAATGATTAACATATGTTTTTATGGAAAGTAAATGGTTACATTATAACTGTGTTGCAGATTTCAGCTATAGTTTACAAATCCAGAGTGACACCTTAACCACCCACCTATTGGCTCAGTTAAAGCCATTAGCCCATGGGCATCTTGGAAGACTTCTATAGCGACTTCTTCAAAAACTTCTACTCCAAAGTTGAAATAGTTGTTCTTATTCTTTTAAAGATCTTTTTTGTATATAGTTGATTGATTGACTCTGTATGGATGATTATGGTTATCAACCTTTTTCTACTTTGTTTCTTTAGGATCAGTTTATAAAACAAGATGATCTGTCATTATCATCAGATGCTGAAGTACTCCAGGGAGATGTTGAGGACCTGCAGGTGACAACTGCTCCTGCCTCTCAAACTGAAGATATTGAAACAGTGGAAAACTCAACATTAAACAATACTGATAATGGCCTGAATAGAAGTACACTTGTATCCTGCGTTGTAGGAAACAGTAGTATTGGGAAACCAGTGGAGGTAGGCCACTTGTGTAGGCTATTGCTAAAGTAGATCAACATGTAGATCATTTACAGAGAAAGAAATAAAACTAAATCCCTATATTAATAGGAAAAGAATGCTTATTTGAGTTTGTATTTGTCTGTTCTTCCCCCCCCCCCCCCCCACCCCCCCCCCACCCACCCCACCCCCACCCCCCCACCCTCCCGCCTCCAAAATCTACACATTTGTTATAGGCTGGCAAAAGCAGTTGCAATTTAGGTGGAAATGTAAACATTATTAACCGTGTATGTTACCACTCACTGCAAAAAATGGTCTATGAAATATAATCATCAGCTGTTTTATCCAGTGCAGGATAAAAGCCCCCTGAAGCTTTTTCATATGGTGAAGATAGCCTGTGAATGAATGATGAATAAATAAATGCATTATAGTCTTCACTTGTACACATCTGTGTTGCTTCTGCACGATTTTCAATGTTACCCGCATTGCGTTATATTTCAATCTCATTTTTTTCCTTTTAGTTGCTGAAATCCAACAAAGAACTTCCTTACTCCATCTACCATCCATTCATGTTGCTTCCTGTCCCACCTACATCCATCTCATTTGCTGTATGCCAATAATTATGTCTTCCACTCCTTTATTTTTCTGCTCCATCTAGTAATTCTCAAAATCTCCCTAGTGCTTGCTTGAGTAATCCTTCAGTTTTTGTACGGTTTTAGCATTACAACACAATGGCCTCACTGTCATAAGTATTTTCGAGTGCAAATTTTCTGCTTGAGATACACTGGTTACTTAGTTTTGGCCCATTTATAGTCGAAATGCTATTACAGTATTTTAATACATGTTTTAATGCATAGGTGTAGTTCTTACCTGCACTTTAGGGAAGAGGGTAGACTCCACAGACTTCATAGATAGTTGTCACTATACACATTTCCCAGGTCATTGTCACCATCTTTACGAGTGGTGGTGGTGGTGGTGGTGGTGCTACTGCCGCTGCCACCGCCACCACTGCCCCCGATCTTATTATTAACTCTTCCACACTTTCTTCCAATGCCCCTTCTCGTTGCCATGCCAATTCTGAGATGTGACATGCATGTTTGAAAATATTGTTCCATTTTATGTGAGTAATGCTACCAAATGCATCACACAATAAAAATTTAAACTTTTACATTAAAAAAACTTTCATTTTTTGTTTTCAAAATATGACTTCACCTGAGCCCACGCGAGTTCTATTGCATTAAAATGACAATGATGTAGTGAAACACATAACACTCTATGACCATTTTCTTGTGCAATTGTCAGTCTCCTGAATGATATTACGTGATTTGTGCTCCTTCACCTTTTGTAGCAGTTAAGTGTTTTTCATTTTGCTATCATATGACTGTGTGCCTTTCTTTTCCAGCCAGTCTACTATGTTACTCTTCCTGCTGCAGCATGTTGTGGCTTTGTTTAAAATAACAGAGTGATATGGAGCATTATCCAATGATATAGTGGAGTTCTATTTTAGGTTCAGTAGCAAAGATTGCATGAATCACTTTTTAAATTTTGTTTCCATCATTTCCTCATGGTAAGGCCAGATTTCTTTGATGTAAACAATGACGGCAACAACAACAATAATAATAATAATAATTAAGCATTGCACAAACCCACTGATCATTCTGGCATGTAAAAGAATGAGCCAACTTCATTTCCAACTGGAACTTTCATTGTTCCTTGTGCAGTCATCAGTGAACATAGTCAGTCTGGAACGACCAGCATTTACTCATGTTTTGTCCAACCTGATGATTTTGTGAGCTTTATACCTAGGTGCTGTCCTCAAAAAAATTGCATCTCCAGGCAACAGTATCCTAAACAACAGCTGCTCAGTCAACAACTTTCGGCAAAGGTATGAGACCTCCCCCTGCGGGTTCGGGGGTAAGAATAGGCCCGCGGTATTCCTGCCTGTCGTAAGAGGCGACTAAAAGGAGTCTCAAACGTTTCGGCTTTATGTGATGGTCCCCTCTCGGGTTTGACCTCCATCTATCTAAATTATTCCGAAGAGCGAGCCAATTGGGGAAGGGCACCTTACATGGTGCACTGTATCCTTCGTGCAATTAGACCTCTAGCCGTCTTTCTCGTCGTTGCAATGGTGTCCCGCTCGTTTTCGATCTCTTGGGCGATTACCACGCTGCACTCTGCAGTGTTTCTTTTAACTGTGACGACGACCTTGGCCATTTTTGCACCTAAGATCCAGCACGGTAGCCAGTCCGTTGTGGTGGGGTCGCCATGTACCCTCTTGGTTGTAGCCCCCTGACAACACAGGGATCGCTCTACTGATGCCTGCGCCGTTCACTCTCCACGTATGCCAAGGAGTAGATGCCCATCTCCCTGGGGCATCAGGACTCCCGGCAATGGCCATCCTGCCAGGTGGCCTTTGCTGTGGCTGGGTGGCGCCCGTGGGGAGGGCCCTTGGTCGGAGTAGGTGGCATCAGGGCGGATGACCCGCAATGAAGCGTGGTACATCATCTGTCGCTGGCGGCCAGCCGTCAGCAGTCTCTAAGCGTTCGAGAGCCCATTTTAAAGGTAACGTTTATGACCCCAAATCGTTCCCCTCCCTCGCCACACCATGGGAGGACCGACAGGCATTGCGTGACACTGAGACGTATTCGCCCAGATATCTTGTCTGTACCAGAGCTGATGGGGAATCTTTTCTATCCGTGAAGCCTCAGTTCTTTGTAGAGCATTTAGAGGACAAGTTCAGTGAGGTGGAGGGCTTGTCCAAGATGCGGTCTGGATCGGTGTTGATAAAAACGGCATCCTCTGCCCAGTCACGGAGGTTGCTCAATTGTGACAAGTTGGGGGATGTTTCCGTTAGCATCACGCCGCATAAGAGTCTGAACATGGTCCAGGGTATTATATTCCACCGGGATCTTCTTCTGCAGTCCGACGATGAATTACGCGCCAACCTCGAACGACGAGGTGTTCACTTCGTCCGGCGCGTCCATCGGGGTCCGAGGGATAATCAGGTCGCCACCGGTGCCTTCATCTTGGCCTTTGAGGGTGATGTCTTACCCGAAAAGGTTAAGGTGATGGTTTACCGTTGTGATGTGAAACCATATATCCCTCCTCCGATGCGGTGTTTTAAATGCTGGAAGTTCGGGCACATGTCATCTCGCTGTACTTCCAGCATGACGTGTCGGGATTGCGGGCGTCCTTCGCATCCCGATACTCCATGTGCCCCGCCTCCTATCTGTGTTAACTGCAGAGAACACCATTCCCCCTGCTCGCCGGACTGTAGGATATTGCAGAAAGAACGGAAGATAATGGAATATAAGACCTTGGATCGGCTGACCTACCCCGAGGCTAGACGGAAATATGAGAGGCTCCATCCTGTGGCAATGCCGTCAACTTACGCCGCTGCTGCAACGACGGTTCTCCCGTCATCACGAATCGGCTCTACGATCGGTCAGCATCCACCGGCCCCCTTGCTTGTGGGGGGCACTTCACACCCTGTTGCTCCTGCTCCATCCTCTCCAGGAGCAACGCCCTCCCAACCATCGGGGACATCAGCTCCCCCTTCCCAGCCGGAGAAGCGTAAGACTTCTTCGGCTGCTCTCGCCAGGAAGGGATCCCTTGGGGCTCTCCCTTCACCAGTTCCGACCAGTGGAAAAGCGGACGCCCGCAAGTGGTTGAAACAACCGCCAGTCCCTGGTCGTCGAGCCTCGCGGTCGTCGTCTGTCCCTGAGACTGACCCGGTGAAGCCCATGCCGCCTGAACCGCCGAAGGCGCAGCGTGACAAGCAGACTAAGAAGAAAGTCCCCAAGCCCAACGGTATTGCGGTGGCACCGATCCCACCGCTTCCTACAAGCTCTGCCTCTGAGGACGAGGTGGAGATTCTGGCGTCCGCTGAGGACCTCGCTCTTGCCGGTCCCTCGGACGCAATGGATGGCATTTGTACGGATGCTCCATCGGCGGCAGCAGGTGACCCAGTGGCGTAATCTGCCTTCCCAGTCTCCTCACGCCTTTCCCAGCCATGGACAACACCATCCTCCAGTGGAACTGCAGCGGTTTCTTCCACCATCTAGCCGAGCTCCGTCAACTTATCAGCCTTCACCCTTTCTTCTGCATTGCTCTCCAGGAAACTTGGTTTCCAGCGATGCGAACCCCCGCCCTCCGTGGCTATCGGGGTTATTACAAGAACCGAGCAGCTTATGACAGGGTGTCTGGTGGCGTCTGCATATATGTCCTTCACACTCTGCATAGCGAGTCTGTCCCTCTCCAGACGCCTTTAGAGGCTGTTGCTGTACGCGTGTGGACGCCACAGGCTGTTACCGTCTGCAGTCTTTACATTCCACCGGATGGTGATGTCTCGCAGCATGTCCTGGCTGCACTGGTCGCCCAATTGCCGCCACCTTTCTTGCTATTGGGCGACTTCAACGCCCATAACCCTCTGTGGGGTGGGTCAGTGGCAACAGGTCGAGGCACCATCGTTGAGCATTTATTGTCGCAGCTCGATCTCTCGCTGTTAAATGATGGTGCCTTCACAAACTTCAGTGTGGCGCATGGCACCTACTCCGCCATTGACCTTTCAATCTGTAGCCATAGCCTCTTACCGTCTGTCCAATGGAGTGTGCATGACGACCTGTGTGGTAGTGACCATTTTCCGATCTTTTTGTCACTACCACAGCGCCACTCTTCTGGGCGCCCTAGCAGATGGGCTATGAATAAGGCTGACTGGGACTTGTTCTCCTCCACTGCCGCTTTTGAGCCTCTCTCTACCGATGACATTGATGCGGTGGTTCAATCGGTCACCACCGGCATCGTTACTGCCGCCGAATCTGCCATTCCCCATTCCTGTGGGTCCCCTCGGCGGAAGGCTGTGCCTTGGTGGTCGCCTGAGATCGCTGAAGCGATTAAAGATCGCCGGCGGGCGCTCCAGCGTCACAAGCGACACCCCTCCCTCGACCACCTTATCGCCTTCAAACGGCTGCGTGCGCGGGCCCGCCTCCTTATCCGCCAGGGCAAGGAGGAGTGCTGGGAGCGGTATGTGTCCACCATTGGCCTCCATGTCACTCCCTCGCAGGTCTGGGCCAAGATTCGACGCGTCTACGGCTATCGGCCACCTGCCAGCGTCCCTGCGCTCTCACTGAATGGAGCAGTTTGTACTGACTCCGACGTCATTGCCAATCGCTTAGCAGAGCATTTTGCTATGAGTTCCGCTTCTGCGAATTACCCCCAGGCCTTCCGCTCCATTAAAGAGCGGATGGAACGTCGGAGCCTTTCGTTTCGCACCGACCACCCAGAATCTTACAATGCTCCATTTAGTGAGTGGGAATTTCGCAGTGCCCTCGCTGCTTGCCCTGATACCGCTCCTGGGCCAGATGGCGTCCACTGTCAGATGCTGAAACACCTTTCAGTGGACTGCCAGCGGCGCCTTCTCGATCTTTACAACCGTCTTTGGGTCGAGGGGGAGTTTCCGTCGCAATGGCGGGAAGGCATTGTCATCCCCGTTTTGAAGCCTGGAAAGAACCCTCTGGAGGTGGACAGCTACCGTCCCATTAGCCTCACCAACGTTCTTTGCAAGTTGCTTGAACGGATGGTGAGCCGGCGCTTGAATTGGGTACTGGAGTCTCGGGGCCTTCTGGCTCCATCTCAGGGTGGGTTCCGTAAAGGCCGCTCCGCCGCCGACAATCTGGTGAGCCTGGAGTCGGCCATCCGTACTGCCTTTTCCCGCCGTCAGCACCTGGTCGCTGTCTTTTTCGACATGCGGAAGGCGTACGATACGACGTGGCGTCATCACATTCTTTCTACGCTTCATGGATGGGGTCTTCGGGGTCCTCTGCCGATTTTTATCCGCAATTTTCTGTCGTGTCGTACCTTCCGCGTGCAAGTCACGGCCTCGTCTAGTTCCTCCCACGTCCAGGAGAACGGTGTGCCACAGGGCTCTGTTTTAAGTGCCTGTCTGTTTTTAATAGCCATTAACGGGCTTGCTGCGGCCGTGGGAAATTCTGTCTCTGCTTCCCTGTATGCTGACGACTTCTGCCTTTATTACAGCTCTACTGGCATTGCAGCTGTTGAACGTCAGCTACAGGGCACTATCCGTAGGGCGCAGTCTTGGGCTGTAGCGCATGGGTTTCAGTTTTCGGCAGCCAAGACCTGCGTTATGCATTTCTGCCGGCGACGTACTGTCCACCCGGAGCCGCAGCTTTCTCTTAACGGCGAACTTCTTTCGGTGGTGGAATCACACAGGTTTTTGGGGGTGGTTTTCGATGCCCGGTTGACTTGGCTGCCTCATATCCGGCAGCTCAAACAGACGTGTTGGCGGCATCTCAATGCACTGCGATGTTTGAGCCACACCCGCTGGGGAGCCGACCGCTCTACCCTGTTACGGCTCTACCAGGCGTTAATCCAGTCCCGTCTGGATTATGGGTGCCTGGCATATGGCTCAGCATCCCCGTCTGCGTTGCGGGTGCTGGACCCAATCCTCCACAGCGGGATACGCCTTGCCACTGGTGCTTTCCGCACCAGCCCTGTGGTCAGCTTACTCGTGGAGGCAGGTGTCCCTCCACTGCGGTTCCGGCGCCAACGTTTGCTGGCCGCTTATGCTGCCCATGTTCTAAGCTCGCCCGGGCATCCTAACTATCGTCTCCTGTTCCCGCAGTCAGTCGTCCGTCTGCCGGAACGTCGGCCCCAGTCGGGTTGTCCGATCGCCATACGCGTCAAGGAGCTTCTCTCCGGGCTTGGGCTTGTCCCTGTTCCGCCTCCTTTCCGGGCACCTCTGCGTACACCCCCATGGTGCGTTCCTCGCCCTTGCCTTCGGCTAGACTTGGCACAGGGCTCGAAGGACTCAGTCCCTCCAGAGGCCTTCCGCCGCCGCTTTTATTCCATCCTGGCCACGTATCAGGGCTCTGGCATTGTTTACACCGACGGCTCGATGGTTGCTGGTCGAGTCGGCTATGCGCTCACTCTAGGGGACCATTCCGAACAACGTTCCTTGCCGGCTGGCTGCAGCGTTTACACTGCTGAGCTGGTCGCCATCTTTCGAGCCCTAGAGTATATCCGCTCCTGCTCAGGTGAGTCCTTCGTTATCTGTAGCGATTCCCTGAGCAGTTTACGAGCACTCGACCAGTGTTTTCCTCGTTCCCGTCTGGTGATGGCTATCCATGAGTCCCTGCATACTCTTGCGCGTTGCGGCCGCTCTGCGGTCTTCGTGTGGACCCCAGGCCATGTTGGGATCCCCGGCAACGAGAATGTTGACGGGCTGGCGAAAGAGGCGACTAGTGCACCATCTCTGGACGTTGGCCTCCCGGAGACAGATTTGCGGGCGTTCCTACGCCGCAAAATTCTGGACCTTTGGGACACTGAATGGCGCGCCCTGCCTTCACGCAACAAACTTCGGGCCATCAAGGGGGCTACCGGTGTGTGGCGCTCCTCCTTGCGGGTTTCTCGCAAGGAGTCTGTTGTCCTCTGCCGGCTGCGCATTGGGCACACTCGGCTTACCCACGGCCACTTATTGCGCCGTGAGGATGCGCCTCTATGTCGCTGCGGCTCCGTTTTATCCGTGGTTCATGTTTTATTGGAGTGTCCGTTTTTAGCTGCGCTCAGGCAGTCGTTCGCACTGCCTGACTCGCTCCCTGCCCTTTTAACAGATGACCCGGCTATGGCTGACTTAGTTTTACGTTTTCTTCGGGCAGGGGGTTTTTATTCTTTACTCTGAGTGTTTCTGTTTTTATCTTATTGTTTTGTGTTGATTCTGGCCTTTGGCCTCCGGTTTTAAACTGATTTTTTAATGTGTTTCCAGTGGTTGGCTTTTCCTTTTTTATTTCTCTGGTCGGCCAACCACCGTCACACTCTGTGTGCTTTTAGTTCGTTTTGTCTTGTCTTTGTCTCAGTTTCTCTTGTCCTGTATCGTCTGTGATCTCTTTTGTTCCTCGTTTTTATTCTCTGTGGGTGTTCTTTGTCTTTGGAAAAAGGGACCGATGACCATAGCAGTCTGGTCCCTTTAAATCCCCCAAACCAACCAACCAAAGGTATGAGACCCGACATTATCCCTTTCTTCTTCAAAATAGCATCATACATTATGCAAGAGCTCACGAGATTTGCTCTTTAAGATAGTGCCCCTGCCAACTTTCGTACGGCTAAAGGAAGAGCTGCATCACATAACTGGAAATCAATGACACTTTACATCTCACCATTAACACAAACTACATCTGTAGCTCACAGTTGGGAGAAATGATGAATATTTAACAGCTATTTTGCTGCCACTAAGAAAGTATGGAACAAATGCAACTGTGAGTGGTAGGGGTGGCATCCCTGCACCACCACCATGGCAGTGTTTACGAATTCCAGATCTTGGACTTCTATTTGACAACATGGTCCACATGTGCAAAGTGTCAGGGAAGTACTTTTATCAGCCTAACTATAGTTCACAAAAAGCAGTCCAAGCTGTTTCACTCTCTTGTTCATTCATTCTATTGTCCATCCAGCCACAGTTTTCAGCTGCCCTAAATACCTCTGCCAAAATTTATCAGTTGGTCCTATGACAACATTTTCAGGCTGTACAAGTTTCTTTTCAGTGATGTGATCACACATTTCATCAAATTATAATCGATTTTCGACCAGTTACGAAAACTGACAACAGCTGGGAGAGCGGTGGGCTGACCACGTACTCCTCTGTATCCACATCCGGTGACGCCTAAGGGCTGAGGATGACACGGTGGCCAGTTGATACTGTTGGCCCTTCGAGGCCTATTCAGTTGGAGTTGTTTTGTTTTTATACCTGATTTTCAGGCCTGCTTGCAAAATTGCTACATTAAGTATTTCCATTTGTAGTTTGTGGGGTTTGCTGCTAATGCAGATAATGCGATTGGTAAAATCAAGGTGTTTTAGGTATATTCCATTAACACATTTTCCACGTTTCCCCCCAACTTCAGGATCTGGAAATACATCCTAAGGTTGCTGCAAATATTTTTGATGCTGTGGAATCTCCTTGTCCGAATTTGCTGTAAATTTTGAATTTACCACTGTCTAGTGGAAGCTGTACTACTTGTGCACATGTATTCTCAAGGGCAGCTAGTACAAGTTGTATTGAAAAGGAGTTGAAAACATCTCCAGAATCTATGAATCATAGTCAGTGTACTAACTATCAACTCATCGATTAACTCGGATATTTTGTTCCCGTCAGGGTGTTTGAACGCCTAAAGCTAGTGGTTTTTCTATGCTTGGCTAACGATCCATCTGTGTTTTTACTTCCGTATGCTTAAGTAACTGTTTCAGAGGATATGTTGTACTTTACCCAGAGAAAGCTAACAGATAAATACATTTGTTGTGTTTAAAAAAATTGTCTTCTTTTGCAAACATTCTGCAAATAATTCAGTGTCAAAGTGTTCTGTTACTTTGCTTTCCGCTTAAATAATTTCTGGTGAAACACCAATTTAAATACAACAATATGAATCCATCCCAAATTTTCCACTGTTCATTCTAAATACAATATTGATAAACTTTCATAGCCATGAAGCATGTGAGGTAAATAATAAATTAATTGAACAGATTTCGGTTTAAATTTGTATGTAATTAAAAGTAACATAGTGGATTGTTGATTTTCAGCCTTCAAAAAGCTATTGATTTAGGTGAAATACATAAATCATAGCGTGCAAACCATTTGTCATTATTACTCACTGTTCCTAAGATGTGTGACATCAGCCATTTATAATGTGTAACAGATAGCCTGGCTTAGTGGTAAAATGAAAAACTGATATGACCCCTGGTGAATCATAGGATTTTTCTCTGTCATTCATCTCTTCTTTCTCCTCTGCCAATATTAGTTAATCAGAGAAAAATGACAAGTTGCATTGTGACTTGAAGTTCATTTTAAATTGTAAGTCTCCTTGGCTACGTAAGTCAGTTCAAAGGTTGGAGGGTAGCAAATACGTCCCCCCCCCCCCCCCTTCAATAGGATCATGAATAATACAGCGCTGTGGTGTTCAAACCAACCTTAAATCGAATGACAGGTTTACCTGTGAACAATGTATCAAGGCAACTGACACACTACAAGGAGTGCTAATGAGTGTGCCTTAGGTTTAGTAGACCTAAACTTATTTATGTACATACTCCTATCCATAAGTTAATGTTTATTTGGTTTGAATTTTGTGGCTGTAATTGATTTGACTGAACATCAGCAGAGGGGACAGTTACAGGCTCCTGACATCCTTGTTTCTTAGTATGATGGGCCTTGCTAGGCAGCAGCAACAGCAGACATTGCCATGAGTTTGTAAAGAAATTACACAGACAGAGCTATTGCCATACATCCACAACCACCAGGCAGGGAAACCCAAGACCAACGATTGTAGCTGATATTCCTGGTCTGTGAATTATTTGTGTACTTTGGAATTAGTGTGTAGTCTTCCGTAATCTCCTCCTGTTCAATAACAACTAGTGTCATTTTATGGCCAATATAAATACAAAACTGATGTCAGGGGGTTGATATTTAAGTGTTCACTACAGACAAAGGTATTGATAATACCTGATGGGAGACCACTGCAGCTTGGTCAAAATCGTGGTATAGAACACTGCAGTATGCCCAGAACTATTTTTATTAAAGTAACTACTAAGATGTTTGATTTACATAAAAAGAATAATTTTTAGTTTTATAGTTTGGAGAACTAAACTTTGTGACTCAAACAATGGAAAATCCAGGATGGAATGTAACAATATTATGAAAAGGAAAGTTGCTACTCACCGTATAGTGGAGATGATGAGTGGCAGATGGGCACAACAAAAAGTGTGTTCCAAATAAAACTTTTAGCCCATAAGGCCTTCATCAAAAATAAACCACGCACATGTGCCCACACATGCACACGCGCGCTCGACTGCACGCTCGAGCAACTGTAACCTACATAAATTAGTATGTCATGAGCTTCCAACAGACTAGCTAGGTAGGTTTTCCGCTAATCTCAAACTACTAATTGTTTTGCCTGGCATAGTGCAGCAACTCTATTTGGCATGGACTCGCTCAACAAGTTGTTGGAAGTCGACTGAAGAAATATTGAGCTATGATACCTCTACAGCCACCATAATTGTGAAAGTGTTGCCAGTGCAGGACTCGGTGCATGAACTGACCTCTCAATTATGCCCCATAAATATTCAATGGGATTCATTTTGGTCGATTTAGGCATCCAAATAATTCTCTCAAATTGTCCAGAATGTTCTTTAAATCAATTGCAAACAGTTGTGGCCAGATGAAATGGCGCATAGTCATACGTAAAAATACCATCATTGTTTCGGAACATGGTCCATAAATGGCTACAAAATGTCTCGAAGTAGCTGAACATAGCCATTTTCAATCAGTGATCAGTTCAGTTGGACCAGATGACAGTCAATTCTATGTAAACACACCCCACTTCATTATGGAACCACCGGCATCTTGCACAGTGTGTTGTTGACGACTTGGGTCCATGGCTTCATGGGTATGTGTTACACTCATACCCTACCATCAGCTCTTACCAACTGAATTGGGGACTCATCTGACCATGCCACATTTTTCTGGTCATCTAGGACCCAACCCCAACCGATATGGTCACAAGTCCAGGAAAGGCGCCGCAGGTGATGTCGTGCTTAGGTGCTGTCGGTCGTCTGCTGCTGTAGCTCGTTAACACAAAATTTCACCACATTGTCTTAACAGATATGTTCGTCGTATGTCCCACATTGATTTCTAGTTATTTCGTCCAGTGTTTCTTGTCTATTTGCACTGACAACTCTACACAAACACAGTTGCTCTTAGTCTTATAGTGAAGACCTTCAGCCACTGTGTTATCCATGGTGAGAGGCAACACTTGAAATATTGTATTCTTGGCATGCTCTTAATACTGTGGATCTCAGAATATTGAATTCCCCAATGATTTCCAAAACGCAATGTCCCATGCATCTAGTTCCAACTACCACTCTGCGTTCAAAGTCTGTTAATTCTCCTCATTGGCCGTAAACACATTGGAAACCTTTTTCACATGAATCACTTGAGTACAAATGAGAGCTCTGCCAATGCACTGCCCTTTTATACCTTGTGTAAGTGATACTACTGCCATCTGTGCATATGCGTATTGCTGCCCATAACTTTTGGTGCCTCAGTGTATAATGTACATTCACATATCTGTGTTACTTCAGTTTGAAATGTATAACAATTCAGAAGATTGGTACAATACATACATGCCCATAAGTTGTCAGGAAAATATTCCCCGTCATGTCCCGTCACCGTGCAACAACAAATGTACCTGATCCTGTATGAATCTATGCCTTGTTTGTGAGTATAAAAAGTACCATTAAGTTTTGTTGTTCAGTTTTCGGTAAACAAAAAGAAAGAATGCAGTGCGCCAGTCTAATTGAGTCCAGTCTACCCTCTCTCTGTGAAAATAAAGTTCACTTAACTTGTGTAATCTTATAATGCTTGACAAGTGCCTAGGAAGGGACACATTAGTAATTTGATCATTTCAAGTCACTATAAAAAAAAGTCTGGTATCAGTGTATTTTGTTTCTGAACTTGATTTCAAAGTTCAATTATACAAGATCAGCCAGGTGTATCATTGAAAAATTGTTAATGTTATTCAAATGGGCACATGAGCTTTATTGTAATGTCATTAATCATAATCTTTCAAAATGATGAAGATCTGATGAGCCCTTTCATTTCAGATACCCTTCACAATCCAAAGGCTATATAAGACGACTTCAGGTTTGTTCTTGAATCTGGATTTTTATTTATTCTATTTGCAAAACAAACTTACATACATAAATAAAATTGTGAAATTTTCTGACTCGTGGTCCCCCCCTGCGGGTCCGGGGTAAGAATAGGCCCGAGGTATTCCTGCCTGTCGTAAGAGGCGACTAAAAGGAGTTTCAACCGTTTCGGCCTTCCTTGTGATGGTCCCCCTTGGGGTTTGACCTCCATTTTTCAAAATTCTATAGAAGTACGAGCCTTTTGGGGAAGGACACCTTACGTGGTGTACCACTGGTCCTAAGTGCACTAAGACCTTGGCACTCAGCATTGCACCGGCGTTGTAACCATACCCACTATTCCTCAAATTGGGCCTAAACGCCTGATGGGTTGTCCAAGTTACGCCCATAGTGCATCTCCATCTGCACCAGCGATCATGATGGACTTTCCATGGCACCAGAAATCCAGCACGGTAGCCAGCCCGTTGTGGTGGGGTCGTCATGTACCCTCTAGGTTGTAGCCCCCTGACTACACAGGGATTGTACTGCCGATACCTGAGCTGCACCCTCCCCACGTCGGCCAAGGAGTAGATGCCCGTCTCCTTGGGGCATCAGGACTCCCGGCAATGGTCATCCTGCCAGGTGGCCCTTGCTGCGGCTGGGTGGCGCCCGTGGGGAGAGCCCCTGGTCGGAGTGGGTGGTATCGGGGCGGACGTTTCGCAGATGAAACGTCAACACGTATCAGGTCGCTCTGCAGCCGAGTCTTTCAAAAGAAAAGGTACCGTTTCTAGTTCTGGTTCTCCTGCCCTTTCCCCCTTGGCCACTCCATGGGAGGAGGGACAGGCCCGCCGGCTTGGGGCGAAGTACTTCCCCCGCTATTTGGTCTGTTCTCGAACTGATGGGGGACATTCGCCACCTCCAAGCCCATGTTCTTTGTTCAGCACATTGAGGACATCTTTGGGGAAATCAAGGCTCTCAGCAAGATGTGTTAAGGGTCCATCCTTATCAAGACCACCTCCGCCACACAGTCGGCGGCGCTCCAGGCGTGCGACCGCCTAGGGGACATCCCAGTATCCATTGTCCCACATCTGGCACTAAATAGGACGCAGGGGGTTATTTTTCATCGTGACCTCCTGCTACAATCTGATGAGGAGCTCAGGGCCAACCTGGAGCGCCGAGGCGCGCATTTCGTCCGGCGAGTCCAGCGCGGCCCCAAAGACCGTCGCATCGACACCGGGGCCTTTATCCTCGCCTTCGAGGGGGACGTTCTCCCAGAGAAGGTAAAGGTGATGTGCTACCGGTGTGACGTGCGACCTTATGTCCCGCCTCCTATGCGCTGTTCTAGGTGTTTGCGCTTTGGGCACATGTCGTCACGGTGTGAGGCTGAGCCCCTTTGTGGCGATTGTGGACGTCCTCTTCGTGAAGAACATACATGCACCCCACCACGTCGGTGCATTAATTGTCCTGGCATCCACTCATCTAGATCCTCAGACTGCCCCGCATATCAGGAGAAGAAGATACAAGAAATCAAAACTTTGGATCGGCTCTCTTATTCTGAGGCCCGGAAGAAGTACGACCGCCTCCATCCCGTGCCGTTGACCACTTCGTTTGCCTCAGTTGTGTCCACTCCTTCCGCGGTATCCTCACCCCTATCCTGTCCCCCTTCCGCCTCCTCCGCCCATCAGGGGGCTCTGCCTCCGCCTCCCAAATCCCTCCCTTCCAAATCCTCCTCCCCCGTGGCCCCCACCCCCTCTGCCCCAGGGGCCACCCTTCCTCCTCCTCCTCCTCCTCCTCCTCCCCCCACGCCACCTGAGAAGCGATCCTCTTCTCAGGCGTCCATCGGGGAAACGTTCCGAACCCCAGCTTCCGAGGTCCAGCGTTCCAAAACGGACCCCGCGCATGAGGACCTTCTTCGGGTCCAGCCCACCATCCCTGTGCCTCCTTGGCCTTCCAAGAACGCCTCCAAGAAGAAGTCTCTATCCCCCTCTCCACCCCGGCGCGTTTCGTCTGACGCTCCATCCGTGAGTCGCTGCTCCCGGCCGTCCTCAGTTTCGCCGGGATGCTCTGCTGCCAGGCGCTCCGTCGGCCTTTCGTCGGCAAATGATGCGGCCCCTCCTACAGAACCAGGGACAGCGGCCGCAGCTGGCGACGAGTCGATGGAACCGGATCCACCTCCCGTCAGTTGTAGCGTTGTTCCCTCGCAACCTGGCCCTCCGCGGCGGTCGAGGTGACCAGCTCTTCCCCCGTCTTGTTCCCCCAACTTTTTGACTAGCGATGGCGTTGTTTCATTGCAACATAAGAGGTATTCAATCTAATCGGGAGGAATTACAACTGCTCCTCCGCCTGCACTGTCCGCTCGTCCTTGGTCTCCAGGAAACCAAGTTGCGCCCGACTGACCGTATTGCCTTTACCCACTATACCTCGGAGCGGTATGACCTCACCCCTGTGGACGGTATCCCAGCTCATGGTGGGGTCATGTTGCTCGTTCAGGACGATGTCTATTACCATCCCATCCCATTGACCACCCCACTCCAAGCAATAGCTGTCCGCATTACTCTTTCTGCTTTTACTTTTTCGGTTTGTACCATCTACACTCCACCGTCATCTGCTGTTAGTCGGGCTGACATGATGCACCTGATCGTTCAGCTTCCCCCGCCGTTCCTATTGTTTGGCGACTTCAATGCCCATCATCCCCTTTGGGGCTCTCCTGCATCCTGTCAAAGAGGCTCACTCTTGGCGGATGTCTTCAACCATCTCAATCTTGTCTGCCTCAATACCGGAGCCCCGACATTCCTCTCGGACTCTACTCATACCTACTCCCACTTGGACCTCTTGATCTGTTCTACCACTCTTGCCCGTCGGTTCGAGTGGTATGTCCTTTCTGACACCTATTCGAGCGACCACTTCCCCTGTGTCGTTCGTCTCCTGCACCACACCCCATCCCCACGTCCTTCGAGCTGGAACATACTGAAAGCTGACTGGGGACTTTACTCCTCCCTGGCGACGTTTCCGGACCACGATTTTCCCAGTTGTGACAGTCAGGTCGAATACCTCACGGCTGTTATCATCAATGCTGCCGAACGTTCCATTCCTCGTACTACTTCTTCTTCACGTCGCGTTTCCGTCCCCTGGTGGAACGAGGCTTGTAGGGACGCTATCCGTGCTCAACGACGTGCTTTACGCACCTTTCGCCGCCATCCTACGTTGGCGAATTGTATTGAATACAAACGACTCCGAGCGCAATGCCGTAGAGTCATCAAAGACAGCAAAAAAGCTTGTTGGGCCTCCTTCACCAGCTCCTTTAACAGTTTCACTCCCTCTTCCGTCGTTTGGGGTAGCCTGCGCCGGCTGTCGGGCATTAAGGCCCACTCCTCGGTACCTGGCCTGACCTCAGGTAATGAGGTCCTTGTTGATCCTGTGGCTGCCTCCAACACCTTTGGCCGCTTTTTCGCGGAGGTTTCAAGCTCCGCCCATTACCATCCTGCCTTCCTTCCCAGGAAAGAGGCAGAAGAGGCTCGGCGACCTTCCTTCCACTCGCTGAATCTGGAAACTTATAATGCCCCATTTACTATGCGGGAACTCGAACGTGCGCTTGCAATGTGCCGGTCCTCTGCTCCGGGGCCAGATGCCATTCACGTTCAGATGCTGGCACACCTTTCTCCGGCGGGCAAAAGCTTCCTGCTTCGTACCTATAATCGCGTCTGGACCGAAGGTCAAGTCCCCATGCGTTGGCGTGACGCCGTTGTTGTTCCTATACCCAAACCCGGGAAGGATAGACACCTTCCTTCTAGTTACCGCCCCATTTCTCTTACAAGCTGTGTCTGTAAGGTGATGGAGCGCATGGTTAATGCTCGGTTAGTTTGGATTCTTGAATCTCGACGACTACTTACTAATGTCCAATGCGGCTTTCGTCGCCGCCGCTCCGCTGTTGACCACCTTGTGACCTTGTCGACATTCATCATGAACAACTTTTTGCGAAGGCGCCAAACGGTAGCCGTGTTCTTCGACTTGGAGAAGGCTTATGATACCTGTTGGAGAGGAGGTATCCTCCGCACTATGCACAAGTGGGGCCTACGCGGTCGTCTGCCCCTTTTTATTGATTCCTTTTTAACGGATCGAAAGTTTAGGGTACGTGTGGGTTCCGTATTGTCCGACGTCTTCCTCCAGGAGAACGGAGTGCCTCAGGGCTCCGTCTTGAGCGTAGCCCTTTTTGCCATCGCGATCAATCCAATTATGGATTGCATTCCACCTAATGTCTCAGGCTCTCTCTTTGTCGATGACTTCGCGATCTACTGCAGTGCCCAGAGAACATGCCTCCTGGACCGCTGCCTCCAGCGTTGTCTAGACAGCCTCTACTCATGGAGCGTGGCAAATGGCTTCCGGTACTCTGAAGAGAAGACGGTTTGTATCAACTTTTGGCGATATAAAGCGTTCCTTCCGCCATCCTTACATCTCGGTCCCGTTGTTCTCCCATTCGTGGACACAACTAAGTTTCTAGGGCTCACGTTGGACCGGAAACTGTGTTGGTCTCCACATGTCTCTTATTTGGCGGCCCGTTGTACACGTTCCCTTAATGTCCTCAGAGTTCTTAGCGGTTCATCTTGGGGAGCGGATCGCACTGTCCTGCTTCGCTTGTATCGGTCCATAGTCCGATCGAAGCTGGATTATGGGAGCTTCGTCTACTCGTCCGCTCGGCCATCCCTCTTACGCCGGCTCAACTCCATCCACCATCGGGGGATACGTCTTGCGACCGGAGCCTTCTACACTAGTCCTGTCGAGAGTCTTTACGCTGAAGCTGCCGAGTTACCGTTGACCTACCGGCGCGACATACTGCTGTGTCGGTATGCCTGCCGGCTGTTGTCTATGCCCGAACACCCCTCTTACAAGTCCTTCTTCGCCGATTCTCTCGACCGTCAGTACGGGTTATATGTGTCTGCCCTGCTGCCCCCTGGAGTCCGCTTCCGTCGCCTGCTTCGACAATTGGATTTTGCCCTCCCTACCACCTTCAGAGAGGGTGAGAGCCCGACACCACCTTGGCTCCAGGCTCCGGTTCGTATTTATCTCGACCTCAGCTCACTCCCGAAGGAGGGTACTCCGGCTGCAGTGTATTGCTCACGGTTTGTCGAACTTCGTGCTCGACTTGCTGGTCACACCTTTATTTACACCGATGGCTCCAAAACTGACGATGGTGTCGGCTGTGCCTTTGTCGTCGGGACCGCCACCTTTAAATACCGGCTCCTTGATCAATGTTCCAGCTTTACGGCCGAGCTTTTTGCTCTCCATCAGGCCATTCAGTATGCCCGCCGCCACCGTCATTCATCGTATGACCTCTGCACTGACTCACTCAGTGCTCTTCAGAGCCTTGGGGCTCCCTATCCGGTCCATCCCTTGATTCAACGAATACAGCAGTCCCTCCATTGTTTCGCTGATAATGGCGGTTCTGTCAGCTTTCTGTGGGTCCCCGGACATGTAGGAGTGCCTGGGAATGAGGCTGCGGATGCTGCAGCCAAGGCTGCAGTCCTCCAGCCTCGGCCAGCCTCCCATTGTGTCCCGTCATCTGACGTTTGTGGGGATGTATGTAAGAGGCTTGTGTCCTTGTGGTGGGATGCTTGGTCATCCCTCCAAGGAAACAAGCTCCAGGCAGTAAAACCGCTCCCAACTGCTTGGACAACTTCCTCCCGACCATCTCGGCGCGAGGAGGTCCTTCTGACCAGGTTGCGGATTGGGCATTGCCGGTTTAGCCACCGCTACCTGCTCTCTGGTGACCCAGCCCCGCAGTGCCCTTGTGGTCAGGCATTAACGGTGCGCCATGTTTTATTGTCGTGTCCCCGTTTTAGTCAATTTCGTGTTGTCCTGTCCCTGCCATCTACATTACCGGATGTTTTAGCTGATGACGCTCGAGCAGCTGCTCGTCTTCTGCGTTTTATAACTTTAACTGGCTTGACCAAAGACATTTAACCTTTTTACTTATTTCATCTGCATCTTTGTCAGGTCCTTCTGGTGTCCCCCCTTCCCCTTGAGTTTTAGCAGATTCCATGTGCTCTAACACCAGTGACTGGGCGCTAATGACCTCAGCAGTTGAGCGCCCTTAAACCCTACCCAAAAAAAAAAAAAAAAAAAAAAAGACTCGTGGTGATGTACTTTTGGGGCTATCTTGTTTATATTTACATTGTTTGGACTGCATGAAATCCTCATTGCGGCTTTGAAATGCCTGGACAACAGGTTACAATATTTATTTTTCAAGTAGTTCTTTTTTTGAAAACTAAGCATTATGAACGGAAAAGCAAGTGGCTGCTGATGCTTTTGATGAACAACTCGCATTGTTAGCAGGGTGTGGCACGGCAGTCTGCTCATGTCTTTCAGCACTGCAGTATGAGAGCAAGTAGCGTTTGTTGCTTGAATCATTCAATTTATATAAAAATGGTGATATCCGTTTGCCTAATGCTCTTCCCCGATTTTTAATCATAACTCTCTGCAGTGGCCTGGAAGCAAAATTTCCACTACAGCAGACAATTCATCTGACATTAGATTCTTACTGCTACCCATGTGAAGCCAGGGCTATAAAATACAGCTGGGAACTGCAGGCTGCATGCACATTTCATCCGGGCTGCAGTCTGAGGACACTGTCGTTACCCAATTTGATTATAGTGTTTTTTGAGAGCTTAGCAGAATGCAGGCGAGCATTATTGTGGAGTAGCATCTTTTCACGCTGTCTTCCTGGCTGCTGTTCTTGGACTGTGACTGCAAGACATCTGAGTTGTTGACAATAAATGTCAGTAGTGATGGTTACACCCAGGGGAAGCAATTTGTAGTACACCACTGTGTTACTGTTCCACCAGATGCATACTATTATCTTTCATGGGTGCACTGATCTTTGTATGACAAGTTGCTGCTTTGTTTGGGTTCAACCATTTCTTTCTGTTCATGTTACAGGCTGTATACACCCTGGAAATCCAGGAAAAACACAGGAATTTTATTGTCCTGAAAAAATTTGGAAATTTTTTAGAATTCTGGGAATTTTTGTATTAATTTCCAGTTAAATTTTTGTAATTTTGACTGATAAGAAATGATACTCTAATGAGCCTACTGCGGAATAATACTGCAGCAATGAAATGTAATGAGATAATAACACCAAAATAAAATTTTAGTTGCAAAGAAAATGCATCATTTACAGCAACAAGACACAGCGCCCACATGAGTGTCTGCAGACAACAAGATGTGTCAAAGGCTTTAGGGTGAAAACTATGCAATACTTCGTAACAACATACTGTTTTCGATGAGCATGACATCACAACTATTTACATTCCTAACAGATTGCTAGAAAATACTGTGAATGGTGGTTTGATAAGCTTTACTTTCAAACTAAATTTCCTTTTACACAAGATGAATTATGATAAGTGTGAGACTGTGTGATGCATTTGTGAAATCGTGGAGCATCAGACCCTCTTTCAAAACTTTAAACATTAAGACCAGCCACTTAAAAAAATTTCAGGCCCAGAGTACCAGCCATTTTAGCCATTATTTAAAATTTTACTGGCACATTTGCATTTGATATATCATAAAGGGTAACATACGGTAAAAAAGACCAAGCTTCAAGTTTAGTTTTTCATATTTATTTTAGTTCTTCCATAGATTACAAATTATGCAAAAATGATGGCAAAAAGTTATCCTTCAAATGGTGGGAGGTGATTTCTTGAGCAATTCCACATGTAGTTGGCTTTTCTACGGAAAAATCAGTGCTAATGGAACATTTATTCAGCCATGTAAACTACGAAATGTTCAGTGCACAGCAGTGAAATTTTTTAATCATACATGTCAGTTATTTTCAGCTGCTGCAATTTAAGCTGTGCTCATAGGATCCTGCCTAACCACGCCCTTAGAACACTCCCCCCCCCCCCCTCCCCCTCCTCCCCTGCAAGTGAACTCACAGCTCTTTGGTTAGTTCACGCTCGGCTACCATGGGGCCCCAGCCTTTGCAATTCCTCTTCCCTTTCCATTCTGCTTGTCTATCCTCCAGCTATTCTTTTTCCCCTCCCTTGGGGAACATGTGTGGGATATTTTGGTAATGTGTTCTGAAGTTTCAATAGCCTGGCATCGGAACAGTCCATCTTTTCTGTGTTTCTTTATTTCTTTCGTTTTTCAATCTCCATCTCCTACCCTTCTTCTGCTTTGGCATTTGAAGTTTCTCTTTGTTTCTTCTTCCTTCCTGTGTGGTTCTTAAGGCAAGCCTATGCTTTTGACATTTAATATGTGACTGGGTAATGTATAATTCCCAGACCCGTGTCGACAGGTAAACTTCGCATGTACCCCCTGGTTCAGGCCAGGCCCAGGGAGGGGTGATTGCCAGTTTGTCCCTCTGTCAGGAGTTCAGGAGGTGTGAACAATCACCTAAGGTGAGGGAGTCTCCAGTTGGAAGGAGTGTGCTATTGGAGATGTTGGCAGACATGGAGGACTTTTTCTCAATGAGCCCATCACCATCTCAGTCTGTCTACTAAATGTAAACAGAATGCGGCTAAAGATTCAGATACTATCCCAGGTGCACCTCGGTTCCTCATATTATCAAGTATCGAAGGAGATCAATCCTTTGCTGTGGTTATCCATTTATTATTCAGAAAAGTGTTAATACAGTTGCAGCCCCTGCAAAATCCTGCTCTCATTTATGTTCTGGGACTTCCCTTCTGGAGACCAGTTGTTACTTTCAAGCCCAACAACTGCTTACACCTTGCCTCATCCATGGGTATTCCGTTCGTGTCAAGGCCCATTGAATGCTGAATTCTTTGCATGGTGTTATTTACACTCGGCTGCTTGATGGTCTTAGCAAGGGAGAAATCCAAACTTACACCTCTGATCAGGACATCACTGCAGTCCATCAGGTAATGAAAAAGGTTGATGCAACTTTAATGCCTACCTACACACTTTTTCTCATGTTTGATTCAGTAGTGCTTCCATTGAAGATCAAAGCAGGCTGTGAAGTAATCATAGTCCAACCGTGTATTACAAACTTGATGTGTTGCTACCAGTGCCAACATTACAAGCACACTCACATGTGCTCTCAAAACACAGTCAAATGTATAACTTGTAGTAAGGATGCTCACAAGGGCAATTGCCTGCCTCCTCCTCCCCACAGTATCAATTGTAATGGCGACCATGCCACCTCATCCCTTGAATGTCCCATGTATCTCGATGAGCGGGCCATCCAGGAGATCTGGGTGAAGGAAAAAGTACCTTACCCTGTCACTTGCTAGTTGTTGGCTAGTAAAATGCCTTTCTTTTTACTGTCTGACACTTATAGTACTGTTCTTGCTACACCTCGCTCCATGAAGGACATGGCCGTGCAGACTTGCGACCTCCAGTTCAGCACTGCAGATGTAAAATCACCCAGTATCGTGGTAGCATCCCTGTCTCCTTCTACTACAGCAGTGTAATGAGCCACCAGATCTTCGCCCTCGGTGGCAAAATCACCTGCTGCACAACCAGCAGGCCGGAAAGGATAAAAAGAATACTCCTTTGAAGATCTTTTATGTTCTTCCAGCCAACAAACATCTGTCTTCATCTGCTAACCCCAAAGGCTCTAAGAAATCAAATGAAGGCTTATGTTCTTCTCCTTTCCTGACTTTGAAATCATCTTAAACAGTGTCACTGCATGATACCTCACCCTACTGACCTCCATTTCACTTGTGTGCACTGCCTAATATTTTTCTGCTCTGGAACTTGCAGGCTGACCCAGGGATAAGGGCGATGCCTCTGTTGACCTCCTGGAACAGGATCATGCAGCCTGTGCACCTTGTTCCGGCGAGTCTTCAAAGGCTAACACTAGACAGCTGCCGAGGTGACTGCCTTCATTTGTTCCCTCCTCCCCACTCCCCATTACGACTCCCCTCTGGTGAAATGATCATGACATTAGATCCAAAAAGGAGGAATTACAGCTGCTCCTGGAATCACACTGTCCACTTGTGTTCTGCCTCCAAGAAACACAATTGCGTCCTCACAACTGCTATGACCTCTCGCATTTTCTTCCAGTCCACTTTGACCCCTCCAGAGGATGGCATTCCATCTCATGAGGGAGGGGTCATGCTGCTCATCGAGCATGATGATCATAGCCAAACGATCTCGCTGAACACTCAGCTGCAAGCTGTTGCAGTCTGCATTATTCTTCCTCACCTCACCTTTTCTCTTTGTAACGTCTACTTCTCTCTGTCATTCGCTGTCACCAGGGCAGACTTCCTCCAGCTTATTGGTCAACTCTCACACTTTAGTGTGCACCATCCCCTTTGGGGCTGTTCCAGAACCTGTCCAAGAGTGCTGTCTTGACTGATCTTCTCGATCAGCTCAACCTCTTCTGTCTTAACACTTAAGCACCCACATTCTTTTCAGACTCCACGCATACCTATTCCCATTTGGACCTCTCATTCTGCACTTCCCAGTTTGTCCGTTGTATCAAGTGATCCATTCTCTCTGGCACATACTCTATTAACCGTATCCAATGTGCTATCAGTTTGTGGTCTCCTACCCACCTACTTGAAAATCCAATTGGCAGCTTTCTAATGCCAACTGAAGGTTTTACTCCTCCCTGGTGACCTTCAATGAACATCGTTTCCCCAGTTGTGATGACAAAGTACAGCAGCTTACGAACGTTATCCTTACTGCTGCAGAACATTCCATACTTCGCACTTCATTTTTACTGTGCTTTGTCATGGTTCCCTGGTGGACTGAGCCATGCCACAACACGATTCATGCACGGAGACGTGCTCTGCGTGTTTTTAACCATCATCCTATGATGGTAAACTGTAATTGTTAAAAGAAGTTGTGTGTGCAGTATCGTTTCTTTCTTAAAGATAGCAAAGAAGCTAGTTGGATTTCATTTACTCCTTCTTTTAACAATTTCACTCCCTCTACTGTCCCCCCTGCGGGTCCGGGGTAAGAATAGGCCCGAGGTATTCCTGCCTGTCGTAAGAGGCGACTAAAAGGAGTTTCAACCGTTTCGGCATTCCATGTGATGTTCCCCCTTAGGGTTTGACCTCCGTTTTTCAAAATTCTACAGAAGTACGAGCCTTTTGGGGAAGGACGCCTTACGTGGTGTATCACTGGTCCTCAGTGCACTAAGACCTTGGCACTCAGCATTGTAACGGCGTTGTAACCACACCCACTATTCCTCAAATTGGGCCTAAAAGCCTGATGGGTTGCACAAGTTCCGCCCATAGTGCGTCCCCATCTGCACCTACGATCATGATGGACTTTCCATGGCACTCGAAATCCAGCACGGTAGCCAGCCCGTTGTGGTGGGGTCGTCATGTACCCTCTGTGTTGTAGCCCCCTGACAACACAGGGATCGTACTGCCGATACTTGAGCTGCACCCTCCCCACGTCGGCCAAGGAGTAGATGCCCGTCTCCTTGGGGCATCAGGACTCCCGGCAACGATCGTCCTGCCAGGTGGCCCTTGCTGAGGCTGGGTGGCGCCCGTGGGGAGAGCCCCTGGTCGGAGTGGATGGTATCGGGGCGGACGTTTCGCAGATGAAACGTCAACATGTATCAGGTCGCTCTGGGGCCGAGTCTTTTAAAAAGAAAGGTACTGTCTCTGGTTCTGGTTCTCCTGCCCTTTCCCCTTCCCCTTCCCTGGGAGGAAGGACAGGCCTGCCAGCTTGGGGCGAAGTACTTCCCCCGCTATTTAGTCTGTTCTCGGACCGATGGGTGGACGTTCGCCACCTCCAAGCCCATGTTCTTTGTCCAGCACATCGAGGACATCTTCGGGGAAATCGAGGCTCTCAGTAAAATGCGTTTCGGGGTCCGTTCTTATAAAGACCGCCTCCGCCACACAGTTGGCGGCGCTCCAGGCGTGCGACCGACTAGGGGACATCCCAGTGTCCATTGTCCCGCATCTGTCACTGAATAGGACGCAGGGGGTTATTTTTCATTGGGACCTCCTGCTGCAGTCTGATGAGGAGCTCAGGGCCAACCTGGAGCGCCGAGGCGTGCATTTCGTCCGGCGAGTTCAGCGCGGCCCCAAGGACCGTCGCATCGACACCGGAGCCTTTATCCTCACCTTCGAGGGGATGTTCTCCCGGAGAAGGTAAAGGTGATGTGCTACCGGTGCGACGTGCGACCTTACGTCCCGCCTCCTATGCGCTGCTTTTGGTGTTTGCGCTTTGGGCACATGTCGTCACGGTGTGAGGCTGAGCCCCTTTGTGGCGATTGTGGACGTCCTCTTCGTGAAGAACATACATGCACTCCACCACCTCGGTAGGTCAATTGTCCTGGCATCCACTCACCTAGATCTTTAGACTGCCCCGCGTATCAGAAGGAGAAGAAGATTCAAGAATTAAAAACTTTGGATCGTCTCTCATATTCTGAGGCCAGGAAGAAGTATGACCACCTCCATCCCGTGACGTTGACAACTTCGTTTGCCACAGTCGTGTCCACTCCTTCCACAGTATCCTCACCCTATCCTGTCCCCCCTCCACCTCCTCACCCCATCCGGGGTCTGTGCCTCCGCCTCTCAAATCCCTCCCTTCCAAATCCTCCTCGCTCGCGGCCCCTGCCCCCTCTGCCCCAGGGGCCACCCTTCCTCCTACTCCCCCTCCGCCGCCTGAGAAGCAATCCTCTTCTCAGGCGTCCATTGGGGAAACGTTCCGGACCCCGGCTTCCAAGGTCCGGCGTTCCAAAACGGACCCCGCGCGTGAGGACCTTCTTCGGGTCCAGCCCACAATCCCCGTGCCTCATCGGACTTCCAAGAAGTCTTTATCCCCCTCTCCACCCCGGCGCATTTCGTCTGATGCTCCATTCGTGAGTCGCTGCTCCCGGCCGTCCTCAGTTTCGCCGGGACGCTCTGCTGCCAGGCGCTCAGCTGGCCTCTCATCGGCGAATGATGCTGCCCCTCCTACGCAACCCGGGAAAGCAGCCGCTGCTGGCGACGACTCGATGGAACAGGATCCGCCTCCCGCCGGTTGTAGCGTTGTTCCCTCGAAACCTGCCCCTCCGCGGCCATCGAGGTGACCAGCTCTTCACCCGTTTCGTTCCCCCTCTTTTCTGACTAGCGATGGCTTTGTTACATTGGAACATAAGAGGTATTCGATCTAATCGGGAGGAATTACAACTGCTCCTCCGCCTGCACTGTCCGCTCATCCTTGGCCTCCAGGAAACCAAGTTGCGCCCAACTGACTGTATTGCTTTTACCCACTATACCTCGGAGCAGTATGACCTCACCCCCGTTGACGGTATTCCAGCTCATGGTGGGGTCATGTTGCTTGTTCGGGACGATGTCTATTACCATCCCATCCCATCGACCACCCCACTCCAAGCAATACCTTTCCGTATTACTCTTTCTGCCTTCACTTTTTCTGTTTGTACCGTCTACACTCCATCGTCATCCGCAGTTAGTTGGGCTGACATGATGCACCTGATTGTTCAGCTTCCTCCGCCGTTTTTATTGTTTGGCGACTTCAATGCCCATCATCCCCTTTGGGGCTCTCCTGCATCCTGTCAGAGAGGCTCCCTCTTGGCGGATGTCTTCAACCATCTCAATCTTGTCTGCCTCAATACTTTCCTCTCGGACTCTACTCATGCCTACTCCCACTTGGACCTCTCGACCTGTTCTACCACTCTTGCCCGTCGGTTCGAGTGGTATGTCCTTTCTGACACCTATTCGAGCGACCACTTCCCCTGTGTCGTTGGTCTCCTGCACCACACCCCATCCCCACGTCCTTCGAGCTGGAACATACCGAAAGCTGACTGGGGACTTTACTCCTCCCTGGGGACCTTTCCGGACCACGTTTTTCTCAGTTGTGACAGTCAGGTCGAATACCTCACGGCTGTTATCATCAATGCTGCCGAACGTTCCATTCCTCGTACTACTTCTTCTTCACGTCGCGTTTCCGTCCCCTGGTGGAATGAGGCTTGTAGAGATGCTATCCGTGCTCGACGACGTGCTTTACGCACCTTTCGCCGCCATCCTACGTTGGCGAACTGTATTGGATACAAACGACTCCGAGCGCAATGCCATAGAGTCATCAAAGACAGCAAAAAAGCTTATTGGGCCTCTTTCACCAGCTCCTTTAACAGTTTTACTCCCTCTTCTGTCGTCTGGGGTGGCCTGCGCCAGCTGTCGGGCACTAAGGCCCACTCCTCGGTACCTGGCCTGACTTCAGGTAATGGGGTCCTTGTTGATCCTGTGGATGTCTCCAACACCTTCGGCCGCTTTTTCGCGGAGGTTTCAAGCTCCGCCCATTACCACCCTGCCTTCCTTCCCAGGAAAGAGGCAGAAGAGGCTTGGCGACCTTCCTTCCACTCGCTGAATCTGGAAAATTATAATGCCCCCTTTACTATGCGGGAACTCGAACGTGCACTTGAACTGTCCTGGTCCTCTGCTCGGGGGCCAGATGCCATTCATGTTCAGATGCTGGCACACCTTTCTCCGGCAGGCAAAAGCTTCCTTCTTCGTACCTACAGTCGCGTCTGGACCGAAGGTCAATTCCCTATGCGTTGGCGTGACGCCGTCGTTGTTCCTATACCCAAACCTGGGAAGGATAGACGCCTTCCTTCTAGTTACTGCCCCATTTCTCTTACAAGCTGTGTCTGTAAGGTGATGGAGCACATGGTTAACACTTGGTTAGTTTGGATTCTTGAATCTCGCGCGGATACTTACCAATGTTCAATGCCGCTTTCGTCACCGCCGCTCCGCTGTTGACCACCTTGTGACCTTGTCGACATTCATCATGGACAACTTTTTGCGAAAGTGCCAAACGGTAGCCGTGTTCTTCGATTTGCAGAAGGCTTATGATACCTGTTGGAGAGGAGGTATCCTCCGCACTATGCACAGGTGGGGTCTACGCAGTCGCCTGCCCCTTTTTATTGATTCCTTTTTAACAGATCGAAAGTTTAGGGTACATGTGGGTTCCGTATTGTCCGACGTCTTCCTCCAGGAGAATGGAGTGCCTCAGGGCTCCGTCTTGAGCATAGCCCTTTTTGCCATAGCGATCAACCCAATTATGGATTGCATTCCACCTAATGCCTCAGGCTCTCTTTTTGTCGATGACTTCGTGATCTACTGCAGTGCCCAGAGAACATGCCTCCTGGACCGCTGCCTTCAGCGTTGTCTAGACAGCCTATGCTCATGGAATGTGGCAAATGGCTTCCGGTTCTCTGAAGAGAAGACGGTTTGCATCAACTTTTGGCGATATAAAGCGTTCCTTCCGCCATCCTTACATCTCGGTCCCGTTGTTCTCCCATTCGTGGAAACAACTAAGTTTCTAGGGCTCACACTGGACAGG
Source organism: Schistocerca americana (assembly GCF_021461395.2). NCBI lineage: Eukaryota > Metazoa > Arthropoda > Insecta > Orthoptera > Acrididae > Schistocerca > Schistocerca americana. Next base: position 673,845,776 of record NC_060120.1, on the reverse strand, counting down.
AAACATTGTTGGTCTCTGCTCGTCTCTTATTTGACTGCCCGTTGTACACGTTCCCATAATGTCCTCAGAGTTCATAGTGGTTCATCTTGGGGAGCGGATCGCACTGTCCTGCTTTGCTTGTATCGGTCCATAGTCCGATCAAAGCTGGATTATGGGAGCCTCGTCTGCTCGGCCATCCCTCTTACGCCGTCTCAACTCCATCCACCATTGGGGGTTACGTCTTGCGACCGGAGCATTCTACACTAGTCCCGTCGAGAGTCTTTATGCTGAAGCTGCCGAATTACCATTGACCTACCGGCGCGACGTACTGCTTTGTCGGTATGCCTGCCAGCTGTTGTCAATGCCCGACCACCCCTCTCATCAGTCCTCCTTCGCTGATTCTCTTGACCGTCAGTATGGGTTGTATGTCTCTGCCCTGCTGCCCCCCGGAGTCCGCTTTCGTCGCCTGCTTCAACAATTGGATTTTGCCCTCCCTACCACCTTCAGAGAGGGTGAGAGCCCGGCACCACCTTGGCTCCAGGCTCCGGTTCATATTTATCTCAACCTCAGCTCGCTCCTGAAGGAGGGTACTCCGGCTGCAGTGTATTGCTCACGGTTTGTCGAACTTCGTGCGCGACTTGCCAGTCACACCTTTATTTACACTGATGGCTCCAAAACTGACGATGGTGTCGGCTGTGCCTTTGTCTTCGGGGCCGTCACCTTTAAATACCGGCTCCTCGACCAGTGTTCCAGCTTTACGGCCGAGCTTTTTGCTCTCCATCAGGCCGTTCAGTATGCCCGCCGCCACCGCCATTCATCGTATGTACTCTGCTCTGATTCACTCAGTGCTCTTCAGAGCCTTGGAGCTCCGTATCCGGTCCATCCCTTGGTGCAATGGATCCAGCAGTCCCTCCATTTGGGTGCTGACGATGGCTCTCCTGTCAGCTTTCTGTGGGTTCCCGGCCATGTAGGAGAGCCTGGGAATGAGGCTGCTGATGCTGCAGCCAAGGCTGCAGTCCTCCTGCCTCGGCTAGCCTCCCATTGTGTCCCGTCATCTGACGTTAGTGGGATTGTTTGTAAGAGGCTTGTGTCCTTGTGGTGGGATACTTGGTCATCACTTCAAGGAAACAAGCTCCGGGCAGTAAAACCGTTCCCAACAGTTTGGACAACCTCCTCCCGACCATCTCGGCAAGAAGAGGTCCTTCCGACCAGGTTGCGGATTGGGCATTGCCGGTTTAGCCACCGCTACCTGCTCTCCGGTGACCCAGCTCCGCAGTGCCCTTGTGGTCATGCATTAACAGTGGGCCATGTTTTATTGTCGTGTCCCTGTTTTAGTCAATCTCATGTTGTCCTGTCTCTGCCATCTACTTTACAGGATATTTTAGCTGATGACGCTCGAGCAGCTGCTCGTGTACCTCGTTTCATTACTTTGACTGGCATGTCCAAAGACATCTAACTCTTTCATTTATTTTATCTGCATCTTTGTAAGAACTTTCTGGTGTCTCCCCCCCCCCCCCCCCCCCCCTTGAGTTTTACTAGATTCTGTGCGCTCTAACAATTGTGACTGGGCGCTAAAGACCTCAGTAGTTGAGTGCCCTTAAACCCCAAACAAAAAAAAAAAAAAACAAAAAAAAAACTCCCTCTACTGTTGTGTAGGGCAGCCTCTGTTGGCTCTCTGGGACCAACTTCCATTCCCCAATTTCCAGCCTGACTTATTCAGGTTGTATACACCCTAGGACAACTGGGAAATCCGGGAGAAAGTGGGAATTTTTTCAGCTGGGGAAAACCTGGGAATTTTTCGTTGTTTTAGTTTTCAGTTAAATTTTTATAAATGAGAGAAAAAAAAAATCTTAAGTTGCAAAGAAAATGTGCCATTTATAGCTACAAAACACAGTGCACACACAAGTGTCTACCAACAGGAAAATGTGTCAAAGGCTTTGGGGTGAAGACTATGCAATACACCATGACAACAAGCTGCTTCCAAAGGGTGAGACATCAAAACGGGGTACATTAGATTTGTTTGAGTAGTTGCCAGCAGTCTCGTGCCCAGTTCAGTTGCGTATTAGCGGTACCTTGTTCCGCTTCTGGCTACTTAAAGTGTGGCTGGTAGCTATATCAGCTGTAGCAATAGCCAGTCAGATGCTACCTGGAAAAATTTTTCTGGCAGCACCAAAAGCTGCCAGATTTGCGCATGTGCAGAGCAGTCTGAGTTGTAGTGGGGATGGGGTAGTCTCCATGTGACCCGGTTTTATGATTTTGCTCTTTCCTCTTTGTTTAAAACTCTCACATCAAATAATAACAAAACAATTTTCTGTGGCCAGGAGCTATCAAGTGAATTAAAATACCATCACATAATTACGGAAGGCAAAAATACTTTATTTCTAATGTATTTTTATTTACACATTTTTGGCAGTCTAGCATTAATTGCCTTGCAGAACAAACAATTACTTTTGTCACTATGCTAAAGAAATTTAGCTTGTATTAATCTTTTTTCACAGAAGCAGTCTTTTATTTGAAATGAAGTGTTTTATTCCACACCATTGGTTAGTTTCAGCTGCTCGCTGAATTTCAAGTGCACATTTTCACCTTCCAGCATGTATGGCGGTATTTCATAATAAAGAACCAAACGTGAAGTAGTACAGTACTGGTACTCCAAGAAAATTTGCATCCTGAAAACCACACTGGAAAGCTTAATATCAAGTTGGGGCGTACTTCATTGTGAATCTGGCCATACGAATGTGCACTTTCAGGCGAATTACGCATTTTAGCAGGGTTTATGAAATTCCAATGCTCTTGGAATATCCTGTAATGTTCTGTTTTTGTATGATATAATAATCATATGAATAATGCTGTATATGCACGAACACCGAGCGAGGTGGCGCAGTGGTTAGACACTGGACTCGCATTCGGGAGGACGACGGTTAAATCCCGCGTCCGGCCATCCTGATTTAGGTTTTCCGTAATTTCCCTAAATCACTCCAGGCAAATGCCGGGATGGTTCCTCTGAAAGGGCACGGCCGACTTCCTTCCCCATCCTTCCCTAATCCGATGAGACCGATGACCACGCTGTCTGTTCTCCTTCCCCAAACAACCAACAACCAACCAACCTATGCACGAACATTACGGCTTCCTACGTTATCATAGCTAAAACTGAACACTTCAAGGACCAGCCACTTAGAAGAATTTTGAATCCAGAAGACTAGATATATGACATTATTTAAAATGTTACTGGCACTTTTGTGTGATGTATGTTAAAGTGTAACACACGCAAAAAAAGACCAATATTGTATGTGAAAACTTAGCCTTTGTACACTATGTATATTAATTTAAACCACTATCTTTTCCTATTTGTGTGTTCACACTACTTAACAGTAATGTTGCTATTGACTGACTGCATCACATGTCCTGTGCTCTGAATATCTGCTATCATCAACTGGCAAAATCACCTGACACGAGCTATGATTGGCCTACAAAAGCAAATCACAATCTTGATTTAATTGCTTCGGAAACTAACGTGCTGCTTTTGGTTGAAGTCAAATTCATACTTTCGTAATATGAAGATATGCAGTGTATGTGTAGCCCAAGATCAAAGAGCTTTCCAACAAACATGACCACCACCTATTCCTCTTCTTCTTCCTCCTCCTCCTCCTCCTCCTCCCCCTCCCCCTCCCCCTCCCCCTCCCCCTCCTCACCCTTAAGTGATGGGAAGTACTACGCCAATGAATAAAACCTTAGCCATTCAAAGGATTGATATGTTTTACAGTTTTGAGGGAAAGTGTGCTGTCACTTAATGTGGGAAAAGTTTATTTGCACCCAAGAAAAGTGTATTTTTTAACCGGGGAAAAACGGAATTTTTTTCGCCTTGACCAGGTATGGACCCTGCTGTTACCTCCAACACCTTAGGCCACTATTTTGCAGAGATTTTGAGCTCCACCCACCATATCCCGTCTTCCTCCCTCGGAAATTAGTGGAGGCGGCTCAGGTGATGCCCTTCTCCTCTCAGAATCATCAATGCTACAATGCCGCCTTTACTATGAGAGAGTCAGATCATGCCCCCACTTCATCCCGTTCCCCTGCCCCGGGGCTGAATGATGTTGACATAAATGTGCTTCAGCACCTTTCTCTTAAGGGGCATTTTCCGCTTCTTACGTACAATTGCATTTGAGCAGATGGCATGTTTCCAAACACTGGTGTGAAGCCACTGTCATACCCACACCTAAGCCTGGTAAGAACAAACACCTTCCTTGTGGCTGGCACCCCATTTCTCTCACCAGCTGTGTTAGCAAGGTGACAGAACATATGATTCATGTCTAGCTGGTATGGTGGCTCAAGTCTCGCAATCTACAAACCACTGCACAATGTGGATTTCGAGCATGCTGCTCTGCGGTTGGCCATCTTGTCACTTTATCAAACCTTGTCATGAAGCATTTTCGGTGGAATAACAGACTGTGGCTGTGTTTTATTTTGATTTGGAGAAAGCCTACAACACCTGTTGGAGGACTGGCATCCTCCATACTCTATATACATATGGGGCTTCCATGGCCATCTGTTCCATTTCCTTAAGGAATTCTTAAAAGAAAGTGTTTTCAAGGTATGTGTGGATTCAGCCTTGTCAGACATCTTTATCCAGAAGAACGAGTTGCCTCGAGGCTCGATCCTGAGAGCCGTTCTTTTTGCTACAGCCATTAATCCCTTTATGACCTGTCTCCCACCAGGCATCTCTGGCTCCCTTTTCATGATGAATTCACAATCTATTGCAGTTCTCCATGCGCTTGTCTCCATGAGTGGCGTCTTCAGTGATGTCTCATCATCTTTAGTTGTGGAGCATCGGCATTGGCTTTCATTTTCCACTGAGAAAACTGTTTGTATGGATTTCTGGCAGTGCAGTGGGTTTCTTTCACTGTCTTTATATCTTAGACCTGTTGTTCTCCTGTTCACTGAAACTACGAAATTACTGGCCCTCATGCTTGATAGAAAAATTTCTTAGTGCTCTAATGTCTTACCTGGCCTCCTCAAAACAAGAAAAAAATTGTCTTGCCATACTCTGTCCAGTGACATTATCCCCATACATGGTGCAAATGTTTCTGGCTGCCTCTGCTGCTGTCACCCCACTTTTAAGCTCAAACGGAAGAATTTCAGATATTTTCCGATTTCTCCACCTGTGACTCCAGTTTTTAGTATCCACAGCTCCGCTCACTATCTCCAAATGACAGTCGATAAATAAACTCTTACCAATCGGAGTACCAGTATTCAAAACAGAAATGCTTCCAGTGTCATTTCTGTGAGCAGTAAATCTGTAGTCAGAATTCAATGAAATAATGAATTGCCTGGCATTCATTTTCCCGCACTTACAATTATAACTTTATTTCGTTTACCCACTGATGAAAAATTTAAAACGTGTCTTGTCAACTGTTATTCTCCAGCATAGTTTTTTTTTTATTTTTTATTTTTTTAATTGTTCTTTGCTACACAGTCCTTACTTCAAGCCTATGCCGTCTGTATGCAATTTATGCAATAGTAGCACAATAGCATTGTCATGACCCTGTGGGCATAATTTTTCCCCACACTGATTTTAAAACGTTATCAGCCACAATGAGTCGCTGAACATCATCTGACATATGTTCCCAATCTGTTCTTGGTAATTATCAGTTTTGTTTGATTTAAATGATATACAATTTTCCACAAACTACACTTGCACACATTCTTGGAGAAGTGTACTACTTGGCAAAAGTTGCATTGTATGTACTGCTGTTTGTTCACCTCTATGCTGTTGTCATAGGCTATTATTCAGTCTTTAGAAAGACAAAACGAATAGTTGCTTCTGTATCTCATTTTGATGGCTCAAACACAGTGAAATGTAAGGAATATTGTGAGTTGGGTGACATGCTGTAGATGAATACGCAACTATTCAGCCACAGTCTTTCTCCAAGTTACCCTGATCAAAATGGGAACAATTGTTAGTGCAGTAACTTTGATTGCAATTGATTTGGTTACTTACTGATTTGACAGTGTACAAAAGAAAAAGTTGAAATGCAAAATTTATTAATTCATCCTAGTATTTGACAGCGTGGAGCACACTGCAGTGTGACATAGCGCCAATGTTTTAAAAATTTTGGTTGATGGTTGGCCCGAAGCACTTTTCACAAAGAAACAGCAATAACTCTGTTATTTTAGTCAAAGTACATGCAGTCTTATACTTAGGATGTGGTAATTTAATAATGTAACTGTATGTTATCTTTCATTTGCTTCAGCTGATTAATTCTACAAGATTATTGAGCCTTCTGGTAAGTGACCCCAATGTGACACGACGTCGCCAGCCGGCAGAATGCGTAATGGTCCTCTTCTATGCTCGTTATTGCCCATTTAGCAGCCTGGCAGCACCCCACTTCAATGCCCTCCCTAGGGCTTTTCCAGACATAAAAATGGCTGCCATTGATGCAATGAAATACCACAGGTAAGTCTACTTATGTGGTTTGATATTTTTATGTGTGTAGATTTTGTGAGCCTGTTATATACTCAATCTCATCACATTTGCTAATATGTTGTTCTTAGAGCACACATAGCTTTGTGTTCATTGACTTTAACCAAACAAAGTAATTATTGTCCATTGGTTTTCAGTTTCAATACGCAATATGGAATTGTCGGTGTCCCCACAGTAATGTTGTTCCACAATGGTCGACCAGCTGCAAAGTTCAATAATTCTGATTACACCTTAGAAATGTTTGGACGCTTTATAATAGAATATACAGGTAATCTGCTCTTGTAAATCTTCTATTGACAACTTATCATTGTTCAATCAACCAACAACTGCAAGAGACTCTGTTTGTTATATTTTGTAAATGTTATTTTTCCAGGCCTTGAACCCAAAAACAAATTGTTTGTGATGTCTGTTGACTTCAGTGGTCCTGTACCAAGTGTACCGGTCAAAGAGACTGATTACTGTCTTGTCTTGTCATGGGTGTTCATAATGCTGTGTGCAGTGTACTACTTTAGTAAGTCTGCATGGTGGCAATGGATTGTAGAAGCTGTACAGAACTCTTGGAGAGAAGCAGAAGCACACCATGAACATGTGGAGTGACAGTTAACCACTGTTCTTGTTGGAAGGGGACTGTGAACATTTCCTGCTCTTGGATTACAATCGTTGTATTGCTTGTCATTCAGGGATGGATGCCTTATTTTTTCCCAAACTTCAGTGCATTTAGCTTATCAGTTGCAGTTGATATTATCTTTTAATAGCATTTTTCTCAAAGTTGATGAAATTACGCTATATCTCAAGTGTCTCATTACTGGAAAGAACAAGATATCTCCTTTAACTTCTTGTAAATCAATTTAAGAAGTTGAAACAGTGGAATGAAGGGGGTTTATCTGTTACTGATGATCAATTTGAAGTGTTAAAATAAAGAAAATTGTACCTCTTTCAACCAAAGCATTACTATTTACAAATGTCAGTGTTATGTAATCAGATTATATAGTGTTCTTTCAGGAGTCAGTGTCACATCTTGATTTTCTTGTCATCTGAAAAGTAAGTTAAGGTAGCATCAACTAATTTCAAATGAGTTCATGCTGTGAACAAAACAAGGTACATGGAAAAACTCATTATGTTCCTAGATTTTGCTTCAGTTACTTAGTTACAACAGTAATGAAAATGTTGCATTATCTTTATTTAGTCTTTGTTAAAAATGCAGCTGTTTTAAGAAAATATAAATGCACAATTTTAAATAATTTATTTTAGTTATTTCATCCTTTGTTAATCTCATAAGACTGTATTTAACATTTTATTATTATTAAGGAAAAAATTATCTCTAGTTTACTCTGGTAAGTTATAGTAGCCTTAAAAATTGAAGAAAAAGAAATTGTTCACTTGAGCTGATGGGAATGTTGAGCCACGAAAATTAGTGGTTTTTGTAGTTATCCCCTGTTACTGCATCGACCGCACCAGCACCTTGCTGGCCGTGAGCATAGCAAGACGCCAGTGCCTGCAGGCATGGGTCCATCTGCTAAATGGTGGCACTGTCAAACAGCGACAGCAGCAGCACGTGGAGGCCATCTCCTACACCCAATGGACAGTGCCACCTCCCGAGTTGGACTTGCAACCTGTGGTTCTTGGTGTGGTCCACAGCCTTAATATGTTTGAAGGAAGAAAATGTGGTCAAATAGGCTGTAATATGTTTATTTTCCATGCTGTTAGCTAATTTCAACTGTTTGTCGTTTTCAAGTCCTTGGCACAAGCTTCAAGCTCCACATCACACTTGAATAAATAGTCTGTACGTATGTGAATGCACACACAACTTTCATACACGTGTGTAGTCCATATACAAGTCAATAGTGCACTAGATTACATCCATTAGTAATATTTGTATAGAAAACTTTCTGTATACATATTAGATGTAATCTAGTGCAGTATTGAATTGTATTTGTGCTACGCACCCACTTGAAGGTTGTGTGTACCTTTACGAATGTACTGGCTATTTGGTCAAATGTGACAAGTGCTTCAAAATGACTAACAGCCAATATTAGCTAATAGCATGGGCAATAAATATAATACAGCCCGTTTGGACCCTGTTTCTTTGCTTAAAATATCTGTTATAATGGCTGTACATACTCCTGTATATGGTCCAGGTTGTGAACAGTAACAAAAAAAGAATAATCTTGTATACAAGCACCAGAGGTAACATTCAAGATGTATATGTAAGAGCCTGTAATGAAGTGGATAAAACAATACGATCAGATTTGAAAATAACTTCCAGTTAATAACAAGATACAAGAGAATAGGATAAAATGAAAGAATCATGTTGATAGAATGTCGGAATACAGATTGCCATAAAAGATAATGAATTATTGACCGACTGGAGAGGGAGAACTAGGTAGACCTGTAAGGGATGGATGGATAATAGACTAAAACAGGTGATTGCAACATCTAATGGTTGGAAGGAGGTGGTGACGATTCATTCATGTGCTTACTTGACTTTCTTTGGACTCGGCCTTGCTATGTACGTGACCCTTGTATGGAACTTATAAACTAGTAAGTTCTGCTTGAGTGAGTAACTGAGTGGTGGCATTGTCTTGTCGCAACTTACAATGATTTTTGTAACCATCATCTTTAGGCAAAGTCGAAGATAGGGACAAAACTCATTGAAATGTTGTGACAAGGTGATGTTACCACTCAGCTGATCACACAAGAAGAATTTATCACTAAAATACACCAAGGAGGCCCAGTAGCAGCTGCTGTGTAAGAGCACATGAACACCCTAACATTCGACACCTTGTGTGCTTATTGGTTGTTTTTCTTTGAATGTTGTTAAATGTAACATAGATGCTGCCGTCTGAAAGATATGGCACTTAAATCTGCTGCGCTACTGCTCCGCTAGACTCCATGAAACTTAGCAAGAGGGTTGTGAACACACCCTCAGTTGTGCGCGTTTTAAGGAGCTTTTGCACATGCACAACTCACGTGACATAATTGCCTTACTGGCCAAATACATACGGATTTGATAAAAGGTTCACAGTGTGCACAGCTAGCCCTTGCCACTCGACTAGAAGTTTATGTCAGTGCCAAAGCACACTGTGGAAGACTTTTATCCCCATTCGCTCAGCATAAATCCTGCTAGATGATAGCACATTCCTCAGATTTGCTAATTCACTTACCATGTACTGTAGTAAAATTATATCAGCCATCAGTATATGTTAAAGTTGTACTGGCAGTAAACTTATTTTGTGGGTTTCTGAATGAGTTGTAGTATATTAAGTTATGAATTTTTTACCACACAGTAATCCATTTGAGACGCTGACAAGGGAAACTCCCATGGCACCCTCTCAGATTTGGTGGTAAAAGGGTGCGGTGAAGCCTGTCAGAAACTGAACACAGATGAAGCATGAAAACAGGAAGAAAGTCTACTGAATTGTGAAAAAAAATGCAAAATAGAAACAGTGAACGGTCCATGATCAGGAAGTGCAATACAGAGAACTGAGCAGAGCTGTGGAAACTCCATTGTGCCGCAGTTTTTTTTTTTCCACGGTGTAATGTCCGTTTGCAATAGCAAGGTTTAAGGAAGGGGCCTATAATGACGGTTTATTCTGCACAATTACTGTATTAGCAGCCAAAAGTGAGTGGCTTTCAAATGGGAAATGTCAACATTTGACGACAAGGTGGCAACTGAATCGAATCCTCCGCTGGAAAACACAAACACGTCTTTTAAGTCATACACATCAGTGACAGTACATTTGTCATATGATAGGAATGTCTTACCGATGCACCTAATTTGTACACCTAGTAAGTGAGTGAGATTTGTATGAATCTGAATGTGATCACTTCCAAGGAAATGATGAAAAGTAATAGTTTGTCACATAAGCTGCAACAAATGAATGCAGCAGTTGCACAATCACACAGTATCTCTGTGCTGTGTCAAAACATACCTTTTCAACATTTTTGAAGTTGCATTCCATTTTGGAAGTCTTGACTCTTGAATTCCATTATTGTAATGTCGTTCACACCCATTTATTTGTTGTTTTCATTTCTGTGAGAAGTCTATGTGGTATCTTGCATGCTCCCACAATTCATCATGCTTGCTTTCGACGGTAATGTATTATTATCACATGACTCATATTCTATAACCAGTGTATAGTACAATAACCGCCAAAACTACAGAAAGAGAACAAACATTCCAATGACCCCGGAGAGTTCACTGTTCTGAAAAAAAAAAATGAAATTTAGTGCTATGAGGGAGTTTTGAACACGACCCGCCCGCCTAACAAGGTATCACTGTCCTTATTTTGTTTTTTATTTTATTATTTTTTTGTCACAGTTCAGTACACCCTCTTCCTGTTTTCATGCTTGATCTGTGTTCAGTTTTTGATGGGCTATCCACTGGGCCACCTGAGGGGGATGCGATGGGGAGTTGCCCTTGTGAGAATCATAAGGGCCTAACGCACAGCACCGTCAATTGCAAGAGTGTAGCATTCATTCATGCTTTTGAAATCTGTTGATCTTATGGTGAGTCAGGTTTATCTGTGTGGTAGGCCCACATTGCATATATGAAAAATCATGAAAAGGTGTATCACTGCTTTCTCTGATTTTCGCTTAAATGTGGAATCGACGGGGGTATGCTTTAGGCCCTTATCGATCTCAGTGCCTCATTTGTATTCTAGTAAGTGACCATGTTGGTAGACATTACTACTTGAGTTTAATCATTTCTACAAACGGCACTTTGCATTTGGAGTTGGTTGTTTCCTGTGTGGGAATTAGCTTTCTTGTGCAGTGAACTATGTTGAGTCTATTTTAAATGCTAGCAGAAAAGTAAAGTTGTAAGGATGGGTCGTGAGTCTTGCTTGTGTAGCTCAGTTGGTAGAGAACTTGCCTGCAAAAGGCAAAGGTCCCGAGTTCGAGTGTCGGTCCGGCACACAGCTTTAATCTGCGAGGAAGTTCCATAACAGCGCATGCTCCACTGCAAAGTGAAAATCTCATTCTGGGAACAGAAAAGTAAATTACTAGGAAAAGTTAGTCACAAAGGAACTAGGGTCTCTGAGAACAGATCGTTTGTTTGAGAGAATGACGAAATCAAATAAGTGTGACTACAAATGAGCAAGGAAAGTGTACAGTTAGCACAAGCTGCCATTTTGGTGCAGTGTAATAATATCTGATTTTCAGCCTGGAAGTAAATTCGTGAACTTATACATCTCTTAGGGATCTTGTACATTTGTCCGAAAAAATGGAAAAGCATAAAAACTACCACTTACACAAAAATGCGAAATCGTGAGTTGCAAAAACTTACACAGTAATTTGTTATTGCCCTAAACTGTACTTAATTATGTACGAAACACAAGAATACCACAAAAACAATTCTTTCTTTTGTCAGAAAAGCTATGCATGTTGTTGTTACTATTATTATTATTATTATTATTATTTTCTTCTTTCCTTTCTCAGACCTTAGGTCTGGTTAAAAATGGAAAGTGACGTGGACCTTGATCAAGCGTGACTTCCTTTTAACTGCATGGTATATGTTATATTGCATTTAGGAACTTTCGGGTGATTGAACATGTATCAATAATTACGGATTTCTGTAGTTGTTTATATAAGTTTGGATGTAGCTGTATTGCATTGATGTAATGGTGGATATTGTGTGGTATGACTCCTGTTTTTGATAGTATAATTGGTATAATGTCAACTTTATCCTGATGCCACATGTCCTTGACTTCCTCAGCCAGTTGGATGTATTTTTCAGTTTTTTCTCCTGTTTTCTTTTGTATATTTGTTGTATTGGGTATGGATATTTCGATTAGTTGTGTTAATTTCTTCTTTTTATTGGTGAGTATGATGTCAGGTTTGTTATGTGGTGTTGTTTTATCTGTTATAATGGTTCTGTTCCAGTATAATTTGTATTCATCATTCTCCAGTACATTTTGTGGTGCATACTTGTATGTGGGAATGTGTTGTTTTATAAGTTTATGTTGTAAGACAAGCTGTTGTTGTATTATTTTTGCTACATTGTCATGTCTTCTGGGGTATTCTGTATTTGCTAGTATTGTACATCCGCTTGTGATGTGATCTACTGTTTCTATTTGTTGTTTGCAAAGTCTGCATTTATCTGCTGTTTGCAAAGTCTGCATTTATCTGTTGTAGTATTGGGATCTTTAATAATATGCTTGCTGTAATATCTGGTGTTTATTGTTTGATCCTGTATTGCAATCATGAATCCTTCCGTCTCACTGTGTATTGCCTTTTCTTAGCCATGTGTTGGATGCGTCTTGATCGATGTGTGGCTCTGTTAGATGATACGGGTGCTTGCCATGTAGTGTTTTCTTTTTCCAGTTTACTTTCTTCGTATCTGTTGATGTTATGTAATCTAGAGGGTTTTAGAAGTCGTTATGAAATTGCAGTGGTGTAGCCGATGTATTTATATGAGTGATTGCTTTGTGTATTTTGCTAGTTTCTGCTCATTCTAGAAAGAATTTTCTTAAATTGTCTACCTGTCCATAATGTAGGTTTTTTATGTCGATAAATCCCCTTCCTTTCTGCTTAATGTGAATCTTTCTGTTGCTGAATGTATGTGATGTATTCTATATTTGTGGCATTGTGATCGTGTAAGTGTATTGAGTGCTTCTAGGTCTGTGTTACTCCATTTCGCTACTCCAAATGAGTAGGTCAATATTGGTATAGCATAAGTATTTATACCTTTTGTCTTGTTTCTTGCTGTCACTTCTGTTTTCAGTATTTTTGTTAGTCTTTGTCTATATTTTTCTTTTAGTTCTTCTTTAATATTTGTATTATCTATTCCTATTTTTTGCCTGTATCCTAGATATTTATAGGCATCTGTTTTTTCCATCGCTTCTATGCAGTCGCTGTGGTTATCCAATATGTAATCTTCTTGTTTAGTGTGTTTTCCCTTGACTATGCAATTTTTCTTACATTTGTCTGTTCCAAAAGCCATATTTATATCATTGCTGAATACTTCTGTTATCTTTAGTAATTGGTTGAGTTGTTGATTTGTTGCTGCCAGTAGTTTTAGATCATCCATGTAGAGCAAATGTGTGATTTTGTGTGGGTGTGTTCCAGTAATATTGTATCCATAATTTGTATTATTTAGCATCTTGGATAGTGGGTTCAAAGCAAGGCAGAACCAGAAAGGACTTAATGAGTCTCCATGGTATATTCCACGCTTAATCTGTATTGGCTGTGATGTGATATTATTATAATTTGTTTGGATATTAAGTGTGGTTTTCCAGTTTTTCATTACTATGTTTAGGAACTGTATCAATTTAGGATCTACTTTGTATCTTTCCAATATTTGTAGTAACCATGAGTGGGGTACACTATCAAAAGCTTCTTGGTAATCAATGTATGCGTAGTGTAGCGACCTTTGTTTAGTTTTAGCTTGATATGTCACCTCTGCATCTATTATCAGTTGCTCTTTACATCCTCGTGCTCCTTTGCAACAGCCTTTTTGTTCTTCATTTATAATTTTGTTCTTCATTTATAATTTTGTTCTGTGTTGTATGTGTCATTAATTTCTGTGTAATGACTGAAGTTAATATTTTGTATATTGTTGGTAGGCATGTTATGGGGCAATATTTAGCTGGGTTTGCTGTGTCTGCTTGATCTTTGTTTCAGGTAAGTTATTCCATGTTCAAGTGTATCAGGGAATGTGTATGGGTCTGCAATGTAACTGTTAAATAATTTAGTTAGATGTGAATGTGTTGAGGTGAACTTCTTTAGCCAGAAATTTGCTATTTTATCTTTTCCAGGGGCTTTCCAATTGTGAGTAGAATTAATTGCTTGGGTGACTTCATGTTGCAAAATTATCACTTCAGGCATTTGTGGTATCATCTTGTATGTGTCTGTTTCTGCTTGTATCCACTGTGCATGCCTGTTATGTTGTACCGGGTTTGACCATATGTTGCTCCAGAAGTGTTCCATGTCTGTTATGTTTGGTGGATTGTCTATTTTAATGTTATTATTATTATTATTATTATTATTATTATTATTAATTTTGATATAATTGGCAGTGGCTGTAGTTGTATAAATTTGTTGATAAGCATAACTGTTATACAGCATATGCTATTAATTTCACACACTCAAATTTATATGAATCTCAAAATTTGTGAACACCCAGAATGTACACTACGCGATCAAAAGTATCCGGACCCCCCTCCCCAAAAACATAATTTTTTTGTATTAGGTGCATTGTGCTGCCATCAACTGCCACGTACTCCATTTCAGCAACCTCAGCAGTCATTAGACATTGTGAGAGAGCAGAATAGGGTGCTCTGTGTGAAATATGCTCACTATTTTTATATACTTGAATTTAGCATATTTCGTGACAGTACTCACTTTTCCGTGGATGCTTATAAGATGATATTTGACTTTTTTGTGTTGGCTTCAGTCATCTAGTGAAAGTATGATTCCATAATGCTGTTTCGTCGGCTGCGGAAATGTCCTGGTTCAATGTGTTTGCCTCATTTTTGGTGCTTCAAATACCATTTTTTCCGAATGTGCTTCCTTCTTGATGTTTATATAAAAAAGTAGTAGAATAACTCATTTTTGCTGGTCACTTGCAAATTGTTATAACGGGGACCTGTACATCGTTCCACCATCACACACCTAGTGTTCACTGCCGACTGACTACGGTCAAAGACGACTCCAGTGTCAAAGACATTTCACACAACACACAAGCTTCCACTTGTAACCAGTCTCTTTGATATTATTCGTCACATCTACTAATATTAATCAATATGCTGTCACTCTCGAACATATAAGCAAATTAGCATAAAATAGGGCAAATTACAATTCACAAAAAATATACTGACAAAAATATAAGAAAACATTTACAACCTCCCTCATTATATTTGGTATAGACAAATCCGGTAGAAAATAACACATCTCCCAGATCCATCACATGTGGAACTCAAGGACTTTGACTGTGGTCAGGTGATTGGGTGTCACTTGTGTCATATGTCTGTACACGAGATTTCCACACTCCTAAACATCCCTATGTCCACTGATTCCAATGTGATAGTGAAGTGGAAACTTGAAAGGACACATACAGCCAAAAGTGTACAGGCTGACCTTGTCTGTTGACTGACAGAGACCGCTGAAATTGAAGATGGTCGTAATGTGTAATAGGCAGAGATCTATACAGATCATCACACAGGAAATCCTAACTGCATCAGGTCCACTGCAAGTACTATGACAGGTGGGTGGGAGGTGAGAATACTTGGATTTCATGGTCGAGCGGCTGCTCATAAGCCACACATCACCCTGGTAAAATGCCAAATAACGCCTCACTTGGTGTAAGGAGCATAAACATTGGACGATTGAACAGTGGAAAAACATTATGCGGAGTGACAAATCATGGTACACAATGTGGCGATCTGATGGCAGGGTATCGGTATGGCGAATGCCCGGTGAACGTCATCTGCCAGCGCGTGTGGTGCCAACAGTAAAATTCGGAGGCAGTGGTGCTATAGTGTGGTCATGTTTTTCATGGAAGGGCTTGCACCCCTTGTTGTTTTTCGTGGTACTGTCACAGCAGAGGTTTATATTGATGTTTTAAGCACTTTCTTGCTTCCCACTGCTGAAAAGCAATTCGGGGATGGTGTTCGCATCTTTCAACACGATTGAGCACCTGTTCATAATGCACAGCCTGTGGTGGAGTGGTTACACAACAATAACATCCCTGTAATGGACTAGCCTGCACAGAGTCCTGACTTGAATCTTATAGAATACCTCCGGGATGTTTCGGAACACCGACTTCATGCCTGGCTTCACCGACCGATTACGATCTCTCTCTCTGTGCAGCACTTGGTGAAGAAACCTTCCAGCACCTGATTGAACATATGCCTGCGAGAGTGGAAGCTGTCATCAAGTCAAAGGATGGGCCAACACCATATTGAATTTCAGCATTATTGATGTAGGGCACCGCGAACTTGTAAGTCATTTTCAGCCAGGTGTCCTGATACTTTTGACCACATACTGTATACTCGTGAACTACCACTGGTGGGCTCTATTCCTCAGTCATTATCATGCAAGACTCTCTTCTGTCCCTTGCCCCAACACTTTAATGCCATCTCTGACCTTCCGATGAGATCTAACCCCAGCTTCTTTCAGGATAAATTGCTGCATTTCTCTCTCGATGAGGAAGCAAGAAAGACAGTGGATGGATTCCCTACTCCAGATCTTACATCACCCATGTTGTCAATTCCAATCTTGTTCTCAGTCAGGTGCGACATATATTCAGCAGTGTTGGCCTGAGCTTCAGATCCCGTCTGCAGTTATTTTTTTGTAACGCCATAGGTTGACTCTCGTCAAGTGTTCTTTTGTTTTCTACAGAACAATCTGCACCACAGGTGGTATTTTCAGTATCTCTCTGGTGAGACATTCTCTCTGTCCTGCACAAGGGCCACTGGAGAGTGTTGAGAACAAAGAAGCTGGTTCACTTACTTGTTTATTGTCTAGGGATAGATTGTGAGATTGAACATTTAATTGCTGTTGATTCAAAGTGGCTAATCCATGACAGTGCTACTCTCCAAGCCACAGCCTACACAAGAAGATACACTCACACATTTTCTCAGTTCTTCTAAGTTCACCCCATGTGGTGAGAAGAGGTGAACTGCTGCAAGGGTGCCAACACATGATGCTGAACCTCCTGCTGCATGCCCCATACCTTCTTCAGATGCCTACATTGACGAGATGCACTTTTCAGTCTCCTATCTGGGCTTGTGCTTTTGGTCACTGCAAGTATTGCATCTTAGTGGTCATCCACTTCCAGTCGGGGAACTTTCACACTACAGATGGATGTCAGGTTGGGGCCATTTATCTAAACCAACTCTGACCACAGATGGCTGCACCTTCCTCCCTCTAGGGGTCCAGGTCTTCTTCCTCTCCTCTGTCCATGGAGTCCTCCTCTTTGTTTTTGCCTCCAGCTCGACTGAATGCAATATTGCTTACTTACCCTCCTTGGATGTTTTTCCTAACCCTCCACATGGGCCATCAGGGGCCAGGTGTGAAAAAGCTCCAACAACAACCAGTCGTGACGGGTGGTCAGCGAGCACCTCACCAGCCAGTTCCTGTTCCTATCCCTAAGGTCTCGGACGTCCCCATCGATCCATCTCAAGCTTTTCTGCCACTCCCCGCAGCTGACGTCACACTTGTGGGCATCCACCTGCGATGGAACTGTCCGGTCTTACTATCCATTGGTGGCTGGCAAGGAACTTTTGACTTTGCCAAGGTCACTCAACATTGTTCCAGACAATGTCAATGTTCTTTCCTGGGTGCTGTGTGCTGTCCATATTGCAGGGGAGGACAAAGGAGATGCACAATATGGTAATCACCCACCAAGGGGAGAGTACTGTGGTAACCTTATGTTTCCACATCTACCATATAAGCATGTTGCTGGTCATGAACATAACAAGATCGAGGTGCTGGCTCATCCAGTTAAGGCCCAACTGGATTGTGCTGGCACCTGACTGCACAGGTCTGGCTGCCAGGTCATAGTACAAACAAACCACTATAGCACCATCACATTGAGGTTGATATGCCTAACCAACGGAAAGCACCACTTTGCGAATTGGACAAGCATCCTATTTGTGATAATCCCAGAGTGAAGGGCTCTCTTTCTCATTCTGTTATGGTTCATCTTAAAGGACTACATCTTATGACAAACAGTTTATCAGATGATAGTTTATTGGTAAGTAACAGTGGTGTGAAACAGGCATGTCTTGCACTACTGGTAGGTTCTAAGAGTTCCCTTCATAAGAAAATGTGCAAATTATGTTGTGCATTATGTAGATCTGTTCAGTTAGCAAACTTTATTTGTTCATGTGGCAGAAAGTGTTCTAAGGGAACTGTAACATCATGCTTTGTCAGTAAATAATTAATATCAGTTTCTTTATGTATTAAAAGTAATTATTTTCATTAGTAATGGAAAATGATTTTATCACTGCTTGTATTACACAAGTGTGGGCTAATACATACACCTTTAGGATAAAATGTGGTCAGTGTGACATCACAGCACATAATGTGCCATGTTAAAAAAAAGGAGGTGGGAGAGGTTCATGCTAGCTGAGCACAAGTTCTAAAGCATAATGGAATGATAATACTGTATAAATAGAAATAAATATAGTAAAGGAAAGTCTCCTCAGAAGTGTTCTTAGTCTTGCGGATGTGCCCATTGATCACTCATTGCCCTAACTTTTTTGTGAGTTATTGTTTATGCAGTCTTGTCATTATGTTATGGTTCTGATACCATTAGCATGCCCCCCCCCCTCCCCACCACCCTCTCATCCTCTTTCTTTCCTGATTCCAGGAAGTTACTTGTTTTCATGTCAGATTGACACCATTTAACCTAAAAGGGTATGTATTAGACCACACCTCCATAATATTAGCAGTTCTAAAAACATTGAGAAAGAAATTTGAGTAGAATAGATATAATTAACCAGCCTCTATATATGCAGCAATGTAACACAGTCATGTAGGACTTTTTCTTGATATTTAACAGTGGTAAAATGCAGGCCCTCACACATGGTGCCTAAATAATTTTTACAATGGCTGTAGTTTAATGTTGTAAAGAACACAGAAAATTCTCATGTCTGATGGAGAAGTCATCAGCATCTTGAACAGTTTCCAGCCTTTGGCTGGGGCTGTTTGGAACTTAGTCCTCCCCATCATCTTATGTCTTGCCACCATCTCTCCATCTTCACCTTGGTCTAGCCTTGTCCTTTCTTTTGGATGCATTCCTCCACTCCTTTCAGCCATGTGTGTCTTGGTCTTCCTCTTGGTCTCTTTCCTTCCAGTTTCATCTCATGTATCCTCCTGGGTATCCTCTTCTCCTCCATTTGCTGAACATGTCCGTACCATCTCAGCCTTGATTTCTCTCTCTCCTCCTGTAATGGTTCCACCTTCATTAACTCACTGATCCTCTCATTTCTTAACCTGTCTATCTTTGTCACTCCAGTACTGTTCCTCAAGAATTTCATCTCACTAGCTTGTACTTTGCTTTTCTCTCTTCCTTTCGTAATCCAGGATTCGGTTGCACGTGTCAGGATCGGGACGTAGTATGACCGGTATATAACCTTGCAGCTGATTTAGGGTACATTCTTGCTCCATATCAGGCTTCTGACACACTCCCCCGCTCGTTTATTTCTCTGTTGTTTTTTCCATCTTCCTGTATCAGTCTTCCTAGATACTTGAAACTCTCCACTCTCCTCAATCACTCCGCACCAATAGTTATTCCAGTTGTTTCTTTCTCCTTTATCCTTGTTGTGATAATCATCTCACTCTTACTTATACTAAATTCATCCCATGTTCTTGTACTGTTTGTTCCCATATGTCCAAGTGCTTTTGTACTTCCTCCTCCTTATTCCCCCGAATCATCAGATCATCTACAAACATCATAGCTTTCATCTTTCCTTCACCAATTACTCGTGCTACTGTACTTGTTATATCATCCATCAATACAATGAAGAGTAATGGTGAAAGTGCGCTTCCCTGCCTCAAGCAATTCTTCTGTTCAGTCCAAGCTGATCTCTCCATTCCCACTTCCACACAGTTCACACGTCCATGGTACATATCCCTTATCCTCCAAATAATCTGATTTGCTACTCCGCTGTTCCCCAGGGCTTTCAACACATTTTGCTTCTATGTACATTATCATACACTTCTTCAATGTCCAGGAAGGTCATTAGTAGATCTATTACATGTTCATAGTCCTGTTCCTGCAATTGTCTTAAGCAAAAATTAGATCTACCATGGACCTTCCTGTTCTGAAGCCATGTTGCTCTTCTCTCATCCCTCTTTCTAATTTTTCCCATATTCATGCTTCCAAAATTTTCTCAAAAATCTTTGCACAATGACTCATCACTGTTATCCCCTGATAGTTCTTGCGCTCTTTCCTATTTCTCTTCTTAAAGATCGGGACAATTATTCCCTTCTTCCAGTCATCTGGGATCATCTTCTGTCTCCACATAATTTTCATTACTCAATATAGCCATTGTATCCCCACCTCCCCTGCTGCTCTCACCATCTCTACACTTAGCTCATCCAGACCTGGTGACTTCCCTCCCTTCATCTTTCCCAATGCCTCTTCCACTTCTTCCCATGTAAAGTCTTTTTCTATTTTGCTGTTCCTTATCTTTTTTTCTCCTTGACTTGTTCCTCCTCATCCAGCTCTCCATTCAGGTTCAGCAGTTCTTCAAAATACTCCTTCCACATATTCTTGAGTTCCTCCTTATTCTCTACATCTTGGCCACTTTTGTTCACCATTTGAGCATAATCTGTCGTACCGTTCTTCCTCTTACTTTTAATCATCCCTTATAACACCTTTTTTTTTGAACCTTCACTATCTTCCTCCATCATTCTGGTCCACTGTTCCATCCACTTTCTTCTCTCCTCCGACACTCATTTTGCTTCTTTCTTTCTTGCTTGATACTCTTCTCTTGTCTCTACTGGTCTCTTCTGGAACCATGCCCTAAAGAGTCTATTCTTCTTCTGAACTATATCCTTGTTTTATCATTCCACCAGGGTGTTTCTTTCCGTCTTTTTGTTGCTTGTCCTCCCACATATTGCTTCTGCCACACTTACTAATGTCCCTTAGAATCTACTCCATTCCTCCTCTACCATTTTTGGTTCCCCCTTTGGGATGCTTTCCTTTACTTCTTGTAGGTACTGTAGCCTGCTTATTTCCTCCTTCAACTTCCATACCCTTATACATCTTTCCTGGTTTTCTGACCCTTTATTATCCTTAGTCCCTCTGAGTTCATTACCAGCAAATGGTGGTAGCTATCCAAGGCCTCTGATGGTATTACCTTAATGTCAATGATGTTACTGCTAATGCTGCAGTGATGCTGGTTGGGAACTCTTGGTTCAGGAAAAGAGAGAGCTACAAGATTACCTGGTACAGTCAAGACTTAAAGAGAAAGTCAATAGTTGACTACTTCCTGTACGATAGTGAGGAACATTTGATGGAGAAGTAATGGTTATAAATATATTTGTACAATTTTCCTAAGATGCCTAGACATTTTGGTGCCATGCTGTCTGAAATACCTTTGCTGTATTATTAGACAAGTCAAGCCAGATATAAGGCTATTCAGTTCCCTCTAAGAAAGAAGGCAATATTAATGGCAAGTAATTATATACGATGGACCCTCTTCTTTAGGATACAAGAGTTCCTTTGCTGACTTTATGGAAACAAATTATGTCATTGTATGCCCAGTGTTATCAAAGCTGATGGTATATTAGAACATATGAGGAAGCATTTCCTTTCTGTTCAAATATCTAAAAGTCTGATAAAAATAATCTAAAAGCTTATTTGAAACTTCCGTCCCAACTCAAAGGTGTCCACAACTGCACTAAATTTCGTGTAATATAAGTGCAACATTTAATGAAAACCACTGCAGGTATATTATTACACATTTATTGTGTTATGATCGGTTTTGTTCATAGAGCATCAGCAATTTGCTTAGCAGATCCAAAGTCATGACACTTTAACACAGCTTGGTGACCTGAAGATGCTTTACGAATGACACCAGCCATGACACAATAATTGTTTATGTAATACTACATCTGAGGTGGTTTCTATTAATCATTAACATTGTCATCTGTGGTGCTCAACATGATCAAGATTTTAAGTGAAACAGCCATGTTGTTGATCATAACAGGAGGCCAAAAAAGTATTTACAAGCTTTCTTTTGATGGACTCATTTGGATCTACCACTTGCTGGCATAATGAGTATTCCCTGAGTTTTTAGGATTGCAGTCGGACAATTTCGTCTTGTCACAATATTTTGGCTGACAAGTGATCAGCCATCTTCAGGTGTCTTAAATTGAAGTTTTTTGGTGCACATCACTGAGTTTATATCAAAAATTGTCATGGAGGTGCATTTGCATAGGCTACCACTGCAAAAGCGCTCTCTGTTGAGTTTAATACCCACTTTGAATATTGTACCATCTGAAGTGTGTAGGTGCATGCGTAATGGTAATACTGTATACATGCTTTCTTTTGAATAACAAGCCTCCAGAGTTAAAATTCAGGTGTCAACTTAATAAAATTATTTGTTGGTAGACATGTCATTAGGTGTCAAGTTTTCTTTCTGAAGATACTGGAGAAACACTGGGTCGCATGCCTTATCCACATAAAAGCTGTCATCATGGTTAATAAGATCTTTCACCAAACATATTTCCACAGTTTCCTTAATAACTGAATCCACAGGATATTCTGTGGATTATTCTGCTATGGAAATCTCGGTCATGATGAGAGCCTTGTGGAATTCAGTTAATAATTAAGGAATCTGTGTACATACTTTTGCTGGAAGCTCGTATGAACTGTGAAGGCAGCTTTTAATGGATAAGGCATGGGTCCTGGTGATTTCTTTGATATGTTTAGCAAAAAAATGTATGCCTAATGACATGTATAGCGACAGTTAATATTCAAGTGTTAATATAATAAAATTAACTCCATGGGCTCGCGATTCAACAGAGGGTGTGCATATAATGTCGCCATTAAGCATACATCGTATCAAATGGAGCAAATTTTTCGGAGATGATGCAAACTCAACAGAGGACATTTGCAGTGGTACCCTTTGCAAATGCACTGTCACAAAATATTTGACTACAAACTTAGTGATGTACACCAGCAATCTCCGGAGTAACATTAAGAGGGCTGAATGTGTGTCAAATGAAATATCATAGTAAGGTGTAGACATCGTCTGGCTGTAATCCTGAAATCTCATGAAATAGACTGATTGTTTATTTCAAGAACTAAACAGAATTGATGTACAAAATTAACAAAAAACTTTGTTAATAAATGGGGACACTTGTTTAGAAACTCCAAAATGAAATGATTATTTTCACATTACTAATTCTGAAACAATGGCTGGCATTGTGGCACTAGATGCTGGAGTTGGTGGTAATGTGTGCACGAGGTGTGCTTGCTTGTGTGCATGACTTGTGTGTATCTTTCTTTTACTGATGAAGACTGAAGCTGAAAGCTTTATGTAAGTGTCTTTTTAATTGTGCCTGTCTGCAGTTGCATGTGTCTTCTTTACGGTAAGTAGCAATCTGTCTTTTCCCACATAGTGGATATGAATTAAAGCATTGGTATTGTGGGAAAACACAAGTGACTTGTAACCAGATTAAAGTAACAGCTGACCTGCTCACGAAGCTTAATGCACAGCATGCTAACTTGCAAGTTAGAGTGTTGGTGATATATTAGGTGAGCAAATAAACACTGTAAAGCAAGTCACAATTTAGTCTCAAAGCCAATAGTACTAAATCATTGTTAAACTCTGTAGATCAGTGTTTTGCGCAATATTTATGAAAAGTTACTTGCATGAATATTGACCGTAATGTGATCAAGTAGGAAATAGCTGAATGTTATAGCTATTGAACTAGCAAACAGGTTGCTACTTCTTCATAAATTTAACTTTGAGTCAATCAGCATTGTTGATAACACTACAAAAAGGATGAGGTACGTATTATGGGACAAAGAAACTTAAGTTGTTAGTTGTCACATGGTTGGTAAGTTTACTTTTTGGGTAAAAGCTGTGCTCATAATTATCAATTACCGTATAATCGGAGAATTCACAGAATAAAATGAGTAAACATATCAGCAGTGCAGTGTTGCACATTTTGTCCCAATCTTCCTTGGGATTGAAAGACAATTACATATGAATGTGTGCATGTGTTTGTAGTTTGATTATTTGTTTCTTTTTCAAAACACAGTCAGGACACTGAGGGTTGTACACTTGTTTGTTATTACATATCTGTAACAACATACTTTAGATTTCAGTCAGTGGTGCATTGTATGCCACTGGAAGAAAATTATGTTGAGACCATACACGTATGTTATGAAGCATTGTCTGTGCTTTTTTAATTGACCCAAGACATTCTTTGCCATTGGTGTAGTGTGAGTGATGAAAGTGGGTTATGGAGATATTAAAGCATTTCAGATTTCACCGATAAATAGTAAAAAATGATTCGGTGTAGACAATGGATCCAAAAATGTGCAGTGACATCCATTAGAATGCCATTGCCCCTTCCAAACCGTGTTCTCTGTCATTCTTTGATAATGCCACAATTTTAGGAATTATTAATTATTTTAGTTTAAATTAAAGCTATACACCTGCATCTGTGTTAGCCAGCAATATACTTAAACATCTGCTGTTGTGGTCTACCTTCAAAAGTTTTTGCTAGTTAGCCATTAGTGTTTAATCATTTACTTTGATTCTTGTACGTACTTTCTAATGGTTTTGGTGACAAGAGAAGCGGTTCAAAACTGGATTGCGAACTTCACACTTCTCTTACTACAGCTGACTGACTTGAAACATTTAGCCAATCCTCTTCTCTGGACATGCGGCTGCATCGATCTCCACAACTTCTTCTCCGAGCTGGTTAGAGGAATCAAGTCTCTCTCTCTCTCTCTCTCTCTCTCTCTCTCTCTCTCTCTCTCTCTCTCTCTCTCTATCGACATAACTTGGTACACTCATAATACTTTCAGTTCAGTTCAGGTATATTTTCATTTCTACAAGTTTCACATAAGCATACAAACTCTTGCAAGTCAACTGCATCGTTAACCATGAGATACTATTAAATATAATTACAATGTGGTGGGTTTAATAACCACCAGAAATTCAAAGACAGGATTTGCTTCTAGCAAGTCTAACACCAAAATTAAGTAAGAATCTCTAGGCAAATCTTATTTCATTTGTCTATAACAATTACAATTATTCGAACACAAAGGAATAACACATAATTACTCTTTCAACTTTCCATATGGATTCTATGGCGTGAGTGGCAAACACTTGTCGGCATCACTCGTCTGACACAGCTCCTGTCCTCCCATGACCAATGCCCATCCTGCACATACAGACATGTGTTGCACAGTAAATAGGCTCTCTCACACTTATCTTTAGAACATCATGTGTTCGAGGTGGCAGAAAGTAGAGTGGTTCCAGAATTTACAGGGAAATTCTCGAATCTCTACAACTCAGATGAACATTTGCCAATTTTTCGAGGTTTCATGATATACTCCTTTGATTTCTGATGGAACAGTGCTCTGGCATGGTGTCAGTAAAGTACTTGTACAATCCTACATGACGGAAATTAATTGTTTGCTTTGAAAGTGCAACTGTAAACCATTGAAACACACAAATATATTTGGTAACTGCATGGTGAAATTTCTTTCCCTTGCAATTTGTTTGAGTTCCTATAATTATTTTGATTATTGAATTGTAACATGAAAATAAATGGTTGGTTAAAATAAATTCTGGGTAACAGTACAAAATAGATAGCAATCTATAACTGTAGAAATGCTAAGCTGCACAAAGCCAACAAAATCCATAATGTCAAAACTGGTTCAGAAATAATTTGATTTCTGCTCTCACCTTAGAAGAGATTGGTGAATGGCAATCAAATCTCATCTCACTTCACAAACTAAAATAAGCTTCATTTATGTAGTATGCATTTCTTCTGCTAGTTGTTTATAGCACAACTCATTGCTAGTTCAGTGCCACCTGTGTTGTCAACCTGGTTTGTTCTGTTCATCGGCAGTGATTGTTTCTTCTAGCACCGTTTTGATCTTGTTTCGTTTTTTATGATGGCAGGTTTAAGTGAACAATGTGCAGCTGTGAAATTTTGTTTTTTACTTGTAAAAATGCTGCTGAAACTGTTTCAGTGTTAAAAACACCTTACCAAGTTGACACTTTGGGAAAAACTCAAGTGTAAGAGTGATTTGCTCAATTTAAAAATAGCAACACGTCGATTGATGACAAATCTCATTCTGGACATACATCATCTGCCCAAATTGAGGAAAATATTGAAAAAATTTGAGAGCTTGTGCTTACAGACAATTGGTCAACTGTCAGGCTGTGCAGTAGTTTTCATCAAAAAGTTCCGATTTGTGGCAGATAGGAGACTGGTTCTTCCATCATGACAATGCATTTGCAACACAGCCATTTCTGTTGGAAGTTTTGTGCTAAAAATGTCATGGTTCTGCTGCCCCACACACCTTACCTTACCTGGTTCCTTGCAACTTTTTCTCGTATCCATGCATGAAACAGGACGTGAAAGGACATCGATTTGACAACATTGAAGAAGGGGGAAAAAAAGCAAGGAGCTGCCAATGTTTCAAACAGTGGAAGCACTGGTGGCACAAATGTATTAGTTGTAATGGAGAGTATTTTGAAGGGGATAAGGTTGTTTGTAAAGGAGGTAAGGTTGTTTGTAAACAATGTGAAGATATGTAGCTTTTAAAAAATAATTCTGGTTTTTCTGGGTACCACCTCATATGAGGCTGGTTACCTTGCATACATAAAACTGTGAATAGGAAATGAGTGCATATGTTTGAGTCATTCTCAATTACGGTAAGCTTGCTTGCTATATCACAGTTGACTATTAGCCTGCTTGCCTGTTGGGAGCTTGACAAGCTTTTAGGTGATAGCTATGTGCCATTTTGTTTTTAAGATTCTCTGAAATTTGCCTGTGCTGACCAGTCATAAGTCATGTCTGCATCTGGTGTCACAACCTGAACCACCCCCCCCCCCCCCCCCCCCCCTGGGGGACTCGCTGCTCTTTGGCGGGTTTGTGCTTGGCTACCATGGGGCCCCAGCCTTTGCAGCATCTTTTCCCTTCTGTGCTGCATGTCTTTCCTCTTGCTGTTCTTTTTCCCCCCTCCCTTGGGGAACATGTCTGGGGTGTCCTGCATTGTCCGTCACTGACATAAGAACAGTCTCACCACTGTTTCTCATTCCCTTTTCCTTTCTTTGTTTACCTTCTCCTATCTTTTCTCCGCTTTGGCGTTTGAGGTTCCTCTTTTTCTTGTTACTCACTGTGTGCTCCTGAAGGCTGGCCCACACATCTAATGTGTAATAGGTGACAGGGTAACGCATAATTCCCAGCCCCGGATTGACAGGTAGGGTTCGCACGTACCTCCTAATACAGGCCAAATTGCCGATTGGTCCCTCTGTCAGCTGTTCAGGAGGTATGACCTGAGGTGTGAAAAATCACCTAAGGCAGTTGCACCTCCTTGTGAAGGGAGCCCCCAGTTGGAAGGAGCATGCCGTCGGAGATGCTGGCAATCCTGGGGGATTTTCTTGCAATGAGCCCGTCATCTCCACAATGAATGTCTACGAAATGTAAACAGAATGAGGTTAACAATTCAAAGACTCTTCCAGCTGCACTACAGTTCCTCGTGGTTTCACATAGGATGGTAATTCCTTTGCAGCAATAAATTTGTTTATTATTCAGAAAAGTGTTGATGCAATTGCCGGCTCTGTGAAGCCCTGCTCTCATTCACGGAATGGCACTTTCATTTGGAGACTACTTCTGATCCTCAAGCACATTAACTGCTTGCTGCTTCGCTTCTCCATGGCTACCCTATTCGTTTCGAGGCCCATAGAACTCTGAATTCTTCCCATGGTGTTATTTACACTAGGGTGCTCTACCGTCTGACCAAGACTGAAATCCAATTATACCTCTCTGATCAGGATGTCACTGCCATCCATTGGGTGATCAAAAAGGTAGATTCCTCCTTAGTGCCCACATGCACTCTTTTTCTCACCCTTGATAGAGTGTTGCATCTGACCAAGATCAAAAGAGGCTATGAAATTATCACAGTCCAACTGTACATTCCAACTCCAATGCACAGCTACCAGTGTCATCATTTCAACCACACGCGAATGTCTTGTCGACACCTGGCCAAATGTTTAACCTGTGGGAGGGATGCACATGAGGGCAATTGTCTGCCTCCTCCTCCCCGTTGTATCAACGGCAATGGTGACCATGCCACTGCCTCTCAACATTGCCCCATGTATCTCGATCAGTGGACTGTCCACGAGATCCGGGTGAAAGAAAAACTTCCTTACCTGGTCACTCGCAAGTTATTGGCTAGTTGCAAACCCTGCATTCTACCATCTGGTATTTACAATACTGTTTGTGCTACATCTCGCTCCATGAAGGCCATGGCCATGACATGCAACCTCAACTTCAACTCCAATGTTGTGAAATCACCGAGTGTCAAGATAGCATCGTTGTCCCCTCGTCCAGCTATGCAACAAGCCATCAGATTCTCACCTCAGGGGGTGAAGCCACCAGCTACACAACTGACAGGCTGGAAAGGACAGAAGGAATAATTCCTTGAAGACTTCTTACATCCCTCCAGTCAACCAACATCGGAGTCTTCCTCTACTAACCAGAAAGGTTTGAAGAAGTCCAACAAAGACAAATGGTCTTCTCCTTTGCCAACTCAAAGATCTTTGATGGTGTTCGCCTGGCTGGCCTCCGTGTCACCGGTGCACACTACCAATCGCTTTTCTGGGTTGGACTCCGCAGACCAAAAGCATGCTGATGCTTCTGTGGATCTCATGGAGCAGGATCCTCCTGCCTCTGTGCCCTATAGCAGTGAGTCTTTGCAGGCAGACACTCGGCATCCACCAAGTTGACACCCCTTCATTTTTTCCTCATCATGACTCAACTCCATTGGAACATTTGCGGCCTTTGATCCAACAAAGAGGATTTACAGTTGCTTTCAGAATCACAGCGTCCTCTTGTACTCCACCTGCAGGAAACAAAATTGCGTCCTCACCATCACATTCAGCTTTTGCATTTCTTCCCAGTCCGTTTTGACCTTGCCCTGAAGTCTCATGGGGGAGTCATGCTGCTCATATGGGATGAACATTCATAGTGACCCCATCTTTTTGACTACCTGTCTCCAAGCTGATGCAGTTACATGTCACCAGGGCAGACTTCCTCCTGCTTTTTGGGCAGCTGCCTTACGCATTTCTGCTGCTTGGTGACTTTTATGTGCACCAGCCCCTTTGGGTTCTCCCAGAACCTTTCAGAGTAGTGTCCTCTTGGCTGACCTTCTTAATCAACTTAACCTCTTTGGCCTTAACAAATTCCTTTCCAACTCCTCACACAACTATTCCTGTTTGGACCTATCCTTCTGCACTGCCCAGCTTGTCCATCGTCCAAGTGGTCCATTCTTTCGACACCTATTCGAGTGACCATTTCCCATGTGCTATTCATTTGCTGACTCCTACCCCACCTGTGTGCACACCCAAATGGCAGCTTACTAAGGCTGACTGGTGGCTTTACTCCTCCCTGGCAACCTTCAAAGAACAAGATTTTCCCAGATCCGATGACCAGGTGAAATATCTTACAAACGTTATCCTTACTGCTGCAGAACATTCCATTCCTCTCATTTCCTCTTCACCACGCCGTGTCCCAGTCCCTTGCTGGACTGAGGCACGTCATGATGCAATTTGTATCCAGAGACTTGCTCTCCGCATTTTTAATCATCATCCTACAATGGCAAACTGCATTCATTATAAACAGATGCATGCACAATGTCATAGCATTCTTTGGGATAGCATAAAAGTTAGCTGGATTTCATTCACTAATTCTTTTGACAGTTCTGCCCCTTCCTGTGTTGTGTGGGCCAACTTCCAATGGCTCTCTATGACCAAGATCCATTCCCCATTTCCAGCCTGACAGTAGCAGATGATGTCATGGTTGACCCTATTGCTATCTCCAATACCTTGGGCCACCATTTTGTGGAAATTTCGAGCTCTTCCCACTATCAACCTGCCTTTCCCCATCTCGGGCGATACCGTTCTCATCTCTGAATTCTTCAGTGCTACAATGCCACTTTACTATGAGGGAGCTAGATCATGATCTCAGTTCATCCCGATCCTATGCCCCAGGGCCAGATGCTGTTCACATTAAGGTGTTGCATCACTTTTCTCTTGCGGACAAGCACTTCCTGCTATACATACAACTACATTTGGGCACAGGGCACATTTACAAAGATGCTGGCATGAAGCCACTGTCATCCCCATACCTCTCTGACAGCCGTCTTCGATCTACTGTGTGAGATTAAGGATTTGGCCACAGCATGATTTTCCTGGTCGAAATCCAGCTTGTTCGTTAATGAGGGCTTTGTCCACATAATCAGCTATGCATTTGAGGATCATTCGCTCCAGCACTTTAAATAAGTGACAAAGCAGTGAGACAGGCTGGAAATCTCACACAGTACATCAAAGACAGCTATCAGAGAGGAGAAGTAACTGGGGTCACATTCCTGGATCTCAGTGCTGCATATGACACAGTTAACCATAAGTTGCTTACCCAGAAAGTGTATGTCACTAAGGACTACACCCTTTCTATGTTCGTGCAATGTATGCTACAGAACAGACGCTACTATGTAACCTTACAATCTAAAAACAGCCGATGGAGGACACAGAAAAATGGACTTGCACAGGGTAGTGTCTTGGCTCCAATATTATTTAACATCTATACCAATGATCTTCCCATCAGCCACCAGACACGAATGTTGATATATGCTGATGATGCAGCAGTGGCCACACAGGATAAAACCTTTGAACAAGTGGAGGAGAATCTCACAGGAGCCTTAACAGAACTTGCTACCTATTACGACGGCAATAATCTCAAACCAAACCCTAGTAAATCTCAAGTATCTGCCTTCCATCTTAGGAACAAACAATCCAAACGGAAACTCCGAGTCATGTGGCAAGGGGAAGAGCTGAAACATACAAACAGCCCAAAATACCTGGGAGTAACATTGGACAGAGCACTTACTTTTAAGCAGCACTGTCACAACACTAAAAAAAAGGTCTGTGCCAGGAACAACATACTGCGGAAGCTAACAGGTTCATCGTGGGGAGCTCAACCACATGTTTTGCGCACCACGGGTCTGGTGCTGAGTATGTCAGCAGCGGAATATGCGGCGCCAGTTTGGAGGAACTATGCTCACACTAAGCAAGTTGACGTAAACGAAACTGTACGTATTGCCACAGGATGCCTCAAACCAACTCCCACAGACATCATTTACCCCATCACAGGCATAGCACCACCCACTATCCGCAGACAAGTAGCCGCCGAGATCTAAAGATCAAAACAGAAGAATGATCCTCGACACCCGATGCACATGCACCGAAAACAACGTGTCCGGCTGAAATCCCACAGGAGTTTCATTGAAACTACTGAAGAGCTCGCCACCAAGCCCGCCGCAAGGCGGCTATCTCTTTGGGAAGAAATGGTGCCACACTCCACAATGGAACAACTTGAGGAGGGATCTGCAGGATTTCAACTACCCTTTACAACTTGGAGGTCATTAAACCGGCTGCGCACTGGAGTAACTGGGTGCAAATCAAACCTATTTAAATGGGGTTACAGTGATAGCGATAGGTGTGAATGCGGAGCAATACAGGACTTGGACCACCTACTGATCTGCCCAGATATGTCTATAACATGCACTAATGATGATATTTTGAAAGTCAATGACAAAGTAATCTACGTTGCTAATTACTGGGAAAGGAAGATATAATTGGTGCATCCGGACACGGAAGAAGAAGAAGAAGAATCCCCATACCTAAGCCCGGTAAGGACAAGCATCTTCCTTCTAGCTACCGCCCCATCTCTCCTATCAGCTGTGTTTGCAAGGTGGTGGAACGTATCATTCATGCCCAGCTGATATGGTGGCTCGAGTCTTGCAATTTACTAACCACTGCACAGTGTGAATTTCGAGCGCGCCATTCTGCAGTTGACCATCTCGTCACTTTGTCCACCCATGTCATGAGCAGGTTTTATTTATTTACATGTCAAATTCTATAGAACCAAATTGAGGAGCAAATCTCAAAGGTCATGGAACATGTCAGTGCATGAAATTACAACATAAAAGTAATAACAGATAAAATAAAATGTTTATGAACCCAAAATTCAAGCCATAAGTTTAAGTACATGTAATCAACAACATAACATTAGAATTAGCTTAATTTTTCAAGGACCTTCTCAACAGAATAGGAGTGACCCATAAGGAAACTCTTCAGTTTAAATTTGAAAGCATGTGGATTACTGCTAAGATTTTTGAATTTTTGTGATAGTGTATTGAAAATGGATGCAGCAATATACTGCACACCTTTCTGCACAAGAGTTAAGGAAGTCCGATCCAAATGCAGGTTGGATTTCTACTGAGTATTAACTGTGTGAAAGCTGCTTATTCTTGGGAATAAGCTGATATTGTTAACAAGAAATGACATTAAAGAATATATACACTGAGAGGCCAATGTCAAAATACCCAGACTAGTGAACAGGGGTTGACAAGAAGTCCGCAAACTTACACCACTTACTGCCCGACCGACCTTTTTCTGAGTCAAAAATATCTTTTTGGAATGGGAAGAGTTACCCCAAAATATAACACCATATGACATAAGTGAATGAAAGTAAGCAAAGTAGACTAATTTTCGTATCAATCACTCACTCACTTCAGATACCGTTCAAATAATAAAAATGGCAGCATTAAGTCTTCGAACAAGATCCTGAACGTGGGTTTTCCATGACAGTTTGTTAACTATCTGAACACCTAGGAATTTGAACTGTTCAGTTCCACTAATCATATGCCCATTATGTGAAATTAAAACTTCAGGTTTTGTTGAATTGTGTCTTAGAAACTGTAAGAACTGTCTTACTGTTATTAGCATTAGTTTATTTTCTACAAGTCATGAACTTAAGTCATGAACTGCACTATTTGAAACCGAGCCAATGTTGCACACAACACCCTTTATTACTGAGCTAGTGTCATCAGCAAACAGAAATATTTTAGAGTTACCCATAATACTAGAGGCATATCATTTATATAACTAAGGAACAGGAGTGGCTCCAACACTGATCCCTGGGGCACCCCCTATTTGACTGTACATCACTCAGACCTCACATCAGTCCTTCTCGACACTGTAAATAATGACCTTTTGCTGTCTGTTGTAAAGTAAGAGGTGAACCAATTGTGAGCTACTCCCTGTATTCCATAATGGTCCAACTTCTGGAGCAATATTTTGTGATCAACACAATGAAATGCCTTAGTTAAATCAAAAAATATGCCTAGTGTTGAAACCTTTTGTTTAACCCATCCAGTACCTCACAGAAAAAAGAGAATATAGCATTTTCAGTTGTTAAACAACTTCTAAAACTGAACTGTACATTTGATAGAAAATTGTGTAATATAAAATGATCAATTATCCTTACATACACAGCCTTTTCAGTAACTTTAGCAAACACTGATGGCATAGAAATAGCTCTAAAATTGTCTACATTATCCCTTTCTCCCTTTTTATAAAGTAGCTTCTACATTTACATCAGTACTGTGCAAATCACATTTAAGTGCCTGGCAGAGGGCTTTACTACTGAATACTTTAATTGTTCAGGAAACTGACCATTCCTAAAGGAAAAATTACAAATATGGCTGAGCACAGGGCTAACATGTGCAGCACAGTATTTTAATATTCTGCTAGGCACTCCATCATATCCAAGAGAGTCCTTAGTCTTCAGTGATTTAAATATTGACTCAATCTCCTCCTTGTCTGTATCACAGAGGAGTATTTCAGACATCAATCTCAGAAAGGCATTTGCCAAAAAAGTTATGATTCCTTGTAGAAACTAATTTTTTATTTAATTCACCGGCAATGCTCAGAAAAACATAGTTAAGTTCTGTACATATATCTGATTTATCAGCAACAGAAATATTTTTACTATGAACCGACTATATATTGTCGACCTTGTGCTGCTGATCCTTAACAACTTACCATATCATTTTAATTTTATCCTGTGAATTAGCTATTCTATTTGTGTACCACATACTCTTTGCATTCCTAATAACATTTTTAAGCACCTTACAATACTGTCTGTAATAGGCTACTGTAGCTTGATTGTGACTACTTCTAACATTTTGATATAATTCCCACTTTGTTCTACATGATATCCTTATCCCACTAGTCTGCCACCCAGGCTGCCTTTTACTGCTACTACCCCATTGAGAACATTCAAACGGAAAGCAACTCTCAAAGAGCATGGGAAATGTGTTAAGGAAAGCATTATATTTGTCATCTATGGTATCGGCACTATAAACTTCCTGCCACTCTCGTTCCTTGATGAGTTTTAAAAAACTCTTTGCCACTGGATTAACTTTCCTACATAGTTTGTAATTATATGTGATATTTGTTTGAGTATAAAAGCCTTTTAGTGTTAAAATTTGTGCATCAAGGTCTGAAAGACCATTCACACTTTTACCAGCAGAATGTTCATCTAATAATGAAGAAGGAATAAAAATATTTTCTATGGCTGTGCTGCTGTTCCCCTGCACCCCAGTTGGAAAAAACACAGACTGCATCAGATCGTTTGAATTTTGGAGATCTACCAACATCCTTTTTCTTGTACTATCACATACAAAATTAATATTGAAGTCCACATATAATTAATTTCCGGTACTTCCTATAAAGTGAATCAGTAACCCTCTCTAGCTTGAGCAGAAATGCTCTGAAGTCAGAGTTAGTTTAATTGCATTAAATTCAACTGCCCCTGCACAACATTCAAATATCTGTTCAGTGCAGTGCCGTGATACATCTATGGACACAAGTGGTATACCGTTTTTACGTTCATGGCCACTCCCTGACCCCACAAGGAACTCTTTGAAAAAACAGCCAGCAAATCTGTATCCTGGTAAAAGAAGCCTCTGAATTGTCAAATTATTTAAGTGGTGCTTCGATGTACCAATAACTTCAGTCAACATCTATAAGCAGTTCACAAACTTTATCTCTAATACCTCTTACTTTCTGATGAAATATGCTAATTCCTTCTCTACTTGGAAACATGACATCCTCTGAAGGTGATTCCTTAGTTAGAGGGACTTCCTTTAAGCAGGTATACCTATCACTGACCTCAGTCTAAAAAAGGTGCAGCTCTAATCGGAGACTGTGACCGTGTTTTTCGATCTAGAGAAAGCCTATGAGACCTGCTGGAGAACTGGTATTCTCCATAATCTCTACATGTGGGGCTTCCATGGCCATATGCCCTGTTTACTTGGGGAATTTTTAAAAGACCGAGTTTTCAAGTTGCATATGGGTTCTGCATTGCCGGACCCCTTTATCCAGGAAAACAGTGTGCCTCACGATTCTGTCCTCAGCGCAGTCCTCTTTGCTATTGCCATTAACCGTATACAGTAAAACTTTCTTTATACATTTTTCAATGGACTACAGAAAAAAAAAAAATGCATAAATGTGAAGAACGTATGTATGAAATATAGCACCACACTATCAAATTAATTGGTAAACACAAATGAAAATCCAGTAAATAAAAAGTTACATTCTATAAAACATTATACATGCTTACTAGGTACCATACTTAGCAAAGATATAAAGAAAAATGTAAACCTCTATACAGAAGAAAATGTTATTTTGTAAAAAAATCGGTAATTTTTGCTTGTTTTGTCTTTGAGTAGCATACACTGTACCCTCAAAGCGGGATATATCTGTCATTGTTTTGTCAGAAACATTGTGGTGCGTCACAAATTGTTTAATTATTTCTAATGCATTTACTGCATTGTGAAACATTATGGAGGAATTCTGAGGCTCTTCTGTATCATCCTCATCATCAGTTTCTTCCTTGTCCAGATTCCGCGATGCACTTTGAACTATCTCGGCGATAATCACGGGTTCTGTACTGACGAGGTTTTCACCTAAGTTCACGTAATCCTCAAATGGTGCCTTCTATTCAAGTCGATTCCATTCTTCATCATTAGGTGAAATATCGTCAGTATGATCATTTCCACCATGATGTAGAAGTAGTTCAGGTTACAATAAAAAGTCTCAAAATGAAACACACTGCAGGTATGGATGATATACCTGATTTCATTATACAGAAGTGTGGGGACTTGATTACTGAGCCCTTAACCCACCTATGTAACCTATCTTTTGCTACAGGAACTTTTCCTTCATGTTTGAAAGTAGCAAAAGCAAAGCCATTATACAAGAAAGGAAACAAAGATGATGGTTCCAACTACAGACCTCTGGCACTTCTTTCTGTTTTCTCAAAATATTAGGTGTTTACCCAATGTAGTCTCATTCAGAAGAACATTTGTATTTTATCTCTCTGTATATAGCATAAAAACATTTATTTAAGTATTCATCATTCATTGATATATTAATGTGTGTTATTATGTACAAAGGTATATTATATGTAAAACTGTTAATATTAACAAAAAATCCAAATATCTCTTGCACATTGTGCAGCTGTAGATGAAATGGATCATAAATGATAATAATAATAAATGACCATGGACTTCATTTCCAAATTCATATTTTTGGAACAGTTCCAAATGGTATTGTCTGAAACTGTGCCATGAAGCTGCAATGCAGTACATCGCCTATCAGAAGAAACAAATTCATTAATAATTTCTCGAAGTGTTTTTTGTCTCCGGTAGCACAAAATGAAATAAATGGCAAGTAAAAATTGTACCTTTAAAATGTTTATTTTCATTTCATACGTTTTTTCGATGTTTACACACCTGATGGCATGCTGCATGAGCATTTAGCGATAATGCAACTTGAAATTATGTATTACTCCAAGGTCAAGTGGCTGGAGCTCACTCCTGCAATTCGCTGGAAAGAATTCACAGTCACATTTCTCAAATAGGAAGTAAGGGGAGGATGTGCTGCACAGCTGTCTACGAACAATAAAATCTCCTGGCCTGCTTGCACCCATTTTTGCATCGACGTTTTGAAGCCAGCTTTCGAAAACTTTTGTCATAATCCACGACTTCTTTTATCTCTCTGTATATAGCATAAAAACATTTATTTAAGTATTCATCATTCATTGATATATTAATGTGTGTTATTATGTACAAAGGTATATTATATGTAAAACTGTTAATATTAACAAAAAATCCAAATATCTCTTGCACATTGTGCAGCTGTAGATGAAATGGATCATAAATGATAATAATAATAAATGACCATGGACTTCATTTCCAAATTCATATTTTTGGAACAGTTCCAAATGGTATTGTCTGAAACTGTGCCATGAAGCTGCAATGCAGTACATCGCCTATCAGAAGAAACAAATTCATTAATAATTTCTCGAAGTGTTCTTTGTCTCCGGTAGCACAAAATGAAATAAATGGCAAGTAAAAATTGTACCTTTAAAATGTTTATTTTCATTTCATACGTTTTTTCGATGTTTACACACCTGATGGCATGCTGCATGAGCATTTAGCGATAATGCAACTTGAAATTATGTATTACTCCAAGGTCAAGTGGCTGGAGCTCACTCCTGCAATTCGCTGGAAAGAATTCACAGTCACATTTCTCAAATAGGAAGTAAGGGGAGGATGTGCTGCACAGCTGTCTACGAACAATAAAATCTCCTGGCCTGCTTGCACCCATTTTTGCATCGACGTTTTGAAGCCAGCTTTCGAAAACTTTTGTCATAATCCACGACTTCTTGTTACTAGTGTATTTTATGGGAAACGTGACAATGTTTATAAAAGAACGGGGCTTGGCAAATTTCCTGATCGAAAGTGTGGGGGGGCTTCTCACTCCCATCACTGTTCGCACATAAGAGCACTGTTACAAGTTTTTTTCTCTGTGGCAGTTCTCGCCTTTGAATGCCATCGTGCAGTCATGCATTACATTGTAAAAGAAGCCCGTCTCATCCACATTGAAATAGGAACATATTGGGATGTCAGTAATGTCAAACGGGTTTCTTTCCAATCTCGCACTGTCTCGGGATTGACACTTTTGCTTTTGCCACATACATTCAGACAGGTGATGCCATGTCTTACCTTTGTACAGCCAACCTGATGGAACACTGGAATTTTCCACACCGAGTCGAATTGCAAATTCATTTGCTTTTTCAAAAAGCATTAGGTTGCTAATAGGAATGCCTTCTGCTCAATGTTGTCCGAACCACTGCAAGAAACAATTTTCCTTGTCTTCATATTTCCCACCCTGAAAGTGTGTCCATTTCCTAGTAGAAATTCCGAACCCACATGTACTATCTTCAATTTACTTTGCCTTTGCTACTATAAAATTTAAAGTAGACGTAGAAATTCCTAACTCCTTGGCAACATCGACTCACTTTCGATTACTGTTTTCCTTCACAACTCTCAAAATTTGAAGCTTTTCAGCAATAGTAATGCTTTTCTTTTTTCTTCCACTCATGTTAACAGTTCTCAAAATAATTAGAAATACAGTAATACGGTACTGTAGCCTATACAGTATGAGATGTGATGTGTTTCGGGATTCCCAAGTGACGTGCAACAATTCTTCACCAGTTGTGCCCTAGTTCAGCAGAAGTTGTGCGATTCTGGGAAAACAAATGAGTGCTACACCTATTACCAACCTTTCCTATGGCTATCACCACTGCCGTAATAGTAAGGTTCATACGTTATACTGCACTTTCCAATACTGTACAGTCTCTGTATAACATCTAGTTTATGTGACAACTCTATTATTGCAGTTTATACTGTTGTTGCGTATCTGTCAATCTATAAAACAATCTCAATACTGTCACAGAAAAAAATAAGTGTTAGTTGGATTCTGATGCTCGCAACAAAGTGATTTTCTAGTTGGCAACCACAGTGCCATGTTAACAGATGGAGCGGTATTATAGTATCAAATTTTCTTTGACAATGATCTTTGATGTGGCGCAAAAGGGGGTATTACACTGTCATCAAATATATGTCGAAGTTCCTTCATGATGGCCGACAATGACTTAATACTGTTCTCTGCAGTTCAATTTTACTTACGGCATCAGCGATGTAGTGTGCTGATGTTAGCAACACCATCTTCATATAATGCAAATGTTTTCTTACGAAATGTTAATTTTATGAGTATAACTTGTGTACTGAGTGGACAAGGGTACATACAAGAACCTGTCAGACATAGAGCAAGAACAGATTTAATTATTTGCTTTGTGGTGAAGTGAATTCCCAGCAATGACGGTAGTTGCTAAAATCTACACACTACGCCACCGATGCCGTAAGTAAAATTATATCTGGTCTGCAGTTACGTCCACTGCAATTGCATTGTCACTTCATTTGTAAGAGAAGCAGAAGAAAAGGAAAATTCTTGAGTGAAGCCATGGACTTCATGGCGACATGCGAAAGATATACAACAACATTTGCTACAGGAGCTGCAAGTCACATGAAAATTCCTTTGGGAATGGACGAGAGTACATTTCAATATGTGCTCAAAGACAGACTTACCATTATACTGCAATTTCTACCTACTCTAATTTACAGTACCGGTATAACGCTCTAATGCTGCAGTGCACATTGACAAAAATAATACCAGAAACATTTGAAGCTATTTGTAAAGCACTGGAGGAGGAATATATGAAGGCAAATAAATTTAATATGTACTGCAGTCACGAAAAATTTTTACTTCCAAGGAAGTTGTAGATTTTTTCCTTTATATTATTGGGGGTATATTCTGGCCATACTTCACGGCTAATAGCATCCGCAATTTTTTATAGCTCTCACTTTTTATTCTGTTTTTGTATTCGGGATGTCATAAGTTACACGGTGCTTAATCTGCCTGGAATATTTCTGTCAATTTCGTTATATATGCAATGCCCCATGCAAATTTGGTAGTCATATTGATAAACATCGTTTGTCAGACAGTTGCAGCGATGCTAGCGCTCCAAGCGGTTGATTTCTCCATGCAGTAAAAACAAGACGAATGCTTTCTTTGATCAAATCTAGGCGAGGTGCTAGATTTTATCAAAGAAAATTTGACCAATGCCTAACTTTGATGAAGTTCCTTATTACACTATCAGATTTTATTAGTCTAATATCGGCCTTATCAACCCACTTCCCGGCAACTCACTCGGAAACACTGCATCATAACTTGTGCACACTGTGGATATTTTGCCAAAACATGAAAAAAAAAACATGTAAGTGAAAAACATGTAAATGAAGTTTTACCGTAGTTGCCTGTCTCCCACCGGGCATCGCTGGCTCCCTTTTTGTTGACGACATTGCCATCTATTGCAGTTCTCCACATCCCTGTCTCATTGAGCGACATCTTCAGCGATGTCTCGATCATCTTTTCTCATTGAGCATCGACAATGGCTGTGATTTTTCCAGTGACAAAACCATTCGTATGAATGTCTGGCAGTGCAAGTGGTTTCTCCCACCATCTTGACATCTTGGGCCTGTTGCTCTTCTGTTTGTTGCCACTATGAAATTCCTGGGGCTCATGCTCGATAGAAAACACTCTTGGTCCTCCCATATGACTTACCTGGCAGCCCACTTTACATGATCCCTCAGTGACCTACTTGTCCTCAATGGTACTTCCTGGGGTGCAGATTGAATGACTCCCCTCCGTTTGTAACAATCTCTTGTCCGTTCGAAACTAGAGTATGGATGCTTTGTTTATGCATCTGCACATCCATCCCTCTTATGCTGTCTCAACACTATCCACCATCGTGGCATCCGTTTGGCCACTGGCGCCTTTTACACTAGCTCGGTTGAGAGTCTGTATGTCAAAGCTGCTGAATTACCACTGTCCTACCGCCATGACTTTCTCCCTAGCAGGTATGGATGCCATTTGTCTGCCATGCATAGCCACCCATCCTAGGCTTCCATCTTCAATGTCGTCTTTGATCGCCAGTATGGGGCATGTACCTAATCACTGTTACCTCGTGGAGACCGTTTTCAGCTCTTGCTCCAGTGGCTTAACTTCGCACTGCCTGCGACTTTCCCAGTGGATGTGAACCCTGCACCACCTTGGCTTCGTGTGGTGGCCCTTGTTCATCCAGTCCTTCGTTCACTGTCACTTGCTCACTCTTGATGGAACCACTGTGATACTGTGATGTTTATGTGGGTTCCTGGTCATGTCAGTCTGCCAGGAAATGAGGCTGCTGATGCTGCTGCCAAGGCTGCAGTCCTCATACCTCTGCCCACTAGTTCCTATAGTCCCTCTAATGATCTCTGTGTTGCTGTCTGTCAGGAGGTAGTGTGACTTTGGTATCGCCATTGGTCCTCCCTTCATGGGAATAAGCTCCAGATTATTAAGCCTCTCCCAG
This sequence comes from Schistocerca americana, assembly GCF_021461395.2. Classification (NCBI taxonomy): domain Eukaryota; kingdom Metazoa; phylum Arthropoda; class Insecta; order Orthoptera; family Acrididae; genus Schistocerca; species Schistocerca americana. The sequence goes on along the minus strand of NC_060120.1, from coordinate 673,804,438 downwards.
CAACTTGGACAAACTCCTCTCGGCCTACCAGGAGGAGGTCATTTCAACTAGGCTGCATATTGGGCACTGCCGTTTTAGCCATTGCCATTTGTTAAGTGGCACTCCCCCACCACTTTGTGCACATTGCACCCAAGTTTTAACTTCCACCATTTACTTTCCCACTTGGTTTGCCATCTGAGTTATCAGCCGTTTTAGCAAATGACACATGTGCTGTCAACTGTATTCTACTTTTTATCCATCATAGCAGTATGGCAAAATCCATTTAATTTTTAGTTCTGGATGTCCATTTCTCTATGGTGTATTTTATAGACATTTCTCCAAGTCCCTGTTTTTAGCTGTCTTCTCTTAAATCAACTGGGATTGACATGTAATTGTTTTTTAACTCCTTTCTGTCTTCGTGTTCCATAGTTTTGACTTGGGCTCATAGGACCCCAGTTGTTTTTGTGCCCTTAAAAAAAAAAAAAAAAAAAAAAAACCTGAGAAATGGGGCCCCACTGCAGGCATGACAGGGATAGGGTTGTGTTCAGCTGGAATTTAACCTCAAAGTTCAGTTACTGTGAGTGCGAGTGATATGGACACTAATAAACTTTTCCACAGGATGAGAATGGTAGCTATCTTGTCACTGATGCTTATATTTTGATGTTTCATGTACCCGTCTTAAACTGAGGGACGTGGGAAAGGAGAAACAAGACCTGCTGACTTCTAGCCAGCAGCAGATCCAAACCACGATGCAGCTGACGGCAACCGACACTCCACCGACTCGGCCAGGGGCGGTCCAGCAGCAGCCCCTACCTGTCTGCGGTCCAACAGCTCGACACGGGGGCGGTCTTACGACGACAGCAGCAAATTCTTATGACATTCGATAAATGAGTGACTTTGGAAATTTTATGATACCCCACCATGAGAAAACATTCATTATCTCAGATGCTTACAACAGAGTCATAAATTTGCATTTTCCAGCATATTTTATTACATTCATGTCAAGCCTGACTGTTAAAAGTAGGTGTCTGTATTTTTTTGAAGCCCCTTGGATGGTTTTATTCCCGGTTTTCCGAGTCCAGTGAACCCAAATGGGAGGGGATAAGTTAATCCGGGAAGTATCCACAGCAATTTCCGAGATAATACAGTCACTGAAGTCATTTAAAGTACTCGATTCAACTATAATTTTGTCATGTCTAAAACAACATTGAAACTAAACATATGCATCTTGAGAGTAGCAAATCTACGTGGACTGATAAAAAAAAAATACAATAGATAAACTAATTTTTTTTTCTCAGCCCAAGGGACATTGTAACATCCACGTGATAAATTTTTGGCTACAGTGCGACGAGAGGAAATTATGCCTGTAACAGTTATAAACATTATCTATTCAACATATAAAAAAAGATGATAAATATTAATTATTTATATACTATTTTATGATGTAATTGGACATATCTATGTGTATCATACAAAGACAATGATAATTGTAAATTCCTTTTATGATCTGCGATTGTCTTCCTTTGTTTATGTATGGCTTTTGTAGGTTCAGCACGCAAGACGCATATCAAACTGAGGTCTGTTAAGAAATTGTAGTTATTTGTTAATTATTACTTGAAAATAGAGTTAATTATTATTATAAACATGAGTGAATAATTATTTGTAACTGTAATTCCTCACTCAGTAAGCATTATCTGTGTTAATTATTTCTTTCCACTGCAATGAGCGCAGCCATTGACGATAGCGATTTGTATCGCATTTTTGTCTGTGTTTTCGTTAGAAACAAATCAAATGTTTGCTTGATGATGTCTAAATAGTGCACAATACGAAAGTAGAGTTTCTGTAAAGTTTAATAAGCAGTTAAAATACTTATTTGGTCAAACAATAGAAAGTCTCTATCAATTGTCTGCCGCCATCTTAACAATTGTCTCAGCGGCAAATTCAAATTACGCAACTCTGCAGACATAAATGCTGAACGTAATACAAATGTGTAAAAATAAATGTGCACCGGTAGTCCCGAACTCATTTGAATGAAAATGATTCGAATCAGATTGGCTCTTAAAAAACAGTGCTCATAGCAAGATCCTTATAAGAAACTTTTCTAGCTGATGTGTGGAGCCGAAATTAATTACGCACGAGTTGCGAAGAATATTGTTTCAGGTAACATACGTCAGTGTTGTGCGCGGCTGATATTCGGTGGTTTTAATGATCATTTTGCTGAACATAACTGTTTCCATCATAATCCACAGTTGTATAGAATCCGTTGTATGAACTGTGATTTAGTGATACTTACACAACTTACCGACAACACTTTAACACGACGTTAACTTGGAGTTCTTTAGCAACTTGATCAAATCTTTAGCCGGGAGAAAAATTATTTAGTAATTACTCAATGTAATAAAATAAGATTATCATTTCCATTTACAAATTAGTTAAATACCAAACCACTGAATAACCCAGCGAACTCCACATCTTAAATACAAATGGCAAATTAATTGAAGGCTTTTCGTGTTTTCATGACTTCTGAATAGTGCATACATTTCTTTTTGACAAAAGATACATGGAATAACCTGGTCTGAATGAAGTCAGGCTAGTATTGGTTAATGGCGGTGCTACGGGTTATAAAGTATGATGGACAAAGAATAAGGCTTCTAAAAACCATGAGAATTAGAAATGGAAAGCTTATTTGCTAAAGGAAAATTCCATCAAGGATCATTACGAGGAGGGACAATAAACTGTGTGATAAGACAGAAGAAAGCTAAGGTCTACCAAAGGAATGCAACAGTGTTAAAACTGTAATAGAGCAGGCAGCTGTGGTGGCTCCAGGATGCTGAACTCCAAGAAAGAACCATAAGAGACTGAATTACTGAAACAATTGTATAGAGCGATAGACGAAAAGGAAAAAAGGGAGCTATTTGACATGGTTACAGAATGGCTGATATAAAGGAATATAAAATTATCTAAAGAAATTTGTTGGAAAATTAATGGAATAGATTCATTTTGGAAGTGAAAAAACAATATCCATGGTATATTTAGATTAAAGTTCAGTCTTGATCACGTTATGTCTGTTTTAATGAGTAACCGGTTTCGGTTTTTTCTATAAAACCATCATCAGACCCATTGGTCCCTTGGGTTGGTAGGTGGAGCTCTCCTTGCTGCTGTGCAGTTGACTGCACAGCAGCAAGGAGAGCTCCACCTACCAACCCAAGGGACCAATGGGTCTGATGATGGTTTTATAGAAAAAACCGAAACCGGTTACTCATTAAAACAGACATAACGTGATCAAGACTGAACTTTAATCTAAATATAACAATTTATTGATCACTGCATTCCAAAAATGTTTACCAAAATATCCATGGTAGACAGGAATTCGCTTATAAAATGATGGAGGACTTCAATAAAAATATAATGGATGATGCAAGATTAGAAATGATAAATAAGGCACAATGAAACTTTAGACAATGTAATTAAAAATCTGGATGAAAATTATATGTATGAAGAGGAGGAAGATGGAACAGAAATGAAAGGATTAGAAGATGTGATGTGTAAAATGAGAAATAGCAAAACAATGGGCAGCAACGGATTTAACACAGAACTGATTAAATATGCATCTCCCACACTAAAACATGGATTTTTTAATTACATCAACAGATGGGAACATTAAGAAAATTCCAGATGACTGGAAATTAGCTATAATAAATCCTGTTTACAAGAAATGAGGTAGAAGTAATTGTGAAAAATGTAGGACCATATCTCTGGTAAAAATATTCTGAAAGCCAACACTGAGACTAACTGTAATTGAAACTATTCTGGTAGATGGGCAACTGGGCTTTTAAGTAAAGTAGTGTGTGTGCAGACCTTATGTTTACTATTAGACATATCAATGAGAAACACAGTGTGTTCGATACACACACACACATTTACCATTAATACACTTTGTGAGTGCGTTCACTGGAATAAAGAGGAAAGCTATGGAAGATAATCAACTAAAAGAGGAATAATACATGCTAAGGCAAAGGATAAGTAAATTTTTATACCAGAGACTTCAATGAAAGGAATTATTCTATGACATTACTCTTTGCTAATGAACAAATTATGATTGTTGATAGTGAGAACACATTCTAAACAGCTGCTCATATTTTTCAGGGCTTGGTGCCAAATCCCAAAGAAATAATACATGATCAGAAAACAAACAGAGTAGGCTTGCCCAGCTTCTCTGGCTGACAGAAACAGACATACAAAAGAAAGTGGAAGGATTTAATAACATTAACAAAACAATATATAAATCCTCAGTACTAAAGTAAGAAATGAAATTACGTAAGTTTCTACAAACAATGTCAGTACCACTGATGAAATACAGAAATGAGTTGCAAGCTATAGTGAAAATAAATGAAAACAGAGTGGTTCCTAAGAAGAGTAAGGGGGTACACATTATCTGTCAGGAGTAGGAATTCTGATGTAGGAGAAGAACTGGAAGTGAAAATCTCAAAGGATACAGGAACAACTGAGTGGATCTTGTCACAAGAATGAAAGAAAACAGAATACCAAAAGAGATTATGAATTATTATTAACCAGTGGACCGAAGTTCTTTAGGAAGACTTAAGAAAAGATGGGAAGGTCAATAATTTTAAGCAAGAGGGTACAAGAGGCAAATACCTAATATTTATGGTAAGAAGAGGAAAATTGGATACCTTGAATTGTTCAGCTTCTTTGATAACATTTTGGATTTATTTTTTACATATCAACCGCAATGATTTTTTAAAACATAACATGGCAAGAAAAAAGTGCAACTGGAAAATTTCACACAGGATTTTTCCTTCAAAATATACTGACTATAATTTTATTCCAATAACATCTCTTTGTTACCCTAAACTGAACAATTTCGTTTTGAGACACCAAAATGTGAGCCCAGATAAACTGACTTCTCCTTTTGGGCTACTCCTAGTGATGTCATGATGACTTACCTTGTGTCTATGGCCCACATGTCATGACTTTCCTGTGTGACATTCACTCATATTGTCTGGCAGCATCAGGGTCTGTCACTGCTTCCTATACCTTACAGTCACTTCCCTGGTCATGGATCTGTTGCACTAGTTGTAATGATGCAAAATATGGAGAGAGTTGTTCATTTCTAGACAAAATGATGATTAGTGCTGATGGATAAGATCTTAAATAGTGTATTTCTGTGGATGTTTGTTGTTAATTTTTATAGCTGATGTTAGTTAGACAGGATTAACACGCAAGATTCTCTGGGATATATGGTTATGTTCTGCCTAATGAAAACTTCCTATCTGTAAAAAGATGTAGTTTGCAAACTGTGGGGCATCTCAGAATATAAATCACATTGCATATCATTTAAAAGCAATCCATTTAACACAAATGAGGAAGGTAATTAAAGGGTATCAAACTTTCTGCATGTGCCACATGAAAGGTCCAATATGCAACCTATTTTATGACATGCCCAATGAAGGTAAATTAAGATTTCAGTACAACACAATCACTTTGGAGATTATTTAAAAAAAAAAGTCTTTCACAATCATTAGGATTCATTTAGTGTCAACTTATAGTTGGCACATAAACTGTAAAAATTGTACAACTAACCTACATTCAACTTATAATATGGGATGCAAAACTGATTTATATTCTGCAGCACTCTACATGCAAAATAATTTGAATTACTTTCTACAGTACCAATTCTAGCATTAAACTGATTAATATTAAGAATAATATGTTGCTGTGGCATTTTACTTAAGATCAAGTTTGCCATTACCCAACCATGCTCATATTAAAATTAAATGTATCCCACTTTTACACTGAAGTTTTTCATGGCTGTCTTGCTTTTCTGTATTGACCTTTCATATTTATAACTATCCATAGTAGACTTTTCTTTACTGTTCAAATGATATTTTCCTTCATTGGAAGCTACTGACTACTAACAATTAAGATGTTTCCTCCACTGATTTCACTTATCGTGAATAAACTGAATCATCATTCACTGTTACCCTACCTATTTACATAATACTTCCATACTCTTAAGTCACCACTTAAACAAACTGTCCAAATGTTGAGCAATGGAACCACATACATCCATTTTGCATGAGACTCAAATGATGACCCCCTCCTCACATTCTGACATCTGACTGGTAGCACTTGGACATTGTTGAATATAACAGTAAGACAAAGCCCGAGCTGAGAAAATGTGCACTCAGCTCTGAATGTTCCAGAGAACTGGTAAGGGCTTGATTTATTATGTCATACCACTATCACTAGTAGTACTGGATTTCCTTTATCAGTCCTATCTGGTAGTCTCAGACTGATGAGCTATACTCAAGTATATGTTGAATGAGGGTTTTGTGTCTCCTTTGTGGGTGGACTACACTACCTGCAGTTTCTTCCAGTTAATTTGTCATCTGCCTTCCCTACAAATGAATCACTGATTGCAAAAACAACCTAAGTCACATTCACCTATTTTTAAGGAAAGTGAGAAAAACAATATAAGTACTATATGAATTAGAATAAGGTGAAACTTAAGCTGAAGATTAAGTAGCACTCAACAGATTTATTGTCAGCATCTCACACCTACATGCTAACCCATTTGCATAGCAAAAAAACTTTTTATGCTTTAGATTTAGGTTGTTTTTGCAATCAATGGATTTGATGATCAAAAAAATTCAAAGAAATACAAAAACAAATTAACTATTTTTATTTAGAATAAGTCCACTGTTCTTATGTTTACTGCAGAGCTGTAATAGAACATATTTTAATGCTTTTGCTAATCAACACTGTTAACAAAAGGAAAAACAATTAACAAAACAAAATAATATTTAATGTTTACAGTAGAGAAGTCCACCCAATGTTTCTTGCGTATTTACTGTAGGGCAAGTTAATATTTCATCCCAGAAGGATGACACACTTTCACTGTCAGGAATAAATTGTACCCATTGTTTAATGTCTTCCATTTTCTTCATGCCAATAGGTAATTTTGTATCCTTGTAACACTTTTCATCTGGCATCTGTGGTTTCTGCCTGTGGTCAAATTTCAAGGAGAAGTTATTGGTCTAGAGTCCTTTGATGAATTCCATTGCTTCTACAACTCCTGGCATTGACGATTTATAACAGAAATGATGAAACTTAAATATTTAGTGGTACCTTGTCAGCCTTTGAAATATCTCACTTTGATGTTTCAATAGGAAAAAAAGCAAGTCTTCTTATAAATTGATGGCAACCACTTCTTGAAGTTTACTACTTCATCTCCATCCACCAAAAGCATGATGAAATTGCAGCTTGCAGTTACTACAAGCTCTTTAATTCATGGATTGTGTACATTCTCTCTACTTTCTTGAGAGTCCTCCTTATTACCCCAAATACCCTATCATATGGCAGAAATGAATGACCGTGTATAGGGTAAAAATGTTCAATCTTTTCAAACGATTTAACTCCACAAGAGCTAAATGCAGGCAGAGCATTGTGTTGTGTTTGTTCGGTGCCGGGCAGTTATCGGAAAACAGAAATAAGTTTTTCACATCTTGGGCTACATATTCATTAATGTAGCTTAATAGAAAAGTACAAACTTCATTGGGTCCTTTCTTCACATTCCATTTGTGGTAGAGTTAAAAAAACAGATGACCTTGTATAGAAAATACCACAACAGTCAACTGGCGCAAGTAGAACAGCTCTTGCACCGAGACATGAGGAAGTTGCACATTTTGCATGTAGTTGAAACATAAAGCAGTAGTTCTAGGTCTAGTCTCTGAGTGTCTTTTCTCATCTTGCGGAGCATCATAAAACTTCTTAGATCTTCAGACATAGACAATCTTCTCTGCTATTGCTGTTCGTTTTGCTACCCCATTTAGTGTGTTTGACTTAATCTTTAATGTCAACTCTTTGCATGTGCAGTAAGTGTCTATTTTAGGTCTTCTGGAAGCAAGTGAAAGGTTTTCAGGAAAAATCCTTTTATAGTAATCGTATTTCACTGGCGAGTTAGGATGTTTGGCAATAAAAAGTTGGTGCATTTTTTTCACAGATAGTTTGCAGTCAAGGTAGTGCATAGTGTGGCTACCATAATGACTTTCCTTAGTGGGGAATGATCTGATGTGATCTGTAATTTTGACAATTTCCTCTGATGGCATAGCATTAACATTCTTACATTTCCCTCTTCTGTCTTTCGGTGTCTGCCCACTACACAGCAGTTTGCAAATTCTTTTAACTCAACACATCAGTTACTGCATAAATACTTAGAAAAGCTTTCCTACATACTTCAGATCCTTTGTCTCCAATAAGGACACAGTAGCTAAAAGATTTTTCACACCTGCTCCCCTTCTCACTTTTTGGGCAGTGTCTTTTAACATCACTAGCTGTGATCAGTCCTTGCAGGAAAAGGTCCTGATCATTCCTGCATGCCATTTTCAGAAAATATGCTAAAGCTTGAGTTCTGTTGTCTTCTGCAACAACCCAAAAACAGCTTCTTTGACAATTGCAGTCTTGTTTTGTCATGTTTTTCGAAATTGCTTTTTCTCTACAATTCACATGTTCCTCTCCATGAATTTTAGCTTTCTTTGTAACATTTCTTTGATATTCCGAAGAATGCTTCATCCTTTTCTTCTCATAACTGCTGATACACACCACTTCATCCATTTTCATAAGAACACTGAAATTAACAATGCCAATTTCTTCTGTACAGCTCTACCACACTTCACTGTAGTGCCAACAGTTGAGAAGAAAAATAACCGAAGTCCTGCACTTCCTACCTCTGTTTGAATTGCAACAAATGATGATTTTGGTTGTTTTCATGCACAGGTTGGTGGACTACATGCAGAGTATGCATTTTTGCCTTTAACTCAGTTTTCACCAAAAGTGGACGTAGGAGGTTTTTGCAATCAGCGATTCAATTAGTTTTATGATGATGTCCAACTTTAAACTGCTGTGTACACTTACTTCCAGATATTTAATGGATGTGATTGCTCCAGCTGATCATTCAGCAATTGTGTAATCACATAACATGTCTTTTTGCCTGTTTATTTACAATACATGACATATGCTTACATTGAGGCCCAACTACCAGTCTCTGCACCAAGTATCTATTTTCCTTAGGACTTCATGCATTTCACTAAAACTAGTAATTCCTCAATCCAGTAGCAAAGCTGGTGTGATATTCTGTGCACCTGTATTTTGTTTAGTTGGTGACAGTACGGGAACGTGTGAAATGCCGTCTGGAAGATAAAACAAACAGCATCAACCTGGATGCAGGTCAGACACCCTTCTTCTGTTTAGAAATTTTATTTGATTTTCTATGCTAGGATTGTATATTTTGTAGCTGTCATTTGCCCATTCAGGTGATGATTCGATGGAGGAACCACAGTGTGATGTTCTTCAGTGGAGAGGGTTTAGAAAAAGGAATTTAGTATTTTTGTTTTGTTTCTGTTATCCTCCATTTCATTGCTACTGTAATCACTGTGTGCCTGGACAGATTTCTTTGATCGAGTTATTGATTTGATGTAAGACCAAAAGTTCTGAGGATTTTCTGTCATATCAGTAGATAGAATTTTACTTTCAAATTTGTTGAATGTGTAGTGTCCATGAGTATAACGAAGTAGATGAACTTTCTAGAACACACAAAACACTATAGAATGATAAAAACAAAATGTATTTATTTACACTATATTGCTATAAAGCATTCATAATTTTGTGGCCTGTGGCCTCTCTCTCTCTCTCTCTCTCTCTCTCTCTCTCTCTCAGTTCCTTAGTACTGATTATCAATATTGACTAGCAGTCATAGTTTCACTTGCATCTTGTGAGGTTCATAAAGTTCTATGCTGTAGTGTATAAGCTCAGTGTATTTAGAGAATGATATGAAGATTATCAGAGAACAACCTGAGTTGAAGCTCTGAGTGCAGCAGCTTAGAAAGAGACATGGACCAGTCACAACTGCAGTCGTCAGCGAGCAGGTGTGAATTCGGCACCCTCTATTGGCATGTGTAGTGTCACCTGACAGTGTCTGGTGAGCCGCCCCCCCTCCAATAGTAAAATTGGGATTAATCATTTGAATTCTCAGATATGGCAGTTCTGTAATGGGTCTCTTTGGAAGAGCAATTTACTTTATCAGCATTTGCACACTGTTGTCCATATCCTTGAGAAGTGAACAATCCTGAAATCTTCTGACTTGTGCTGCATGTTGGACCCATCTTCCAGAATCATTTTTCCTCCTCTCATCATTTCTAAAGCAATCATTCTTTCACATGAAATTCCATGATGGGTCATCTCTTCGTGCATCATTGTATTTCAGCCTATCGTTGTTTTGCTGACTAAGGTGGGCACCCAAAACTATCTTGCTTCAGTATGTCATGTCACTGAAAATGTTGGTTGTGTCATGTTGTGTCTTTGTCTGACTCATGTTGTGTTCCTTCATTGTCAGCAGTCAGCAACTCATAGCAGCTCATCAAACTCATCGAAAGTATGTAAAGCTATCTCTCTTCATACTTTTCATGATAATGCACTATCAAAACTATAATCGGATCATCAACACTGATGGGGTCATCTAAATAACTGTATTGTTCATTGTGTTTCTGAAGGATTGATCCCTCGTTGCAGTCATAATTGTGTATCATAAATAATTCCTCTTTGATGTTTCATTGTTTCTTTCATCACCAATGCTTGCAGAGGAATACATTTTCAAAGTCTGCAAACATAGTGTATTGATCAGATACATGTTTTCCCCATGTTGTAGCACCTGCACATGTGTCATACACAATTATCAATTTGTTCTGACTCATTCTGAATTTGCATGACTGCACCTCTAAATTGTTTCTGTGCATCAAACTCATTAAACTGCCCTTAACTGAGCAAATGATCTATGATAAGATCCATGCAACAGCTTGTGCCACAGATTTCTTGCATCAATGTTTCTACTTCCTTTCAGATTAAGTGTGTATCAACCACTGTACTGCAAATGCTGACATTCTTCATTGTCTGTTCCTGTAGTTTCCATTCTGAATTGTAGTATTGTTGTTGCATACCCAAAGCTACTTTAATGACAAAATATTAGTCACAAGCACTTTTCACCTGAACTACCTTCTTATTCATTATTGCACTGTCAATTCGAACTTCTTGTATGATTTCCTGTCATGAGTTTACTTGGGCCTGTATTTCTGTTAGCTCCTGCATGAATTCAAATTGTTGAACGTCAAGAGATTAGTTACATTCCTTTGAAATACTGAAATGATTCTGCATCTCATTATGAATTCTATTACCTTTTTATCCAACATTTTGTACACATCTATTTTCAGTTTTTGACTATGATTATTGATTTATATATGTGCTTGATCCTGCAGCCATACATGTAGACAATGAAATGAAATAAATTCCAATATCAGCTATAATTGAGCACTGAAATGAATTCCGTGGTGACAAGTGAAAAATTGTGTTGGGCCATGAGATGAAACCGCATTTCCTGCTTTACACGAGCCTTAACTGCTTCAGCTATCTGAACATGCTTTCTGTCTGGCCCAAATCCCCCACTTGTTGTCCACTACTCAGGTAGCACTCCCTGACCACCACACCCATTGCTCACACACTGGATTCTCGCAAGAGTTCAGGAGAGATAGGACATCCGCACTGAAATAATCTTACACACCTGTGTGTGTGTGTGTGTGTGTGTGTGTGTGTGTGTGTGTGTGTGTATTCTTTTGGTCAATCCCAAAAGAAGATCACCTATATATACTGATTGAAGGCCACTCAGATCATTTCAGTGTGGATGCCCTCTCTCTCTCTCTCTCTCTCTCTCTCTCTCTCTCCTGAACTGTTGTGGGAATCCAGTGTGATGTGGCATGCAATCAGTATGGTGGACATGGGGAGTTATGTAAGTAGTGTGGAACAAGTTGGGAATTTGGGTTGGATGGAAAGCATGCTTGGATAACCAAAGTGGTTGAGGTGACCACTCACATTTTCCCAGTCCAGGGCAAATTTTTATTTGCTCCCAATGAATTCATTTCAATGTTCAGTTGTGGCTGATGTCATAATTTATTTAATTTTGTGATGTACATGATCACTGAGTTTTTTGTTCAGATCTGTCCTTAATTTTTGATTATCTGTCTTATTCTGCTACTTATTATTATCTAGATTTTTTGTTCAAACCTGTGCTCCATGTTTGACTGTGTGCACTCAGTTTTTGTAAAAACTGTATTACTGCATCCTCCCATCCTATGTCCTCAACATGATTGTTGACTATCACAGCCTTTTGTACCTAATGTCTACATTCAAAATTAAACCTTCATTTAAAGTTGTCTTTACAGTTTGGGTTCTGTTAATTAGTCCCAATTCATTTACAAGATTCCTATCACCACTGTCCTGACCAACACTATCCTCCCCATTAACTACATCTCCAGTCTCAATTTGACTTGTCATAGTTATTCAAATGCATACACTGACGTGACAAAAGTCATGGCCCTCAGACACTCTGCATTCATTTGCTGAGTACAGGATTGGCAACCCCGGAGTTCCTGAGCTGGGGATTAGTAAGTGCTGCCTGCCCTTGTCACCATAAGCCTGGGCATGTTTCAGTGACCACTGTACAGCACAGCAGTGGACGTTGTGTGTAAGGGGATCTCGGCTTAACCAGCAGGGTCATGAGGATGGTGAAAACCTGTTTGAGAAAAATCCAAACCTCATGGTGTATTGTACGCTGATGAGATGCATGGCTGTTGAGGTGGAACAGTTGTTTGTGGGCAACCTCTTGGGAACCTGCTGCAGCTCAGTTGTATAAGTCTTACTGAGACTCTGCCTAGGTGGTCTTTTATTTCCCCAGCTGCTTGTGTGACTGAAATGGACCCTTCAAATTTTCATTTTCTCCTCCCAGCAGAAATGGTGGGCCACTGGAGAGCACCAACACCCAGTACCACACACGGTCTCATGTAGCCAGTCCACCACACCCAGAAGTCCTTCAGAATTCTAGTACTTATAGTAACAGAGTACATGCTGCAAGTCAAAATATATCTGTAGTAGTTAAAACAGAAAGTTTCATCGTTTTACATAAAAATGAGTTTAGAGAGAATTGCTGGAAGTTTACAATGTGTCAAGTGCTCACAAAATAGGACCTTGTTGGTAGAGACAGCCTATTCTTAATAGGCGAAGAACATCCAGAAAGATCAATTCAATATACAGTGAACTGCACAACAACTTTAACTATAGCAAAGGTTTTGTGACTTGCAGAGATCTGGTTGACATTCTCCAAGAAAAACTGAAAGCTGAGTGGTCCCAAGAAGGCATTGTTGATGTGCAAAACATAATGAAAACGGTGGATGGTGATTTCATGAAATTGGACTCATTTCTTCTGAGTTTCAGCGGCACAAAACTTCCAGAGAACATTTAAGCTGGTTTCCTTCACCTCAGCATGCAGCCTCATTTTCCTAACGCAATGCACTGTTTTACATGCCAGCACTTTGGGCACACCGCCTTAAGTTATAAGGGAGAAGGCACTTGTGGCAAACATGATAAGGCCACCCATGAAGGTGTTGGTTATTCATCTCCTCCAAAGTGTGTAAACTACTCTGTGGATCATCCTGTCTGGAGTGGGGACTGCAGTGCCTTCCTTGAAGAAAGGAAGATACAGGATATCAGAAAAACTAAACATGTCTCATATGGTGAGGCCAAAATGATCTGTAAGGCCATGCAGCCAGCCCCTGGATGTGTGCTAACTCCTTTGTGTCTATTCTCAAACAGCCATTTCAGAAGACCGCTGCTGCTACACAAATGGAGGTTGCTAGTGTCAGCAGTAGTACCTGTGTTTGCCAGTGCGCTCCTGCTACTTTTACTTCAAAGCTTACACCTCCTCCCAGAACATGAGACAAGCCTGTGGTCACTAACACAAGTGCCACCCTTTCTGCTGGGAAGAGGAAATGAAAATGTGAAGGGTCCATTTCAGTCACACGAGCAGCTGGGGAAATAAAAGACCACCTAGGCAGAGTCTCAGTAAGCCTTATACACAAGTTCGTGTAAAACAGGACCTTAACAGGTGAAAAACGTCCAGAAAGATCAATTCAGTATACAGTGAACTGCATAACAACTTTAACTCTAGCAAAGGTTTTGTGACTTGCAGAGATCTGGTTGACATTCTCCAAGAAGAACTGAAAGCTGAGTGGTCCCAGGAAGGCATTGTTGATGTGTAAAACATAACTTTAACTCTAGCAAAGGTTTTGTGACTTGCAGAGATCTGGTTGACATTCTCCAAGAAGAACTGAAAGCCGAGTGGTCCCAGGAAGGCATTGTTGATGTGTAAAACATAATGAAGAGGGTGCTCCTCGAAAAGTTCAGTCTAGTCCCCCCATTCAGTGCTGCCACTAGCACTGCCACAGTTGTGGCTCTGAACCCTACCACAGTTGGAGTAAGGAAGTAAACAGTCCGACAATGTCAACCTCATCCTACCTGATGTCTCTCTTGATTCTTCTGTGGAACTAATGGACTTTGATGTCAGACTGGGGCAATCATCTAGCCCCAAGACTGAGTCTCCATCCGTTACGGGTCCTGCTCATTGGCAGAAAGACAGGGTGAAAGTGCAACCCCCATGATAGATGGCTGCCATTTTACAGTGGAACATTATTTGGTTCAGGACACATGGAGCAACTGAAGCTGCTAGCACAGGAACACAACATGTGCCTTTGCTTACAAGAAACACATTTTAAAGCCACTGATGCTCCTGTGCTGTGGGGCTATGCCTTTCACCGAAAGGATGACCTGACTGGGGCAGAGCTGAGGGAGGGGTGGCTGTGCTTGTCAACAACTTGCATCACCCCTCCACTCTTCCCCTGGCTACTGACCTGCAAGCAATTGCCATTGAAATTCATGTTTGTCAGAGGATCAATGTGTGCTCATTTTATCTCCCTCCACAAGATACAACAGACTCTGAGACTCTCACAGATATTATGGAACAACTTCTGCGACTTCAATGCTTATCATGTATTGTGGGACTTGACCTCTCTTGCCCTCAAGCTTTGGTTTTGGAAAGCCTCATGATGTCTCACAAGCTGTGCATTTGTAACACAGGTAGTCAAATTCATTTTTGTGCTGTTACTGGGTCATTCTCGGCCATTGACCTCTGTTTCTGCTCTCCAGCCCTTGCAGATGATGTTCAATGGGAGGTCATTGACAACCTTCATTTCAGTGACCAGTTCCCACTCTGTATTCATCTTCTGTATGGATTACTCCCTGCAGAGAACCACCAATATGGATGGTCAGCAGGGCTAACTGGATGTTGTTCAGCCAGCTGGTTGTGTTTGAACAGTGTGACGGTGTCCAGGAATGGGTGGATCACATCACGCGAGTGATCCATTGTGCTGCTGACTTATCCTTCCAAAAGTCCTCAGGTCATCTTAGGAGTGACCTGTACCTGTGGATAGATGAGTGCCGTTCAGCAATCCAGGACAGGCAAGGGGTTAGAGGAGTGGGCTGCAAAGATGGGTTTTCAGTTTTCTACAGATAAGTGTGTGTGTGTGTGTGTGTGTATCATTTTGATAATTCTCTTTATATTTTTAATTTGCCTAATTTACATATGAGAGACACCTTCTACATTTTAAAGTCTCAATGAGATTCCTGGCCCTTATTTTTTACTCCAACTTGTTGTGATTGCCACACCTGAGAGACAGTAAAGTCAGGACACTGAAGGCACTGAACTGTTTTAGAGCCTTAGCCACAGGGCTTGGGCAGCAGACAGGGTGTATCTGCTCCAGTTTTGTAGTGTTTTCGTCCAATCATGGCTAGACTATGGGTGCATGGCATATTGATTGGCTAATACTTCTTATCTTGGCACTGTCCACCTTGATAGGATTAGGCTGGTCACCATGACCATTGCTTATAGGATCTGTCCCATACCAACTCTCTGTGCTGAGGCTGGTGAACCACCACTTACAGAATGAGATTTTCACTCTGCAAAGGAGTGTGCACTGCTATGAAACTTCCTGGCAGATTAAAACTGTGTGTCACACTGATACTTGAACTCAGTAGAGCACTTTCCCACGAAAGGCAAAGGTCTCGAGTTCGAATCTCGGTCCGGCACACAGTTTTAATCTGCCAGGAAGTTTCACCACTTACAATCTGAAGGCAACTCCTCATGGCGTGCCAGGCATGTAAGTTCCTCTCAGCTCCAACTTCACCGGCATACCATACTGTTACTTGTCCACCTCTGGAATGCCTCTTCTCCAACAGTTCACAAGCAACAAGGCTATTTGGGATTTGCATGCTCCATGTGCTGGAGTCACTTGGAGTGGAGCAGGTACAACCATAAATCCAGGGTTTTAAGAATCTAGCAACCTGGATACTGCAGAAGCCCAGAGCAATTTTAGATTTGGTGCAGTACAGGAGAATTGCACTGTTGCATATGTTTTAATACAGTATTTTTTGACTTTTAAATGAGTACCACAACTCAATGCTATCTTTATGTATGGATCAAATTGGGGGGACTGCTGGTTGCTCTGTTGTTTTCCCTGATGTGTCCTCAAGGTCCAACTGCCTCAGGACTTTACTGTCCTTGGCATGGAATTATATGCAATCTTGTGGGTGCTGGAGCAGATTAGTGCATTGTGAGTATTAAATTCCTTGTCTTTTCTGATTCTCTGAGTGTCCTTTACTCTCTCCAATGCTTGTACCCAGCAGATAAAGATCCAGGACGCCCTTGTCCGACTACAACAGCTGCAGAAGGAGGTGTCATTCTGCTGGGTACCAGGACATATGAGTGGGGACTGAAAAGATGGATAGAGCAGTCAAGGTGGTGTGTTGTGACTCTCAGTCATTTGTGTGTGTCATCACCCTGCATGCTATCACCTCATGGCTGAGGTACAGAATCATGCATTGATGGAAAAATGGGTGGCTAGAAGTGACAGATAACAAGCAGCATCTCATAAAGCCCACTACGCAGCCGTGATGTACCTCCTTTCAGCCACAGCCATGAGGTCATCCTCACTCGTCTTTGCATAGGCCACAGCCCTCTGACGAATGGCTTCTTGCTCCAGGGAGAGGACCCTCCCATGTATGGTGCTTGCAGCACACAGTTCACTGTGTGCCATGTTTTACTAGACTGTGTTTTATTTTTGTACGAGGGGAAAGTGACAGATTTACCAGCAGATGTGCCCTCTATTTTAACTGACATTCAAATGCATGTGGTGCAGCTTTAAAGGTTTTGTGATGTGTCCTACTTGTTTCTGAAAATTTTGGGAAGATGTTTTTAATGTGCTAAAAGGGTGACTGGATCACCCATGATTTTTTGTAAGTGGTCAGCCAGTTACATTTCCTGTGTCTTTATTTTAGCTCTTCCATGGTTTTACAGCAGTTTTATTCCAAGGTGTAGCACCTTCTACCCTTTCTCAATTGTCTTCAAGCTTGTGAGATACTGTAGAGTGATTGTGTGGCTCAATGAGAGTGAGGTGTGTAACCTGCCCCCTCCTTCCTTCTTCCATCTATTTCCACATTAAACAATGCCTATTCCAAGTAATTAATAAGCAAAGTCTTTTATGAAGATTTGAGAGAAGCAAAGATTACAATAAACTTTCATGTTTACTTAGCTTGTGATGTTGAGATGGCTCCAGTTCTTCTTGTCTAGGTGTCTGATTCTTGAAGCTGAAAATCTAACATCAGGTCCTGATGGTTGGTTTGAACTAAATAAAGTTGAAGACTGTTGTTGCAGAATTTTTTTATGTAAATGTACTTTCCACTGATTTTCTCAGATTTTAGTATATCATACGGTATTTTGATTTTTCACATTAACAAAGCCAAAATTACATTGTTTGCACCTATTATACAAAAATACATCCGAACACATCACAGACAAGCTTATGACTCCCACACTCTGTGAAAATAACAATATTCCAAAGGGTTTACAATTTTTCTTAACTAATGAATTCCTACTAGTTTTCATTATATTATTAACTTCAATTATTATTTCATAAATGAATCCAGAAATAAACATAGTACACAGTAAAGGACTGCATAATTAATAGCAGAAATTTTAAGTGTGCAAATAATTCATAATTTCATGTGTATACTGACCTGTCAAAAAAAAAAGATTTCCTGTTACAAGTGAAAGTGAGTGAATGAGTGTCAATTTATAGGCTACCCCCCCCCCCCCCCCCCCCTCAGAATTTTACAGGTTTATCCATATTCCTTTGTTTTCATGATTGTAATGGCACTGTTCAAATGTGTGTGAAATCTTACGGGACTTAACTGCTAAGGTCATCAGTCCCTAAACTTACACATTACTTAACCTAAACTACCCTAAGGACAAACACGCACGCCCATGCCTCAGGGAGGACTCGAACCTCCGCTGGGACCAGCCACACAGTCCATGACTGCAGCGCCTTAGACCGCTCAGCTAATCCTGCGCGGCAATGGCACTGATAACCTCAATGTTGAGTGTTCGTCAGCTGGGACTTATCTGACCGCACTGGCAGGTCGATAGACACACAAACATACACACAAAATTCAAGCTTTTGCAACAAACGGTTGCTTCATCAGGAAAGAGGGAAGGAGAGGGAAAGACGAAAGGATGTGGGTTTTAAGGGAGAGGGTAAGGAGTCATTCCAATCCCGGGAGCGGAAAGACTTACCTTAGGGGGAAAAAGGGACAGGTATACACTCGCGCACACACACACATATCCATCCACACATACACAGACACAAGCAGACATTTGTAAAGGCAAAGATTTTGGGCAGAGATGTCAGTCGAGGCGGAAGTACAGAGGCAAAGATGTTGTTGAAAGACAGGTGAGGTATGAGCGGCGGCAAATTGAAATTAGCGGAGATTGAGGCCTGGCGGATAGCGAGGAGAGAGGATATGCTGAAGGGCAAGTTCCCATCTCCGGAGTTCTGACAGGTTGGTGTTAGTGGGAAGTATCCAGATAACCCGGACGGTGTAACACTGTGCCAAGATGTGCTGGCCGTGCTCCAAG
Source organism: Schistocerca americana (assembly GCF_021461395.2). Lineage (NCBI taxonomy): Eukaryota > Metazoa > Arthropoda > Insecta > Orthoptera > Acrididae > Schistocerca > Schistocerca americana. Next base: position 673,785,534 of record NC_060120.1, on the reverse strand, counting down.
GCATGTTTAACCACAGGGTGATCCTCATTACCAACAAACACTGTCTGCCTGTATCCATTCATGCGAATGGACAGTTTGTTGCTGGTCATTCCCACATAGAAAGCTTCACAGTGTAGGCAGGTCAGTTGGTAAATCACGTGGGTGCTTTCACACTTGGCTCTGCCTTTGATCGTGTACACCTTCCGGGTTACAGGACTGGAGTAGGTGGTGGTGGGAGGGTGCATGGGACAGGTTTTACGCCGGGGGCGGTTACAAGGGTAGGAGCCAGAGGGTAGGGAAGGTGGTTTGGGGATTTCATAGGGTTGAACTAACCTTCGTAACCTCTTAGTTCATATAATAGAGGGAAACATTCCACGTGGGAAAAATATATCTAAAAACAAAGATGATGAGACTTACCAAACAAAAGCGCTGGCAGGTCGATAGACACACAAACATACACACAAAATTCTAACTTTCGCAACCAACGGTTGCCTCATCAGGAAAGAGGGAAGGAGAGGGAAAGACGAAAGGATTTGGGTTTTAAGGGAGAGGGTAAGGAGTCATTCCAATCCCGGGAGCGGAAAGACTTACCTTGGGGGGAAAAAAGGACGGGTATACACTCGCACACACACACATATTCATCCACTCATATACAGACACAAGCAGACATATATATATATATATATATATATATATATATTTTTTTTTTTTTTTTTTTGCTGATACTTTTAGGAAGTGGACAATGATGAGTTTAACTGAGAACAGTTATTAGTGAAATACAAACTGAATAGTTTATTCCAAAATTATTACTAATTTCAAACAATTTAGATACACTCAGTTTTAAAAAATTCCCTGCATGTCACAATATAATGTTAATCACTTCACACTTAAAGACTGATAGAAAGCGGGATGGATAATTAGCCCAAAAACAGTTTAGCGAGCATGGCTGACCAACGACAGACTCTTGCCAACTCCACACTGCAACTACAGTCCCATGCCAAGTGTGCACACGGCAACAACAATCACTACATTAGCAAGGATTGACAGCAAACAAAGATTAGTCTGAAATGCTTGGCTGCTAAACCAGTAGTAGCTGCAGTAATGTAATAAATAATCTGTGATGAAGGTAATTATTACTCTTATGGCAAATGTCACAGAGAATAATAAATACGTCAGTGTGGCATGATATAGGGTCCTCACGATATGATTTATCATGAGATTAAGACTAGCTTGAACAACTTGTAGGATAGTTTATTTATCATCTAAGCTTGTGTGTGGTAAGGTTGATTTTAGGCACCTAGTATGTTTGCATCATCAGCAAACATTACAGTTTTTTTGGTGACAATTTGAAGTTTTCTGTGATTATTTCTGCAGGTGAAAATCAAGCATGGGGCCACGTCCAGTCCTTGTGGGACTCCTCATGTTATGTTCTCCCTTTACGACTAGGAATGATCCAGTCCGATTCGTCAAAACCCAACCTGGAATTTTTTGTGCTCAAAGAACACAACAAAAGAAATGTATAGTCAAAATTTTTGCTGTTGAGATACACTGCAAGTGTTTTTTAAAAATTGTTGAATTTATTTGTTTTTGTCACATAGTGAAACATGTATGACAGTGGTTTGTACAGCCCTTCCTGCATAGTGTGCAATTGACCATGACACGAGAACATAGTGCCATGTAGGGCTAATACCCGGAGTGATAAAAGTGAACTTGAGTGCGAAAACAATAAAAAAATTATGTATCATTAATGTTTTAAGTAGAAGGCAGTTCATGTTGAGAGTTAAACTGTTGCGTATGCGATTCTTACAAAGATGACTGTAAGAGGAAAATAAATTGAGGCAGTGTTTCATGTAACATTATAGAAGACTTTTATTTATTGAAATGAAATATTTCTTACACATACAACAGTTTATAACAATTCCTGTAGCACAGTTTTCTTATGATAAGATTTGAATAATGTATATTTTAGTAACAATGAAACAGTTCTTTGTTTATTCGCCATAGCCATCACAACAAATGGAAATGCCATTTTAATGATGAAAACAAACATTTTCCTTAATCTAAGTACACATGACAAAACAAAAATTGATGTTTTCAGGCATGTCACAGTAATTACTAGTTTTGTTTAGACAGAAATGCAGAAGGGTAAGATATGTTGCTGGCCGTTGCTCTGCTTATTTTGCTGTGTACAGAGCATACTTAAAATAATTCATAAAAAATGCTAAAGCACACTGATAAAGCACAAACGACTGAAATTTAAGACTACTGTTTTCTTGATAAATCTAAAATGGCATAGAGCTATCGGAAATTATAATGTTTGACAGTTTCCTTAAAAATGCTTCCAAAGTAAAAAAAAATCTTTGCGAGAATCACATCGATTGTTCCAGACGGAATCTGAATAATATCAATAGTCTTTTCATTATCCTCCAGAAAGACAGATGTATCATTATGTCCAGGCCAAGAGTCCAACAAAAGCAAAGAATTAACTTTTGCACTGGTTAGAAATTGCTTCAAAGGAAATGTTAAAAATAATTATTTCCTATTTTTCCAGATTTTGATGGGTTGATTATAAGATTTTTCCTGCTGAACAGTCCTCCCTCTGACAGAAGTAAAGCTGCAGAAACGGTAACCCACTCATACTTATCACTGTCGTTATTGTATATTAATGTGTCATAGCTTTAATTGATTGATCAGCAGATTCTGTCTTTTTCACCTTGAAATGATGAAGTGCAGTTTGTTCACAGTTCTTTCATGAAACCTGACTGATCAGCATTAGACACAGCTGATGTGGAGATAACAACAAGCTCTGTCCTCATGTCACCTACGAATTAATGGATCTCCTCTACACTTTCACTTGAAGTACAGTTCATCATTCTGGAATTTACTATATCGTATGACTTGAATCTGTTTAACCAGGTCAAGGAAGACTTGAAATCAGCAATGTTCATCTCAGTTGTGATTTGGATGGCCCAGTCTTGTAGATCTCAATCAGTAATGGTGCATTGCCTCTCATGAGTAGCTCTACATGTTTCATATCTCAAGAAAACTCCTCCAAGGAACTGTTGTTCCCCATTATTTACTCAAGTTTAGTGGTTTGCGTTAGTTATTAGTACGAGTAATGGGACTTTGTGACAACCTTGTACTGTAAATCTTTCAGGTACTTTTTCTTTCACAGTTTTGTGAGTTTTATTTTGGCACATATTTATTACTTCATGTAAGTCTGTCTTCCATATGAATAGTTCGTGCTCAGATGCTATGCAGCAAAACTGTGTTTGCACATTGCTCAACATTAAGCATTAAACACAATGCATATTAATTTTGTTTATCTCCCTTCTTACCACTTATGCTGCCACAAAGGCAATTAGTAATTATTATATATATTAAATGACGCAAATTTGAATGAATAGTAACTGCAGACAATTGTTTCACTGAAACTGTCAATGAAAACTGAAATTCACTATACAAATCATGATCACACCAAGTCAAGTTATCTGTTTACTGATGTACTGCAACCAAAGATACATGCCTACCATGTTGCACATTTCTCTAGCTGCCTGGTGAGCTGCGACTTTGGTAATTTTTGACATTTCTTTTTCAAATACTTGCAGTATGTTTTAGCAGACAAAATTTTAACAGGGTCCTTCTTTTGGTGTATTTTTCCTGTTTAAAAAACTTGATGACATGTTTTTACATGTTGGATTGGACCATTCCCTTGTGAGATTTGTTTCATACCTGTGACTGTCGGAGAGCGCCTCAGCTTTCTGTTATATTAGATAACACTTCATCCATTCAAAAGGGGTGTCATTAATGCCATATCGCTTTAGTTTGCCATGTAGAATGTCGTGGTACACACAATAAAGACTTTACCAAGGTCAAAAAATATACCAACAAGATAATTTTTCCCATTCAGCTCTGCCATACATTATTTTTGAGATCTTGTACTGCTTTCTCTATGAATGCCAGATACCTGCTGGTAGTCACAGCAGAGCCTGATGCTATGACCTGGACTGACAGTGAGACATCAATGACTAAGCTTGCAGCAAGCAGTGTGGTGAATGACACAGTAGTCTATCATTGGTCACTTTCTCAAACACTTTTTTTGAAGACTGGAACGAGTAAAATAGGTCTGCAATGAGAGATGATATGCTTATCATCTGTTTTATACATGGGTATTTCTACAATATACTTAAGTCTCTCTGATATATGCCCAAAGTCTTTGACTGATTACAAAAGTAACTCGAGGCTCATCAAATGAGGCCACACTGAAATTTTAATATTCTACTAAAAACCTTACCAGAGACATCAGAATTACTACTTTTTAGTCACCAGATAAATTTTGTAATCTACTAAAGTATTGTATTTTTTAAACTAATGTCTACTGATGATGTTTGCAATGTCTGCACAAGTAAATCTAATGCATCAATATTTGGCTGTGTATTAGTGGGTGCAGTGTTTACTCCTAGTGTCAAAGCATAATCACCATACCTGACAGAGCTATTTCCTGGCAGCTTAATTTCATTTTGATCCCCGTGATTTGATTCTTGTTCAATAATGTTTCAAATTGTTTTTTGCCTTATTTTTGGAATGTTTTATTTCTGATCGTAGTGCAATTATGTTTCAGTTTTTTTAACAGCAGACTGAAGGATATTACAATTCTGAGTAGTAATTGAGTTTTCTCTCTTGTCTACCAATTTTTTTTCTCTGAATTGGTGCACCTCTCTCTCTCTCTCTCTCTCTCTCTCTCTCTCTCTCTCTCTCTCTCTCTCTCTCTCTCTCGCACGAAATACTTCAATTTCAGGAGTCATACATGTGTCATCCTTGCTTCTGTTTCATTTTACCCTTTTACCCCAGATCAGCTGCAGTAGTAATATCGGCTTTAAGACTTATTTATTTATTTACTGCTGCACTTGTTAAACCTGTCCCATTGCTACCTAAATAGGGATGCCTTCTAAGCAATGTGTTTGAAAAAATTACTTGTTTCAAGTAATTTCAATATTCCAGTCAATTTACTGCTAACATTACTTATAACAGAAGAAAATAAAGAATGACAAACTATAATCAGAAACAAATTTTATAATACGAAATGAACAACCATATGGATAGGAAATACAGAATAATTTCTGAATGTGACATCTCCATATAGTGAATCAGGGGTACAAGTACATATCTTATATGAAGTCAGTCACATATGTTCTCTGTCGGCTATGAGCATAGCTCTTCCAGTTGACCATACACTGGAAAGCTTCATGGAATCCACACAAAGGCACAGCCAAAATGTAATTTGTGCCCTCAAATGTCAGTCTTTACACAGCAGTGGAGCCCATTGTCAACCTCTTCACTTGTGAGACTCACAATTATTTTATCAATGGGTATATTCAATTGAGAAATTGTCATATTACATGTGACTGACCAGTATTTGCTCTCAGGAAGCAAAATTACTTGTCATGTCCATCTCAATCTCAAGATCCAAGTAATCTAACCCTATTTTCCAACATTCATGAACCACTCTCTCTCTCTTTCCTTCTTTAAGAAGGCTGCAGTAGAATCACACTGATCCAAGCAACATTCTCGTCATTTTGAGAAAACAAAGGAAACGCGTTTGTGTTTGTTTTAATGAAACTGGTAATTTGTTGATTAAATTTTTAAATAAATATTGACTAATGTTAGAATAAATAAAAATATGTTTTATTGTGATATTTTTATTGGAAGATACAAAAAGTTTGGTTTCTGCACTAAAGAAATCATGAAGATCTAAGGAGATAACAAAACTTAATCATTTCCAACTCCATATGATAGCGTGTCTTCATTGTCCTGGGCCTCATCACCCCGTCCTCTTCTCGGTAGACGTGGAACTGATAGATAGAATGAATGATGAGCTCATGGAGCAAATTTAAGAACTTTTTATGTCTTGCATCTTTTTGTATGGTATTGGCTTTGCTGCCCTAGCTTCTGCAGGTCTGTAACTTTTGAGTGTTACCAGAATTGCCTCCAAATCAGTTTCAGTAGGTTTGAGGTCAATCACTTTATATTTTTCAATATGAATATAATAGAGGGAAACATTCCACGTGAGAAAAATATATCTAAAAACAATGACGATGTAACTTACCAAACTAAAGCATTGGTATGTTGATAGAGACACTAACAAACACAAAAAATTCAAGCTTTTGCAACCGACGGTTGCTTCATCAGGAAAGAGGGAAGGAGAGGGAAAGACGAAAGGATGTGGGTTTTAAGGGAGAGGGTAAGGAGTCATTCCAATCCCAGGAGCGGAAAGACTTACCTTAGGGGGAAAAAGGGACAGGTATACACTCGCACGCACACACACACACACACACACACACACACACACACACACACACACACAAACCACACGTCAGTAAAGGCAAAGAGTTTGGGCAGAGATGTCAGTCGAGGCGGAAGTACAGAGGCAAAGATGTTGTTGAGTGACAGGTGAGGTATGAGCAGCGGCAACTTGAAATTAGCGGAGGTTGAGGTCTGGGGGGTAACAGGAAGAGAGGATATATTGAAGGGCAAGTTCCCATCTCCGGAGTTCTGATAGGTTGGTGTTAGTGGGAAGTATCCAGATAACCCGGACGGTGTAACACTGTGCCAAGATGTGCTGGCCATGCACCAAGGCATGTATAGTCACAGGGTGATCCTCATTACCAACAAACACTGTCTGCCTGTGTTCGTTCATGCGAATGGACAGTTTGTTGCTGGTCATTCCCACATAGAAAGCTTCACAGTGTAGGCAGGTCAGTTGGTAAATCACGTGGGTGCTTTCACACGTGGCTCTGCCTTTGATCGTGTACACCTTCCGGGTTACAGGACTGGAGTAGGTGGTGGTGGGAGGGTGCATGGGACAGGTTTTACACCGGGGGCGGTTACAAGGGTAGGAGCCATAGGGTAGGGAATGTGGTTTGGGGATTTCATAGGGATGAACCAAGAGGTTACGAAGGTTAGGTGGATGGCGGAAAGACACTCTTGGTGGAGTGTGGAGGATTTCATGAAGGATGGATCTCATTTCAGGGCAGGATTTGAGGAAGTCGTATCCCTGCTGGAGAGCCACATTCAGAGTCTGATCCAGTCCTGGAAAGTATCCTGTCACAAGTGGGGCACTTTTGGAGTTCTTCTGTGGGAGGTTCTGGGTTTGAGGGGATGAGGAAGTGACTCTGGTTATTTGCTTCTGTACCAGGTCAGGAGGGTAGTTGCGGGATGCGAAAGCTGTTTTATAGGTTGTTGGTGTAATGGTTCAGGGATTCCGGACTGGAGCAGATTCGTTTGCCACGAAGACCTAGGCTGCAGGGAAGGGACCGTTTGATGTGGAATGGGTGGCAGCTGTCATAATGGAGGTACTGTTGCTTGTTGGTGGGTTTGATGTGGACGGATGTGCGAAGCTGGCCATTGAACAGATGGAGGTCAACGTCAAGGAAAGTGGCATGGGATTTGGAGTAGGACCAGGTAAATCTCATGGAACCAAAGGAGTTGAGGTTGGAGAGGAAATTCTGGAGTTCTCCTTCACTGTGAGTCCAGATCATGAAAATGTCATCAATAAATCTGTACCAAACTTTGGGTTGGCAGACCTGGGTAACCAAGAAGGCTTCCTCTAAGCGACCCATAAATAGGTTGGCGTACGAGGGGGCCATCCTGGTACCCATGGCTGTTCCCTTTAATTGTTGGTATGTCTGGCCTTCAAAAGTGAAGAAGTTGTGAGTCAGGATGAAGCTGGCTAAGGTAATGAGGAAAGAGGTTCGAGGTAGGGTGGCAGGTGATCGGCATGAAAGGAAGTGCACCATCGCAGCGAGGCCCTGGACGTGCGGAATATTTGTGTATAAGGAAGTGGCATCCATGGTTACAAGGATGGTTTCCGGGGGTAACAGATTGGGTAAGGATTCCAGGCATTCGAGAAAGTGGTTGGTGTCTTTGATGAAGGATGGGAGACTGCATATAATGGGTTGAAGGTGTTGATCTACGTAGGCAGAGAGACGTTCTGTGGGGGCTTGGTAACCAGCTACAACGGGGCGGCCGGGATGATTGGGTTTGTGAATTTTAGGACGTAGGTAGAAGGTAAAAGGTAGGGGTGCGGGGTGTCAGTGGGATCAGGAGGTTGATGGAGTCAGGTGAAAGGTTTTGTAGGCGGCCTAAGGTTTTGAGGATTCCTTGAAGCTCTGCCTGAACATCAGGAATGGGATTACCTTGGCAAACTTTGTATGTAGTGTTGTCTGAAAGCTGACGCAGTCCCTCAGCCACATACTTCCGATGATCAAGTACCACGGTCATGGGACCCTTGTCCACCGGAAGAATGACGATGGATCGGTCAGCTTTCAGATCACGGATAGCCTGGCCTTCAGCTGTGGTGATGTTGGGAGTAGGATTAAGGTTTTTCAAGAAGGATTGAGAGGCAAGGCTGGAAGTGAGAAATTTCAGGAAGGTTTGGAGAGGGTGATTTTGAGGAAGAGGTGGTGGGTCCCGCTGTGACGGAGGACGGAACTGTTCCAGCCAGGGTTCAATTTGGATAGTGTCTTGGGGAGTTGGATCATTAGGAGTATGATTAGGATTATTTTTCTTCGTGGCAAAGTGATATTTCCAGCAGAGAGTACGAGTGTAGGGCAGTAAATCTTTGACGAGGGCTGTTTGGTTGAATCTGGGAGTAGGGCTGAAGGTGAGGCTTTTGGATAGGACAGAGGTTTCAGATTGAGAGAGAGGTTTGGAGGAAAGGTTAACTACTGAATTAGGGTGTTGTGGTTCCAGATTGTGTTGATTAGAATCTTGAGGTTTTGGGGGGAGTGGAGCTGGAAGTGGGAGATTTAGTAGATGGGAGAGACTGGGTCTGTGTGCAATGAGAGGAAGTTGAGGTTTGCTGGGAAGGTTGTGGAGGGTGACTGAGTTGCCTTTCCGGAGGTGGGAAACCAGGAGATTGGATAGTTTTTTTTGAGGTGGAGGGTGGCACGCTGTTCTAATTTGCGGTTGGCCTGTAGGAGGATGCTCTGAACAGCTGATGTGGATGTGGGAGAGGAAAGATTGAGGACTTTTATTAAGGATAGGAGTTGACGAGTGTGTTCATTGGCTGAGTTGATGTGCAGGTGAAGGATTAGGTGGGTGAGGACTATGGATTGTTCAGTTTGGAACTGGTATAGGGACTGATGGAAAGAAGGGTTACAGCCAGAGAGGGAACTTTAAGTGTGAGGCCTTTGGGGGTAATGCCAAATGCCAGACAAGCCTGAGTAAATAAAATATGGGAGCGTAATCTGGCTAGGGCGACGGCATGTTTGCGGAGGGAATGTAAATAACACTTAATGGGGTCATTGTGGGGATTTTGTGAGGGTGACATGGTATTAGAAGGTGGAAAGTGTAACATGAGGCTGAAATGAAAATGAAAATATATGGGGAGAGATAAAGGTGAACTAGAAAGCAACTGGAGATCTGGTGTGAAAGAAGTCGAAAAAGTGTTGGTTAAAGCTGAGCTATGTTGATCCTGTAGTGAACTTGGGTTGGTAAACAACGATGTGCACAATAGTTAGGTGTTTTGTGTTGCCTCCAAAACACGTTAAAGGGTGGAGAAATTCGGGAAAATTTCAAAAGAACTGCATGTAAATGTATTAAAAGGAGTGGTTTTGTGGTGGCAGATTATGAAAATGAGGCTAACAATTGTCTGACGAAGAAATAATGACGTTAAAACCTGTGGGAAGCAGCTAAAAATGATCAGTGATGTGGGAAAAATGGAAATGGAAATAAAGCGAAAGTTGTTAGAACTAGCCAAAATGGTTGTTTAATAGGTGAAAGGAACTGTTTGTGAGCTGGGAACAGTGGATTTTACAGCAGCGGTAGTGCTGAAAATGGAAAAAAAATAATTTTGGTTATGGTTTGGAAGTGGGTTACGTATTATTGAGTATATATAGGCAGGATAAAATTATATGGTAGATTACGCTAAAAAGGAGAAGGCGAATACAAAGTGAAACTACTTGCGCAAACAAAAAGAGAAAGTAAGATGACAGAAAATATTTCGAAATGCAACAGTGACAATAACAAACGTGATTGTTGGGTTCAAATTAATGATATGAATATAATAGAGGGAAACATTCCACGCGGGAAAAATATATCTAAAAACAAAGATGACGTAACTTACCAAATGAAAGCATTGGTATGTTGATAGAGAGATATTTTTCTGTATTTTCATCTTTGTAATGAATAAGGACTGAGCCCCTGAAGAATTTTATTTTTTGTGTTTGTGATATCTTTGCATCCTCTCCAAAAATTGTTTGGTAATCTTTGCAGTGACATGACAGGCTTTCAAACTCCACATACTGGTCAGCCATGGCTCAAACTATGAAAGGTTTATGTTTCTGACAGCCATGCATGAGATCAAACCATTCCTGAGGCATGAAGATGTCTGTCTTCTTCTTTTGAATCTATTTTGACTTTAATATAACAAGTTACACAAACTCCCAACTATATATCACCATCATACTAGTATTTTGCACTTTTATGACTTTAGCTTTAACACTAAATTGGAACCATAACTTGGAGCCACAATGATTTAAGTGTAGTTTTCCACTTGCATCAGTATGGAAAGATGTCTTGTTCAAAGTAAGGTCAATTCTAGGGAGATTGAGACATTCTTACAGAAGACAGTGGTTTGTGCACTTGGATCAATGAAGCATAAAAATTTACATTTTCTTCCACTCATCCATGTGAAAAGCTATAGTAAACAAAAAAATGTCACTCGAGTCAGTATTTTTCTACTGTCCCAAAATAAGTTCCACAAACTATGGAAAGTATTTTCTACTTTCAAAGATTTTTTTTATTGGCAGTAATAAGAATTTACTTCAGAAATGTAAGTAATGGCCAGAACTATTTTTGTTGACATGTGTGCAGGACAGACAGAAGTCAAGATTTTGGATGTAAAACATGGACAGCCACATGCTTAGTGATGGATGCTTCACTGACAAGCCAGGCCAGGTGCATGGCATTATGCACAAGGCTCTGCTGTGGCTGACAGTAGCAACACAGCAGACAATGTATCATATCACTACTTTGTATAAGCAGAGATGCAGCCTTGACTGCTGTATAGGTTTGCCCAATTGTATCAAGAGCTGTTTCTTAAGTGAATTCACCTTTTATGTTATTGATGGTGGTGGTCTTGAAAATACTACATCAGACAAGATCTATTTGAGCTACAAATTTTCTTAAGTACTCTGACTGTAAGTGCACTCTTAACTATCCAGTACATGTACCAAGCAGATAAATCATTCTAGATTCTTCAGGACATTCCTTTTCTACTGGCTTACAACTATCTGCAACAACAATTCACACTAGAGCGCAGTTTGCAGGTTAGTTTGCGACTTGTCCTTCAGCACTTGATGTTTATTTTAGATGATGACAATTTCTTGTTGATGTTATCAGTATATTCTTAGTGTTTGGGAGGAGCACTTAGTTTTGTTATCAAGTTAACATTGCACTCAGTTTTGTTATCAAGTAACAATGATGACCCAAAACAATATGACCAAATGCTTAATAGCTTGTTTGTCCGTCTTTGGAACAAAATACATCACTGATTCTGTATATCAGGGATTTGACAGTTTGTTGGTAGGTTTTTGGAGGTATGTGGCATTAGATTACTAAGCACAGGTCATGTAATTTGCATAAATAATGGACTGCTTATTTGCCTATGTGGTGACTGATCCTGATAGCAACCCAGATGGATTCCAAAGGATACATCAGGTATATTTGGTTTCCAAGACATCTACATATATGATGCTCCTCAAACCACTGTTGCATGGTTCTTGCTCCGAGACATGGAGAATTATACTGCTGAAAGATGACATTGCTGTCAAGGAAGACATCAAGCATGAAGGATGCTGGTGGTTTGCAGCTATCAGCCTGTCTTAGATTACTACCGCAGGTCCCATGCAAGTGCAGGAGAATATCTCCCATAGCATAATACTGCTCACACAAGCCAGCATCCATAGCACACTGCATGTTTCGAGCTACCATTCACCTTGATGACGGCGTTTGTGAAGATGGCCATCAACCTTGCGTAGCAAAAATTTGCTTCATGTGAAAAGCCGACATTTCCATTGATCAATGGTCGAATCCCGATGGTCCCACGCCAACTGCAGGCGTAATTGATGATGATGTAGGGTCAACATGTCAGCATGTGAACATGTAGGGATGGCCTGCTGCGGAATGCCATGTTCAACAAAGTATGATGACCGGTGTGCACTGAAACACAGACCACCATCACCCTACTTTGTAGAGCAGACAAGGCTCCAAGCCTCATGTTCTGTGAAGAGTCATGGACATCCAACCATTTAGCACCTAGAGGTAGTTGTCTTTTACTTCTTTCCATAGATGCTCACGACAGTAGCACATGAACATTTGACCAGCTTCACTGTTTTCAAGATACTCATTCAGAGGCTCTGCATAATAATGATAATAATCTACATTTTGTCAAAGTTGCTTATCTCGATCGATTTCCCCATTTGATGCCCATATCTTTGCTAGGGTGATCCCCTGTCCATGTCTGCTCCACTTACATACTTTTGTTATGAAGTCACATGTCACCATGGGCAGAGGTCATAATGTTCTGGCTGATCAGTGTAGTTCAGTCAGTACTTTCCATTTCGAATATTTGACCTTTTTTTACACTTTTCTCTCTACATTTCATACACCACCTTTTTCTATTTTATCACTTTCGTTGTCCTTGGCATGTTTTTATAGTTTAGAATCCTCACTTAAAACTTCACTTGAAACATTCTTTGTAGGTTTTTGAAGGATAGCTAATGATCATTTTCAAACATCTGACAGTTTTTCAGAATTTCATACCTGATAGTGAAACTTGTGACTTGCCACACTGCCCTTCTTTGTAACATTTGATATCGCAGTTAATCCTATTTGATATTAGTCCAACACATTTTAGCAATATGGTGCAAAATGTTTCAGATTGGCTACTTAATCCCAGCATCCTACTAATGAACTGAAGTTCTATCAAATGCTTTGCATATGAATATATGTGAACAGTAGTAGGAAAGTTCTGATTGAATGTGAATATTTTAAGAGTAAAGGAGACCATTCACCAAAAAGCAGAAGCATCGAGTTGTTGACAAGTGCACGCTAAAAATACACAAAACTTGCTAGCTTTCAGAATACTTTCTCAAGCTACACTATAAATACACACCAAAACACACACTTGTGCTCCCACATTGAGGGTGCTGGACCCCCATTGCCAGGAGTGTAGATAAGCTGGTGGATTATGATGGGCTGGAAGCTATGTCAGGCTGAATGGATTGAGGCAGAGAGAGATGGGAGACAGGAAGAGAAGTTAGGGGTGGGTAGCTAGTGGTTCAGAGGGCAGCAGCCAGTTTGTTGGTTAGGAATGCAGGAGGGAGGGAATGACAGGTGCACAGACTAGTACATGATGTTATGCATGTGATGGAGCCAATGGGGACCAGCTCATGATAGTAATGTGGAGACATGAACTGGGATGCGGTGATGGGACAGAGGAAGGGGCAATTGTTGGAGGATGAGGGGACAGTGGAATTATGGAGATAGGAGCCAGAAGTTACGGTAGTGAAGGATGTGTTGCAAGGATAACTCCCATCTGTATAGCTCAGAAAAGCTAATGGTGAAGGGAAGGATCCAGATGGCCTACACTATGAAACAGCCAATGAAATGAGCATGTTGTTCCTCTGAGTAGTCGACTTTGTTCTTGGCCACAGATTGACAGTGGCCATTCATTCCGATGGATAGCTGGTAACTTTTCACACAGACATAAAAAGCTGTTCATTGATTGCATAATGATTGCTATATGACAAGAGTGCTTTAAAGGATGACACTGCATCTTTTGGGATAGGATAAGCTTGTGACAGGACTGGAGCAGGAAATGCCGGTCGAGTGGACCGAGTAGCAGGTCAGGCAACTGTGTCTTCCACAGGGATGTGATTGGTGTGGGAATGACATAGGGACAGACTCAAGTGTTGTGTGGGTTGGGTGATGGAATACCACTTTAGGAAAGATGCGAAGGATCTCGTGCACGGCATGATGATAGAAAATCAAAGCTCTGGTGAAGGATATAGTTCAGTCGTTCCAGTCCAAGGTGATTTGAATGACAAGGGAGCACTCCTTTGTTGCTTATTTTTGGGGTACCATGCAAGGATATGGCATGGGAAAACTGTTTATGGACTATGTTTATGGAGTAGCACCTGTCTATGAAGATCCTCACGAGACTTTCCGCATAGTGTCCAAGGGAGTTATTGTCACTGCAAATATGCCATCCATGCTGGCCACTCTGGAGGAGAGGGATTTTTTGTGATGGAAGGTATTACAGCTATCAAAATGCAGGTATTGTTGGTACTTGGTTTATTCTGGGCAGAGGTGTGGATGGAACCATCAGAGATGTGGAGAACAATGTCCAGGAAGGTGGGTAGTTGGGTTGAGGAGGACCAGGTGAAGCAGATGGGTGAAAAGGTTTTCAGGTTGTGGAGGAATGAGAAGAGGGTGTTTTGGTTCCGAGTCCAGGTCATGAAGATTTTGTCAATGAACCTGAACTACACAAGATTTTGGCAGTTCTGGGGGGCTAGGAAGATAGATGTTGGTATATTGGAAAGTGTCTCATAACAATGACGAGTAGGGATCCAGGAGGTAAAGCAGTGGGAGGGGGGGGGGGGGGGGGGGGGAGAAATCAGAAATCAGTGATGGGAATGGTGGAAAGTCAGTGAAGTAAGAGGTTAGAATATTTGATGTGTGAGGCTAGGTTTCAAGCAGTTTGAGGTGCCGGTCAATGAGAGTGGAAATTTTTTCAGTAAGAGCACAATAACCAGCTACAGTTTGGCATTCCACATTGATGGCTTTAATGATTTAGGAAGGCATGTAGAAGGTGGGTGCATGGGGTATTGTTAGGGGTGAGGCAGGAGGTGGACTCGCAGGAGAGACTCTGCAGTGTGCCTGAGAATTTCAGTAGAGACTGGAAGTTACATTGGACTTCTGGGATGCGATCACTATGACAGAGCTTTTAGGTGAACAAGTCAGATGGTTGGTAGGAGACTTCTGTCAGGTAGTCAATGTGATTCATCACAACTGCAGTGAAGCATTTGCCTGCATAGCCTCCCAAAACCACAAACCCCTTCTCAGGGCTCATGGTCAGTAATGATATCTCCATGATCTGGACTCAGGGCCAAGGCACCATATCCTTATTCCTCAACTGCCCAAAACTTATCCTCTCACACCAAAAATACTAACCACTTCCTTCACTGACTACACCATTCTCACATCTTTACACCCTGGCTCTCTCTTCATCAGTGTTGATGCCATCTGCCTGTAGGCCAAAATATCTCATTTCCATGGACTTTCCACTATCACTACCCCTCTCAACATCCTTCAGACTCTAAACCCACTACATCATGCCTCATACACCACAAAACCTATATCCTGACACACAACTATTACTTCCAGAGGATGTATATAAAAAAACACATGGCACAGCCACGGCCAGCTGGTAGGCACCCTCCCATGCCAACCTTTTTATAGGCCACCTAAAGGAAATCTTCCTAGCCTCGCAAAACTCAAACCCTTTTCTGGTTCAGGATCATTGATGATAATGCCCTGATCTGGAATCTGGGCCAAGACATCCTGTCCTCATTCCTTCACAATCTCAACACCTTCTCTCACATCCATTTCACCTGGTTCTCAAATCAAATGTCCCACCTTCCTCAATGTTGACCTCCACCTCTATGATGGTTCCATCCACACCTCTGTCCATATTAAACCTACTAACCACCAACAGTAACTGCATTTTGACAGCTGTCATCTCTTTCACACCGAAAAATTCCTCCCCCCCCCCCCCCCCCCTCCCATGGACAGCATACTTGTGGTGACAAGAAATGCTTTGTCTAGTAGGATATCTCATGAAGGCCTTCATACAAAGTCAATTTCCCACAAACACATTTCCCATGCCATACCCCCACACTCCCTTGAACCTCCCATCAACCCAAGAATCAGTAACAAAGGCGTACCCTCCTAGTAACTCAATATACATCCCTGCAGTGGAACAACTGAACCATATCCTTCACCAGGGTTTTGATTATCTCTATCATCATGCCCTATCCAAGACGCCTCCCACTTCTCCTAAGGTGGTATTATGGCAACATCTCTACATACACACCACCCTAGTTAATCCCTATTCCTCTCTCACTCCCAACTCCTTGCCACAGGGATCATATTCCTATGGAAGACCCATGTGCAAGACCTGTCCAATTCACTCACCCTGCACTTCCTACTGCAGCCCTGCCACTAGCTTACTATATCTCATCAGAGGAACGGCTGCCCATTGAAACAGCCTCGCCATATACCAACTGTTCTGCAATGAATGCACAGCTCTTTATGTCACATGACTACCAAACATCTATCCACTAGAATGAATGGCCACTGCCAAACTATGGCCAAGAACAAAGTTGACTACTAAGTGGCAAAACAAGCTCAATTTCAGTGGCTGCTTCATAGCCTAGGCCATATGGATCCTTCCCTCCACCACCAGCATTTCTGATTTATGTAGATGGCAGTTATTCTTGCAACACATCCTTCCCTTCCGTAACCCTCGTGGCCCCACCTCCATTAATCCACATCCCCTGCATCCTCCACACAGCAACTGACCCTTCCTCTCTCTTTCCTATCATGTCTCCATGTTATGTACTGGTCCCCACTGGCTCTGACACTTCTACATCTCATCAGCACTTACCAGTCTGTGCATCTGCCACCCCTCCCTCCTGCATTCTGCGATGTAATGTAAAGGATATTCTGCTGATTAGTAGCAGCTTCTCTAAACAGCATCCCATATGAGCAAACAAATTGCAACTTTACTTGATGTTTCTTGCTCCTTAAGTAACTGTGCTGTGCACACCTCTGTTTAAAAGACTAGCTCAATTATATCATAGAGTAGAGCTGCACATCTGCTTTCATGCCCAGCAGGTTTCATAACCTTTAGCTGTGATCCTGCAGTCAGACAATCTTATGAATTAGCTAGAATTATGTATTAATAATAGATAAATGAATAATTAATAAAAACAATTATATTCTAATGCCATAAAAACTATTCTATTCTAATGCTTGTAATTGGTGTAGATGACACCAGAAAATTATGTTGACTAATGTTTATTCAAGAAAGTTAATGGCAAATATATGGAAAGTTACTCTATGGTAACCAGTTATAATACAGACAAAAAAATAACTTTACTAAGTGCAGTAAAGTTGCACTGAGAGCCTTATGAGAATGATAGCAAAATCCTCTAGTTAAATAGCCAGTAAAGATATGCGAAAAACTAAGTCCATTTCGTGATCACAGTGGACGAAATATTCGCCAGCTCTTTTAAAGTCATACTTCAGTATGACAACAACACACAAAAGCTAATGAGAGGGAACTTATACTCTGTATATTCTCAACTCTGTAATGCAAAGACCTCACAAAAGTTAAATTATTATAGTGGCTGTTCAGCTCCCAGAATCTATCACCCACACGACCAAATAACCCACAATACCACAGGCAGGTCTGCTTTCCAACAGATTTCAATATAAAATGTTCAGAATCGCTTCCTTGAGTGCCCCACTCGAAAAGCGTCTCTCCACTTGACACCAGCAGTGTTCTGCCACTGTGCAATTCTCATTGGCCAAAGGCCATTCCCACCAAAATACATCATTCTTATGCTATACATACATGATTTTGACTCAACTTTATCATTTCCTTGCTAAACTAACTATATTTAACAATTAAATGCTATCAACGTTCTGTCACGTATAGGCCCTTTACAATAAATTTAAATAAAGATTTGTGCCAGTGTGCTTATGTTAAAAGACAACAAAATATCATCAAATATTGTTTAAACAATTACTTATGTCTGCTTCATAGAAGCATGTTTTAGTACTCTTTTCAAAGGTGGTGTCACCACTTTTAAATTGCCAATTAATATCTATTGTAATGATATTTGATCCTCGAGCAGGGACGCAAATTTTCAAAACATGAGCTGCCACATGGCGTACTTTAAACACATGTAAAGGGTAGCTGTCTATGTCACCAAGGTAAACATGTATGAGCAAACTGACAGTATAATCTTAGTTTAATTAAACAATAATAAGATAAGGGTTCATTGTATTACATTGTTGCTGTGTTCAAGTGTTACCACACAGTAATGACCCACTTGGAGCATTAAACAGTGCACCTGCATCAGATCCAAACCAAAAACTTATTCAATTACTAATTATCTCATAGGCAACTGCCTCATTAGGGGTTTGTGCTGCTAGCTCAGAATCTGGAGTTTTCCTGCACAAATTGTCAATTTTTTTCTCACCTGGCTCACTGTTCACTTTATATTCCTGCTACTCACTTGGGCTTATAACAACACAACGTATCACTGTGTCAACTGAAGCAATAATGGAGGAATAGAAGTAAACTCACAGTTGTAAAATAACAATGGAATGGTACAAAACAATGTTATTTGTGGTTGATACACTTCATACTTTGGAACAACTGCTCAAGGGTTACGTAAGGTTACTAGCAAAATAGTAATACAACAACTCAAGTATGACAAGATGTGATTCATTAATAACACATTCAGTTGCCGCTATTATGGAGGATGTGATTGATGATGAGCTGACAAACGTCTGCATAAAGAAAATATATAAAACATAGTTAATCAATAAATAAAATAGAAATAGATATATAGCTTTTAAGACAATAGCTATAGTGCAGTGCTACCACCCAAGATATTGTTTGTTCAAACTGCATGGAATGTTTAAAGACTTAACTCTAAAGTTCATTGTGAAAATACGCTGACGAGTCTGAAAATTATGACCACTGCCCCCTGTGAGGTTGTATGCTGCCTGGTGCCACTGAAGGAACATGATGTGGTTAAGAAGTATACGATTGGAGCAGAGATGAATGAGGAATCATTCTAGCAACAATAAGTGGCACAAATGCGGAAATCTACTTAAGTTGTGGCCCAGTGCCTGGGAATGAGCACTCCAGAAACCCAATGCTGGTCAGCTGTTCATGTGCTACTGTTATGAGCATCTATGGAAAGTGGTTGAAGAATGCTGAAAGCACGAGTAGGCGACAAGAAGTTTGATGTCCATACCTCATCACAGAACCTAGGGATCAGAGGCTTGCCCACTCTCTAAGGCAGGATAGGTAGTGATCTGTGGCATATCTGGCAACAGAGTGCAGTGCTGGGGCAGGCAGAAGTGTTTTGGAGCAAACGTTCAGCACGCACTGTTGAACATAGTGTTCTGGAACAGAGGAGCCCTACTTGTTCCCTTGTTGACCCAACAACATCGCCAGTTATGATTTCAGTGGACACAGGATCATAGAGATTGGATCGCAGCTCAGTGTAATCATGTCACCTGGTCGGTTGAATCCTATTTATTGTTAACTAGGTCGATGGTTGTGTCCAGATATGCCGTCATCCAGATGAACAGCTGAGCGAAATATACAGCATGCAATGGACGCAGGCCTGTGAGAGTAGTATTATGTTATGAGGGACATTCATCTGGGCTTCCATGGGACCTTCAGTAGTAATCGAAGGCACCATGACAGTTGTGGACTATGTAACCACGATTAGAGACCACATCTAACCTCTTATGCCTGATGTCTGCCCCAACAACGGTGGCATTTTCCAGCAGGATAGCAGTCCCTGTCACAAGGTCAAAATCATGCTGCAATATTTTGGGGTGCATGATAGTGAACTCACATTGATGTCCTGGCCACCGGGCTTATCTAAATCTGATGAAACCCAACTGGGACACAATTGGGCACCAGCTCCATGCCCACAAGTGTGACATAGGCAGCTGGTCCCAGAAACCTCTGGAAAACTGTCTCACACTTGTTGAATCCATGGCATGCAGAATCACTGCTGAACTGTGTTCCACAGGAGTACAGACACGCTTTTAAGTAGGTGGTCATAATGTTTTGGCTCATCTGTGTATTTAGTCACTGTAAAATATTAACTTCTGTAGTTTTTAAGATATTGAGAATGTTATTGTTTCATTGGGTGAATCATTTTATTTATTTATTTTTAGAATTGCAGATGTATTCAGATTTTCTCTTCTATTTAAATGATTTATCATCAAATTTCTGAGAGTTTTAAGAAACCGTATTTCAGACTGCCGAAGTTCACCATTTCTGGTGCACAATCTATTCATTGGCTAAGCAAGCAACCACTGTCCAAATTCCCTGCACTGGATTTTATGCTTTCCCGATCAAGCCACCGACACATTTGTACCTAGGCAGGGCCATACCGGTTGCCTCACTGGACCGCTACTGGGTACCCTCAGCTCTGGGCCCACCCGCTAGCAATCAGCCATAGAAGCAAATTAATCTCCTACCAATTCTAGGCAGAACCACCAGCATTCATACGTATAATGTTACAATTCCTAGCCAGCAAACTAGCTGCCTCCCTCTGAGCTGGTAGTTCACCAGATCCTCTTTCTGCCTTCCCCCCCCCCCCCCTCCCCCCCCAACCCGCCCCCACCTACCCCTAGTCCACCTACTGAACTGCAATCCTCACATTATGTGTCCAGCCGCAGTTCAGTAGGGGTGCACGTGTGTGTTTTTAGTCTAGCTTGAGAAAGGATGTATTCCTAAAGCTAACAATTTTTCTTTCATTTGTATGTGCCTGTTGACAACTCCAAATACTTTATCTTTAGAGTGTGTGGTATCGTTTATTCCTCAAGTATTTATATGTGCTCAAGCTCATCAATACCAACAGTGACTCATTAACATTAACCTTTGGGTCACTGCTTACAGAATTTAGACCTTAAATTGTTTAACATCTCTGTTCCACCATTCTTAAGCTGAAAAAGTAAGTCTACATACTTTGATTCATTGTATTGCATTCAGGAAGATTGTGACAGAGCTGCTCCTGGCTCATAGTGGCCACAACCAATAAATGAGTCTGAAAGAACTAATGACAGTGAGAACAGAGTGTGACTACGAAGCACAAATCCAAAGGATTTTTTCTGACAAGTGAAATAATTTACTGATACTAAGTTTGTGCTGCTGCAATGATAATTTAAACAACGTGAATAATGTATTCTTAGAAATATTGTGTTTCAGTTATTGATTTCTCACCAAATGAATAAAAAAAAAACATTAACTTCTTAAATATTTATCTTTATTTTGTTCATTATATAAAAACTGGATGGACTGATCACTTTTTCTTATAAAAATAAATAAGACTTATGCTAAAATTTAAACTCCACTCAAATTACATACATATATTTAGTTTTTAGGGCATAAAAACAGTATTTTTAATACCCAATTTGACTTGATTTTTCCAACTGCTTATTTAGTTTCACAACAGTTTGCTTCAATACTGACAATGATCACAGTCAACATATCTTAATTTTCTTCTCACTGAAAGACTGTGGTGGAGTTCCTATACTCCCTCTGTATGGTTTCTATGTATCACCTAAAACAAAACATGATGGGTAAGAGCAAACATAGGACAAGTAACATTCATTCAGCAATTAAGAAATTTGTTAATAGCACAAAGGTGATGGGGAAGGCCTCATATCTGCAAAGCAGTGTAGCAGTGTATGACAGTGATCTGAAGTGTATACTAAATTGCATTTAAAAAAAAACTGTTTGCAAAGAGATTACTCTGAGATAATAGGATGTACATGCAAACTATGTCAGACACACAATTAATTAACTCAGGATACACCCTTCACTCTACATTATTTTAAATCAGGTTCCTGCTTCCAGTGTTAAACTTTCAGGCAGCTAAGAGTGTGTATTCACCACCCTTATGCTCAAAATTCAAAAAAATTACATACTTTTAATGTCATGTTACTAGGGCCTCAGCTGAGAAGCCTTCTTCTGTACCACAGCTCCAGGATCGAGGATATTGTACACAACAGTCTTCTTAGCAGCAATAACTGTGTTCTTCATGAGCATAGCTACAGTCATTGGCCCAACACCACCAGGGACAGGAGTTATGTGCCCGGCAACTTTACTGACAGCTGAAGAAAGTACCATAAATAATTTGTAAATGAAATACAGAATTTTATTTTGTTGTTTGCAAAATTACCATACAATTAACACTTTTACTGCAGCAATGTAGCACAAGGAAGAGGGAGACAGATTTTACAAATTTGGGAGCCTGTCAAATGAAAATAATTTCTTCACGTATGTGTCCAGAGCCTCAACACATGTAAATGACGGAATCCTTTTAACCACTATAGGCTGTCTGTTTTATTCCTTTAATGCGCCATGCATATTAATTACCTTACTTATAAATTACATTGCTGCCAAGTGATGGGAGTGTTACATTTAAAAATGTTTGTGGAGGGAGAGACATTCCCACACATATAGTCATGCACATACCAGTCAGCTTACAAGAACAACTTTCACAACATGTCATGTAGGAAAAAACCTTACTAACAGTTAGCTTACTAGCCCTTGAGCATTCATTTAGCAGTATACCATGCACTTTTTCCACTCATAAGCTAAGACAGGCCACCCAGGGTTTGCAGAATGAGTACATTTATCACTGTGCAGTTTCTGTTATTTTATAGTGGACAACCTGGTGAAATATGCAAGTTATTTTTAACATTTATGAATGTCGAATTATGACATCTTTTATAGAACTATGTACATTTCTGTGGCATTGAAAAGAGCGTATGGAGAGAACTTCAACTAACTACATGAAATGTGTGGCATTTTATCAAATGACTAAGTAACAGTAATTCAAACCATTGTCCTGCTATCAGGAGAGAAGGTCCCACTCGTCTGCCCTACTGTTTCAAATTTAAGCAAAGACATACTACAGGTACAGTTTGTATTTTACTATAAACTGATTCTGGATGACAATACTGCATGTTGAATTTCATTTGGACTCATCGCAGCACAAGCTCTATGTTAAACATTATTTCATGTCCTTGGGAGTCAGTCTTCACAATGTTCAAGAAATAACTATGATTTTTTTTCCATAGTTTGTAAACAGTGCTTCACCCATAAAATCTTACACAAAATGAGGCATTATTGCCTAGATACCACCCTGAGAACTATCTCCAATTTTGAAAGCCATTGCCTTAAGCTGTTTGTGAGGTGTAATATGGAAAGCAAGAGTTGTGTTGAAATGAAGTAGTCACAGAACATTCCACCAGCTAATTCCACTAAAAATTCGAACCGCCTCAGTGACATATGGATTATGTGTTACCACTGTTAAGATGTTAGTTGTATTCATCTCACCAGCGGCAATAATGGAAAATCAAAGATTTCACAAAATAAAAAGTAATCACCTTCTGTCATGATCATGATTTTATTTCAACGCGTGATTCATTTCGAGCTTTGGGGCTTATCTTCAGGTGCTTTGACAGCCTACCTTGCTTTTTTCTCTGATTTAGGTTAACTGATCTGTTTCCAATAGTGGATACATTGCTTTGAAGCAGAGTAAGAATAAACATGTTTACGTACATGTATTTACAAATAAGCTGTAGAATGGGAAGTGTATACATGTACATAAAGATGTTTATTCATACTATGCTTCAAAACAACGTATCCACTACTGGAAACACTAGAATTAAGCTAAATCTGAGGGGAAAAAAATTGATGTAGACTGTCAGAGCACCTAATGATGAGCTCCCTAGGCTCGAAATGAAATGATGATTGTGACTGAAGACAGTTCTTTATTTTACAAAATTAATACAGTCATGGAAGAAACAATAGCACCTATGGATAAAATTAAATTCAATACTTAATGTGAATACATAAAAAAGTATTTGATCCAACTTCATGACATGCATAATTTTGCTTTGTTATTTAATTGGAAACCTATTGCAGTACTCTTAACCACATCAATCACTATGTATGGCAACCTGTGTCATGGAGGTAACGCTGCATTCTCAGTGCAGTGTAGTAGAGCGCATGGAGTTTCCAAATGTGAACCTGCTTCAAAGAATCATTTCAGGCTTAGACAATCAGCACATCTTCATGGCGCGAAATGATATCGTTGAAACAGTTGCACTATTTTGAGACAATAAACTTTGTGGGCCTGCCTCTTAGTGGTTATTCACAATCAACACCACCAGCTGATTATTGCTACCTTCAAATTATGGCCCACAGAGATGTCAAGAAGAATACGACAAGAACTGTGAATGAGATTTCTGGAGGTTACTGGATGGTCTGTATTAACCCATAGTTTGCCATCATCTCTCAATGCTCAATCTGCTTACTAAGCACAAATTACACACAGAGCAAACCCCCCTCCACTATGACATTTGAAGAACAAAGATAAGGGAACACCTGGCACGGAACCCAAATCAACGGCGTCAGGTTATCTCCACTAATGATACAAGATTTGTCTGATACTTTAAGACCATCACAGAAGGATGTGAGGGGTGGGGGGTGACCAGCTAGCCATGCATGTCTTAGGCATTGCAGTCCATTGTTTTCAGGATGAAAGTATATCAGTCATGTTTAGGACTGATTTCAAGTGTAGAAATGCTTACCATACATCCATGATTAGCCCAGACAGTCCTAGTTCTTTTAGTGCCATCTGGGATCGCTAAAAACTTTCGGAGTTTGAGAATTTTATTACAGGCAAGAATTTTTTTAAATTTTAAACGTACATGTTCAACATAACTTTTTAAAACATTTCCTTATGCCTGTGCCTCTATCAACTGACCTTGAAGCAAGCACTAATGTCAATGGGGAGCTATAGTTACCTGTTTAGCCACAATGTTTCACCTTAGTTACTTGACAACACCACAGGGGCCATGTGTTTATGTTTTTCTCAGGTGTGAAGTAATTTGTCTACAGGTTTTTAAGCAATTTATCTTTCTTTTTTTTGCCTCATTGTTTGGGAATGGGCAAAAATAAAGTGTGTGTTTAGCTTTAACCTGCAACAGGAGTACAAATTTTTGAAATTGTAACGAGAGTAATAACACATGTTACCGCACACTATGTACTGTGGTACTTTGTGTTGGACATAAAGGATCAGTGATAATGAAGACTACATGAAAACAGTTAAACATAGAAGTGCTATGAATGCCACTGCTTCATCAAACATATGAGATTTCTTTAAAGCAGGAAATAACAATTTTGATAAAGTTAGTCAGTTTTAGTAGATACATTTAGTAACTGAAATTGCCTGGTCTTATGTAGAAGATAGTGCACAAGGTATTAATGAAATTATAAAAGCTTCCATAAATACCAATGACATACACTACATGATCAAAACTATCTGCACACCCCAAAAATATACGTTTTTCATATTAGGTGCTTTGTGCTGCCACATACTCCATATCAGTGACCTCAGTAGTCATTAGACATCGTGAGGGAGCAGAATGGGGTGCTCCGTGGAACTCATGGACTTCAAATGTGGTCAGGTGATTGGGTGTCACTTGTGTCATATGCCTGTCCATGAGATTTCCACACTCCTAAACATCCTACGTCCAATGCTTCTGATGCGATAGTGAAGTGTAAATGTGAAGGGACACATGCAGCACTAAAGCATACAGGCCGACCTTGTCTGTTGACTGACAGAGACCGCCGACAGTTGAAGGTCATAATGTGTGACAGGCAGACATCTACCCAGACCATCACACAGGAATTCCTAACTGCATCAGGATGCACTGCAAGTACTATGACAGATAGGCGGGAGATGAGAAAACTTTGATTTCATGGTTGAGCAGCTGCTCATAAGCCACACATGCTGGTAAATACCAAACAACATCTTGCTTTGTTTAAGGAGCGTAAACTTTAGAAGATTGAACAGTGCGAAAACTGTTGTGTGGAGTGATGAGCACATAATGTGGCGATCTGATGGCAGGGTGTGGGTATAGCAAATGCCTCCTGAACATCACCTGCCAGCATATGTTGTGCCAACATTAAAATTTGGCGTTGGTGGTGGTGTTCTAGTGTGGTCGTGTTTTTCATAGAGGGGGCTTGCACCCCTTGTAGTTTTGCGTGGCACTATCACAGCACAGGCATATAATGGTGTTTTAAGCACCTTCTTGTTTCCAATCTTAAAGAGCAATTCAGGGATGGCGATTGAGTCTTTCAACACGATTGAGCACCTGTTCATAATGCACAGCCTGTGGCGGACTGTTTACATCACAATAACATCCCTGTAATGGACTGGCCTGCGCTGAGTCCTGACCTGAATCCTATAGAATACCTTTAGGATGTTTTGGAACACCAACTTTTTGTTCCAAGCCTCGCTGACAGACCTCGATATCTCTCCCTTTGCAGCACTCCGTGAAGAATTGGTTGTCATTCCCAAGAAACCTTCCAGTATTTGATTAAACGTGTGCCTGCGAGAGTGGAAGCTGTCATCAAGGCTAAGGGTGGGCCAACACCATACCGTATTTACTCGAATCTAAGACGCACTCGAATCTAAGCCGCAACTGAAATTTGAGACTCGAAATTCAAGGGGAGAGAAAAGTTTTAGGCCGCACCTCCAAATCGAAACAAAGTTGGTCCATTGTAATATGAGAGAATTTAGGTCGAATGAAAGACGATACAGCTACAGTAGTTTGGTTCGAGTCTTAAGCTTTTTAGCAGTTAAGCTTTACCAGCTAGCCATTGCTATGCGTCAGGCGCTCTGTTCGTATTTATACAGGTACTCTTCCTTTTTCACGTGCTTCGTCTGGTTTGAATCGACTGCTTATTTTGCTTTGATCTGATATGTGCCATTTTCTTTGTTATAGGTGTTTACGTCGCTCTAAGCTGAAAATGCATTACTGTACTGCGTCATGCATTGTTTGTCGCATTCTGATTGTGCGTGTTTACGACCTGTCGCCGCTCGCGGCATGGTTTGCTTTTGTGCGTGCTACCGCCGCTTAGCGAAACAATGGCAAGAGACTGCTATTTGTTGTTACTTACACTGCTGCTTTCTTTGATAATGATCAACAAGAACCAAATGATAGACTTTGTATGACAGAAGATGTTCTGAACGAGAGTTCAGCGAACATTTTTCTCCATTTGAAAATCTTTGCAGACGTCTCTTTAGTACATTACATTCTGCACAGAAATTAGAGGCATTTTAGATTTAAAAATCTAGTCAGTTGCCGTGCTTCATTTCTGACTATCACTATTAGGCATAAGAATAATACGAATATAAACATGACACGATACGTATATTCTTCCGCATTTGCTGTTGTCTCACTCTAGTTTCGTAGTTTATTAGGCAGACAGGATTTAAATGAGATAGCAGCAAACACGAAAGAATACATGGCAAAATGTTTATATTCGTATTATTCTTATGGTGAAGAGAATACTGCATGTGATTCACATTTCATCAGGTTCCTATTAGCAGCCATCACTTCTCACAGGTAGGAAAAATCCAGAACGTACAGTTGGCCATATTGACAAACATCCCTAACAGTCTTGCCAGTCGGATTTTCGTAGTACATTGAAATTCTGCTACATTCGAAGATGAACAATACGGAATTTGTATTTTAATTTATTTAATGACGCAGAGGTTTTTGTGCCAGTATTTATCTCTGTGCCTACAAAGCATGCCTGTGTAGCGCTACATATATTCGACGGCAGAAGTTAGTTGTGGCGGCACCTACCAACATTTTTCAGAACTTC
Source organism: Schistocerca americana (assembly GCF_021461395.2). NCBI lineage: Eukaryota > Metazoa > Arthropoda > Insecta > Orthoptera > Acrididae > Schistocerca > Schistocerca americana. Next base: position 673,757,972 of record NC_060120.1, on the reverse strand, counting down.
CGCTTGCTTTGGACTCGATTCTAAGCCGCAGGCGGTTTTTTGGATTACAAAAACTGGAAAAAAAGTGCGGCTTAGATTCGAGTAAATACGGTATTTAATTCCAGCATTACCGATGGAGGGCCCCACGAACTTTTAAGTCATTTTCAGCCAGGTGTACGGTTACTTTTGATCACTTAGTGTATTTCATGAATGTGCATTTTCCAACCAGTTAATTCAAAACATAAGGATAGGTTGTGGTTCGAGCTCTGAGAAAGTACCACATACTATTTAAGAAAAGTGAAAAACAATTTTTAAAGTGTTTCAAATAACACGTTCCATGTTGCAGTATTTCTGAAATGGTTGAGTTAGCAATGTCTTTGACTGAGATATCTGCTCCAGTTGAGAGATCTTTCTCAATTACGAGTACATATGGTCTGAGAAAGGGGTAAACCTCTAGTAGCTACTGTTAAAAATCTGCTAAATGATAAAATTCCGAGCTTCCTTGTTGAGAATTTTATTATGCATTACAACAAACAAACCATTTGTGAAAGAAGTCATGCCTAGTGAAAAATCCATCTGAAAATATATATTAAGTTTAATGTTTCAGTAAACTGTTCAGTAACTTGATGAATATGTCATGGAATGGACCCAAAAAACTATGGTAAGCCTAATTATAGAGGAGAGACCCTTCTTGGCAATATCAGGACAGGAACCTCCAACCCACTGTCAACATTTTGACAAGGGCTCACCTTTCAAGACAATTATGCACCAACAAAACAGTGCCCCCCTTTGTGATCATCATCTATCATGTGGCAGAAACCAACTGAATGAAATGGCCTGCTGTATATGCCTACATGACTGCTGCTGCTTTCTTCAGATCAGTTGGAATTTGCACTGTCTTGGCACACGAATTTTCCTCACACTGTTTATAACCTCTGATGGACCAACACCTAAGAGCAAAAGGGCCCTCAGCAGCAACATCTCTATCACTTTGTGGACAGCATGTCAATGCATTTAATCATGCATCAATGCACAGGGTGGAGCAACGCTGTATTTAAACTCAGCACCAGTGTGTGATTTCTCAGATATGTATAAATGGAAACTTCAAAACATATACTTTTTGTTATTGTTTTCTTTTTATTTCACTCTAAAGTTTTTTGTTCCACTTGTTCCCTCAGAACCATATACTATCAGGTGGTGCGAAACATTTTTTGGTCAGTTTAGCATATATAAGAGGACTGGTGAATAATGGTCTATTCTCTTGCATCTGATATATTTTGTCCTGGGTAATCTGGCTTAGCACTTTCCTGCCTGCTTTTAAGAGAATGTCTCTTCTCCTCTGTTGCTGTTTCTCAACCGCATTTTCCATTCTCACTGTGTCAGCTTTCTCTTTACTCTTCCTCTATTGTGAGTAATAATGTATCCTCTCATGTAACGTAACGCGTATCATAAGCCCCTTAAGAATTTCCTTTATTGTGGTCTTCAGTACAATATTGTTAGCTGCAACAGGCAGAAGACTTCCTTTGTTGGTGCTGCACATTTTAGAGACTGACTGAGAAACTCGCACTGCACCATTCTTCTTCTGCACACCAGTGTAGAAGTGTGGACAGAAATGCCTAAGTGAAAAATCCCTGCAATATTCACATTTATTTGCATATAAATGCTAACTTCAGAATTTCCCTTTGTGTGTGACCCTGTGTATAAGATTCTTGTGCTGATTTGAAGTTTTTGACTAGCATACTTTACTGTTCACATTGCTTCAGCATAATCTTTCATCAGTTGTATCAATACCCACCTGTTGTTGTTGTTGTTGTGGTCTTCAGTCCTGAGACTGGTTTGATGCAGCTCTCCATGCTACTCTATCCTGTGCAAGCTTTTTCATCTCCCAGTACCTACTGCAACCTACATCCTTCTGAATCTGCTTAGTGTATTCATCTCTTGGTCTCCCTCTACGATTTTTACCCTCCACGCTGCCCTCCAATACTAAATTGGTGATCCCTTGATGCCTCAGAACATGTCCTACCAACCGATCCCTTCTTCTGGTCAAGTTGTGCCACAAACTTCTCTTCTCCCCAATCCTATTCAATACTTCCTCATTAGTTATGTGATCTACCCATCTAATCTTCAGCATTCTTCTGTAGCACCACATTTCGAAAGCTTCTATTCTCTTCTTGTCCAAACTATTTATCGTCCATGTTTCACTTCCATACATGGCTACACTCCATACGAATACTTTCAGAAATGACTTCCTGACACTTAAATCTATACTGGATGTTAACAAATTTCTCTTCTTCAGAAACGCTTTCCTTGCCATTGCCAGCCTACATTTTATATCCTCTCTACTTCGACCATCATCAGTTATTTTGCTCCCCAAATAGCAAAACTCCTTTACTACTTTAAGTGCCTCATTTCCTAATCTAATTCCCTCAGCATCACCCGACTTAATTAGACTACATTCCATTATCCTCGTTTTGCTTTTGTTGATGTTCATCTTATATCCTCCTTTCAAGACACTGTCCATTCCATTCAACTGCTCTTCCAAGTCCTTTGCTGTCTCTGACAGAATTACAATGTCATCGGCGAACCTCAAAGTTTTTATTTCTTCTCCATGAATTTTAATACCTACTCCGAATTTTTCTTTTGCTTCCTTTACTGCTTGCTCAATATACAGATTGAACAACATCGGGGAGAGGCTACAACCCTGTCTTACTCCCTTCCCAACCACTGCTTCCCTTTCATGTCCCTCGACTCTTATAACTGCCATCTGGTTTCTGTACAAATTGTAAATAGCCTTTCGCTCCCTGTATTTTACCCCTGACACCTTTAGAATTTGAAAGAGAGTATTCCAGTCAACATTGTCAAAAGCTTTCTCTAAGTCTACAAATGCTAGAAACGTAGGTTTGCCTTTCCTTAATCTTTCTTCTAAGATAAGTCGTAAGGTCAGTATTGCCTCACGTGTTCCAGTGTTTCTACGGAATCCAAACTGATCTTCCCCGAGGTTGGCTTCTACTAGTTTTTCCATTCGTCTGTAAAGAATTCGTGTTAGTATTCTGCAGCTGTGACTTATTAAGCTGATAGTTCGGTAATTTTCACATCTGTCAACACCTGCTTTCTTTGGGATTGGAATTATTATATTCTTCTTGAAGTCTGAGGGTATTTCGCCTGTTTCATACATCTTGCTCACCAGATGGTAGAGTTTTGTCAGGACTGGCTCTCCCAAGGCCGTCAGTAGTTCTAGTCGAATGTTGTCTACTCCCGGGGCCTTGTATCGACTCAGGTCTTTCAGTGCTCTGTCAAACTCTTCATGCCGTATCATATCTCCCATTTCATCTTCATCTACATCCTCTTCCATTTCCATAATATTGTCCTCAAGTACATCGCCCTTGTATAGACCCTCTATATACTCCTTCCACCTTTCTGCTTTCCCTTCTTTGCTTAGAACTGGGTTTCCATCTGAGGTCTTGATATTCATACAAGTCGTTCTCTTATCTCCAAAGGTCTCTTTAATTTTCCTGTAGGCGGTATCTATCTTACCCCTAGTGAGATGGGCCTCTACATCCTTACATTTGTCCTCTAGCCATCTCTGCTTAGCCATTTTGCACTTCCTGTTGATCTCATTTTTGAGACGTTTGTATTCCTTTTTGCCTGTTTCACTTACTGCATTTTTATATTTTCTCCTTTCATCAATTAAATTCAATATTTCTTCTGTTACCCAAGGATTTCTACTAGCCCTCGTCTTTTTACCTACTTGATCCTCTGCTGCCTTCACTACTTCATCCCTCAAAGCTACCCATTCTTCTTCTACTGTATTTATTTCCCCCATTCCTGTCAATTGCTCCCTTATGCTCTCCCTGAATCTCTGTACAACCTCTGGTTCTTTTAGTTTATCCAGGTCCCATCTCCTTAAATTCCCTCCTTTTTGCAGTTTCTTCAGTTTTAATCTACAGGTCATAACCAATAGATTGTGGTCAGAGTCCACATCTGCCCCTGGAAATGTCTTACAATTTAAAACCTGGTTCCTAAATCTCTGTCTTACCATTATATAATCTATCTGATACCTTTTAGTATCGCCAGGGTTCTTCCATGTATACAACCTTCTTTCATGATTCTTAAACCAAGTGTTAGTTATGATTATGTTGTGCTCTGTGCAAAATTCGACCAGGCGGCTTCCTCTTTCATTTCTGTCCCCCAATCCATATTCACCTACTATGTTTCCTTCTCTCCCTTTTCCTACACTCGAATTCCAGTCACCCATGACTATTAAATTTTCGTCTCCCTTCACAATCTGAATAATTTCTTTTATTTCATCATACATTTCTTCAATTTCTTCGTCATCTGCAGAGCTAGTTGGCATATAAACTTGTACTACTGTAGTAGGCGTGGGCTTCGTATCTATCTTGGCCACAATAATGCGTTCACTATGCTGTTTGTAGTAGCTTACCCGCATTCCTATTTTCCTATTCATTATTAAACCTACTCCTGCATTACCCCTATTTGATTTTGTGTTTATAACCCTGTAGTCACCTGACCAGAAGTCTTGTTCCTCCTGCCACCGAACTTCACTAATTCCCACTATATCTAACTTCAACCTATCCATTTCCCTTTTTAAATTTTCTAACCTACCTGCCCGATTAAGGGATCTGACATTCCACGCTCCGATCCGTAGAACGCCAGTTTTCTTTCTCCTGATAACGACATCCTCTTGAGTAGTCCCCGCCCAGAGATCCGAATGGGGGACTATTTTACCTCCGGAATATTTTACCCAAGAGGACGCCATCATCATGTAATCATACAGTAAAGCTGCATGCCCTCGGGAAAAATTACGACTGTAGTTTCCCCTTGCTTTCAGCCGTTCGCAGTACCAGCACAGCAAGGCCGTTTTGGTTATTGTTACAAGGCCAGATCAGTCAATCATACAGACTGTTGCCCTTGCAACTACTGAAAAGGCTGCTGCCCCTCTTCAGGAACCACACGTTTGTCTGGCCTCTCAACAGATACCCCTCCGTTGTGGTTGCACCTACGGTACGGCTATCTGTATCGCTGAGGCACGCAAGCCTCCCCACCAACGGCAAGGTCCATGGTTCATGTATTGTGATATATTATGAAATGCTGGAATAAACTCTTACTGTTATTGTCAATTGTGGGTTAAAACTTAGTTGAACTAAAATATTTTTTTTGGGAACAGTAGGCCTATCCTCATCCAAAACAATCTTTCTCTAATTTCATTACATAATTACATGAGAAACAGGTTATTTTTGAGAATTTTCAAATTCTTACAAAACTATATTTTCTTAAGTTGCCGGTTTGAGTGTTTTGGGTACTTATTTCATAGGGTACCAGTGTTTGTGTTTCACAGTTACTGCCAAAGAATACATCACCCTCGAATTTCATCACATATCAATGCAAATAAACATGGGGTTTTTGAAAATTTTCGGAAGTTACCATTATCCTTTGTGTAATCTATGAGTAATTTGTAGTAAATCGGTATTTGTGATTTAGTTACTGTGACAGGTATTCTAACTAACATATTGTGTTACATCTAGTTTTCCCTTGAAGATGAGTAGCCCTATATATTATCTACCTCTATCACAAATTAACTCTTATTTCCAGTTTGTTAACAAATATAATGAACCTCAAAATGTTTCAGGAAACTAGTAACTTTTACACGGGTTTTTGTGTTGCCTTAATAGAGATTTCATTTTGTGTATTTGCTTCAATTCTCATAGGGAATTAGCAACTCTTTAGCTCAACAGATTAGAAGGTAATTAGTAGGCTTAATTTAAAGTTATTGGTTCATTGCCTTCTAATATAATGCACTAGCCAAAATGCAGCCCAACTGTGAATGCTGTTCTCGAACATGGAATGAATTGGCTGACATTTGTAAGCAGCTGGAAATCACCCTGACTACTGTCAAATGATTAGCAGTTGGTGCTCCTGAGAATCATGTACCTGTGATACCAGTACCAGTACCAGAGGTACCTCAAGTTTTATCCTCTCCTGTGGATCCTGTCTCCTCTCAGAAAGTACAGGATCTGTCATTGCTCGTCCACTTCACTGTGAGTGGTGTCAACGGTAGATCTAGTTATCCTTTACAGGGTGGGTGAGGACACAGGTGTTGTACCAATCCCCCTAACTGACAAGTTTGAAGTGCTGTCTCACTGAATCTGAGCCAGTGGGACTCACTTCACCTGTTGGAGAAAATCTCTTTGATTCAGTGTCAACAAGAGGCAAACACAAAAGTGTAGGAGTATATTACTTGTCGGCAGTTCAGACATACAGCGAATGATGTTATGTGTTAGAGAAATGGCAGCAAGGGACAGGAAAGGATACTAGGTGCACTCAGTGTGTTTGTCCGAGAGCCTCATTCATCATCTTATTGAAGAAGCTATTCGAACAGCCATTGAGGGAACATGGTGCTACTAACTGATGCCTGTTGTCTGGGCTCCCAGGTCATACTTGGGTCATTCCAGCAATTGGCAGAGAAGGTTGAGAAGACTGACCCTGCGTGTGAAGTTTCAACAAAGTTCAAAATTTACAGCATTGTCCCCAGAATTGATCCTAGCCCTTTGGTTCTGAGTCCAGTGGAAGGACTGAACGAGAGACTTTGAAGATTCTGTGACAGACCATGTTGTACATGCTGTAACTTCCTGGACTTGTTCCCCAGGGCTGAGAACTGAGACAACCATATGTGCCCCTGAATGGGTCAAGTTTGCACTAAATGTTAGAGGCTGCTCCTCAGGTAGCCTACTGTGTGCAGGGTGTGCACAAGGGTAATTAGGCAACTGTCCATCCAATCCAAATAACAAGAGCTATAGGAAACCAAGAAGTATTGGTGTAAGATCGAAAGAAACGTCTCCCACAGGTGACACTACTTAAATCCTAATGGTTAACTGCCGAAGTATTCACAACAAAGTGCCAGAGTTTGAAGCACTCCTGAAAAGCAGTGAAGCTCACTTAACATTGTGTACAGAAAGCTGGTTGAAACCTGAAATCAAAAGCAATAAGATTTTTGGGGAATATCTGAGTGTATATTGAAAGGATGGAAAATGGAAAAAAGAAGTGGTGTATTTGTAGCAGTCGACAAGACACTGAAATCCACTGAGATGGAAATTGAAGCTGCATGCGAGACTGTTTGGGCAAGACTCAGCACCAGAGGTGGATATAAAATGATAACTGGATCCTTCTACTGCTCACTAGACTAATCTACTTATGTAACCAGAAGCTTTAAAGAACACCTCAGTTCATTTGTACACAAGTTCCAAATCATACTGAAATCATCGCTGGAGACTTTAATTATCCAGTAATCAATTGGGAAAATTACACTTGTTAGTAATGGGCATGGTAAGACATTACGTGAAACATTACTAAATACATTCTCTGAAAACTACCTAGAACAAATAGTTAGGAACCCCACTCATGTTGAAAATATAGATGAATCTAAAGAATTGTATGATTAAAAAAAAATCCTAACTATTATGTTATTTGAGAGATGTGTAAGAACAACATACTGTTGGAAAGTGCAAACTCTCGAGTTTTACATGGTTCCCACTAGGTAGCAGGAATTTGTACCCACTTCAGTTCTAGTAGAAATGGTGTTGGGACAACAGAAAGGGTTTTGTGTTCTTTGTTTTGCGTAGTGCGTGTCAGTAATGACTGTTCAGAAAGACTTTCTTACTATGTACGGTGTAGATCCTCTTACAGCACAGAGCATGATAAAATGCCACGAACAAGTTGTTTGTGTAAAGGCAAATCGCTGGGTCATCCCCAAGTGTGACACAGACGCCAAACGTATCCGCCATAGTTTCACAAGGAGTCCCCAGAAATCTGTTTACTGTGCAGCTCAACATGCTCCTGATGTCCGTCTGCAGTATGTTGTGTCGATATTTAAATGTGAAACCATACAAAATTCAGCTACTGCAAGCTCTTCATGAATGTGACATGACAATGTGTGGAGTTCTGTAATTTTGTCCTTGGAAAGGTGGAGGATGACAGTTTCCTTCCATGCTTAGTGTTTAGTGTCAAGGCAACAGTCCATTTAAGTGCAAAGGTGATCCATCATAATGTAAGAATATGGGGTACATAATAACCATATGAAGTTGTACAACATGAGAGGGACTCTCAAAAATTTAATTTGTTTTGTGCAGTTTCATGGGAAACTGTGTATGGTCCATTTTTCTTTGGCGAGAACACTGCTACACATCTCTATATACTTGAGAACTATCTTTTCCCACATTTGGAGACTAATTCAAATGACTTCATTTAGCAACAGGATGAAGCACCGCAACATTGGCATCTGGAAGGGATGGAATTTTTAAATCAAAGGATTACTGAACGATGCATCAGTCACACTGGACCAAATTATTCAGCCTTACACTACTGGCCTCCATGGTCACCAGACCTGACAGTATGTGATTATTTCTTATCGGGGTTTATAAAAGACTGTTTACGTGCCTCCATTATTAAGAACAATGGATGAATTGAGATATTGCATAACAGCAGCTGTGGAAGCTGTAACTCAAGACATGCTCGCTGCAGTGTGGGAACAATCTGAATACCGCATTGACATATATGGTGCACTTCAAGGGGGCATTTTGAACACCTATAAAAAAGGTATGAAGGAGGGGAAAAAAAAAGTTTCCCATTCATTAAAAAAAAAATTTCATTGTATATGTTTATTACTTTTAGAAATATAGACGTTCCAAATCAGATGATTTTTTTTATACACTTTGTATGTTGGATTTAACGGCAGTGAATAGACTTTACGTCTTTGAGGATGTCCATCTTGAAACTGGTATCAGTGATCAAGATGCGATTGTGGCAACAATGATGACCGAAGTACAAAGGACGACTAAAACAAGCAGGAAGATATGTATGTTCAGTAAACTAGACAAAAAATCTAGTTGTGTCCTATCTCAATGAAGAACCTGAAACTTTCAGCACAGGGTAGAAGCATGTAGAGGAACTCTGGCTTAAGTTTAAAAGAATAGCTGAACATGCACTGGATAGATACATACCTAACAGAGCAGTCCATTTTGGGAGGGAACCTCCATGGTATACAGTCACTGTAGAGAAACTTCTAAAGAAACAGGTCACTGCATAATAGGTGTAAAATGAAGTGTCTGGCTGTAGACAGAGATATACTGAATGAAACACATTTGGTCAAAAGAGCAATGTGTAATGCCTTCAATGACCATTGTAGCAGAATACAGTCAAGTTATCTTTCAGAAACCCTAACAAATTCTGGTCATATTTAAATGCTATTAGTAGCACCAAAGTCAATGGCCAGTCTCTACAGAATGTGACAGGAACTGAAAGCACAAGCTGGAATTCTTAATCCCAGCTTCAAGTGTTCCTTTACAAAAGAAAATCCAGGAGAATTACCCCAATTTAATTCCCATACACTGAAAAGATGAATGAAATAAATATTATTTTCAGTGGTGTTGAGAAACAGCTGAAGCCGTTAAAATTGAACTAGCTCCAGGCCCTGATGGAATCCCTGTCAGATTTTATGCTGATCATAAATCCCTCCAACAAAAAAACTGTGCTCAGTTCTTGGAAAAGGCACAGGTCACCTGTCCACAAGAAGGGTAGTAGAAGTGATCCACGAAACTACCATCCAATAGCCCCGACACTGATTTGTTGTAGAATCTTAGGACATATTCCGAGCTTAAACAAAATGAGGTATCTTTAACAGAATGAACACCTCAATGGCAGCCAGCATTGATTCATTTTTTGGAATCACGTGAAACACAACCCGTACTTTTCTCACAAGACATACTGAAAGCTTTGGTTGAAGGCAGTCACGTAGATGCAGTATTTCTTGATGGCCAAAAAGCATTTGACTCAGTACCACATCTATGTTTATTGTTAAAAGTATCATCATATGGGGTATCAAGTGAAATTTGTGGCTGGATTGAGGACTTTTTGATAGCGACAACGCAACATGTTATCTTGGATGGAGGGTCATCGTCACATGTAGAAGTGTGTTGGGACACTTGCTGTTCATGTTTTATTTTAATACATTAGGAATAATATTAGTGGTTCATGGTGTGGGTTCCTGTAGTCATGTCCTAGTTCATGAACCACGGGCAACGTATGAGTGGCCAAGTAAGTTGGTTGGTTGGTTGGGGGGGTTAAAGGGACCAGACTGCTATGGTCATCGGTCCCTTGTTCCAAAGACAAAGAACACCCACAGAGAATAAAAACAAGGAACAGAAGAGATCACAGACGATACAGAACAAGAGAAACAGACAAGGACAAGACAAAACGAACGAAAACCACACAGAGTGTGACGGTGGTTGGCCGACCATAGAAATAAAAAAGGAAAAGCCAACCACTTAGAAACACATGAAAACATCAGTGTAAAATCATAGGCCAAAGGCCAGAATCAACACAAAACAAAAAAATAAAACAGAAACACTCAGATTAAATGATAAAATCCCCCTGCCCGAATAAAACGTAAAACTAAGTCAGCCATAGCGGAGTCGTCTGTTAAAAGGGCAGGGAGCGTATCAGGCAGCGCAAATGTCTGCCTGACCACAGCTAAAAGGGGGCAGGCCAACAGAATGTGGGCCACTGTCAAAGCCGCCCCGCAGCGACATACAGGAGGGTCCTCCCTGCGCAGTAAATAACTGTGTGTCAGCCGGGAGTGGCCAATGCGGAGCCGGCAAAGAACTACCGAGTCCCTGCGAGTGGCTCGCAGGGATGACCGCCACACAGCCGTCGTCCCCTTGACAGCACGGAGTTTATTGGACAGTGTCAGTTGGCGCCATTCCTCGTCCCATAGCGCCAAGATTTTGCGGCGGAAGACTGCCCGCAAATCAGTCTCAGGGAGGCCAAGGTGTAGAGATGGCTTGCTGGTGGCCTCTTTCGCCAGGCGGTCAACATGTTCGTTACCCGGGATACCGACATGACCGGGGGTCCACACAAAGACCACAGAGCGGCCGCAACAGGCGAGAGTATGCAGAGACTCGTGGATTGCCATCACCAAACGAGAACGAGGGAAACACTGGTCGAGAGCTCGTAAACCGCTCAGGGAATCGCTACAGATAACGAAGGACTCACCTGAGCAGGAGCGGATATACTCTAGGGCACGAAAGATGGCGACCAGTTCAGCAGTGTAAACGCTGCAGCCATCCGGCAAGGAACGTTGTTCGGAACGGTCCCCTAGAGTGAGCGCATACCCGACACGACCAGCAACCATCGAACCGTCAGTGTAGACAATACCAGAGCCCTGATACGTGGCCAGGATAGAATAAAAGCGGCGGCGGAAGGCCTCTGGAGGGACTGAGTCCTTAGGGCCCTGTGCCAAGTCGAGCCGAAGGCTAGGGCGACGAACACACCATGGGGGTGTATGCAAAGTAGCCCGGAAAGGAGGTGGAACAGTGAAACCCTGGAGCCCAGAGAGAAGCTCCTTGACGCGGACCGCTATTGTACAACCAGACCGGGGCCGACGTTCTGGCATACGGACGACCGACCGCGGGAACAGGAGACGATAGTTTGGATGCCCGGGCGAGCTTAGAACATGGGCAGCATAAGCGGCCAGCAAACGTTGGCGTCGGAACCGCAGCGGAGGTACACCTGCCTCCACTAGTACGCTGTCCACAGGGCTGGTGCGGAAAGCACCAGTGGCAAGGCGTATCCCGCTGTGGAGAATCGGGTCCAGCACCCGTAACGCAGATGGGGATGCTGAGCCATAAGCCAGGCTCCCATAATCCAGACGGGACTGGATTAACGCCTGGTAGAGCCGCAACAGTGTAGAGCGGTCGGCGCCCCAGTGGGTGTTGCTCAAGCATCGCAGAGCGTTTAGATGCCGCCAACACGTCTGTTTCAGCTGCCGGATATGAGGCAGCCAAGTCAACCGGGCATCGAAAACCACCCCCAAAAACCTGTGGGTCTCCACCACAGCAAGGAGTTCGTCGGCAAGATATAGCCGCGGCTCAGGATGGACTGTTCGGCACCGGCAGAAATGCATAACGCAGGTCTTGGCTGCCGAAAACTGAAACCCATGCGCTACAGCCCAAGACTGCGCCTTACGGATAGCGCCCTGTAGCTGACGTTCAACAGCTGCAATGCCAGTAGAGCTGTAATAAAGGCAGAAGTCGTCAGCATACAGGGAAGCAGAGACAGAATTTCCCACGGCCGCAGCAAGCCCGTTAATGGCTATTAAAAACAGACAGACACTTAAAACAGAGCCCTGTGGCACACCGTTCTCCTGGACGTGGGAGGAACTATACGAGGCCGCGACTTGCACGCGGAAGGTACGACACGACAGAAAATTGCGGATAAAAATCGGCAGAGGACCCCGAAGACCCCATCCATGAAGCGTAGAAAGAATGTGATGACGCCATGTCGTATCGTACGCCTTCCGCATGTCGAAAAAGACAGCGACCAGGTGCTGACGGCGGGCAAAGGCAGTACGGATGGCAGTCTCCAGGCTCACCAGATTGTCGGTGGCGGAGCGGCCTTTACGGAACCCACCCTGAGACGGAGCCAGAAGGCCCCGAGACTCCAGTACCCAATGCAAGCGCCGGCTCACCATCCGTTCGAGAAGCTTGCACATAACGTTGGTGAGGCTAATGGGACGGTAGCTGTCCACCTCCAGAGGGGTCTTTCCAGGTTTCAAAACGGGGATGACAATGCCTTCCCGCCATTGCGACGGAAACTCCCCCTTGACCCAAAGACGGTTGTAAAGATCGAGAAGGCGCCGCTGGCAGTCCACTGAAAGGTGTTTCAGCATTTGACAGTGGATGCCATCTGGCCCAGGAGCGGTATCAGGGCAAGCAGCGAGGGCACTGCGAAATTCCCACTCACTGAATGGAGCATTGTAAGATTCTGGGTGGTTGGTGCGAAACGAAAGGCTCCGACGTTCCATCCGCTCTTTAATGGAGCGGAAGGCCTGGGGGTAATTCGCAGAAGCGGAACTCATAGCAAAACGCTCTGGTAAGCGATCTGCAATGACGTCGGAGTCAGTACAAACTGCTCCATTCAGTGAGAGCGCAGGGACGCTGACAGGTGGCCGATAGCCGTAGACGCGTCGAATCTTGGCCCAGACCTGCGATGGAGTGACATGGAGGCCAATTGTGGACACATACCGCTCCCAGCACTCCTTCTTGCCTTGGCGGATAAGGAGGCGGGCCCGCGCACGCAGCCGTTTGAAGGCGATAAGGTGGTCGAGGGAGGGGTGTCGCTTGTGACGCTGGAGCGCCCGCCGGCGATCTTTAATCGCTTCAGCGATCTCAGGCGACCACCAAGGCACAGCCTTCCGCCGAGGGGACCCACAGGAATGGGGAATGGCAGATTCGGCGGCAGTAACGATGCCGGTGGTGACCGATTGAACCACCGCATCAATGTCATCGGTAGAGAGAGGCTCAAAAGCGGCAGTGGAGGAGAACAAGTCCCAGTCAGCCTTATTCATAGCCCATCTGCTAGGGCGCCCAGAAGAGTGGCGCTGTGGTAGTGACAAAAAGATCGGAAAATGGTCACTACCACACAGGTCGTCATGCACACTCCATTGGACAGACGGTAAGAGGCTATGGCTACAGATTGAAAGGTCAATGGCGGAGTAGGTGCCATGCGCCACACTGAAGTGTGTGAAGGCACCATCATTTAACAACGAGAGATCGAGCTGCGACAATAAATGCTCAATGATGGCGCCTCGACCTGTTGCCACTGACCCACCCCACACAGGGCTATGAGCGTTGAAGTCGCCCAATAGCAAGAAAGGTGGCGGCAATTGGGCGACCAGTGCAGCCAGGACATGCTGCGAGACATCACCATCCGGTGGAATGTAAAGACTGCAGACGATAACAGCCTGTGGCGTCCACACGCGTACAGCGACAGCCTCTAAAGGCGTCTGGAGAGGGACAGACTCGCTGTGCAGAGTGTGAAGGACATAAATGCAGACGCCACCAGACACCCTTTCATAAGCTGCTCGGTTCTTGTAATAACCCCGATAGCCACGGAGGGCGGGGGTTCGCATCGCCAGAAACCAAGTTTCCTGGAGAGCAATGCAGAAGAAAGGGCGAAGGCTGAGAAGGTGGCGGAGCTCAGCTAAATGGTGGAAAAAACCGCCGCAGTTCCACTGGAGGATGGTATTGTCCATGGCTGAGAAAGGCGTGAAAGGACTGGGAAGGCAATTTTACGCCGCTTGTTCACACACTGCCACCGATCCAGTACCCGGACGAGAGGCATCCATGGCGTCTGAGGGACCAGCGAGATCAAGGTCCTCAGCGGACGCTAGAATCTCGACTTCATCCTCAGACGCAGAGCGCGAAAGGTGAGGTGGGGTTGGTGCCACCGCAAGTTCTTTAGCCTTAGAGGTCTTTCTCTTGGACTTCTCTCGCTGAACCTTGGGTTTCACCGGTTGGGAAGACTTCACCGATTCAGTCTCCGGGACAGAGGAGGATCGTGAGGCCCTACGCCCGGCTGCTGGTCAGGACTTATGCCACTGGTGGCCGTCATCCTTCCCGCTGGGGGAACCCTGGGAAGGGAGCGTCCCAAGGGAACTCTTACGGGCGAGAGTAGCCGAAGAAGTTAGGCGCTTCTCCGGCTGAGAAGCGGGGACGGACGTCCCCGACGGGTGGGAGGAGGTTGCTCCTGAGGTAGGTGGTGCAGGAGCAACCGGTTGGGGAGAGCCCCCCACGGGCAAGGGGGCAGAAGGAGTCGTACTGCTTATCGAGCTGGCTGGAAGTCTCGCAACTGATGGAGCTAGCACAGTTGTTGTAGCAGCTGCATACGAAGATGTCATTCTCACAGGATGGAGTCTGTCATATTTCCGTTTGGCCTCAGTATAGGTCAGCCGGTCCAGGGTCTTATATTCCATGATTTTGCGCTCTTTCTGAAAGACTGTGCAGTCAGGCGAGCAAGGTGATTGGTGCTCCCCGCAGTTGACGCAGATGGGAGGCGGGGCACATGGAGTATCAGGATGAGACGGGCGTCCGCAATCTCGACATGTGAGGCTGGAAGTGCAGCGGGAAGACATATGGCCGAACTTCCAGCACTTGAAGCACCGTATCGGGGGAGGGATATAGGGCTTGACGTCACATCGGTAGACCATCACCTTGACCTTTTCCGGTAACGTATCACCCTCGAAGGCCAAGATGAAGGCACCGGTAGCAACCTGATTGTCCCTCGGACCCCGATGAACGCGCCGGACGAAATGAACACCTCTACGTTCTAAGTTGGCGCGCAGCTCGTCATCAGACTGCAAAAGGAGATCCCTATGGAAAATAACACCCTGGACCATATTTAAACTCTTATGTGGCGTAATAGAAACGTTAACATCCCCCAACTTGTCACAAGCAAGTAATCTGCGGGACTGGGCGGAGGATGCCGTTTGTATCAGTACTGACCCAGAGCGCATTTTAGACAAGCCCTCCACCTCCCCAAACTTGTCCTCTAAATGCTCTACAAAGAACTGAGGCTTCACGGACATAAAAGATTCCCCGTCAGCTCTGGTACAGACGAGATACCGGGGCGAGTATCTTTCGCTCTCATTCATAGCCCTTCGTTCCTCCCATGGTGTGGCCAGGGAGGGGAACGATTTGGGGTCATACACATTAGCCTTGAATTGAGCCTTGGAACGCTTAGAGACTGCTGACGGCTGGCCGCCAGCAAGAGATGATGTACCACGCTTCATTGCGGGTCATCCGCCCTGATGCCACCTACTCCGACCAAGGGCCCTCCCCACGGGCGCCACCCAGCCACAGCAAAGGCCACCTGGCAGGATGGCCATTGCCGGGAGTCCCGATGCCCCAGGGAGATGGGCATCTACTCCTTGGCATACGTGGGGAGTGAACGGCGCAGGCATCAGTAGAGCGATCCCTGTGTTGTCAGGGGGCTACAACCAAGAGGGTACATGGCGACCCCACCACAACGGACTGGCTACCGTGCTGGATCTTAGGTGCAAAAATGGCCAAGGTCGTCGTCACAGTTAAAAGAAACACTGCAGAGTGCAGCGTGGTAATCGCCCATGAGATCGAAAACGAGCGGGACACCATCGCAACGACGAGAAAGACGGCAATAGGTCTAATTGCACGAAGGATACAGTGCACCACGTAAGGTGCCCTTCCCCAATTGGCTCGCTCTTCGGAATAATTTGGATAGATGGAGGTCAAACCCGAGAGGGGACCATCACATAAGGCCGAAACGTTTGAGACTCCTTTTAGTCGCCTCTTACGACAGGCAGGAATACCGCGGGCCTATTCTAACCCCCGAACCCGCAGGGGGGGGCCAAGTAAGTGGTCCCGACAGTTGGGATACCAGTTACTTTGGAATAAGGCTGGGCATCTTGGACATATTCTGAGTTGTGGTCACCTTTGTGCTCATACGGTAAAGACTACCAAATCCACCGGTTAGTTCCTCAGCCATTAGGGGTAAAACCAAATGGGACTCGGGGCAAGTAAGGCTAGCAACCTGCTTCCCTGGTACTTTAAATATGATGCTGGCAACAATCAGAGCAAAATGCCTCGGACCTTTGGAGGTGACGGAGTCCCACCTCTAACTGACAAACCAGGGACTCCTAAGATACGACTTGGCAAACAAATGGTAATGAGATGGGGAGCTATTAATATCAATGGGGGCTACTCTGGGAAGAAGGTAGAGCTGGCAGAGGCTGCAAGTAAGATGGGGCTGGACGTTTTAGCTGTTAGTGACATTCGGGTAAGGGGTGAGAAAGAAGAGGAAGTGGGAGAATACAAGGTCTACCTGTCAGGAGTCAAAGCAGGAATAGCACAATGGGGTGTAGGGCTTTACATCAGGAAAGAAATGGAACCCAGCACAGTTGCAATAAGGTATGTAAACGAACGATTGATGTGGATAGATTTGACAGTGTCTAGCAAGAAAATTAGGATTGTGTCAGTATATTCGCATTGTGAAAGGACAGATCAAGATAAGTTGGATATTTTTTATGAGGCACTCGGTGACGTAGTTGTTAGAGTAAAGGACAAGGACAGTATTCTGCTCATGGGTGATTTTAATGCCAGGATTGGAAATCGAACAGAAGGGTATGAAAAGATTATGGGTAAATTTGGAGAGGATATGGAGGCCAACAGGAACGGGAAACAACTCTTGGATTTCTGTGCCAGTATGGCCTTAGTAATCACAAACTCCTTTTTTAAACATAAGAACATTCACCAGTATCTTGGGAAAGCAGGGGAACCAGATCTGTCATTGACTATATAATAACAGATCAGGAATTCAGGAAGGCTGTTAGGGACACACGTGTATTCAGGGGATTCTTTGATGACACTGATCATTATTTAATCTGCAGTGAAATTGGGATTGTGAGGCTGAAAGAGCAGGAGGTCAGGTCCATATGTAGGAGGATAAGAGTGGAGAAACTTCAGGATAAGAAAATCAGGTACAAGTACGTAACAGCAATCTCAGAAAGGTACCAGTTAGTTGAATGTAGTCAATTACAGTCAGTGTAAAAGGAATGGACAAGGTCAGGGACACAGTAGTAGAAGTGGCTAAAGAATGTCTTGGAACAGTAATGTGTAAAAGTAGGATGAAGCAAACAGCTTGGTGGAATGACACAGTCAAGGCAGCCTGTAAAAGGAAAAAGAAGGCATATCAAAAATGGCTACATACTAGAACTCAGGTAGACAGAGAAAGTTATGTTGAAGAAAGAAACAAAGCCAAACAGATAATTGCAGCATCCAAGAAGAAATCGGAAACAGGTTGGAGATTATGGGTCAAGCTGCTGGAAAACCATTCTGGAGTGTAATTAGCAATCTTCGAAAGGGAGGTAAGAAGGAAATGACAAGCATTTTGGACAGGTCAGGAAAACTGCTGGTGAATCCTGTGGATGCCTTGGGCAGATGGAGGGAATATTTTGAAAAGTTGCTCAATGTAGGTGAAAATACGTTCAGTAATTTTTAGATTTCGAGGTACAATGGGAGAGGAATGATGATGGAAATAGGATCACATTTGAGGAAGTGCAGAAAACTGTCAATAGATTGCAGTGCAATAAAGCAGCTGTGGTGGATGAAATTAAGTGGGAACTCATCAAATA
Organism: Schistocerca americana; assembly: GCF_021461395.2. Lineage (NCBI taxonomy): Eukaryota > Metazoa > Arthropoda > Insecta > Orthoptera > Acrididae > Schistocerca > Schistocerca americana. The sequence continues at coordinate 673,739,977 of NC_060120.1, read as the reverse complement.
CAGTGGAATGTCAGGTCTTAAATGGCTACACAGGATAATCGAAATGGCCTGGGAGTCAGGACAGGTTCCATCACACTGGACAAAAGCAGTAATCACACCAATCTTTAAACATGGAAACAGAAAAGATTGTAACAACTACAGAGGTATCTCTTTAATCAGCATTGTGGGTAAATTCTTCTCTGGTATTGTTGAAAGGGAAGTGCAAGTATTTAATTGAGGACCAATTGGATGAAAATCAGTGTGGGTTTAGGCCTCTTAGAGGTTGTCAAGACCAGATCTTTAGCTTACGGCAAATAATGGAGAAGTGTTATGAGTGGAAGAGGGAATTGTATCTATGCTTTATCAATCTAGAAAAGGCATATGACCGGATTCCTAGGAGGAAGTTATTGTCTGTTCTACGAGATTATGGAATAGGAGGCAAACTTTTGCAAGCAATTAAAGGTCTTTACATGGCTAGTCAGGCAGCAGTTAGAGTTGACAGTAAATTGAGTTCATGGTTCAGAGTAGCATCACGGGTAGGACAAGGCTGCAACCTGACTCGACTGTTGTTAATATTATTTATGGATCATATGTTGAAAACAATAGACTGGCTGGGTGAGATTAAGATATGTAAACACAAAATAAGCAGTCTTGCATATGCAGATGACTTAGTTGTGATGGCAGATTCGATTGAAAGTTTGCAAAGTAATATTTCAGAGCTAGATCAGAAATTTAACGACTATTGTATGAAGATTAGCATCTCCAAAATGAAAGTAATGTCAGTGGGAAAGAAATCCAAACGGATTGAGTGCCAAATAGGAGGAACAAAGTTAGAACAGGTGGACAGTTTCAAGTACTTAGGATGCATATTCTCACAGGATGGCAACATGGTGAAAGAACTGGAAGCGAGGTGTAGCAAAGCTAATGCAGTGAGCGCTGAGCTACGATCTACTCTCTTCTGCAAGAAGGAAGTCAGTACCAAGACTAAGTTGTCTGTGCACCATCCAATCTTTCGACCAACTTTGTTGTATGGGAGCGAAAGCTGGGTGGATTCAGATTACGTTATCAACAAGGTTGAGGTTATGGATATGAAAGTAGATAGGATGATTGCAGGTACTAGTAGATGTGAACAACGGTAGGAGGGTGTGCACAATGAGGAAATCAAAGAAAAGCTGGGAATGAACTCTATAGATATAGCAGTCAGGGTGAACAGGCTTAGATGGTGGGGTCATGTTACACGCATGGGAGAAGCAAGGTTACCCAAGAGACTCATGGGTTCAGCAGTAGAGGGTAGGAGGAGTCGGGGCAGACCAAGGAGAAGGTACTTGGATTCGGTTAAGAATGATTTTGAAGTAATAGGTTTAACATCAGAAGAGGCACCAATGTTAGCACTGAATAGGGGATCATGGAGGAATTTTATAAGTGGGCTATGCTCCAGACTGAATGCTGAAAGGCATAATCAGTCTTAAATGATGATGATGATGATGATGATTGGTTGGTTGGTTGGTTTTGGGGAAGGAGACCAGACAGCGTGGTCATCGGTCTCATCGGATTAGGGAAGGATGGGGAAGGAAGTCGGCCGTGCCCTTTCAGAGGAACCATCCCGGCATTTGCCTGGAGTGATTTAGGGAAATCACGGAAAACCTAAATCAGGATGGCCGGACGCGGGATTGAACCGTCGTCCTCCCGAATGCGAGTCCAGTGTCGAACCACTCCGCCACCTCGCTCGGTGATGATGATGATGATGATGATGATGAGGAGGAGGAGGAGGAGGAGGAATAATATTAATGGTTACCACAGACTTTTTGCATATGATGCAGTTATCTATGATGGAGAACTATCTGAAAGAAGCTGCATACATATTCAGTCAGATCTTGATAAGATTTCAAAGTGGTGGAATGATTGACAACCACTTTTAAATGTTCAGAAATGTAAAACTGTGCACTTCACAATCCAAAAAATTTAGCATTTTATGACTATACTATCAATGAGTCACTGCTGGAATTCGCCAACTCTCACAAATATCTGGTTGTAACACTTTGTACAGATATGAAATGGAATAATCACACAGGCTCAGTTGTGGGTAAAGCACATGGTAGACTTTAGATGTTTGGTAGAATAACGGGGAAGTGGAATGAATCTACAAAAGATACTTACAAATCACTCATGTGACCAATTCTAGAATACTGCTCACGTGTGTGGGACCCATACCAAACAGGACTAAGAGAGGATTTGAATGTATCCAGAGAAGGGCAGCACAAATGGTCACAGGTTTGAGTCATGGCAGAGTGTGACAGAGATACTAAAGGAACTGAACTGGAAGACTCGAAGATCCTGAGAAAGTCTACTAAAGTTTCAAGGACAGGCTTTACGCGATTAAGAATATACTACAACCCCCTGCATATCGCTCACATAGGGATTGTGAGGACAAGATTAGGATAATTACTGTAAGGGGAAGTGATGCAGGTGGTCCACAATAATGTTCATGTAGTTCTCTGCCGACATGATGCCTTCAATTAAAACTCACACACACACACACACACACACACACACACACACACACACACACACGAGCCAAAACATTACCACCTATTTAATAATGTGTTGTTCCACTTTTCAAACACAGTACAACAGAGATTCTGCTTGGCATGGATTGTACAAGTCTTGACAGGATTCCAGAAGTATGTGGCACCAGACGTGTATGCACAGGTCAAGCAATTCCCACACACCATGAGAGGGTGGTTTGCAGGCACACAGCTGCCACCCAGTATGTTTTCCAATGGGTATACATCTGGCATATTTGCTGGCTAAGACATCAATGTGAGTTCAATATAAAGCTCCTCAAACAACAATAGCATGATTCTGACCTTGCAAAATGGACAGTTATCTTGCTGGAAGATGTCATAACTGTAGGGGGAAGTGATTCAGCTGGTCCACAATAATGTTCATGTAGTTCGCTGCCAACATGATGCCTTTGATTACCACCACAAATAACATAGAAGACCAACTCAGGGTACCCCCACAGCATAATTCTGCTCTCACCAGCCTGCATCTGTGGCTCAGTGCATGTTTTGTATAACAATTCTCCTGGATGACTGTGTGTAAAGACCTAACAATCTACCTGGTGTAACGAGATATGCAATTCATTCAACAGGCGACATGGTTATACTGATCCACAGTGAAATCTCAGTGACATTGTGCCCACTGCAATCATAACTGATAATGCTATTGGGTCAACATAGGAACACACAGGGATCATGTGACATGGAACTCCATGTTCAACAATGGCCTTTGAATGGAGTGCTCTGAAACACTTTTGCCTGCATGAGCCTTGTACTCTTATCTGATCTGCCACAGATCGCTGCCTACTCTGGATTACATATTGGGGGAACCTCCAACCTCTACATTTTATCATGATGTCATCCAATACCATAAGCCCTACGGGCTTCATCCTTCAACCATTTTCCTTAGCTGCTCACAACAGAAGTATGCTAACAGGTGACCAGCTTCGCCATTTCAGGGATTCTTGTTTCCAGTTACAGCACCACAACAATGTGCCCTTTGTCAAAAATCACTTATCAGTGGATTTCCATATTTGCAACACATATTTTCGCTATAATGATTGCCCATTTGCCTCTCTTTTGCTTACATTCTTTCCTTACTGCATCATGCACCTGCAACACCACCAGGAGGCATTCAACCTCACAGTGGGCAGTGATAACGTTTTTGCACATCAGTGTATACGACTCTCCTCCTTTAAGGTAACTGATACCTGTGATGGTAGTATGGGTTTGTAGCCTCATTATTAAAATTTGAATAATTACTAAATCATGGTTGGGCAGTTGCCACAGGCAGGACAAACAACAAATGTAAAATAAGGGATTCTCTATATTAACAAACCAAACTTCAATGCACTGACTTCTAGTCCTTGCAATATATTAGCATCATCAAACACAAAAACACAAGCAAAGATCCAGTTCTACCATTTTTTTTTAACTAACACTGCTTACCTTCATAGTCAACATCACCAACTAGTTTTGATTTTCCAGTTTTAACATCCTTTATTCTTGTAATTCCAACATCAATGACACAACAACCTTTCTTCACCATATCTGCCCGTATTAAATTTGGAACACCTGAAATGCAGTTAATACATATTTGAAAAACTCTGCAGTCAATAAGTCATTCACCTTGTATTAAATGATTTTTACATTCTAGTAAAACAAAAATAGAAGTTCTGATGTGAGCAGCAATCCATGGTGGTTGGTGGGTATAAGGAAGAGGCATGAGTTAGGAAGGGGGAAGGATAGCGGGGTGGGGGTGGGGGGAAGGTGGCGTGCTACTTGCGAGAGCATGCAGGGATGTGGTGGGGACAGGATAGGACTGCTGGGTGTACAGTCAGGATGTTGTTTTGAGGTTGAGGGAGAAAGGGGGGAGGGAGGGAGGAGAGGCAGCAAGGAGCAGAAAAGGGAGAGGGGAGAACTAGAGAAGAGAAGAACCTTTAGATGGCATTGGTGGAATAGAAGGCGAGGGCTGTGCTGGATTGGGAGCAGGGAAGGAGCTGGAAAACAGTGATTAGCAGAGGGAGGGGCTGGGGGAGATTATAAGAATGGAGGATATGTTGTAGGGAGAGTTCCCATCTGTGCATTTCAGAAAATGCTAATGTTGATAGGAAGGATCCATTTGACAAATGCTGTAAAGCAGTCATTGAACTGAACCACAACAAGTTGGGCGGCACGTTCAGCAATTGGGTGGTCCAGCTGTCTTGTCAACAGTTTGGCAGCAGTAGCCTTTCATATGAACAGTTACACCCACTGTCCCCTATCTTCACACATATCCACTCACTGACCAGCATCCCACTAATACCATCTTTTCATTATTTCTTTTTAATCTCTGTATTCATGTGCGTTTAGTTTTTTTCTTTTTTTTGCTTTCACTGTCACCCATAATCCCTCATCAGCTCTCACCATTTTCCCCATTACCTTATCCTTTATCTTTTTTGTGAATTTTTCCACATATTTTTACATGTTTCCTTATATCCCACTAAAGCTTCTTGCTCCTTCCACCTGCACCAATACAAAAAAGTTTCCCTATCCCTAGCCAGAACCTAGTCCCACATACTGTTCCTGCATTATTGCCTAGCTCATGGCATCTACCCGACAACCAAATTACCAATGTCCAGGTGTAGCCTCTCCTTCCACAATGACCTCTATCTCTTCAAATTCTGTCAGGCCATTGCCCTCACCAACCTAATCCTACAAAAATATATAAACCAGGCCCAAACCTCATTGCAACACCTTCTCTCCACCCAAAAAATTCTCCTGTTCTGCAATCCCAAATTCCTAAATCCCATCCCCCAGATTGAAACTCTTGCCCTACTGGAACTAAAGTAGCATGCACAATGCCACCTCAAAAAACCTCTCCAACCTGTTCACCTCCCGTTCCACCTGGACAACCACTCGCAACCAGCTCGATGACAGCCTCCATTGAATCTCTCCCTCATCCCCTCCTTGCTGGCAAACCATGCCTCGCACACATACTACATTTACCACACCCCTCAGAATTTTCCTTCCACCACCATATGGAAGCCACAACGAAAACAAATCCAAAACACTGTCATGAACCTGTCCTCCAAAGTCCCTGAGTCCTAAAGAAGCACTGATCCTTTCAAAAGGACTTACCTTCTGCCCCACTCCCAAATTCAATCACTATGGGCTTGTTGAAGACCACCTCTCCTTCTCCAAGTCTGTAGAGCAGAAATACTTTCTGCCACTAACCCTATCACTAAGCCTCAACCTAAAAAAAAACTTGGATCCTGCCTGACTCAGTTCACTCCTCCATCCAACTGTGATCCACCCCCATTGCCCCCGAATCACTCTTTGTTAACTTTCCAGAATTTCCTAACTTTACAGGTCACCTCACTGTCATTCCCCAAATCCCACAACATGGAAACCAACCTCACTCTCCATCACCTAAAAACTGATCTCAGACTTATAATCCTACTTCCAGAAAACAGTACTGTGGTTATGAACCACAAGGATTACCTGGCAAAGGGTCTCCACTAGCCATTTGACACATCCACCTATAAAACCTACCACAGTGACCTAATTTCCAAAATCCATCAGGATCTCCAGTCCTTAGGCCCATCCCACAACCTCTCCTCTGAGTCTATCTGTCTCCTCACCCCACCACTTGCAGTACTCCTATGTGCTTCCTGAAGTTCATGAACTCAACCACCCTGGGTGCCCCACTGTGGCTGGTTACTGCACTCCCACAGAAAGGATCTCTGATCTCATGGACCAACACCTTCAACCTATTACCTGTAACCTACTGCCCCATGCAAAAGACACCAATCATTTCCTCCACCAATTCTTCTCAGTTTCTGATCCTTTACCACCCAGCACTCTGCTCATCAGTGTTGATGCCATCTTTGCACTCCACATTAACATCCTCCATGACCATACTGCTGCTGAACACTACTTTTCCCAACACCAAATTGATTCTAAACCTAAAACTTCCTTCCTAGTCACCATGACCAACTACAGCCTCCCCCACAATTACTTCTCCTTTGAAGGCATAACATAAAACAAATCTGTGGTACTGCAATGGGCATCCACGTGACAGCATCCTACGCCAACCTATTTGTGGGTCATGTAGAGGATCATTCATAACCACCCACTATCTCAAACTATTCACCTGGTTCAGATTCACTGATGACATCTTTGTGATTGGACTGAAGATGAGGACAACCTATTCCCATTCCTCAAGAACCTAAACATTTTCTGTCCAATATGCTTCACCTAGACCACCTCAACCCAACAAGCCACCTTCCTTAATGTTGATCTTGACCTCAAGGATGGCTACATAGTACCTCTGTTCACATCTACCCTACCAAGCATGAACAATACCTCCACTTCGACAGCTGCCACCCATTCCATACCAAGAAGTCCCTTACACACAGCCTAGCCATCTGTGGCTGTCAAATCTGCAGTAAAGAGCAGTCTCTCTCCAAATATAGTAAGGGTCTCACTGAGGGCTTCACAAACTGACATCACCCTCCCAACCTTGTACAGAAACAGATCTCCCATGCCTTGTCCCTTCAGTCACCTAACACCTCTCACAAGCCTGCTGTCTGGCCACAAAGGAGCACTGCAGTGGAGCAATTGAATCACATTCTCTGCCAGGGTTTAGACCACCTTTCATCATGACCTGAAATGAAGAATATTCTACACCATCTACCACCCTCCCTCCCCCCTTTCCAGTGATATTCTGCCACCCACTGAACCTAAACAATGTCCTTGTGCAGTGCTCGATTTGTGTCAGTACGCACTGGTACCTCTGACAAAAATAAATCTGAACTGCAGATTTTGAAATGTGGTATGACAGAACTTCATATTTTACTAGTGCATATGCTACATTTACATTTCCAAAAGGTGCAAAAAGTGTTAAATTAATGTTTTCAGAAGTCAGTTTCTAACACCCCCTCCTGGAAGACAACAGTATTGGAACCTCCCCCCCCCCCCCCCCCTTCTAAATCAAACACTGTCCTTGTCCATCCCTACCCCCAACCCCTCACCTCGTGGCTCTTATCCCTGCAATAGACCTACATGCAAGACCTGTCCCATACACCAATTACCGAATGAAAAGTCAGTGAGTAGCAGACTGCTATGGCCAGCAAAGGAGGATGATTGTGTTACACTCTTGTTTTTTGTATAAATAATTTTTTTTGTTTGTCCTACCAGAAAATTAGTAGTAGTAGTAGTAGTAGTAGTAGTAGTAGTAGTATGGAATCAATTATTGCTTGTGCAACCAAATTAACTCAAGCTCCCCAACTAGCTTTTTCAAGACATATTACTCATTACAGTTAATACTTTTCTCAAAATAACTCGCTAATAACAGTTCATAAAAATATGAAACAGCTGGAATAAGCAGTGGAAAAGTGCAGATTACCTCACTTCATGTTATTATGTTTCTGTGTAAATTATTCTATACTAAGTGCCAACAGCAATAAAAACAAAATCAAGATAGGAAAGGTTCATAGAAATTTAAAAAAATGATTACTGTAGTGTAAGAAGATCATTTTTTAACATAGATTGTCACATTATCTATTTTAATCAATCCACTTAGATGGAATAAAATGTGGCATTTTGCTGAAAAGATGAGACTGCTTTACTGAGAAAATTCTGTTCATCAGACTAATATCATTTAAATTAATTTGTCTGTTGAGATAAGTATTGCTAATATATGACACACTGCTGAGCAAAGCTGTCACTCAGGAAGATGGCAGCATTTTCTGTCTGTCTTATTGTTTTGTATGTTTTGCGAGAGGAGGGGGGTTTCAAATGGCTCTGAGAACTATGGGACTTAACATCTGAGGTCATCAGTCCCCTAGAACTTGGAACTACTTAAGCCTGGCTAACCTAAGAACATCACACACATCCATGCCCGAGGCAGGATTTGAACCTGTGACCGTAGCGGTCGCGCGGTTCCAGACTGAAGCGCCTAGAACTGCTCGCCCACACCGGCCAGCGGGGGAGGGGGGGGGGGGGGGGGCGGCAGGAGGTCCATTGCAGCTTTATACAAATAGGAAGGTTGAGGAATACATTTACTACAATGAAGAATAGAAATATGTTATAATTTTTATTTGAAGAATGTCTACCATTCTTTACTGCAAGGTTTGGACTATGTATTAAGGCCTTTAATAGGTGTGTTCCTATTGAATAAAAAGTTTTGGCTTATGTTAAAGTTGCTTACCTGCAGCTGAAACTATTATATCAGCATGTTTTGTCAGTGTAGCAAGCTGTGAAGGTGGTGTATATCTATGACAGATTGTTGTTGTAGCATCCATTGCTGAAGTTTCTCCTGCAACAGAATTTACTTTATGTGCATAGAGATTATAGCATCTATATGTATATACACAAAGTTTTATGTTTCCAGTGACTAGAACAGCTACTAAATAACTTTAGAAAAATTATATTAAAAAAATGCAATCAAATAAAAACCGCACATGTTCAACGGTTCTAACCATCATATTACACTTCTAATCCCACTCAGTAACACAAAGGTGCAGTGGCTTCATTCAAATTAAGATGTCTGAAAGGAAAGGGCTTTTTTTTGTATTTTATCACAATTAACAATCACATTTAGAAGTCAAATACAAAGGATTTCAAAATTAAAAGAGCACCTTTCACATTTTTATTACAGAAAAAAATAAAAATAATGATTATGTCTTCTCTGGTTATCAGCTGAGTTAAGGCAGTGTCCTGTGGCAACATTTCAACAAAGTTCCTAAAAGTTCCTACTCGTGATCTTCAGGCAAAATATTGGACTCATGTCCATTGCTTGCCTTTATAGCCACTGGACTATAAGTTCGTCTGCCTCATCTGCAATGGCTGTGCCAATCATGCATCTTCGGAACCGATGTCACAGACGGTGAAGAGAGCTGCAGATGGTAGTGAAGAAGCATTCTCAGAGCACTGGAGGGTCAAATCATCACATACTAGCTGTCTATTCCATCTGCTGCCATGGTCATCTTCACATCAGAGTGCTTTTGGCATGTTTTCGCAACTGGCACATCTCACGTGGAGCACAGTTGGAAACTACTATCCTGGTTGATAAGATCATCATGAACCTATATCTTCACTGCCTCTTGACGATTGAGCCCCGGAACCTGTCTCCTGTTGCACATGTTTCATGTTCTGCACAGCACCCTGGTCTGTTCTAAGTTAAACGCACTACCTTTGTTGAGGCTGTGCTCTGCTGTCCATAATCCTGGCAATCTCGGCCACATAGGGAAAGAACACCAGACACTGTGTCTTCGTCCAGGTCATCATCTTTCTTCTTCTCACTTGGCTGGAGAGTGCGTCTTACCTGTGTCTTCGAGCAGCCTTTCCTGTGAGAGATTTCCCCCACAAGTGCTGCAATTCAAGAGTGTAGACTCTCCTTGTCACTTATGTCTCACATTCTATGCACCAAGGTAGTGAGCATAGATTTCAGTTGTGCTGGATGGTGGCAGCTACTGGTGTTTTGGTACAGCTGCCACCATCCAGCACAAGAGATATATATGGTTACAACCTTGGTGCACAGAGTACAAGGGAACAAGGAGCGTCTACCCAACAAGTTACATCATCCTCGGGAAACCTTTCACAATAACAGCTACTCAGAGATATGATCTACAGCCAAGCAAGGAAATAACCTGGAAGAAGAGTAACCAACTGGCATTCCTTCCACATGCTGGATCAGCCAGGGCCAGAACTGCCAGGATTCTGGAGAAAAATAATGTCAAAACCATTCCCACCTAAAACCAAAACTACACTCAGCTCAATGAAAGACAGATTAGGACTACCATCGTATGGAGTCAATAGCATCAATTGCTATCGTGACAAACAATACATCGACCAGATGCAATGGTGTATTTCACAGTGCTATTCAGAATGTGGGAAGTGTTAACCTTGGCCAAACAAACAAATCTGTAGTCACAGAGCTCAGCATCAATGAAGCTAATATGTTTCACTTTGAACGTAGCAGGGTGCTGTGCCAGGCGAATGGGTTCTGTGATGATTACCAAAGAGGCAGTTCAGACACAGGTCCATGATGATCTTGTTTGCCAGGATAGTAGTTTCCAGCTGAGCTCTGCATGGGAAGTAGCAGCTGCAAGTATTGCCAGGAGTGGTCTGATGCAAAGGCAATAAAGGGAGCAGATGGAACAGACAGGCAGTGCCAGGACGAAATGTCTGAACCCTCCAGCACACAGCAAGTTCCCCAGTCCATGGCTCTCCCCAGCACCATCTGTGACATCCCTTCTGGAGACATGCAACTGACACAGCCACTGCAGAGGAGCATGCGATCTGGTGACTATAAAGACGTGAGCCTCACACGTCGCCTGAAGATGACAAGTAGGAAGCTTGTCAAAATGTTGCTGCAGAACAATGCCTTGGATTGGCTGATAACCCGAGAAGACTTCATCATCAAAATTCGCTGAAAAAGCCTGCATTGACAAAGGAAAAACAATATCAAATGCGAAATAAAGTAGAAATTCTGACATCAGATGCAATCTGACACTGAAATGAATTCAATGGGGCAAGTTAAAATTTTTGCTGGACCAGGAAATGAAACCGGATTTTCCAATTTGTGGACGTGGGTCACTTTACTTACTTTGTCTAACTGAGCATGCTTCCCGTCCATCCCAAATTCCCAACTTGTTGCATACTACTTACATAGCGCCCCTTCTCCACCATACTCATTGCTCGCAGCCTAACACTGATTTCCGCAGGAGTTCGGGGAAGGGGGAAGGGGGAGGGGGGAGTGTATCCATGTATCCACATGGAAATGATCAGTGGTCATCAATGCACGTATATTCATAGATGTGTGGCGTCTCTTGTTTCAGAGATGTCCAAAAAATCAGAAATCTCTCTCTCACACTCACACATACTCTCAGAAGTCATTTGATTTCTTTAGGTAGAGTACATTCCAATGTTTTATTTGAGTATTTCGAAACTGAATAACAGCTTTGCAATAGTTATGCTGTATTTTTTCCTTTTCTTTTGTTAATGATACTGTTATTTATTGTCTTACCAATGCTAGAATGCAAGGAGTGAATACTGTTTAAGTGTAACGTAAGTTTGATTTCTGCAACAACAAAGAGCATCATTGTTAGAAACAGATTTACAAATGGCACAAAAAGTGTTCAAAGCTGTACCTGCAAGTGCAGGATCACTTTACATTTTCAATTACCAGATGAAAATTTGAAACTAATATGTTGTGTGTTGCTCAATGCCGCCACACATCCTTTACTTAGACAATATGGGAATGGTTTCTCACGACTACACTGTACCATATTTCAAAATTATGGAAAGGCTTATAAATGGTACTAGGTATGATGCAATTATTTCAGATACATACAATAATCCTTTTGCATTTCCATCAATTTTAATAATCAAAAAATGAATGTTTGTCTCTTCATCTGTAGATTATTCTTCAGAACATCTAAATGTCATCAGTTGTCTATGTATGTACATCTGTGTGACATTTTTCCTTCATGTATTCAGTCAATATTCATTTATTTCATTTATCTGTAGCTTACTGATTTTACCAATGTAAGTCACAATCTCTTCCCAAATACTGTTATTTTTTGTTTTGCCAATCGTGGTTTTTAGAAACTTTATCCAAGCAACTTAGTCTTCTCATATTCCTTCTTTCATTGTGCTTTTAGTAATCGTGTCTTTTGGATCTTACAGCACTAATTTTTTTCCATCAAGGAAAAAAACTATTATTTTTCTCCTTGACATACCATAAAAGCTTCCAACCACTGCCCCAACAATGGAGATAACACAAGAATGCTGCTGTGAACTCATAAATTCTGGAGCAATTAACACTTAATATAGAAACTAAAGAAAGAACAGGTCCAATACCTGTTAGTGTATGCAAATTCAACATTTTTGTTGTTCTTTAAATTGTGTTGCACTATATTAGAGACTAGTATTGTAAAATTTTATGATACCCATAACGGCTCTTAAAATCTGAGAATGTGAACATACCTTGACCATCAGCATGAAGCAGCATTGCTATGGGCATGCCAACATTCTTTGATCTGCCACAAACTACAGCATTCTTCCCAAATGTCTCTACACCTATGAAACATAAGAAAAATTAATAGTCAACCTATTTCACTGAAACTTATTTGTGAACTATTATGAGAACAAAAGTAAATGAACACTAAGAATTATTTGTTTACTTTTTCTACTTCTGCCTTCATTGAATTAAACAGTAACAGATAAAGACAACAATGTGGGAAAAAAAATGGACTGCCACTTACCGTTAACAAGACATGTTGAGTTGCAGACAGGCACTGTTCAAAGCCACTTGCATGAAGCTTTTGGCCACAGCCTTCATCAGCAAAATAGAAATAAATTCAATTCATATATACAAGCAAGCACACCTCATGCACACGTGACCAACAATTCCAGCATTCGATCCAAGATGCTGGAGCTGGTGGTCATATATGTGTGAAGTGTGCTTGTTGTGTATATGAATCGTGTGAGTTTCTTTTGCTGATGAAGGCTGTTGCTGAAAGCATTATATAAGTGTCTTAATTGTGCCTGTCTGCAACTTATAAACAGAAAATCTTTTGTAAAATGAAGTGATTTCCACAAATTGCTATTACAAACCTAGAAAATGCTCACTTCATATAACCCAACACCAAAAATATTTATACAAACAGAACAGTTAAATCCTACCACTTGTTACTAGCAATAGTACAAACCTGATCTCTTAATCAATTCTTGTACACCCAGAGGAGTGCATGGGATTAAGGTTTTCATATCCAAACAGAATCTACCAACATTGACAATATTAAATCCATCAACATCCTTGTGTGGAGCAACAGCATTACATATTGCCCTTTCAGTTATATGCTCTGGCAGAGGCAACTGAAAGAAAAATACAACCTTAAGATAAACAATGTCTGCATTGCAACACAAGCAGATGTACATTTTTCAAAATGAAAATTCTAATGTGCAAGAGAGACACAAAGGTGTACATACATCATATTTCCATTATATGTCTCCAAGAACCTCTCTTAAAGGAAAGCTGGGGGGGGGGGGGGGGGGGGGAGACAAGGAAAGAAAATATGGAAGGAAAATTAGGGTTGAGCATTCCACTGATGACAAACTTGTAGTGGGAAAGAAACCTGGCCATCTTCTTTTCAAAGTAACAAAGTAATCATCCCAGCATTTGCCTCGAGTGATTTAGGGAGAGCACAGATAACTTGCCATTGTGATACATCGCTCAGTCCCATTTCTATTTGGAAACAGTGAGAAAAGGGAGGATAGAAGTAAAAAGTGAACTGTGTCCATTACCTGATAGATTTTTCTTGCACAGCACCAACAATCATTGCACAGCTACAAAATCATATGAAAAGTGAATATTGGACAACACAATTGCATATAAGATGAGATAGTGTGTGAAGCTAGTAGAAGCCATACTAGTAATTTATTCCAAAAGAAAACTGCAGCTGTTACAGCATGTAGTTGTTTGCTGGCAAGCATTGATTTGTTGCACCATAATCATATCCAATACTAATGCTAATGCACAATTTCCTATGTCTATATGACCATATAACCATCTGTCAACCCCAGGAAATTGTTATACAACTTTTATTCATAATTTAAATGACTTGATCACTGACTTGATGTATTCCGTTGCTACCTGGCATTTGCAATGCCCAAAAGAAGGAAATAATTTTCAGCTTGTAATGTAAAGGTAACTCAAGAATCTTAAGAACAGTGAAACACAATAATCCAGCCATCAATGAAAATAAACTATTAACGGTATTTCAGTGTTTTACCTACAATACTAAATTTTTGTTAATTATTTGTTTGTACTGTACAAGAGAATGTATGAAGCATTCACTATTAGCAATATCTGCAGTGCATAGTGAAGACAAGAGAAAGCAGTAGGACAAGGTTTTTTTAACAGTTCACTGCTTTAAGTGCCTTCTTGCAAGTGCTATTTCCACTATTACCTGAACAAGTATGCCATCCACTGCCACGTCTTCATTTAACTGCTGTATATGATCCAGTAATTCCTGTTCTGTTACAGTGTCTGCTAAAGCTATTGTACTTGTAGTTATACCTGGAAATTAATTTATTTAATCAGTTATTAGCTCTAAATATTTAATCTATCATGCAGATATAATATATACACTACAGCAGTTTTCTCTGCTTAAAAATCAACTTATTTACTATATAAAACAACAAATAATTGTAAATCAATTAGGCTACTCTGTTCAGTAAAAAAGTATTTCCACTGCAGACATGAATGTGTGATGGAATTTTATGAATTGGAGTGATCCCACAGTTTTTTTTAATTACATTACTTAAATGTCAATGTAAAATTTGAAAATAATAAAATTATTCACATCTTGCTTGACTTTATCTACTAAGTTGGAGCAAGCAGCACTGAAAAAAAAAAGTCAATAGCTAAGACAGAGTAGCAGTATCAGAATGCCTGTGGATTTCAGATGAACAAAGTTTGCTGTGGTAGTATATACAATATCTTCACTGTAACTCCTGAAAAACTTTGATAAATTAAGAAAACAGTTTCCCTCCTAACTGAAATTCATGTAAATTAGAAATTGGCATACATTGTGATTTGACTTTGACTAGTTCACCTGGGTGCAGAGAGAGGTGGTAGCATATGGCACACAAATGTTGTGATTGTACACACTGAGGAAACAGTGGAGAAAAAAAAAAAAAAAAAAAAAAAAAAAAAAAAAAAAAAAAAAATAGGATTTTTTAACAACTACCATGAAAGGAGTTATTGTGACAAAGTGGGATCAGACATTCCCTCACTTACCAACTTCTTTTGCAGCTTTCATTTTACTTGATACATAAGATTTGCTGGCAGGATCTTGTCCAACAAGAATAGCGGCAAGATGTGGATGCCTGTTGCCCTCTGCTACCCATTTCTCCACCTCAACTTTCAGTTCTGTTCTAATATCTCTTGCAATTTTCACACCATCTATAATCTTTGCTTTCAACCTGTGACAAATTTAATCTGATTATTGTTATATCAGTTGGGTGAACACTTATTTAAAACAAAATACTCTAATGATTCTTAAGCTATCCAATAAGAAAATCTCATTCAACAAAGTACTATTGAAGTCAATGTCCATATGGAAACCTAAAACAAGTAACCATTTCTAATTCAACACAGATATAATGGTTGGTGTCACGGTAAGTGAAAACAAGTTACCTCGATAATTGAACTAGCTTTCAGAATAAGTGTTACTTTGTACTTACAGTCCTCCAGGGCATATCCATTTTTTGTCATTTACTTTATTGGATTAAGATGTGGGGAAAGTAACACATGCAGTTTTTTGATAAATTTTGAACTGCAGTAGAAACTACTGTTTCTGGGGTAGCTTTAAGTTAGATGGCATAGCGTTTAACACACTAGATTATCAAGCCATATGGAGGATTTTGTCTATTTTTTTTTTTTTAATTCCCTTCTACTAATAGGACACTGTCTCCGAGATGAAAACAAAGTTAGAGCAAACTTTGATACTGTATGTCATAGGGGGCACAATAGAGCGCGCCTGAGGAAGACTGTCAAACAGTCACCCTTCTTTCCATAGACCAAGTATATGTGTTAGGGCTGTCGTATGTCACAGGGAGCTTGGCATGTCAGTATCCCTACGTAGCTTCAGAAGAGATACTTACTTGAAGGTATTTCTCATGAGAACAGAGGAGCATCAGCTGAGGAGAGAGTATTAGTAGGAACTGCTGGCATGTAAAATTGAGTGATAATATGTGGCAAGAACTAAAGATGTACAGTAGTATTTTGAAAAGGATAATTGCTACTAACCATAAAAGATGACACACTGAGTTGCAGACAGGGGTGATGAAAAGACTTACACAATGAGCTTGCGACCAAAGCCTGTTTTAGTGTGTGTGCGCTTTCCTTTTATTATTTGAAGACTTTAACCAAATACGTCAGGTGTAACAGTCTTTTCATTGTGCATGTCTGCACCTCAACATGTTATCTTTAGTGTGAGCAGCAATTTATCTATTTCATGGCACTGTTGGTATTCCAACCTGGAATTTCCATGTACAGATGTCTAGTAGCTGTGCTAAGGTGTAATTAAAGCTTGCTGTGGCGATTAGTGAGGAAATGCTCACATACTTATGACGACACCTGTTACACATGGAGATCAAGCTGGGTTGCACATGTTGTCATCAGTCCAAAGACTGGTTTGATGCAGCTCTCCGTGCTATTCTATCCTGTGCAAGCCTCTTTAAGGCAGCTTAATGTCTACAAATTAAGAGACATTGATAGAGGCAGGATGTTTCTTTAAGAGTAAATGTCAAAGCTGCTTCTGCACAAGTAACTCAGGAATTTAATTATCATTTTAGTTGAGTGTAAAGAACCACGTGACAGTCAGAGGATAAATGCGTAGCTCTGGTAAAATGAATTTCATTCATAGTGTTCCACTGAGTCAATCAAGAAGGAGAACCTTCGGGAAAGTGGAACAAGTGAAGGTGAACATTAAAAAAAGAGTACCAAATCATAAAAATAATCTCTATGCTGTATTAACAAACTGTCCCTATACTGGTTTGTGCTATACACGATTATGCCAGCTAAATTCAAATAAATGAGAAACAAAACTTACTTTAAAAAGAACTACTGCCTTAATAGTCATCAGTTATAGTAGACAGCTGATATTTATCGGTTATAGGCTGCTCAAAGTTTACTTGATTACAATTGTATTTTTCAAAGAAAGTATTTACCTACATCTGTAAATAATGAGTCCTATTTACAGTACAATATCTTAGACAAGGAGGCAACAAGGGATGCCATTATTAATGCTGCGACAGTCTGCCATGGAGAATTTTGAGACCCCACACTCAAAAGACCTGGCTAGGTCAGCAAATATACCAACATGGTAATTTTCCTTCTTTGGCTTTGCTAGGACATGGGCATTTTATTGCTTTCTCTGTGGAGAATCCTTAACAAAAGTGAATGAAACAATTAACAAGTTCTCAGTCAAATGAGTTGACATTTTATCACAGGCCACTTCCTCTAACACTTCCGGAAAGACGGGAAGGAGTGAAATGTGTAATTGAAATTGATTTGCCTATCTGCTACTGTTTTGTGACCATGAATTTTGGCCTTGCGATTTGTATTTTAGAAACTAAATTCTGCTGGTTACGTGTGCAGTGTTTGAACAAGTAAGTAAAGTATGTGGATCCGGCAGTTTATTGAAGGGTACCATGTTTGTTACCACTGTGAGGAAGTGACTATTGATCCAAAAATGGCAATTTCTGCCAGAGTTCTTTCCTGCAGAGCTCAGCTTCATTTGGATTGCTATTTTTCTTTGTTTCTCATTTAATAATGTTCCACATTATTTTGTCTTATGCTTCCAGTTTTTTTTTCCAAAGTTTTTCCTTTTATAATGACAGAGTGGGGGATTCTACAATGCTGGTGGTAATGGAATTTCAACTCATAATTACAGACTGTTCTCCATATTCAGTACCGTATAGTTCCCTAATCCACACACATTTTTTTAATACCAGTAGTTATCCATTCCTTCCTCTTGTTTCTGTTTGGAAATCAAGACAAAGCGATCTACGAATGTGTGTAAGAAAGAGTTAAATTTTCCATCTACACTGCCTGCTTTATGAATGTGCCCCAGCATTTGCCCTGCAATTCCTCTAAACACTTATCAAGTCATCATATACAAAAGGGCAATACATTGCAAGGGTTCATTTTCTTGCATGCCTCTGTTTACTACCTGTTTGAGGACCTCGTCCTTACATATGAAAATGTTAGCTCCAACAAGCATAGAGAGGAAGTTTAGTGTAACCACACTGGAACTGCTGTAATTTAAGTGAAGTGCTGAAACTGACAAGTTTGAATTTCTACATTGTCCAGAGTTGAAATGCAGTATATGAAAATGCTGGTGTTCAAGATTAATGATCAGGAAACTAAATACATCCTATACAAAAATTAAAGTTTTCAAGTTGCCAGTAGCTTAAATTGGACTTTGAACGTAAATGTCTCAAGAGACCAAGTGCACTATGATTAGCACAGAGTGCTCATTCACTCCTACTTCTGTAAGAAGAAAACTTTGAAGTTCTCCATTCAGCCATGTGTGAATTGTAAAATGCTAAACTTGTTTGCCAATTACATAGGCCTAGTTCCCACACCAAGTAAGTTATTTTTCCACCACCATAAAAAATGGGGGCAAACTTTTACAAACAAAATAAGTATAGCTAGAATTTTATCTCAGTACTGGATTTTCTGGCCTAACTTCCATTTACTATTACAGCACAAACAATCCATCCTGGAGTTTCCATTGTTTGATTACTGTGTAAAAGGCTTCATTTTTTTAAATTCTACATTATGTTAGGCGAAAAGTTAATTAAGTGCAATAAATGTAAAAAAGTATACTTATAATAATATTAATCCTCTATCTTTTTTTTCCTTCACTGTACTCTTTCATACGACATTACAAACACATTTTAACAATAACTTATGTGAATGCAGCATTGGGAGAAACTGCAGCTGCCCCATCTCCCATAAACGTCAATGAGTATATTGTGCAGCAATATAATAGTAAATTATATATATATATATATATATATATATATATATATATATATATATATATATATATTGTAATAAATATAATAGAAGGAAACAATTTTATTGATAAGATACACATACCAATTTAATAACAAAACAAAATTAATGCTGACTATGGCCCTACTCTTTTTCCAACAATTTCTTTGTCGTCTCTATACTAGACCGAGGAAAAAAATATATACCAAATTATGCCATTGCCATTATGTATTCATCAGACTATAGAACTAATCATTTCTCTTACTACTTAGGGTTACGTATCTGACGGACAAAGCGTGGGGGTAAAGAAAAAAGTTAGAAGGAAATGAATTAACAGGACAGAATGAACCTGATGGCAAAATAAACAACAGTGCTATACAGGCGGAAGCTCCACAATAAAAAGGGAAACAAGCTACGGTGAAAGTTTCCTGAAGTCTGTACGACACATAATTGTAAACAATACAACAGCTGTGGATCACAGGGTACCTGTATCTTCTTCCTTTAGCTCACAAGATCGCATCTTCAGCTTTTGGATCTTCTACGATACCATTCCACAAAACCACACATTACGGTAGCCTACTTAAATATCTAGCACCTGCTGCTAATGTTACATTTTGCGCACGAAAGTATGCTACAAAGGTCATGTATAGTTACCTCTTCTGAGAAATGTGAAATGACCTGGTGCCCAATACACTATTAAATATGTCTAAATGGCTAGCATTTGCCAGTACGCGCTTCGCGGCATTCATTCTGACACTGTACTCAACAGCTGTCTCGCTGGAGATATATACAGCCAGCCGTCCTTGACAAGCAGACGTAACCGCAACGCGGAATAGCAGGAAAAAACAGACAAGTGGAATAACTCGGAGATACAAACTCCTCGATATCGCTCACCAGTGTTGCAACTCGTTATATGTCATTGATCGACAAATTTCGTGGCTGAATTAACGGAGGTGATGATTAACCAGATTTCTGGTATATGCAATTACATCAGTGTGAATACTTAGCAGCGTAAATGGGCGACTATAGTTACACCAATCCCTTATTTAATTGCTATAAACTTGGAAAACGTAAATCATCATTACATTCCGTGTTAGTATTCAGTGGGTATTTACTAACATGTTTTAAATTGGTAAATCATTTTTTTATGACATCTTCATTCGATTTGACAGCAATACTAGACGTACAACCACGGGTTTTCCCAATCCAGGGTCCTGTAAACAATGATTCAGATGGTGTATATTCTTGAAAAGATCTTATACATGATGTCTGACGTAAAACTGGTACACCTCATGCCCGGAATTCAAGTAACGATGAACTAACTGAAAGAGAATGGATACCGTTATCGTTAAAAAAAGTTATCTGTTTATATGACATTCTGGAAGTGGTGGTAATAGGCATCCAGTCATCGCTGACTTTGTGTGATGATGTTACCAGCAAATTCTGTAATTCTGCAGGCGCGATGTTGTTAATTTCTCTAGTAATGTTCCGTTTAAGATCGACTATTGTGTGAGGATTGTGAGCATACACTTTATTTTTAGTGTGTTCTATAAATAAAAATCACACGATGGGGATCTTCGAGGCTAGAGACCTCTACTAACAAGTCTGTCTTCAGCAAACATGTTGTGATGTGGACCATAATTTGGTTGGATGTGTGAGTGGTTGCTCCATCTTGTTGGAGTACCGCATACATCTTCTCTGCATTTGTTAATTATGCATACAGAGGTTCAAAGATCTCTAGATGTCTGTCACTGTTTGAGGTATAATTGAAAAATATGGAGCCAATAAAGTGCATGCCGGATAATGCACACCAAACACCTATTTTCTCTTAGTGGAAAGATTCTTCATGCAGGATAAGCGGGTTGCCCTGCGACCAGTATCCTCAGTTTTGTGAGTTTACATAACCTGACAAATGAAACTGTAGTACATTGTTTTCTAGGCTTGTATTTACAGGATACAATTAGATCCCAAATCAGCAGTAAGTCAGCTGCACATCAGGGATCAATCACTGTTTTTCAGAGACCTGATGAAATTATGGAAAGGATTAAAGTGAGTCGCCAAATACAACAGGTGGGATGACATAATGTGTTTGGCAAATATGTGCTAATACAGCACAGCCTAGCAGTGGTTTAAGAACAACGAAGAGAAGCTGGGTAGCTGGGACAAATTCCAAACTGAGTTAAAGCAAGGTGCGGTGACAGTTAGCAGCAAGTCCACTTAGAGGAAGAACTACTGAACAATAAGGCCAGCCATCATAAGGAAATGACATAGTCATAAATAGAGAATATTCTAGCTTTATACCAAATCATGAATATGAATATGATAGAATCTGACAAAATGTCACAGTTTATGAGAGGAGTCACAGAAGATATTACCAGGCACTTCTGGTAAAGGATGTCACGAAGACAGGACTTCATCAAGTGGCGCCGGCGAAGCAAGAAAATATAACAGAAAAGAGTCAGACAAGAGAAGTTGGACTGAGTCCCGAATGAGGTCCCCTATGGCAATTGTGGAAGACTACCATGAACCCGCTTCTCTTATACAACAGATAGTTGGAGAAGAAATACAGCAGCCATAAATGTCGGAATGATTGCACAAGAGATAGTGGCCATGAATGTCGACCCCATGTCAAAGAGTAATACAAAATGTGAAAGAAGGGGTGTATCAACTTTCAGCACCACTCTCCACTACCAGCTGAACATGCCAGGAATAATGGATTCAACTGATTCGGACTTAGTCTGTATCCATCAAGCAACAGCTCAGGATCAAACCAATGCAGGAACAACAACCAAATATAGCGTCCCATAGAAGAACAGACCCAAGGAGGACAATACTAGACTTCACCCACCACAACAGATCTATTCACACCAGTCAACTGCAGATGATTACCATCGGCCTGCAGGATGAACCCCATCACCGCTCACTGATGAGGTTACTCCTCAACATGCCACAGCTGTTGACATCAGTGTACAGAGGTAACAACCGCCTGCCAGGCCGCCAAATCCTCTAAAACCAAGAGGGGTGATGGCTTATGGTTCTAGAGCACTCACCAAGTTTAAGATGAACTAGTTTATAACCAAGAAAGAGTGCCTTGCACTTGTTTGGAGAATTAACAAGTTTCAGCCATATTTATTTGGCGAACTGTTCACCATTGTGATGGATCACCATTCTCTATGTTGTTTGACTAGCCTGATGGATCTGTTGGGTCAAATGGTGACATGAATCCTGAGGCTTCAGGAGTATGACGTGAACAAAAGAGGACACAATCACTTGAATGCAGATTGTTTTTCAAGGAATCCTTTGGCCGAACACAGTAGCGTGTATGAAATCTCAATGATCACACCATGAAATGACACTGCTATTGAACAGAAGGACTGCTGAAAACCACAGAAAGCATGAAGAAGCGGGAAATGAGCAAAGGAGAAATTAATATACAGAAGACTGTATAAGAGGAACAAGGATTCAGTGGGATGGTAATTGTTGCATGTCGTTCCAGCTTATCTACAGCCAGCATTCTCAAAGCATTTCCACAATACTCTAGTCATGTGGGATTCGTGAAGACTCTACAGAGAATCAGATTCAGGTATCACTGGCCACGTCTCTACTAATGTGTTAAACACTATTTGAGCCACTGTAAAAATGCCAATGATGTAGTCATGTGCTGTAGTTACCTTCGAGCCATCTGGTAAGATTGCTGTCTGCAGCAGCATCATTCCATCGAATTCGGACTGACCTCTCGTGGGATTTCCGAACTCGACAAATGATAATCAATGCTCAATAGTTTGCAATGACTACTACCTCGCCCACTATGCTGTCACAAAAGCTGTGCTGACTGCCAAAGCTCCAGAAATCTGAAAGTTCCTTGTGCAAAACATCATTTTGAAGTACAGAGCATCCCACGTGATGATCTGTGATCACAGAAAAGTTTCCTATGGTGCCACAAAATACGACTGGGAAGTGGAGTTCTGTGTTTTTGTGACAGAGTTGCTTCTCATTTCTTCAGCTACAAATATCACATGCAACTCAACTTTTGATCTTCAGAATCAGATGAGAAGTTCGACTATCCGAAGTGTTCAGAGTGAACCCTGTGCTAAACGTCGAAACTTACTCAGCTCGGCCAGTGCAGCTTCGATAAGCAGTGATGGTGTGAACCTGGGAATTGCTGAAGGCAGAAGGCAGTTTGAAGGCATAAGAGATTTTGTTCCGAAACAGAAATATGAATAGTTAATATGACCTATTAAACATCTTCACTTCCTCATCACTCTGACCAACAACATAAATGGCTGACAACAATCATGTTTAAAGCATACAAAACAAAGCATGCAATCGACCAACAATTTAAATATTTCGTAGAAATACATTCACTGATAATAATGAATTAAATACTTCAAGAAAATAAAATTCTGGCGTTAATCGATACTAAATGTCACAGCTGTCATACAGTTCAAATTGTTCCATAAAACTGGTAATTATTAGACTAACATCCGCATAATTGGTGTATGTCGCCTCACACAAACACAACCTGGTTAACACAGAGGTTAAATAGTCACAACAATATCCATAGGAGACTTAGTTAAATAACATGAGTATTAACATGTACCTGGTTAGTAGTAATGGTTACTATGAATTAGCAGACAAACTAGTGGCGACTTACGAAACTATAGCCAAGCTGACTCTTAAGCTAGAACACTCATTTGATGTTTATTAACCTTAATGATGATAACATCACTTACCAATAAGATATTAGCTGTTAGTCGAAGAACATCATTTGCAACTATTGAGCAATAACCCTCTTATTATTATACAACCCTAGCCATAGTGTGTCTACGTTTTCAGTATACACTTCGAAATAGCCCCTTTATAACCACACAGGCTACACTGTGGTCAGCAGTGGCCTCGCTAGTAGTCAGCGCACTAATGATGATTTATCGCTAGTATAATCAGAACAACTCCAGCTGCAGGCTTTTGCAGTTAACAGCTCAAGATACTGCGGTGGCCCGGTGTAATGTTAAGCTCTCTCCATACCGTTTAAGCGTTTTCGTGGACTTACTTGGTGAAGAATGCTGGTTCTGCTTTCTTGAAGCGCCGATGTCTTCTGCTAGCACTGGACGCTTCTCCAAAGATTTCAGTGCTAGGAAGGGAAAATTTTCACTCTCTCGCTCTCTCTCTTCTTATTTAAAAAACACACTACTCTTGGAATATCATTCAATGCACCAGAACATATTTATTTCTACTTTGTACAGAAAAACAACTAAACTTTATGACGTAAGCCCACACATTACCGGGCACCCAGAATCAGTTATTTACACATTTTTGAACACAATTAATACATAAGCTTTTATCGTGGCTGACTATCCACGTCCAGTCCACGTATTCTCAACAGCAGTTCAACGTATACTAAACAGTCTCTATTTCGAGTCTCTACATTTCTTTTTCATTAACACAAAGCTACATTAGTCTTTGCAGCCGGCCACGGAGCTTCTGGGCCGTATTTGATTATTCTTGGCAGGTCGCACTGAACACTTGCCAGTGCCGACGAATTATCTCCCTTCCAGTTTCGCCTGCACAAACAATAAATGGGTGCAGTATCTCATGCTCATCCTTATGCCCTGCTTTAAAATTACGGCTGGAGCACAAGTGTCTCCAGACTTTCGGAAAATTCTGGGGGCACTACAATACTCACTGAGTAATGTGGATGAACAGTGATAACGAGCATACATTGTTCCTTACAACTAGTCTTCAACATCTGACAGTAATTAACATGCAATTCCAAAACAAGCAATTCCAATACTCAAGCCACTGTTAGACACGAACAACTTAAATTAGATAATCACTGATATGCGAAGTCAAAATCTACAGAAGGAACACCAGCAGATGATATGCCGGGCTGTTTCCGGCCCAAAGTATCACCAGTGATGCCATCAATGATGTCGCCAGTGGGTCATAAGATTTTTCCACCCCCACCACTCTCCCTCTGACAAAGGTCAATTAGCCTACGTATTAAATGGCGGGAAATTCATTTTTTTGTGGAAAATTCAAAGTTTTGACAGGAAATGAAAAAAATAGCCAAATTGAGCTATTGAGTTTCCTATGGAAGTACGGCTGTTGTCCTAAGTATAGCTTGTAAGAAATGCAAGATGATGCTGGCCAGCTTAGAATGACACAGCCTAACTATGACGTCAGAATCCAAAATGGCTGACCTCAGATACAAGATGTTGGTGACCAAGGCGTATTGGTGCAACTCTATCATGTCACAGGTAAGCACGGACCTATTGGGCTGTTTATAACAGTGTGGAATTCTGGCTCAGAGCTGGAATATTGGCACTGGCTCTACGATGTCACAGTCCAACACACACCTGTTGGGCTGTTTATAACAGTGTGGAATTCTGGCTGAGACTTGAGAAAGTGGCTCAATCCTATTAAAAGCTACTATTCATTCAGAGCTGTATGGTCACTGCATTCTCTAAATTTGGATGCTTCTTTATTTAAACAAACACTAGTGGGGGAGGGATCTCTGCAGGAGTTCATATTTCAACAGTTGTAATGCATTCCTCCTTATAGAAAGTTGTCTCTGCATAAAATGAAATGTAAATGCACCCAGTCTTGTAGAAAGGACATGTGCAATGCAGACATCGTGGCACATTGTAAGCAATTTTATATATATATATATATATATATATATATATATATATATATACTTCTGGAAATGGAAAAAAGAACACATTGACACCGGTGTGTCAGACCCACCATACTTGCTCCGGACACTGCGAGAGGGCTGTACAAGCAATGATCACACGCACGGCACAGCGGACACACCAGGAACCGCGGTGTTGGCCGTCGAATGGCGCTAGCTGCGCAGCATTTGTGCACCGCCGCCGTCAGTGTAAGCCAGTTTGCCGTGGCATACGGAGCTCCATCGCAGTCTTTAACACTGGTAGCATGCCGCGACAGCGTGGACGTGAACCGTATGTGCAGTTGACGGACTTTGAGCGAGGGCGTATAGTGAGCATGCGGGAGGCCGGGTGGACGAACCGCCGAATTGCTCAACACGTGGGGCGTGAGGTCTCCACAGTACATCGATGTTGTCGCCAGTGGTCGGCGGAAGGTGCACGTGCCCGTCGACCTGGGACCGGACCGCAGCGACGCACGGATGCACGCCAAGACCGTAGGATCCTACGCAGTGCCGTAGGGGACCGCACCGCCACTTCCCAGCAAATTAGGGACACTGTTGCTCCTGGGGTATCGGCGAGGACCATTCGCAACCGTCTCCATGAAGCTGGGCTACGGTCCCGCACACCGTTAGGCCGTCTTCCGCTCACGCCCCAACATCGTGCAGCCCGCCTCCAGTGGTGTCGCGACAGGCGTGAATGGAGGGACGAATGGAGACGTGTCGTCTTCAGCGATGAGAGTCGCTTCTGCCTTGGTGCCAATGATGGTCGTATGCGTGTTTGGCGCCGTGCAGGTGAGCGCCACAATCAGGACTGCATACGACCGAGGCACACAGGGCCAACACCCGGCATCATGGTGTGGGGAGCGATCTCCTACACTGGCCGTACACCACTGGTGATCGTCGAGGGGACACTGAATAGTGCACGGTACATCCAAACCGTCATCGAACCCATCGTTCTACCATTCCTAGACCGGCAAGGGAACTTGCTGTTCCAACAGGACAATGCACGTCCGCATGTATCCCGTGCCACCCAACGTGCTCTAGAAGGTGTAAGTCAACTACCCTGGCCAGCAAGATCTCCGGATCTGTCCCCCATTGAGCATGTTTGGGACTGGATGAAGCGTCGTCTCACGCGGTCTGCACGTCCAGCACGAACGCTGGTTCACCTGAGGCGCCAGGTGGAAATGGCATGGCAAGCCGTTCCACAGGACTACATCCAGCATCTCTACGATCGTCTCCATGGGAGAATAGCAGCCTGCATTGCTGCGAAAGGTGGATATACACTGTACTAGTGCCGACATTGTGCATGCTCTGTTGCCTGTGTCTATGTGCCTGTGGTTCTGTCAGTGTGATCATGTGATGTATCTGACCCCAGGAATGTGTCAATAAAGTTTCCCCTTCCTGGGACAATGAATTCACGGTGTTCTTATTTCAATTTCCAGGAGTGTATATATATATATATATATATATATATATATATATATATATATATATATATATATATATGTGACAGGGTAGAATGAAATAAACGAATGACTTGAGTTTAATAAACAGATTCATTTGTTCAGCAAAATGGATGGCTGACAGTGTTTTGAATCTTACAACACCTGTGTTTGTTTCACATAATAATATGTTTGTGGTGAACACATAAAACAAAACAAAATGGTGAAAATCAATAACTGCAGGTACTATGCTTTCTTACAAAAAATATTGGAGTACTTCACTAAATTTTCAGCGTAGATAAACGATATGCTTTACATTTTTACATAACATATAGAAAAACGAAGTGCAAGAACTGTATACAGTATTCACGATAGCAACTTAACAATTTATAGGAATATGTACACAAAAAAATGTCTCATAGGTTACGTTTTCAAAAAGCTTTCACAGTTAACAAACGGTTGATGATCTTTTTTTATTCCTCAATCAGCTTGGAATACTCACAACACAGTTGAAAGACTCATACATTTTAACCACACTTGACAGAACTGGAATGCTCATGGGACAGTTGATGTGCTTGTACATTCCTTAGCTACTCTTTGATATGAAATATTTATTTACAGATCTCCCCTGTGACACATAACACCAATGTAAATGCGATCTCTTTTGGCGTGGCCAGCAGCAGCAAAACTTATCCTACTGTACAGACAATACACACATGGTGTGCAGAAAGCAGTTTAACTTCCTCACATGATGTGCCTTTGCACATGTGGTGCGCAGAAAACAATTTATCTCACATAAATGATGTGCAAAACTCGAGGTACATGACATTCACTCACAAAAATCGTGTGCAAAAAAAGAAAGTACACACACACACACACAGATTTATATATTCGCCCATTTACACATTATTGCATATCTGCACACACATTTTTTCACAAAATATTCAATACACACAGACTGTCACTCAAGTGAACTATGCATGTATGGCAGGGTTTCGAGCCCGTCAGCACAAATGACTTGCTTTTCATTATGCTGAGACAGACCACTTCTCAGTTGCGAGACAGTGTGCCCTCATGTCTTCATGACTGAGTACTGAACTGGCGTACCATGTGCAGTGTGGTGACAGAGCACCATCTACACCACCATGCATGAACTTCAAGTAGTCTTCAACTACGAGGGCCACAGATGCCACAAGCTACACATCCTTAGCCCGTCTCAGGGTTGCACAAGTATTTGTGTGATATGCATACATTTTTTGAGCAGAGACCTACAAACACCACAATCAGTGACCCGTTTGCCTCATCTTTCATGGGACTGATAACCTATTATTGCCAGATGTTATGCTATAAGGATTATTAGCCGTGTAAGCACACTTGTTGAATGCATTTTCAAGTGGCACCTTATTATTTAATTGGATCACAACCCTTCACCCAATAGGTGAAGCTGTCGTTATCCACATAAAGTAACTTCAGATTTATGAACTGGTACATTTGGAGTTTGGATAGGTCGAATATATATGTATCAATATAAACAGGTTTCGTGAACACTGCTGAAATTTTATTCCATCTACAGAGTAATAGAATCTTTGTTGGAGATTGCAGCCCATTTAAAATTTGGCCTGACAATACAATCTGTTGCGCCATAACGCTCCTTCCAATGGATAACTCAGTGAATTTTGCGATGTTCTCTGACATTTTGCATAGTTTTGTTGAACATTGTGTTATCTACAAATCTGTAAAAATCTTTCTCAAATATACACGTCACAAGAGCCCTATTTTGGTGTTTAAATCAATGTATTCCTTCGACCTGGGATGCTGCTTGAAGGGAATAGTGCGGATTACTCTATCCAGAATCAAGCCAAACTTGAGACATTGCTGGAAATTACGATAATATAATATATACCTTGTTTTCCCCTCCAGCACTGTCATTAGCTTGGGGTGGGAACCGTTTTCTTGAACTCCGTGCTCTGGACACTGTGGTAAATCACTATGCTCGTTGTGTTGTTCTTAGCGTAAGTTATTTAAGTTAGATTAAGTAGTGTGTAAGCCTAGGGACCGACGATCTCAGCAGTTTGGTCCCGTAGGAACTTACCACTACATACACTCCAGAATCGTTCGAAAATAGCTTTAAGCAAGCCCACGTCGATGTCCACATGAAGTTTCACATATTCCTTTAAATTAGAGATGTCACACTTCTGCCATGCACTCACTGCATGCCCATACTCTGCATCTGATACGGCAGTGCCTGAAAGTTTGCTTTCTCCCATAAATACAGATATCCGTATGGTAAAAACGTCTTCTTCTGTATGAGCTGAAACTTTGCATCATAAGGAAATGCTGTTCAAGTGAAATGTAAATTCTTCTGATGCATGTTATTAGTAACATGAATCTCAGTGAGTTGAAGAACCTCAGTGTAATTTTCTTGATGAGTTTCTTCGAACTGTATCTCTCAGATAGAACATTAATCTGACCTCTCTTCGACTAGGAAGTGAGCATCATACCCACATTCCATTACAAAAAAAAGTTAACGTGTCAAATATTTAACGTTAAACATGTATGCGAGAAAAGGTTTGAAAATATAAGTTTTTTTGGAAGTCGCTAAGTGCTCTCATTATCAAATACTGGACGAGGTTAGTATGGGTAATTTGTGCACCGTTTTATGCAAAAGTCAGTTTTGCAAGCATCACAATTTTATGATGGCATATCGCTTGAACTTCATGTCGCACAATAATATAATTCTACAGGTATATTCAGTGGTAGGTAATGTCTGCAAAATATGTTGCGAATGGAGTTAGTAGTAAAGAAGTAATAAATTAACACGTCATGCCTTAGGCTGAAGTTTTTCACGAATCTCATTGTTTACGACGTCATATCTTCTAAGCTATGACATATTGTACTAAGCGGTAAACTTTTTTCCTTTAATCTTTTTGTGAGGACTGCTACCGAGTAAAAGTTTCGAATAGATTTAAAATCGTGTGTAAAATTTGTTGGAAGTCGCTAAGCGCTCCCAGTCTCAAATCCAGGATGAATGTAGCCCGCATCTCGTGGTCGTGCGGTAGCGTTCTCGCTTCTCACGCCCGGGTTCCCAGGTTCGATTCCCGGCGGGGTCAGGGATTTTCTCTGCCTCGTGATGGCTGGGTGTTGTGTGCTGTCCTTAGGTTAGTTAGGTTTAAGTAGTTCTAAGTTCTAGGGGACTGATGACCATAGATGTTAAGTCCCATAGTGCTCAGAGCCATTGGAACCATTGGAACCAGGATGAATGTTGTGCTGGTAATTTGCGCGCTGCCTGTTGCTCTGCCTCAAGACACATTCTCATTTCCTAACTTTAATGCTTGACTTACTGTATTAAACCTTTAAGCGCAGGTTGTAGCTCTTTAGATTATGACAACACTTTTAATGTTTAAATTAGGTCAGCATCATGTGAAATACCAAAAATCAAATTTTTATTCCCAATGGAAACCGTTAGATAGGCATCCTGCAACTGGGATTTGGCACCATGAACCATGAACAGGATTGGACGTTCGGTAATTTTGCAGAAAATGTCCACGTAATAAGTTTGATGCGACGACAGCCACGTTGACCGATTCTCAGCTGCACTGTACCACATGATTAAAAAGACTCCAGTGTGAAAATGTGTCTTCGTGGTGCTATTTAGACTTAACATTGTACGTATGTAGACTGCTTGACAATTGTAAGGATCAAAGGCATTGTTGGACATGAATAATCTCAGGAAATGATGGAGAATGTGAAACACAGACATTAGTAATAGAAGTGAATTGGTATATTTATAATGAAAAACGGTACAGATTTCTCCGCATGGGAAATCAGGATAACAGATATAAATGATGTTCATGTTTGACACAGTCAGACTCCTAACTTAAAGGTCGATATTGCACCAAGAACGAAGTGGTCGGATTAAAAAGAGTGTAAGACAGGGATGTAATCTTTCGCCCCTGCTGTTCAATCTGCACATCGAAGAAGTAATGATGGCAATAAAGGAAAGATTCAGGAGTGGAATTAAAATTCAAGATGAATGGATGTCACTGCTACGATTCACTGATGACATTGCTACCCTGAGTGAAAGTGAAGAAGAATTACATGATCTGTTGAATAAAATGAACAGTCTAATGAGTACAGAATATGGAGTTAAAGTATATCGAAGAAAGACGAAAGTAATGAGAAGTAGCAGAAATGAGAACAGCGAGAAACTTAACATCAGGATTGATGGTGACGAAGAAGATGAAGTTAAGGAATTATTGTATTTAGGTAGTAAAATAACCAATGACGGAGGGAGCAGGGAGGACATCAAAAGCAGACTAGCACAGGCAAAAAGGGCATTCCTGGCCAAAATAAATCTACTAGTATTAAACATAGGCCTTGATTTAAGGAAGAAATGTCTGAGAATGTACCTTTGGAGCACAGTATTGTATGGTAGTGAAACATAGACTGTGGGAAAACCAGAACAGAAGATAATCGAAGCATATGAGATGTCGTGCTGCAGAGGAATGTTGGAAATTGGGTGGACTCATAAGGTAAGGAATGAGGATGTTCTGTACAGAATTGTAGAAAAAAAGAAATATGTGAAAAACACTGACAAGGAGAAGGGACAGGACGATAGGACGTCTGTTAAGACATGAGGGAACGGATTCCATGGTACTAGAGGGAGCTGTAAAGGGCAAAACTGTAGAGGAAGGTAGACTCTGGAGTCCGTCCAGCAAATAATTGAGGACGTAGGTTGCAAGTGCTACTCTGAGATGAAGAGGCTGGCGCAGGAAAGAAATTCGTGGCGGACTGCATCAAACCAGTCAGAAGACTGATGACTCAAAACAAAAAACAAAAAAAAAGAAAGAAAGAAATTGGATTCTCAGTAAGCAATATGTCCTCCTCGGGGGTACTAATCCACGTTTTGAACCTGTTATTCATGCTGGCCACCAAAATGTTGAGGAGTCCTTGGGGGGCCGGCCGCGGTGGCCGAGCGGTTCTAGGCGCTCAGTCCGGAACCGCGCGACTGCTACGGTCGCAGGTTCGAATCCTGCCTCGGGCATGGATGTGTGTGATGTCCTTAGGTTAGTTAGGTTTAAGTAGTTCTAAGTTCTAGGGGACTGATGACCACAGATGTCAAGTCCCATAGTGCTCAGAGCCATTTGAACCATTTTAGTCCTTGTGGGATATTGTCCCAGCCCTGTCTCAAGTTTTTAGTTCTTGCACGGTTATGGGGGGTGGGGGCTGTAAGTTGAGAAATCACTTCTGAGAAGGGCATCCCAGGCATTCACTGTAGGGTTTAGATCCGAGGAGTATACAGGCCATTCCATACATTCTATGTCATCACTTTCCACTTGTCCAACACCTCAGCGGTCCGGCGTGAGCGGGCAGTGTCGTCCATGAACAGAATGTCGGGACATACCACACCTCTAAACAGACATCTCCCTGAAATACCGCTGTGTTGTAATGGTACTTCGCACAAAGATACGCAGTGGTGTTCAGCGATTGTGCATAATTCCTGCCCACACCATAACGCCTAGGCCACACCGAGGACGTTTATGAGCGCTGTGCGGTGCTTAACGTGTGGCCAGAATCACTTGTCATAGTGAAGTGAGATTCGTCGGAGGACGTCACTCTGAACCACTGCTGCTCACCGCAACCAGCATGATCCCTACATCGACGAACTCTGTCTCGACGGTGGAGTGGTTGAAGTGGGACTTCACTCTGGACCACTGTTATTGACCCCAACCAGCATGCTCCCTACACCAACGAATTCTTTCTCGACGGTGATGTGGTTGAAGTGAGACGCATTTAACAGGCTTTCGAGCATCAAAAGAACCCAATTTAATCGTTGGTAAATGGTATGCGTGTAGCGGTTGCGGTTGAGAGATCTGCAGCGATCTGGCTAGGACTGAGATGCCTGTTCCCTTTCGCCACTACACCTACGTATCGATCGTATTGCGGGTGGTCCGTATACGTGCAGCGGCATGCTTTCGCATAGCATTTCCACCCTCAGCGGCCCTTTGAATCGCGAGATGACACTTCTAGACACACCAATATCTGTGACGAGAGTAGAGACACTTTGACTGGCTTCGAATCATCCAACTGCTCGGCCACGTTCGTAAGCACTCAAATGACGACTTGCAGACGTGTTTGTCACGCTAATCGGCTCCACAACAAACTCTGTCAAACACCGTACTGCATGAACTGTGAAATGCGTACAGAAAATTACTATCATCGGTCGGGTGTTATGTCCATAGCAGTTGGCAGTTGTTCCTTAGCAACTATCAGTTGCTCCTTAGTAGTTGTCAAGCTGTGTAGGTGCAGGTTGTACTACGGATGTACGATACTGGTAAAGATGATACTTCCTGGCAGATTAAAACTGTGTGCCGGACCGTGAATCGAATTCGGGACCTTTGCCTTTCGCGGGCAAGTGCTCTGCCGACTGAGCTACCCAAGCACGATTCTCGACGCGTCCTCACAGCTTCAATTCTGGCAGTACGTCGCACTCGCCCGCGAAAGGCAAAGGTCCCGAGTTCGAGTCTCGGTCCGGCACACAGTTTTAATCTGCCAGGAAGTCTCATATCAGCGCACGCTCCGCTGCAGAGCTAAAATCTCATTATGGAAACTGGTAAAGATATTGTCGATGCTGTATCTTACGAAAGTGTGATTGATTGATTCGGAGGAGGGGACCAAACAGCGAGGTCATCGGTCTCATCGGATTAGGGAAGGATGGAGAAGGAAGTCGGCCCTGCCCTTTCAAAGGAGCCATCCCGGCATTTGCCTGAACCGGTTTAGAGAAATCACTGAAAACCTAAATCAGGATGGCTGGATGCGGGTGTGAACCGTCGTCCTGCCGAATGCGAGTCCAGTGTGCTAATCACTGCACCACCTCGCTCGTTTACGAAAGTACCTTCATCGCTGAACAGTAAGAATGGAATGGGTCGGGTACCATCTCATACCTATCGGCAAAACTGACGAAGTTTCCAACTGTCGCACTTCATCGATTGCATCAAGGTATTACACCCAGTAATGATGAGGATGTGACGTCTGAGGAAGCATAACGTTCGTCATACTTTTGTATGTACTTCATCGATATGCACAATGTGATCAAAAGTATCCGGACAACTAGCTGAAAATGACTTCCAAGTTCGTGGCGCCCTCCGTCGGTAATGCTGGAATTCAATATGGTGTTGGCTCACCCTTAGCCTTGATGACAGCTTCCACTCTCGCAGGGATACGTTCAATCAGGTGCTGGAAGGTTTCTTGGGTAATGGCAGCCCATTCTGCATGGAGTGCAGCACTGAGGAGAGGTATCGATGACGGTCGGTGAGGCCTGGCACGAAGTC
Source organism: Schistocerca americana (assembly GCF_021461395.2). Lineage (NCBI taxonomy): Eukaryota > Metazoa > Arthropoda > Insecta > Orthoptera > Acrididae > Schistocerca > Schistocerca americana. Next base: position 673,705,433 of record NC_060120.1, on the reverse strand, counting down.
GGCGTTCCAAACCATCCCAAAGGTGTTCTATATGACTCAAATGCCACCGGATCGTCGCATTTTGTACCGTGATTCGTCACTCCACACAACGTTTTTCCACTGTTCAATCGTCCAATGTTTACGCTCCTTACAGCAAGCGAGGCGTCGTTTGGCATCTACCGGCGTGATGTGTGGCTTATGAGCAGCCGCTCGACCATGAAATCCAATTTTTCTCACCTCCCGCCTAACTGCCATAGTACTTGCAGTGGATCCTGATAGAGTTTGGAATTCCTGTGTGACGGTCTGGATAGATGCATGTTCATTACACATTACAATCCTCTTCAACTGTCGGCGGTCTCTGTCAGTCAACAGATGTCAGCCTGTACGCTTTTGTGATGTACGTGCCCCTTCACGTTTCCACTTCACTATCACATCGGAAACAGTGGACCTAGGGATGTTTAGGAGTGTGGAAATCTCGCTTGCAGACGTATGACACAAGTGACACCCAATCACCTGACCACATTCGAAGTCCGTGAGTACCGCGAAACGCCCCATTCTGCTCTCTCACGATGTCTAATAACTACTGAGGTAGCTGATTTGGGGTATCTGGCAGTAGGTGGCAGCACAATGCACCTAATATGAAAAATGTATGTTTTTGGGGGTGTGCGGATACTTTTGAACGCATTGTGTATGTTGCAATTTTTCGTGCTTTGTCATATTGTTTGTTCAGTTACAGGTCCAAGGTAACTGTGCATACTGGCAGCTACAATAGTCGCATTATCTTTTAATTCCATTCACGGAAAAATAGGCCAATTTCTGTGTGAATTGTGTAATACAAAACTACGTCTACGGGTTTCTCTTGAAATCTCTACCATTTCCCCTAGAACGTGTTGTGTTCCGAGTATACATACCTTGCTCCATACCACGCAACATCCAAGATACTTATTCTCGAGCTGGCCTCTTATTTGCGAGAATTAAAGAGCAAAACAGAAGCTCGTTGGCGTGTCCAAGTGTTAACCAGTTCTGTCCGGTTCTCGAGATATGCGGCGTTCGCTCAGTCAGGGCGGTCGCGGCTACACGGGTTATCAAGAGCTGCTTTCCCTGTCTGGGAGGAGGCTCGCTAACCGGTTGCAGCCGGTTCGCAGGCATGGTAGTGACCTTCCGTGGCGCGAAACCGTTGGCGGCCTTGAGGGCAAGCACCGGTTTGTACATGCCTACCAACGGCAATGCCACCGGACGCAATGGCTATGGCAGTGGTTCCCGCCCTCTACCAGACACTCTGAGTGAGATCTGATGTCAGCCAATACCACCAAATTTTAGCACTTAGGTTTAAAAAAAAAGACAGTCTTATTTTTAGACAAAATTTAAACGATGCGGTATTTAGTTAGCCTTCAATAAATACAACGCAATTTTTCATTATTTTGTTCCAGTCCCAGGTAACACAAGTAAGGAATTCCCATTTTCCCTTCTTTTTAAACAGATCATTTCATGACGAAGTATTGAGAAGTCCAAGCCGGCTACAGTACCATTATTTTGTCTGACCTGATGTTGAAAAATAAGTAACAAGGTTTCATTTGCAAGAGGGTCCCTGTATTACCCTCGGATAATGTGCCTAGTTTGCATAAATTACAGTGACGTGTTTTTGTAGTGCTTTTTTACTGAACCACGAAACAATGCGACGGATGACACTATGTATTTACTTCCAAAGCTTGCGATGTGTTTTGCCCATTAGGCAGCTCCATCACAGCAAGTTGAACATTCTATAGTCCGTCTGGTTTTCCGTCACCATTTAGTAGCGGCGTATGACGTATTTATCTCGATGGCAACTAGCTGGGAACTTACTCTTCCCTTTGTCCTCTTTCCAGGCACTATTGGTTCTAACGCATCCTCTACTATGTAGTCACTATTCATCTAATGCCCTAGTCTCTTTTCTTTCCTCTTAATTGTTTCATTCTCTAATTCTAACAATCTTCCTTGCATTTGGTCTGGTGTAACTCTATTAGTGTACTTCGTAAGACATGCCCCACATTCATTTGGGCCCACGTCTACGTTTCCACTGCGACGCATTCGATAATCTTCTTTTACTCCTACAAACTGTGATGATTGGAATCATTGTTCTTAAGGTTTCGTTATAAGAATGGACAGTCGCCACCGACCTTTCGCCAAGATGTTTTGTTAGAGTCCAAATGTAATAAACAAATATCATATAATGTTTTTGTTTCTTTTTTAAGCTACAGTATCATTTTACACATCAAACGAAACTGTGGACTTCCAAACTTAGACAAAACGGCAACTATAAAGAATGCATACAGTTGCATATAACTGTTTATTTTTGACGCTCGATAATAAAGCGATAATTCTAATCCGCTGAAGAAGGCAATAAGTACCTGAAACCGGTAAAAAAATAAAATTTCTTTTGTGCAACTGGGTGCTGATTTTTTCCACATTTTTTTCCACTTTGATGAAGGTCGGATTGTAGCCTATCGCGATTGCGGTTTATCGTATCGCGACATTGCTGCTCGCGTTGGTCGAGATCCAGTGACTGTTAGCAGAATATGGAAACGGTGGGTTCGGGAGGGTAATACGGGACGCCATGCTGGATCCCATCGGCCTCGTATCACTAGCAGTCAAGATGACAGGCATCTTATTCTCATGGCTGTAACGGATCGTGCAGCCACGTCTCTATCCCTGAGTCAACAGATGGAGACAACCATCTGCACGAACAGTTCGACGACGTTTGCAGCAGCACGGACTATCAGCTCGGAGACCGTGGCTGCGGTTACCCTTGACGCTGCATCACATGGTGTACTCAACGACGAACCTGGATGCACGAATGGCAAAACGTCATTTTTTCGGAGGAATCCAGGTTTTGTTTACAGCATCATGATGGTTGCATCCGTGTTTGGCGACATCGCGGTGAACGCACGTTGAAAGCGTGTACTTGCTGGAGGTGGATGAGTACTGAAAACAATGGTTCTGTCTTTAACGCCGAAACACATTTTCTGCAGTCACACACTATTTTTGTTTGTGTACTATAACCCGCAGAAGAAGTATGTAGGAAAATAAACCTATTCTAATAAGATTACAACTTCTCAAATATGAGCTGTTGTGTAGTTTCGACAACTTCACTGCAATGCGAAGAGGTACACATTTGCTGTTAGAGGAGTTTCTTGTCTTATGTTGCTTTCGTCATCAACCCTAACGTTGAATCGATGCAACTCACTATTCCTACTGCTTGCCAACTACGTATTTTCTTCATTTTAGTGTAACTGCTGCATCCCACATCATTGACGATCTGCCATACAACAACAATGAGCAATATAATGAGTATACGTAATTTTGTGTAGTACATGTGATTTATCTTTAAAAATAATAAAACTGTTAGAATTTGCTTATAAAAAGGAATATTCAACAGAAATACCAAAATCTAGACTCTAGATGTTTGTGTAAACGTCAGCCACTGTATCACCTCAGTGATCTATCTAATGATCAGGTCATATGAGTACTTTAAAGAATAAATAAAGTATTTATTTATGTTATTTGACATCATTATAACATATAAACATAGAGAAACACCGTCATTGCTGCCCCGTCCCCCCACCCCCCATAAAAAATGGGAAGTTGTGGGTTAAGGAGAACAACGCAAGAATCCATCTAGAGTTGGTAGAAGTGTACCTCAACAATGCACCATCACATGACACCGTGATTTATATGGCGCGGACGCTCCCATTGTGGTCAAGCAAGCCTGAATGACGAACGGAGTGGCAGACAATCTCCGTTGAGTTACCATAAGTCACAGGAGGAGTGGAGGCCCTGGTGCTCTAAGACCGGAATGTCACAGTCAAGGCAACAGTGAAAAAAGTGAAAATCAGTCAGGCATCAGTTATCAACACCTTGCGCGACGTTTCAAACATAACTCGTTGTCTGGATGCCACTCTACTGCTCAAACCTGTTCAAAAAAAGCCACCGAACCGAGCCAACAGCGGAAATGTTGCAACTGTGTGAATCCAATCTGTGTAACTTCTTTAGCCATACAACCGTCTTGGCTGGACGAGTCACTAAGATTCCGTCACAAAGGAGCACCACGTTCGAAAAAGACGAAAAGCCAACCATAGACAGATAAGGTCATCCGAGTATTTTTTGTGACTGCCTTTGTGAGGTGCTAACATTATTATATTAGTAAGATACAAACGATCACAGAAGCATTCCACTGAAATCTCCTTACGGTGTTACAGGAAACTGTCAAGAAAAAACTTCGATGAAAGCTGTCAAAGGACGTGTTTTTACTGCACAGGACGCAGCTAAACGTGCTCCTTCTTTGGGCTATCAAATTTTGTTTCTCACCGCTATCCCCCCTTCCCCGTCGGAAACCTCTCCGTCGTCTCAATTTTTCCCTGGTATGGCACCCAGTGATTCTTCCCTCTTTCCTCGGGTGAAGGAACTATTGTGTGGCAGGTATTACCAGAATGACAACGAGATGTATTAGAATGGCGCATAAATTCGTAGCGTTTTTGTTTTGCATGTTGGTATTCGGGTTGTCATGGATTTATTTATCGATTGTCATTTTTTATTTGTAACTCAGGGTTGCAATTTGAGTTTACGTATTGTCATTTTATCGTTTGGTGTTAGTAAGTAGAGCTATGGACGCTAGAAAAGGGAGAGCCAAGTGGAGAAATCGGGACAATTCCGAACGGGCGACAGCAGCGGAGGCAGCGAGAAACAAAAAAAAAAAAAAAAAAAAAAAAAAAAAAAAAAAAAAAAAAAAAATGGCTCTAAGCACTATGGGACAACATCTGAGGTCATCAGTCCCCTAGACTTAGAACTACTTAACCTAATTAACCTATGGACATCACACATATCCATGCCCGAGGCAGGATTCGAACCTGCGACCGTAGCAGCAGCGCGGTTCCGGACTGATGTGCCTAGAACCGCTCGGCCACAGCGGCCGGCACGGCGAGAAACAACTGCGCCGTGTATGACAATGCTACTGGATAGTGCACGGCAAGAAAACGGTTTTCTCATTTTAAGGAGGATCATTTTGACATTAGTGACTCTTCTCGTTCAGTAATACCTTCGGGTTTTGATGATTGTTTCAACGCATTCACTCACAATGATCCACATCAGTATACTCGAGAACTGGCAAATGCTATGAACTGTGGTCATTCCACCATCATGCAACGTTTGCATGCATTGGGGAAGGGTAAAAAAAATCAGGTGTATGCTCTGCGCCAAAATCATGACGATCAGCGGGTGGCCATACGTGCACTTTGCATGCTCGTCATCTATTGGTTCTTGAACAACACCGACCATTCCTGTCCTGTATCGTTACTGATGACGAGAAATGGTGTCATTATGTTGATAAGAGGGGAAAAAAAGAAATGGCTGAGCCCATACAAAGATGCACGCATTCACGAAAGATAACGTTATGCATCTGGTGGAACGGCAAAGGTGTGGTGTACTACTAATTGCTTCCCCGAGGGTTAACCACCACTGCTGGCATTTATTGTCTACAAATGAGACGCCTTGGAGACGCAATCCAAGAACAACGACCAGGAAGATTGCATGAAGTGACGCTACACCACGATAACGCCAGCCCGCATTCCATTAGTCCGACAAAAACACTATACAGGAGTTGGGTTGGGAAGTCATTCCGCACTCACCTTATTCACCTTTTCCGCTCTTTATCGAACAGTCTTCGAGGAACTTCCTTTTCGAATGAAAATACGCTCCGAATATGGCTCGACAAGTTCTTCGCCTCGAAACCATGTGATTTCTACATCACAGCATCGAAAAGTTGCCCCAGCGATGGCAGACTGTTGTAAATAGCAAAGGAGAATATATTACTGATGGCTAAAGTCCCTGTTAAACTTATGGGAAAACGCTATGAACTTATGGGCCAGTCCAGTATTTCGAAACAGAATGTTTCCTGACAGCCAAGATGTAGAATTCTAGAACCAAGATCTCCGCTATGTCATTTATCTTTGGAAGAAATGTGTCGCACTGAGGGGTGAATATGTAGAGAAAATCTAACACCAAGTCTCACGGTTGTGGCTTGATTTTTTTTTCAAGGTGATAAATAAACATGCGTCACTAAACCAGCATTCTACTACCAAGATACCAAAACTTCAACCACCTCCCCAAGTCTCTCCTATCCTTGGAAAAACTGTTTATAAATATTGGAGCGAGAGGGTCACTGAAAGGATTTTCTTTGACGACCGTAACGTAATTATACCCCGCTGCGAAACTGCGTGATTGCTTATCGTCTGCGCCACGCGGACGACGGAAGCAGCCGTTTCTTCCGCTGCTTCACGATTAGACTCGAAGCAACACTGCGACAGCAGATCGTCACTTGTTTGAAGAAACACTTCGCTAAAAACACGAGTACAGCTTTTAGTCATACTTCAGGAAAAATGAAAACACATTCAGCCTTCAGCGTACAGTAAATCAGTAGAAAGTGTTGCTCAGACATGTAATGTAACAGTACCACAACGCACTCTGCACGCTATTAGTGCCTTAAGGATATTTTGCACATAACATATATATTTGGCAGATTAAAACAACTTTTAGCATCCACACTGATCCTTTTCCGAAGTTGTTATGTCTCTAATAATACAATGACAGAAACAAATCCCAACAGCATAAAATAATTGATGTGGAGCACTGAAATTTCGGGAATACCTTTTTCTAGGTAACATACTGAAGTGATTAAGCGATAAGGCATTGCAAATGTGAAATGCTGGCACATTAATAACCGGTGTAGCCGCTAGCTTGTTGAAAGCAAACATGCAAACGCGTATGCACTGTGTTGTGCAGGTGCCGGATGCCAGTTTAAGGGATGGAGTTGCACGGCTGTTGCACATGGACGGTCAGTATAGGGGCAGTTAACGCTATCTGCGGATGACGCCGACAGTTGTCGTCCGATGTGTTCCATATGTGCTCGACTGCGGACAGACCTAGTGGTCGACCAAGACAAAGCAACATGACGACAATATGCAGAGGTTATTGGATTACAGCAGCTGCGTGTGAGCCAGCGTTACCCAGCTGGAAAACACTCCCTGGAATGTTCTTCATGAACGGGAGCACGACAGGTTAAATCTGCAGATTGACGTACAATTTTGCAGTCAGGGTGCGCGGGACAATTTACGAGACTGTTCCTGCTGCTAAACGAAATCGCAGACCTAGAGCATAACTCCAGCTGAAGGTCCAGCGTGTCAAGCACACAGAAAGGTTGGTTGCAGACCACCAACTGGCTCCTCCTAACCAATACACGGCCATCACTGGCACCGAGGCAGAACCAGATTTCATCAGAAAACACAACAGACCTCCACCCTGCCCTCCACTGAGCTCTCGCTTGACATCAATGACGTCGCAAATGGCAGTGGTTTGGGATCAGAGGAATGAAGGGTACAGGGCCTCTGGCTCGGAGCTGTCCTTGAAGTAACCAATTTATAACAGTTTCTTGTGTCCCTGTGGTGCCAGCTACTGCTCAAATTGCTGTTGCAGATGCAGTACGATGCGCCAGAGCCATAAGCCGAACACGATGGTCTTCACTCTCGGCAATGCCACGTGGTTGTCCGGAGATGGTCATCTTGCGACTTTATATTCTCATGACTACCACTGCTAGCAGTCATGTACAGTGGCTACATTCCTGCCAAGTGTCTGTACAATACCGCAGAAGGAACATCCAGCTACTCGCCGTTCTATTACACGACCTCGTTCTAACTCAGTGAGGTGTTGATAATAGCGTCTTTGTCGTCTTAAAGGGATTATTGAGTAACCTATATGAAGGTAGTATCTGTAGTAGACCTTCTTGTGCGAACGCACACGCTATGCCCCAACTCGCACGGGACTTGGTAGATTATTCTGCCACGAGTAATGAATGTGATGGGCAAACATCTATTAGGCGCACTATGAATGTAGTGTGTGGACATGTTGGGAATGTGGGTCTCACGGGGAGAATGCAAGGGATAAGTCCCTGCAAGCGCACTACCCTCTGTGCCCTCGGTGGCTCAGATGGACCGCCGGCACGATAGCTCAGCGTGTTCGGTCAGAGAGCTGGTTGGCCTTCGTTATAAAAAAAAAAAAAAAAAAAAAACAAAAAAAACTGAGTGGAAGGATCAACAAAAGAACTTGAACGGATGTCTTGTGACGTCCGCAACAACCAAACACAACGATAAACAATGGAAAAAAGATGGATAGAGCGTCTGCCATGTAAGCAGGAGATCCCGGGTTCGAGTCCCGGTCGGGACACCGTGCTGGTAGCTCAGCGTGTTCGCTCAGAGAGCTGGTTGGCCTCTGTAATTAAAAAAACTGAGTGGAAGGATCAACAAACGCACTTAAACGGATGTCATGTGACGAGATGGATAAGGCGTCTACCATGTAAGCAGGAGGTCCCGGGTTCGAGTCCCGATCGGGCACACATTTTCAACATGTCCCCAATGATATATTTCAACGCCTGATTGCAGCTAGGGTAATTATCATTTCATTATTGAGTAACATGAACTCCCCACTTACAGCCTCAAAGATAACCAACGCTTACGACCGTTACGCGTTTATTTAAACCACACCTGATTTGCATCCTCATAGTGGCGCTACTATCGCCACTCTTATGCAACTGGCACAAAATTGAACAGACATCATCATTCAGATGTAGAAACAAGCCTACCACCTTTCGTTTATGTCGCACAACTCCTTCTTGGTGTTGCTATTTTTGTTCCGTCGGTTGTTTTTATTTTTTTTTTATTTTTATTTTTATTTTTATTTTTTTTTGTCTCTACAGCCCGATAGAGTGAAAGGATAATCTTGTAGGAACGAATGCTGCAGCAACATTCAGAAGCGGCAGGTGACAGCGTTTAAAATACTTCTAAGGAGGGAGTGACAGACTAACCCTTTGTGAGGTACCAGAAGTCGTAAGAGAACTGGAGGCCCCTGTCGCTCGAAGCCTGGCGCATCACAATCGAGGTCACAGTAAAAAAAAAAAAAAAAAAAAAAAAAAAAAAAAAAAAAAAAAAAAAAAAAAAAAAAGTGAAAATCAGTCATGCATCAGTTTACAACACCTTACAGGACTCTTTGAAGATGGCTCGCCCTCTAGGTTAGGTATAGTTGTTGGCTTGGACAGATAGAGTGCTGCTGTGTTGAATACTTTGGCGTGCCTCATGACAGGGCTGTTGTCAGACATTGTATTGGATGTAAATGTGACAGTCGAGAGCATTCTATAGCAAGCAGATAATAAGGACGTGATGGATGGCACACGCCATCACCGAGGTCGTGCAGGGTTGCGTGCGCACAAAAGAACTCGTCTGGTAACTGCACATATGACATGGTAAGGGAAAGGATAATGCTAGTGATGGACGACCGTCGCACAATGGTGGAGGTACTGCTGAACAGCTGCATCTATGATTACCAAACGTCCTGATTTTTCCAGACATGTCTACATCTACATTTACATAGGTACTCCGTGAGCCACCGTAAGGTGCGTGGCGGAGTGTACCCTGCACCATTGCTACTCGTTCCCTTTCCTGTCCCACTCGCAAACAGAGCGAGGGAAAAACGACTATCTCAAAACAGATTCAGAAGGATGTAGGCTGCAGTACATATTGGGAGATGAAGAAGCTTGCACAGGATAGAGTAGCATGGAGAGCTGCATCAAACCAGTCTCAGGACTGAAGACCACAACAACAACAACATATGCTTCCGTATGAGCCCTAATTTCTCGTATCTTATCTTCGTGGTGCTCTGGCTCTGAGCACTATGCGACTTGACTTCTGAGGTCATCAGTCGCCTAGAACTTAGAACTAAGTAAACCTAACTAACCTAAGGACATCACACACATCCATGCACGAGACAAGATTCGAACCTGCGACTGTAGCGGTCGCTCGGTTCCAGACTGTAGCGCCTAGAACCGCACGGCCACTCCGGCCGGCTTCGTGGTGCTTACGCGCAATATATGTAGGAGGCAGTAGAATCGTTCGGCAGTCAGCTTCAGATGCCGGTTCTCTAAATTTTCTCAGTAGTGTTTCTCGAAAAGAACGTCGCCTTCCCTCCAGGGATTCCCATTTAAGCTCTGGAAGCATCTCCATAACCCTTACACGTTGTTAGAACCTACCGATAACAAATCTAACAGACGCCTCTGAACTACTTCGATGTCTTCCCTAAATCTGACTTGGTACGGAACCCAAACACTCGACCGGTACTCAAGAATAGGTCGCAAAGCGTCCTGTATGCTTTATCCTTTACAGGTTACCACCATTACCTAAAATTCTCCCAATAAACCGAAGTCGACCTTTTGCCTTCCCTACCACAGTTCTCACATACTCGTTTCGTTTCATGTCGCTTTGCAGCGTTACGCCCAGATATTTCAACAATTTGACTGTGTCAAGCAGGACACTAGTAATACTGTAACCGAACATTACAGGTCTAATTCGTCTTGTACCTTACTGCAGTCACTCAGCCTCGACACCATTCCGTGCACCACAGCATCATCAGCAAACAACAGCAGAATGTTGCCTATCCTGTCCGCCAAACCATATACCTATATAGAGTACGACAGCGGTCCTATCACACTTCCCTGGGACGCTCCTGACGATAACCTTGTCTCTGATGAACATTCACCGTCGAGGACAACATGCTGGGTTCTATTGTTTAAGAAGTCTTCCAGCCAGTCAAGTATCTGGGAACCTATTCCGTATGTTCGTACCTTGCGGTAACAGATTGCATTGGGGCACCGTGTCAAATGCTTTCTGGAAATCTAGAAATGTGGATCTCCCTGTTGCCCTTCATCCACAGTTCGCAGTATATCATGTGAGAAAAGGGTAAACTGAGTTACGCACAAGAGATGTTTTCTAAAATCAAGCAGTTTCGTGGACATAAGGTTCTCGGTCTCAAGAAAATTTACTATATTCGAACAGAGAATATTTTCAAAGATTCTGCAGCAAGCCGATGATAAGGATGTTGATCTATAATTTTGCGGGTCCTTTCTTTTACCCTTGTTATATACTGGAGTCATTTGCACTTTTTTGCAGTCACTTGGGATTTTGTGCTGGGCGAGAGATTCACGATTAATGCAAGCCACGTAAGGGGCTAATACCGGAGAGTACGCTTTGTAAAATCGAATTGGGATTCCACCCGAACATGGCGATTTATTTGCTTTCAATCGAACTTTCTTTTAATGTCCGGCCGACTTTTTTGTTTTTTAGAAAATGTCCTGTTTTTTATTAACGAAGTCTCATTACACCACCTAGCTATTTCTGTGTAGCGTAACTGGATTGAATTACAAGCCGCACGCACTTGACTGCATATTTTTCACTAGGTTCACTACCAGTGGTGTAACTGTTTGGAGAAACGTTGCATTCATCGTCGATTTATACGATATCCCTATTTGAGCTATTGTAATTTGTCTAGCATTGTCTCGACATTTTCGCGCTCTGAAATAGAAGATTTTTAGTTAATCATCTGGAGTTTGAGTTTTCGCGTGTTATCATGTTTAGTAGTGCTGGTTCATTTTGAATCTTCGTGATACAGTTGCATCCTGCTAATTAGGAGTAAAATGTCTTCTCATGTAAATAGAAGTAAAAGGAGAAAAGGGCAGTGAAATTCTCAGACAAAATACGCTCTTAAAAGGATCTAAACTGGAAAAGAATGAAAATTACTTCAAGGTAATTGCATTGTATTTGTAATAATTAAATACCAATACAATATATTTTCAAAGTATTATTTTCTGCTCTTGTTGATGTTAGAGCATGTTTATTAACCAACTGTGAAAAATATAAACAATTTATTGATTTGAAAATAATCAGGCACATTTAGACTGTCCTGCTTTTGGTAACTTTGAGATGGTAATCCTAGCTGCAGCCTACCCACTAATTCATATTCCACATATCTTGCAAACATCACCCAGCTAGTCTGCAAACTATCCAGTTCAAAGGTTATGTCAGTATGAGAAACAATTCTATAAATGTAGATGTTCAAAGCCAATAGTTTCTCCCTAGAGCACTGAAAAGGAAATATTTGCAGAAACAAAAGAGCAACGAAAGATAAACAAGTCCTACCACGCCCTGCCAGTCGGAAATGTCATAAAACCAATAAGGTGTAAAAACTGTAACCAGCAGGGAACCTCACATACTACGACAATGAACAATCTAAAATAAAGAATATGTGCAACGTGGAGATTATGTGCGTGTCTTCTGACAAGCTGTTCATCAGTGTCACCTAAATACAGAATTTCTTCTCTGTTTACTGTGTCTTTTCTAAAGTAATGAAGAATTGGGGAGTATTTGTAGCCCTTCGCCTCTAATTCTTTTTATTATGTGACTGGAATAGCAAGGAGTTCCTGCAGCCCTCTAAAGCACACTTTTTAAAGAGATTTTTGCCAAATCATTTTGTGCAAGCTCTACCTCAAGTTGGGGAAAAAGTCACCACCAGAGTCAATTGCCGGGGGCAGCAACTTGTTGTAGTCACCAGTGACTACCACATTCTGCAACAACATATAGAAGATCTACAGTGCAGAAAATCAGTAGCCAATTCAGTGCTAGATAAGAACATCTGATGACCATCTTTACCATCGAGAGGGACGTATTGGCTACACGATAAGGAAGCTACCAGCTCACCTGTGCTCAACCACGTCATGGGCCACATATAGACTGCCACTGGGGAAAAAAACGCCACCATCAGAAACAACAAGTGCGCCTCTCTACGCGTGACTATTGTAGCGTTAAACCCTTCCTAGGGAATGGATACAAGCAAACTTGACACGATCCAGTCATTTATTGGTGGTACTCTCGCATGGAGGTTTTTTTCGTTGCTGTCAGCAGACTTCCGACTCGTTTGATGCTGCCGACCACGAATTCCTCTCGTGCCCAAGCCTCCGTCTCAGAGTAGCATTTGGATCCCACGTACTCAGTTCTTGTAATGTATTCAAGTCTCTGTCTCTACCTACCGTTTTCGCCCTCTACAACTCCCTCAGGTCAAATATTCCCGACATATCGAGTCGTTACAATTAAAGCGCAGCTACTCGCAGAGGTTTAGTGTCGACTGTGTATGGCAGGAAACTTGGTAGATAAGCTAATACGCTAATGCGGAACCGATTGTGCTTAAAAAAAGTCCCAGTTCTGGCCACCAGGTATAAATCTAGTGCTGTTGATCACACCTTTTTACAGATACAGCATCTCGCCGAAATCTCCAGTGCTCATACTGAGCAAACTGCGTAAGCAGCTGTTAATAGTCAAATCAACATTATGCCTTTCTCACTTGTTTGACCTCTTCTGCCCACGTCCCACTCCTAATCCATTACCTATGGAAACATTTCTATAGATCTTTCTTGCATTCACAGCACCTGACCTGCACTTGGTGGACACAGCTGAAACTTTTTTCCAGCGTAAATCAGTTCCGCATTAACTCATTAGCATATCTACCAAGAGTCTCTACCATACCATAATAACAGCACACACCGGGTCTCTGTGAGGAGCTGCCCTTTAATTATAACCACCTGATACTTTCGGCTGACACAAAACGAGCAATAAAATCAGAAAAAAGTATTTGCTGTAGTGTATAGTCAAAATTCTTGTTTTTTATTTTGCCTACTGGCTACTGATATTGGAACCAAGTGTCATCAACTAGCCATCCCCTGATGCGCAGTCGTCATACTTCCTTCTCAAGTGGGTGTGTCACTGAAGTGCCAAAGAAACCGGTATAGGCATGCATATTCAAATACAGAGACATGTAAACAGGCTGAATACGGGGTGGGGTTGGCAACGCCTATATAATAAAAGTGTCTGTCGGAGTTGTTAGATCGGTTACTCCTGCTACAATGACAGGTTATCAAGATTTAAGTGAGTTTAAACGTGATGTTATAGTCGGAGCATGAGCGATGAGACACAACGTCTCCTAAGTAGCGATGAAGTGGAGTTTCTTCCTACGACTATTTCACGAGTGTACTGTGAATATCAGGAATCCGGTGAAACATCAAATCTCCGACATCGCTGCGACCGGAAAAATATCCTGCAAGAACGGGACAAACGACGACTGAAGAGAATCGTACAACGTGACAGAAATGCAACCCTGCTGCAAATTGCTGCAGATTTCAATGCAGGGCTGTCAGCAAGTGTCAGCGTGCGACCCTTCAACGAAACATGATCGATAAGGGCTTTCGGAGCCGAAGGCCTGTTCATGTACCCTTGATGACTGCACGACACAAAGCTTTACGCCTCGCCTGGGCCCGTCAACACCGACGTTGGACTGTTGGTGACTGGAAACATGTTGCCTGGTCGGACTAGTATCGTTTCAAATTGTATCGAGGGGATGGATGTGTACGGGTATGGAGAGAATGAATCCATGGACCCTGCATGTCAGCAGAGGACTGCTCAAGCCGGTGGAGGCTCTGTAAAGGTGTAGGGCGTGTGCAGTTGGAGGGATATGGGACCCCTGCTACGTATAGATGCGGCTATGACAGGTGACACGTACGTAAGCATCCTGTCTGATCACCTGCAACCATTCATGTCCATTGTCCATTCCGAAGGACTTGGGAAATACCAGAAGGACAATGCGTCACCCCACACATCCAGAATTGCTGCAGAGTGGCTCCAGGAACACTGTTCTGAGTTTAAAGACATGAACATTATTGAGCATATCTGGGATGCCTTATGATGTGCTGTTCAGAAGAGATCTGCACGCCTCCTACATTTATGGACAACCCTGTAGGTTTCATGGTGTCAGTTCCCTCCAGCACTACTTCAGACACTAGTCGGGTCCATGCCGCGTCGTGTTGCGGCACTCCTGCTTTCTCACAGGGGCCCTACACGATATTAGGCGGGTGTATCACTTTCTTTCGCCCTACAGTGTACAAGGATGGGCATGCTGGAAAATAAGGCCTCCGAATTTTTTATGTTGTGCTCAATATTGTTTGAGGTATTACATGTCATGCACATTGCTCGGTCTACTTTGCGCCTTCGCTGACACAAATTGCAATCCTATGTCGCTAGAGGACTCCGAGCTGTAGAGCATAACGTGGTGGTGTGTAACGCAGCTGTGTTGGTGCGTGAGAAACAGCTTTCTGTAATACTCGTAGAATTTCTAATCGTAAAAAAGTCCTCCAATTGAAATCCACAAAAGAATGAAAGGTGTGAATGTTTAGGATTGTATCTGAGATGGTCTGTAGCCGATTACAGAGAGAGTTACTTTCCTCCCACGATGTATCGCTCGCCCCTAGATGGCGGCCGTGGAGCGCTGAAGCATTGAAGAGGACAGTTGGGGCACGGGCAGGTAGGTAGGTGTATGTGACGGTTGACGCACGGACCGGCTTGCTGCACTCGACTCGAATTCCAGTTAACAGGAGGCACTGGGTGGTGTGGTGCTTTAAAAGCTGTGCTAGACAGACATGGAGATCGAGCAATGTGTACGCGTGCATGTATAATGGCAGTTGTGTTGGAAATATGGTGTCTAGAAGCTATATTAGCGGAAGATTATTTCTCAGTGTGAAGTGTTATTAACCAGTCGTGCACAAGATTACATGGAGATATGGTGTCGACTGTGAAGGAAGCTCCTCGTTGCAGCGAGTTGATGGCCGTTGTAACTACACCGGGTTGCGGCATTGGGTGGCTCTCAAAAGCGGTGTACAATGGGTGCTAAGCGCCTTTAATAGCTGTCACATTGGAAGACGTTTTGGCTAGTAGAAAGTTATTCAATGTGGATGATTAAAGGTGAACTTCACTTACCAACGACAAAGATGAGCATCTGCAAGTGTATAAAACTTTGTACATACTTCAATTGCTTTTGTGGGTTTCGCCCTGTTCCCAACAGCACTGACTTCTATTCATTTATGTAAATTGTATGTTATCTTTATCAGCCGATGTGCTGACTGCACTTTAAAGACAGGTGTTTTATTATTATACATTCTGTTAAAGTTGTTAGATTTTACTAAGTTATCTTAAGTGGTGCGGAGCTTATTGAAAGGGATTTTTAGTTAATTACTCCAACGCAATCATTGGCTTACAGCAGTAAAAGTCCACAAAATTGTTTCCTACTGGATGGCTACTGCTAGAGTTTACATCCTTACAAGTAAATTAACTGCTGAATAGTTACTGCGGCGCGATTAGCTGACGCTGTGTTTCTTTATTTAAAGTGTGAGGGTGCCGAATCACAACTTCGTACTGATCACTGTTCATTGTTCCGAAAACAAAGTACAGCCTTCTGCACCTTGGAATGTGATTGATCCTGACACAAATACAGATGGACCATGTTTCATAGTTCGCACAATGCTGTCAGAATCCACCCTTTCATTGGATTCACATCTGACGGGCTGTGGTCTGTCACTCATCATGGAAAATTGTCTACGATTTGAAAATACTACAGTTCTCCATTGCTCTTTTGTCCAGTCTACGTGCCGTCTGGTTCATGCCAGCATCTTTTTTCTCAAAATGGCTCTGAGCACTATGGGACTTAACATCTAAGGTCATCAGTCCCCTAGAACTTAGAACTACTTAAACCAAACTAACCTAAAGACATCACACACATCCATGCCCGAGGCAGGATTCGAACCTGCGACCGTAGCGGTCGCGCGGTTCCAGACCGTAGCGCCCAGAACGCTCGGCCACTCCGGCCGGCCTTATTTCTCATTTCAGCAGTTAAAAGTGGCTGCTTCTTGGTAGCTCCAGCCTTCATTCCCATTGTACAGAGTCTTTTCCTAACAACTAATGCGCTGGAATACACTCCCGTGGCTTCTTGACATGCTTTTTCCGCTTCAATTGAAGTAGCGCTCCTGTTTTTCCGGCTTAGTCCTCCCAGGGCGAAGGAACGCGTGGTCGCCCATTTCGTGGCAAATATTCCATATTTCCTTTGGTCAACAGCGTCTGGAGATTTCGACTCACGGCTGACCTCGAACAGTCTAATCTCTTTACAGTGTTGTTTAAACCTTCGTTGTGTAAAGCCTGTACGTTGTCCAACGCTTTTTGTAGGTCGAAAAATCGTGTGCAATGTCTCGAGTTTTCGTTAAGTCTTGATTCCATTATCGAGCACAACGTCAGAACTGCCTCTCAACTGCCTTTCCCTTTCCTAAAGGCAAACTTATTGCACTCTAACAGATTCTCAGTTCAACAAATTTAATACAGTAATTGCGATAGCGTTACTGAGATGTTCATCAATTTCCAGTGGTACACGCCAACAAAGAAGGTGGCTTACAAAACACTCGTTCGACCTGTACTTGAGTATTGCTCATCAGTGTGGGATCCGTACCAGGTCGGGTTGACAGAGGAGATAGAGAAGATCCAAAGTAGAGCGGCGCGACTCGTCACAGGGTTATTTGGTAAGCGTGATAGCGTTACGGAGATGTTTAGCAAACTCAATTGGCAGACTCTGCAAGAGAGGCGCTCTGCATCGCTGTGTAGCTTGCTCGCCAGGTTTCGAGAGGGTGCGTTTGTGGATGAGGTATCGAATATATTGCTTCCCCCTACTTACACCTCCCGAGGAGATCACGAATGTAAAATTAGCGAGGTTCGAGTGCGCACGGAGGCTTTCCGGCAGTCGTTCTTCCCGCGGACCATACGCGACTGGAACAGGAAATGGAGGTAATGACTGTGGCACGTAAAGTGCCCTCCGCCACACACCGCTGGGTGGCTTGCGGAGTATAAATGTAGATGTAGATGTAGAAGAGAGGCGTTGTGCGTCATGGAGAGGTTTAGAATTGGCATTCCTAGCATGTATCCCAAGTGAAGTCGTGCAACACACCCCTTACGTGAAATGACACAACGAGAAAGTGAGAGATATTCGAGGTCAGACGGAGCCTTTCCACGCACCATTCTCGAATGGAACAGGGAAGGGGGGGAGACTGATAGCCTTACCAGAAGTAAATTTTGCAACGCACGCAGGCTAGCGGAGTGTAGGAGCAGATGTAGATGTAGATGGGGCTCCTAATACGCTCGCCGTCTCTCACACTTGTCGTCAACGATACAGAAATCTACCCTAATTGTCAGAATGGTTTGACGAACACGTCACGGGCATGAGGGCGCTTGTTAGTCGCCTCAACACAGCCGAACGAAATGTGCGCACCTGAGGCACAACTCCAGTCAGACTCCGCGAGCTGTTGGCAGGAACTATGTGGTCATGGTTAAGGATAGCTTCTGATCTCCATACATGTCTCTTGGAGTCCATATCACAAGGTACAGGTGTTGTTGATTGGGCGAAGCAGGGTGCTATAAGCAACTGGATAGGTGCTTGTAAATCAGCTGCTGAGTGTGTCATACAAAAATTAAAGAAAAGAAAATCAGCTGTCGCGCCCAAGGACCACACTTTCGGATCGACGAAGACCAACAAGCGATAATTTACTTCGTACACCAGTCTCCCAGCCGTTAACGTAGCATACAGAGCTGGAATCGCTGTCTCTTTGTAACAGAATCATCCCCAGGTTCGCCTCATGCCCCCAGAGAAGGCCTGAAACAAAGAGAGACACTTTATAACGAATCTACATAATTACAGATTCTGGCGCCTTTCCTAGGGACCCAATAACGGGCGAATTTTTCTTTTCAACTTTCGGTTTTATTTTAAACTTCATTGAATTTCCGTGACATTTTAACCCCATAATAAAAATTCTAAGGGAAAGGAGACCATATTAAAATGATTCGTGGAGCAATGAAGAGCAGAAATCCGAAGTCAGAATCCGGTTGTGGTCAATTTCGGAGAAGTTAATTTGCTCAAAATGGCGGCAATCGTTAAAAAATCTTGACGTTTGAAGCTGTTTTTTTTTCCTTCGTTGAGGCCTAGGAAGACAGCAGGGGCAGCTTTTCGATGGGTGAAAATGAGGAAGAATGTGTAGCCTATGTCACGAAAACAAGTGGTCAGTTACCCGTATTTAAACAGGTAGTCGTTGGTCTCTGCTTATCCCTATAGCTGGCAACAGCCCTATTCATTGTGGTCGGCTCACTAAAGAGCAGAGAGTCCGAGGCCTTAAAAGCCCAGAGCACAGCCACACTAGCCAATTCTGTTTAGTTTCGATTCGGACCAAAGACTACCACCATGAAGAGGGCATGAACGAGCTATGTACCAGCATTTTCCACCTTTCACGCGTCTGGCCATCCTGGTTTAGGATTTCCGTGATTTCCCTAAATCGCTCCAGGCAAATGCCGGGATGGTTCCTTCGAAAGGGCACGGCCGACTTCCTTGCCCGTCTTTCCCTAATCCGATGAGACCGATGACCTCACTGTCTGGTCTCCTTCCCTAAAATAACCAACCAACCACCTTGCATCTTGTCATTGTTTGCCTGTACATTACTTTGAGCAGAACGTTGTAAAAGCTGCTCACACACAGACGTCACCGCTTCTACACGACTACGTCTCGCTTCAGCGAAAAGCTGGCAGCGCCAGTCACGTGGTAAGAAACCATTACAACCACAGCCTTTGTTCAGTACTCTCTCTCTCTAGCGTAAAAAAATCCGTTCATTCAGTGTCTAGCACAGTACCAGTGTTAGTATTGTTTATGTAATTTTGTTTCTTGTTATATTGTTTTTAGCAGCTTTTGGTTTAAGTCTGTAGTAATATACCGTGTTTATCTTACGTCAGTGAAAGCTACATGCGGTTCAGATTTGTGACTTGCTATCATTAAAATATGTCTCTTTGTTAACCTTGAACCTGTTGTTTTTAGCCGGCCAGGGTGGCCGAGCGGTTCTAGGCGCTACAGTCTGGAACCGCGCGACCGCTACGGTCGCAGGTTCGAATCCTGCCTCGGGCATGGATGTGTGTGATGTCTTTAGGTTAGTTAGGTTTAAGTAGTTCTAAGTTCTAGGGGACTGATGACCTCAGAAGTTGAGTCCCATAGTGCTCAGAGCCATTTTGTTGTTGTTTTTAATTCTAGTTGTGCCCTTCATTCACGTTGCTCAGTCTCCTTATTAATTACAGAACTTCTTTAAGTAGGTTCGAAGCCAATGCTTCCCACTGCCAGAACTGAATAAGAAGTTATTTTAAATCCCAGAGGCTTATTGATCTTAGCTCAACTGTAGAGTGGGGCAAGCTGTCTGAGGTTTGGTGACGCTAGCAGCAGCAAGGACAGGAGAAGCATCTTCTTAAAGCAGCTCCCCGAATGCCCTCAATGGACTAATGCACCCTGAACCAAATTGTGCACAAGAAAAAAAAAAAAGGTGAGGCGCGGCGCCTTATATCGCTCCTGTCCAAAGCCTGTGTATCGGGAGGATGACTCATGCGTGTACGGTGGTAGATGGTCTGAAGCGAGTTCAGACGAGTACGTAGTTCTAATTTTCATCTGATAGAGGGCAGTAGCGGACGGAGACATTCAAGAACACATCTAGAGAATGTTTTTGTTAATTGTTTTGTCTACTTCTTGGGGGTGTTTTGTTTATTTATGTTTGTACAGTTTTGTATATGCTTTTAGTAGTGCGAATGATTCGTGAATGTGGTCTAAAGTAAATATGTAGATCATTGTTCTACCGATAAACGCTGTACGAACTAGCGTCAGAAATTTTTTAGACAGTGTGAATGTAGATGACGGGGAATTTAATATCATAATATGTTAAGTAAGTTTATGGTAAAAGGAAAGCTAATTCGAGTGCAAATGAAAGTAATTAATAACGTAAAATATAAGCAATATATCAGAATGTTAAATTGGACTAATGCAGGAGAATAATGTTTTCCTATTGGCCTTAAAGAAAACTGACCAATCAGAACGGAGTATTCTTCGCGCTTCTTTTCTCTTGGAGATATAGAATACTCACAGCAGTCGAAGAAATCTGAGCACAGCCTTTCAACGGTACGGTCGTATGTAGTATGAGCATCGAAGTCGTGTTACAAGTTTCAAAAGTGTTTTCAAGTGAAGGCATATTTGTTCCGGTGTGTTTTTACGAAAGTACGGATTTTTAAAGTAATTTCGTGTATGAGAAAAGACAGTAATTCCGCGTGGGATATTGAGCAGATCGGTGACTAAAAACTTGAGTGCATTGTTGTTGTTGTGGTCTTCAGTCCTGAGACTGGTTTGATGCAACTCTCCATGCTACTCTATCCTGTACAAGCTTCTTCATCTCCCAGTACCTACTGCAGCCTACATCCTTCTGAATCTGCTTGGTCTCCCTCTTCGATTTTTACCCTCCACGCTTCCCCCCGATACTAAATTGGTGATCCCTTGATGCCTCAGAACGTGTCCTTCCAATCAACCTCTTCTTTTAGTCAGGTTGTGCCACAAATTGATTTTCTCACCACTTCTATTCAGCACCTCCTCGTTAGTTATGTGATCTACCCATCTAATCTTGAGCATTCTTCTATAGCACCACATTTCGAAAGCTTCTATTCTCTTCTTGTCTAGACTATTTATCGCCCATGTTTCACATCCATACATGGCTACACTCCATACAAATACTTTTAGAAAAGGCTTCCTGACACTTAAATCTATACTCGATGTTAACAAATTTCTCTCTTTCAGAAACTATTTTCTTGCCATTGCCAGTCTACATTTTATATTCTCTCTACTTCGACCATCATCAGACACCGATAGACGTAAAGGTATGGCGAGCGCTTTCACTTAAGAACAATCCGTGCTTAATAGCTGTTCAGATTTCGGGAAATACGTTACCATAAACTTGCTGACGTGAATGAAAGGGTTTGTGCAAGACTGTGTTAAGATTAGCAAGGGCTTGACAGTGAACGTGCAATTCTTAACTTCAGAATATACCGAAGTTTTGCCAGTATTTTTACCTTTCATTCAAAATTAAGATCTTTTTCCCATTCTCAGAATAGTTACTTTTTGCTTGCAGCCTGGTGTGAGACGCAGTACGGTAGGTTTCTGCTCGGCTTTCCTACCGGCGATCTGCTGCAACGAGTTCACAGGTAGGTGAAGGTAAATGCACGAAAGAAAACGCGCCGCCTCAAAGTGTAGCACCTGTATACAACAGACTATTCGCACTGTTGCTGAGCGTCTCGCTGAGCATGCAAGACACACTGAACAACTCGAATTTGAGAAGTTAGCTGAGGCTAAACACCGCCTGGAGAACGGGCATAAAATACAATTTGAAATGACGAGATTCTTGCCTCACGTGTCGTGGTAAAGGGCTTCCATTACAAAGGGATCGGCAGAGATGGGACTAAGCCGCAACAATTTCAACCAAGACCAGGGGTACGCATTTAGTAGGGCATGGGGATTTGGATACGAAGCAAAAGCAAAGACGGATGCTTGGCTCTTGTAGGCGTCGGGAGCTTCAGTTTGGAGCAACACTTGGCAGCACTCGATGCCGTGGCGGGCCGGAGTTTCTATGAGCTACCCAACTCGCCTTCCGGCCCTTATGCCGGCCGCGGTGGTCTAGCGGTTCTAGGCGCTCAGTCCGGAACCGCGCGACTGCTACGGTCGCAGGTTCGAATCCTGCCTCGGGCGTGGATGTGTGTGATGTCCTTAGGTTAGTTAGGTTTAAGTAGTTCTAAGTTCTAGGGGACTGATGACCATAGTCCCATAGTGCTCAGAGCCATTTGAACCTTCCGGCCCATGCGCAATTGCGGTCTTCTCTGGAAGGTTCCAGACGTTGCTGTCGTGCCTATTTTAGGTGGAACACAATGCCAGCCCTGAGAGTCAGTGATTTTTTTACTCCTGATGACGACAGCGGAGACAACTGTCGAAAGCTCGACTGTTTTATTTGAAGTGACAATGCTTGAAAAAACAGAGATTTTATTCAAGCAACAGATACTTATGTTACTCGGGGGGCAAAATAGCTAAAATTGAAAAAAATTAAAAGAATATAAAATGGAAAAGCATTTCTAAAAAAGAGAAACTTGATGACTTAAAATTTAAACCTGAGTATTAGAAAATATTTGTGTGGAGTGTAGCCTTACACGGAAGTGAAATCTAGACATTAACAACGCAGTTAAGGAGAGAATATGAAGACCATCTAAAAGTGCAGAACGTTTTGCGATGACAAGCTGCAATCAGTGCCAGTACGACACCAACAATGAACTGGAAAGGTCGTTTACTGTTGATCTGTGCTATTTTTGATCTGTGACAAAAGAAAATATTCTGAAAAATGTAAGGTTCTTAGTGTAATATCGTTTCTGAATGCAAAAAACCTTACAGACAGAAACTTACAGAATCATAACCAAAATGTGATGAATGAAGCTTCAGTTCGAAAATGGTGCATCATCTTTCATTGCAGAGGAAGGCCAAGTTTCATTTGTGACGAACTCAAATCAACGACTGAGAAACAATTCAACAATATAAACATTTCACTATTGATGGACTGAACTTGAGCTTTCCTGCTATTTCACAATCAGTTCATTATCAAATTGTTAATGGTGATCTGGGATTTTGAAAAATGAGTGCTAGGTGGGTTCCTCGACTTTTAACTGATGGACACAAGAAACAACGAATTGGACATGCCCTGATTTTTCTACAATACGGAAATGCCTTGAGAAAACACAATTATCCTTGTTTTTACGTCCCCCCACACCAATTTTTGTTTTCCTTGCTCAAGGCAGAATTATTTTTCTGTATTATATACTGGTAAACCTGGCAATGTTTCACAATTGCTAAATATGTGTGGGTACTGGATCATCCTAACCTCCTTCTCCTCTCTATCCATGTCCCCCTCCCATCTTTTCTGTCCATTTCCTCCTCCCCCCCCCTCTCTCTCTCTCCATCTTCTCCTGCCCCCCTCTCCTCTTTCCATCTCCTGCTTTCCCCTCTCTCTGTCCATCTCCCTCGCCCCCCCCCCCCCACCACCACCATCTCTCTGACCGTTAGCATATTTATTGTTACTGAAAACAAACTCTCAATTGAGAATGACAGTCACTTAAAGTACGTGAGCAAATTGGGTGAGATCATCCGTATATGGAGTAGGAGGGATACCTCTGCAGTTGCTGGGTTTATGAGAATAGCAGCTTCAATGACAGTGCTTTGCACAGCTTTAATCTGTGAGTTGGAGGGATTACAAAGTTTCGGAGGATTCAGATTTCTTAGCAGTATTCTAATCATACAACATTCCTGTATTCTGTTAAAACCACCGCTCTGCTATCGTGGTTAAATGTGACTGCAAGAAAGAAAACTAAATTGGAAGTTTTCACAACACAGCACCTCCTTCCTCGTAGTCAGTTTTAGCAGAAAATCTTTATACTGCTGTTTATTGAACGTTTGTTAGAGTATTGTGTAAAAATTAGAAGTACATCAGTCAAGAACTTTTCGAGTTTTTGCTATCACTGTTTCGCCTTTACATATTATACATTGATTTATGTTCCACATGTATTAAAATACGTAGCTTATGTCCACCCAAACGTTTATTAGAGCATCGCGCAAAAATTTTAAGGAAATTTTTGGTAACAACCTTTCCCGTTGTACACTGACAGAAATGGAAAAAGTAACGCCAAGAACACAAAGTACACAAACGAAAGTTGGCAGGCGTGTTTGTATGCATGACGCCTATTCAAATTTCGCGCCAGTTGCATAAGGGTGGCGCTAGTAGCGCCACTATCACGATAGAAATCAGGTTTGCTCTGAATTCACGCTGTAATGGACGTGAGCGTTAGTCATCTTTGATGTTAGTGTCAGGCATCTTTAAGGCGCCAAAGACATCATTATCAACATATCACTAAGTGTGCGAAGGGTCGTGTAACAGGGCTACGGGAAGCCGGATGTGCCTTCTACGATACTGCAGAAAGACTTGGCAGAAATGTAGCCACTGTACATCATTTCTAGCAGCAGTGGTTGGTCACGAGAATGCACAGTCGCAAATAGACCAGGCTCCGGACGGCCACGTGGCACTACCAAGAGGGAAGACCATCGTGTTCGGCATATGGTTTTTGGCGCTCCGTCCCACATCTGCGGCACCAATTTGAGCAACAGGTAACACCACAGTGGCACAACGCACTGTTAGCAAGCGATTAATTCAAGGGCAGCTTCGAGCATAACGCTGTGTAGTGTTCATTCCACTAACCCCAAACCATCCCCATTTGCAACTTCAGTGCTGTCTAGCGAGAGCTAAATGGAGAGCAGGGTGGAGATCTGTTATGTTTTCTGGTGAAAGCTGGTTCTCCGTCGGTGCCAGTGATGGTCGTGTGTTCGTTAGGAGGTGGCCAGGTGAGGACCTGCAATCAACCTGTTTGCATGCCAGACACGCTGGACCTACACCTGGAATAATGGTTTGGGGTGCGATTTCGTATGACAGCAGGAGCACTCTCACATTTATCCCAAGCACCCCGAATACAAATTTGTACTTCAGTTTGGTGATTCGACGTGTTGTGTTGCCATTCATAAACAGTATTCCAGCTGTTTTCCAACAGGATAACGCTCGCCCACATACCTCTGTTGTAACCCACATGTTCTACAGTGTACTGACATGTTGCCTTCGCCTGCTGGATCATCAGCTCTGTCTCCAGTGGAGCATATATGGGACATCACCGCGTCATTCACAAACAGCATTAATCGTCCTTGTATTGACCGACCAACATGGAACTCCAGTCCGTAAACTAAGATACTACACCTGTGCAACACAATGCATGCACGTCTGCATGCTTGTATTGAACATTCTGGCGGATACGCCGGTTATTAAGGTACCAGCATTTCACGTTTACAGTCGCTTACCTCGCGCTTACATTAATCTGTGATCTCGCAAAGCTAATCATTTAAAAATGTATGCCCGAAATTTCATTATTCTTCATTACTTATTTTCTAGTGTTGCTATTTTTCCGTCAGTAAATATTTCGAGATTTTTTTGTTAATAAAGTTAGTAGAATAGGTTAATAAGCAAATGCCGACAAAAAAAGCTTCAGGCAAAAAATGACTAACTTTTGTCATTCCCCTACGACAAGGATAGCGAGAAGTCTAGAAGTTTTTGAACCGCATTGTTACTGGCAAAGAGACAGGGTGCGGCATAAAAGTCCGAAAACAAAATGCCAGCCAATAGAATGGCACCGTTCACGAGCCTACAAATAATTTAAAAAGATGCTGACCACAAAAAAAGGTTCTGGCAACAGTGTTTTGAGATCGAAAGAGCGTGCTATTCATGAACTTTATGCCTTCAGGAGAGATTGCAAATGTAGCGGCCTATAGTGACCCTTCACCGACTACGCCGCGCCGTTCATAGCAAAAAAAGGCATGGATTGTTGCCCAGCGGTACTGCGCTCATTCATGATAACATTCGCTCGCATTCTGCCGCATTGACGAAGGATTCGCTTCGGTAGTTTACGGGAGGTTTTTGAACATCCACGTTATAGCCCACACTTGACCCCATGTGATCATCTTTTTCCCAAATTGAAGGTTTTCTGGTCGGAAAGCACAATGGAAATGACAACTTACTGAAGGAGGACGTTACTAACTAATCAAAGAACTTGGCATCAATGCAATCTGCAGAAGGCGTAGGAAAGCTTCAAGATACTACGACAAATGTTTCAATTTGAACGGCGACTACATAGAGTAATGCGCATGGTATTTAAATATCTTGTGAAACAATTCTTTCATTATCTTGAATAAAAAGATTTGGAGATACAAACATTGCATTGCTTTAAGAGTGGTTCTGGCAGAAGTTTTTGAAATGTGATGCTACAGAGCAATGCGGAGGATCAGATGTGTAAATCTAATAATGCGGAGGATCAGATGTGTAAATCTAATAACCAATGACTTATACTGAATCGAATCAACAAGACAAGATCTTTATTGTACAGCTTGACTGAAAGAAGTAATCGGTTGGTAGGACACTTCCTGGGGCACCAACGATTAACTAATTTGGCAACGAAGGGAAGTAAAGGGGGATAGGGGAGGGTGTAAAAATTGTAGGAACGTAAGGCTCGATTACAGTACATAAGTTCAAATGGACATACGTTGCAACAGCTAATGCAAAGCTGAAGCGACTTGCACAGAACAGTCTAGCGTGGAAAGCTCCATAAAACCAGTCTTCGAACAGAAGACCACAACCATAACAACGAAGAGAAAGTGAAAACGTGTTGGTTCATAGTAGACTATTCTGCCTTGTAGTTTTTTTTAAAAGTTTTCTTTACTTGCATGCTTCAGTGTTCGTGCGGGACATATAAAAGATTGTGTTTTTGAATTTTTCTTCAATGTTGCCGCTCGCTATTTGCCACTCTTTATGAAAGAAAGAGATAAATTCATTGCCTTAGTATCTTTTTATAACATTTATCTATGACGCCCAAAACCGGTTATTTCTCGTTCCGTGTAAATATTCGATATGATAGCCTTTACCACTGCGAATCACTGTGTCGATAGCGGTACTCGGGAACAAAACAACTACAGCGAGAGTCCTATTTACACATCTTGCTTATCAAGTCTTAATATACGCACGCTGGAGCCAACAGCTGAGTAGAACAGATACCATCGGTTTGTTGTCGCAGCAACTTAGCTCAGCCACTAGCTCACGATTGCAGTAAAGCAGCGTACGAAATGTTTTCGCCCTTGGCAAGATATTCTACACATAATTTTAAATGAAGAATCGAAATTAGTTAGCTGTTTATTAACACTTTTTATTGTAGCTGTCATATAAGCGGGTTTTATTATTTGCTTACTTACATCTGGGAGCAGCGTGACAGGTATATAATGAATATAAAAGTGTAAAATCTGTGAATATAGAATGGCAAATTGCTGTAAAATTTTCAGATATCTTGTACTTCTATGTTATTAACGACTGCAACAAGTTTTCGACTAATTTTGTCTGTTGTTTTCTTTACCAGTGTTAACCACTATACAATTACTGTAAACAACTGCAAGATATGTTGTCAGTCAACTGTTCGTGCTGGTAAAAATATTTAAATATCTGACTGTTTGAATATCTTTTTATCTGCGTGCCTCAACTAAAAGTTATAATTATTTTTGTTATACTACTACCAGTTACATTTATATTTATTTTCTGTTTAATTTAACATAATGCCGCGCTTTTCCAGCAAGTTCTGCGCCTTTTCGGGCGTTCATTCATACATGTTGTTTAATGACAAAGTGCCTTAATTCAATTAGGACGGTAATATTACAGATATAATTTTGTGGACTGTTCTGCTGAGTGGTTGTTGGAGTATTAGGGAGGAGGGGGGTTGGGGAGCAGAAAGATAGAAGTCGATATTTATTTGTAAGTTATTTCCGCCTAAAACATAATTATGTGATGTATACTTCTATCTAAAAATGTCTCTTGCAGTGAAATGCATGCAACCCAGTGTCAGTGTGGTACTATTGTATAATTCTACACGACAGTACCACTAGTGCACCAGAAGTAAATACAAAAACAGATGACTCTCTGATACGCCGAAATCTGTGTGTCGTCCAACTCAACAGGTCACAAGCTACGTGTTGTTGGGCTCCAAGTCGATAACAGATATCACTGGACGTCGTTTCTGCCACCACGCCTTTCCCCTACCCCTGCCCCCCCACCCCCACCACTGCACAGAATTGAAGCTATAAAAAAAAATGGTTCAAATGGTTCTGAGCACTATGGGACTTAACATCTGTGGTCATCAGTCCCCTAGAACTTAGAACTACTTAAACCTAACTAACCTAAGGACATCACACACATCCATGCCCGAGGCAGGATGTGTGCCGTAGCAGTCCCGCGGTTCCGGACTGAGCGCCTGAACCGCTAGACCACCGCGGCCGGCGAAGCTATCATGTTTGTGTGAATTTAGATTCATTATGGCATTATTAAATTATTAAATAACATTTATGTATTTCGACCATTAAGGCCTTTGTCGGTAGTAGACACACACGCACACGCACACACACGAGCACACACACACATAAACGCACGCACACGCACGCGTGCACACACACACACACACACACACACACACACACACACACACACACACACACACACACACACGTACGCACGCACGCACACACACGTGCACGCACGCACACACGCACACACACGCACACACGTCTGCAGTTTCAGAGAACTGAAACTACACTGCTCAGCTCTGCGAAACTGCGCGCGCGCGTGTGTGTGTGTGTGTGTGTGTGTGTGTGTGTGTGTGTGCCTACTGCCGACAAAGGTCTTAATGGCCGAAAGCTATAATTGTGTGAATCTTTTTGTTGTGCCTATCGCGACTCAGCTTCTCCGCTATATGGTGAGTAGCAACTTTCCTTCTCTAGTATTGTTACAGTCCATCCTGGATTTTCCATTGTTTGATTTATGTATGTATTTATATCTGTATGTATTGAAGTGATCAGGTGGTGAATGATTGGTGGTGACAGGCCCTGGGGCACAAGGAAACACTGTTAACAGTTGCAAAGAACTTTTATTGATCTCTATAGTGAGGCAGGCGTGCCTACCTTCGTTGACCTGGACTGGGGCTGATGATCGGGGGGCGGCTTCCACCTGGTGCTACTGAGCCGGTGACTTGCGTTGCTGCAGCCGGCAGCCTCTGTAGACCACAGTCCTTGACGTCAGCAGCGGGTCATGGCGTCCCACCTAGGAGACAGCTCCTCGTATCCACACGCGGCCTCCGTGCTGGTATGTGGAGTCGGCTGTGTGTGGGGTACAAGCCCCTACCCTCGGACAGAAGTCGGCTGGTGGCTGGCGCTGTGGGACTCTCAGGATCAATAGCGGAAGGCACGGATGGCAGATTAGCAGGTTGGAGAGACCAAGTCCTGTGAAGGACTTAGAGCAGACGGCAGGCGCAGCTCAGTCTTGAACCCATGGCTGCCGCTGGCGGGGCCCGCTCGTCTCGCTGTTTGTCGTCGGTCTGGCGTCATGGGGGTACTGCTGGCTTCCAGCAACGACGAGTGATCCCTGCCTTAAAATTCAGATATGAGTATATGCCTCCGGCGGCTGTTTGTTTCACTAAAACCCAGCACCTCGCCACGTCGCCAAAGCAGAAGATTTGCCCCGACATGGTGACACCGCCCCACTAGCTACACGGTTACTGCCGTGCAGCGCCGTGACCTGCCGAGCCCGGCTATCCTTGCTGCGAAATCTAGTGGCGTGTCTGCTAATTGTTACCCAAACGTCGCCACACAGGCTGCTAGTGAACAGCGACTACTAACACAATGCACTATTGCATTTCCGTGCTACTTCGCTTTTGTTAAGGGTACTTGTATGTGAATAACTGTCACAAAATTGATTTTTTAAATTTTTGTCTTAAAAAATTCTCTGTAGTCTTCTGAACGAGAAAAAGTTTACCTCCAGGAAAGTGGACTATAGAAAGTACCAAAATTGGAGGAATTTAAAAGTGGCTGCACGCACCATGACGTGCCCATACCACACAGTCAGCTCTGTTAGAAATAAGGTTTTGCTTTCATTTGTTTCGTTTTCATGACTTTTTAGTCCCTTAAGTTGGCTAACTTGTGAAAGCTATACAGTTGCTTGCTTATCTTTTGTTTATCAGAGAGTTTAGTCATTGTTTGCTGTTGTTTTTGAGCGAATACTTTCTTTACAGCAAAGTAATTGTATGCGTGAGTTCCTTATTCCACTTGAGAGCGATGGGAAGAATGACGAAGTTCGGTGTTCAACAACATAAATGTTATGGAAATCGGTTCACGAAACGGATTAACTCTAATTCTGAAATACAACGTGATACAACACTTGAATCAGCTTCAACCACTCCAAGTCCTTCGAAGCTAAAACTGAAACATTTTGATAATGGGCTTGACAGTATTAATGCTGATAATATTGAGACGCCAGCTATTGACTCATGTTGTGTTATTGTTGAGCTCTCTGCTCTATCTGAACTGCTTCATTAAGCTTTGCTGTGTAAGGAACGTGGCAACAGTGGCGTGAAGGTAATTGAGGAGATACTTGCTAGAACAGGTTATGCATCTAAATTAAGAATTGTCTCGAATTTTTGTGATTTAAGCGAATGTGGTTATACTTGTGGCGTAACTCAACAGAGAGAGTAAAAAAGCAAATATTGAACTTGTTTACGCTATGAGGTACATAGGCAAAGGATACAGAAATGCACCACAGGATGCATCCACGCTGCATACATTCACGTCTACACTTTCCTAAACAGTATTTTTCATACTATTATTTGCTACTTCTAAATCTGCAGAATAATTTTGTTGTACATGTCAAACCTTGTAGGGAGAGGTATGTCTATACCTTCCCCTACAAGGTTTGACATGTACAATAAAATTATTCTGCAGACTTCAGAAGAAGTAGCAAATAATAGTATGAAAAATACTGTTCAGGAAAGTGTAGACACGAATGACAGCAATGCATGTATGTCTACAGCATGGATGCATCCTGGCAATGCAGAGGCCGGAGTGAGTGGAGGGATAGAATGTGAAGGTGTTGTGAACATATTACACAGGTCAGTGGCGAAATATGGTGTGATGTATACATCTTACCTAGGAGATGAAGACTCAAAAGGGTACCAAAAAGTTAGTGAAGCCAAAACTTATGCTAACACAAAAATTGAAAAATGGAATGTGTTGGACATGTCTAGAAAAGGCTAGGTACAAGATCAAGGAACTTGACGAGGGATTTGAAGGGAAAGAAATTAGCTGATGGTAATTGTATTAGTGGACGTGGTCGGCTTGCAGACGAAGAAACACATAGGTTGCAGTATTATTATGAATAAGCCATAAGACAAAATAAAAATGACCTTGAGGGAATGAAAAATGCAGAATGGGCTACCTTCTTTCATAAATACTCTAAAGATAACAACCTATGTCATGCACTCTGCCCACCTGGCAGTGATTCATGGTGTGGCTACCAGAGGGCTGTTACTCACGGTGAGACCTACAACCACAAGTATTCTTTGCCATTTGCTATAGTGAAAGTTATAAAACCTGTGTATAGGGATCTTAGTGACAGAAGATTGTTAGAGAAATATTTACTTGGTAGGACTCAAAATCCAAACGAAAGTTTCAAAAATTGAATTTGGGAACAGATACCAAAAGCTTTTCCAGTAGGACTAAATACTTTGGAAAAAAAGGTGTGCTAGATGCTATTCTATGTTTCAGACGGTGCAGTGTCAAGGGTTAGTGTTATGGAACTGATGTCAGTGTCTGGTGGACTAAATATGCACAGAGCTCTAATAGCCATTGACTGAAGGTGACTCTTGGAAGAAGAAAAATCAGTTTAGCAAGCCACCAAAGAAGCAAGAATAAGAAGAAATGTGAAAAAGAAAGGGAGGAAGAACAACACAGGAAACAAGATGAATAGAGGCCTGGGATGTATTAGTGCCATGCAAGTTTAATAGAGAAAACAAGTTTTAACTTTAACTTGAATTTCATAAAAGTTAAATTATTTAATGTTCTGGGATACTTTGGTTAAAAAGTATTAAAGATAGAGAAGTGAAATTTTGTATACTGTCTTAAAACATGCTTAACTAAAAAGACTTTGAAAATAGAATGCTTTTTCGAAGAAAAACCCTGAATTCATTTCCAAAATTTTTGATAATCATACTTAAAATTTTTTTGTACCACAATTTATGACAGCACCATCTTTTTAATAGTCTGCTTTAAAGATAGTCGTGTAAAGAACTGACAGGAAAAAAATAAACTTTCTACCTTGTTTGTATTTTCAGTAATGTGTACATATGATGTACATAAATAATTAGCACGGTTTATTTCTCTTGCAACAAAAAAGTATGATTAATAAAAGTGTGAGAGCTAAAGCTGCGTTTCGTACATATAAGCGTTCCCAAAAGATGCCTTAAAAGATGGTTATATGGGCTTACAAATCTTATTCTTTGAGTTACACGGTTTAGAAAACTGACAATTTTTTCAAGGTTCCCCTGATATTCATGGAGCAGTTCCCTAAAAGACTACAGATTTTCAGATCAAAGACTGGGTCATGGCATTACAGTACACACACCTGAAGATGAAGAGAAAACACTCGAAAAGCTTAGTGTTATGTAAAGTTCAACAGAAAATAAATATAAATTTGACTGGTAGCACTATAACACAAATAACTGTAATAATTTTTAATTTTAACCATCTACAAAGATGCCCCATCAACGTTACTATAACTTCCATAGTGCAGTTTTTACAAGCGATGTCCAGAAAATAAATTCCACAGATAAACTGAAGCAATACAAAACTGTGATTCATGAAGCTTTCCTGGCGGTTTGAGTAGGTCGACGTTTTGCCACGAAATTTCAGCTGACGACCATTCAGCCAGCTTCAGATGAAACTTTGCCGTCCCACGACAGAATCCTCACGACAGATTGACGACGACTGCCAGTGTGCCGGCCAGAAAGGATGTAGTTGTTAGACGGTTTCCCATATCCCACTAGTTGAATGCTGGACCTGTACCCAAGTCTCTCCTCATTACACGATTCAATTTCCCTTATTTGCACACATAACACTACACGCAGACAGTTGGGGTACACACGATCCTTTCCTGGGTGTGAACGGAGCAGAGACAGGAAGGGGATCCGGACACACCTTAAATTAACCATGCTAAATCCGTTAATAACCTTGCTGACCTTGCGCTGATGCGGGATAAAGACACAAGAAAAATAAGACTTTGCTAACTGAATTTTAGCTCTGCTCGCTGAACGATCTGGACACCCCATCGCCTGGCTGCTGTCGACACCTCACCCCCCCCCCCCCCAATCCCAGAAGCAGATTAAAAAACGAAAAAGAAACAGGTAAAATAAACTAAAAGCATTGTACCCTTTATTTTATTCCCCTTTTTCACGTATTTTAATTTAGTTTGTGGTGGTGCCTGAAGTAGTGGCAAACATCCATCTTAGTTAGCTTTTAGGCTGAAAGTGGCAGTGGCATTAGCACTAGTTTTTGTTTGTAGGTTAGATAGGTTTCTGGGGGGTAATATGGGTGTTAGGGGCCAACGCCTGAAATGGAAGAGGTCTAGGGGAAAAAAAAGTGGTTAACGGAAAAAAGTGGTTAAAGGCCAGACTTTTTTAAAATCAAAGGGCTTGACTTCAATCCCCGGTAAAACTGAGGACTTTTTACCTGTTAAAAATAAAAGTACGCTGGAGACCCACGTTCAATTCTCGGCCTTGGCACAAATTTTCACTCACCACTTCAGTCTATACACATAAAATGATACCTATATGAGACTATTAAAGTCTATGAAATGGTTTTATTTCATTTGTATAAGTACCAGCATCTTGGTTTCAGGCTGGATCCCGCATTTACATCATGGAGAGCCTCGGTAATTATGTTAGCGTGTAAAGGGGAATTTAAAGAGACTGGGAAGGCAGTGAGAATCTGAATCGAGGAGGGACGTGTGCTAAACTAATCGGTGCATTTGTCTTAACAGATGTGCTAAAGTGGCTTAGTGGCTAACGCACGTGCCTAGTAAGCAAGAGACCTGGGTTCGATTCCCAAGCTTGCTACAGATTTTCACTCCCCACTTCAATCTATATAGATAAAATCATACCTGTATGAGACCGTCCAAGTCTTGAAACTGAGTCATTTCGTTTATATCAACACAATGGAAGCAATATTTCATCAATATCTTTACCCAGGTAAAGGTTTTCACTCCTCTCTCGTGGTATTTGGAACAGAGCCACCAAAAATCATCTGTTCAAATATACGTTTTTGTGTGATGTTTGGCCCAAGAAGTTACTTAGTACAATCTTTTAACTTGCACACCAAATGTTTTTCCCCTTGAATGTTTTCTATCTATTTAATTACATGTATTTTTTTTTTAATTTAGAGGAATAGGAAAATTTTTATGTAAGAAATACCATTTTCAGAAAAACATTATACGCCGAGTTATTTTGCAAATGGAGACCAGTCTGTTGCAAGAGACTGTCGTTAACCGTTTATGAAGAGGTAAATTTTTCATTCACATAATACTGAAATTGTGAATATGCAAGAGGATCACTATCTGATTTGCGTCCCCTTACTTTTAACGCTCACGTCCACGCAATCCAAATTTTAAATTCTTAGTACGACTGTAAGTTACTTGTATTCTATAGTCGGTGGTACTCAGAAAATTCTCAACTTTTCACATCTGTCACTTGGTACACTTCATTTAAGATCACACTACACAGACTTTACGTGCCAGTAACTGTCATCCTGAGTAACCTTGCACATACGTATTCTTCAGAATTTATAGCTTGTTACTTTGGATTGTGCGTTGGACCGTTTCATCCATATTCTTACTCCTGTTCCACATCTACTTCAATAACATGTTTTGCCTTTTTTCCTATAAAAATGAGAAACGTAAATAACCATTGCTATTGCAAACACTATTACTATTGGAGCCTCTAATTTCTTAATAAATATTGATTTGCTGTCAGGTGATTTTAACTTTGTTAATATTTGGCTCCAATAAGATTCCGCATAAGCCACCTCGGATTGTAGATGTACCGTTCAAGTTCCACGTGCACTCACAAATGTTGTACAGGTATACTACCTTCCTCTCGTCTGACCCATTTCGTCTGTGATCTTTGCACTTGAGTACTCTCCTATTGAGTTTCTGAATAGAAGCTTTAGTGTGCAGTTTACATGTCTCGTCATAGGCTTCTTGGTGCGAGGCCGCATTCTCGTAACCAAAACGACCTTACCACCAAGGTACTTCGTCCTCATCAGTTGGGGATTTAAGCTGCACTGTGTTACGTTCCAGTTAGTATAGTGGTGCCTGCACTGTTCGACTCCTCCAACAGTTAACCTCAAAATTCCTCACTCCAGTGTCTGTCAGTATTTGGTCGTAGCCTTCTACGCAGTAGTTGGCGCGCTTTGATTTAGAAGTCTCTGAGCGTCCGATACTTCACGATAAGAACCGGTGTACTTCCCATCCATACCTGTTTAAGGGGCTCCGGAACGCCCTGTACTTGCAATGTTAAAATAACGCTTATAAATTACATCTTTCCTCACAAAGTATTTGAGGTAGGAAGTTGAACTTTTTACAGATTATTTATTGGAATATGGGCTACAACTTAACACAGGGAGTTTACAAAATTTTAGTTCAGTTATTAAAGATGATTTTTTTTCAATTGTAATGAAAATTCACAACATTTTTTTGCAATTTTTTATTTATATATTCAAAAATATACAGTTTTTTGGAAAAAGGCTGTGTTAAATTATGCAGAAGGTACTGTGTAACATTTACTGAAAGTTTGAAACAAATATGTTTGGAAGATCCTTAGAAAACATGTAATTAGTATGAGAAAATAAAAGTTTTGGGAATCGAGCGACAAAGATTGGATTAACTTTTTAGTGCATTCCAGGTCCATAGGATGGATTATCTTCATCCTCTGCAAACTCCTCCTCCAGCTTCCTCTTGTTCCTCCTCCTGTTTACTCTTGCTTGTATTTCTAGACTCTTTACAGCCCTGTCTGCAGCCCGAAGGCGTTCCTTGTCTAAAGCAAGCATCGCTCGTTGTTGTGTTCGTAGATTTTGCTACCATTTTCTTCAGTTGGAGTTACTGCAACACTGTTCCATAAGGTGGTCATGTATGAACACTTATCACATTTCAGTTGTATTTCCCTAGCAAGTCCTACGTGCTTTATTATGGAGAGTTCCAGACCAACTTCACTACAATGAATACATCTTACAAAGTTTGAAAAAATTCCTTTGAGAACCGATATATCAAATATTTCATTCACATCCGATTCGCCCATAAAACATTCATAGTTTTCACTCATTGAACCAAGCTTCTTCTGTGAAGTATTTTCTTTCCCACTTTGACTGCTATGGGCAGGTGTACTTGAGAGGTTAGGTTCACTCACTTGGTTATCGCCTTTATTGTTTACAGTAATAACACATACCTTTGGCTTTCCAACATTTCTCCTTTTCTTAAAAGCCTTCAGAGGATTTCTAATAACTTTACTTTTACTCATTATTATACTTCAACAAAACAGAGACTCAAGAAACAGAATTAATTACGAATATTTTCGAGATAACGACAGAGTAAATAAACATGAAACAATCGACAATCACACCAGCGATATATATTGAACCATCACAGATTAGCCACAACACATACTTCATCTCACATCACTAAAATGTACCTGATGAACACGGACGTTAATAATAACACCATTTGACAGCAGTTTAACAGCGCCACAGTGGGTCACGCCCATGTAGAACACATTTCAAAAAAAATTTAAAAATAGTTGTAGTCTTCGGAATTGAATAAATTATATATCTATTAAAAGGTAATAGTCTGCAGATTCAGAAAACGCAAAAAAAAGTAAAAATTGAACTTTTCATGATTTTGAGCCTTTCCGGAGCCCCTTAATGCGCGTGTGCTGTCTGTCTCTAATAACCTCATCGTCTACGGGTCGATAGGCCACAATCCTACTTTCTTCTCTAAAATGTCGTCCGTATTGACTACACTGTGCCATTTTGTGCTGCAGTGCCCAATGTTTACATCTGGTGCTGCAAGAGACACCTCGAGGCTCGACGGAATTTTGACGGGACAACACCAATGCGGACATTCAAGAGTAATCCGAGGTGACAATGATCATTCCAGTGTTGAAAGATCATTTACGGCAAAAGCCGTCTTAAAATAGTCAAAGTCGCTTTTAATTGGAAGATCCCAATCTACTTTGTGGTCGGCTGCGGTGACCGAGCGGTTCTAGGCGCTTCAGACCGGAACCACGCGACTGCTACCGTCGTGGGTTCGAATCCTGCCTCGGGAATGGATGTGTATGATGTCCTTAGGTTAGTTGGGTTTAGGTAGTTCTAAGTTCTAGGGGACTGATGATCTCAGATGTTAAGTCCCATAGTGCTCAGAGCCATTTGAACCAACCTACTCTGGCATTTCCAAAACTCTATTAATTTTTACGTGTCAAGAAAATGCTTCAGAAAATAGTTGTTTGCTTCTAAAAGCTCTATCAAAAGACACTTGAACAGCATATCACATTCTCATCCATCCAGCCATCAATTCATTCATACATACATACATCCTGTAACATGTTTTCCATGCTGTCCTGAAATTATTTTAGGTGAATACTTGGCTGTTCCTCTGAGCAACGGTATGAGCGATTACGTTCCTCAACTTATTCTATGACGTTAACGCTCCTTCGTTACTGTACGAAGTAAAAATAGCAATCCTGTTTCTGGATGTTTGGATTCGCAGCAGTTGTTTGCCGTTTGTTTAATTGAATTCTTGATTCACAGTGACACCTATTCCTCTGCTGCAGTGTCTGTACGTTTTACTCGTATGACAACAAACACGATGAAATACAAGCAAATTCTTGAAGTCACTATTATCTCGGGAATAAAAGTGTGGCTTTTAATATCTGCTGTAAAACAGACTTCGAGTTTCTGCTATAGTGCATACTTATACTTTTGCGTTGCCTATCTTACCGCAAAACCGGTTTCTTCAAGGCAACGTCTGGCTTGTTTGCAAAGTAAACCGGTTGGGATACGTTGTGACTGTTTCTGGTTACAAGCAACACGCCACGCGCCAAACAGAGTAACGTACCGAGCGTATGCGTGGGTGAGATAAGATACAGCTATTTGCCGCGAAAATTAATTGGGATTAATTACAAACCAGGAAAATACAGGGAAGGGTTCAAACATTACTGTTGTAGGACAGGGGAGAGACAAGGCTCCAGAATAACTCTGAGCACTATGGGACTTAACATGTGAGGTGATCAGTCCCCTAGAACCTAGAACTACTTAAACCTAACTAACCTAAGGACATCACACACATCCATGCTCGAGGCAGAATTCGAACCTACGACCGTAGCAGTAGCTCGGTTCCACACTGAAGCGCCTAGAACCGCTCGGCCACCATGGCCGGCGAGAGACAAGGACTGAGTAAAGATTTAACTTACACAGGACGTCCCCGGGAGGAATGGCGTTCATTCTTTCCGCGCTCAATAAGAGATTGAAATAATAGAGAATTGTGAAGGTGATTCGATGAACCTTCTGCCAGACACTTAAATGTGATTTGCGCAGTATCTATATAGATGTACATGTAGTGATTTGGAGACATGGAAAAATAATCGAGATTCGAGCAGTGATTAAGTACTTCGTAAAGAAAGATATGAAAGCGAAAGACATTCATGTCGATTTCCAGAATACACTGGGGGACTCCACTCCTTCATATTCAACTGTTATCAAGTGGACTCGCCGACAAGTTAGCCAAAGAAGCTACCCGAACACAGACGTTGGAGATCGGCCTCCCGGCAACTGATCTCCGATCGGTGTTGCGCCGTCGGGTCTTTGGGATGTGGGCAGACTAATGGCGCACTCTGTCTGTACCCAACAAGCTGCGGCGAGTAAAGGATACCACGACTGTGTGCGGTTCCTCCA
Organism: Schistocerca americana; assembly: GCF_021461395.2. Taxonomy (NCBI): domain Eukaryota; kingdom Metazoa; phylum Arthropoda; class Insecta; order Orthoptera; family Acrididae; genus Schistocerca; species Schistocerca americana. The sequence continues at coordinate 673,666,364 of NC_060120.1, read as the reverse complement.
TGCGGGCCTCTCGCAGGGATTCTGTTATTCTCTGTAGGCTCCGCATTGGTCACTCTTGGCTGACGCATGGTCATCTGCTGCGTCGAGAGGACCCCCCTCATTGTCGCTGTGGTGCAACCATCACGGTGGCCCATATGTTGTTGGAATGTCCTCTTTTAACCGCTCTCAGGCGAACTTTTAATCTCCAGGATGATTTATCATCTCTTTTAGGTGACAATATCTCTATAGAAGATCGGGTTTTAAGTTTTATTCGCGCAAGCGGCTTTTATAGGCCCATTTAATTTTATTACATCACCCTCTTTTGCGCTGTATCTTTTAATTCGTTTTGTTTTGTAATTCGACTCCACCCTAATCTTTTAGGCTGGAGCTTTTAACGTGTTGCAGAGTGGCTGGCTCATCCTTTTATTTTCGTGATCAGCCTGTCACGATCTTCTGCTGTACAGTTTTAATTCTTTCTGCCTTTCTTCTCTATGTTGTTTTTGTTGCTGTGCTCCGTTTTCCATGTTGTTTTATTATTGACCTTGGGGATTTTCTTCCCCTGGAATTTTAAATCTGGTCGGCAGAGCTAAGAGGATGATCCACGCAATGGTCTGCCAAGATGTGTCACTACTCCAGAAATCATTGCAAAAGTGCACAAAATGGTCATGGAGGACCGCCCATTGAAAATGCGTGAAATTGCTCACGCTTGCCAGATGTCATCTTAAAGGGTATATCATATTTTAAAATGGTTCAGATGGCTTTGAGCACTATGGGACTTAACATCTGAGGTCATCAGTCTCCTAGAACTTAGAACTACTTAAATCTAACTAATCTAAAGACATCACACACATCCATGCCCGAGGCAGGATTCGAACCTGCGACCGTAGCGGTCGCGCGGTTCTAGACTGAAGCGGCTAGAACCGCTCTGCCACGCCGGCCGGCTATATCACATTTTAACTGGAGAATTAGAAATGAAAAAATTAACTGCAAGATGGGTGCCGCGACTCTTGACGCTGGATCAAAAATGTATGATAATTGACATATCGGAGCAACGTTCGGCCCGTTTAGGAGAGACCGAGCGAGGTGGCGCAGTGGTTAGCACACTGGACTCGCATTCGGGAGGACGACGGTTCAATCCCGTCTCCGGCCATCCTGATTTAGGTTTTCCGTGATTTCCCTAAATCGTTTCAGGCAAATGCCGGGATGGTTCCTTTGAAAGGGCACGGCCGATTTCCTTCCCCATCCTTCCCTCACCCGAGCTTGCGCTCCGTCTCTAAAGACCTCGTTGTCGACGGGACGTTAAACACTAATCGCCTCCTCCCGTTTAGGAGAAATGAACAAGATTTTTTGCGCCGGTTTGTGACTACAGATAAAACGTGGCTGCACTACTATACCCAAGAGACAAAACAACAGTCAGAGCAGTGGAAAGATGCTGATTCTCCGCCACCAAAGACAGCAAAGAGAATTCCTTCGGCCGGAAAGGTCATGGCATCAGTGTTCTGAGATGCGAAGGGGATTCTGTTTGCAGATTATCTCTCCACTGTGCAAACAATTACTGGAGAGTACTATGCTGATCTCCAGGACAAATTACAACAAAAGATACGCGAAAAAAGTCTAGGTTTAGCGAGGAAGAAAGTCATCTTCCATCAAGACAATGCGCGCCCGCATACATGTGCCGTCGCCATGGCAAAATTAAACGAACTTATGTATGAATTGTCTCCACTCCCGCCATATTCACCTGATATGGCTCCGTCAGACTTCCATCTCTTCGCAAAACTGAAAATTTCTCTTGATGGTCTAAGATTTACTTCAATCGTAGAACTGATAGCCTGGAGGAAACTCATTTTCTAGATGGGATCAAGGCACTAGAACATCGTTGGACCAAATGCATTAATCTAAAAGGAGACTACACTGAAAAATAAAAAAAAGTTTCAGTGATGTAAGTACTTTTTTTCTATTCAGTTCCGAGAACTTTTCAAACCGCCATCGTACAATTTTCCATTGGGCATGAGATCACTGAGATTGGATCGTAGATCAGTGGAAGCGTGGCGCCTGGTCGGATTAATCATCTTCCATTTTCCTTGGTCGTGACCGATACGCTGTCAGCCAGGCGAACGGCTGAGCGAAACGTCCACTGCATCCAAATGATTTTCAGTTAATTTTGGCTTACGAAGTGGATCAGCAAAGATTTAGCGTCACAACATGTGTTATAGCGATTTCAGACCTCATCCTGTCAGCATTTATGCGAACTACGCGTAGTGAAATGTTCGAGGTTTCTTTGATCAATAGACTATTCTCGCGATGTTTCGCTACCGAAAGAAAATTCGAACGCATGAATTGTAAATGATATAAGTTCAAATACATTTTTACTATAGCGGAAAAGCAATTACGTTTCTTAGCGAGATGCAATGAGGATAATATGACATCCCACTCATTTTCGTTGGGACAAAGCTGAGAACAAACTGTGCAAATCTGGTAAGTCTCGGCAAACATTACAACATGGGTCGCCAGACTTCTTATCTCCTGTAGCGCAACACTTTTCGCGAAAATGAGCACAGCATATTTCTCACTAAGTTCTGTTCCAACATTGTGTAACAAATTCCTTGAACCTCATGACCAGTGACAGTGGCAACTCTTAGGCTTGTTATGAGGCTGATTTCAATCGTTCGAAGGAATGATTGTTAGTTACAAAGTAGCTACTTGATCGTTCGGCGTTAACTGTTCCATTGTGATCGTAACCTCAAGTACCATGACAGCTGTGGACTACGTGAACATTATTGCAGACTGACTGAGTCGGTTCATTCTTGCTGTCTTCCCTGACGACGACGACATCGTCCAGCAGGACAACTGTCACAAGGTCAGAATCGTGCTACAGTGGTTTGAGAGGCGTGATAGTCAACTCACGTTGATGTTTTGGTCGCCGAATGGGCCTGATCTGAACTCGATGGAACACATCTGAGGCGCTGCCGGGTGCCTAAATCAGGGCGTACTAACCAACGGTAATTGCGTGATCTGCGCATACACATCCAGTGCCACATACCTCCAGAAACATACCACGGTCTTGTCGAATCCATACCACGCAGCATCGCAGCTGTGCTGCATTCCAAAAGTGGACCAATTCGCTGTTCAGCAGGTTGTCATAATGTTCTGGCTCAACAGTGTACATCATCAGCAGACAAATATTTGAGTTACTCGGATACTCAACGGATGATCACGTAAATATGGCGGAAGTCTGATAACAAACTTTCAGAATGTAAGAGTAGCCTTCTGCAGTCGCTCTCATCTTCAGCAGAACTCTTTTGGATATGGTTTTATGTTATTACACGGAGTGGTTGTGAATCATATTCCTACTGGACTTAGTATTGGTGAAAAGTGGAAGAAAAGATCCTACTATGATACGTCTGGAGACCAATGCCTGTTCCGATTGGGGCTGTTTTACTTGTGATGAGTAATGTGTATTTACAGATGAGGCTTGGTTCATAAAAGATGGCAAGGTAATTGATCACAAAACGCACATGTGGACAGATGCAAATCCTCAAGCAGTCAAGTACGTGAGGCATCAGGATCCCTTCAGTATCAGTGTACTGGCAGAGATAGATTCTTAGGGTAATACACTTCACCAACCAGAGTAACAGGTGCTGTGTATCACCGAATTCTGCTCGATGAGTTACCAGCATTGTTGGAAGACGCTACGCCTGCAAAAAGACAGTGACTGTTATTTATGCAGTATGGAGACCACCCTGTTTTCTTTGGATCGTGCGACAGTGCCGCACAGCAACGTTTCACGGGCCATAGATTGGTCGAGGAGGTGCAGTAGCATGGCCTCCTGGTTCAGCAGATCTCAGTCCGTTGGCTTCCTGCATGCGGGGGCATTCATAGGTACTGGTGTATGCCCAACCCATCGACAGTGCAACCCACACAGGAGTGTGTGAACAATGAATGTTTCGAAGTCCAAATGGAACCAGATGCGTTTGAAAGAGCGTTTGGTTCACTGCGAAGAAGGGCTGAAGTGTGTTAGGATGCGCGGTAACGACATACAGCACTAACGGTATTGTCTGCTTGCAGACTGCTGACTAAAACTGGATGGCAGTGTGGAAAAACCATGACCTCTCCACTAGGGTCATAATTTTCTGGTGAAATGAGCTGTGTATTTTTCAGCAAACTGGAGAACATAACCTCCACGTAGAGGTGTCTATTCAGTTCCGTCTTGCCTACTGTCCATGTTATGAACCAATCCAGAGTTGTGCAACGAACATAGCTTTTCATGACTGTCCTCCCGAGAGAGGACAAGTTGGCGCATCTATTTCCGGTGTACACAGCTGAATCTCGGGTTTTCAGCCTAATGGCAGTACTGAAAAACCCCAGTGTCTGTCAGGCGTCATACTCATCATCTTTTGACGATGTTATTTCACCCGAAGATGACGTGTGTTAGACTCGAAAAGTCGCGGTTTTTCAACACTGTCACCCAGCTGGAAAGCCAGTGTATTTATATTGCGAGTAGTTGCGTCTGGAAACAAACGTATTCATTTGCAAGCGGCCCAGCAGTCTGCGAACTCACTTTAATAGGGGTGATAATAGGAATACACAGTTTAAACTGCGTGCCGTTTTCGTTTCGATCGGTTGGCAACTCTTGCTACAGCTCAGATTTTAGGTTGGTTGGTTGGGTTAAAGATTAAAGGGACCAAACTCCATAGGTCATCGGTCCCTTGTTTCATAAACACACAGAGCACAGTGAAACCATCCATTAGTCAGTCGAAGCACAAATGAAAAATTCCAGGGGAAGAAAATCCCCAAGGTCAATAATAAAACAACATGGAAAACGGAGCACAGCAACAAAAACAACATAGAGAAGAAAGGCAGAAAGAATTAAAACTGTACAGCAGAGGATCGTGGCAGGCTGATCACGAAAATAAAAGGATGAGCCAGCCACTCTGCAACACGTTAAAAGCTCCAGCCTAAAAGATTAGGGTGGAGTCGAGTTACAACACAAAACGAATTAAAAGATACAGCGCAAAAGAGGGTGATGTAATAAAATTAAATGGGCCTATAAAAGCCGCTTGCGCGAATAAAACTTAAAACCCGATCCTCCATAGAGATATTGTCACCTAAAAGAGATGATAAATCATCCTGGAGATTAAAAGTTCGCCTGAGAGCGGTTAAAAGAGGACATTCCAACAACATATGGGCCACCGTGATGGTTGCACCACAGCGACAATGAGGGGGGTCCTCTCGACGCAGCAGATGACCATGCGTCAGCCAAGAGTGACCAATGCGGAGCCTACAGAGAATAACAGAATCCCTGCGAGAGGCCCGCATGGAGGAACCGCACACAGTCGTGGTCTCCTCTACTCGCCGCAGCTTGTTGGGTGCAGACAGAGTGCGCCATTAGTCTGCCCACATCCCAAAGACCCGACGGCGCAACACCGATCGGAGATCAATTGCCGGGAGGCCGATTTCCAACGTCTGTGTTCGGGTAGCTTCTTTGGCTAACTTGTCGGCGAGTTCGTTTCCCGCTATCCCAACGTGTCCCGGGGTCCATATGAACACCACTTAACGTTCACGCTGTTCGAGAGCATGAACGGACTCCTGAATGGCAACAACAATGGGATGGCGTGGGTAGCACTGGTCAAGAGCCTGTAGACTACTGAGAGAGTCACTGCAAACGACAAAAGACTCTCCAGTGCTGGTACGAATACGCTCAAGGGCACGAAAAATGGCTGTTAGCTCTGCGGTGTATACACTGCAGCCTTCCGGCAAGGAGCGCTGGTCTACACAGTCCGCATGAGCATAAGCGTACCCCACACGGCCATCAACCATCGAGCCATCTGTAAGCCTCCGAGTCACGAGATGCGTCGAGGAGAGCAAGAAATTGGCGGCGCAAGACTGCAGGAGGAACTGAATCCTTTCGCCATCGTGAGAGGTCCAGCCGAAGCTGCGGCCGACGAATACACCAAGGTGGTGTATGTGGGTGGACCTGAAAAGCAGATGGAAGAGGCAAAGACTCGAGTTCACGAAGGAGTGACCTAACACCGATCCCAATTGTATGGCCCGATCGTGGCCGCCGGTGTGGCATATGGACTGCCGCATTAGCGAAAAGGAGACCGTAGATAGGGTGAGGGGGCGAACAACGGACGTGGGTAGCATAGTTGGCTAACAGTTGTTGACGCCGAATGCGAAGTGGAGGAACCCCAGCCTCAGCAAGTAGGCTATTAACAGGGCTGGTGCGGAATGCTCCTGTCGCCTGTGGAATCCCACAGTGGTGAACGGGGTCCAGCAGTTGCAACGCTGAGGGCGACGCTGAGCCATACGCCACACTCCCATAATCCAGTCGGGACAGCACGAGGGCATTGTAGAGCTGCAGCAGCGTATGACGATCTGCACCCCACGTTGTGTTGCTGAGGCAGCGGAGGGCATTCAGATGCCACCAGCACTGACGCTTGAGCCGACGAATATGGGGAAGCCAAGTAAGCCGGGCATTGAACAGCAATCCCAGAAAACGGTAAGTGTCAACAACCCTGAGCATGGCATCTTGAAGATAGAGCTCAGGGTGGGGATGGACAGCTCGACGCCGACAAAAGTGCATAACACAAGTCTTCGCAGGAGAAAATTGAAACCCATGGGCTAGGGCCCACGCCTGCGCCTTGTGTATGGCTCCCTGCAACCTACGTTCTGCAACACTAATGGTGGAGGAGCTGAAAAAGATGCAGAAATCGTCAGCATATAACGTGGGTGAGACAGACGACCCTACTGCTGCTGCAAGGCCATTAATGGCCACAAGGAAAAGGGGCACGCTCAATACAGAGCCCTGTGGAACGCCGTTCTCCTGGATGTGAAGTGAACATGGGATGTGCCAATGAAAACGCGGAATGTCCGAACAGATAAAAAATTCTGAATAAAAATGGGGAGAGAGCCCCGGAGACCACACCCGTGCAACGTGGCGAGAATATGGTGCCGCCACGTCGTGTCATATGCTCTGGAGAGGTCGAAAAAGACGGAGACGAGGTGTTGGCGCCTGGAAAAAGCAGTGCGGATTGCAGACTCAAGGAACACCAAAGTATCGGCGGTGGAACGACCCTGACGGAATCCGCTCTGGCACGGAGCCAGAAGACCTCGAGACTCGAGCAGCCAACACAGCCGTCGACTCACCATACGTTCCAGTAGCTTGCACAGAGTATTTGTCAAGCTGATTGGCCGATAGCTATCCACATTAAGCGGGTCCTTACCAGGCTTCAGCACCGGAATGATGGCACTTTCTCGCCACTGCGAAGGAAAGACACCATCGCCCCACATGCGGTTGAAGATGGCAAGAACACATCGCTGACACTCCGGGGAGAGGTGTTTGAGCATCTGATTGCGGATGCCATCTGGCCCAGTGCCAGGGCGCTTTGGAGTTCCAACAAACTAAATCGGGCGTTATACGCCTCAGGGTGGCGAGAAGCAAAAGAAAGCCGTTTGCCTTCCTCCCGGCGTTTTAGCCCGCGAAACGCGGGCGGGTAATTCCCCGACGCAGAGGCCCGAACATAGTGCTGTGCGAAATGCTCGGCGATTGCATCGGCATCGGTGGATAGCGCGCCATTGATGGAAAGCCCTGGGACACCTGTAGAGTGCTGTAATCCAAAGATGCGCCAAATTTTCATCCACACCTGGGAGGGTAAAGTACGGGAACCAATGGTGGAAACGTACCTCTCCCAGCACTCCTGTTTCCGCCTTTTGATGAGCTGCCGTGCCTGAGCACGGAGACGTTTGAAGAAAATGAGGTTCTCCAAAGACGGGTGCCGTTTATGTCGCTGAAGAGCCCGCCGACGTTCTTAAACGGCTTCAGCGACCTCCGGAGACCACCAAGGCACTGACTTTCGCTGGGGGCACCCTATCGAACGAGGAATGGTAAGTTCCGCAGCGGAAACAATCGCTGCAGTCAGTGTCTCAACCGCCACATCGATGGTACCGTGGGGGAGAGATTCAACAGAGGCAGCAGAGGAGAACGTTTCCCAGTTTGCCTTGCTAAATGCCCATCTAGGCAAGCGTTCATGGGAGCGACGCTGGGGTAGTGAAAGGAAGATGGCCACTACCACACAAGTCGTCATGGACTCTCCAGTGGACCGATGGTACAAGCCCTGGGCTGCACAACGACAGATCTATGGCCGAGAACGTGCCATGCGCCACACTGAAATGTGTGGCGGCGCCAGTGTTTAAGAGGCAGAGGTCGAGTTGGGAGGTGAGATTCTCGACATCTCTGTCTCGGCCAGTAATCTTCGTTCCACCCCACAGGGGATTGTGGGCGTTAAAATTCCCAAGGAAAAGAAAAGGCGTGGGAAGTTTGGTGATAAGTGCATCCAATTCGGTCGGGGAGACTGTACCACCCGGAGGGAGATAGACACTGCAGATGGTTATGTCCAGGGTAGTCCTTACGCGGACAGCCACAGCTTCCAATGTTGTTTGGAGGGGCACAGGTGCACTATATACAGAGGTAAGGACATACACGCAGGCTCCACCTGACACACTATTGTAAGTGCTAAGGTTGCAGTAATAACCCCTGTATCCACGAAGGACAGGGGTCCGCATTGCCAGGAACTAGGTTTCCTGGAGGGCAATGCATAAAGCAGGTGTCATGCTTACAAGGGAACCTCCCCATCGCACCCCCCTCAGATTTAGTTATAAGTTGGCACAGTGGATAGGCCTTGAGAAACTGAACACAGATCAACTGAGAAAACAGGAAGAAGTTGTGTGGAACTGTGAAAAGATAAGCAAAATATACAAAATGAGTAGTTCATGGCAAGATAGGCAACATTAAGGACACGGGCACCGCAGCAGCGCCGTGGTCTCGTGGTAGCGTGAGCAGCTGCGGAACGAAAGGTCCTTGGTTCAAATCTTCCATCGAGTGAAAACTTTAATTTTTTATTTTCAGTTTATGTGACAAACTCTTATGTTTTCATCACTTTTTTGGGAGTGATTATTACATCCACAAGAAAACCTAAATCGGGCAAGGTAGAAGAATCTTTTTACGCATTCGCCAAGTGTACAAGTTAGGTGGGTCGACAACATATTCCTGTCATATGACGCACATGCCGTCACCAGTGTCGTATAGAATGTATCAGATGTGTTTTCCTGTGGAGGAATCGGTTGACCTATGACCTTGCGATCAAATGTTTTCGGTTCCGATTGGAGAGGCATGTCCTTTCGTCTACTAACCGCACAGTTATGCGATGCGGTCGCAAAACACAGACACTAAACTTATTACAGTGAACAGAGACGTCAATGAACGAACGGACAGATAATAACTATGCAAAATTAAAGAAAGTAAAATTTTCATTCGTGGGAAGACTTGAACCAAGGACCTCTCCCTCTGCAGCTGCTCACTCTACCACGGGACCACGGCGCTCTTGAGCTTACGTTCTCCTTTATGTTGCCTATGTGGCCAAGACTGATGACCAGTTTGTATATTTTGCTTATTTTTTCACAGTTCCACACAACTTCTTCCTGTTTTCTCAATTGATCTGTGTTCAGTTTATCAAGGCCTATCCACTGTGCCAAGTTATAACTAAATCTGAGGGGGGTGCGATGGGGAGGTTCCCTTGTTAGAAGCTGTCGTAGCTCAGGTAGATGGCTAAAATAACCGCCACAATTCCACTGGAGGATTGTACAAAGCGTGTCCTGTAGGGGCATGCAGGCACTGAAAAGGCAAATTACTTTGCAGGGTCACATGCTGCCACCGACTGAGTGACGGACGTCGCTACGTCCATCGTTTCTGAGGTGACGGCGAGATCCAGGTCATCATGGGACGCAAAGAGCTCGACCTCATCCTCAGAGGCTGAGCTAACAGGAAGCGATGGTGTGGGAACCACTGGGTCCTTATCCTTCTTAGAGAGCTTCTTCTTCTCTCTCTTGTCTTTGGGAGGAGGGTTTGCATGCCGGGAGGGCTTTCCTGACGCATTATCAGGAACAGACGAAGAGCGTGAAGCCCTTCGACCAGCAGGTGGTGGCTTCTTCAGTCACTGGCTAGTGTCTTGTGAGACACTGGGGAAGTCCTTGGAAGGGACTCCCCCAAGGGATCCCTTCCGAACAAGTGAGGCTGGAGGAGGCTGTTGCGTCTCCGGCTGAGCAGCCGGAGAGGGCTGTCGCCTCTCCGGCTGAGAGGTGGGGACTGACGTCCCCAGTTGTTCGAGGCGCACTGCTCCCAAACTGGGTGTTTTGGGAGTAGTGGAAGAGAGAGTGGCCCCCACCAGTGGAGGGGCAGGCGTAACGTGACTGTTCTGTGGGCCAACTGTGAAAGGAGTCTTTGCAGGAACTGGTGGCGGCAGTGTTACAGCAGCATAACTCAACATAGGTGTGGGATTGAGCCGTTCTAATTTCTTCCTCGCCTCTTGGTAAGTTAAACGGTCCAAGGTCTTAATTTCTTCCGCTCTCGTTGGTAGACTGCACAGTCTGGCGAGCAGGGAGAATGATGCTCCCCACAGTTAACGCAGATGGGAGGTGGAGCACACGGAGCATTGGGATGCGAAGGTCGTCCACAATCTCGACACGTGGGGCTAGCAGTGCATCTGGAGGACATGTGTCCGAATTTCCACAACTGGAAGCATCGCATAGGGGGCGGGACATAGGGCTTGACATCGCACCGGTAGATCATGACCTTGACCTTCTCGGGCAAGCAGTCGCCCTCAAAGGCCAGGATGAAAGCACCGGCAGCGATCCTATTATCCTTGGGTCCCCTAAAGACACGACGAACGAAGTGTACACCTCATCGTGCCAGGTTCTCCCGTAGTTCGTCATCAGACTGTAGCAGAAGATATGAAAGATAATCCCCTGGACCAAATTTAGTGACTTATGGGGAGTGACGTTAACGCGGATGTCACCAAGCTTCTCACAGGCGAGTAATGCCCTTCTCTGTGCAGATGAAGCTGCTTGTATCAAAATGGCCCCGCTCCGCATTTTGGAAAGAGATGCCACTTCCCCGAACTTATCTTCAAGATGAGCCACAAAGAACAGAGCCTTAGTCCCCAAAAATGAATCCCCATCAGTTCTGCTGCACACAAGGTATCGCGGTGAATACGGCTCCTGTCTGTCCGCAGCCCTACGTCCCTCCCAGGGCGTGGCTAGGGAAGGGAACGAGTTGGAGTTATATGTCACAGAATTAAATTCTATCTTACCGCGCTTAGAGACGTTGGTGGTCGTACGACCACCGGATTGAGACTTTACCCGCTTCATTGCGGGGTATCCGCCCCGATGCCACCCACTCCGACCAGGGGCTCTCCCCACGGGCGCCACCCAGCCACAGCAAAGGCCACCTGGCAGGATGGCCGTTGCCGGGAGTCCCGATGCCCCAGAGAGACGAGCATCTACTCCTTGGCTTACGTGGGGAGGTGTCAGCTCAGGCATCGGCAGTACGAGCCCTGTGTTGTCAGGGGGCTACAACCTAGAGGGTACATGACGACCCCACCACAACGGGCTGGCTACCGTGCTGGATTTTGGGTGCCATGGGAAGTCCATAGGTATCGTGGGTGCAGATGGTGACGCACTAATGATGTAACTTACACAATCCATCAGGGGTGTATGCCCAAAATAAGGGATGGAAGGTGTAGTTACGACGCCAAGACGATAAAGAGTGCCAAGGTCTTAGGGCACAGAGGACTGATGGTGCACCAAGTAAGGTGTCCTTCCCCAAAAGGCTCGTACTTCTGTTGAATTTGGAAAAATGGAAGTCAAACCCCAATGGGGATCATCACATTAAAGGCCGAAACAGTTGAGACTCCTTTTAGTCGCCTCTTACGACAGGCAGGAATACCATGGGCCTATTCTTATCCCCGGACCTGCAGGGGGGGGGGGGGGGGGGGGCTCAGATTTTATTTAGAGATAGTGCAGTTAGTGAAAATGAATCTTTTCCTGCCCAAGAACGCATTTTAGTCGAAGCGTGTTACAAATACGGTGCAGCGAATGTTTTTTAGACACTTCGCAGTTTTCTGTTGGCGAAAAATATCTGATTCATCGATAATTATATGACTATTTGAAAAATTTGAGGGAAGTCTTTGAGTTGCTGATGCTAAGACACCAAATCAACGTCGTACCATCCAGGCTACTGAAGATATAGCCTAGCAAATAAATGTACCCCAAAGACCTTGAATCTCGTCGATCACAAGAATTGTACATTTTGAGAGGTACCAAGCCAAATGAGCATTTGCAACGGCGCAAATTTACCTATTGAGTGTTGGAGAGCTCAACTGTGGATGTCAGTTTTGCGAGCAATGTCCTGTTTAGTGTTGTGTCGCATTTGCAACTGGACAGCTAAGTCAACAACCATAACTGTCGAATATATGGTGACGAGAATCCTCGCATAACACAACAGCCGACGAGTGCAGAACTATCTAGTGTAGTGTGAGTTCTGCTGGTCGGAATGCGTGAGACTTACTTTTTAGTGCATGTAGCAGTTATTGCAGTGCTGGTGAATGGCGTACATTATTGCAACACAATAAACGAGTGTCTGTGGCTCCAGCTGTAAGGGATAGGCCTAAAAACCAAGTGGTTCCAGCAAGATAGGGACACCTATCATACCACGTCCAAATCGCGCACGTTCTTGTAGGACAAGTTTCAGTGTCGTGTCATCTCACGCCATTGAGGCCGGAAATGACCTCCATAATTTCGCGAGCGTGGTGTGGTGTGGTGTGGTGTTACTGTACCCTGTGGGATTATGTGAAGTCACATGTAAAAAAACCGAGAATCATTCCCGAGTTAAAGGACTAAATTCAGTGCATCACTGCGAAAATCGATCTAGAAATGGTTTAAAATGTCATTGAAACGCCTGGTTAAATCCGCAGGACAGAACAGGTAGTTGGAATTGTGGCCAGGGGCCAAAAATGAGCGGCTGTCATTTACACTCGAACACATATAACTTTATTTAGTTGCCCAAACATTACAGCGCAAATTTCCGAGCTTAACTATCGACTGAATATGTCACCAGAATCTTATGGCTTAAGGGCACAGCCTCTTTAGTTTTTAAAACGGCTGAAAGCCCATGATTTAAAACACAGCTACAATAAATTTTCAAAGGCAGAAGGCCCAAAGCTTTATTCTTTTTTAAAAAGGAAGCTGAAGATCAAAACAGTCTAAGACTTAACAATAAGGAATTTCACTTTTAAATGGCTGAAGGCCCATGATTTAAAACCCAACTAAAAGCATACAAATTCGAACCATCGGCTATGAGCCATTAAAATACACAATAAAACACCAATAAGAAAGGGCAGTACAGCCAGCGGCGCTCAGAAGTTTACGAGGTCGGTCTGCACTTGAAATATTAACGTTCGCTTAGGGGAGAGAGGTAGTCGGCCCAACTATATCCTATCAGCTGGCAACCCAACCGAGAGACAGTCAACGGAACCACCGACAAGACGACTTGCTTTCCACCCGACCAGTACACAAGGAACACAAGGAACTCCAAAGCCAAAACGTAAAAGGCGTAGCCACCCAGAACCACGTATTCACAAGCTGTCAAAACTACACACACGTGTTGGACAGCGACAACACGGTGAGGAAAGGACACTGCCTGAATTTTACGTTAGCGGCCAGGGCAGGTAACAGGAACGCTAACGGTCACAAGGCAGAAAATTCCGCTGGTGCACTTGGACTTCAAACAACCAAAATACAGTTAAAGTCCACTGGATGGTGACTAAACTATCGCCAACTCGAACACTCGCTGTTGCTCACGGGAATACCCCCAACAGCCAACCATGAAAACCGACGGCATAATGTGAACAGACTGGCTTCCGTAATTAAATCACCACTCAGCTTTGATGTGCTGGGTCGGTGAGCCACGAACCTCGTAGCAATCGGAACAGCTCCCACACACTCCGACACTGCGTAAAGACCGCCAGCGGGCCCGGCCCACTGCGCCGCGTGATTTCCTGGCTGATCCACACCAACCAACCGACTACCACATATCAGCACGGAGACAGCACTAAAATAACTACACACAGTTTCACGAATACTTGCCCGAAGGACTGGATAATACTAACGGCAGCGACTGTGCAATAACAAGGACAGATCACGAGTCGGCACACGCAGGCAATCCATAAGCGATCGCCGGCCAACATACACGTCGTCCCACAAGACGAGTGACCTACAACCAACCAAGGTGGTCCGCACTCAAGTGATACGTATCGGCAACCGTCGGGCGAGTCATGGCTGTCCGGACCTCAATGCAGCCGCGTCCCGACTGAACTTCTGCCACGTCCTAAGTTAAACACCGTCAGGTCCGAACTGCACCGCTAGCGCCTCCCAACTCACTGGCAGATCCGAACTAACTCCAAACACACGACAATCCGGAAGTAATAGCAGTCAGCAAAAATAATACGGCAGGGCTTATATCGATAAGCGCTGCTGCTTCCACTCACGGGCAGGCAAGGCGGCAACTCAGTGACACCAGTAATTGAAATTAACATAACGAGGTGGTAGTACAGTAAAAAAACAGGATGTCAAATGAGATATGGAACGAATATAAGCTACGCACGGCTCGGTCATTGAAAATGTTTAAAAAGAGTAAGAGTTTGTCAGCAAAATTTTGGCGGACATTCGTTAGATATTATTTTCCACACGTAACTGCGCTGTATACTGGTGACTTCACAAAAGTTTTTCAGCTTTTCACGTAACTAATGTGCTTAATTCGAAATTAAATTGCGGGTTCTTGTTTTACGTTGGCACGGTGAGAAGTGCCGTCGGCGCTAGTGCACTACACTGTGTGTGCCGCTTTTGAGCATTCGACGACGACACTCTCCGTATTAGGATGCAGTCACAGTGGGACCGATATCGGTGGATTCCTCCGATGACCGACATCGGTTGAAGATGAACAATCTTTTCAAATCAGCACGCCACTACATGCGCTGTCGCACTGCAGCCGATCTCATCACCCGAACGTTCAGACTTCGGACGACAATTGGTGAAATTCAAACCGGTTTGTTTTCTGCGGTCAAATCGACCGTCGTTTTCACTCACGAAATATGAATTGTGAGGAACTGATAAATTTAGCCCAACAAAAAGTGAGTTTGTGCCATCCCAAAGATGAAAAATATCATAAACATTTTTGAAAGGTGCCTATCAGCAGCTGTCAAATAGTGTATAAAATGCATGATTGACCATCAGCTGCCGGCCGAAGTGGCCGTGCGGTTAAAGGCGCTGCAGTCTGGAACCACAAGACCGCTACGGTCGCAGGTTCGAATCCTGCCTCGGGCATGGATATTTGTGATGTACTTAGGTCAGTTAGGTTTAACTAGTTCTAAGTTCTAGAGGACTAATGACCTCAGCAGTTGAGTCCCATAGTGCTTAGAGCCATTTTGACCATCAGCTGCTTTTATTTTACACCCAAATATCAACCCGTTTCAGTCATCAACCATCATCACGGATAAGAATTAAAATGGTTTAAGCCATCACATTACATTTGTCATTACTTACTGTGTAGAGGACTTTTAGAAGCAAACATACTAAGTGTACACAGAGACCAGAATGGTTAGCATACTGGACTCTCATTCCAGAGGACGACGGTTAAATCCCGCGTACGGTCATTTTCATTTAGGTTTTCTGTGATTTCTCTAAATCGCTTGATGCAAATGCCGAGATGGTTCTCGATTTTGCAGCCAACTGGTAGTACTGGTTCTGTATACGCTTAGTATGTTTGCTTCTAAAAGTCCTGTGTCGTATATTGATATTCATGACATGCTCTACACGTCTGGAACCGCAAGACCGCTACGGTCGCAGGTTCGAATCCTGCCTCGGGCATGGATGTTTGTGATGTCCTTAGGTTAGTTAGGTTTAACTAGTTCTAAGTTCTAGGGGACTAATGACCTCAGCAGTTGAGTCCCATAGTGCTCAGAGCCATTTGAACCATTTGAACATGCTCTATACATTATTTAAGTAATGACAAATGTAATGTGGTGACTTAAACCATTCTAACCCTTATCCGTGAAGATAGTCCATGACTGAAACAGGTTGATATTTGTGTTTAAAATAAAAGCAGCTGATGGCCAATCACGCATTTTATACAAAAACATAATGACGGGGATATAGTTAGAATCTATGGATTGGAATCTCAGGGTTACTGGAAACCACAAGTAGGCAAAAATTTTATCCGAAAGTTTAGGAGTAAATTATAACCTCAAAAAATAATCTGTTCGCGTAAGAAAGGTGGGGTACCTTATGCTTACAGTTACTGTAGTGGATCTCTTTGGGTTGTGGTAGGTTGACATTAGCTGTCTACAAATTATTATTACTGCTTACTGGCGTTTGTATGCCAGTATGGTGGTGGTTCTGTTATATGAAGTAGTTCTGTTATATGAAGTTGTTTGGAAATGTAGTGTATGTGTTTCCATTTTTCAGTGCTTTAGATTTTCCTAGTACGTTATTCTGAAGTTTATGCTTGTCTTTCGCATGTATGCTGAATGACAGTCATTGAAGGTTTATTCACGAATGCCTGCATTAACTTCAAATAAATACAGCAAAATAATGTTCGTAATCTTGTGTCTCAAGATCACCACAAATCATCTCCAGTAAGTGACTGAACGTTTCTCCTTTCATCTCATATATCCGTTAAATTTATCTGGTTATTCTGATAGCTGAGGATAGAATGCACAGTACTCCTCATGTTCTTTTTGAGACAGATACCTGTGTACCTCATGCACATGCATTCGGCGCCTTTTTAATAGTGAAAGCCATAACGCAGCATACATCTACAAGCACACTAGCTGGTTAAAAATCGAACCGTGTTCATACACGGAAGAGATTCTAAACTAAGCTAACCTAACTTCGTTGACCCCATCAAAAATTGACGAAGGAGATAGGACGCACTGTGACCAAGCTGTCGTCCGGTGTTACTGCACGACCCTTGGCGACGGCGTCTGACAATCGTTGTCACTACCACTGTGAATGCAGCCTTAAGGCCCACACACACACACACACACACACACCACACACACACACACACACACAACACACATGCGGACGATTTCGCCAGCCGTCCCGCTTAGCGGTGGTGAACGATGGTTCGCCTGTGTACGTGTGATTGGCGATTATATACTTGTCGGGTGCGTCGGTTTGCCGGAGGGGATCTACCTTATAGCTTCGATCACTACTTTCCAGCCAACAAGTTTCCCGCACTTCATCAGTGTATGCAGGTAGGGCTCCCCAAGCTGTCGCCCTTGCCCTCACAGTCACATAGGTCGGCGAGCGAGTTGCCGTACCTGTCGGGCTGTGAACGGGCGGCTTCGTGCGGGCTATGGTCCGTTGCTGCGCGCTCCGAGAAGGGGGGAGGGGGGGGGGGCAGAGTTACGAGTAGTTGTGGGTGCTGTGCTACGAACGACCACCGTGCAGTAGGGCAGGTGCAGTTCGACAGCTGAAGCATATGCACAAACACATACCTCACAAACCTTTTAAGCCACATCTAATGAGTCCACAAAATTGCCATATTGACAGGTTACCTCAAAATTCGACAAATATACACATTCAAAGTCAGTATTTTCCCACCAGAGCACTGAAAACGAAATAGTTCCTTAACCAAAAGATCAACCAAAGTAAAACAAGTGCAGTCATACACTGCCAGAAGTAAATCTCATAAAACGAAAAATGGTAAAAAAAATGTAGCAGTGAGCACTTACTGCAATACTGATAGCGTAGCACTTACTGCAATACTGATAGCGTACAGTAAAGAGTGTGTGTCACATGGAAATTATTGCTGAGTCTCCTAATAAACTGTTCGGCAATGATACCTAAAAATAAAAGTTTCTTCTCTTTAATTGGTGTCCCTTCAAAGTGTTGTCACCTTCAGGAGTATTTGTACGTACTTTTAACACCTTCTCCTTTATTCTCCTTACTATAACAGTTCCTGCAACCCTTTCAAGCACAGTTTTTGATGAGATTTTCCCTTTCTCATTTGCGTCTTCCAACAAAAGTTTAATGGCACTGCAGCTTCGATACGTGGAGACTGCGGTGCCAGTCTACGTGCAGTAGTATAGAAATATAAGAGCGCTCGAATTGTGGAGACCGACAGGCGACAGTCTGTTGAGGTGGCCGCCTATTGGGGACAGTAGAATGGATCGGCGAATACTCAACGACGAGAACGCGATTCTGCACCACTGCCACGTAACCTCACGCGCGCTTGTCGAGGCATGCTGCTTTTTAATTTAAGGCAGGTGACGTTGCTGACAATGTATGTGGATAATATTGACGTTCCTCACGGACTGTTGCAGTAGGGGTAGTGGACATCTAAGTACTTCAGCGTATTCTGAATTTAGCAGTACTAAAACATCCCTATCTAGCGTGACATATTGTGAGTGGTTGTGTCAAAACTGGAGACTGTGCCACTGTTCCATAACTCCTCGCTGATGCTGGCTTTGTCGTGAATCGCCAAATATCGACCTCTCTATTGAATACTGAGAGCCAATCATACGAGGTACGGGAAGACCTGGAGTCCTACGCGTGTGTTTCGAGCGGCTCCAAGTGGCCCTGACGTGCCGCTGTGGACCTGTCTAACAAGCCACAACAAATACTGCAAAAAAGCCGATTGCGGATAGCGGCTTTCCTTTATTTGTGAATTATTCCCTTCAACATTGTTATCTCGGTACTATTCGGTGAAACAAAGGTGGGTGGTAAATGCTTCAAGTGACATAACGGCATCCTTTATTACCTTCTTGGACTTGTCAAATTGACTATGATAAGTTTCCCTATCGTCGTCTTCTTACGAAACCACAATAACTAAACGCCACGCTTCCTGAAGTATTGTTTGGCTTCACATAACACCACCTGCGGTTTATCAGACCTAGGAGCACTTTGGTTTGTCATTTAAATCTTAAAGACAGAATTCATACATTTGCTTGAAAAAAAAAAAAAAACAAGGCAAGCTGTTTAATAGCTTAACAATCTAGTTTCTATGTAGCTTTGTTCCCTTCGTGTACAACAACTCAAAATGTCTAGTAAACGTTGCCACTTATATGCACATATTAAGAGCTACAATCACTCATTCATTGGAAGAAATGTGTTTCACATTAGCCAAGATGAACGAGTACTAATAGCTCTTAACTATGCACTTTAAAGCTCATGTTTACTGGAGCTTTTTTTCTCCTTTTAGACCTTAATATCATCTCTCAAAATATGGAAAGCAAAGAGCTTACGGTATTAGAGATATGTTTCACAGAGTATCGAAGATCAAGAAGTGCTCATAGCTCTTAAGGTATGTGTTTTACTAGATTTTTCTTTTTGTGCTTCGAATGATCGCTCCTGTTATATTCCTGAATGATGACTATTCCTACTGGGACAGCTTGTATTTCTTCTCAATAACGGACATTCTTAGTAACGGACACGGGGATCGAAAATTACTTCCACAATACAAGTAAAACTTCTTATCAACGGACAGCCTGACATAAAACGGTCACATTTCCTGGAATCCGAGACACGAATGGTTAGGACCTCGAGCCAGCGCGCATTGTTTTGCGTTACTACCAAGCGTACACTCAGCAGGTACTTAACTTTGTCGTTATACCTTGATAAGTATCTGCTGCGCGCGCTGCGATGTCACAGAAACGCAAACGGCTGACTTCGAAGGAAAATTCTAGTGTTACAGTTATGGCACTGAGGTTAGTTGTCGATAAAACACCTCAATGAGTTTTTGAGAAATAAAAGTGGCAACCTTACGTTGATAACGGTGGACCTCTTATTCCGGGAAAAGCACTCGAAATCGCTAAAGATGGCTGAATAGTTTCAGGGTTAAGCGCATCTCTATGCGTACCGTGTACGGCGAATCTGGTTCAGTTGACGAAAAGTATTGTGTCGGAGAGGGGAAAAAAGGTATGTGGCGTCTACGATGGTTGTGAAGAAAGGAACGTGGTTAACTACGGCGAGACTGCTCTTTTCATGTCGTTTTATTTAGAGGTGTCCCTATGAGTTTGTCTTCTTATCGTGTGTCAGTATGATAGCTGAATTTGAAAAACCTGTCGTTATAGACAGGGCCAATAGAGGTCTGATTCGAGTAAAATGAAGATAGAGTGGTTTCCAAACTGCAGTGCGTGGAAGAAAAGGGTAATAACGACTGAGTGGCTGTTGAAATTTGGTCGAAAAATGGGTAGCTAAATAGGAAAGTGTTCCTGTCTTACTACAGCACACTGCAGTACAAGTCTGACGAGTATGAAACTTGTCTTCTTTCGCCGAACACTTCTTCACACTGCTACCCCTGGATCTAAGGATTATTCATAATTTTAGTTCTGAATGGGCAAAAAATATTGACATATTGTGTTCTAAATGGCCTATCTTGTATCTGGAAATGAACTATCAACAACTGTCAGCGTATTGGAGGCAACTCTGTGGATATTTTATGCCTTCAGACAAGTCCCTTTCACTAAAGTCAGCAACTGCTTCTAGAAAAATGTTTTTGTCTGAAACAATGACCTATCTCCAGCCATCAGTGGCAGTGTCCAGGACCATGACGTTCACTGACGAACTGCTTCGTAAAGATGAAGCTGAGGGCAGCGAAGGTGATTGTGATAATGATAATGTTGATGATGATGACATTGCTGAACAGGACTGCCTTCCACTTTCAAATTGAGACGCTGCTGAAGAGATAGGAAAGAGGGATGAAAAGGTTAGTCTTTGTATTTGGAAAATATATTGCAAAGACAGTTATAAAAAACTTAATATTCGGAAAAACACATCATTATTTTGAAGAATCTTAGTCTCTCCACAAATAAAATCCACTGTAAATGGTAGAGCATTTATAATGCAACAATTGAACAAAAAGCTGCAGTACTATGTGTATTTTGTTCTTTGAAATCTGTGTGTATGACGTTGCCTAAGAGGATACTCCCCACACTCTCAGATGAGACGAAAACCGGTTAGTACCCTTGTGCCACATCCAGATGTTACCAGCTCTCGTTTTAATATGTGCCGAATGATCTGAAAGCTCTCTTGATAATTATTACGTGATAGAAGATTAGCTACCTCTGTGACAACAAATCACACATAATATTTTTGGACCGGTGTATATGGGAGCCAGCTGTTGCACGAAAGCAGGAGCAGCCAGATGAAAATGGAGAACACAGTGAGAAATATTTTACTGCACCGGGAAGTCGAGTTCACCGCACTGAGCACCCAGCTGCATCGCCGCATGTATCACAGTGATAGTAATGAGGAAGTCTGGCACCGCGCCGTGGGACGCAGCTTCCGCTGACATCGTTTATTCGGCCGTCTCTCTCTCTCTCTCTATCTCTCATCACTTTTTATGGCTTCGGGCTTTCATCAGATCTGTTACTTTCGACATATGGAATTGGAATTGAAAACGCTCTGTAGACTATGTTCTAATTTCCAGAAGAACTTTTCGAGGTGTTTGACATCTTCGCCAACGTTTTGGCCGCTGTTGGAATTGGCCCTCATTTGTACGGTGTATTTGCTATGTAACGATGAAAGCCAGTCGGAATATTGGCAAACACGTTGGTCTGTGAAACAGCACATGCATCCGAAGAAGATGCCAGTTTTATTTATTTCAGATGGTACAAGTGTCATCGAAAGGTGGTTCAAGACAAATAGATTATTATTAAGTTTGAGCAAGACCCATTATGCACACATCCGAACTTCTCACAGGACTCTAAAAGCTACAAAACCAGTCCACTCTGACTGTGTAATAGCAAAAGTAGAAAGCGATAAGTTTTTTGGATCTACAAAAACACCACAGCCTTTAATTGGAAAATCCATGCTCTACAATTAGTGAAGCGCCTCAGATCAGGTACGATTTTAAAACATATGATTACTCCTAGAAGTGATTTAGAAATGAATAATATAAGCTATTTTGTAAATTTTCATTCACTAATGAGCTATAGAGTACTTTTTGGGGAAACTTAACTTTGTAATGCTTTCAAAATAGACAAATAATAAGCACATTTGGTGTTAGTACCAAAGCATTCTAATGAAGGAAGAAGATTAGCAGATAGCGTACTGCTGTTGGACTTCCTGTAGAGACTATCCAAAAGGTCTGCTCATTGATATACATATTCATTCCTTTGTCATTGAGCAAAATCTCTCAAGAAATAGTGAAAAAAATTATTATTATACTAGAAACAAAAAACCTCCACAAAGACTTCACCTCAGCGAGTCATGCAGAATTTCGCTATTCTTCTGCGCCACATCATCACCAATGATAGAAGGCATAGCGAACATGTCACAACCTAAATGCGAATGTCTGTAGTGACGTTTACATATTGAATAAACTGTGTATTGGCTGTAGTTTGTAACTAATATATATATATATATATATATATATATATATATAATTTTCATTAAAACCCTGCTGTTGTATTTAATTCAAATTATCATTTCGAAATTATACTGTTTCATCTTCAGAAATGAATAATATAATTGCATAAAGTTATCCCAAGCATAACTACTTCGAAATTCAGCATAAAATATGGGAGTTTTTGTGTCACCCAGTATGAAGGCCAGACATACACTATATGTACAGGCGTTGGACAAAAATGTGGAAACACCGTGAGAAATTCATGCTTGAACATAAATGCAAATGCTAATCACGCTTACAAGGCAAATGTGTAATGTCCTCAATACGTTGCAAGTGTCAGTAGTGATCAGAACAGTGTTCTGTGTAGTTATGAGCGCTTTATGTCGTAGCTAAGTGAATTAGAATGAGGAAAAACTTTTGGAGCTCATATGGTGAGTGCTTACGTAACAGAGGGAGCCCAAGTGTTTGGTGTTTCAAGAGGCATCGTATCGAAGATTCTAAGTCACAACGCGGACAGAAGTGTGTGTTGAGTGGTCGTGACAGATGGTCATTGAAGAGGACAGAAAGTAAGCGAACAACGTCTGCAAAAGTCATTGCGGAACGGAATGTCGGACTTGCGAATCCCGTCAGCATCAAACACCACTAATGGAGCTCCTGAAGCAAGGAATTGAAGGGCCAGCTATAATTCCAAAAGCACACATCAGTGATGCAAACAGGAAAACGTGGTGCCGAAGCCATAAAACATGGACTATGGAGCAACGGAAAAAGCCATTTAGGCAGACGAGTATTCTTTTACACTGTTTCCTACTTGTTGCCGAGTTTACGCCTCAAGAGTGAAACATGTCGAGGGGACGGTGATGATTTGGGTAGCCCTCTCGTGGAATTGCATGGGTTCCATGGTTACTCTGCGACGTCGAATTACTGCCAAGGGTGAACATTCTGGATGATTAAGTCCATCCCTTGGTGCAATGCTTGTTCCCTAATGGCGATACTCTGTTCCAAGTCGAAAGGGCGTCTGTTTACAGAGCTCACATCGTCCATGACTGATTTTGCGAGCACGAGGATGAAATGTCGCATCTCCCCCGACCACAACTGGCATCAGATCTCTGTATTACTGACCCTGTCCGCCCCCAGTAGCTGAGTGGTGGACCACCAGACACAATCGAACCTCGAATGTTTCTATACCCGGAGGACAAACATTTTCCCGTGGCCAAATCTCATGCTATTACGTGGGTCAAAGGGTGGGCGGTTGCTTGTGTCTTTCATGAGGGACCTAAATCCCGCCTCGACTTCTGGACCTATTTACGAACAGCCCATGCAGTTCTCGAAAACACGCCACGTTACCGAACATTATTTGCTAACTATCTTGGAGGGGTCTTTGTTAGACCTGGAAGCTGAGGGCACCTACCCCTCCCCTCCCCCCCCCTCCCTGCAGTGTCTGAGTTTGAATCACCTATGATTGATTCTATATCTGACTTCCGCGGATGGGAGAGCGCGTCGTAGATTGCTCGGATTTTATTTCTTTTTTTTCCTTTTTCTTTACGCAGCATTTATATATGTTTTTCTCTGTCGCCGATGTGTTCCACATAATTTCATAATAATAGTGAATATTACAATAACACAATGTAAATAAATAATCAACAACAACGCCTTCCACTTCTGTTGATTCCTGTGCCTTCCACTTCCCTATGCCCCACAGGCTCGGTGGTGGTGAGGAGGACACTATGGTCAGACCTCGGACTCGACCCCTGCCCAAAATGCCCCCTCCCACCCCTCCTCCCACCGGTCCAATATTTCCTTTAAAAAAAAAGAAATGTGGGAAAAAAAGAAAAAAAAAGTGGTCAGCGCGAAAGAATGTCAATTCTAAGGGTGCAGGTTCGATTCCCGGCTGGGTCGGAGATTTTATCCGCTCAGGGACTGGGTGTTGTGCTGTCCTAATCCTCATCATTTCATCCCCATCGACGCGCAAGTCGCCGAAGTGGCGTCAAATCGAAAGACTTGCACCAGGCGAGCGGTGTACCAGACGGGAGGCCCCATTCACACGACATTTTTATTTATTACTGAGCTTTTGTCTCCTTTTGGGAGAAAGGTGCGTGATCGGCACCATCTCCATTAAAGTTACCTGAACTTGCCACTATTTTGTAGGAAGAATGGTACAGGATTTCCATGAAAACCATACAGGGCCTGTACTTACCCACTCCAAGGCGACTGGAATCTGTTTTGAAAGCTAGCAGGTTTCCAACACCGAGTTGGTAATGTGTTTCCATAATTTGTCCAACCCATTTATATATATATATATATATATATATATATATATATATATATATATATATATATATATGTGTGTGTGTGTGTGTTGTGTATTATCTGGGAGTCATTTTCAAATAAAACTGAGACTGTTCAGAGTCTATTCTACCTTGCACTGAGCACAATTATGTTACTTCACACTGGTGTACTGGTGCACTCCCCATTCCTGATTTAAATGAGAGCAACAGCATTTAATTTTAATAAACGCCTTATCTGCTGCAAGATCCTTGGTTTCATTGTTTTCAGGATTTGAATTTGAGAGTGTGTGTGGTCACATAGAATTTTCAATTTATCAGGAAGCATAAACATCGCGGGGTTCGGTTTTAACGTCAGTAATCGTACGTACATTGTTGTTCCAGTGCCAGTCGCATTAGGCCTAGTTTAAGCGAACAAAGTAATTTGATTTGCCTTATTTCGCTTAATATGTAACTGTACTTAATTTTGAATTTGATGTTCTGAACATAATGTTATGATGGAATTTCACTGATATTTAGCAATGGTTACTGGTCATTCGTTAGTAGCAGTGTTCCACTAATTTAACGCTGTCAGTGACAATAAAATACCAGCGAAAGAAGTTATTGTAAATAATCACGCCACAGATATATTTCGCGATCATTAATCACGTTACTCGTTTCGATGTTTGGCCGTTGAGCAACCTGTCCCAATTCCTCATAATATACTTTTATTGATCATACAAGGTGGCCACAGAAACGTGAACATTTAAAATAATTACAAAAATGAAGGATACTTACAAGACTTTATTTGATGCCGAAACGGATATACTCCAGGAGTGGAAGTCACTTTTTAAAAATCACCTCATTTAATTGCTGTCCATGTCGCCGTACAGATTCAGTAATCCGATTCTGAAGAATATGAACAGCGCAAGGCAATGTGTTTTCCGGTATGTTGGCAATGTTTTCTTCAGTCTGACTCTTTAGCTGGAACAAGGTTTGTCTGGTACACAATGGTCTTCACATGTCCCTATAAAAAGCAGTCACACGTTGAGAAGTCTGAATACCAGGGCGGCAAAGCGATATCAGGATTCCTTGAAATTATGCGATCCCCAAACAAAGTTTCATTGTGGCCATAAACAGTCGGGGAGGTTGTGGGAGTGGCTCCATTCTCTTGAAACCGGGCTTAATGTCACGATCTGGAAAAGACTGGACCTTGGAGGCAAATACGTCTCTATCGTGTTGACATAACACTGAGATGTCTGACAGAGGAGCCTTCTTCATTTTCAAAAAAAGTAAGGACCTATCACCCCACGACATGACATTTGTGATTTGTGGTGCAAAATGTTGTTCCATCTCTTCCTCGCAATAAGGTGAAAGATGTTCGTGTAAAAACGCCATTTAGGTAGTTAGCATGCAGAGAACGTACCACTGTGTTCGCGCTGGTTTGATCAGTGTGCAGAGTTGGGGCGAGACGCGTCAGCACAGAGCGTCACTGGGGCGAGACGGCGATTCAGCGTCGTCACCTGCTGTGAAGGGGTCGCTTATGCTTTGGCCTCGCGGCTTGCAGGTATTTTGGAAGGCAGAGAACAAGAGGCGCTGCCTACAATGACAACGATAAAAAACAGTTGAAAGAAGCCGAAGAGAAATGTCATTCTCTTCTGTTCTGAGATTCAACTCGGCGGTGTGTTCTGATTAATAAGAGATCTGTTCACCAAACGTTGTAATTGTTACATAAGAGCGAAAAAATACAGAAGATTTCTTTAAAAAGCAGTTAATCATTTCGTAGCGAGTTGGCGTAGATGAGAGCTCTCTTACAGCTCTCGACACTCTGCAGATGGAGAAGTCACGTGGTACAAGAAATGGCGCTGGATAGCAGGTCAAGAGCTACAAGAAACTACGAGAAGGCGACTGCAAGAAAAGTTAAAAGATATCACGGAGATATTGAGGGTGAGAGATCGTTAGTGAAGATGTTGACTCAGTTACAACACATAACTTGAGCCGTAACACTTCTGACTGCACACTACACAGTAATTTTAGCACTGTGTAACGGACAGTGGCGATCCGCAGAAGGATTTTCTAACGCCAAGTAGCGCGTGTTGTGCTTAATAAGTGAAACAGGTGACTCATCTGACATCCAAACATTTTCAGTGAAGTTATCATCGTCGTTGATTTTAGCTATCAGGTTTTCAAAAAAATGCAGGCGCAGTACAGAATTATTAGGTATCAGTTTTTGAATGCTCTGAAGCTTGTGAGGATGAGATTGAAGGCTACAGAGTTTTCTTTGCACGCTCTGACGTGCGCGCCCCAATCAGGGAGCAGTTTTTCCCACCGAATGACGAGGCCTCCTTACCACTGCATCTTGTTCAGCATCAGTGTTTCATGGAATAAGTACAGATAATATACACTGTTATACCGGAGCCAAGGTAGCCCCTGAGGGCCGGCAACCCATATTACAACACAGAGGAAGAGGTTGCCTGTACCCAAGGCGTACCAAAAGCACCATGGTAAACACCGGCTATTTACATACAAGATAATGGAAACTGACATTCCGAGCACTACTTCCTGCAGGGGAGCTCGAGCCACGGCCTGCAGGAAGTATCACTACGCCAAAACCTGATTGGCTGGAGACAGCTGTATTGGGGCTAGAACCAGCCCCAAAGTTCAGTTTACGCTGGATGCCGACCTCGTGTACTGCGACCGTTGAAGATTACGTCTTTGTCTCTGAATTGGACTGTTACTAGCGTGTGTGTGTGTGTGTGTGTGTGTGTGTGTGTGTGTGTGTGTGTGTGTGTGTGAGTGTGTTACCACGAACCTTTATGCAAAATTAGAAGTGAACTTCTGTTTGCCTCAGTTACGATACTTTTTTCGTTATTGTTACCTTTCGTTTGTATGATCAATCATCTACCTCGTAAAGTTACTTCATTAAAAGTTGTGTTTGCGAAAAATTGCGAATTGTCAGTCACAAGATACACCAAATAACTTTTTTGCAAAACTGAACCAGGCTCTTCAAAGCGCCGAAACACTCTTCGTGCAGGTGTACACACACACACACACACACACACACACACACACACACACACACACACAATATCGGTAATATGCACTTCAGGGCGACCACACGCTCCACACCGCTCCATTGCTCCATTACAACTAAATGTTCGGTACTACTTGACAGTTTCGAGTTACACCCCCACTTATTCAAGATCTACAGGACTGCCAACATCAGCTTCAAATGTTCCCGTTTCTCTACGCCATCCTGCGCTTCACTGACAAGATTGCTCCAAGCGCCACGTGTTCTCTCTTGCAGGTACGACTGTCGTAATTATTGAGACTGCCACGTGTCCGATGGCCCAGATTTTCCTTTCGCCCATAATAATTATCGAGCAGCCGCATTAGTTTGATTGCTGCAGTGCTGAGACACCCTATATTTTGTTCACGTTGTCTGGCAACTGGAGAAACCGAATGAGGTGGCACAGTGGATTAACATTGGTTTCTTCGTCCAGAGATTCTGGTTTATTTGGTGATATTCGAAGGCGTGCTGAAAAGTAATGCCTCCCAATTTTTTATATGACAACTCTTAAAAAAAACATCGTTTACATTTTACCTCTTTATCCTTCATGTCTACGTGTCTGCAACCATCCGTCGCTAGAGGGCTCCGAACTGTAGTGTGTGGCACGGCGCGTGTTATGCACCTATACTGCTGAAAAATAAAATAATACACCCTTTTAGAGATTTGCAATTCACTCTAGATTTATTGTTGCAACAGTGTATGTTGAGAACTTGAAATGATTACATCCACAGATCAACGGCTGAACACCCACACTAGAACGTGGTGTAGCCTCCATAGGTGGCAATGCAGGCGCTGACTTTGGCATCCAGTCGATCGTACAGATGGCGGATACTGCCCTGGGATACGTTATGACAAGCCTGCACGGCCTGTTGACGTAGTTCTGTAAGAGTCATTGGCTGACGAGGCGCACGAGTCATTTCTCGTCCCATCATATCCCAAAGCGTTCAACTGGAGGTAAGTCTGGAAATCGTGCTGGCGAAGGAAGTTGCTGCCCGTCTTACAGAACAAGTTGAGTTTCAAGGGCAGTGTATGGGCGAGCATTATCCTGCTGGAACAGCACATCGTCTTCTTCTTGCAAGGATGGAGAAAGAAGGGGTTTAGCAACATTCTGCGACTAATGAGCGCTGGTTCGCGGCCCCTCCAGAAACAGCAAGAGAACGAGGTTTGTAGCTCACAGCACCTCAGACCATAAGGCTTGGAGTGGGTCCATTATGTCTTGGATGAATGCACTCGAAGAGACAGCGCTCACTAGGTCTACGCTGTACGCACCAACGACCATCAACTGCGTGCAGGCTTAATCAGCTTTTTTCACTGAAGACCATGGCGCGCCAATCCATTTTCCCAGTGAGCCTCTGACAGTGCCAGTCAAGTCTTGCACGCTGATGCTGTTACTTGAGTGGAAGACGGCTAGAGTTGTGCATACACACTGAAAATAACCGGTTTGCAACAGTTCATGTAGATATGTCTGGGGTCCGCAGCTCGTGGTCGTGCGGTAGCGTTCTCGCTTCCCACGCCCGGGTTCCCGGGTTCGATTCCCGGCGGGATCAGACATTTTCTCAGCCTCGTGATGACTGGGTGTTGTGTGATGTCCTTAGGTTAGTTAGATTTAATTAGTTCTAAGTTCTAGGGGACTTATGACCATAGATGTTGAGTCCCATAGTGCTCAGAGCCATTTTTAGATATGTCTGGGCACAGAAACCCTCTTATCTGTACTGTGGTAGCTGTAAGATCTGCCCCTCCTGCCTTTACAATGCGACGATCCTGGCGGGCGTTTGTGCTGCGTGAACCTGGTGTACAGGTGTGAGAATGTTTCTCTAGCGGCATCACAGTTTAAGATAGGAATGTTAGATTCGGTGCAACATTCCTGTGTGTGCAAGTTACAGCCAGGCATGGGCCTGTTGACAATAAGTTACGCTGACCAGCAGTTGTGCCGGCCGCGGTGGTCTAGCGGTTCTAGGCGCTCAGTTCGGAACCGCGCGACTGCTACGGTCGCAGGTTCGAATCCTGCCTCGGGCATGGATGTATGTGATGTCCTTAGGTTAGTTAGGTTTAACTAGTTCTAAGTTCTAGGGGACTAATGACCTCAGAAGTTGAGTCCCATAGTGCTCAGAGCCATTTGAACCAGCATTTGTGAAGTAGAATGGAGGCCACAGGGCCGTCGAACCGCTGAAAAGAGTAAACACTGCGGTTTGCATGTCGCAAGTCGCAGGCAGAAGGGGCCCACTGATGCAACCGGGTGTGGGGAGTATGTGACTCGGAGCAGCAAAACAGAGGCGCACAGCCGAGTGTAAATAGATGCCGTTTTCTAACGAGATTCATTCAAGTGTGGCAGCTCTGCTGGACGGCGAGGCGTGTCACACCATCGGCTACATGCAGCAACAAATGCTTCAAATAGCTTTGAGCACTATGGGACTTAACTTCTGAGGTCATCAGTCCCCTAGAACATAGAACTACTTAAACCTAACTAACCTATGGGCATCACACACATCCATGCCCGAGGCAGGATTCGAACCTGCGACCACAGCGGTCGTGCGGTTCCAGATTGTAGCGCCTAGAACCGCTCGGCCACACCACATGCAGCAACAGATGCAGCGCCAGCGCCGCAGTCCACGGCGGGTCGTTGGTTCGACTCTCTGAGGCCGACGCGGGGTCCACAGCCAGCCAGCGGTGGGCCACTCTTTGGCTCGCTACCGCGAGCAGTCGTCTCGGCTCCCGACACACGCCGGAGGCGAGGGCCGCAGATTCAGACGCAAGATCGCAGGCGGTCATTGCCGCCACGTTCTCAGCTACACCAGTGAGGAAGAAGCAGCAGTCGGGCCAACCTATGGCTCCCAGCGGAGCAGCGCAGAAACAACGAGGATGGTGGCCGCTGAGTCGGCTGCTGGTGCAGCCTCCTGACGTAATTGGAACTCTGCAGCTGGTGTACAGGGCTGGTTCAATACAGCGCGTTTCACTGGGTCGCTGGGGTGGTGGCCTTGGCATTGCGGGACCCTGTGATGCGGACCGAGGTGAACGGGGCACTGTAGCTAAAAAACAATAAATCATTTGGAAAGTTCTCGCCGAGTTTTAATACAGCAACTCCTGGCACCCACCCACTACATTTGGTGTCTTCCCACTACAGTTGGTCATCCTGATACATTCGGTGGCAGAAGTCGCCATTACAACGTGATCACTGATACCAGTATCGTTCCACAACCGATACAGCACGTCCAAAAATTCGTGGTAATTCTCCGAATGCACTGTCCTGCCACTGGGAAGGTCACAACGTGACACCGTTCAAACTCACTCAGTTGGCTGTAGGGAACACGAGTGCGTCTCAATGGGATGATTGCCTGCTTGCTTCACACGTGTGCGCCACACTGAGCCTTCCGGGTCTGGGCATTCCGTATCAGAGGATAGACACAGATGGCGCTCTGGTAGCTATGCCACTACGTTATCTGTTGACGGAAGACGTTGAAACCAGGTGGCATATGCCGTCATAGGACCAAAATCGACGTCGTCTTTCTAGGTGAACTAATTTTTTCCGGCGCTGTATGTCGGTCCATGAGAAACTGGTACTTGGACGCCGTAAAAAGTAATACCTCAAATGTTTTTCGCAAAACCTCACGAAGCTTTTCAAATAAAACAAAAATTATTTATATTGTACGTCTTTATTCTTCACGTCTATAGACTTGCAACCCTCTGTCGCTAGAGGGCTCCAAACTACAGCGTTGACATGGAGATATGTATCGTAACTACATCGGTGAGTGAGAAACAACGCGCTGTAGTCGAATTTCGAATTCGAAGAGTTCGTCCGCACATGGAGCATCTCCTCCATCGGCAAGATAATGCCAGATCACACACGAGCGCTGAAACATCTGCAACAATCCGACGCCTTGAGTTCACTGTCATCGATCACCTTCCATACAGTCCCGACTTGGCCCCATCCGATTTTCATCTCTTTCCAAAACGTAAGAGAAACCATTGTTAGTGAGGAAGTGGTACAAGTGGAGATGAGGTTGTGGCTCCATCAACAAACTCAAAACATTGTACAGTATCAACAAACTGGTAGCTCGGTGGGAGAAATGTTTTTATCGCCAGCGTGACTTTGTTGAGAAATAAACGTGTACACATCAAAAATGAAGATGTAGAATATTAATAACGTTTGTTATATTCAAAAAGCGCTAAGAATTTTCAAATTACAATTTCGGAGGTATTACTTTTCAGTACACTCTCCTAGATATAGATTTCTCGCAGTTTCTGTGAAGTATTCCACGCAAGTACCACTATAGTTCATTAGAACAGTTAACGGCGAACGATCAGGTAGCTATTTTGTGACTAACGATCATACCTCTGGACGACTGAAATGGGCCTCATAACAAGCCGAAGAGTTGCCACTGTCATAATTTATCAGGTACATAGAATTTGTTACACAACGATCAGAACTTAATAGAGAAAAGTACTGTGCTCATTTTCGCGAAAAGTGTTGCCCTGCAGAAGATAAGAAATCTGGCGACTCATGTTGTAATGTTTGCCGGGACTTATTAGATTTTCCCAGTTTGTTCTCAACTTTGTCCCAATGGAAATGCGTGGAATATCATTTTATCCTTATTGCCTCTCGCTAAGGAACGTAATTGCTTTTTGGCCACAGCAGATATATATTTGAACTTATATCAATTACAGTACATGCGTTGAATTTTCTTTGGATGTTGAAGCATCGCGAAAATTGTCGAGTGATCAAAGAAATCCTCGAACATTTCGCTAGGATCAGTTCACAAAAATGTTAGCAGAAAGAGATCTGAAATCGCTATACCACGCATTGTGACTCGGCGTCTTCGCTCATCCAGTTGTTAACTGAAAATGATTTGGACGCTCATCGGTTTTTCTAATAATACGCTTACTGTTTACACTCGTATCTGTAGTAAGGATTATGGCTCCGGACTGGAATGACTAGATGTGTTGGTGAAATTTAACTGTGTTTTGAAATCCTGTCAGGAAGTACTTATAAAAACTATTGAAACACATTGTGGCTTTATTTTATACTGAACTGGAAAGCCAGTTGACGAATTAACTAGTACACAACCTTGATTCTTTCAAAAAAGAATATATACTATTTCTGCAGGTAATACTATTTACTTAAACAAACAACATTAAAAAATACTGGCTGGTTGAGGTCTTCGTCTTTGAAAGAATCAGCCTATATTTTTTACAAAGCCATGTTCCCAAAATACCCTTTTTCGACATAATAGCACTAGTATCCAGTTCTATTACTGTATTTTGAACCTGCATCAGAATGCAGCATGTGTATCCAAATTATCATAGTCGACTTGTTTCAAGACTGGTTTTCTTACATTACACGAAACTAACTTTTAACTACCTAATTTAGTAATTAAGCCGAATTAGAAATGATATATTCGTTATTTAAGACACAGCTGAACACCAGTAATGGAAGGTCATGTGGTTTACACACACCAATCGTTCCGCTCTTGACGCTGACTATAAAAAACGGAGCAGTTACTTATTTTTGAGAGACACTAACGTTTCTTAAAACATTTTGACGCCAAGGAGGATACGTGTGACTGAAATGAACCTTACACCACTGTTTTAGTTAATTTTAATAAACAAAGTACCTAAATGTAAATGATATGAGAGTGTAAAACCAAATTTACACTAATTATATTAATACTAGAACTGTCCGTTACGTTTTCACTATAAAACCGCTGAACCGATTTCAGTGGAATCTGATAAGGAAATAGCTTAAATCCTCAGTAAGAACATAGGCTACTTTAGAAACTGCGTACAAGCTACTTCTTGATTTGAAGAATATTAAGCGAATTAGGGAAAGATATTTACTCCTTGAAAAGCAATTTCCTCTTTGACTTTTGAACTTTTATCATATTTCTGAAAATGCTTCTATTGGTTGATATGTTCTATGTAATATGTTTCAACGTAATGAATACGATGAGTCCTCAACGTGTTTAACCCTTACTTTCATACCAATATTATAAATGCGAAAGTAACCCTGCCTGGTACAATTTCGCGAGTAAACCTCTGAATCCGATTCGATGAAATTTGGTAAGGGAGTAACTAGAACTCTTTAAAAAAACTCTTTTAGAAAAAAGGTCGACTCTGTAAGAGGATGAAGTAGGGAATGGAACATATTTTCTCATCAGTGAACACAAACCACGTTAAAGAGTATTAAATTTGTTGTATGCGCGCTCCTAGCCATGTTACAACACGTATTGTAGCTTACTTACCATCACTCATCATAACAAAAATACTGATATGCGAAACACAGCCACAGGTAACACCGGCAGGTTCGAAAAACATGCAAGTGTTACGGAGATGCTTCAGAAACACAAATTGAAAACAGTTGAGGGAAGGCGAAATTCTTTTCGAGAACACTACTGAAAAAAATTAGAGAACCGGCATTTGAAACTGACTGCAGAACGAATCTAGTGCTGCCAACGTACATTTCGTGTAAGGACCACGAAGATAAGATACGAGAAACTAGGGCTCTTACAGAGGCATACAGCCAGTCGTTTTTCACTCGTTCTATTTGCGAGTGGAACTGGGAAGAAGATGCCTAGTAGTGTTATAGGGTACCCTCCGCCATACACCGTACGGTGGCTTGCCGAATATGTAAATAGATGTAGATCTAGATATGTAATGTGAAAACCCCGCGTGCCCTATTCAGAGACTCCAACCACCGTGGAATAAAATCAGAGACGGGTTGGATGAGTTCTTGATGAATACCTAACATTCATGGTTGGTTGCAAAAGATATTATTGGAAGGCCGTGACGGAAAGGTTGAAGTTGTCGACAAATCAAACATGCTCGGTAAGCAGCATGGCCGTTGAATACGCAGGTCAAAGACGAATGGGTACCAGGCCCATCGAATAAGACTTCCGTATTCGTCGCCGCTTCGATTTGGGTACTGTCTTTCTGAAAGATGAAGATACCTCAACGAGAGGCGGTAGATAAAGGCGCAAAATCTGGTGTTTGCATGCTATGCAACTCGACAAGTTGTCACCACGGTAGGGTGTAACACGTGCGCTTGCCTCGCTGTAGTACGGGTTGAAGCAGTAAAACACTGCATTTTTCGACTCGCGCAGCCAGCGACGGCATTACAGTTTGAGTTGTTTGTTTTTTTCTGGACAGAGGAAGTCGACTATTATTTCACATTCTCCTCGGCGTAGCTAGGAAGCATAATATGTAGGTATTAGTCATCAGTTGCGAGGATGACGGCTACGACGCTGATCTTCGATGTCTTGTGTTCCACAATACCAGGGTGTGTAGTGTGCGCCAATATGACCGGCGGCTTCCTTTGCTGATATCCTTCTTGCCGTAAAGTGTAAATGAGCGGACAGACTAGGCTTGATATCGCCGTTAGAGGCATGCAGGCAGACTGTTATAATACTTTGCTGAGCAATTTATGTTCCGAATCTCCGTTACACTTCCAAAATTAAGTATCGCTCATCCTTACTTTTCAATTTTTTTTACTTTCGGGACAGTAATATATTTCCAATCGCCTTAATAAATTTAGTTATGGATTTTGGGAATACCACCATACGATCTTATTTCAAAACTACAGCAAAAAGTAAGAAATATTTCGTTTATCTTTCCGGAACAGATTCTAAAATTTTTTCTTAGCTTTCTGTCAGTTAGATTATAGATCTGAAGGGATATGAGCTATTTCAGACAGTTACTGAGATTCTAAGAAAGAAAATGTATTTTCCAGATGCATTCCGACAACTGAAAGAGATAAACGGTGAAAGACCACTACTAGTAACAGTTAAACTGAAAAAGTATGCCAATGCCGAGTATAGCTATTTTGAACGACACTTTTCAGAAGAAAGTACTTAAAAGAGAAAGGTGTGAATACTTGTGCACCTACCGCTTCAGCAGATTTTATGGTGTGCTCTTTGCTAGCTGGCTTCGATATGAATTGCAGGTTTAGTCACTACGCAACTTGGAGCAGATAAACATACGCATTCTGCTGATAACAGCACTCGGTGCCGGCCATAAAACGTCAGCATTAATTAAAGAGGTTATCTACCCAGCAATACGACATTCAGATTCAATAACTAGTTTCAACAGTCAAACCACGAACGTGTGCCCTGAGTACTTCTTGCGACTGTACAGTGTTTATTTGAAATTACTGTACGAACTTTAAAGCTTGAATTACCCACAGCAAAAAAGAAAAAGAAAATCCATTGCAGAAATCCATTGTTTTTAGGTTTCTACTAAGAAGAGTTTCGAGGTGCAATCCAATTGAAGTTTGTAACCAATAACGAAAATTCGCGTTGTTACGTAAACGAGTAGTATTATCTGTACACGGTTTTTACTTTAATTTCCTTGATTGTGATATATTGCTACGGACAGTTGTTTTCCTTTGGATCAATGCATGTTTGACGTTATTCTGCCTCGGACGTTTCACGTTTGTAGGAAAATAGAGTTACTTTTCATTTCTTTTCAGCGGTGGTAATATTTTTTATTTCCTTAGCAGGCAGATGAGATTTTTATTTAGGGGCGCGCAAATGGTAATGGATGTGCGGCTGCCCGACTGTACAAAATGTGGTTCCTGATTGAACGCAGTATACTCAGAGTTTCTTGCTTGTTATCGCTTTTGCATGACGAAGCTCCAACACATTTCATTGGCATTGTGCCAGATGGGCTGGATGACGTATTCCATGGAAGATGGAATGGATAGGTAAGGAGAGAAGGGGGCTAGTCCAATGGACTGCTGATTCCCACGATCTCAGTTCTTTGGATTATTATCTATGGAAGTTTAAAAAATTAGATTTGTAATTTATTTCTGTAGAGACGCTTCATCGATGTCTGATGCAAATCTGCGAAATCATGCAATTATTCTTTTCAAAAAATGTGACGATCCATGATCAGATGTGTGAATGTTTGTCTAGAATCAAACAAAGATCTTTCACAAAGTTTCTTGTTAGTTTTTAACTTCAGAGCCTTTGTAAAATATTGTTGATAACTAAAGGACAAAGCATTTTTGGACTTGTTTTTTTCTTGTTTTCATCTGAGAAGTTCACTCTAAAATATGGAAAAGTATTTCTTGTCAACATTCACAGTGATATCATTCTGAAATGCTGGAGCAGGTTCTTTAATGAAATTATGTGTCATCCGATCGACTTAAAAGTTATCAGGAAACGAAATACTCACTCATACAGGACGTTCATCATTGGTCGAAATGGTGCTGATACATTTTGCTCTGCTCTTTGATGTGCACCATTTGCAACAGAGAACAGAACTTGCATCACAATGATATGTCCTGCGATATCATTTTACGTGTAATTTTATAATTACATAAAAATATCACAGTTGTTATTATCTTTATTCTCTTTCACATATTTCCAATGCGGGACTTAGTTGACAGAAGTAATGACACTAATGAAATATTCCTCTTACCGAGGCCAGTATCGAGTGTGTTCTGTAGCATTACTGGGATGTTGGTCATGGTATTTGCAGAAGGGCCGGCCTCGGTAGTCGTGCGGTTCTAGGCGCTTCAGTTCGGAACCGCGCGACTGCTACGGTCGCAGGTTCGAATCCTGTCTCGGGCATGTATGTGTGTGATGTCCTTAGGTTAGTCAGGCTTAAGTAGTTCTAAGTTCTAGGGTACTGATGACCTCAGATGTTAAGTTCCATAGTGCTCAGAGCCATTTGGAACATTTTTTTGCAGAAGGTATCTTTAGTCATTGGGAGGTGTGTGAAATAAGTATGTAATTCAGAAAAACGTTTGCAAAATAATCTCTTGAGGTGGTGGTAAGAGTCAAATAGTCATGCTGGAGTTTTGGCAATTTAACTGATGCAGGTTTTCCTCAAGGTTGTGTTATTTCTGTATATGGAGGGGCACAGAAGATAGTAAAGGCTGCATCTCGGCAAAGAATATAGACTAAGCCCGTCTGTACCCCCAGTGCTACTGTGGTAGGGGACTGTTATGCTACTTGATGTAGGAAGTGCACCCAAAGGGCTGCAAACAGTGGGATAAAAGTCGGCTGTTAATTTTGCGGACCCTAAAACTTGTGCTCATCAGTATATGTGTTGGTAGTGAAATGGTTTTAGAGGAGAATATTTTACAAGCAAATATAGAATGCTGGGACTGAGAATATACTTTTCAAAAGGTTCGTAGGGTTCATAGGGACTTTGTCTTCCACATGAAGACAGACTGAAATGAAAGGGAATGTTTAACTTACACATGTAAACTAAAAGTTTACCTTAGCACTAGTTGTAATCTTCCAGTTCCTGTGGTTGCAACTAGGCGTCGACAGAATCACTCACCTGCAAGCGTATGCAACTAGTGAAACCGCCGCCATTCTCCAGAAGAAGAAATTTGAGCAGCTAGCAAAGACGACACGGAACACTACGCCTCGACTGGATACATCACGAACAGTGGTGAATCTTTCATCTCATCCCATCAGCAACGCAGCCACAGAAGCACTAGCTAGAGGACTAAACTTTGCCGTCACACCTGAGCGGATTCCTACGGAAGAAATTATTGAATCCGTGGAAACAGTACTCCGGCACACATCTGCGATAGAAGCTGAGAAAATTAGGCAGGAAACCGTTCGAGTTCTACGTGCCAAGCCACCGAAACACAACCTTAAACGAGAGGAGAGGGCAGCTATCAAGGAACTGAAGAACAACGACGAAATTATGATATTAACAACAGGCAAAGGCAATGCTACTGTCATCTTAGACACCATGCAGTACGAAGACAAGATGAAAGAATTATTAATTGATCCCGTCTACAAAGTAATAAGGGGCGGACCCAACGGCGAAGATAATTCGAAAGACGCAGGCCGCGATTAAGGACTCGAGAATTGACGCTGACACAGCCAAGGATCTTACCAGTCTCTCCTAGAATTTACTGTGTTCCAAAGATACATAAGGAAAGTTATCCTTTGAGGCCAATAGTGAATGGGATCAATTCGCCTACTTAGAATTTGGCAAAGTATCTAGCCTGCAAATTAA
The DNA here is from genome assembly GCF_021461395.2 of Schistocerca americana. Taxonomy (NCBI): domain Eukaryota; kingdom Metazoa; phylum Arthropoda; class Insecta; order Orthoptera; family Acrididae; genus Schistocerca; species Schistocerca americana. The sequence goes on along the minus strand of NC_060120.1, from coordinate 673,627,834 downwards.
GATGTCTAGTTGGCAAAACGGACTCTTATGTGAAGAACTCGACGCACTTTATAGAACGCCTAAAGGGAGAGACAATTTTACTTACGGACATTACGGTCAGCTTTGACGTGAAGTCACTATTTACGAAAGTGCCAGCGGATGAAACTATCAGCAACCTTCAGGAGTATGTCCCGCCAGACTTATGCCACCTGGTTAACTTGTGCCTGACTTCAACGTACTTCAAATGGAAAGGAAAATTCTACGAGCAGACAGATGGCGTAGCAATGGGGTCTCCCCTATCTCCGCTGGCAGCCGACATATTCATGGAAGCCTTTGAAGCAACGGCCCTCGATTAGCTCCTTTACGCCCACGTTGCTGGTTCAGATACGTGGAAGACACGTTCGCTATATGACCTCATGGTGAAACGGAGCTAGAAAAGTTTCACGAGTATCTGAGCAACATGAACAGGAAGATGCAGTTCACGCTCGGAGAAGAATGGTGCAATTCCATTTCTAGACTTCGAAGTATACAGGAGAATGGAGGGTACATTGGGTCACAGAGTATATCGCAAGCCTACACATACAGACAGGCATCTGCACGCCAAATCCTATCACCACCCAGCGTAGAAGAACTCTGACATCCGCTCTTTGGCAGTCAGCGCGCAGCGCCTAAGTGATGCTCAAAACATCACACCTGAGCTTAAAAGGCTACGCACAACGTTTCTAGCCAACGGCTACAGCCATAAGTCGATCCACACAGCCCTGTCGACGAACACAAGTAAGAAATATAAACAAGAAATAGACAAACTGCAGCCAACAGTGCACTTATCTTATGTGAAAAATATCACTGACCGAATAGGCTAACACTGGGTTGGGGTACAGACTGTCTTCTATAGTGGTCGTAGGATCCAGGACGTGCTAGGCTCGTGGTGGATACATTACACACTGCAGGCGTTTACAAGGTGGAATGCGAATGTGGAGAGGCATACATCGGCGAGACTGGTAGGCCAGTAGCAACGCACATTCGGGATTACGAGAGCTATATTCGTCTAGGGCAACACAACAAATCCGCAGTGGCAGAACATAAGCAAGACTGCGGAAAAGAAATAAAATTCAGCGAAGCCTATGTGTTGGTCAAGCAGCCGGTTATGACGAAACGCAAACTCAGAGAGGCCGTCGAAATACTTGAACACCCTAATAACATGAACAGGGAGGATGGACTCAGGCTTGCCCCATCTTGACTGCCAGCAATCAGAGCCCAACAGACCGCACTGTCAACACGTGGCACGAGCACTACCGGCGAGTAACTGCCGCCGCGCGACCGACGTCCAGCAGTTGGTAAACAACAGCCAACTTCTCAGTCGACGGCACACAGCACAAGAGCCAAAGACAACAGAGGTTACGTTCTCCCTCCACCGCAATAACCTATTAAAATAAAATTCCCTCTCCTTCTTCCTTAAGTGACCAGTGACCAGTCACAACAAAATATAAAGGACACTGCACAACTAGAACGAACTCCCCCTCCTGGATGATGCCGTCTCTCCCTCCATTTATCCCTCCTATCAACTCTGATCCTCATCCCCCCCTCCTTTCCTCCTCCTTCCTTGGGCTCCCTCTCCCCCCCCCCCCTTCCATCCTGTTTTCTCCCCACCTAACCTCTCCCTACCTCCCTTCTTCCCCCCCCCCCCCCCCGAGTCCTTTTGTATTCCCCTCCTCTGCCTTTCCCACCCCATGTCGCGTCTACCCAGCACCCCCCCGCCACACCCCTCTTATGGGTCCTCATCCTCCATCGGCTCCTTTCTCCCTCCCCCTTCGCTTTTCCTCTCCTTCCCCCCTTTTTTATTTTCCCATCATCTGTCCAGTTTCCCCCCACCTGCTCTCGGCTGTGGTATGTCATGTTTGCCAAACTTTTAGTGCAGTGTGCCAGTGAATGTTCGGTGTTGTTTCGTCTTTTCAAGAGTTGCGAACAGAAACCATGCTGTCGCTGGGTGTGAATTTTATGTCTTTTGTGAACAGAAACCAGACTGTCGCGTGTTTTTTAACTGTCTATTATTTTACCTGTCTGCTTCATATGTATTTTATTAGCATCATCATCCCTTTGTTCTATGTTTTAAGTTCCACGATTTTTTTTCGCCATATTACCATTTAAATTCCGATTTTATCGCCTGTTTTTATTATATATTATCGTCATCTTTTTAAAACAAAGTCTGTAGGCTGAAGAGCGGCATACTAAGCTGCTGCCAGCCCGCCCCCTTCGAGGGGAATCGAAAATCAATAGAGAAGAAAGAAAACTAGAACGAACCATTAGACCCAGAAGAAGGCTGCTGCAACCATGGTCGAAACGTTGGTTTTTCTGCAGCAGCAGTAGCAGCAGTAGTTTTATACATTATGACGTGGTACCATACGCAGAAAACTTTTATATCGACTAAAGAAAATAGTTTTGTTTAGGGGAAGGTGTGGTAAACTCGCCACAGTAAGGGAAGTTGAATTTTCATCAAACAATAGTTATTGATTGAGGCTTACTGCGTGCGCTTTTTGAATGTACATATTATGAAGTATCACACCAGTTTTTAAGTGAAAAAGAAAATAATGTATGGGAACTAAATGCATTTTTCTGAAGGCTTGCATAGTGACATCTTTTTCTTACCTGTAGGTAATGTGGCCAGAGCCCTCACAACAGGAGCTCATGTCTGCTGTTCTGGTTTCCAGACATATTTTCTAGGCATCTTGATGCTCTAGTATCTGTCAAGCAACTGCAACTGAACTTGTTCAATCGGATTTCGGTATTAGGCCAAATATAACTGAGCGGAGACGTATTAAATAATATAATTTAAATCAGAATCTTGACAAAGGGCTAGAATGACGGATGACAACTCTGTATATAAAACGCTTTAGAACTCAGTCTGATCTGTAATATTGTGAGTGAGGTATGGAAGCATAATCTATTGTTGAGGTATACACTGTGGCCACTTCTCCTGACGAGTGGTGTGGCCACCTCTACCGATCGGACACCATGTCGGCATAAGTGGTTCACAGATTACACCATCAAAACGAAAGAAATAACAACATTTGTAAGTCAAATGACGTTGTTTCAGTATTGGTACTATAAAGCAGTAGTACTTCACGTATTAGTGAGATAAGAAGAATGATACAAATTACAAGGGGCGTTCAATAAGTGATGGAACACCATTTTTTTCTGAAAGCAAGTTGGCTCCATCCAGGATTCCAATGCACCGTATTATCACCATTCTTTTGGTTAGAATACCCTATTTTTGAACATAATCTCTTTGTTTAGTGCGATGGTCTTACGTCACCTTACTAGGAGGGTCTGTATGCCCGCGTGATACTACTTTACTGGTCGACGCCGGAGCCAACGTCTTGATGCATCAATACCATCCCCGTCATCCACAGTTATGCAGTAGTGCGTTTGACTGTCATGCAGCGATCACCTCGGATGAGTGTGTCCGCACGTTCCAACATTGCAGGAGCCACGCCTGTGCGGTGCCGGACGGCACGCAGAAGATCTGACAGGTTTGTGCAGCCTTGTTGCGATGATGACAGACACCTCACCCAACAACTCTCCTTGCTTTTGCTCACTGTCAGGTCTCCGTAGACATTCTGCAAGCGCCTATGAATATCTGCGATGCTGTCGGACACCGTTTTAAACCTTTTCATGTAGTATTTCACTACATTCGTGTTCCACGCCCATAAAGTTCATGTGGCAGCATTTAAAATGAATTCGGCGTTATTGTGAACAACTCCTCTCATTTTGGCGAGATGGCACTGAAATCTTCAGTTTACAGTGAAGCGATTCCATCCTAGCGTGTTAACCGATGAACCTGACAAAGACGTCAATCTCTCTTTTAATTTCTCGTTCTTCTGTACTTTCATCAGAAAGTAAGGGAGAGTGTTGTGTGTAGAGCATAATGTAACTAAGAGCACACTATGATTTTGGGTCGCACTTCGATCTGGTGACTTGAATGATTTCAGAATCAGGTGAAGGTATGCGCTCTTGAGACCGCCATTAGCAGTTCTCGCCATTTTCTACAGATTTTCTCTTTCTGACACGTGAGGTTGTACTACAGAATATATTAAAGCTATTTGAAATATGTTGTCACGTAGAAGAAGGTGTAATTAGATGAATGACGAATACTAATTTCACTTAACGAAGGTTTATTCTGCACTTGCACGTACAAGAGCGCGTAGCGAACTGCCTCAGGCCAAAACACATACAGTATACATACAGCTACAGAACATTCCCGTAAAATGATTCTTGACATTTGTGGATACTTATAGAATGTACTGGAACCGAATATAAAAATTAAAATAGTACAGGCCAGGTGAGTTTTGAACTCACGACCCTCCCTGCAAGAGTTTAGTAGCATATCCACCACACCAAAGTGTTACTCAACGTTGGTTGCGACAGTATCGCAAATTCTTCGGGTACAAAATTTTATGGTGAGTAAAATGCTATATACGATGGTTGAAACTTTAATAGTGGCAACAATTTATTTACAGCTTGTACAAAATAGATACGTGTTTCAAAATTTTACTGACCTTCAGAGTAGTCACCAGCATTGTGTATAACCTCTTCCCAGCGATGTGGAAGCCGTAGGATACTCTTAGCAGTGCCAGTTGCGTTGACAGTTCGAGCGGCGCTGTCTATTGCCCGACGAATTTGTAGCAGTTCTGAAGCGAATGCCGTCAAGTGTTTCCTTCAGTTTAGAAATAGAGTTGAACTCACGATGGCATAAGTCAGGTGAGTGCAGTAGGTCGTATAGCCCTTAGGGGCCCCATCAGTCAAACAAATCAGTAACAGCTTGCACTGTACGTGCTTGAGCATTGTCTTGCAAAATAATGGTCAGGTCCTGCAGAAAGTGTCATAACTTCTGTCTATATGCAGTTCATTTTGGAACACAACCTACGGCCAGCTTAGAGACAGATTTTATGACACTTTCTGCAGGACCTGACCATCATTTTGCTGGACAATGCTCAAGCACGTACAGTGCAAGATGTTACTGATTTTTTTGACTGATACCGTTGCTAAGTGCTATACCACCTACTGCACTCCCCTGACTTAAACCCTCGTAAGTTCAGCTCGATTTCTAAACACTTGACCGCATTCGCTTCAGAACTGCTACAAATTTGTCGGACAATAGACCGCTCCGCTCGAACTGTAAACACAACTGGCACTGCTAAGAGTATCCTACGACTTCCGCATCGCTGGCAACGGGTTATACACAATGCTGGTGACTATTTTGAAGGTCAGTAAAACTTTGAAACACGCGTCTATTTTGTACGAGCTGTAAATAAATAGTTGCCACTATTAAAGTTCCAACCCTCGTATTTTTAGAACTATTTACGTAGTTTGTGCACAGTTGTGCCATTTTCGTCGTTCGTGCACAATCTTTTGCCTTGAAACAGGTCTTTTACCATGGAACACGTAATAACTGCAAATGAACCGAGTTTCTTTAATGTCTTAACAATGTTACCTATCTTGAAAATGGAAATTTATGTAGGTTTCCAATATTTCAAAATGTATTTAACCTGTAATTGGACTTTGATAATACTTCCTCTTAATTTGATTTCATATTCATAGTTCAGTGATAATGTAACAGATAGACAATTAAATGCGGGACTGATAAAATTTTCTGGACTACAACGCTTTTAAAGTTCTTTGGAGTATCTGTTCCTTGGTACATGAGCACGTTGTACGCTGGAACAGTTTTTCACGTTTGGAAAAACATTAATTTTCCAAAATAGTTTTTAAGATTTCAGAAAAAAGCTGCAGCACATAAAAAATGAATGCCGTCATTTAAAAATGGAATAAGCAAATATATTACTTCTATTACGATGCTGACCAGAGGCCATTTTCCTACGGATCCTAGACTTGTATCTGAATCTCTAATAATGACTTTCTTTCTTATCATGTTCTTGACAGCTCATCACTTCATACAGTGTCTACTCCTTGATTATTAATATCAAGAAATATCAAAACTTGTGTCCACTTCGACGTTGTAAAAAGAAAGCCGCCCGGCGTGGCCGAGCGGTTCTAGGCGCTTCAGTCTGGGACCGTGCGGCCGCTACGGTCGCAAGTTCGAATCCTGCCTCGGGCATGTATGTGTGTGATGTCCTTAGGTTAGTTAGGTTTAAGTAGTTCTAAGTTCTAGGGGACTGATGACCTCAGATGTTAAGTCCCATAGTGCTCAGAACCATTTGAAATAAGAAAAAGATTTTGGCGAAATGTGTTTTCACTATTTAAAACTTTTAAAGGCGAAAATTTATAAACGAGATTCCTATTTTGTTAACAGGTAATTAAGCTGAGGCTGGAAACATAAACTTCCGTTTCTTGATACGCAGTACTGTAAATGTAGTGTTGTAGGCTACAAAAAAAGTTGTGGTGTGGATGTTATGCGAACTAGATTTCAAAATGTTTGGTGGGTAACTGAGTCTTGATTGTGTCAACGGGTGGATAAGGAAGGGACTATAGCTGGCAGCTATGATAGATTCCAGCCCGACTGAGCGGATTTCTGAATTAAAAAGCGATAGTTCGTTAAATCGATACTCATAATAATCTAATGAGGTGAAGTGTCCTTCCCGTCATTTCTACATCTACATCTGCATCTAAATCCGCACTCTTCGTTTCCTTATGAAGTGTATGGCAGAGGGCACTTCCCTCTGAACCAGCTATTAGGGCTTCTTCACGTTGCATTCATGTGTGGATCGCAGGAATAATGATTGCTTAAACGCAGCTGTGTGTGTACTGTAATTAATCTGGTCTTGTCTTTGCAATACATACGTGATTTCAGTTTATTCCTAGATTCTTCCTTTAAAGCTGGTTCTTGAAACTTTCTAAGTAGGCTTTCTCCGAATAGTATCCGCCTGTCTTCAAATTCTGCCACTTTCTACAGCATCTCTGTGACCCTCCCCCACGAGTGAAACAAACCCGTGACAGTTCGTGCTGTCTTTCTCTTTACATGTTCAAAGTCCCTATTTGGTACGGTTCCCGCACATGTGAGCAATATTCTAGGATAGGTTGCACGAGTGATTTGCAAGCAATCTCCTTAGTAGACTGAATGAAATTTTTACTCTGCAGCGGAGTGTGCGCTGATACGAAACTTCCTGGCAGATTAAAACTGTGTTCCGGACCGAGACTCGAGCTCGGGATCTTTGCCTTTCGTAGGCAGGTGGTCTACCATCTGAGCTACCGAAGCACGACTCACGACCCGTCCTCACAGCTCCAATTTCATCAGTACCTCATCTCCAACCTTCCAGGCAAACATCCTGAGTTCGAGTCTCGGTCTAGACACAGTTTTAATCTGCCAGGAAGTTTCCTTAGTAGACTGATTGCGTTTCCCTAGTATACCATCAATGAACTGAAGTCTGCCACTTGCTGTACCTACGACTGACTCAAATGCTTTTCTGAAATCGAGAAATACTGCTTCCACTTGATTACCTTGATCCATGGATTTCAGGATGCCATGAGAAAAAACTACGAGTTAAGAGTTAAACAGCATATGATAGACGCTTTCGGAATCTATGAAGGTTGGCATGGACGAGATCATTTTGTTCCAGGTTCCTCAGTACATTTGAGCTAATTACATGTTCTGAGATTCTACGAGGGTTAAATGAAAAGCAATGCCTCCACCTTCGTTAATTGGGTTTGAATGGGAATATTTTAATAAATCAAATGCAGAAATAATCCTTAGAATATGATCTTTAATGACCGATATTCACTTTTCCACATCATTACCAGTCAATTGGACACATTTCAGCCAACGATGAACAAGTTTTCTGAAGCTGTTACGGAAGAAGTAGACATTCTGTTTCCGCAACCAGTCTTACAGTTCCCTCAAGGTCTTCATCAGAAGCAAAATGATGTCCCCGCAGATCGTCTTTCATCACTGGGAACAGATGGAAGTCAGACAGTGCTAAATCTGGACTGTATGGAGGATGCTGTACGGTGGTGAGATTCAGTCTCTGAAGTTCTGCTGTGGCGGCACGTGAAGTATGTTGTTTGGGATTGTCATGCTGCAGGAAAACATTTCCCTTTTCCTTTCGGACTCTTGTTAGCCGTCATTTCAGAGCTCGCAGCGCTGTGATGTAACGCTCTGAATTTGTTGTTGTTCCACTATCAAGGAAATCAACATGGATAACACCATCTGCGTCCCAGAACACTGTGGCCATGATTTTTCCACCTGAGGGCTGGGTCTTGAATTTATTTTTCTGGGGCGAGTCTTTGTGTCGATATTCCATAGACTGACGTTTCGTCTCCGGGTCGCAATGGTGTGCCCACGTTTCGTCTCCTGTCACAACTGAATGGAGAAAGGTGTCACCTTCATTCCCGTAACGCGATAGGAGGTCCTGGAAAAATTCGTCTCTGCACTGTCATTTCAAGAGTCATCATCAGGGGTACCCATTGTGCACAGATCTTCCGATAGCCAAGCAAAGCAATAATGTGATCCACACGTTCTTGTGCTTGCAGTTTCTCTCTGAATGATATGACGATCGTCCTGGACCAATCTGTCAACATTTTTTTTGTGAAGCTCGGTGGTTGCTGCCACAGGACCACCAACTCTTTGTTTGTCACACATGTCAGATGTTTCCGCCTCAACATCTCTAAAATTACTCGCCCAACGACGCACAGTACTCACATCAACACAATAACCATAAACTGCTTTCATTCTCTGATGAATATCCTTTGGGGTGACACCTTCTGCTGTCAAGAATTCAATGCACGTTGCTTAAATCGCATTGACCGACCGTCAGCGCAGGGTTCAATACTTTACACTGTAACATCAAAATCGATCAATGCTAAGGCTTTCCACTGACTGGAGTCGTAGAGAAGAGGCTACAGAACAAGCCAGTACCTGCCGCAAACCAATGCTGCCAACTGTTGAAGAGTTACAAAGGTGGAGGCAGTACTTTTCAGTCAACCCTCGTACAACCAATGGGTGTCAAGGAAGTTCGACGGTACTTTTGGGTAGATCACTTCTGCTACCCTTCTTGCAGGCGGGTTTGACCTGAGCTTTCTTCCAATTACTGGGCACGGTTTTTTGTTCAAGGGATCTACGGTAGATTACGGTTAAAAGAGGGGCTAACTCAACCGCATGTTAGGTGTTTAGCTGGACAGGGATCCCCTATAGCCTTGGGGCTTTGTTCAGTTTTTGCGATTTCCGCTATTTTTCAACACCACTGAATATGTACATCGCCCTTCTTTTCAGTGGTGCGAGAATTAAACTGGGGCGCTATGTCTGGATTTTCCTTTGTAAAGAAACATTTAGAAACGGAGTTCAGCGATTCTATCTTTGCTTTGCTACCCTCAATTTCAGTCCCTGTCTCGTTCCTTGAGTGTCTGGACACTGACTTAAGCATCACTAAGAGCCTTTATATATGGCCAGAATTACTTTGGGATTTGGGATTTATATTTCGATAATATTCACCTACCGTAGTCGTTGAAGGCTTAACGAATTGTTATCTTGACATCCAAACGCGTTTCGATTCAGTGCCCCACTAGCTATAGCCCTATGCTTTGTTTTACTCCTACTGTGCAGTAGTCTCTTTCTCTTTACAAGTTTCTTTACAGTGTCTGTATACTATGGAGGGTCTCTCTCGTCATGAAATCTTCTACTAGGTACGTTCGTCCAGTACATGATCAACTATTAATTTAAATTACAGCCATAATTCTTCTGCTTGCTGCTCTTGAGAGCTAAATGCGTTGAGTTCCTTATTGACATATGACATTACTGCCTCTTTATCTAGGTTGTTGAAAACATAAATCCTTCTGCTTGTTTAAGTTACCCTTTGTATTTGGTAATCACTATTGCTGCATTGTCTCAAGATCACTGATACCAGTTTCTACATGGGTATCCTCAAACAGTTCTAACAATCTGTTCTAGGTCGTTCTCAGAGACGCATTTGGTAATGTTTCACAGGACGTCTTGCCACATTCAGCCCTTACAAAACTATAACTTTCCCAGTTCGATTGTTGCATGACTGAAGTGTCCTTTATGCTGATAGTACGACTTGGCAAATGACTTACTACTAAAACTTACGTTTTTCTCTAAAGTTTTCGGTTGCATCTGGAGGTGAATCTGGTGGTCGATAGGAGGATTCGATTACAATTTTATGTCCACCCTTGATACTGGGTTTTGCCCAAACAATCTCGCATGTAGTTTCAATTTCTGACAGATATGAGTTTTTTATCTACTGCGACAAATGCAACACAACTGTTTAACATTAGCCTATCTTTTCGGTATGTACTTAAATTTTCCCCGAAAATCGTACTGCTATCAATTTTGGGGCTTAATCAACTGTCTATACCTAGTATTACGCGAGCATCACTGCCTTTTTCGAGTGATTCAAACCCTTGAACTTTGTTGTGAATGCTTCAGCAGTTATTCACTAGGATTTTAATAGTCTACTCTTAAGGGGCATTCCTTTTACTGCTGTTTCTGTGTCTCTTACACATATAAGCACTGTATGGAGAGTCGCCTAATCTAGAAAACCCTTTTATGCACCCGACACAAGTCAGCTGTCTGGGTAGCAGCTACTGCTGCGTAGTGCACACATGACCCATTTAGGGGGGGGGGGGGGGGGGTCCTACTGTTGTCAACGCTATGTCGCGCACGTTCAGGAAGTTGCAGCCAAACTTGTCACAGAAACTTGGAAGTCTCTCGTTCAGTTTCATCACAAGGAACAATGCTCGTGCACTGAAGCGTTTAGAGGCGCATATTATTAACGACTGGTAATCAAAAAGCACGTGGCCAGTAATATGCTAGCAAATGCTAAACCATTAGTTTCCATCGGGCACGTTTGGAAGACACACTGCAAAGTACAGATATCACCTGTCTGCTTTTAACCTGAAATCATCAAAATGGTGTGCATAAGCCAGTCATCGAAATCCATTAAGCGCAGAATGGTTACCATAAAAAGAATAAATGTCATTCTCAAGACATCGCATTACTTGGCGTACAACGATGGTGCCACCCTTCAAACTTGAACGAAATCTCGGGCTACTACAGGTAAGTCTGTCATCATAATTTAAAAAAAAAAATAATAAAAGTATGTAGAAGTAAAGCGGGTTAACGGAAATCAAGCGTTGCTGAGGGAATTGGATCCGGAAATGAGACGCCAAAATTAATAGACGAGTTCTGCTATTTGGGCAGCAAAACAAGTGAGACACCAGAAGTAGGCAGGATATACTCGTAAAATACAGACTGGTAAAGCGTTTCTGAAAAAGAGAGGTTTGTTAACATTGATTATAAATTTAATGTTCGGAAGAAAGTGAAACTGAACGATACGCAGTTCAGACAAGAAGAGAATAGTAGTTTTTTTTTATGTGATGCTACAGAAGAATATTGAAGAGTCGTAGAGTGGACTGAATTACTAATGAGGAGGAAGAAGAAATTCGTGGTCAACATGACTAAAAGAAGGGACCAGTTTGGGACCTATCTTGAAGCGTCGACGAATCCTCAATTTTGTAATGGAGGGAAGTGTGAGAGAGTCCAAGGGTTGAATACAATAAACAGGCTCAAATGGATGTAGGTTACAGCAGCTACGCAGATATGAAGAGGCTTGAAGAGGATAAACTGGCGTGGAGAGCTGCATCAAATCACTCTTCACACTGAAGACCACAACAACAACAAACGAGTCTTGTACTTATGCTTAAAGCGCTTGCGCGAGTTCTTACACCGCAACACTGTTGCGTCACCGGTGAAAGTTGATGTCTTGTACCGGTAGGTTTAAGCGACACGAAAATGTGGAATGCAGCAGCATCTAGCGGCAGGAGCTGAAACATCAACTCTCGACGCAGCTGCTGCTGCCACTTAACGGTGTGTCTCGGAATTATCAGAACGGGTCTGAAACGGACGGCGCTACAGTTTCGGTACTACTACTACAGGATGATGGATGCTTGTGCTTCAACCTCCCTCTACCACGAGGTCATTGAAATGGGACAGAAGCTCGTGTTGGGAGGCAATGATGAAGGAAACCGGCCTTGCTCTTTTCAAAGGAACCATTACAGTATTTGACTTAAGCGATTTAGGTAAACCATAGCAAGCGGCACACGAAAGTGTGACGGAGATCCGAATCGCTATTCTCCAGAGTGCCAATCCAGTGTGGTTACACCGCGGCACAATGCTCAGGTTTTATTATTGAAACAAGAAATTTCACACTGAGCACTCTTTTTATTTTTCGAAATCACTTAACTTGAGTCGTTAACACCTACATTTAATAGGAAACTGTATATGTGGAAGATGCGGAGCTGCTCCCGGTGTCTCGAGTTAGAGCAATATTGGTTTCGTGTCTTAAGCGTTATGACTGTGATTCACATATCTTCTCGTGCACTATGGGCAAATAAATGTAATTTGTCTTCCATCCTGCTGCAAGCGTTACGTGTTGATCTGAATGTCACTGAGTAAACCTCATTCCATATCTTTCCATCCCATAAAATATTCCATACTTAACAAGGGCCTGTCATGAGATTTTCATAGCTAGAGAGACTAACCATTACTCCGGGGTCTCTAATGACAGAAAAAAAAGTCGTGTGACTAGGGCCTCCAGTCGGGTAGACCGTTCGCCTGGTGCAAGTCTTTCGTTGCATGTGCTCGGGGCGGACGTCTAAGACATCCGTTTAAGTTCGTTGTTGACCGATTAACTCAGTTTTTTTTAGAGGGCAGCTAACCCTCTGACCGAACACGCTGAGCTACCGTGCCGGCCACTCAGCTACCGGGGGCGGACCTAATGACAGTCGCCTCCTAGTGTTTGTCCCCTAGTTCCGCAAACAAGTATAAACAGAATCGTCAGTAGGTTTTTGACTGCATATATTAGAAATAATAATAATAGCAAATAAATCAACAAAACTTTACCGAGCGGGGTGGCGCAGTGGTTAGACACTGGACTCGCATTCGGGAGGACGACGGTTCAACCCGCGTCCGGCCATCCTGATTTAGGTTTTCCGTGATTTCCCTAAATCACTCCAGGCAAATGCCGGGATGGTTCCTCTCAAAGGGCCGACTTCCTTCCCTATCCTTCCCTAATCTGATGAGACCGATGACCACGCTGTCTGGTCTCCTTCCATAAAACCAACCAACCAACAGAACTTAAAAGTCCAAGCCATAACTTTTGCGTCTTGCTGTTGTTCATTCGAAATTTGTTACTAGTTTCAGTTGCGTAACCACTTGTCTACCAGCCTTCAGCAAGCGCGAGGTTTCAATAAAGAATAACGAGTTGTTATTTTGATGGACTATAAGGAAATCGATATTACTGTTCTGTTTATTAAAAAGAATCATTTTTGTGTCCACATTTCCAATTTTTTTCTTAGAGGGTGTCCAGCGATAAGAACAGTTGAAGATGTTATTTGAAATATGCATGTTCTTAAAATGTAGTTAATGATCCAGAAAACGACTGCCGGCCGGAGTGGCCGAGCGGTTCTAGGCGCTACAGTGTGGAACCGCGCGGCCGCTACGGTCGCAGGTTCGAATCCTGCCTCGGGCATGGATGTGTGTGATGTCCTTAGGTTAGTTAGGTTTAAGTAGTTCTAAGTTCTAGGGACTGATAACCTCAGACGTTACGTCCCATAGTGCTCAGAGCCATTTGAACCATTTTGAACAAAAAACGACTCATATTGTATTTACTTCTGCGGTTTCCTAGTATTAATGTCGTACACACCGCAGGAAAAAAACGCAACACCCTCAAGAACTACGTTCAGTGGCACCAGGGTTTAATATGTGCACAGTGAGGGCTTGTAGCGCTAGTTATTCGTTTGTCTCGGTCATTGGTGATATGGAGTCCTGTATATGTGCCCTCTGTTTTGAGTGTGCAGACGGTAACTGTGCTGAATTTAGAAGTGAACAATGTGTAAAACATTCAGTTTAGTGTACAACCATGCCCCGCCGAAGAGTACGTACTCCTGTCAAACAACTTCTGTCATTTGATTAGGGTCGCATTGTGGACCTGCGGGAAGCTGCATGCAAGTATCAACTGGTTACTGTATATGTTGGGCGCAATGTATCGGTGGTGTGTCGCTGGACGTCCACGTGGTACAGATGCACATCAAGACCGACGCATTGTGTAGCAGCTGCGGCCGACCGAGCATCATCCAGGGAAGAAATATGGGCACGTGCTGCGCATGATGTGTCACCAAGGACCATTGGGAACCGTCTGCTCGTAGAAGGGCTTATATAAGTTGTGTCTCTGGCCAGACCACCACTGACATCACGACACTGCCAAGCACGTCTACTCTGGCGTCGTGAAAGAGCCGACTGAGGAGTGTGGTAGCACTTCTGTGGCGAGACTAGGTTCTGTCAGCATGCAAGTGGTGGCGGACGTACATGTGTACGGCGTAGCCCTGGTGAGCGGCCTATTCCGGAGTAGACTCACCCATGACATGCAGGTCTCAACCAGATGTCCTGGCATGGGGGGGGGGGTCAGATCTGGTGTGTCTGCAGCGTAAAGTAACCAGTACCTGCTACATTACACAGGTTGTTATGCCCATGCTACCGTCATTTCTTAGACAGGAAAGTGATGTGCTTTTTCAGCGGAACAACGATCGTCCACATACGGCTGCGGCGACCCAACGTGCTCTTCATGGTGTTCAGCAACTGAACTGCCATGGCCAGAAGGATCACCAGATAGATCTCTTTCCAACTGAACGCTTAAGGGACGTGGTGAAGCGAGAAACTTACTTGATCTCCAGAGCCTTAAAGAACCCTCGCCGAATTGCAATAAAAGGTGCAAGATGCTAGGGACAATCTATCCAGGCTGTCACTCGGCCCCTTTGTTTGGGCACCCTTTACTTTGATATGTATGTTTCATTATATCTGAATTGGTTATCATATACAGGGTGGTCCATTGATCGTGACCGGGCCAAATATCTCACGAAATAAGCGTCAAACGAAAAAACTGCAAAGAACATAACTTGTCTAGCTTGAAGGGGGAAACCAGATGGCGCTATGATTGGCCCTCTAGATGGCGCTGCCATAGGTCAAACGGATATCAACTGCGTTTTTTTTTTTTTTAAATAGGAACCCCCATTTTTATTACATATTCGTGAAGTACGTAAAGAAATATGTATGGTTTAGTTGGACCACTTTTTTCGCTTTGTGATAGATGGCGCTGTAATAGTCACAAACGTCTAAGTACGAGGTGTCACGTAACATTCCGCCAGTGAGAACGGTATTTGCTTCGTGATACATTACCCGTGTTAAAATGGGCCGTTTACCAATTGCGGGAAACGTCGAATTGTGTTGATGTATGGCTATTGTGATCAAAATAACAACGGGCGTGTGCTATGTATGCTGCTCGGTATCCTGGATGACACTGTTCGCAGCATAGTTACGTTATTTAAGGAAACAGGAAGTGTTCAGCCACATGTGAAACATCAACCACGACCTGCAACAAATTATGATGCCCAAGTAGGTGTTTTAGCTGCTGTCGCGGCTAGCCCGCACATCAGTAGCAGACAAATTGCGCGAGAATCGGGAATCTCAAAACCGTCGGTGTTGAGAATGCTACATCAACATCTATTGCACTCTTACCATATTTCTATGCACCAGGAAATGCATGGATACGACTTTGAACGTCGTGTACAGTTCTGCCACTGGGCACAAGAGAAATTACGGGACGATGATAGATTTTTTGCACACGTTCTATTTAGCGACGAAGCGTCATTCACCAACAGCGGTAACGTAAACCGGCATAATGTGCACTATTGGGCAACGTAAAATCCACGGTGGCTGCGACAAGTGGAACATCAGCGACCTTGGCGGGTTAATGTATGGTGCGGCATTATGGGAGGAAGGATAATTGGCCCCCGTTTTATCGATGGCAATCTAAATGGTGCAATGCATGCTGATTTCCTACGTAATGTTCTACCGATGTTACTACAAGATATTTCACTGCATGACAGAATGGCGATATACTTCCAACATGATGGATGTCCGGCACATAGCTCGCGTGCGGTTGAAGCGGTACTGAATAGCATATTTCATGACAAGTGGATTGGTCGTCGAAGCACGTTCACCGGATCTGACGTCCCTGCATTTCTTTCTGTGGGGAAAGTTGAAGGATATTTGCTATAGTGATCCACCGACAACCCTGACAACATGCGGCAGCGCATTGTCAATGCATGTGCGAACATTACGGAAGGCAAACTACTCGCTGTTGAGAGGAATGTCGTTACAGTATTGCCAAATGCATTGAGATTGACGGATGTCATTTTGAGCATTTATTGCATTAATGTGGTATTTACAGGTAATCACGCTGTAACAGCATGCGTTCTCAGAAATGATAAGTTCACAAAGGCACATGTATCACATTGGAACAACCGAAATAAAATGTTCAAACGTATCTATGTTCTGTATTATAATTTAAAAAACCTACCTGTTACCAACTGTTCGTCTAAAATTGTGAGCCATATGTTTGTGACTATTACAGCGCCATCTATCACAAAGCGAAAAAAGTGGTCCAACTAAAACATTCATATTTCTTTACGTACTACACGAATATGTAATAAAAATGGGGGTTCCTGTTTTAAAAAACACAGTTGAATCCGTTTGACCTATGGCAGCGCCATCTAGCGGGCCAACCATAGCGCCATCTGGTTTCCCCCTTCAAGCTAGACGAGTTTCGTTCTTTGTAGTTTTTCCGTTTGACGCTTATTTCGTGAGATATTTGGCCCGGTCACTGTCAATGGACCACCCTGTATACCTACTATGACGTTCTACCTGTCAGGTCATTGGTCAATAAAACGGCTTTGTCTCCGGGCGTTGCACTTTTTTCCCGGCTGTGTATTTTCACCATGAAACAGTTTTATTGTAATACGTTCGTACGATGCTCATAAGAACCGCAAAAAGATTTGTGTGTCCGCCACAGCCACAGCTGCCCCTACGTAAACAGGCAGAAAAAACTGGTAACTGAAATATCCTGGAATACTGTTGGCACAATATTAAATCTAACGTTGGGTAAATGTCTCATGCTTACATGTCTAAAACTACTGTTGTGTGGATAAATTAATAAACGATGTTTGTAAAGACATTTTAACATTGCACAGGCTAGCATGAGATGTCACGTCATTGAATTATGGCGTATGAATTATTGATATTAACCTTGATTTGTAGAAATATTGCTATACCTAATTGTCGAGGGCGTACGCTGAAAAGTAATGCCTCTGAATTTTGTATGTGAAAATTCTTGAAGTTTTTTTAAATAAAACAAACTTTGTTACCATTTTACATCTTTGTTATTCACTTCTACATATTTATTTCTCCACATAAAACAAACTTCGTTACCACTCTGCATCTTTATTATTCACTTCTACATATTTATTTCTCAACATAGTTATCGTGGCGACGAATACATACCTCCAAAAAAGAGACCAGTTTGTTGATACCGTCACTGCAGAATCTTTGATTTTGTTGTGGGAGCCACAAACTCACCTCTGCTTGCTCTGTTTCATCACTATCAAAGTGAAGTCCTTACGATTTGGAAACAGATGAAAGCCGGAGGGGACCAAGTCTGGACTTTATGGAGGATGATGAGGGACAGCGAGCCCAAGACGCCGGATTTTAGCAGATGCCGCAGCGTTCGTGTGTGGTCTGGCATTGCCATTCTGAAGGGAAGAGTGCTCCTTGTGTAGACGAACTCTTCGGATTGGTGCTTTCAATTTTCTGAGATGTTTCTCACGCACTGACGTAGTTGCGTTGAACATTGCAATCTTACACGCTACAATTCGGAGCCCTATTCTGCCAGAAAGTTGCAACTTGCGTTAGCGAACTGGGAAAGTCGACCAAGTATTCTGCATGACATGTAATACCTAAGCCGATATTGAGAACAGAGTAAAAAATTCGGAGGCATTACTTTTCAGCACGTCCTCGTACCAATAAAGGCATAAAAAATTTTTCATTTGACAACACTCTCAGGAAGCGAAGGCAGCATATAATGTGCCGAAGAGTGAAGGTAGCATGTAATGTACTGAAGAATGTGTGACTGAAGGTGACTTAGGTCTTATACAGGGTGAGTCACCTAACATTACCGCTGGATATATTTCGTAAATCACATCAAATACTGACGAATCGATTCCACAGACCGAACATGAGGAGAGGGGCTAGTTTAATTGGTTAATACAAACCATAAAAAAATGCACGGAAGTATGTTTTTTAACACAAACCTACGTTTGTTTAAATGGAACCCCGTTAGTTTTGTTAGCACATCTGAACATATAAACAAATACGTAACCAGTGCCGTTTGTTGCATTGTAAAATGTTAATTACATCCGGAGATATTGTAACCTAAAGTTGACGCTTGAGTACCACTCCTTCCCTGTTCGATCGTGTGTATCGGAGAGCACCGAATTACGTAGGGATCCAAAGGGAACGGTGATGGACCTTAGGTACAGAAGAGACTGGAACAGCACATTACGTCCACATGCTAACACCTTTTTATTGGTCTTTTTCACTGACGCACATGCACATTACCATGAGGGGTGAGGTACAAGTACACACATGGTTTCCGTTTTGAATTACGGAGTGGAATAGAGTGTGTCCCGACATGTCAGGCCAATAGATGTTCAATGTGGTGGCCATCATTTTCTGCACACAATTGCAGTCTCTGGTGTAATGAATGTCGTACATGCCGCAGTACATCTGGTGTAATGTCGCCGCAGGCTGCCACAATACGTTGTTTCATATCCTCTGGGGTTGTAGGCACATCACGGTACACATTCTCCTTTAACGTACCCCACAGAAAGAAGTCCAGAGGTGTAAGATCAGGAGAACGGGCTGGCCAATTTATGCGTCCTCCACGTCCTATGAAATGCCCGTCGAACATCCTGTCAAGGGTCAGCCTAGTGTTAATTGCGGAATATGCAGGTGCACCATCATGCTGATACCACATACGTCGACGCGTTTCCAGTGGGACATTTTCGAGCAACGTTGGCAGATCATTCTGTAGAAACGCGATGTATGTTGCAGCTGTTTGGGCCCCTGCAATGAAGTGAGGACCAATGAGGTGGTCGCCAATGATTCCGCACCATACATTTACAGTCCACGGTCGCTGTCGCTCTACCTGTCTGAGCCAGCGAGGATTGTCCACGGACCAGTAATGCATGTTCCGTAGATTCACTGCCCCGTGGTTTGTGAAACCCGCTTCATCGGTAAACAGGTAGAACTGCAACGCATTCTCTGTTAATGCCCATTGAGAGAATTGCACTCGATGATTAAAGTCATCACCATGTAATTGCTGATGTAGTGACACATGAAACGGGTGAAAGCGGTGACGATGCAGTATGCGCCTGACACTACTTTGACTCAGTCCACCGGCTCTCGCAGTGTCCCGTGTACTCATGTGTGGGTTCATGACAACAGCAGCTAACACACCAACTGCACCCGCTTCTCCTGTGACGGGCCGGTTACGGACCCGTTTGTGTGCTACGACCATACCTGTTACATACAGTTGGCGGTAGATGTTTTGCAATGTGCGGCACGTTGGAGGCTCTCTGTCCGGGTACCGTTCTGCATACACCCTGCAGGCTTCAGCTGCATTTCGTCGACACTCGCCATAGATGAGTATCATCTCCGCCTTTTCGAATACACCATGGTCACAGTTCCTACAACACTGCACTATCACAGACGTCTGGTAACACGGTGTACTACAGTTGGTCTGTGTGCGGAGACGAATGCAGAATAACAATAGCAGCAAGCGCTGCTCGCCGACCGTGGCCCGTGTTTGTTACAACACGCAACTGAACGTCGGAGGTTTCAAGCGTCAACTTTAGGTTACAATATCTTTGGATGTAATTAACATTTTACAATGCAACAAACGACACTGATTACGTATTTGTTTATATATTCAGATGTGCTAACAAAGTTAACGTGGTTCCATTTTTAAAAAGAACGTAGGTTTATGTTAAAAAACATACTTCCGTGCATATTTGTATGGTTTGTATTAAACAATTACACTAGCCCCTCTCCTCACGTTCGGTCTGTGGGATCGGTTCGTCAGTATTTGATGTGGTTTACGAAACATATCCAGCGGTAACGTTAGGTGACTCACCCTATATAAGGTGGAATTCTGAGAGGAAGTTTTCTTTGGAAGCACAAATATCGAGCTCAGGGAGTTAAACTAGGAATGCGGTTTCTTCCCAAACACCCCCTCTATTATCTCGGGGAAGACTTTTCTTCCAAATGAATGAATCCCATTTATCCCAGCGAAAAATTCCAATTTATTAAGGACTACGTATGGATTTTTAGCTCTTCAATCCTATTTAAACACTGACGTATGAAATTGCATTCGTTCCGTCCCACAACAGTTTATGTGTATAGGTTCCGCGTTAGCAGAGCTATCTACCGTAAAACGTGTTATGATCGATACCGATAGCAATAATTAAAGACGGTGGGAATCTTACACCCCGTACAGGTCGGCATTTCGCGATACAGAAATTATTGCAGGTACGTCTAAGCTGCAGGCGCTCACTGCTGGACTCATTCATTTCGTCATTTCCCTGTCGGCTACTATTGCTGCCATTCTTTGCTGTGAAACAGGAACAACAAAGTGGTCTCATCTTACTAAAACCGCTTATTACTGATAATATGAAGAGGCGACAGAATCAATTCAGTTCATCTTTATCTTAAAACGATTAAAGTAATAAATGAAATTAGAACATTTCTTTATTACTTGTGCAGTTGTTTTTTAGGAGCATCTTTTTCTCTCCTTAATAAACTTCTTATTTTCCTGTTCTGGTTGTAACGTAGTTTGAATAATCGTAAAGGCACAGCAAAAGTTTTCACTCAGTTAAAAAATCAGTTTACGTGTCACTTCGTCCTTCACTATATTTGTACTGACGACTGCTTCAATTTTTTTTCTGTGACAAGAAGGATACCTATTGCAACTTCTGTATTTAAATCTGTGTGTCTGTACTTAAATTGCTGAATGACTGAGACCCACAATATCCTAGCGCAACGCAATCTGACTTAAAAAAAAAAAGAAAAAAAAACTGACTTCAAATAATTAATTCAAAAGAACGGTCCTGACTAAAAAGAAATCCTAGCAATAACCTATACATTTCAACACTATGTATTTTTTTTACCTTAATAATGTGACATACAGTTCAGACACGAATACAAATCGTTCAAATGGTTCAAATGGCTCTGAGCACTATTGGACTTAACTTCTGTGGTCATCAGTCCCCTAGAACTTAGAACTACTTAAACCTAAGTAACCTAAGGACATCACACACATCCATGCCCGAGGCAGGATTCGAACCTGCGACCGTAGCTGTCGCGCGGTTCCGGACTGAGCGCCTTAACCGCGAGACCACCGCGGCCGGCATATAAATCGTCATTGACATCGAGTACAAAGGTATACAATCATGAATCATGTTCAATCTCCTACATGTACAGATCGTTAGCCTACGCTAACACTTCAGACCTTTACCCTCCATCAATGCTAACTTCTCACATCTAACATCCATCACTGATGGCTTTTCACCTCCAACTGCGCAACAGTACTTCTATGACTGTCGACGACTAACTTTCAACTGCCCTACACGCGATTAACTTCCAACAACGAGTCCAACCAGCCACAGCGTCTCTTACAAAGAAAGCGCTGTCAGAGATCCAATGCAAAGCGCTACACAGCGCTGCCAACACAGAAGCAGCCCACTTACACCATCACACAATGCTTATGTAGGCAGTATCTATTTTCATCGTAGCTGTAGTCTCAAGAACAATTATTGTTACCTACGACCCCTCCCATTGCCCTGAGGCAGCTGCATTTCGGAAGCTTTTTCGTTAACTTCAGGATTTTCCAGTTATATCCTCTCTTGAGCAGATGAAACACCCGGTAATCATATATGTATCTCTACTTAAATCACAGAACTGTCACGTTGCCTTCACGTGCATCTCTTATTTGACCACTGTAGGTCCGGTCGTATTCACTGACGAAAAAAAAGTCGCAACACCAAGAAGAAGTCGTGCTACATAAACGAGAGTTGGCAGGCGTGTTCTTCATCTGAAAGATGAAGTCTATCAAATTTCTTGCCAGTCGCAAATTATGTTTACTTTAAATACACTCTGTAACGGGTGTGAGCGTTAGTTACCTTTGAAACTGCATGTGGTGAGTTGAGGTTAGTCAAGAATGCCTTCAAGACGACGAAGATACCATTATCAACACCTCACTGAGTTTCAGCGCGGTCGTCTAATAGGGCTACGAGAAGCTGAACGTTATTTCTGTGATACTGAAGAAAGACTTGGCAGGTACGTAGCCGCTGTACGTGATTGCTGGCAGCGGTGGTCACGAGAATTTACGACCGCAAGAAGACCAGACTTCGGATGGCCATGTGGCACCAACGATAGGGAAGACCATCGTGTTCGGCGTATGGCTCTGGAGCAACATACTGCATCTGCAAAACAATTTGAGCAGCAGTTGGCACCACAGAGATACAACGAACTGTTACAAGTCGGTTACTTCAAGAACAGCTCTGAGCCAGATACCCTTTAGCATGCATTCCGCTGACCCCAAAGCACCGCCGTTTTCGACTACAGTGGCGTCAGACGAGAGCTTACTGGAGGGCAGAGTGGAGGAGATCTGTTGTCTTTTCTCATGAAACCCTGTTCCAACCCGGTGTCAATGATGGCCGTGTGTTGATTAGAAGGATGCCAGTGTTGACGCACTGCAACCAATCTGTCTGCTGCATACCAGAGACACTGGAGTCATGGTCGGCGGGGGGAGGGGGGATTGACGATTTGCCATGACACCAGGAGCATTCTCATGGCTACGCATTGTAGCATAAGTGGAAAATTGTACGACAGTGTGGTGGGTGATTCGAGTTGTTGTGCTATCATTCATGAACAGAATTCCAGGGCGTGTCTTCCAACAGGATAAAGCTCGCCCAAATACCATTATTGTAACTCAACGTGCTGTACAGAGTGTCGACACGTTACCTTGGCCTGCTCGTTAACCACAACTGCATCCGGTCGAGCACATATGGGGCATCATCGAACGACAACTCCAGCGTCATCCAAAAACAGTATTAGCCGTCCCTCTACTGCCCGACGAAGTGCAAGAGGCATGGAACTCCATCTCACAAGCTGACCTCAGACACCTGTACCATACAATGCATGGATGTTTGCTTGCTTGCATTCAACATTCTGGCGGTTACACTTGTTGTTATTGTAACAGCGTTACACATTTCCAGTGGCTTATTTCGCGCTTACATTAAGCTGTGATTTTGCAGTGTTAATCTCTTAAATACGTCACCTAGACAAATATATCCCTGAAATTTCATTACACTTCAATAATTAATTTTTGGTTTTGTGATTTTTTTCCCGTCAGTGTACATTAAACGTGCTGAAGTAATATTGAGGAAGCTCACGTACGAATATCTGTGGATGGTACATTTCCTTTGTAAAAGACGATATTAAGTTGCTCTAAGTCTAGGGCTACACTTGAGGCGTATGGGTCTAACGATAGGTTATCAGAGAACTAGTCGGAGTTTCCTGTACGTTATTGCCATGTATCAGTTCTTCACTGTTAATGATTTGCAGCATTCTTACACTTACAGCTTGCACCTGTATGTTGTGCTGTCCTCAGATTTTACTGTTAACCCTCTTATCTATAGTACACGGGACTGATAATCGCTGGATCGCTGGTTCGAGTCTCGTTTCGGCCTTTTTTTTTGGATTTCGTTCTGTTCGAAAGATTTATCGAATATAGATTAATTAACACATATATAATTGTCGTTTTCATGAAAATTGCAAGTCTTCTTATTTATAATTACATATCACACAAAAAATCCAGTTTTCATTGCAAATATAAATTCTTAATCACCTTTTTTGAAGAGGTTTCTAACAAACAATGAATAAATTAAAAAAAACAATACATATTAATTTTTTTCATCATTACGAATTTTACACGGCACGGAAAAGCTCACGGAGCTTGTATCGTTGTTTAAAAATTTGCCATAGCCAGGATTCGAATCCGAGCCACTTATGAGGTAGGAAACCATTCAAACAAAGAGCCATGCAGTCAGTCGAAAAGCGCTACCTTGTTTTAGTGTATTAAAGACGTTAGGTGAACTTCAAAGTCGATTTTCTCTAGAATTTTTGAGAGTTGCATCGATCTGCTTTTGTTGATAGATACTTGAGTTCTTCACACGACTCACGAGCCCTCCTAATAGCATTGTTTCTGCCAGTCTATCTGTCGTAGAACTTCACAGAAGCTGCCCAAGCATGAGCCGTTGGACTGACGGTTCTGGAAGAAACGACGTTGCGAAGAACTGCCCTAGACACAGCCTAGAAAATTGTTTCCAGAATGTGTTACCAGCGAAAGTAATGATTCTACGTTCAAGGCTTGGTCGGAAAACAGTCTTAATCTGTGAGGAAGTTTCATAACAGGGGGTCAAATTTCAGTTCGGGGATCGAAATTTACGTTTTCTGGGGTTTCACTGAATTCCTTAAGACAAGCGCCCAGATGGTTTACTTGAAAAGAACACAGACAATTTCTATCTCCACTCTTCGTCAACCTGAACTTGTTGGCTTCTAATAGTCTCGTCACTAACGAGATGACGAACTCCCATTTTACTACCAAATGTACCTTCTCGTTTCTTTTCTCATTATGAAGCTTTCTAAAAGGAAGCGAATTCTCATAGCTCCTATTGGTCATTACAGTTATTATACACTACTGGCCATTAAAATTGCTACACCAAGAAGAAATGCAGATGATAAACGGGTATTCATTGGACAAATATATCATATTAGAACTGACATGTGATTACATTTTAACGCAATTTGGGTGCATAGATCCTGAGAAATCAGTACCCAGAACAACCACCTCTGGCCGTAATAACGGCCTTGATACGCCTGGGCTTTGGGTCAAACAGAGCTTGGATGGTGTGTACAGGTACAGCTGCCCATGCAGCTTCAACACAATACCACAGTTCATCGAGAGTAGTGACTGGCGTATTGTGACGAGCCAGTTGCTTGGCCACCATTGACCAGACGTTTTCAGTCGGTGAGTGATCTGGAGAATGTGCTGGCCAGGGTAGCAGTCGAACATTTTCTGTATCCATAAAGGCCTGTACAGGACCTGCAAGATGCGG
Source organism: Schistocerca americana (assembly GCF_021461395.2). Classification (NCBI taxonomy): domain Eukaryota; kingdom Metazoa; phylum Arthropoda; class Insecta; order Orthoptera; family Acrididae; genus Schistocerca; species Schistocerca americana. Next base: position 673,602,760 of record NC_060120.1, on the reverse strand, counting down.
TCGTGCATTATCCTGCTGAAATGTAGGGTTTCGCAGGGATCGAATGAAGGGTAGAGCCACGGGTCGTAACACATCAGAAATGTAGCGTCCACTGTTCAAAGTCCCGCCAATGCGAACAAGAGGTGACCGAGACGTGTAACCAATGACACCCCATACCATCACGCCGGGTGATACGCCAGTATGGCGATGACGAATACACGCTTCCAATGTGCGTTCACCGCCATGTCGCCAAACACGGATGCGACCATCATGATGCTGTAAACAGAACCTGGATTCATCCGAAAAAATGACGTTTTGCCATTCATGCACCCAGGTTTGTCGTTGAGTACACCATCGCAGGCCCTCCTGTCTGTGATGCAGCGTCAAGGGTAACCGTAGCCATGGTCTCCGAGCTGATAGTCCATGCTGCTGCAGACGTCGTCGAACTGTTTGTGCAGATGCTTGTTGTCTTGCAAACGTCTCCATCTGTTGACTCAGGGATCGAGACGTGGCTGCACGATCCGTTACAGCCATGCGGATAAGATGCCTGTCATCTCGACTGCTAGTGATACGAGGCCGTTGGGATCTAGCGCGGCGTTCCGTATTACCCTCCTGAACCCACCGATTCCTATATTCTGCTAACAGTCATTGGATCTCGATCAACGGGAGCAGCAATGTCGCGATACGAGAAACTGCAGTCGCGATAGGCTACAATCCGACCTTTATCAAAGTCGGAAACGTGATGCTACGCATTTCTCCTCCTTACACGAGGCATCACAACAACGTTTCACCAGGCAACGCCGATCAACTGTTGTTTATGTATGAGAAATTGGTGGAAACTTTCCTCATTTCAGCATTTTGTACGTGTCGCCACCGGCGCCAACCTTGTGTGAATGCTCTGAAAAGCTAATCATTTGCACATCACAGCATCTTCATCCTGTCGGTTAAATTTCGTGTCTCTAGCACGTCATCTTCGTGGTGTGGCAATTTTAATTGCCAGTAGTGTGTTTTCAGTGTACTGATTTTGTACAGTATGCGCCTTGTATGTAACGATTGATGATTTCTATCGCACTATGGTGATTCCACAAATATACATTTGAATAAATATGATATGAAGAAAGAAATTATACAAATCTAGTACCCACCCTCAACGGACGAGTGTTTCTGTCGAAATATCAAGTTTTGATCAAATATCTCTGACTGACACCATAGAAGCGCCTGACAGTGAGCAATCACATAGACTTAAACTTTTCACTATTAATTTTTAAATTAGAGCGAAAGATAGTAACGTGTGGTAATTTTTATCACTATTGTACTCAGAAGTAGTAATATGAAAAAATGACTGCCCGCTGTTGCGTTCTCCAACGCGGGGAGGTATCGGACACCGGAGGTACTCATGCGAATGAAGCGCTTGTGAAACGGTTTGAATTCACGAAATCAAGGGTGTATGGTTCCGTATTGCATTATCGTTTATTTAGAAAGATGCATAAGGGGCCTGAAGATGGCATAGTGGAATGTTGAAAGTGGTTGTCGTCAAAATAAAATAAAATAACGTCTTAGTTACACCGCTGTTGAAGAATTTCATTGATGTTGACAATTACTTAACCAGCTAATGCCCCCCGTCGATGATGCATCAACAGAGATTATTCTTCTTGGGGGTCGACTTACCGTCCCTCTTTTGTCGTAGTTCGCTGCTGAGAAAACACTGATGGAAAGGAAAATGACAGTATTCGTAACCAAAAAGCGAAAGACAAGGGAACGAAATTTTTAAGAGCTTTTCAGAATTATTTGTAAGGCAGATACATAGTAATAAGTTTGCAATACTTCTTTGGCGAAATAGCTAGAGCCTTAATATCGTAGACAACATGCAAATAGCATCTTTGAAATGACAAAAAGTAAGTGATCAGTAGACTAGCAATATGGTTAAACCAATAGGTGCGCTTACAAAACAATATCTCGGATATGTCAGCTCATACCAACCCGAGACACCTGGAGAATTGTCAACTTCACACTCCTGGAGGCCACAGGTGATCAGAGGAAGCGGCCCGTTGCGCTGTACGGCACGAGTTGAGACGACTACAGACAGAAATCGACGATTTTAATACGAAATCACAATCCAAGGTGTTTTTATTCTATTGCACAATGTGTATCAAAAAGAATCATTCGATTTAAAAACGATAACTCTTATGTTATTTGAGGCATGTGCGTGAATAACGTACTATGTTAAGAGCAAACTCTCGAGTTTTACATGGTTCCCGTTAGGTAAAAGCAGTGTGCGCCCACTTCAGTTCTTGCAAAAACGGTGTCTCGGCGAGAGATAGCGTTTTGCGTTCTACGTTTTGCGCAGTGCGGGTCAGTAATAACTATTAAGCGTGACTTTCGTACTATGGATGGTGTGGAGCCTCCTACAGCACAGAGCATTAGACGATGGCATGATCAGTTGCGAGAAACAGGTTGCTTGTGTAAAGACAAATCGTCGGACCGTCCCCGATTGTCTGAGACAGACGTCGAACGCACCCGCCGTAGTTTCACAAGGAGTCCGCAGAAATCCGTTCGGCTTGGAGCTCGACAGCTCAACATGCTCCCGATGTCCGTCTGGCGTGTAATGCGTCGACGTTTACACATGAAATCATACAATATTCAGCTACTGCAAGCTCTTCGGAGATGTGAGAGTATGGGGTACGGAACAACCACATGAAGTTATACAATATGAGAGCGACTCTCCATAATTTAATGTCTTTTGTGCAATTTCATGGGAAAAGGTTATGGTCCATTTTTCTATGCCTAGAACACTGCTACAGAAAGCACATATCTCGATATGTTTGGTAACTGTCTTTTCCCACAGTTGGAGACTGATTCGAACGACCTCATTTACCAACGGGATGGGGCACCGCCACAATGGCATCTGAAAGTGCGGGGATTTTTAAATCAGAGGATTACTGAACGATGAACGGTTGCACTGGACTAAATGAGCCGAGCGGTTCTAGGCGCTACAGTCTCGAAACGCGCGACCGCTACGGTCTCAGGTTCGAATCCTGCCTCGGGCATGGATGTGTGTGATGTCCTTAGGTTGGTTAGGTTTAAGTAGTTCTAAGTTCTAGGGGACTGATGACCTCAGACGTTAAGTCCCATAGTGCTCAGAGCCATTTTTTTGGACTAAATGATTTAGCCTTACATTACTTGCCTCCAAGGTCACCGGACCTGACTGTATGTGATTATTTCTTTTGGGGGTTTATAAAAGACTCTGTTTATGTGCCTCAGTTACCAACAACAGAAGACATGCTCGCTGCAGTCTGGGAATAATCTGAAAGCCGCATTGACGTATACCGTGCATCTCAAGGGGTCGTATTGAATACCTATGAAAAGGTATGACAAAAAACGTTTTGAGTTTCCCGTTCATCAAAACCAAAATTCATTACATATGTTTATTAGTTTGAAAAATATAGACGTGTCATTTTGATGATTATTTTTGATACATCCTGTATTTTACGAACGCCACAGATGTATCGGTACACTTTTCAACATAAAATGATTTCGACAACCTGAAGCACTGCCTCTCGAAATGCTTATTTAGTTATGTCTTGGACATAAGAATGGTTGAATGACACCATTTATTGCTGATAATGTGTTCTAAGATGTTTCACTTGCAAATAACAAGGTCTCACCCGCGTGAAATGATTAACAATCGCTATAAAAACAGCTAAGCAGTCTTCCACATTTGAAAGTTATTCGCCAGACTGTGTATTCGCGAATGTGACGCGTATGGCCAAAGGTGTGAATGGCTTCATGGTCTGGGAGTTCAAGTGAATTTTACACTATTCCATCAACTGTGTAATAGACATTAATAACTGCATCACGTCTCAGAAATGTTATCGTGATACTGTATAGTACTAGTCTGTATGATACTATGCTGTCTGTTTAGTACTAGTTGCTTCCGACCAAGGAATAATTTTAAAGCAGCTAAGTGTACGATGCACCAGGCAAGAGGACAGTACAACAGTTACATCTTAGCAGTGGCGAATCTGCTATGATTTCGCCGCCGCCAGCACTTAGCTGTCGACGATACCGCACGTCTCCTCCCACACACAGATAAGCATCTTGACACAAATCTCTTTCTCAGTAAAGACCTGACAAGCACTTCTAATCATTTTAATGTAGTTACATTTTTTCTGATAAACCTTATCAAATACGTGTTTCTTTGAACAAACGTGGTACTGTAGTGAGTGGATTCAAAATTTCATGTTGTCACTGTTAGCCATTTTATTAATTCTCTGTCACTAATGTTTACTAATTTCGCCTCATTTTTATTTTGTTTGGCGTTGTATGTATGTTTCTATGATTTGGGATATGCCTTTGCAGTGATTTTGTTAGATAATTTTACGTATTTAAATGTTATATTTGAAAAAATCCTTGAACTATCGCGTCCGCCATTAGTTACTGGGCTTCGACCAATCAGAACAAAGCAGATCATTTCTCATTTCTCATTAGTACAAGATGTAAACACAGTGAGATTTCTAAATTTGACAGGTGTTCGATGACAATGGCTTATGTTTACGTTCTGGAACACGACATCCTGCAGCACTTTCAAGGTCGTGAGTAAGATCACTTGCTTTTACAGTGACCTTTGTAAAATTTGTTTGGTAATTTTTTTAAAGACATTCGTGAGATGTTTCTAATTTAGAAACTCTTAGGGTTTTGTTTACTAAATTCGAACGTGACATTTGCAATAACTTCGGTGGTTAAACGAGTTCTTCCGAGTCTAAAATCATTAAAGTTTACTTCATTTTATTTCCAAGATAAATGCACTATCGCATCAAAAGTATCCGGACACTTGTTAGCGGACATTAAAGTGAGGTGTGTCCACACCTCGTCACAATAACGACCTGAACTGTGCTGGGGACATTTTCAACAAAGTGGCTCAATCTCTGTGGAGCAAAGACAGCTTATTCTTCCTCGAGAGCATAAACCTGAGATGGTACTGATGTTGGACGCTGGGTCTTGTGGGAAGTCGACTTTCTGATTCATTTCAAAGGTATTCAATTGGGTTAAGACTAAGACTCTGCGGAGGCCAGTCCATATCAGCAACGTTATTGCCCGCAGATCATTACCAAGTAGTGTTATTTTACGACAGAATACGTTGTCATGCTGATACAATCATCGTCTCCGAACTGTACTGCTGTTCGGAGTACACAGTGCTCTAAATGTGTTCATACCCTTCCACATTTTTCGTTTTCTTAATCACAACTGTCTCTAACTAGAATTCTGTAAATATATGTGTATACGAGTTAGCTTATTTTAAATTGATCTAAACTTGTAAATACTTTGACATGTCATATATCCTTGTAAAAAGAGATCTACGGATGAATAAAGCTACTACTACTACTACTACTACTACTACAATATGGAGACGACAACCTGACCACGAGAAGCACACCCATACCGTAACACTACCTCCTTCGTTCTTCACTGTTGCCACTAAATATGACACGTTAATAGATTTCTCCAGGCGTTCGCCAAACCCAGACCACTCCATCGGATTGTCACAGGTTACAACGTGATTCCAAATCACGCTTTCCCAGTCATCTACGGTCGAGTGGCTTCGCTCGGTACACCACACCAAGCGTCATTTAACACTGATTACAGAAATGTGTGTCTTGTGAGGAGTTGCTCGACCATTGTACACCATTCTTTATAACTCTGTAAGAAGAGTCATTGTGCTTGCTGGTCTACTATTACCACTTTGAAAATCACCAGTGATTCCTTTCGCTGATTTCATATGACTTCGTATAACCACCCCCAACAATGCTCGACGGCCCCTGTTCATCAGTCCATGTGGTCTGCCTGGTCTTGGTTTACCCTTGATTCCTACTCTGCAGGAATCAGCATGGATTCCGGAAACAGCGATCGTGTGAGACCCAACTTACTTTATTTGTTCTTGAGACCCAGAAAATATTAGATACAGGCTCCCAGGTAGATGCCATTTTCCTTGACTTCCGGAAGGCGTTCGATACAGTTCCGCACTGTCGCCTGATAAACAAAGTAAGAGCCTAAGGAATATCAGACCAGCTGTGTGGCTGAATTGAAGAGTTTTTAGCAAACAGAACACAGCATGTTGTTCTTAATGGAGAGACGTCTACAGACGTTAAAGTAACCTCTGGCGTGCCACAGGGGAATGTTATGGGACCATTGCTTTTCACAATATATATAAATGACCTAGTAGATAGTGTTGGAAGTTCCATGCGGCTTTTCGCTGGTGATGCTGTAGTATACAGAGAAGTTGCAGCATTAGAAAATTGCAGCGAAATGCAGGAAGATCTGCAGCAGATAGGCACTTGGTGCAGGGAGTGGCAACTGACCCTTAACATAGACAAATGTAATGTATTGCGAATACATAGAAAGAAGGATCCCTTATTGTACGATTATATGATAGCAGAACAACCACTGGTAGCAATTACTTCTGTAAAACATCTGGGAGTATGCGTACGGAATGATTTGAAGTGGGATGATAATATAAAATTAATTGTTGGTAAGGCGGGTGCCAGGTTGAGATTCATTGGGAGAGCCCTTAGAAAATGTAGTCCATCAACAAAGGAGGTGGCTTACAAAACACTCGTTCGACCTATACTTGAGTATTGCTCATCAGTGTGGGATTCGTACCAGGTCGGTTGGCAGAGGATATAGAGAAGATCTAAAGAAGAGCGGCGCGTTTCGTCACAGGTTTATTTGGTAAGCGTGACAGCGTTACGGAGATGTTTAGCAAACTCAAGTGGCAGACTCTGCAAGAGAGGCTCTCTGCATCGCGGTGTAGCTTGCTGTCCAGGTTTCGAGAGGGTGCGTTTCTGGATGAGGTATCGAATATATTGCTTCCCCCTACTTATACCTCCCAAGGAGATCGCGAATGTAAAATTAGAGAGATTCGAGCGCGCACGGAGGCTTTCCGGCAGTCGTTCTTCCCGCGAACCATACGCAACTAGAACAGGAAAGGGAGGTAATTAAGTGGCACGTAAAGTGCCCTCCACCACACACCGTTGGGTGGGGCTTGCGGAGTATAAATGTAGATGTAGCTGTAGCTGTGCTTGTTTCTTCGTGGCTCCACTTAAGAATCATATCACCAACAGTTTACTTGGGGAGCACTATACGGTAAAATCACTGATCGACTTGTTGATCAGATGACATCTAGTGACTAGTCCACGTCCGAACTCACTAAACTTACCGTACTGACAAAAAAATACTCCCCACCTATTTTTATACTGGCGAGTTCACCTCTCTAGACATCTACAGTCCGATTAAAATTACTTCATAGTTGACGCTTGTCACTTGCGCTACAGTGTTGCCACATCGGCTGCCGGCTACCGCTCGGTTATAGGTGACACAAACACTGCAGGTTAGTTCACAAATGCTATTAATGTGTGGCGCGAAGCAATACTGGGGAAGCGGTCGCAGCGAGGTATGACGGAAAGGCGAGATGTTGTGGCGACTGCTGATTTTATGTGTCCAACGACTGAACTGCGGCAGGTGACGCGTTCTGTCGCCCTGAATTTAAACTCTTATCTTAACATAATCACAACCTAGTGATGTACAACGTACGCTGCCGTTAATCAGCGGCAGAACTAAAATCACGTTCGCTTTGTCCACGGCGATTAACGCTAACCTCTACGAGCAAACTCAAAACAGAAAAATTTCACTTTCAGCGCTAAAAACAAACTGCAATTTCTCGCTATCATACAATGATAAACTGAAACTATAATCACACAGGTTACATGAACTGTCGCTTTGCCAACCGATGAGCAGTCCTGGTTGGCAATTGGCTGTAGATTTCAGACGATACAGGAAGATTCTAAACGAAAAAATAACGATAGCAAGAAAAATAAACGCAAATAAAAATGTCGATACGATAATGAAAATGATGCGGCGAAATATTAGAAATTAAAAAAAATACATTTAAATCAATTAACTGAATAATAATAATGAAAGTCATTAGATTAGATTTAGAAACATAAAAATTTTTGTTATATACCACCAGATTCGAATCTGTGACCGTAATACACAACAGTTTTTTTAATGTACTTTATTACACAGGTCAACCAGCTCTCTGACCGAACACGATGATGATGAAGAACTCACAACACCCAGTCCCCTGCCGGGAATCGAACCCGGGCCCCCTGCATGGTAGGCGGTAACCCTACCGCTACGCTACGGAGGCGGACATTGATGCGTTAACCACTGCGCTACGAAAATATCCGGTATAAAACTGCTTCATTTAGGAGTCTGGTAGCCCAATAGCAAAGATGAATCGCAGCCATCAAAAATTCTGCTTCACGTAATGTCGTGCGAAAGTTATCTAACGTGGGTCGATCGCTGTGATTATAATAGCTGTATATAAGACGCTGAAACAGGTCTAGTGCGGAAGTATCCGGTAGTATCGCTAGTCCTGTGTATGAAACGTATATATATCGTTAGCATCGTTTCGTGCGTGTGTGTTGTTTTTCGTGTGATTATGATATGTGGTGAAATACGAAATAAAAGTACCAGATTCAGGATTTGCCATTCAAACACAGCGATAAAGAAAGCCATAGAATGTGAACTGACCATGTGTTGTGGCAGTTCGGCAACGTTGAGCGCTCTGATTGCAGGAAGTCAGCTCACTTAGTGAAGTGTCAACTATCAAGTAATATTAATTGGACTACAGTGGTCAATTCTGCGCTATATAGCGTAGGGGTGACCGGATACTTCTGATCGGAAAGTGTATGTAGACGCATTCACGGTCAAAAACTGATATTTAAATTTTTTAAGAGACGTTTTCTTTACAAATGGTAATTTCACTGCAGAGAGCGGACAGAGGGAAAGAATATGTTGAAGACCTCTACGTTTTGGAGTGGGGGAGGGGATCTGGGGAATGGAGAGAGGTAAGAAATGTCTGATGATGTGATAATAGAAGAAGAAATAGAAGTCGATACGAAACATACAGGAGAGGCAGTGTTAGAATCAAAGCTTAACAAAGCTTTAGAAGACTTGCGATGAAATAAGGCGGAAGGCATAGAGTTCGTTCTTTCCGAAAATCGAAAATCGTTGGGTGACGCAGCAACGAAGCAACTGTTCAGGTTGGTGCATAAAATGTATGAGATTGGAAACTGAGATCTACTTATTAGAATTTCCTTTTGGTATTCTTCTGACAGCGTTTCTCTAAGTCGATATCTCGTAGCGAGCGCCACAACACATTATGTATTTTCTTTGCTTTCTTTCTTTTAATTGCCTTCAGTATCTTATGATTTATGTTTACTAACATGTAATTAGAAAGCGTTATGTAAATGGATGTTATTATTTTGAACTGTAATAGTATCCACAATGTACCTGGATATATTGTCTATGTATTTCTGAAATTTTAGATCCAGCAGAAGAAATGATATCTTTGTAAAAGTTTTACCAACAAAAGGGGGGCAGATGAGGACCGAGAGGGTTCAAGGAGCGGACTTACATATGTTAGACGGGAACTCTTGAGTGTGCAGTGACTCTTGTCAAAAGTTTGTTAGTTGGTGAAAAGAAGAGTGTTTTAGTAGTATGGAAATAAGGAGCACTGTGAAGAATATCACTTCACCGTGATTTATACTGAGCAGCCAATCAAACTAGACTTTCGAGACTGTGATCTTTGTTGCTTCGCGTAACTGACGAGAGGAAAATTCATCCTGTACACCGAACTGACATTTACCTCGTGCAAACTTGCGTTTAGAAATCTGAGGGCCAAGCTTACAACCTTTCGTTTTAAGTGGAATAACAAACCGACTGCGAGGTATCTTAACACGAATTAAGCTGCAGTCATTGCTAAAGTGCAATACCTGTGTATCAATTGCCATCTCGATACGATCCAGTCTCATATTACTGTTAAAGTTTAATTTATTTTACTTATTCTGTTGCTATCCGACAAAACGGAACAGCCGTAAATTTTATTTCAAGCTTGGTTATTACTTACTAATTTACTATCAAGATTGTCATCGCCATCTTGCAACAGATCAGCGGTTTTCGAGAACAACAAAGCGCCGAATCCAGAGTATATGCTTCACGATAGCGGTGACACGGGTTAGACAAGCGAACGGATCTCTGACTCCATCACACAACAACAGGAGCATTATACTAATAACAGATAAGGTGAGATTCCTTTAGAAAATAACTAACAGTGTTAACCGAATGTCAGTTGCATTAGCAACATATAATTTTCCCTCGCAGTGGAAACTTCAGAACCAAATGACGTACTTGGAACAGTGTTTAGCTACGTCAGATTTTATAGATTGAGTAATAATATCTTCTTTTTTGTCACATGTTCACGTTATGTGAATTATTTGTTTAAATACGTTTTGAGAGAGTTTCAGAAATAAGATGTAAGGAGAAAAGGTAACTGCCTCCAGATGTTTGCAAATGCATATTCGCTCATGTTGAAGTCTTTTACTATTAAGTGGAATTTTACAAAAAAAATGGTTCAAATGGCTCTGAGCACTATGGGACTCAACATCTTAGGTCATAAGTCCCCTAGAACTTAGAACTACTTAAACCTAACTAACCTAAGGACATCACACACACCCATGCCCGAGGCAGGATTCGAACCTGCGACCGTAGCAGTCCCGCGGTTCCGGAATTTTACAGAAGAGATCTTATACGCTAAGGTACATTCCGTCAACACGGTGCTGTGGTGCCCACATCGTATGCAGAGTCATTACTTATCTAAGACAGAACAGTTACTCCTATCAGAATTTTAATTATACAGCATGTGGAGAGGATGGCGGTTTAGATCATCCTTGTTAATTTCCGTCGCAGCTACTGTGGAGCTCATAAGTAGTTATGAGCCCCAAGAACTTTCACGGAACTCTCCTAACCCACCGGAAAACTGAGAGAGAGAGAGAGAGAGAGAGAGAGAGAGAGAGAGAGAGAGAGAGAGATTGGGAGGGGGGGGGGGGGAGGGGCGGTGGCATACAGTCGTGTAGACCAGTACGACAGTCTGCGGCCGAGAAGTAAGAGTAGGTGCTCTATGCTCACTCGAGCCCAAGTGAGACTGAGAGGAATCAAGTGGCTTCTGTTGACGAGATCATTCAAGTTGTACGAAGTGGCGCTCTACAAGAGGGAAGAGGACAGTAGAAACAACAGAATCAGAAGGTCAACTAGTTAGTACAAGCACCACAGTAGTGGGAGGTTCATCAGGAGCAAATGATAACCTAGTACTCTGTCAAATACTCAGTAAATTTGGGGAACTAGGAAAGTTAGACACGTTAGAAACGAAAATAAAAGAGATGCAAAGTGAATTGAAAACCGAACTCACCACTTTCCCATCCCTGCCCCAGTCCATCACAGAGGTGCTAGACAGGTCTTACCCCAATTTTTTGCAAACTAACAAGTATATACCCGCACCTACCCAAATATGATTGCTAGGCATGCATTACCCACGCAGAATTTTTTACCAGTGGGTGAAGCTACTCCATGCATTCCAGAGTTGTACTAAAATGTTTCCTCTTTCCTGTCCCAGTCCTATTCCCTTCTTCAAGATTGTCACGAGTGTCCTACAACCGAAGTATTTTTTCTACACAATAGGCTATATGTGTACTAATTTCGACTGACATTGTACCATGCGTTCCACAGTTGTAATTTACATATGTCCCCTCTCTACTGACACCCCCACACCTAGGGATTACACGTCGTCAGGAGTGTCACCAATCGTTGCGACCCCGAATACTGTGGTTCAACACTAGTGCAGAATGCTTTAGATAATTTGTACATCACCCAGTTCAAATAGCCACTTCACCCCCAGTGGCGGTAGGAGTGTCTTAGACCAACAGTATTTTGTCCCAGATAATTAGACTATACGTACAAAGCATAGTTGATATTGACACAGGTATTCTACAGCCAGATTTACATGTCACGATATGTCAACCGCTTCCTCCTTCCAGTCGAGAAATGAAGCTAGAAGTAACTTTGACATAAGCGTATTTCCATATTCACACAATAAAGTGAATAACGGCTGCAATATATATTATACGGATTTTTCAAATGTGCACAAACGCATCCATAGAGTGAAGCCAAAGAGGAAGACATTTTGACTGCACACTAGATGTATTACTTTGAACAGGCAAATATACACTTATTGTAAAGGTGATATGGTAAGATAATTCCGTATAGGAACTGAAAGCGTCAAGCCAACGTCCCACAAATGATTTGTAACCTATAGTTAAGTGAAACGGCTTCGAAAAGTTATTTCACTTCATTTCAGACTGGAGTCTGTCAGTAAAACAGGAACTTTACCTTAAGTTACGTGAGCAGTAAGTTTCGATTTCCGACTACGCAGCTACTTGTAATTTATAGAGTCTCAAGTTGTTTTCATCGCTGTATGTACGTGTATTGTTCTATCGTCCAGAACTGGGCCAAACTGAAGTGGCGCAGAGAAACATACGGGAAGTGACTTAATCCACTATCACTTACCGAAAGAGATAATTTCTAGAAACCCGATTTAACGAACACTTGTGCCAACAATATCAAGGTAAGATTTTTCTCTTATACTCCGTCTAATCAGCACAAATGTCGAATGCGTAATCGGCCTTATAATTAAATAACCATTTATTTCATTCTGTAACTACATTTCTCAATCCAGACGTTACGTAGGTTACAAGGTGCGATCGGCTGATTAGATAACAAACGCTTTCACGGTTTGAATTCCCACCACGTTAAGACGCTCGCTGTTTCACTCTGCAACATTCTAACATGTGCTAAGGGACGAGTCAGCCTCAACACTTATACACTGAGATACACAGGCATTGGTTATAAATGTTAAGAGGCTACTTTTTATATTTCAGGCTTATAATGAAGTTGTAAATCTAATATCCTCATTTCTGATGATGTTGGCCGATATCTTCATAATTTTCATCCCATTTTAATTACACTCATATAGTTATAACTGCCTCGCAAGATATGTTAATTCTGCACTCTTAACGCATGTCAGTACTATTTCTTTCATATCTATTCAGCGGTATAGTGTTATCTGTATCAATATTTTTCGAAAATTCACTCTTAGCCTCTATGATACTTTTCCCCCTTTTAAGAAAAACATATCGGTATCTGAAACCGAGCATGTAACTACAACGTTAAAAGACTACCAGTTCTACGAAGACAGCCTTCCTTCGTGATGTTTCTCCTGTCGTTATGTTTCATTATTTACAATCTACACTACTCTTTTTGTGTATCTATAATACTACTTGAAATCAAGAGCTTAGTTGTGTAGTCAAAGACATTATGGACTTCATTTGAACTGGCTTTTCAAAAGCCACTGAGCACGTATAAGAATTCAGTTATATGGATTCATATCGATTTGAGACGCCCTTAACGCTTCTTCTCTACTCCTACATCCATACTTTGCACACTGCTGTGAAGCGCATGCTAGAGAGTACTTCTTATCGTACAAGTTATTAGTTCTTCCAGCTCCTTCGTAATCGCTACTGTCCCGATACATAGGGGAGTACTATATTTCTAGATTCGTCATTTAAAGCTGGCTTCTGAACTTCGTAAGTACGCTTTCTCGGAGTAGTTCACATCTGTCGAGTGCATCCCAGTCCAGTTTCTTCGGCATCTCTGTGACACCTGTCTGTTCTCTGTATACGTTCAATGTCCTCTGTTAGTCCTATTTGGTACGGGTACCAATATTCTAGTTGGGTCACACGGAATGTTTTGCGAACGTTCTCCTTTGTAGACTAATTGTATTTACATGAACCGAAGTCTGCCGCCTCCCTTACCTATGACTGATCCTATGTCATCGCGTCATTTTGTATCCGTAGAAATGGTTACACCCAGGTATTTGTGTGAGTTGACCGACTCCAACTGTAACTCGCTGATATTATAGTCATAATTCGTGTTTTCCTTTTGTGAACTGAGCAGTTTTACACTTCTGTATATTTAAAGAAAGTTTCCAATATTTGTATCACTTTGAAATCTTTTAATAATGTGACTGAATATTTGTGCAGCTTGTTTCAGACAGTATTTCTTTATAGATAACCAAATCATCGGCGAAAAATCTGAGGATGCTGTTAATATTGTCTGAATGTTCATTAATATACAGTATGATTGTCTAAAAGGTACTAATACGCTTCTCTTGAGCAGAATAGTCGTTACTTGTGCAGCTGTCGGTGACTCTCCGTCCAATATAACATATTATGTTTGCCGTCCCAATAAATGCTTTATCCAGTAACAAATTTCGCTTGATACCCATACGGTCGTGCTTTCGATTACAAGCGGAGGTGTGGTACTGGATGAAATGCTTCTCGGAAATCGAGAGCTACTGCATCTACTTGACTGCCTTGTTCCGTGGATTACGGATGGCGTGTAAGAAAAGTATGAGTTAATGTCTTATGCTCGACTATTCTTAAATCTATGCTGCGTGACATGAAGGTCATTCTGTTCGAGATACCTCATTACGTTTGAGCTTAGAATATGTTCTAAGAGTCTACAACAAATGGAATTGAGGGATTCTGGACGGTAGCGTTTTAGATCATTTCTGCAACCTTTTCAGTAGACGGGTGTGACCTGTGCTTTCATTCAGCTACGAGGCACGGTTTATTGTTTGAGAGATCTAACATGGGCTAACTCAGCCACAAATTGTCGACAGAACTTGACAGGGATTCCATCGGTCCTTTCAGCTTTGTTCAGTTTTAGCGATATACTCTGTTTCTCAACATCACTGACACTAATACCTACTTCATTCACCGTTGCAGTGGCGTGAGAAATAAATTGTCGCAATACTCCTGGATTTGCGTTTGTGAAGGAGCAACAGCTTACTCTGTAAGAACACCAATGAAATATGAGTTCGATCCACAGAAATAAGGGGAATTCATTTCGGTTGGCCAGAAAACTATGCCATTAAATGCGTGACGCATACTCTGATGAGCCAAAACACTGTGGCCGGTGCCTACGGTGCGAATGAATGCCGCCTGGTGGTATTGTGGCTACGTGACGCCGTAAGGAAAGTATATAACGTAATCGAAGCAGAGACGAATGCCTATTCATTCTAGTAACAATACGGAAAGCAGACGGGGAATCCACTGACATAAACGACTCTGACAAAGGGCGGACTGTTATGGCTCTGCGTTTGAGAACGAGCTTCTCGGAAATGGCGAAGCTGGTCGGGTGTTCACATGCTACTGTAGTGATCATCACGTCGAAACCACGTGTAGACAACAGGGTGTAAGACATACACGAATCACAGAAGGTGAAGACCGGAAGCTTGCCCGTTATGTAAGACAGGATAGGCGGCGATCTGTGACAGATTCCAAGGGAGAAGACAATGGTGGTGCAAGCACGTTTCAGAGCACAAGGATCAGCGTAGGTTGTTGATTATGGAGTTCACAGCAGACGACCCCTTCCTCTTACCACGTTCACTCAACGACAATTACTATTGTAGTGGCCACGGGATCATTGAGACTGGACCGTGGATCAGCGGAAACGAGTCGCCTGGTGGGATGAATCAGTTTTCTTGTTACAAAAAAAATGGTTCAAATGGCTCTGAGCACTATGGGACTCAACTGCTGTGGTCATAAGTCCCCTAGAACTTAGAACTACTTAAACCTAACTAACCTAAGGACAGCACACAACACCCAGCCATCACGAGGCAGAGAAAATCCCTGACCCCGCCGGGAATCGAACCCGGGAACCCGGGCGTGGGAAGCGAGAACGCTACCGCACGACCACGAGATGCGGGCTCTTGTTACAAAAGATGGATGGTCATGTTCGCATACGACGTCGTCAAGACGGGCGCTGGCCGGTGGAGGCAGTATTATGCTTTGGAGGAGACTCACCTAGGCTTCCATGAGATCTGTGGTAGTAATCGAAGGCGCCATAACAGCTGGGGACTAAGTGAACATTATTGCGGACCATCTACATATCTTCATGCATGAGCACTTCCCGGTGGTGGTGGCATCTTACAAAGGAATGACTATCAATGTCACAAGGCTAGAATGGTGCTACAGTGGACGACAAGGAACTCATTTTGGCTATTAAATTTGCCTCAGCTGAACCAGATGGTACACATCCGGGACGCCGTCGGCAATCAGTTCTGCACCCATTCGTAATTTAAGGGAAGTGTGTGACCTGTGCGTAGACGCCTGGTGTCCCATGCCCGCCGCGCGGGATTAGCCGAGCGGTCTTAGGCGCTGCAGTCATGGACTGTGCGGTTGGTCCCGGCGGAGGTTCGAGTCCTCCCTCGGGCATGGGTGTGTGTGTTTGTCCTTAGGGTAATTTAGGTTAAGTAGTGTGTAAGCTTAGGGACTGATGACCTTAGCAGTTAAGTCCCGTAAGATTTCACACACATTTGAACATTTTTGTCCCATGCCCATGCATGACTACCATGGACTTGTCGAAACCATGCTAGTAAGAATGGCTGCTTCATGGCGGCCCAAAGGCGGTCCAATAAGCTGTTAAACTGTTGGTCATAAAGTTCTGGCCCATCAGCTGAAGATAACGTGGAAGATAATCATGCTGTAGATTACTGATTATGAATCTCTTCTTTTTATTCGACTTTTCCCTCCAATAGTCTCTGTTGTTTCAATCGAAAGCTATTAATACCTTCCCATTCATTGCTCGATCAATATGTTATTCCCATAATAAAAGTGGCTGTCATCTTTAGGTTATTTTCTTTGGGTCTTAACAGAAGAATGTGACTCTAATAAGGAAATTGATTAGGACAGAATGGATGCGATCAGCTTCATTTAAACAATTACTATAATTTAGAAGCAATACTTGTCGGGTTTCCGTATTTTTAAGCTTTTTTGTTAAGTAACTACAGTGGGACTGTTCACATATTTGTTAGTAGACGTGCTCGTATGACCTAACGCAAGCTTGTGATGCAAGGAGGAGGACCACGAGTCGATAGAGGCCACAGATAACACAAGTGTCATTCTATGCGATAGAACAAGGAAATCTCCAAGGAATATCAATCTTTGTTGCCATCTGCTTTTTATTAAGTCTCTACATGTACCTACTTACTTTGCTAACCCCTATGAATATATGGAAGAGGGGCTTCTCACTGAACCATATATTAGGGTTCCTTCCCGTTCCATTCTGCTTACATGCCTCCGTGCATTCAGTAATTAATGTAATTTTGTCTTCGCAGTCCCTACGGGAGCGATAAGTAGAAAAGTGTAATATATTTCTAGACTTCTTGTTCAGTATTGACTCTTAGGCTTTCGTGAGGTACTTGACATCTGTCGTGAAGCGTCTTCCAGTTCACGTTTTTCAGCATTTTCGTTATGGCTCAATCGTGAATCAAACAAACGTATGACCATTCAGTTCTACATCATCGATGACTCTCCAAACTTATGCCTCCTCCTTACTGCCGCACAGATAAATAACTTGTCTTGCACATACCCAAATCTTTGTGAATGATATGTCGCTGGTAATGTTCAACTCCTTCGAAGTCAACTTCACAGTCGCCATTCTCTTCGTAGTATCTGCCGCACCTGTTTCTGTAATTCCATCTTGTTTGATGGAATGGGACTGCGGCAGGTCGAAGACTTCAAGGAAATAGATACAAACAACCGTAATTTTTATTTAGGTACCAGGGCACAGGTCCTTATACACGAAACTAGGTAAGTCATCTAATCGTTTGTGTTATTTTAGGGACCGCTACATCCAACTGGTTTGAGCAGACCTCTTCTCGGTAGACGTGGGCCCTTCAAACTTCTAACGACAACGGTCTTTTTTGTAATGAACTAATAATTTGGAGATATTTGGTACGCCTTTCCATCTGCCAACATTGCGACCGTGCTGAACTGAACAGATCGATGCCCGAGGCAGGATTCGAACCTGCGATCGTAGCGGTTGCTCGGTTCCAGACTGTAGCGCCTAGAACCGCACGGCCACTCCGGCCAGCGCTGAACTGATGGTCAGAGATCAAAGGATCTTCGAGATCACCAAAACAAAATGAAGTATTGCGATAACTGTTCCGAAGTGTGTGCTGGCGACACTGTGTAACTAGAAAATTGGAAATTTGTGGTAAGGTCTTATCGGACCAAACTGCTGAGGTTATCGATCCCTGAGCTCACGCACAACTTTTTTTTTAAATTCTTTATTTCCATAACAATAATAATTATACAAAATGACCCACCACCTTAGTGATTAGTGGGTCTTAAATTTCTTAGTGTTATAATAGCAGCTTCTACATTTTACTTTACTACAGACAGTACTATATTTATTACTGGCAGACTACTTCAATTTTACTAGTGTTAGCGTAATTTCTAATATCTACGAGCGGTTAGTATTGACTGCCTGCAGCGTTACAGTTGTGCCACTGTTAATATAAACCTACTTAGGTGCCTGGCTCATAGAGCTAATCCCTATGAGCATGCCCCTGGCACAGGGCAGGCAATAAGTTAATTATCTGCAGGTTCCTAACTTACTATCCTATTCTATTTAACTAAATCTACTACCTATTCTACGTCATAGTTGGTGCGTTGTCTCAGTTCGTGATGCGAATCACCCCAGTCCTCCTAGTCCTGCACGTGGCGGATTCCAACTGTAAAGTCAACCTATCCCGAACAGGCGGTACGGGATTGGGGTGGTGGTCGCGATCAGTGAATTCTAGCTATTTAGTCACGAAGGTCTCTCGGAAAAGTTGTTAATACTTTTTGTGATACCTCGTTGGCTAGCGTGTTCAGTCTCTGAAGGGTCTCCTCTTGTCTTAGTAAGTCATAGGTGTTTGTACTTGGTAGTTGTTGTCTTAGTGCGTCTGCTACATCATCGAAAAGGGGCCACTCGTAAACCACATGGTCAGGAGTACCCTCCGATGCGCCACAGTCACACGCGGGCGTCGCCCTTTTCCCAAACGGACATAGATATGTCGGATAGGGGCCATGACCAGTGAGAAAGTGGAACAATTCCCGAGTTGGCTCAAAGTATCTCATTTTCATTCTTTCCTTTACATCTGGTAGGAACTGAAAGGTTCTTCTACCAGCTTCATCTGACTCCCATAACTCCTGTCATAGATCTTCACCCCTTCCCCTTATCTCCCCCTTTTCCCTAACTGGTGCTCCCATAATTTCCTCTACTTTTGTGATGATATCTTTCTTGGCCCAGTACCAAGCGGCCTGTTCCCTTATCTTTATATCCAGAGGACAGAGCCCCATTATGATTAACAGGGCTTCTCCCGGAGATGTTCTGTATGCTCCCACAGATCTTAGTAACATGTTCCTTTGTACTCTTCTCACCGTCACGGCGGGCACCACCCTCGTGAGCCTGTGAGCCCAGACTCCCGAGCCGTAACCCACTATTGACGTCAGTATACAATTATGATAAAGCTTAATTAGATGAGGCGGAAGGTGAAATCTATTATGTCCGATGGGATTATGGTTATTTAATAGTTGTAGTGCTTTCTGGGTTACGGTTTCAATGTGCCTTACGAAGTTCCACCTTTCATCGATGATGATTCCCTAGTAGCGCGTTTCTCGTCTCCGAAGAACTGGCGTACCGTCAGTTCTCACGGTCGGATTTCTCATTAGCTGTCCTTTGAGTAATAGATAAGTCGACTTGGTTGGTGAGGTAGTCATCTTGGTGTTGCGGCACCATAGTTGTAGTTTGTCTATTGCTCTCTCTATCTTCGGTTCTATGTCCTCGTGACTTCGGACGCCGACCAGCAGGAGGAGGTCATCAGCGTAGGCTATGACCCCTAGCACCTCTTCGCTCTGTTGCAGGCTGTCCAGAAGAGGCTCCATGTGGATGTCCCAGAAAAGGGGACCCAACACGGAGCCCTGGGGGCAACCCTTGGTGATAGTTTTCCCAACCTTCCCGCTAGGGGATGATAGCCACACCTCCCGATCCTCACAATAGATCCTCAGACAGCCGTATAGTAGCCCTGGGCACTCTTTCTCCCGAAGGCAGGAGAAAAGCGAAGACCACCACAGGTTGTCAAAGGCGCCACTGATATCCACCATGATGCCAACAACCTCGGCCGCGAAGGCGATTGCATCAGATGCCGATCGCCCAGGCCTGAAACCGAATTGCCTGTTGCTCATCCCATGCAGCATGCGGTGTGCAGGCAGTCTGTCAGCTAATAATTTTTCGAGAAGTTTGCCAAAGCCATCCAGCAGACAGATGGGCCTGTAGGATTTGGCCTCAGCAGGGTCCTTCTCAGGGCCTTTCTTAATGATCACCACATTTGCGGCTTTCCATATTTTCGGAAATCTGCCCTGCCTGAGGCATTCGTTGAACAAATGTGTGAGCGGCGCAACTAGCTGTGGGGCTAAGAACTGCACCACCTCTGCCATCTGGCCCAGGGGCTTTTCCTTTCTTTAGGGACTTGATGGGAGCGGCAACCTCCTCCTCAGAAAAGGGCAGGACCGCTTCGTCATTTTCATACCTAACAAGGTCTTCATTCTGTAACTGTCGCTGTTCTTCAGTGTCATCATTCCTATCATCGTCAGACAGCAGGGACCGGAGGAGGACCTCGGCAGTTTCCTGCCAGGATTCCTTCATCCCGTCCCCATGCCTGATCGTTGATAACATCGTTGGGGAGCGGATCTTCTCCCTTACCAATCTATATGGCACACCCCAAGGGTCGAGGGCCAGCTGGTTGGTTACAAAAGTTTCCCAACTTTTTATTGTGGTCTTCTGTAGTTCTTTTTGGAAGTTATCTTTTGCCTCCCGGTATAACTGCAGCCATCTTTGCTTATCCCACCAGACGACACTGCGCTGGTAGTGCTTCCTTAGCCTTCTGACAGACTGACGCAGTTCTTGTAGCTCGGCTGACCATTGTGACGGTGTGGCCGCAATGGCCCTCGTCCTGGTTGGTACGGCCGCCTTAATCGCCCTTGTTATTGCGCGTACCAGCCCCTCGGCTGTGTCGTCCACGTTAAAGTCCTGTCGTGCGTCCCCTTCTAGTAATGGAGGAATGTCGCACTCTCTGGCCAGGCGTTCCCAATCTGTTTTCCTAAAGTTCATTTGCACCTCCCACCCCATGGCCCAGTGGCACTCTCTATCTTCTATAGTAAAGGTAATTAAATTGTGATCACTAGTGGTGGCGTTGCCTACCACTCTCCACTCTTGGAGCATATTTACCGCGTTTGGCGTGACCAACGTCACATCAATGTTTGTACCGTGTCCCCCTCCGGCCACGTAGGTGGGGGGATTGCCTGGTCTGTTTGCCACCACTAGTTGAAGAGCCATAATCATTTCTTCTGCTTTAGCACCATTTTCATCCCTTGTGCCACTGTACCATAGGGGGGATTTGGCGTTTATGTCAGCAGTTATGATGATTTTACGTCCCCCTAACGCCGTGGCCATACTCACTATGTGGTCTATTTGCTGCTCGATTCTGTCTCCGTACTGGAAGTACATGCTAATAATAATCACAATTCCAGCAGGAGATTGTATCTCCACGACGTTGCAGTGACTATTGGAGTACTGTGACAGAGGTGTTACGCGTAGTGCGGTGTTTGTTACCAGGATGGCCGCTCTGGGGGTATTCCCACTGCTAACGGTTTGCCATGTTGCGGCAGTGAACGCAACTTTTCCAGCCGGAGAGTACGGCTCCTGTAAACAGGGTATGTCCAGTCTCTTTTCCGCCACTTCCTTACGGAGCTCCTGCATTACTAGTCGACTGTTATGAGTATTGAGTTGTCCTATTGTTATTTTGGTCGTGATGGGAAGTAGGTGTGTATGTGGTCACGTGGCCAGGTTTTGTTCCAGTCATATGCTAGTCGTCCGTTTGCCATCACTGATTGATGGTAGATTTCATCCAGGTCAAATTTTTCTCCTCGTCTTTCAAAAACCTTTTTGAGTAGGTCGCGCAGTGCTCCGAAGTCAGAGGGGAGGTTCACTGACTTTAATTGTATTCTGTCCACAGCCTCCATCACCGAGAAGGTTACCCTCCGTTCGTTCTCATGTCCTACTCGGACCACATGTCGTAAGGCAGTGGTCAGGGTAGTCAGCTGCTCCAGCCTAGCCAGTTGCATGGTGTACTCGAGATTCGGGTACACCCTCACCGGATCTACAGGTGGCAACCTGTCCACCGGGCTGTCTTGTGTGACGGAATTAGCGGTGGAGCTTGTTATTTTATTTTCTTGAAGTGGTTTTGCAGCTTTATCTGCCGCTATCACAGGATGCTCTTGCCGTTTTGGATCTAGTCGGTATCGTGTCCCGGCATTGGGAGGAGGGTGCTCTGACCACTAAGGGGAGCTCAGTTTGAATGTTTGTATTGATCTGTCAACTGTTGTTACGTCAGCGCTGGAAAGCGACTTCAGGAATTCCCTGAATCTGCTTGCTCTCATAGCATCCCTCCTCCTTTTGCTCGGGGATTTGTGCTTTGGCACCCTGCTTGGTATGCCGTTTTCAACCATAATCGATTCTTGATATTAGTCGTTGTTCGAGCATCCTGTAGGTAGGGCAGTTCCGTCCTGTGGCTCCACAAGGCTTTTTGCCACGACTCTTACAGGGGATGCAGACGCCTGTTGCCTCACAATCTTTTCGGGTGTGACCACTATCACCACACTTGGAGCAGGCCGACCTCCTGGTGCAGTGCCTCAGAATGTGGCCCAAGTCGCCGCAATTGTGACAACGAGGTACCACAATGTAGTCTTTTGTATTTATTGCGTGGAATCCAACGTATAATTTGCCCATAGCTGTAATTAACTTCCACATTGTTGCGGAGACCTCGGCAACGTGATGTACGACATCACGGTCTCGAGGACCCGTCTTAAATCTCAATTTGAAGCCGTTTTTGAAGTCATTTTCATTCATGCTCTCAAAATTTTGTTTCCTAATTGCTTCACTTAATTCATCGTTTGTCATTACTGTGGGAACATCGTACAGTATGACTAAGGAGTTCCTCTTTTTTGGTGGTTCACACTTGACTACTGCGTTTAGTTTCGGGTTCTCAAGCAGCTTGTTTTTGTCCTCCTCAGATGCAACTTCTACAATCACCGAGTTTCGGCTTGGCTTGACTCGCTTAATCTTTATTTTGTCTTTTACAGGGTCAATCGTGGTGGTTAGGAGTTCCTGGATTCTTTTAACGCTTGTATCTTGTCCAGGCAAGGTCCTGAGAAAGACCGCCGTTTCTTGTTTCTTGGTCACCCTGTCTATGGTCTCTTTCGTGTTGCTCTGTTTAGTGGGTGCTTGTGCAGCCACAGCCACCCAGGTCTTACTCGGTTGTTGTTGTCTCAGTCGGGTGTTCTCTTTCTCTAGCTGATCTACGCGGCCTTCCAGTTTTGCGTGGGCAATTGCCCATGCAGCCAATTCATTCTTTATTTGCGAGATTGCTGCCTGGCTTATTTTCCCATTTTTTTATGCTTTGCTCCAGGAGCAGCGTAATTTTTGCGTGCCTCTTCATCACTGAGTAATCCTCCTCTGCCTGTCCCACCTCGTCCTGTGGAGAGGGATCAGGCACAAGAGAAGCTCTCGAAATCGCACTCGTATCTCTCGTTTCTGGTGTCGCCATTTTGTACTAGTGATAAAAAAGAGGTGGGAGCCCGTCTCTTGCCCCGGACCGGCTCCTCTGGCATCGGGGGGGGGGGCGGGGGGGGGGGGACGACTTCTGCAGCTCGCCCACCGACCTCGCCCCTAGGACAAGGGCACTTTCGAGCTGCCGGGTGCAGCGCACCGTCGCCAGTGCACTGGTCCCCCTCGGTGACTCCGTTATCGACGATTTCACGCGACGCACCCCGGCAACTGCACCCCGCACTCCGGAGAGGCGGATGCACCTCTCGCCCTTCGCCGCCTACTTGCCCGAGTTTCCACCTCTCGGCCAAGGACCCACTCCTACTCAGGTGGCGGACCAGTCCCCCAGACGTTCGGCGGTCTGGACCCGTATAACCTGGCCCAGGCGATGTCACCACCTCCTGGGTTTGGCAGAACACGCCCCGGTTACCCAGGGGCGCGGCGAAGCACCCTTGCCGACTCGCACCGCGATCCCACGCCGACAAACGAGGTCGCCGGCATGCAGAGCACCTGCTGGTCTGTGCCCTGCGAACAGAAGGGACTGGTGTTCGGTCCCACGACACAGCTCCCCCTGTGCCACGCACCCTTCGCTTTCGCATCGCGTTGGGTCGCAGCTCTCCCTTTTGTCGCAAGGCAAAATGCCGAGCTTAACATCTGACACCACAGGAAGGCGGAAAGAGCCACTTGGGAAGGAGAGGCTATAAGAGACGCATCAGTTCCCCTTGTGAGGACTGCCGCGGCACGCCCGACTAGAAGCGCCCCAGTGCGAGCCTCCGTGCCTTACGGCGCGCCGGCAACGGGCAGGGCCGCGCCGAACGCGCCGTCAAGCGACCGACCTCACGCCAGACTTACTCTAAAACTAACTTACGCTAAGGACAACACATACACCCACGCCCAAGGGAGGACTGAAACCTCCGACGAAGGGAGCCGCGCGGACAAGATGCCTGAGACCGCTCGGCTACTCCGCGCGGCTAACTAGGCAAGCTCCCTGTGGTATACCAATATCAATCACTGCCTTAAAAGATGACACTGGTCGCTTTCGAGCGGTGTAGATGCTGTAGAACTGATACCAGGCGCTCGTGTGAACCTCCAATGTTGACGTTAGTCAGGCCAATGAAGCGATGAGAATGTGTCTTTCGACTGTCGGGAATCGGAACAGTATGGCTCCTGGCCAAGAGAACTCTACTACTATCAGACACAGGCCTTAATCTGAGGAAGAAATTTCTGAGTGTGTACGTTTGGTAGTGAAACATGGACTATGGGAAAATCGGAACGGCAGAGAATTGAAGCGTTTGAAATGTGGTGTTACAGACGGATGTTGAAAATTAGGTGAACTGATAAGGTAAGGAATGAAGAGGTTCTTCGTAAAATCGGCGAGGAAAGGAATGGCTTCAAATGGCTCTGAGCACTATGGGACTTAACATCTATGGTCATCAGTCCGCTAGAACTTAGAACTACTTAAACCTAACTAACGTAAGGACATCACACAACACCCAGTCATCACGAGGCAGAGAAAATCCCTGACCCCGCCGGGAGTCGAACCCGGGAGGAAAGGAATGTTTGGGAACCACCTAGAAGAAGAAGGAGCAGGATTATAGATGTGTTAAGACATAACTTCCATGCTACTAGAGGGAGCTGTAGAGGATAAAAAATGTAGGGGAAGACGAATATTCGAATGCATCCAGTAGCAAATAACTGAGGACGTATGTTGCAAGTATTATTCTGAGATGAGAGGTTGGAACAGACAGGAGAGGAATTTTAAAAAAACCGTCGATATAGAGACGTGACAAACTGGCAGAAAAGTAATATCGTTTTGGACTTGCCCGTAAGTGGACCTTGAGTGATTTATTGATGTATCAACACGACCTTTCCAATGTGTGTACAGATAACAGTGTATACCACTCGCAGCTATGTAACACGGCGTAGGAACAATACTTGTAAACTGATCATAACCGACAGGGATCTAAGACGAGAGCCGCGCCTTCCTATTTGTTTCAAACCTAACAGGTGAAAGGTCTCTGTTGGATTCCTTTCATGTTAATTTTTTAAAACTGTTGTCATTTACGGCATACATTCCACTTCTAAATTTACTGTGGTGTTTCTATCTGGGAGGAGACTGAGCAGTGGGACGTGTTACTTTTACACATAAACAAGAACGATCTGTCACACTACTACACAGTTCATATGTAATTCATGTCACACAGTCTCATACGGAACCTATATCCGCTACCTTTTATATACTGTATATGATAAGATACTGTCATCCCCCTTCCCTTCTGTGTGAAACGATGAATGAGCAAATGTATTTCTAGTTGCATGCTTGATGGTAGCAGACAAGCCTGTCTGCTAGAGAACACTAGGACCAACGTTGGAACAGGTAGCTACGCTCTCTAAAAGCAAAGAGGTTTCTATTCTTAGTATGGTCCTGTGCGTCCCTTGTCATGTTGGTATAGGAAGCTGCCTATCTGGCCACTTCCGTTTGTATTTGTGACCACCCCTCAGGAAGGGACCAGGCAGTCTGTCCGTGGCGAGCGTCTGAAGTGGTAAGTTCTCCGGCTAAGCGCGTCTCTGCTAAGTCCGTAGGACAATGGATTTCTTAAGTTCAGCCTAACTGAAAATTTAATCACCTTTATTTCAGGTTTGGGTCTAAAATATCTAATGTTATCTTAAACTGAAACGCAGTGTAATTCGAGTGTAAAGTTCAGAATATCTTCCAGTAGCTGCTTTGTCACTACTTTGTGAGTAAAGTGGAACCACATGCGGATGATCCGTAACTCTAACTAAGATCATCAATCTTAAATGCGAATGTGCGTGAGATTATAACGTCTCGTCTTGACAATATTGTTCAATATACCAACTTTTCTTTATGTTCAACCCACGTGGGGTGTACTTTGTGAGTCCAGTACCACGTGCTTATACAATTGTTTGACCCATCAGGTTAATATAAGACGATAGTAACCAGTTCGAAGTTTTTCTTTTGTAATTTGTGTTTCGATGTAATTTATTTTAATTATCAAAATTATTGTGGAGTTACACTCTTTGTGTAAACCAAGTTGACCACGTGAAGCATGTAGTGTAATCATCAAAGTAGCCCTCAGCTATTTTTTTTGGGAAGATTTCACAAAGAGTTAGTGTGAATTTAGTATACCAGTGTGTGGTAATTTCATGATGGACAGGATTGCGCTACGAACGTAACTTCTTAGGGTAAAAATTGAATCGGTTGGTTGTGGTTAATTTCCTCTTGCATATGTTTCAACGTTCTTCGTGTGTTATTTTATGAATGCACTGTTGTTTGCAGTCTCCCAATCTTGGCTCCATATTTGATGTGTTCCGTAAGATTACAAACTCACATTTTCGCAATCCTAAATAAGGCACCAGTTTAGTTATGAATCAAGTTTAATATGCTGAAATTTTAACGGAACAATGATAAATGTTCAAATAAATGTCCAAATATAAACTAATTTATTTCTTTTTATTTAAATTCTCTCTCTCTCTCTCTCTCTCTCTCTCTCTCTCTCTCTCTCTCTCTATATATATATATATATATATATATATATATATCACCGGTTATCGTAAGATGACTACTAAAAGATTGTAATTAATGTTAGTCTGTTTGGGAATTTTGGTAAGCTAGACTGGATACCTGGTGAAGCAGTTGCTCAGTAATGCAAGGTTAACTTCGCCAGATAGCTCACAGCTTTTAACCCGCTTTTACTGTCTTGAATACCAGCACCGCTTTCAGAACAAATTAATGCATCAACATTACACATGGCGACCCTGTTCTGTTATTCCGCTAGACTCTGGAATCTCTGAAACGTTAGATTGCGAGCGTTGTATAATCTTAATTTTTTTTCCCTGAAGCGCTCAAACTACTTCTGCGTTGTTTCTGAGCAGACTTTCAAAAGATTCACGGCGTTGTTGAGCGGCGTTGTGTTGTCTGTCTTGTTGTTTTGCTTTCTATATTTGTGTGTTTCATTTGTGTGTGTTTTTTTCTCGCTTGTAAATTGCACTGCTTCGATCAAAGATAAAAATTTGTTTTGCGTGTGAAAAAGTGCGTACTATGTTGGGTACCTTTCGTGTAACTGTCGTAATTTTTGGGGGATACATTTATTGTGATTAGTGTGTTGCGTACCGGATATAAATTGAACTAATGCAGACACGTAACCAAGCAAAAAGTAGGCAGTCCAACAACTTAAGCAACATGGACCAAGGGGATAATTTGATTTCGAATATTAACGCGTCGGACGGTTCCGAAAATGCAATGGGGAATACTACAGAGGAAAAGCAAAGCAGGACGAACGGGCTCACATCAGAGCCAGAAATTGATTTGCCTCCAACTAACCAAATTGATTTGGCAGAACTCATGAAAGCCTTATTGCAACAAAATAAAGAAAACGCAGAGAAATCTGAAAAATCGTTCCGTGAGCTAGGCGAACAAATGACGCAGAAATCTGAAAAATCGATCCGCGAGCTAGGCGAACAAATAGACGAAAAACTAATACAGCAGACAAATAAAGTCGACAAGTCGATGCAGAGAGTGTCCGATGATATCTCACAAAGAATAAACAATCTGGCGCCGGCCGGTGTGGCCGTGCGGTTATAGGCGCTACAGTCTGGAACCGCGTGACCGCTACGGACGCAGGTTCGAATCCTGCCTCAGGCATGGATGTGTGTGATGTCCTTAGGTTGGTTAGGTTTAAGTAGTTCTAAGTTCTAGGGGACTGATGACCACAGTAGTTAAGTCCCATAGTGCTCAGAGCCGTTTGAACCATTTTTTGAACAATCTGGCAAGTGAAATAGAAAGTGCTATTATGAAAGAATTAGGCCGTACATTGGAACAAATCGATGATCGTCTGCAAGCCTTGGAACAGGGCAAGCGGAGTCGCGATGCGGAATCGAAAGAGAGCGAGGAACAGCTACTTAGGAATTTCCAAGCGCTGAGAGAAGAATGCCAAAGGGAACACCAGCAGGTACTCTTCAGGGTCCAGGAGGCGGAAACGCATTGTCCTGCGTCCGTTAGCAACACAGTAGCGGACAACAGTCAAGCGATTCATGCACTCGAACAGGTTAACTTCCCCAGATAGCTCACAGCTTTTAACCCGCTTTTACTGTCTTGAATATCAGCACCGCTTTCAGAACAAATTAATGCATCAACATTACACAGGCATCGCTGCTGTCAGTGAATGCAGGTCTATAGCAACCAGTTTCCGAGCGAACGTTGCTAAGTGAGCTGCATACAACGGATAATTTAGAATCACACTTGGCAAAAGGCCATAGTTCACAGCGGCACGGAAAGCTGCACGTCTCCAGCGGGCCAAACAACACAGAAACTGGTCAGTAGCTTAGGGGAGGAACAATTTGCCTATTTTGAACTTATTCGAGGCGTCGAACGCATCGACGGCACAATGAGGCGTTTAATTCGCAGGGTATGGTGGCTGAAATTCAAGCAGGAGGGCTTTCTTTGATGTTTAGAGGATGTTTTCGTACGATCTGCACCAATTAATTCAGGCTATCGTGAACATGAACTAGGATATTTATTTTAACACTAGCTGAGTCCCAGCTTTGTCCGTATGTGTATTAGGTTGGTGAATTAGCTCGTAGTGTTTTTGTTTTGGATCTTCCTGTTGCTACGGGTTTATTTATCGATTGTCGTTTTCCATTTGTAGTTCACTGTTGCTATTTGAGTTTACATATTGTCATTTTGTCATTTGGAGATAGCGGGTAGAGCTCTGAACGCTAGAAAATGGAGTGCCAAGTGGAGAAATCGGAACATTTCCGACATATTCTTCTTTTTCGGATCAATGTAGGGTTGGCAGCAGCAGAAGCAGCCAGGAATATTTGCTCCGTATATGGGGATAAGGCTGTTGTACAGAGCACAGCAAGAAAGTGGTTTTCTCGTGTTAAGGAGGATCGTTTTAGTACTAGTAACTCTCCATTTTCAGGAAGACCTTCGGGGCTTAAACGCATTAATGCACAATGAACCACGGAAGTGTACTCGAAAACTGGCATATGTGATGTACTATGATCATTCCACCATCGTGCGACATTTGTATGCAGTGGGGAAGGTCCAAACCTCTGACGTACGCTCGAAGCCACAATCACAAAAATCAGCCGTGGCCATATATGTAATTTCGCTTGCCCGTCATCAGTTGGCTCGTGAGCAACACCGACCATTTCTATGCTCTATCGTTATTGGTGACGAGGTATGGTGTGTTTATGCTAACATAAGGAAAAGAAAGCATTGGTTGAGCCCGAACAAAGCAGCAACTCCCCGTACAAAGATCAGCGAGCAACAACAGAAGAAAATGGAACAGCGGCGATGTGGTGTACTACAGATTGCTTCCCCGAGGTGTGCCATTAAATTGACATTAAATGTCAACAACTGAGACGTCTTGGACAAGCAGTCTAAGAACAACGACCTGAAAGACTGTTTGAAGTAATGCTACTCCACGATAACGCCCGCCCGCATTGTGCTAGACTGACAGAGAACGCTAGGCAGGGATCGGGTTGGGAAGTCATTCCGCAACCACCTTTTTCACCTGATATTGCGCCCGCTTTCAAACAAACTGCAAGAAACTTCCTGTCCGGGTGAAAATGAGCTTCTAACATGGTTCGACGACTTCTTCGTCTCAAAACCACGTGGTTACTACAATCGCGGAATCAAAAAGTTACCCCAGCGTTGACAGTCTTTTGTCTATAGTGAAGGAGAATATGCTATTAATGACTAAAGTCTCTATTTTGTGTAACTGTTGTATTTATTAAACTTCTGGGAATTCAGTGCCAACAAAATATTTATGTCAGTTCTGTCAGTCAGTCTCCTCCTTTCCCTTCCCTCTGTCCTTTCCCACTGCCCTTCCCCCCCCCCCCCCCCCCCCCGCTCTGTCCATCATCTCCCCCTTCTCTCTGTCCACCTCCTCCACCACACTCCAATCTCTGTCCAATTCCTCCTGCCCCTGTCTCTGTCCACCTCTTCTTCCCACTCTATCTCCCCATTTCCTCTTTCCCAGTTCTCTGCACATATCCTCCTCTCTTCATTCTATGTCTGTCTCCTCTTGCCCTTCGCTCCCTGACCATCTCCTCCTCTTCCCTTTCTCTGTCCGTCTCCTCCACAGCCTCTTTCTGTGTCGCACAATGATATGACTGCACAGCTACATTCATCAGCATTTGTGGATACTGTCTGCCATATGTGTTCTGAATAGAGTTAATATCAAAGAAGTAATGAAGTTGAACATCATCCACGATCCTGAAATTTTTCACGCATGTCGGTGTTTATGTCGTCATTTCTCTTGAATTATGTTCCGTACAGTGGCATAATTTTGTACGTATATTCACTGCCATGTGTAAACACTGTCTGCAAAATGTGTCGTGAATACAGTTAGTAGTAGTTGTTGTTGTACTCTTCAGTCCCGAGACTGGTTTGATGCAGCTCTCCACGCTACTCTATCCTGTGCAAGCTGCTTCATCTCCCAGTACGTACTGCAGCCTACGTTCTTCTGAACCTGCTTAGTGTATTCATCTCTTGGTCTCCCTCTACGATTTTTAAACTCCACGCTGCCCTCAAATGCTAAATTTGTGATCCCTTGATGCCTCAGAACGTGTCCTACCAAACGGTCCCTTATTCTTGTGAAGTTGTGCCACAAACTCCTCTTCTCTCCAATTCTATTCAGTACCTCCTCATTAGTTATGTGATCTACCCATCTAATCTTCAGCATTCTTCTGTAGCACCACGTTTCGCTATTCTCTTCTTGTCCAAACTGGTTATCGTCCATGTTTCACTTCCATACATGGCTACTCTCCATACAAATACTTTCAGAAACGACTTCCTGACACTTAAATCTATACTCGATGTTAACAAATTTCTCTTCTTCAGAAACGATTTCCTTGCCATTGCCAGTCTACATTTTATATCCTCTCTACTTCGACCATCATCAGTTATTTTACTCCCTAAATAGCAAAACTCCTTTACTACTTTAAGTGTCTCATTTCCTAATCTAATCCCCTCAGCATCACCCGATTTAATTTGACTACATTCCATTATCCTCGTTTTGCTTTTGTCGATGTTCAACTTATATCCTCCTTTCAAGACACTGTCCATTCCGTTCAACTGCTCTTCCAAGTCCTTTGCTGTCTCTGACAGAATTACAATGTCATCGGCGAACCTCAAAGTTTTTATTTCTTCTCCATGGATTTTAATACCTACTCCGAATTTTTCTTTTGTTTCTTTTACTGCTTGCTCAATATACAGATTGAATAACGTCGGGGAGAGGCTACAACCCTGTCTCACTCCTTTCCCAACCCCTGCTTCCCTTTCATGCCCCTCGACTCTTATAACTGCCATCTGGTTTCTGTACAAATTGTAAATAGCCTTTCGCGCCCTGTATTTTACCCCTGCCACCTTCAGAATTTGAAAGAGAGTATTCCAGTTAACGTTGTCAAAAGCTTTCTCTAAGTCTACAAATGCTAGAAACGTAGGTTTGCCTTTTCTTAATCTTTCTCCTAAGATAAGTCGTAAGGTTAGTATTGCCTCACGTGTTCCAACATTTCTACGGAATCCAAACTGATCTTCCCCGAGGTCCGCTTCTACCAGTTTTTCCATTCGTCTGTAAAGAATTCGCGTTAGTATTTTGCAGCTGTGACTTATTAAACTGATAGTTCGGTAATTTTCACATCTGTCAACACCTGCTTTCTTTGGGATTGGAATTATTATATTCCTCTTGAAGTCTGTGGGTATTTCGCCTGTCTCATACATCTTGCTCACCAGATGGTAGAGTTTTGTCATGACTGACTCTCCCAAGGCCATCAGTAGTTCTAATGGAATGTTGTCTACTCCCGGGGCCTTGTTTCGACTCAGGTCTTTCAGTGCTCTGTCAAACTCTTCGCGCAGTATCTTATCTCCCATTTCATCTTCATCTACATCCTCTTCCATTTCCATAATATTGTCCTCAAGTACATCGCCCTTGTGTAAACCCTCTATATACTCCTTCCACCTTTCTGCCTTCCCTTCTTTGCTTAGAACTGGGTTGCCATCTGAGCTCTTGATATTCATACAAGTGGTTCTCTTCTCTCCAAAGGCCTCTTTAATTTTCCTGTAGACAGTATCTATCTTACCCCTAGTGAGACAAGCCTCTACATCCTTACATTTGTCCTCTAGCCAGCCCTGCTTAGCCATTTTGCACTTCCTGTCGATCTCATTTTTGAGACGTTTGTATTCCTTTTTGCCTGCTTCATTTACTGCATTTTTATATTTTCTCCTTTCATCAATTAAATTCAATATTTCTTCTGTTACCCAAGGATTTCTATTAGCCCTTGTCTTTTTACCTACTTGATCCTCTGCTGCCTTCACTACTACATCCCTCACAGCTACCCATTCTTCTTCTACTGTATTTCTTTCCCCCATTCCTGTCAATTGTTCCCTTATGCTCTCCCTGAAACTCTGTACAACCTCTGGTTCTTTCAGTTTATCCAGGTCCCATCTCCTTAAATTCCCGCCTTTTTGCAGTTTCTTCAGTTTCAATCTGCAGTTCATAACCAATAGATTGTGGTCAGAATCCACATCTGCCCCTGGAAATGCCTTACAATTTAAAACCTGGTTCCTAAATCTCTGTCTTACCATTATGTAATCTATCTGATACCTCTTAGTATCTCCAGGATTCTTCCAGGTATACAACCTTCTTTCATGATTCTTGAACCAAGTGTTAGCTATGATTAAGTTATGCTCTGTGCAAAATTCTACAAGGCGGCTTCCTCTTTCATTTCTTCCCCCCAATCCATATTCACCTACTGTGTTTCCATCTCTCCCTTTCCCTACTGACGAATTCCAGTCACCCATGAGTATTAAATTTTCGTCTCCCTTCACTACCTGAATAATTTCTTTTATCTCGTCATACATTTCATCAATTTCTTCATCATCTGCAGAGCTAGTTGGCATATAAACTTGTACTACTGTAGTAGGCATGGGCTTTGTGTCTATCTTGGACACATTATTGTGGCCAAGATGACAGTAGTAAAGAAGTAATAAATTAATACGTCGTACCTGATGCGACAGTTTTAGTGCATGAACAGGGACAATGTAGTAAACGATAAACTTTTTTCGTTTCATTATTTTGTGATGACTGTAAGCGACAAAAAGTATCGTGAACGTTTGAATTTTGTGTAAATTTAGGTGCAAGTCACGAAGTGTTCTCATTCTCAAACACTGAACAGTGCGCACACTAGCTATGTGTTATAAGCATGTACATTCTGCAACAACAGTGTGGAAATACGCATTAACCACACTGAAGATTGTGTAAGCACGTATTCATTAGTTCCAATCTTATTACGTAGCGTATATCAAAACAACAAAACGTTTTCACAAATATGGTAAAGTTCAAAGTCAAAGAATAAATACTTTTCCCTACTTCGTGTAACATTCTTCGAATCAATAAGTATCTTTTACTCCGCGCTTTGCAAAGTAGCCATGGCGTTTCCTCGACGTTCAGGCTGACTCCTTACAGAATTTCGTCGAAATCGGTGTAGCGGGTTAGTAATAATAAACTTAAACGTCATGCATGATGCAGCTGTTTTTCAGTCACCTCATTATTTATGACGTCATATAACGTCAACTATGTACCGTACAATGATATAATTTTGCAAGTACGTTCAGTGCTATGTGTGAATACCGCATGCAAAATGTGTCGCGAATACATTTATTAGTAAAGAACTAATAAATTAAAACGTCACGTCTGTTGCGAAAATGAACCGCGAAAATGTAGTAAGCGATAAACGTTTTTGTCTTATGGGGGAGGGGGGGGGGGGGGGCTCGTCAGCGAGAAAAATATTGAAATAACGTGCGAAGTTTGCTGGAAGGTACAAAGTGCTCTTGTTCTCAAAAACTGGATGAATAACATCTGGGTACTCGCATGTCGTGGCTTACATTCCTGCTTCATCCTCACCCTTTTGATAGGGATCACACTGATTCTTTCCAGACAGTAAGTGATGTGTGTATCAAGTTTGGTTGAAATCGGTCCAGTTTTATCGGAGGAGATGTGGGACATACGTGTATACTTTTTTATAATATGTATGAATATCTCTTTCTGTGTGACCCGATTTTTATGGACTTAAGCCCATACGGTGTTCCAAATTATGCTCAAGTTACCTGCCAAAACTCCATAATCACTCGTCTGGTAGTTTTAGAACTTAGTGTATTCAAAGACAAACAGACAGACACGACGGTCTTACAGATTTGTCATTAATATAGATTTTCGGTGACCAAATATCAGCCGGCTGTTGTGGCCGAGCGGTTCTAGGCGCTTCAGTCTGGAACTGCGCGACCGCTACGGTCGCAGGTTCGAATCCTGCCTTGGGGCATGGATGTGTGCGATGTCCTTAGGTTAGGTAGGTTTAAGTAGTTCTAAGTTCTAGGGGGACTGATGTCTTCAGATGTTAAGTCCCATAGTGCTCAGAGCCATCTGAACCATTTTTTGAACCAAATATCAACCGTTCTTCTATATCTTCATGATGAGTATACTGTGAACATTTCCAAGTTGACAGCACCCAAACTTTGCAGGCTAGGCGAATACCCGAGATCGCACCACGACTGACACACTAAATCATCCGATCTTAATTAAGCCCCTAGAAAACGTCTGGGCCCCTTTGAAACAGAGGGTGAAACGTAGCATTCAACATCCTCGCAATATGGCACCTCTGCTCAATCTAATCATCAATAAATGGCTTCAGATGGGTACGGAGTACCTGAAGAAACTGATGTGGAGTCTGTCCTTCGCTGAATTGAGGCCATTACGAAGATCAGAGACAGTGTTACATGGTATTATGTTCTGAAAATACACTTTTACAAATTTCAAAGTTTGAGACAATTTCACATTTTCTCTGCAGTCTGGCCAACTAAGCAGGAATTAACTACCTCCTGCAGGCGATCAGTAGATATACTAAACCTCCACGACACAATAAAGATATATGCAAAAGATTTTTCTGGCAGAACGATGTCACTCGACAGATCGTTAATCGAATTTTTTTCCTCATCTTTCACTGTAACTCTTTATCAAGAGAGAGAACACATCGACTATATGTAAATAGCCATATTCTGACTGAAATAGAACGTAATGAAAAGCTGAACTTTTTACTCGCATAAATCTTTAATCAGTGTGGGGTAATTGTTGTTGCTGTCATCGTATACAATATCTATCCTAGTTTACCTAGGCGATAACCGCTCAAGATACCATGACTAATGAAAACGCGAATCCCAGAGTTCCCGCTTTATGTGACGAGTTACCTGAACAATTAGACTACCTGAGCAAGCCTCCAGACCTCACTCACAGTTTGTCACTGCTTTTATTCCTATTGCCGCTCATTTCCTTGGTGGAATTAATTCACTGATGTATGTAGATTGTGGAAGGGTAACCACACTCCTCTTTCCCATCTGTTCCTCTATTGATCCTATTCCACAATGAAGAACCATCTGTGTTGTTCTGAAGTCGTAGGAGGAGAACCAGTGAATGAATGTCCGACACAGGTCTGCTCAGAAAGTAATGTTTTGCGAGATAATAAAATGTCATTATTAAAGAAGACCCTATGGACTGACAAACATGAAACGCTTATTCAAACTTTTATGTAGTTGTTCGTGTTTTTTCTGTCTTAAGCAGTAAGTCAGCATTAAAAAAATAGTTGCCTTGTTCTGTAGTCACACTTTTATTTCTCCTACTGGATACCGGTTCGTGTACCTTTTTCTAACATCAAGCTATCCCCTGGCGTGAAGCTGTGAAGTTCGCTTCCTAAATAGGTGCGTCATATGCTCAACTAACATTACATCTAGGAGTATGGTGTAACATTTTTGCTCAGTGATAAAGCCCAAGTTATTTATTTACGTATAATTTTTACGGGAATGCAAGTTTACTCAACGAATTTCAGTGCTAGTGAATTCCAGGTGTATCAGTTTAATAGCACCGTCACTGTGATACAAAGTATGCAACAGAAATCGTAGGAGCGCTTGTGATCTAATGAGCGATTACAGAGTCTCTTGGCAGCCAGTTTGTCATTAGCCGTAACACGCGCTGGCTTATACTGAGTCCATGCGTGGGACAGCAGAGGAACTTTGGACTGGCGCGCGTTAGGCTGCGTTGGTTGATGACGTGGCACGCTCTTCCCCACCTGTGGTCGCCCCTTAACTGGTAAACCCCTGATCTAGCCGGCAGGGCCGTCCACAGTTTCTGTTAAGGGCGCTCCGTGTTCCTATTAATTAAGCGGCCCAAGGCATGTAATAACGTTGATTATAACGCTTCCGCCGGGGGACATTGTGGCGCAAGTTTCGCTGCGAACTGCGCTCTGGATACACCACGCTGTTACGGAAGCCATTAAGCTCCGCCTTGCGTCACATGTTTCAGACGGGGAGAATAACGGCCGCACTGCCGATGTACTATAAGTTGTTACGGATCATAGGGAGGCCGGAAGTACGAATATACTGCTCGTGAGTCCCATGCGGGAAATTGTCAGCCCCTCTTACAAGATGGTTGGGGCAGGATTAGCGGCTTTACCCCGCGGAGTGGCTCAGTTTGATGGGTCTGAATGAGCCCGCATAGTGGTCTAAAGGTTTCTGTATGAGAGTGACAACAGGCACTTCTCTTCCCCCTGGATACGCTATTTTTCCCTCAGACTCTTGTGAGGGCGACAATGGCATGCTGAAAAGTAATGCCTCCGAATTTTTATAGTGAAAACTCGTAAAGTTTCTTTTGAATAAAACAAACGTTATTAAAATTTTGCATGATTATTCTTCACGTGTACCTATTTGCAGCTCTCTGCTGTTAGAGGGCGCCTAACTGTAGCGTGTAACATGGCTGTGTTTAACGTAAAGATGCTTCTACATCTGTGCGCCTTGCGGCTGTGCGTTCCCCACACGGGAGTAGAGGTGTCCCCTGTGAGCACAGGTATGAATGGAATCACTCATGTGTACATGCTGTGCAAAAGGCATGCACCTACACGCATGTCTCTCCTAGCCTGTGAGGCAACCACAGCCGCATGGCGAACAGGCGCAAGGCGCACAGGTGTAAAGGCATCTTAACTAAGTCGGTAAGAGAGGAATAGCATGCTCTAATCGAGTTTCTAATTCGAAGAGTTCGCCCATACATGAAACTCCATCTCCATCTCCATGACAATGCAAGACTATGCACGAGCGCTGCGCCATCTGAAACAACTCGACACCTTAGATTCATTGTCATCGACTGTACTCCATACAGTCCCAACTTGGTACCATCCAAAACTTAAAGAACACTTTCTAGGACTTCACTTTGATAGTGGTGAAGTGGTTCAACCACAGGTGAGGTTGTGGCTCTGTCAACAAAGTCAAATATTCTACAGTGACTGTGTCAACAAACTAGTCTGTCGTTGAGAGAAATGCTTTGGTCGCCAGGGAGCCTTTGTTGAGAAATGAACATGCGGACGTGAAGAACAGAGATGCTGAATGTTAATAACGTTGTTTTATTTAAAAATCTTTGACAGTTTTCACATAAAATATTTGGAGGCATTACTTTTCAGCACGCCCTCGTATTACGAAGTCACTCGTGCCCATTACGAATCGCTGGTTCTCTGGAACATGCGGAGTTGAGCGCGCCTTTTTCCGGCAAGAGGCTCTCTCTTGGTGTTTCGTTCAGCTATGACGAAGTGCTACTGCTCACGTGTCTGTATGGGAGGCGAGGACAGTCGTTGTTCATGTTTTACGTGGAACTCTCGTATGTAGTAGAGTCCCACCAAGAATACGTGGAAGGTTTGCCTGTTTTTGTTGTGGTCTTCAGTTCAAAGACTGCAGCTCTATGGATCTGAGCACTAAGGGACTTAACATCTGAGGTCATCAGTCCCCTAGAACTTAGAACTACTTAAACCTAATTAACCTAAGGACGTCACACACATCCATGCCCGAGGCAGGATTCGAACCTGCGAGCGTAGCAGTCGCGCGGTTTCGGACTGAAGCGCCTAGAACCGCTCGGCCACCGCGGCCGGCGCGACTGCAACTCTCCATGCTTCTCTATCCTGTGCAAGCCTTTTCATCTCCGAATGACTACTGCAACCTACATCCTTCTGAATCTCCTACATGTATTCATCCCTTGGACTCCCTCAACGATTTTTACTACCCACGCTTCCCTCCTTGGTGCCTCATAATGTGTGCTACCAATCGATCCCTTCTCCTAGTTAGGTTGCACCGCAAATTTCTCTTCTCCCCAATCATATTCAGTATCTCCTCATTAATTACGTAATCTACCCATCTAATCTTCAGCATTGTTCTGTAGCATTCCATTTCGAAAGCTTCTGTTCTTTTCTTGCCTAAACTGTTTAACGTCCATGTTTCACTTCAGTACATGGCTACACTCCTTACAAATACTTTCAGAAAGGACTTCCTAACACTTAAATCTATTATATTCGATGTAACATACTTTTCTTCTTCAGAAATGCTTTTCTTGCCATTGCTAGTCTACATTTTATATCCTCCCTACTTCGTACATCATCAGTTATTTTCCATCCCAAATAAGAAAACTCATCTACTACTTTAAGTGTCTCATTTCCTAATCTAATTCCCTCAGCATCACCTGATTTAATTCGACTACAGTACATTATCCTCGTTTTGCTTTTGTTGATGGAAATGGAGTGTGGCTAGGGCCTCCCGTCGGGTAGACCGTTTGCCTGGTGCAACTCTTTCGGGCTGACGCCACTTCGGTGACTTGCGTGTCGATGGGGATGAAATCATGATGATAAGGACAACAAAACACCCAGTCCCTGAGCGAAGAAAATCTCCGACCCAGCCGGGAATCGAACCCGGGTCATTATGCATTACGTCGCGCTGACCACTCAGCTACCAGTGGACGACGCTTTTGTTGATGTTCGTCTTATATCCTCCATTCAAGACACTGTCCATTACGTTCAACTACTCTTCCAAAGTCCTTTGCTATCTCTGACAGAATTACAAACCTCAATTTTTTTTATTTCTTCTCCCTAGACTTTAATTCCTACTCCAAATTTTTCTTTTGTTTCCTTTACTGCTTGCTCAATATAGAGACTGAACAATAACAGGGATAGGATACAACCCTGTCTCACTCCCTTCTCAACCACTGATTCTCTTTCGTGCCCCTCGAGTCTCCCTGTATTTTACCCCGCCACCTTTAGAATTTGAAAGATAGTATTCCCGTCAGTATTGTCAGAAGCTTTCTCCACGTCTACAAATGCTGTAAACATAGGTTTCCCTTTCCTTAGCCTATCTTCTGTGAGAAGTTGTAGGGTCAGTATTGCCTCGCGTGTTCCTACGTTTCTCCAGAATCCAAACTTATTTTCCCCTAGACCGGCCTCTACTAGTTTTCCCATTCTTCTGTAAAGGATTCGTGTTACTAATTTACAACGGTTACTTATTAAACTGATAGTTCGGTTGATAAAATGTGAGTCTAGAAGCTTTCCATCGAATGGTAGGGCATAATTACACCCAAAATAAGCGGTCATATCACTATAGCCATTTTCAGCCTGCAGCATTTAAATAATTACTAGAACAGTTATAAAGGAAACCATGAAGCGAGATAGATTAGTTTGGAAAAACAACACTGCAATAGCGAACTTCAACTGGCACTTATTTTATGCCTTAACGTTTTAACGCATCGAGCAAGCTTTGCCCATCAACAGGCACGTTTGTAGCAAAAACAACAGCGGATAGCACTGGACATCACTGTTTTACCTTTTACAGCTACACCGCTTCCTTCCCCCTTCCTCCTTCTCCCCCTTTCCCGACCCTCTCAAGAAAGTTGCTTCAACAGAACACTCGATGTAGATGAGGCTTTGAAAGCTATTCCTCCTTTTCTTCTTACAGGTTGAGGTGAAATGATCTTTCTAATTGCGAGAAACAGTTTGCGCATAAAAGCAGTTCGGCCATGTTGCATTGGTAAATAATTGTTTCAATCATGTGGTACTAATTTCCACGACGATAAAAATTAAAATTACAGAAAGAAGGAAAAAGTGAATCACCTACAGTGCATTAGGGTAGGACAAAATGTCGGTGGAGGTGGTTTTTGCCATTGTCTTCCTCCGACGCGTTGAAGTGTGAGGTGAATATCTGTGCTTTGTGGATAAATGTGATTATTACTTGTGCAGTGTGGTGTTTTGTTTGTGTGAGTTTTGTGAGAACAGGGATGAAAATAAGGGAGGCGGTAACGCTGAACGCTGTGTCGGCACAAAACCCATTCTTCCGGAATAAACCCAAGAGTGGCACCGAGTTTAATGCCTGCATCCAATGGACGGATCAACGTCGGCAGTAGATTATATCCCCCACTCCACCACACACACTGCGGAAGACTTTGGATTTAATCCAGCACTCTAGCGCTCAGCATGGAGATCAAGACCTGAATACCACCTCCTTTCGCGTGCAATTTCTAGTGATGGAAGTGTCTTCCATCATGTTAAGCACCACCTCGATAATGTATACGTTAACTAAAGGGAGGGTAACAAAAAGGTGCATAAAAAGTGTCAATAGATCAATAACAAGGAGGTGGTTCCTCATAAGCAATAGAGGCGTTCGGGAAAATCAGGATCACTGGATATTAGTTACGCACATAGAGGGCCATTACTGCTGGATCGAAAATGCTGCGTGACTGATATCGATTAGAAGACAATTTCTACATGGAGATCTGAACTGAAGATATCGATTAGAGATCTGGCGGGAAAGGTAATGTTCATTGTACTATCGAAACAAAAACGTAACTGTGAGTATAATATCTCCTATTAGTGCTGACTGCTCTTGCTAAAATGGACACCCACTTTAAAGCGTCCTGTCTCGATCGTGATCCGGGCACCAGCTTCCTCTTCTACCTCCAAGAGGAAACTACCTGGTAGAATTTTGCACGGATCATAGTTTTATTATTGCTGACACTTCTTCAAGAATCATGTATGAATGCTGTGTGAGAGGCCTGCAGACAATGGAATGGTTTGGATTGTATATATAATGGCAAGAAAGTGATTTCGAACCTGATTTTAAATTGTAAGACATTTCCAGGGGCAGATGTGGACTCTGATCGTAATTTTTTGGTTATGAAATGTGGGTTAAAACTTAAGAAATTACACAAAGGAACTTAAGATGGGACCCGAAGAAGCTGAAAGAACCAGAATATAAAGAGTTTCAGAGGGAACATTAGGCTATCTTTGACAATGATAGGGCAAGGGAGTACAGCAGAAGACGAATGGGTAGCTTTGAGAGGTGAAATAGTGAAGGCAGCAGTTGATCAAATAGGTAAAAAAGACAAGGTCTAGTAGAAATCTTTGGATAAGACAGTAGGTATTGAATTTAACTGGCGAAAGGATAAAATATAAAAATGCAGGATACTTGTGTGCAGCAGGCGAAAGAAAATTCAGACGTCTCAACAATGAGAGCGGCAGAAAGTGCAAAATGGCTAATCAGGAACGGCTAGAAGCCAAAAGCAAGGGTGTAGAAGCATGTATAATTAGGCGAAAGATAGATAACGCCTACAGGAAGATTAACGAGACCTTTGGTAAAAAGAGAAGCAACCGTATGAATATAAAGAGCTCAGATTGGAAGCCAGTACTAAACCACAGAATGGAAAGTTGAAAAGTGGAAGGACTACTTAGAGAGGGTCTACAACTTCCTTCATCAAGAAGAAAGAAAGAAAGAAAAACTTCAGAAGGAATTATAGTTCAGGGAGAATAAATACAAATTTAATGCAAGGTGATGACACTGTAATTTTGCAGGGATAGCAAAGGACTTGGAAGAGCAAATGGTTCAAATGGCTCTGAGCACTATGGGACTTAACTTCTGAGGTCATCAGTCCCCTAGAACTTAGAACTACGTAAACCTAACTAACCTAAGGACATCACACACATCCATGCCCGAGGCAGGATTCGAAACTGCGACCTTAGCGTCGCGCGGTTCCAGAGTGTAGCGCCTAGAACCGCTCGGCCACACCGACCAGCTTGGAAGAGCAACTGAACTTAATCGACAGTGTCTTGATAAGAGACTGTAAAACGAACATCAACAAAAGTAAATCAAGGATAATGAAATAAGGCGATGCTGAGAGAATTAATTTAAGAAATGGGACACTAAAAGTGTTATATGAGCTTTTCTATCTGCGCTACAAACTAACTAATGATGACTGAAGTAAAAAGAACGTAAAAAGCACTCTAGATATAGAAAGGAAAGAATTTCTGAAAGAGGAATTTGTTTGGAGTGTACCCTTTTACGAAAATGAAACGTTGACCATAAGCCGTTCAGAGAAGAAGATAGTTTTTGACATGTGGTGCTATGGAACAACTTGACTAAAAGAAGGGATCGGTGGATAAGACGCGTTCTGTGGCACCATAAAACTATTATTTTTGTACTAGAGGGATGTGTGTGTGTTGGGGCGGGGGAGGGGAGGGGTAAAACTTGTAGAGGGAGACCTGGGGACGAATACAGTAAGCAGGTTCAAATGGGAGTAGGTTGCAGTAATTACACCGAGATGAAAAGGCTTGAACAGGATGGACTACGGTGTATAGTTCCATCAATTCAGTCTTGAAACTAAAGACCACAATAACTAGCTTCATCACTATGATTAAAGTCAAGTTCACAACAGAAATTAAAGGCAGGTGAGAAGATTACAATGTAATGCAAATAAGAATTGAAGGCATACTCAAAGGATCAGATATATTTACTAATATACACTGAAGAACCAAAGAAACTGGTACACCTGCCTAATATCGTGTAGGACCCCCCCCCCCTCCCCCGCACACGCAGAAGTACCGCAACACGACATGGCATGGACCCGACTAATGTCTGAAGTAATGCTGGAGGGAATTGACACTATGAATTCCGTAAATCCGTAAGAGTACGGGGGGGGGGGGGGGGGGTGTGTAATCTCCTCTGAACAGCACGTTGCAAGGCATCCCATATATGATCAATAATGTTCATGTCTGGGGAGTCTGGTGGCCAGCGGAAGTGTTTAATCTCAGAAGAGTTTTCCTAGAGCTACTCGGTAGCAATTCAGGACTTGTGGAGTGGCGCATTGGCCTGCTGGAATTATCCAAGTCTGTCAGAATGCAAATGGACACGAATGGATGCAGGTAATCAGACAGGATGCGTACGTACGTGTCACCCGTCAGAATCGTATCTAGCCGTATCAGGGGTCCCATATCACTGCAATTGCACACGCCCCACACCATTACATGGCCTCTACACAGCTTGAACAGTCCCCTACTGAGATACAGAGTCCATGGATGCATGAGGTTGTCTCCATACCCGTACACTTCCGTCCGCTCGATACAATTTGAAATGAGACTCGTCTGACCAGTCTACATGTTTCCAGTGATCAAAAGTCCAATGTCGGTGTGAACGGCCCCAGGAGAGGCGTAAAGCCTTATGTAGCACCGCACCGTCACCAAGGGTACACGAGTGGGCCTTCGGAAGCCCATATCGATGATGTTTCGTTCAATGGTTCGCAAGCGGACATTTGTTGATGGCCCACTATTGAAAACTGCAGCAGTTTGCAGAAGGCTTGCACTTGTGTCAAGTTCAACGATTCTCTTCAGTCGTCGTTTGTCCTGTTCTTGCAGGATCTTTTTCGGTAGCAGAGATGTCGGAGATTTGGTGGTTGATCCAGTTCCTGGTATTCACGGTACACTCGTGAAATGGTCGTAATGAAATCCCCACTTCATCGCTATCTCGGAGATTCTGTGTACAATCGCTCTTGCGCCGACTATAACAACACGTTCAAACTCACTTAAATGTTGATAACCTGCCATTGTAGCAGCAGTAACGGTTCTAACAACTGCACCAGACACTTGTTGTCAATATAGGCGTTGCCGACCGCAGCGCCGAATTCTGCCTGTTTACATATCTCTGTATTTGAATATGCATGCTTACACTAGTTCCTTTGGCGCTTCAGTGTGTAAGGAGTGTTCAAATGAGAAAATATGAAACGTTATAACAACCAGACCGGTTGAAATTTGTATATGCAGCTTGGGGATAACGTAGTGAGACATGTAGGGACGCGAATGTAGTGTTCTCTCCTGCCCCTACGAAATTCGGAGCCGTCCTTTTCGAGGTCCGAGATCTGGTACTCATCGAATTACTCGAGCACAGAAAAATCATTAAAAGTGACTTGTACTGTCTGGCACTCTGCAGCGTACTCAAGTCCATCAAGAGCAAACGATCTGCAGCGGTCGCGGAGAGAGTGATTCTGCTCCACTATAACGCGGTCCAAAAAAATGTTCAAATGTGTGTGAAATCTTATGGGACTTAACTGCTATGGTCATCAGCCCCTAAGCTTACACACTACTTAACCTAAATGATCCTAAGGACAAACACACACACCCACGCCTGAGGGAGGACTCGAACCTCCGCCAGGATCACGCGGTCCAAACTTGTCCAATTTCACTCAAAGGTAAATAGTCAAAGTGAAGTGGGAGCAGCTTTAGCGTCCACCCTACAGCACGGACGATATGTCGGCCTGCGACTTCCGTTTGTTTGGTTCTCGGGAAAAACATCTAGAAAGGGAAGTGCTTCA
The DNA here is from genome assembly GCF_021461395.2 of Schistocerca americana. NCBI lineage: Eukaryota > Metazoa > Arthropoda > Insecta > Orthoptera > Acrididae > Schistocerca > Schistocerca americana. Next base: position 673,557,827 of record NC_060120.1, on the reverse strand, counting down.
ACTCGGACTACGAACAGAAGAACAGAGTGGAGGACTGGCTCCTGTCACAGGAACAGGCCTCGCGAAACAATGGGTGATTAATCTTGAATAAATATTATACCTGCAGTTATGTTTCGTTCCTTGACAGATGTAGATAGAAGATACTCACCTTTTAGTTGATGAGATAGGACCGAAATGGGTGGCAGAGTGTACTTTAACCGTTCAAGTAGTGCTGGTTATTTGACCGGGAGTCAGCGTTGGGGTACGAGGAAACCATGCGCAATAACTACTGAAACATCCGTGGAAATGAAGGCGAACGGAAATTTTGTGTCAAACGGGGCTACAGTAGAACTTTTTAAGTTACGTGATTGGTAGTGTGGGTAACTCCGAGGTTCGGCTGTAGACCTTCTTTCGTACTATCTTCAAAATATTTACTAATCAGGTTGTGACGAACGAGCAACAACATGCTTAAACGGTTTTCCCGCTGTAAACCGGCAGCCTTTCTTACAGTTCTGAGGTTTCAGCACTCGGGTATACTGCTGCAGCGTGGCGCCTAAGTTGTTGTCCCGTGCGGCTCAAAGACTGACTGTACCTATCGCGGAAACCCGCGCTGACTCGTTGAAAGAGATCCCAAAATTGGGGGTCAGACCCATGGCTCGCCATACGTGTTGCTTAAAGCTTCGCCTCCCAAAGAAAACAGTCGACAAGAAATAGTGGCACTGCTGGCCAACCTAGGTATGTCTTTTTCAGTAGTTCTGAACGCCTGGTCTGGAACGTTACGTTACCAGGTGGTGGCGTCTTCCTAACGTCCAAATTCACCTTGCAGTTGTATTCCTGCGCCTGATAGCGTTGAAGTTCCTAAAAAGAATTAATTTAATGGAAACTGCCAGTCTGCTGGCGATAATTAGTAACTGGTTAGTGCAAATAGGTAACAACTCGAAAAAGCAAGGAAAAATATCTCTGTGTTTATGTATGACCATTATCTACGCACCTTCTCTCGGTCACGTTCGCGCTACACACACAATTGATAAGCGGATTTTCCCCATTCATTATTTACGGAGATTCTCAACAAATTTTGATGCTCAATTGCTCCATTTTATTAAAACTAAGAAGGATGTCGACCTCGAACGCTCAGAAGTGCAGTGAAATATGCTTCGAATATAAATCGCTCATTCCAAAAACAGTCATTTGCGACATTCACATGAAAATTGCGCGTCTTATTGTGAGAGAAATGGTTCAAATGGCTCTGAGCACTATGGGACTTAACTTCTGAGGTCATCAGTCCCCTAGAACTTAGAACTACCTAAACCTAACCAACCTATGGACATCACACACATCCATGCCCGAAGCAGGATTCGAACCTGCGACCGTAGCGGTCGCGCGGTTCCAGACTGTAGCGCCTAGAACCGCTCGGCCACTCCGGCCGGCATTGTGAGAGAAATTTGAATAATCGCCTGGTTGGGATCTAAGACAGGAACTTTGATGGCGCGAAGAAACAAAATAGCAATGCAACCGGACCAAGAACACACATTTTTCAATGCCGTGACTTATTGTTGTATGTCCTTCTGCTTAAAATAATTACGCTGTCTCAATAACAGACTTTTTTCTTGATCTGACAGTGCTGCGCATCTATGCAGTATTCAAAGCGCAGGTGTGGGATCTCGATGGAGGCCAAAGCAAGATCGAACAGAACAATATACTCATATGATCTCATCCACTATCTCACATTCAGCATCACCTCTGCGTTCAAGCACTCCAGTGCCAAACGCAACCCTAGTTTTTCAAACGATGATATTGATATGTTGATATTGGATGCTTGAATGTGAAAGGGGTGTGTGCTCTGTTCTGTTCCATTTCGCTGTGACACTTCATTGACATGCCACACCAAAACAGTGAAGTGTGAATAGCTGTGCAACCCTATCAGGTCAATAGCGGACTTGACGACTCTCGTGGCGGCCGCAAGAGACTCTCTGGACAACAAAACAGAGTGTTGTTGTTGTCCGGAACATGCGGGACGCGCACAGATGGATATTTGGCATGCAGGCGCTTGTGCCTGGACGATTTCTGAAGCGGGCCACCCGCGCGACGCGAGTGTATTGCAAGTTGCTGTCGTTTAGGCCGTACACAGCACCTATAAATCCCAGATCCGATCCATGCTCAGCTATACAAATGTGGCTTGGACTTCCTTCCTCCCTCCTTTTATCACGGCCTCCAGAGCCTCGAACACCATGCACTCTGCCTAGCCTTTCGGACCAACTTATAAAGTTCCCCGCCCTGCTGTCCCACGTTACCCGTATACTTGACACTACCCACCAGCTAGTTTCCCCCGTGCTCAAGGATATCGGTACTATCCCGCGCCTCTACCACCATATTCCCCCAACACTCACCTCCACATCCTCTCCCAATTAAACTTTAATCGCCTTCCCTTACCCAACCATCAAATCCGTCCTGATATACACCCATCCTACCAGATCTAAAAGATCCCACCCCTCCTCCCCTGGTCAGGACTGCCTTCCCCACCACTCCTCTACACCCACATCCTAAGGCTCGACTCTCACGAATTCTTCCTCGAAACACATGCCCACACAGTCAACCTCTTAACACTACACTTACTGCCACATTTCCATGATAGGCCTATCCCTGGAAGATTATATCCCCTCATCGCTTCCGTCGCCCTAAAAAAAAAGGTTCAAATGGCTCTGAGCACTATGGGACTTAACTTCTGAGGTCATCAGTCCCCTAGAACTTAGAACTACTTAAACCTAACTAATCTAAGGACATCACACAACACCCCTCTCTACTTTAATCAGTCAACACTTCACCCTTTTACTTTTTAGCTTCTACAATTGTTAATCTGTTCGTTTCCCATTTTATCTGCGTCAATATTTTAATTACTCAACGAATCAGTCTTTTATATTTTAACTTATGCAACTGACGATATGTCTTTTTATTGTGTCAAACATTCATTTTTGTCAACTGACATGTCCAGTTTTATAATGTATTTTAAAATTTTTACTGTCATGTGGCTGAAGGGCGGCGATTTGTGTCCGCTGATAGCCCATCCACCCGCCCAAGTAGGGCGAGGAGGATTAAAAGAAACGGAGCGGCAGTTCGGTCTCAGCTATCAAACTAGTTATTCCTTCGAGCTCTTCGGCCAGGTGTCAACTACATCAGAAAGCGCATCAATCAGTCTCGCTAAGGAATCGTCGTAGCACTTCGTCATGCAGTGCCTAACATCTAATTCCTACCGAGCTTAGGGCAGTGACTTTTACCTCTTTACACTTTGGCCTTACGCCAACCAATTAGCTCCAACCATCCCTCGTGAATGTGGACATGAACCTTTTTTTTCTCTCACTTTTGTCTTCCGGCCCTGAATCAATTGTAGATAACTTGTTCCACGAATGGGCTTCTTTTTATGTACTTGTTGATAAAACTAGTTTACATATCTCACGTGGGCGGTGTTCTCATTGCGCCTCCACCGGCACAAGACGCTTCCCGCAGTTTTGCACGTCGACTGTTCTTGGGACGGGCGATTTGTGGTCTGAACACATTTTCGTGCGGTTGTGAGCATTCGAGATCACGCACTTCGCTTTTAAGTACAGTGTGTTTAACAATGTTTTGACGATTTCAAATCTAAATAACGCGCTCTAAAAACAAGACAGTGACGGTGGGGCCGTCTGTTAGTGGTGTGGAATGTCAAGTTTCATCCCATATATAGGTAAGTAATCATGTCGCACTGGTCGAAGCAGCATCGTGCGTTCGTGGCGGAGAGCTGTCGTCGCTACGGCGAATCTTTCGTGCGCGTGCAACGTGCCCTTCGGAAGCATTTCGAGACTCAGTCGCGATATCCAATTCCTGCTATTGGAACAATATTGAATTGCGTAAGAAACTTCCGTGCAACTACCAGTGCATCGAATCGAAAGTCAACCGACTGTCGGAAAACCGCCCGAACTGCCGAGGGCATCGAACATGTACGTAGCAGTTTACATGCAAGCATCCGTCGTTCGTTACGAAATGTGCCCAAACGGTCAACATTTCTCCGGCGTCCACACATAATATAATACGGTTTGCTCCGTGTTATCATCCAAACGCGCTTGTGTCTAGTGGCTGCCTCCCTCGCCTCATTTAACCGTGTCAGACTTTTACCTGTGGGGTTATTTGAAGGGGAGACTGCACCGTCTGGCCGAGAACCTCGCTTCAGTTAAAAGACAGAATTCAGTATGAAATTTCCAGAATTCCTCTAGCAGTTACGAAAGATGTGTTCAAAAACTGGGTGAAACGTCTCGAGTATTGTGTAGCGGCGAATGGTCGTCATTTGTCCGGTGTAGTATTTCATGAGTTAACTATAATAAATGTTGGAGCTAGCTTAAAATGTTCAACGTTGTTTTGCGATGTATTATTCAAATTTGAATCATCAAAACACTTTGAAACACTCTCTACTTGCGCTGTTTGATCGTCGTCCAATGAGGGTGGGGCATCACAAACGGGTGTTAACTCTGTGTCGCTCATCTGCACCTGTGTCGAAATCGCTAGTCGCCGGCTCCTCTTGTTGCAAGAAAGCGCATATAGGCGTAGTCGTGCAATCGGCGACGAGCGCATTTCCTGGAATATTTTGAGCAGCTGCGCAGTCACGGCGGGGTCGTTAGTTTCAAGGCGAACCTCGCACTCGGCGTGCCGGAACACGCGCCGCTATTGGGCCGTTATGCAGAACGAACCTTGTCTGCAACAACGGAGTCTGCCTCACGTACCACAGACTCTGCGACTATTACGTTCCTGCAGTTATAAGCGTAGCTAGATGGAAGAGAAGCCGCGGTTGTAGTTTAATAATTTACAAGAACAGTTCCGCTCAACCACATTTACAATGTCAGTCACCTTAAGATCCGAGCACATTAAATCTGACACATTCGGAAGAGCAAGCTCTCACCGTCACAAGAATCAGAAGACTTCGTAGAATCAGAGATACAAATCGATTAAAAAATAAAATAAAATCTTTTACCAAGTTTCCTGTGTTCACTTTCGTTGACAATGCCGTTTTCTGCTAGGGTTACAAAGCTTGAATTTAATATACGACGTGCGGCTATAAAACAACGGGACTGTTGCTGCAAACGATTTTATTTAATAAACATACATTTTAGTTACTGTCACTTTTAAAATACTCCCCTCCTCTATCCCTAGAACGCTCAATGCGAATTTTTCGTTGGTGGAAACAGTGCTGAAAAACTTCCGAGTGTCGCGTTTTCTTTCACTGCTTCAACGGGGAAAACTCTTGTTTCTTTTAGTGCAGATTTGACTTTGAGGACTAGACAAAAGTCATATGGTGTTTGGTCAGGCGACTAAAGTGGATGGTATAACACTGGGATACTGTACGTCGCTAGAAAACTCTTCACAGACAATACAGTATGAGCCAGTGCGTTGTCTTGATGTGCAACCCAAGACTTGTTCTTCCACAGTTCGGATCGTTCTTTTCTTCTCACGGAGTTGGGCATGAACCTCAAGGTAGTAATATTAATTAATATTTTGACCTTCAGGAACCCAGTGAAGACACACAATTCCATAAATGTCGAAAAAGCAATCTTGATTTGCTCATTCGAACTCTTTTGCTCTCAGTGGGGGTGGAACCTTCCAGTGCATGCATCGGCGCCTCGTTTCTGGATCATAAAAAAAACAAGATTCGTCGCATATTATCACTGTTTCCAAGAAATAAGGATCATTATCAGTCGTATTCAGACCGTCAGCACCAAAAGTTCCACGAGCTTGTTTTTGTTCGATCGAGAGAATCCAGTTTCACACACACACATTCTTGATCAATTCGTGCCGTTTCAGCAAGAGATAGAATACTCAACCGACCTTCAAATCTGATCAGATTGCCTACTTTTTCGATATTTACATCCGTTTTTGATGTTGGTCGGCGTTTCTGAGTCATCTGCAAGGTCTTTGCGGCCATCTTGGAAACGTTTGAACCACTCAGAACTCTCATACATGATAAACCGTCTTCGCCATAGACTTATTTTAGTAAAAGGTAGGTTTCAGTAGCAGTTTTTGCAAGTTTTATGTGGAACTTCAAGGCGATTCGTTGCTCTATTATTACATATTATTACACTTGTCATTTTTACGGCAAAGGGAAATAACAGCTCTTACGCAAACGAAGGCCACGGTCACACTGATTCGTCTACAGAAATCAGGGATGCCGCATTCGGCTGAGAAGGCTTCACACTTCGCTTCTATTATTGGTCGTTCATCTTTGGTGCATACATACTTATTCTGTGACATTATCAGTGTCTTTATTTTACAGGCATACCTTGTAATTCGGTGTGAGCTTATTCTTAATACTTTATCTGCTAGACGCCAAACTATCGGCCGGTTTTAATATTTTATGCTTCACATTCTTGTAATAATACGAGTAGATATATCTTATTGCTTCGCCTGGAAAGAGACTAAATTTATTCGTTGTTAAATGGAAGTCAGATCGCGTTTCTAACTTACAATTTCGATCCAGCGACAGTTTTAATGTTAATCATTGGAATTTTGCTGCACGAAGTTACATGCAAGGTATTTCAACAAAGGCCTTATGCAGATAAATCTCAACGCTGGTTACACTGCAACTCAAGAGTTGCACCTCAATTACAAACCTGGTGGTTAAGTAAGACATTCTTCAGATTGTCAGGTGATTGCGCACGACTGTTACGTAATGTTTGACTAGTCTCACAGGTGAGTTCTGGGGCGTTCAATGCTAACATGATGTGGCTCAACTGAACTGCAGATGTCCTCGCGTGTTGATCGCCTTGGTCCCGGCGTATAAGGTTCTTCTGGAAAGTTCGCTGAATGATCTCAGAAAATAAAGGAAAAAAGAGTTACAAATAAAATATCTTTACTGGCATAAAAGTAACCACTTCTGACATCGATTGTAAAGCAGTCGGAAACTGTCAGGGATCGCTTCCTTTGGAATCGGTCGAAGTGCCTTGGTCGAACATTGTCGGATATCCGCATCGCTACAGAAGACGAGACCAGCACGATTCGGAGAAGAAGCGACAGTCAGTGGCACGGTGTTCGTCGTTTTCCCAACCTCCCTCCATGATGTATCAAGCCCTTCCTGTCGAAAAACGATCAACACCGTCTTTTCTCAGCCGACTTTTTTGGGAGGTGTTGTAACGGCGACCGGAACAGTCGCGGGGCTGAAGTGACGGAAACGCGGCGGGACCTATGGAGCGGCCCGCGAACAACAACACAACGGGAGAGGACGGACACGACCGACGGAGGACCTTACGACACAAAACAAGACAACAGATTCACGAACCAAACAAGACAACCACGTTCACTCGTAAAGCAACACGAACGTAAATACGCTGTCTAAGGCGAGGCGATGTGTCAAGAGACGTACGCAATGTTAGACTGACTGGCTAAGCGAAAGGCAGGGACGCCGCTATTGGCCGCTGCAATCACGTGTTCCACTGTGGCGTCCTCACGCTAAATGCGGGCCAGGAGGCGCGCGCCGCCACAGCTTACGGCGCCTTGGTGCAGCGACCTCTAGGGGTCTTCGACGTCCATGACGTCTGGCGGGGATTCAAATTCCACGGCGCGCAGTACCAGAGGAGGCGCGAAAGACGAATACCAAGCCATTGAATGTCGCCTGATCCCCAGATCGTACTGGTAGCAACAGGTCTTGACTCTTATACTGATGAGGGTATCCGACAACGCGTGGACACAGTGCTTCGAGCGATTCCACAATAAGCGATCCCTGACAGTTTCTGACATCTCTGCAACCGATGTCAGAAGTGTGTTATAACTAGTAGTGATTACTTTGAACGCCAATAAAGGTATTTTGTTTGCAACTCTTGTTTCTTTTATTTTCTGTCACCATTCACCGAACTTTTCAGATGAAGGCAGACAACCCGACACAAGCCGTGGCAACAAATCAAATAACACGTGTTTTAGAGGAATTTAAGTATTAGGAAGTCTTTTCCGGAAGTGCACTTCCGAAAAAGAATAGTGGATCCTTTAAGAGATTTCCAGTTCACTCAAAATTTATAGTTGTAACAGTGTATATAGAGGGCATGAAACGATTACATTTACATGATGATGGTAATGTTTGGTTTGTGGGGAGGCTCAACTGCGCGGTCAACAGTCAAATTTTATCTATGTTCACAAATGATAATAATGATGAAATGATGGTCACAACACAAACACCCAGTGAAAAATGGTTCAAACGGCTCTAAGCACTATGGGACTTAGTGGGAGGTCATCAGTCCCCTAGACTTACAAGGGAACCTCCCCATCGCACCCCCCTCAGATTTAGTTATAAGTTGGCACAGTGGATAGGCCTTGAAAAACTGAACACAGATCAATCGAGAAAACACGAAGAAATTGTGTGGAACTATGAAAAAATAAGCAAAATATACAAACTGGGTCGTCCATGCGTAAGATAAGCAATATTAAGGGCAGTGTGAGGTGAGGAGTGCCGTGGTCCCGTGGTTAGCGTGAACAGCTATGGAGCGAGAGGTCTTTAGTTCTAATCTGCCCTCGAGTGAAAATTTTGCTTTCTTTATTTTCGCAAAGTTATGATCTGTCCGTTCGTTCATTGACGTCTCTGTTCACTGTAATAAGTTTAGTGTCTGTGTTTTGCGACCGCACCGTAAAACCGTGCGATTAGTTGACGAAAGGACGTGCCTCTCCAATGGGAACCGAAAACATTTGATCGCAAGGTCATAGGTCAACCGATTCCTCCACAGGAAAACACGTCTGATATATTCTATACGACACTGGTGACAGCATGTGCGTCACATGACAGGAATATGTTGTCGACCCACCTAACTAGTACACTTGGCGAATGGGTAGTTGCCCGATTTAGGCTTTCTTGTGGATGTAATAATCAATCCAAAAAAAGTGATGAAAACGTAAGAGTTTGTCACATAAACTGAAAATAAGAAGTTAAAATTTTCGGTTGAGGGAAGATTTGAACTAAGGACCTCTCGGTCCACAGCTGCTCATGCTAACCACGGGACCACGGCGCTCCTCGCCTCACAGTCCCCTTAATATTGCCTATATTTTACATGGACGACCCAGCTTGTATATTTTGCTTATTTCTTCATAGTTCCACACAACTTCGTCCTGTTTTCTCTATCGATCTGTATTCAGTTTTTCAAGGCCTATTCACTGTGCCAACTTATAACTAAATCTGAGGGGGTTGCGATGGGGAGGTTCCCTTGTTAGAACTGCTTAAACCTAACTAACCTAAGGACATCACACACATCCATGCCCGGGGCAGGATTCGAACCTGCGTCCGTAGCAGCAGCGCCGTACCGAAGCACCTAGAACCACTCGGCCACAACGGCTGGCAAATTCCCAGCCCACGATTACACTTACACATCAACAGCACAAATGGTTCTGTGGTACCGTGTATCGACCCATGCTGTAGCCTCCACGGACGGTAATGCAGGCGCTGACTGTGGCATCCGGTCAATCGTACATATGCCGGATACTGTTCTGGGATACGTTATGCCACGCCTGCTCGACCTGTTCACAGATTTCTGCAAGAGTTGCAGGTTGACGAGTCGCACGAGTCACTTTTCGTCCCATCACATCCTACACGTGCTCGAATGGAGAGAAGTCTGGAGATCGTGCTGGCCACGGACGATGATGCACGTCTTGCAGAGTACGTTGAGTTTCCTGGACAGTGTGTGGGCGACTATTATCCCGGGTCGACTGACGCGCGCGCGCCACATTGGATCGATCTGATTGGCTGCTGATGATGTCATCATGCCTATATAAGTGGGAGACCGTAACAGACGCTACAGTCAGTGAACTCCTGACGACGATGGCGGAGATGGCCATCGAAAGCTCGAGCATTTTATTCGAATTGACGCGGCTGGAAAACCGAGAACGTTTTATTCATGTATGCCGTCGCGAAAGACTCCGAGGACACATGACTATTATCCTGTTCGAATAACACAAAACCTTCTTGTTGTATGAGCGACAAAAGAACGGGTCTAGCAACATTCTGCACTTACTGAGCGCTGGTTAGCATCCCCTCCAAAGGTGAACGAGAGTTGCAGCTTATCGCACCCAGACCATAAGACCTGGGATGGGACCATTGTGTCTTGGACGAACGCATTCAATGAGATAGCGCTCACGTCGTACGTGCAAACAACCGTCATTTGCGTGCATGCAGAATTTGCTTTCATCGCTCAAGAACACGGTGCGCCATTCCATCTTCCAAGTGATCCTCTGACGCCACGAGTCGAGCCGTGCGCTTCGATGCTGTGGCGTGACTGCAATGCGAACTACAGGTGTGCGTGCTCGTAGTGCCGTTGTTAATAACTGGTCCTCAACAGTTCATGTTGACACGTCTGGGCTCACAAGTCCTCTTATCTGTGCTCTGGTAGCTGTATGATCTGCCACTGCTGCCCTTGCAATACGACTATCCTGGCGGACGTCTATGCTCTGTGGACGTCCGGAACCTCTTCTAAAAGAGTGAAAATATTCACGTGATCACTGATACCAGCATCGTTGCACAACTGACGTCCAGCTTGTGTGGCAATTCTCTGAGGGATCATCCCGCCACTCGGAAGGCGGGAATTTGACACCTTTCAATCTCCCTCAAAAAAATGGTTCAAATGGCTCCGAGCACTATGGGACTTAACTACTGTGGTCATCAGTCCCCTAGAACTTAGAACTACTTAAACCTAACTAACCTAAGGACATCACACACATCCATGCCCGAGGCAGGATTCGAACCTGCGACCGTAGCAGTCGCGCGGTTCCGGACTGCGCGCCTAGAACCGCTAGACCACCGCGGCCGGCCAATCTCCCTCAGTTGGCTTTAGGAAGCACGAGTGTGTCTCCATGGTATGGCGGCCTGCTTGCTTCACGCTTTTGCACCAGAGCCCTCTGGCTGTGAGCATTCTTTATCAAAGGGTAGACAAAGATGACTCTATTTGTTGGCGGACGACGCTGAAACCGCTATCAGTACATCTACTATGCCCCAGATGGCACAGCCGTCATCGGGTCAAAATCGTCATCTTTCTAGGTGTACTAATTTTTGTTTCCGACAGTGTATTTGTCTGGAGTGTGACCTCATACTGTAGTGAATAGTCTGCGATAAACAGTACAAAGGAAACTTGGTGCTGCAGAGGAATGCTGGAGATTATACTGGTAGTTGATATAGCTAATGAAGAAATACTAAACTGGACGGGGGAGAAAAGAAATTTGTAACACACTTTGATTAAAATAAGGAATCGGTTGATAGGACACACCCTGATGCATCCAGTAACAGTTAATTTACTAATGGAGGTAAGTATTGGTTCAAATGGCTTTAAGCACTATGGGACTTAACATCTGAGGTCATCAGTCCCCTACACTTAGAACTACTTAAACCTAACTAACGTAAGGACATCACACACATCGATGCCCGAGGCAGGATTCGAACCTGCGACCGTAGCAGCAGCGTGGTTCCGGGCTGAAGCACCTAGAACCGCTTGGCTACAGCGGACGGCGGAGAGAAGTATGGAGATCAAAAATTGTACAAAGAGACCGAGTCTTGAATACAGTAAGCAGTTTTAAATGGCTGTGAGCTGTAGTAGTAGTTCTGCAGAGATGAAGAGGCTTGCAAGGGCAGACTAACGTGGAGAGCTTCATCAAACCAATCTTCAGACAGAACATCGCAACAACAACAACAACAACAACTGACGGATGCTGCACAGTCCAGTATACTGTACCGTCACGACGGAAATGGTCGCCGATACAAGGAATACCAAGGGAAGTAAACGATCCGAAAAACTTTTTATTGATGAACTTATTTTTAGCTGTTATTGTACAGGATGTTCTGATTATTGTGATTGTGTGCGACTGACAATTGCAGCTTGCTCTTCCGACGATAGTCAGTTGTTATTTTATTACATGGTATCAGATTTTAAGTTAACAGACATTACAAATACTACTGGGACGAAATGTTCTCTTCAAATGTTCTGTGCCCTTTTCTGCGACCCGAGACAACGAGGGATTGTTACGTCTTACAATATGGGAAACGTCTCTACGACTGGGTGCAGGCAACCAGACATAATGTACGTTTGTCAGAAATTGTACGTACAGTTTATCTCTTAATGTAGCAACCATATACAAATACGCACTGTTTTGTAGGACGACTACACAGCATCGAGTTGAGGAACATTCCACGCCGAAGAACACAGCCCTGAGAATCATCTCTCCACTTTCTCAGCTTCTGATCAGTCTGTGAGCTTTTATACGCCTACATGTTACCTTCGGAAGAGTGTTATGGAGCGGGCTTCAGTCTGGTTAAGATTTAGATTTATGAGAGATACGTCGTAAATAAACCGCCTGACAAAAAACTTAAGCGCCCATGAGCGGATGCCAACGTAACTTTTTAAACTAGTGTGTTACTATGCGTCGTAGCTCCTGTTTAGTGTTGTTAACAGGCCTGGTATGGTATATAACGGGCGTAGAAGTGCCAGATTTTGATTGATCACTACAAAGACCGCGGTGATGTCGCCTATTTGAGTGATACAGCGTTATCAGCACCTGCTAAAGTTTGAAAGAGGACTCACTGTGGGTGTTTATTTGGCCGGCTGGTCGAAAGGTCCAGTATCCGGATTTGTGAGACATTCACAAATGGTAATTGCCCAATGATGGACTGTATGGGAACGCGAGCGCGACATATTCGTCATCAAGGTTGCGATCCAGCACTTCTGACCATCACAAAGGAGAATCGCAGTACTGTGCACCAAGCACACACAGTCCCCTCACACGTTCACCTGCCGTCCATCATCACCATCATCATCATCATCATCATCGTAATCATCATCATCATCATCGTCGTCTCTGAGGATTAGGCCTTTTTATCTGCTCCGCCTCAGATTTGTTCACGCTGTTTAACGGGTGACCACCGTGTCTCTTGCCGACTGAGCTACACTGTATTGACGCTTTAGTTGTTCTAGCGTTAGACGTACGTCGAACATGGTCTTTACAGTGCAGTCGTTACTTTTCAATTATATTTGTTATATATTCAACATCTAGTCGTTGTCTAATATCCGTATTTCTTTTGTGGTCCAACAATGAATATTCCACAACAAAGCAGAGGAACTTCATCTCTGGTGATTCGATTCGTCGTAAATGATCACATGTTAGGCTCCAACATTCGCTCCTGTACAGCAGCAAAGGAAATGTCGTTACTTTGTAGAGTTTAGTTAATGTTTCCTTCCGTATCTTCCGTTTTAATGTACGTTGTATAGTTCCACAGAAAGGTCTGAATCTGGCCAATTTTAGCTCCACATCACTTGACTTGGGAAATTTAAAACTGCGCCCTAAATATTTAAACTCTCTTGCTTGTACAATTATTTGTCTATCTATAACAATTTGGGTCATCACTTTTGTTTGCCGGCCGGAGTGGCCGAGCGGTTCTACGCGCTACAGCCTGGAACCGCGCGACCTCTACGGTCGCAGGTTCGAATCCTACCTCGGGCATGGATGTTTGTGATGTCCTTAGGTTAGTTAGGTTTAACTAGTTCTAAGTTCTAGGGGACTAATGACCTCAGCAGTTGAGTCCCATAGTGCTCAGAGCCATTTGAACCATTTGAACCATTTTTTTTATGAACTCCGAAGTTAAGTCCCATTGTGCTCTGAGCCATTTGAACCCACACTTTTGTTTTGTCTGCTGATACGCTCATTCCGTATTTAGCAGCAATTTGACTCAATTGTGTACTGAAATTTGAACCTTTCTTTAGATTCGCCTGTTATAATCTGATCGTCAACGAACAGAATCGTCATAAAATAAAAATTATGTTTTTTAATGTGTCTTTCAGTAAAATCAACCATTAACGAATGATATCGCCGATGTAAACATTAAAAAGGGTGGAGGACAGCGAGCAGCCTCGTCTGTCTCCTTGGCTGACATCGGCAGATTCTGTCCCATTCCTCACAGTATAAATACACTCCTGGAAATTGAAATAAGAACACCGTGAATTGATTGTCCCAGGAAGGGGAAACTTTATTGACACATTCCTGGGGTCAGATACATCACATGATCACACTGACAGAACCACAGGCACATAGACACAGGCAACAGAGCATGCACAATGTCGGCACTAGTACAGTGTATATCCACCTTTCGCAGCAATGCAGGCTGCTATTCTCCCATGGAGACGATCGTAGAGATGCTGGATGTAGTCCTGTGGAACGGCTTGCCATGCCATTTCCACCTGGCGCCTCAGTTGGACCAGCGTTCGTGCTGGACGTGCAGACCGCGTGAGACGACGCTTCATCCAGTCTCAAACATGCTCAATGGGGGACAGATCCGGAGATCTTGCTGGCCAGGGTAGTTGACTTACACCTTCTAGAGCACGTTGGGTGGCACGGGATACATGCGGACGTGCATTGTCCTGTTGGAACAGCAAGATCCCTTGCCGGTCTAGGAATGGTAGAACGATGGCTTCGATGACGGTTTGGATGTACCGTGCACTATTCAGTGTCCCCTCGACGATCACCAGTGGTGTACGGCCAGTGTAGGAGATCGCTCCCCACACCATGATGCCGGGTGTTGGACCTGCCTCGGTCGTATGCAGTCTTGATTGTGGCGCTCACCTGCACGGCGCCAAACACGCATACGACCATCATTGGCACCAAGGCAGAAGCGACTCTCATCGCTGAAGACGACACGTCTCCATTCGTCCCTCCATTCACGCCTGTCGCGACACCACTGGAGGCGGGCTGCACGATGTTGGGGCGTGAGCGGAAGACGGCCTAACGGTGTGCGGGACCGTAGCCCAGCTTCATGGAGACGGTTGCGAATGGTCCTCGCCGATACCCCAGGAGCAACAGTGTCCCTAATTTGCTGGGAAGTGGCGGTGCGGTCCCCTACGGCACTGCGTAGGATCCTACGGTCTTGGTGTCCATCCGTGCGTCGCTGCGGTCCGGTCCCAGGTCGACGGGCACGTGCACCTTCCGCCGACCACTGGCGACAACATCGATGTACTGTGGAGACCTCACGCCCCACGTGTTGAGCAATTCGGCGGTACGTCCACCCGGCCTCCCGCATGCCCACTATACGCCCTCGCTCAACGTCCGTCAACTGCACATACGGTTCACGTCCACGCTGTCGCGGCATGCTACCAGTGTTAAAGACTGCGATGGAGCTCCGTATGCCACGGCAAACTGGCAGACACTGAAGGCGGCGGTGCACAAATGCTGCGCAGCTAGCGCCATTCGACGGCCAACACCGCGGTTCCTGGTGTGTCCGCTGTGCCGTGCGTGTGATCAATGCTTGTACAGCCCTCTCGCAGTGTCCGGAGCAAGTATGGTGGGTCAGACACACCGGTGTCAATGTGTTTTTTTTTCCATTTCCAGGAGTGTACTTATTTTTATTATTTTTCTATAATAACTGAATTGCCGTAATCAGATATGCTGAAATTTCCAATTTCTTAACTGATCCCCCTTAGCATTTTCCGCTTTGTCAAAGGTCTTTCCATATTTGACAAAAACACAGAAAATTGGCAGTCCAAATTCCCTTCTTTTCTCGGCTGCTTGTGACAAAGTGAAAATTTCCCTTCTTATCTCGGTTAAATGTGACAGTGAAAAGATAATCAAAACAAGATCTACCTTTTCTGAAATCTGTTGTATCTCTAACGTAAGTGCTTCCGTTATTGGCACTCATCTCTTCTTTGTAGTTTTAGCATACGTTTTGCAGCAGGAATTTAGTAGACTTATTTCTCGGTAACTTGGGTATTCTATTCATCACTCTTCTTCTAAATAGGCCATACCAAAGCTTCATTTCATTCAACTGGCGCATGTCCGCTACGCCAGCAAATATTCATAGAATTTAAGGGTGTATGATTTAGTTGATCAGATATGTATTTAATCACCTATATGTTTATTTTCTCAGTGCCAGGCGTTTTTTTTTTCATGTGTTCAGTCACATGTTGTAGCTCTTCCATTATTATCAGATCTACAGAGTCGCTTGTATTGGTGTTTATTTTTTTTGTGCTTTTTCATTATGTCCACAGATATCTGAAACATTTTAACCGTTGTTTTTCGGAAGTTACATTTAATTGTAAAGTATCTCATTCTTGTTTAAGTTTTTCATGATCTTATACTTATTTAGTTAGGGAGATTTACTTTTATAATCCTGTCTGCAATTCACTGCATTAGATAATGTCTAAGCATTTAGAGGTGCCTCCCTTTTGTCTTTTATTAACATGCTAATATCATCATTTCAAATCGTTAATCCCCTTTTACAGTACTTCTTTTTCCTCGTTCCTTATGCTACAGCGAATCCTTGCAGTATAATTTGTTTAATAGTATTCGATTCTCTGTTTATGGCTTTGCTTGCTGGTTTCGTTTCACGTTTCTCATTTAGTCTCTTCAGACGTAATGGTTTGGTTCCACGGAACATTGTTGGAAAAGGTTCCCTTGTCAAGTTCTTACTTGACTGCAAGCTTATCCGTGGTTTCTTCCAGTTTTTTGAAAGAATTATGTCACTTCTGACGATACATCCAAGCTTCTCTAAACTCCTGTGTCTTTTATTTTTACTCGTTTCACGATGTTTGAAAATGGTGTTTGTTATTCGTAATTCATTGTTTGTAGCACACACTATCAGCTTCCTTTCATTGTTATTCAATGTATTTTCACCCTCTGTACCTACTACATCTTTAACCTGTCTCTTACCCACTCGGGCGCTTACGTCTCCCATGAGAAGTATATAATCATTTATGTTTTCCCAATAGTGCTCGGCAACAGGCCGTTAAATTTAATAGAATTTTGAGTCCTTCCTTCTTCTGGCGCATGCAAAGACAATATGGAGTCGTATCCTCTCAGCTTTAAGACGTAGCAGTAGAATTCCTTCATTTATAAATCTGTATGAATGCATTCTGTCCTTTAACGTTTTGCGCAACCAGATGGTGACTCCAGCAGCAGCTCTTTGTTCTTGAGATACTCAGTAATAGATCATCACGTTTCCCGTAATTTCTTTTTTGTTTGAGTTATTGGAACAATATCGATTTTAGCATTGCCTAGTTCTTGTTCCAGTTCTGTTTCTTTATGTGTCAGACCTCTAGCATTCCATGTCGCTGCTGTGAACGTTTCTGATATTTGTGACTTGTATTTACTCTTTACCCTATTTTTTCATTTCTCTGCATATAATGATGAGGCCGGCGTGGAATTTTCTTTGCCTTTTTAGAGATTTGAGTGTACCCTGGCAGCGTCGCAAATACTGCCCAGGGTAAGGACGTTGGTGGGGCTGCCATCTTTCAGCTTCTGTCACAGCTGATTTTATTTCAGACGTGATCTATCCTAGACAGACTGCCTTCTCTACGACTTCGAGATCTGTCCACCCTGGGTATTTTACACTCAAGAGCCAAAGAAACTGGTACGCCTGCCTAATGCCGTGTAGGTTCCCCGCGCGCACCATGAATCCTGCAGGGCTATCGATAAATCCACAAGAGTGCGAGGGGCTGGCAATCTTTTCTGAACAGCACATTGCGAGGCATCCCAGATACGCTCAATAATGTTCATGTCTGGGGAGTCTGATGGCCAGCGGAAATGTTTAAGCTCAGAAGAGTGTTCGTGGAGCCGCTCTGTAGCTATTCTGTACGCGTGGGGTGTCCCCTTGTCCTCCTGGAACTGCCGAAGTCCGTCGGACTGCACAATCGACATAAATGGATTCAGGTGATCAGACAGGAGGCTCACCTGTCAGAGTCGTATCTAGACGTATCTACATCTACATTTATACTCCGCAAGCCACCCAACGGTGTGTGGCGGAGGGCACTTTACGTGCCACTGTCATTACCTCCCTTTCCTGTTCCAGTCGCGTATGGTTCGCGGGAAGAACGACTGCCGGAAAGCCTCCGTGCGCGCTAGAATCTCTCTGATTTTACATTCGTGATCTCCTCGCGAGGTATAAATAGGGGGAATATTTTCGATACCTCATCCAGAAACGCACTCTCTCGAAACCTGGACAGCAAGCTACACCGCGATGCAGAGCGCCTCTCATGCAGAGTCTGCCACTTGAGTTTGCTAAACATCTCCGTAACGCTATCACGCTTACCAAGTAACCCTGTGACGAAACGCGCCGCTCTTCTTTAGATCTTCTCTATCTCCTCTGTCAACCCGACCTGCAACAGCTGGACTAGGCAATTAACGTTCCACGCGGCTGCTGCCGTCAACACCACAACGTAAACAGCTGTGACTGGAGTGGTGGTGTGACCGGCAAGTGTAGACTACGGATGAATGGCGTTGCACTGTCTTCAGCGATGAGCCGTGGTTCTGCACTACCCCTATGACCATCGTTGGCGCTGGGTAGAGGTCCCATTCTTCCAGTATTTTGGAGAAATTCAGCGTTGTTAGTCCTAACGTCATGGTGTGCAGAGCCTTTGGGTTTGACTTCAGGCCGCGGCTGGTAGTGCTTGAGGGACCTCTGACGGCACAACGGTGTGTCACAGACATCCTGCGTCCTCATGTGTTTCCACCTACGCGGCAGTGACGTAGTGCCATTTCTCAGTAGGGCAAAGCTCGTCCAAACAGGCCACGTTTCTCTATCTCATGCGCTGTCTGCGTAATGTACAGATACTCCCACGGCCAGCAAAATCCACAATCTGTTCCCCATAGAACATGTGTTTGATAAATTCAGACAGCCCTGCTTCGCACTGCCAGTATCCAGGATATGAAGGACCACTTAGAAAGTTGTGGGCCGGGTTGTCCCAGCAGAGGATACAACGGATTTATCACACCTTTCCCAAGCGAACTGCCGCATGTGCCAGGGTACAGGAGATACAACGTCATACTGACAAGTGCGTTTTTATTGCAAAGTGCTTCGTAAAATTAACTCGATTTTGTAATCACTGAAATAATGTCACATACACTCTCAACCCGTGAATATTCATTTCCTTTCCTCCTTTCCTTCTAGAGGCTTCCGTTCTTTGTCAGACAGGGAATGTGCCTATAAAAGACAGAGAAGAGTCTGTTAAGAAAAGTTTCGAAAAAGACAGTGGAAAATTTCTATTAGTCTAAAGTTTTGAAATATAATAAAGGTTAATAATACCTCCCACTGCTGCTCGAAATATATCTGATTTTTGTTCAAAACGAGGCATATCGGAGGTGCATCGTTGTTAATTGAGCAGTGTTGCTAAGTGTCTTTGCAAAAACGCGAACTTCACCTTGACGAAGGAAGAGCAAATCTTGACTAATTAGTGTGAAAAAAATCTCACATACTTTCTACGTTATGTGCATAACTATTGTTTCATTGCCTTTCTTTTAATAAAACTCTACTATGCATAAAGTTTTGAAAATTTTGGAATAAAATGGGTTTCATTATTGGTTTCTATCTCAAGAAAGCCTGAGTTGCGGAAGAATTGTGTATCATGTGATGTACTAAATAAACTATAGAGATATTTCCTTCTTCAGGCAACGTTTTCGCTGAAGTGATATAAATTAACAGCGGATACATGCATGTTTCCTTTATACCCTAATCATGTTACCAGTACAAGGTAACTGGATTACTGGCACTTTTTTGCAGATGTGATACTGTGCACAACTCATGAAATCCTACGAACAAATTTATATTGTACACGAGATGTAAACGGAAACTCCGATAAAAATAGGAATCATGTAACAGAAAGAAGACCGTCAAGGCAGTAACTTAGATTGAAGCGGTACGACTTCCACACTTCTATATTTTACCTTTAGAGAGTAATATGAGAAAACCACGCAAGTTTCTTATTAAATCTGCACGAATTTTTATTTCATTGACGACAGTAACGTACTGGACGGGAAGACACACAAAACCTGTAACATCTTTTTGAAGCGGGAAGATACAAAATATTTGTAACATCTTTCGTGCAGTTTGTGAAAAGAGAGCGAATGTTAAATTCAGATGGTCAATTCTAGCACAGATTCTGCAAAGTTGGTGGAGATGCTACTGGTACGCATCATTAGTTCTAAAGAGCAAGTTGTTTTGCTGATCTGCAGTCTGTTTTTAGATTTGATTTCCGGACAGCAATGCTGCTGAACTAATAATATAAATCGTCATGTAATGATGGGGCCAAGGCTCATGAACGAGTTGTAATTAATAACTAATTTTAGATGAAAAATGAAATGTAGCACCCACAAAAAAGACAAGACGATTCCGTAATTGCATTTATTTCAAGACAGCGTAAAAATTCTGTGATAATAATTATCACATTTATTACTTTTTTTAAAAAAAAGGCCCAAGAAAAAATCCTGGAAACAGTCATATGTCAGTTCGACTAATTCCTTAAATTGCTACTTAACGCGTGAAAAACTGCAGCTGACGTTAAGCAATTGTAGGAAATATTATTTTTCTATCAGTTAAATCTGCTTCTTTTTTCGGTCGTTTAAGGGTTTAACGTCGGGAATCCTTCGCAAATGTACACTGCTGCCGGTAAAAAGTGAAACACTCAGAAGCAATGGTTTGTAAGACGAAACGATAAGAGAATATGTACGAGGGCAGTTCAATAAGTAATGCAACACATTTTTTTTCTGAAACAGGGGTTGTTTTATTCAGCATTGAAATACACCAGGTTATTCCCCAATCTTTTAGCTACACAACACTATTTTTCAACGTAACTCCATTCAATGCTACGGCCTTACGCCACCTTGAAATGAGGGCCTGTATGCCTGCACGGTACCATTCCACTGGTCGATGTCAGAGCCAACGTCGTACTGCATCAATAACTTCTTCATCATCTGCGTAGTGCCTCCCACGGATTGCGTCCTTCATTGGGCCAAACATATGGAAATCCGACGGTGCGAGATCGGGGCTGTAGGGTGCATGAGGAAGAACAGTCCACTGAAGTTTTGTGAGCTCCTCTCGGGTGCGAAGACTTGTGTGAGGTCTTGCGTTGTCATGAAGAAGGAGAAGTTCGTTCAGATTTTTGTGCCTACGAACAAGCTGAAGTCGTTTCTTCAATTTCTGAAGAGTAGCACAATACACTTCAGAGTTGATCGTTTGACAATGGGGAAGGACATCGAACAGAATAGCCCCTTCAGCGTCCCAGAAGACTGTAACCATGACTTTACTGGCTGAGGGTACGGCTTTAAACTTTTTCTTGGTAGGGGAGTGGGTTTGGCGCCACTCCATTGATTGCCGTTTTGTTTCAGGTTCGAAGTGATGAACCCATGTTTCATCGCCTGTAACAATCTTTGACAAGAAATTGTCACCCTCAGCCACATGACGAGCAAGCAATTCCGCACAGATGGTTCTCCTTTGCTCTTTATGGTGTTCGGTTAGACAACGAGGGACCCAGCGGGAACAAACCTTTGAATATCCCAACTGGTGAACAATTGTGACAGCACTACCAATAGAGGTGTCAAGTTGAGCACTGAGTTGTTTGATGGTGATCCGTCGATCATCTCGAACGAGTGTGTTCGCACGCTCCGCCATTGCAGGAGTCACATTTGTGCACGGCCGGCCCGCACGCGGGAGATCAGACAGTCTTGCTTGACCTTGCGGCGATGATGACACACACTTTGCCCAACGACTCACCGTGCTTTTGTCCACTGCCAGATCACCGTAGACATTCTGCAAGCGCCTATGAATATCTGAGATGCCTTGGTTTTCCGCCAAAAGAAACTCGACCACTGCCCGTTGTTTGCAACGCACATCCGTTACAGACGCCATTTTAACAGCTCCGTACAGCGCTGCCACCGTCGGAAGTCAATGAAACTATACGAGACGAAGCGGGAATGTTTGAAAATATTCCACAAGAAATTTCCGGTTTTTTCAACCAAAATTGGCCGAGAAAAAAAATGTGTTGCATTACTTATTGAACTGCCCTCGTAGAACGCCGGAACCATAATAAGTAATTTAAATGTCAGAGAAGTAACGTGCACGTAGGCTCCTCAGCACCCTCTTTTGTGTGGACGGACAGGTCAGCGTTACGCAACGCTCACTCGGTGCGGAGCCGTCACACGAAGTGGGAAAAGGGTATCCATGTGCCACTTTGCCTTGCCGACTTCACAGGGTGGAATATCGACATGCGGATGCGTTCGAACGGGGCAGAGTGATTGGTCTAGGTGGCTCTGTCGTTTCGTAACACTGCGGCACGCCCATGGATACGCTGCTTCAAGCGTAAGGCCTATGTGGAACCAATGGAGAGAAGACGGCAATACGCAGGACTCAATGTGACCACAGCGCGAGATGACGCTGCTCATTTCTGTAGTGTCATCTCCCTAATAGGTGGAACAAATTTCATTGTGATCACATCTTTCAGTCCTGCTGTTTCACTTTCTCCAAACAGTGGGGTAGATACAGATAAAAATAGCACGGCTGAACAAAAATAATAAGTGCATGTCGCGAAAGCGACTTGAAAATAATGTAATTTACCATTGTGGTTATTTTTATAATGTTATACGCCTTAACTACAAAAAAATTCAGATAAACGAAGTATATCTTCATAGTAAATATAAAGTGTTTGGGAAACCAGTGTAGTAAACATTTAATGAAGCAAAAATTTTACGAATCGCTAGCTGCAGCAACGGAATAAGGAATAATGATAGTAAAGAAATTCTGGCCCGATTCTGGAGGATGTATACTTGTTATATAATGTGAGAATTTTATATTTTTATTCTGTGCGAAAAAGTACAATTCAGGTAAGTAAATGTTCAATGAGAACTGTGAAACTTGTACATTCACGAGTTTTACAACATCATGGTATTATTTATGGACTCTCAGTTGAATCTGTGATCGAATGTTCTTTCTTGTGAAAGAAACCTTGCGTTCAAAGTTTTTCTAAATGACTAGCTAACACAATAGGCTATGTCGGCAGTAGATTGCCGACCGAGGTGGCGCAATGGTTAAGCGACTGTACTCTGTTCGGTAGAACCGGTATTCAAATCAGGGACCAGATTTAGGTTAACGCTGGTTTCCATAAGACAGGTTAAGGCGAATGCCGAGACACCTCCTTCTTAAAGACCAAAGCTGATTTCCTGGTTCAATCCGGCCAGATCAAACTTATTTAATCCCTCTAACGGTAACGACAGAAGTGACGTGCTAATGTAATTTAAATTATTTAAAGTAATTCAAAATGTCTGCCCAGTTAGCCGAGCGACCTAACGCACTGCTTTGCGGGCGGGAAGGCGTGACGGTCCCCGGCAAGAATCCGTCCGGCGGACTAGTGTCGAGGTCCGGTGTGCCGGCCAGTCTGTGGGTGGTTTTTAAGGCGGTTTTCCATCTGCCTCGGCGAATGCGGGCTGGTTCCCCTTATTCCGCATGAGTTACACTTTGTCGGCGATTGCTGCGCAAACACTGTCTCCACGTATGCGTACATCATAATTACTCTACCACGCAACCATTGCGGTTACACTCGTCTAGTGCGAGACGCTCGCGGGGCGGTGCACTGGGGGCCGAACCACACAATAACCCTGGTTTCGGTGTGGGGGCCGGCCGGTGTGGCGGACCGGTTCTAGGCGCTTCAGTCTGGAACCGCGCGACCCCTACGGTCGCAGGTTCGAATCCTGCCTCGGGCATGGATGTGTGTGATGTCCTTAGGTTTTTTTTCTGGTCATCAGTCTACTGACTGGTTTGATGCAGCCCGCCACGCATTCCTTTCCTGTGCTAACCTCTTCATCTCAGAGTAGCACTTGCAACCTACGCTCTCAATTATTTGCTTGACGTATTCCAATCTCTGTCTTCCTCTACAGTTTTGGCCCACTACAGCTCCCTCTAGTACCATGGAAGTCATTCCCTCATGTCTTAGCAGATGTCCTATCATCCTGTCCCTTCTCCTTATCAGTGTTTTCCACATATTCCTTTCCTCTCCGATTCTGCGTAGAACCTCCTCATTCCTTACCTTATCAGTCCACCTAATTTTCAACATTCGTCTGTAGCATCACATCTCAAATGCTTCGATTCTCTTCTGTTCCGGTTTTCCCACAGTCCATGTTTCACTACCATACATTGCTGTACTCCGGACGTACATCCTCAGAAATTTCTTCCTCAAATTAAGGCCGGTATTTGATATTAGTAGACTTCTCTTGGCCATAAATGCCTTTTTTGCCATAGCGAGTCTGCTTTTGATGTCCTCCTTGCTCCGTCCGTCATTGGTTGGTTATTTTACTGCCTAGGTAGCAGAATTCCTTAACTTCATTGACTTCGTGACCATCAATCCTGATGTTAAGTTTCTCGCTGTTCTCATTTCTACTACTTCTCATTACCTTCGTATTTCTCCGATTTACTCTCAAACCATACTGTGTACTCATTAGACTGTTCATTCCGTTCAGCAGATCATTTAATTCTTCTTCACTTTCACCCAGGATAGCAATGTCATCAGCGAATCGTATCATTGATATCCTTTCACCTTGTATTTTAATTCCACTCCTGAACCTTTCTTTTATTTCCATCATTGCTTCCTCGATGTATAGATTGAAGAGTAGGGGCGAAAGGCTACAGCCTTGTCTTACACCCTTCTTAATACGAGCACTTCGTTCTTGATCGTCCACTCTTATTATTCCCTCTTGGTTGTTGTACATATTGCATATGGCCCGTCTCTCCCTATAGCTTACCCCTACTTTTTTCAGAATCTCGAACAGCTTGCACCATTTTATATTGTCGAACGCTTTTTCCAGGTCGACAAATCCTATGAAAGTGTCCTGATTTTTCTTTAGCCTTGCTTCCATTATTAGCCGTAACGTCAGAATTGCCTCTCTCGTCTCTTTACTTTTCCTAAAGCCAAACTGATCGTCACCTAGCGCATTCTCAATTTTCTTTTCCATTCTTCTGTATATTATTCTTGTAAGCAGCTTCGATGCATGAGCTGTTAAGCTGATTGTGCGATAATTCTCGCACTTGTCAGCTCTTGCCGTCTTCGGAATTGTGTGGATGATGCTTTTCCGAAAGTCAGATGGTATGTCGCCAGACTCATATATTCTACACACCAACGTGAATAGTCGTTTTTTTTGCCACTTCCCTCAATGATGTTAGAAATTCTGGTGGAATGTTATCTATCCCTTCTGCCTTATTTGACCGTAAGTCCTCCAAAGCTCTTTTAAATTCCGATTCTAATACTAGATCCCCTATTTCTTCTAAAGCGACTCCTGTTTCTTCTTCTATCACATCAGACAAATCTTCACCCTCATAGAGGATTTCAATGTATTCTTTCCACCTATCTGCTCTCTCCTCTGCATTTAACAGTGGAATTCCCGTTGCACTCTTAATGTTACCACCGTTGCTTTTAATGTCACCAAAGGTTGTTTTGACTTTCCTGTATGCTGAGTCTGTCCTTCCGACAATCATATCTTTTTCGATGTCTTCACATTTTTCCTGCAGCCATTTCATCTTAGCTCCCTGCACTTCCTATTAATTTCATTCCTCAGCGACTTGTATATCTGTATTCCTGATTTTCCCGGAACATGTTTGTACTTCCTCCTTTCATCAATCAACTGAAGTATTTCTTCTGTTACCCATGGTTTCTTCGCAGCTACCTTCTTTGTACCTATGTTTTCCTTCCCAACTTCTGTGATGGCCCTTTTTAGAGATGTCCATTCCTCTTCAACTGTACTGCCTACTTCGCTATTCCTTATTGCTGTATCTATAGCGTTAGAGAACTTCAAACGTATCTCGCCATTCCTCAGAACTTCCGTATCCCACTTCTTTGCGTATTGATTCTTCCTGACTAATGTCTTGAACTTCAGCCTACTCTTCATCACTACTATATTGTGATCTGAGTCTATATCTGATCTTGGGTACGCCTTACAATCCAGTATCTGATTTCGGAATCTCTGTCTGACCATGATGTAATTTAATTGAAATCTTCCCGTATCTCCCGGCCTTTTCCAAGTATACCTCATCCTCTTGTGATTCTTGAACAGGGTATTCGCTATTACTAGCTTAAACTCGTTACAGAACTCAATTAGTCTTTCTCCTCTTTCATTCCTTGTCCCAAGCCCATATTCTCCTGTAACCTTTTCTTCTACTCCTTCTCCTACAACTGCATTCCAGTCGCCCATGACTATTAGATTTTCGTCCCCCTTTACATGCTGCATTACCCTTTCAATATCCTCATACACTTTCTCTATCTGTTCATCTTCAGCTTGCGACGTCGGCATGTATACCTGAACTATCGTTGTCGGTGTTGGTCTGCTGTCGATTCTGATTAGAACAACCCGGTCACTGAACTGTTCACAGAAACACACCCTCTGCCCTATCTTCCTATTCATAACGAATCCTACACCTGTTACACCATTTTCTGCTGCTGTTGATATTACCCGATACTCATCTGACCAGAAATCCTTGTCTTCCTTCCACTTCACTTCACTGACCCCTACTCTATCTAGATTGAGCCCTTTTCAGATTTTCTAGTTTCCCTACCACGTTCAAGCTTCTGACATTCCACGCCCCGACTCGTAGAACGTTATCCTTTCGTTGATTATTCAATCTTTTTCTCATGGTAACCTCCTCCTTGGTAGTCCCCTCCCGGAGATCCGAATGGGGGACTATTCCGGAATCTTTTGCCAATGGAGAGATCATCATGACACTTCTTCAATTACAGGCCACATGTCCTGTGGATACACGTTACGTGTCTTTAATGCAGTGGTTTCCATTGCCTTCTGCATCCTCATGTCGTTGATCATTGCTGATTCTTCCGCCTTTAGGGGCAATTTCCCACCCCTAGGACAAGAGAGTGCCCTGAATCTCTATCCGCTCTTCCGCCCTCTTTGACAAGACCGTTGACAGAATGAGGCTGACTTCTTATGCCGGAAGTCTTCGGCCGCCAATGCTGATTATTTATTAAAATTTAGGCAGTGGCGGGGATCGAACGCGGGACCGAAGACGTTTTTGGTTATGAATCAAAGACGCTACCCCTAGACCACGGGTAAATCCATGTCGTTAGCTTAGTTAGGTCTAAGTAGTTCTAAGTTCTAGGGGACTGATGACCTTCGATGTTAAGTCCCATAGTGCTCAGAGCCATTTTTTTCGGTGTGGGGTGGCGGTGGGGTGTTGTGGACTGCTGTAGCCTGTTGTGGGGTTGTGAGTCACTGAGGGCTAAGGCAGGGACGAAGCCTCTCCGTCATTTCTCGGTCCCCAGTTCCATACACTACAATACAATAATATACGAAATAAAGTTTTAAAAAGACCATATGAAGTTGGTAAATGAATAATGTAAATAAAGAGAAATATTTCGTATTCACTTTACTGATGATTTCTTTTCTTCAATGTTGATGTTGTTAACGCTGGCTTATGCGATGGAACTCGACTCGGGTACTCGGTTCGAATCTTAATGGTGGAAAAAAATCGTCAGTTTTTGCCCAGTAAGGGGAGGAGAGATAATGACTTACTGTTCCTGATCATCATAATTTTCCCCAATGTCGTGGATTCAATTGTAAATATCGCACGCACTCATTATGGTCACTTACATTCAGGCACAGTTAAGACACGAATCTCAGAGGGAGAAAATTTTTCGAATTAGGCGGTTGGGCCTCTTCATACAGATCTTCCAACCAACTGCTTCACTTTGTTGGTGTAAGCTTTTGTCTGTATCTTCTACATGTTTTTATTTTCTGGTCTGAAGGTAGCGGCTATATTATACCGCTCTTGGTCCTAAGCGACCTTGCGGTTGTCATTATATTTCTCGAAGTATTTTATCTGGTCGGAAATCATGTGGTACGTTTACATTTTAGTTTTTATTCCTATGACATTTCTTTTTGACGAGAGCACTTTTTCTGAGACGTTTTAAAACTTGTTGTGATTACATGTATTCCATGTAACTTCTTATTCTGATGAAGATTGCCCTATTGCAGTCGAAACCGTGGTCAATTGACAAAGAAATTTTGTGCAACCGAAGTGGCTGTATATATGTCCTGTAATTCTGGAGAAATGTTGGATAACGAGTGGCAATACTGATCATACGATTACCTTATAAGATAGGTTAAACAAAGACAAACCTACGTGTATAGCTTTTGTAGACATAGAGAAAGATTTTGAACAATTTTAAATGAAATATACTCTTTGAAATCCTGAAGGTAGCCGAGATAAAATATAGAGGACAAACTGGTTATACTCGTATAAAGCTTGCACAGAAACCAGATGGTAATTATGAGTCGAAGGGTATGAAAGGGAAGTAGTGATTGAGAAGAGAATGAGACGGGGTTGAGCAAATGGTAAAGAAAGCAAATAAATTGAAACTTTGAGGATTGCCGACGGCATCGCAATTCCGCTAGAGACAGCAACTCACTTGGAAAAGCAGTTGAACGAAATGGACAGCGTTTTGAACGGAGGACATAAGATGAACATCAACAAAAGCAAATCAAGGATAATGGAACGTAGTTGAATTAAATCAGGTGATGCTCACGAAATTAGATTAGGGAACGAAACACTTATAGCAGTAGATGAGTTTTGCTATACGGTCAGTAAAATAACTGATGATGGCTGTAGTAGAGAGGATATAAATTGTAGACTGGCAGTGGGAAGAAAAGCGGTTATGAAGAAGAGAAATTTAACATCAAATACAGGTTTAAAAGTGAGAAAGTGTTTTATGAAGTTATTTTTATGGAATGTAGCCTTGTATGAGAGTGAAACATAGACCATAAACAGTATAGACACGAAGAGAATATAAACTTTTCAAATGTGATGCTGCAGAAGAATGCTGAAGATTAAGTGGGTGGATCACGTAACTAATGAGGAAGTACTGAATAGAATTGGGGAGACAAGAAATTTTGTGGCGCAGCTAGACTAAAGAAAGGGATCGGTTGATAGGGCATATTCCGAGGTATTAAGGGACCACCAGTTTAGTACCGGAGGGACGTGTGTATAGTAAAAATCGTAGAGGGAGACCAAAGAGGTGAATAAAGTAAGCAGATTCAGAAGCATGCACGTTGTAGTAGATATTTGGAGATGAAGAGGTTTGCACAGTGTAGAGTAGCATAGAGAGCTGCAGCAAACCATTCTTCGGACTAAAGACCCCAAGAACAACAACTGGGGGAAAGAGAAGCAGCTGTATGAACATCAAATGTTCAGATGGAAAACCAGTCCTAAGCAAACAAGGGTAAGCTGGGAGGAGAAAGGAATATGTAGAGCTCAGTATACAAGGGAAATGAATTTGAAGGCAATATTATAGAAAGGAAGGAGATACAATACTGCGAGAAGAGTTTGACAGAGTAATAAGAGACAAAAGTCTAAATGAGCACCCTGGAGTAGACGCGTCGGAATTCCTGATATCATTAGGAGAGCCAGTCATGAGAAGACTATTCCACCTGCTGTCGAAGATGTATTTCGCACAGGTGAAATACCTCCAGACTTTGAGAGGAATGTCATAATTCCAATTTCAATTAAAGCAGTTGCTGACAGATCTGAATATTACCGAACTATCAGTTTAATAAGTCACGGTTGCAAAACACTAGGAACATCCACAATGAGATTTTCACTCTGCAGCGGAGTGTGCGCTGATATGAAACTTCCCGGCAGACTAAAACTGTATATCGGACCGAGACTCGAAATCCGGACCTTTGCCTTTCGCGGGCAAGTGCTCTACCAAGTTTAATATCAGCGCACACTCCGCTGCAGAGTGAAAATCTCATTCTGGAAACATCCCCTAGGCTGTGGCTAAGCCATGTCTCCGCAATATCCTTTCTTTCAGGAGTGCTAGTTCAGCAAGGTTCGCAGGAGAGCTTCTGTAAAGTTTGGAAGGTAGGAGACGAGGTACTGGCAGGAGTAAAGCTGTGAGGACAGCGCGTGAGTCGTGCTTGGGTAGCTCAGTTGGTAGAGCACTTGCCCACGAAAGTCAAAGGTCCCGAGTTCGAGACTCGGTCCGGCACACAGTTTTAACTTCTTCTTTATAGAAGAATGGAAAACTGGTGGAGGTCGACCTCGGGGAGATCGTTTGGATTCCGGGGAAATGTTGGCGCATGCAAGATAATACTGACCCTTCGACTTACCTTAGAAGACAAGTTAAAAAAAGACGAACATGGGTTTATAGCTTTTGTAGAGTTAGTGAAAGTTTTTGACACTGTCGACTCAAATAAATTCTTTGAAATTCTGAAGGCAGTAAGGGGTAAAATACAGGGGATAAACAGGTTATCTTCAACTTATACAGAAAAAACTAGAAGGGAATTACGAGTCGATGGGTGTTATCCAATCTGCACGTTGAGAAAGTAATAACGGAAGCCAAAGAAAAATTTGGAGAAGGAGTTAAAGTTCAGCGTGAAGAAATGTAAAGCCTGAAGTTTTTCGATGACACTGTGATTCTGCCAGAGACAGGAAAGGACTTGGAAGTGTATTTGAACGAAATGGACAGTGTATTGAAAGGCGGGTATAAAATGCACATCTGCAAAAGCAAAAGAAGGATAATGGAATATACTGGAATTAAGGCACACTATGCTGAGAAAATTAGATTAGGAAATGAGACACTTAAAGTAGAGGATGTTGTTGTTGTTGTCTTCAGTCCGGAGACTGGTTTGATGCAGCTCTCCATGCTACTCTATCCTGCGCAAGCTTCTTCATCTCCCAGTACTTAATGCAACCTACATCCTTCTGAATCTGCTTAGTGTATTCATCTCTTGGTCTCCCTCTACGATTTTTACCCTTCACGCTGCCCTCCACTGCTAAATTTGTGATCCCTTGATGCCTCAGAACATGTCCTACCAACCGGTCCCTTCTTCTTGTCAAGTTGTGCCACAAACTCCTCTTCTCCCCAATTCTATTCAATACCTCCTCATTAGTTGTGTGATCTACCCATCTAATCTTCAGCATTCTTCTGTAGCACCACATTTCGAAAGCTTCTATTCTCTTCTTGTCCAAACTATTTATCGTCCATGTTTCACTTCCATACATGGCTACACTCCATACAAATACTTTCAGAAACGACTTCCTGACACTTAAATCTATACTCGATGTTAACAAATTTCTCTTCTTCAGAAACGCTTTACTCGCCATTGCCAGTCTACATTATATATCCTCTCTACTCCGACCATCATCAGTTATTTTGCTCCCCAAACTGCAAAACTCCTTTACTACTTTAAGTGTCTCAGTTCCTAATCTAATTCCCTCAGCATCACCCGATTTAATTCGACTACATTCCATTATCCTCGTTTTGCTTTTGTTGATGTTCATCTTATATCCTCCTTTCAATACACTATCCATTCCGTTCAACTGCTCTTCCAAGTCCTTTGCTGTCTCTGACAGAATTACAATGTCATTGGCAAACCTCAACGCTTTTATTTCTTTCCATGGGCTTTAATACCTACTCCGAATTTTTCTCTTGTTTCCTTTACTGCTTGCTCAATATACAGATTGAATAACACCGCGGACAGGCTACAACCCAGTCTCACTCCCTTCCCAACCGCTGATTCCCTTTCATGCCCCTCGACTCTTATTACTGCCATCTGGTTTCTGTACAAATTGTAAATAGCCTTTCGCTCCCTGTATTTTACTCATGCCACCTTTAGAATTTGAAAGAGAGTATTCCAGTCAACATTGTCAAAAGCTTACTCTAAGTCCACCAATGCTAGAAATGTAGGTTTGCCTTTCCTTAACCTATTTTCTAAGATAAGTCGTAGGGTCAGTATTGCCTCACGTGTTCCAACATTTCTGCGGAATCCAAACTCTTCTTCACCGAGGTCGGCTTCTAACAGTTTTTCCATTCGTCTGTAAAGAAATCGCGTTAGTATTTTGCAGCTGTGACTTATTAAACTGACAGTTCGGTGATTTTCACATCTGTCAACACCTGCTTTCTTTGGGATTGGAATAATTATATTCTTCTTGAAGTCTGAGGGTATTTCGCCTGCCTCATATATCTTGCTCACCAGATGGTAGAGTTTTGTCAGGACTGGCTCTCCCAAAGCCGTCAGTAGTTCCAATGGAATGTTGTCTGCTCCCGGGGCCTTGTTTCGACTCAGGTCTTTCAGTGCTCTGTCAAACTCTTCACGCAGTATTGTATCTCCCATTTCATCTTCATCTACATCCTCTTCCATTTCCATAATATTGTCCTCAGGTACATCGCCCTTGTATAGACCCTCTATAGAGGGTCTATATACTCCTTCCACCTTTCTGCTTTCCCTTCTTTGCTTAGAACTGGGTTTCCATCTGAGCTCTTGATATTCATACAAGTGGCTCTCTTTTCTCCAAAGGTCTCTTTAATTTTCCTGTAGGCAGTATCTATCTTACCCCTAGTGAGATAAGCCTCTACATCTTTACATTTGTCCTCTAGGCATCCCTGCTTAGCCATTTTGCACTTCCTGTCGATCTCATTTTTGAGACGTTTGTATTCCCTTTTGCCTGCTTCATTTACTGCGTTTTTATATTTTCTCCTTTCATGAATTAAATTCAATATTTCTTCTGTTACCCAAGGATTTCTACGAGCCCTCGTCTTTTTACCTACTTGATCCTCTGCTGCCTTCACTACTTCATTCCTCAGAGCTACCCATTCTTCTTCTACTGCATATCTTTCTCCCATTCCTGTCAATTGTTCCCTTATGCTGTCCCTGAAACTCTGTACAACCTCTGGTTTAGTCAATTTATCCAGGTCCCATCTCCTTAAATTCCCACCTTTTTGCAGTTTTGGATGAGTTGTGTTATTTTGGGAAGCAAACTGACAATGGCCGAAGTAGAGAGGATATAAAATGTAGCCTTGCAGTGGTACGAAAACTGTTCATTAACAACGAATACAAATGTAAATGTTAGAAGGTCTGTTCCGAAGGTATTTATATGGGATGTAGCACTGTGCGGAAGTGAAATGTGGTTGACATGCAGTTCAGTCAAGAAGAGTATAGGAGCTTGTTGAAGTACGGTGCTACAGAAGAATGCTGAAGATTATATGGAGAGATCATGTACCAAATGAGGAGGCACTGAACAGAATTGGAAACTTTTGGTATAAATTAACTAATAGAAGCGGTCGGTTGAGAGGACACTTTCTGAGACGTCAACGAATCGTTGGTTTAATATTAAAGGGAAGTGTGTGTGTGGGGGGGGGGGGGGGGGTAAAGCAGGTTCAATTGCCTGTTGATTGAGGCAGTTATAAAGATATGATGCGGTTTGCACAGGAGAGGCTAGCATGGAGAGCTAGATTTAGAACTGAAGACCACAACAACTATACCAATGAAATGAGGAATTTTCCACACAAGTGTTTGATAATCGTGTTTACTGCAGTGCCACTCAGCACGAGTTCGATGAGAGCAAAGCATATACAGCGCACGTTCCGTCTTCGTATTCCGGTAGATTATGTTTTATCTATTCATCTGAATTTCTTAGGAAACTACAGGAAAGAGCACATGAACGGCTTTTTGCCCAACATCTTTATACTTAAGGATAAGAAGAACGCAGTTCCAAATGAAGAATAAGCCAGTTTTCCATACTGAAATGAGAAAACCACGGCAATTGAAGAGCCTTCAAATATATAAAAAGTGGTTAAAAGAAAATGCAACAGATGTTTGCCAACGCACTGCAGCGATTAAGGTTTTTTCGTTATTTTAACTCTCTGTTTGTCAGTTAACGTAGGTACAGCATTGGCATTTTGATTAAGACTGTGTTATTATGAATAAAATTTTCTCGGCTGCAGCCCATTGAATTCTATTAATATCTGCCTTCCGTCATCGCCATTTGACGACTGGTAGTACCTCCAAGTCACCTTCGCCTTCAAGTACTTGATGTGAACAGAATGTGGTTTTGAGTTGGAATCCTTTATCTTTATGGTCTTTCACCACCTCCTTCTTGACTAAATTTCTATGTTATGCGAGTACTACTCAGCCACGATATTGTAGTTATTTGTGACGCTGTCGCCACAATTCAGTTTTGATGTCTGTAGAATACTGCAATAAATGAAAAAGATATTTCCAATATACTGATAGGGCACCCCCTTCGCTAGGGAGATGTAGACTACCACTTATCTGTCGCTCTGTAGCTGTTGGTTTGCATTTTATTATAAACATATGTTTGTCATCTTGACATGGTTCACATATTTTGGAAAATACCGTTTTGACTACCTTGTGCGTACATCTTACGACGATACGCCTGTATCTGGAAGTGCGCTTAATAATTTGGTAACAGCTGAGTGTACGCGATTGTAGTTCTGGTTTTCTGTCCTGTAGGATGATTTGAAAATGGATCCCGACCCGAAACTAGTCATCATGTAAATAAAAGGGACATTTATAGTTTTGGTTGTTTTCCCGTCGTATTGATTAACACAAACTGCTACCCTGCAATTACTCCAGCGTGCAACCGCAGAGTTGATCCTTAAACCGCTGCAAGCGTAAATTGCGTCGGGAGTTTGATAGCTCGTATCTGGGACTGGCAGCGGTAGCATGGAGAAAGTTGGGCATCCCAACTACTGACCGCACCGACTGAACAGTCCACCTTCGCTTCCTGGAATACAAAATTACTTTAAAGAGTCACCGTACAGACAGAAAACACGTAATAATGGGTGGCACAGTGTCATGAGTGATTCCGCTAATGCTCAGATTTTAGAAAACACTTATCATAGCCGTCTCAGTATATGTTATCTGCTTATTCAGGTAAAATTTTTAAAAGATTACATTCGAACTATTTTCATTCTATGTTATCTACTGAAATATTTATTAAACTTTTGTTTTATTTTAGATCTGAAGATGATCATTACAAGTGATCGAACTAGTTATCAAGTATGACTATTTGCAGCTGAGATAACAAATAGTTCAAAAAATACTTACACGTAACTAGGCACACTGTGCGTGGAGCACAGAAATGATTTATTATAACTGGATTGTCTCCGTAGCCGAAAGGTCGCTGCCTTCGGTGCGTGAGGACTCGGGTTTGATTCCCGATACCTTCTCAGATTTTTTTCTGTGGTAGAGAGATCTGGTACGGGGTCCAATCAGCCCTTGTGAGGCCAAATGAGGAGTTTCTTGAATGAAGAAGCGGCTGTACCATCAGGATTCATCTACTGGCTGTAACGGCTGGAGGGAATGTTGACATGCTGATCACATGTCCCGCGATCAAAGGTTCGTACTGCGTTGTAGGCAGCAGTCTGGTGGCGGAAGAGGCTTAAGGCCCTTAATGCGTGGATGGTGGTTATTTTATTTGTTCAAACTGCCTTGGTGACGTATGTTATACCGTTGTCACCATTATTGTGACACGTTACTATATAACAAGACTGCTGACTGTTTCTCGCGATGACTACTTCGCATATGAAACCGGGCAACCTTCTTATTAATTTCGGCGGTCAAAACAGTTTCAATAAAACATTTGTAAAAATACTTAAATTGAAAATAGTACTTCTCAGAGCAAGTGAGCAGTATTGCTTTCAGAAGACCGACTAGCAAAATTAACATTGTTATTATTATTATTATTATTAGCGAATGTCCTCATTGGAGAACGATAAGCAGATCATTTTCAATCTTTCTTAGGTTTCTTCTTATTTTCCCAATATCTCTTCATTTTCTCCCCGAATGCGTTCTTTCTTTCTTCGGTCTTCTTTGGTCAGTATGGTTATGGTTCCACCTTTGGAATAAACTTCTACTTATCAATTTTGCTTCTAAATGTATCCCTGTCTGTTGTGTTTGTTAAGTCAGTTTTTGCTTTTGTTAAAATTCTTCTTGACTTCAGTTACCAAGGAACTGATGCTTTAAGGGATGTCACATAGTCCAAAAGAAGTTTAGTGAGTCTGTTTACGGGTAATCTGTCTAGGCGTCCACAGAACTTCATTCGTCTCGTTCTGGTGTCAGTTTCAATGTCTGATAATTTTTCTGCTCTCTCGATGCTTTGCAGTCTGTATCCATCTTGTCTGCATCGTGGTTCCAGAATTTTTCTAATAATCTTTCTCTCTATTTTCTTAATTTCTTGTAAATCTAGTTGTCGATTCAATGAGAGTGTTTCACTTGTGTATGTGACTGTCGGTTTGATTACTGTGTTGTTATGTCTGATTTTAGTGGCTTTTGACAGGAATTTTTTGTTATACAAGCTTGAAACAAGTTTGGACGTTTTCTTAATTTTCTGCAATCTGTTTTTGTGCTATTTTTTCATGTCCTGTTGGTTCAACAATTTCACCGAGGTATTTAAAGTGTTTGAGTCTGTTATTTCACCATAATTTGTTTTAAGTTTTGGAATATCTAACTTCGAACACATGAATTCAGTCTTCTCAAAGGAGACTTGCAGGCCAACCATCTCTGCACATTCTTTGAGAGTCTAGATTTCTTTTACTGCTGTTGCTTCACTGTTGATTAGAATCGCCAAGTCATCTGCAAACGCTAAATATGGAACGTTCAGTTTTCCTTGACATCTTCCTAGTTCGATTGGCTCCCAAAAGTTTTGTTTTCTTAGTTACATTTCCCGTTCTTTCATTACTTTGTCTAAAACTAGGTTGAATAATAGTGGCGAGAACCCATCTCCTTGTCTTACTCCTGTTTTAACTAGTCATGGTTCCTAAATTTCATCTATTAATTTAATTTTTGATTTGTGTCTGACAGTGTTTGTTCGGTCATTTTTCGAGTTTTTGTGTCTAGTCCGCGTTCTTGTCGACTACTACAAAGATATTGCCTATCTATAGATCGTATGCTTTTTTTAAATCAACAAATGTGCAGACTATTAGTTCAACTTTAATTGCTTTAATTTTTAAAATAGTGTTAAGATTAAAGATCTGTTCCGGCCACGATCTATTAGGCCGAAAGCCTGCTTGGTAATCTGAAATTGTATGTTCTAGCTGTTCTAGTGCTCTCTTTAGAAGACAAGCGTATAAAATTTTGTAAGCGACCTGCAAAAGTGAAATGCCTCTGTAGCTGTTTGCATCTGATCCCTCTCCCTTTTTGTGCAACGGATCTATTAGTGCACATATCCAAATCCTCTGAATTTTTTTCTGTCTGCAAAATTTCTTGGATGATTTGAGTGATCTCTTTTAAGGAATTTGGACCAAGGTTCTTCAGTAGTTTAGCTACAATTCCATCTTCGTCCCATGACTTATTATTTTTTAGCTTTTTAATCTCACTGCAAATTTCTTCTTGACTTGGAGGTAGTGAAGTTTCATTCGTGTGTTTCGGTTGTAATCTGGGGCATCTGGTTAATTATAATAATATAAGTATCATTAGCCGGCCGGGTTGGCCGAGCGGTTCTAGGCGCTTCAGTCTGGAACCGCGCGACCGCTACGGTCGCAGATTCGAATCCTGCCCCGGGCATGGATGTGTGTGATGTCCTTAGGTTAGTTAGGTTTAAGTAGTTCTAAGTTCTAGGGGACTGATGACCTCAGGTGTTGAGTCCCATAGTGCTCAGAGAGTTTTGAACCATTTTTTTAAGTATCATTATATTCACAGCATAGTTTTCTTTGTTTTCGTTTTCGCAGTGTCGCAAGCAACAAGAAGGGTAAGTTGATGGTTATTTCATCTAAGTATCGTTAGTCGGAAGACTGAAACAACGCCGCCAAATCCCTGGCGATATTACTGCCATTTCTTCAGCTACATTTCAACAGCAGACACAGTGTGTGATAGTGTCGTACTAACCACTGGACTCGCGTTCGGGAGGACATATATTCCGAATTCCTTTTGAGTTCAATAAATTTTACCAACAGCCGTACAGTTTAAGATATTTTATTTTATTTCGAAAGCAACAAGTTTCGACAGATCATTTTGCTACCTTCAGGCCTCAAGAGTTGCTCTAACGCTTCCGTTTGAATCAGCTGCACAGCGACTGGTATTCGCGATATCCAGTTGTATAGCGCTATACGATAAGCTCGTTGATTCGAAAAATTGTATGGGGCCTGAAGGTGGCAAAATGAATTGCCGAACTGGTAGCTTTCGAAATAATATAAAATAAAATAGTCTTAAAGTGTACGGCTGCTGGTAAAATTTATGGAATTGAAAAGTGCGTACCAGCCGATGCCCCTGGCCGTAATGGACCAACAGATTTCGAATTCATGTTTGGTAAAAAGTGAAAGTTGTACGGCGTTGTTAGCCGGGCTGTCCCACGGGGTGGCTTCAGCCGCCTGTCAGAAAGCGAGCTCTTCCTCCGCGCAGCTAGCTCCGTCGGAGGTTCGAGTCCTCCCTCGGGCATGAGTGTGTGTGTTGTCATTAACTTAACTTAGTTTAAGTTAGAAATTTTCTTTCTCCGCCCAAAGGGGCCCAATTCCTTGCGGATGTGTGAGACTTGCGTGTTATATGTGTATTTTTGGACTACATATCTACATATATACTCCGCTAGCCACCAAGCGGTGTGTAGCGGAGAGTACAACTCGCGCCAAAGTCATATTTCCCCCCTCTGTTCACTTGCGGATCGCGCGAGGGAAAAACGACTGTCTGAACGCCTCAGTACGAGCTCTAATTTCCCTTATCTTTGAATGGTGATCATTGCGGGATTTGAAAGTTGGTGGTAATAATATATGCTCTACATCCTCGGTGAAGATCGGATTTCGGAATTTAGTGAGCAGCCCCTTTCCGTTTAGGGCGCCGTCTGTCTGCAAGTGTGTCCCACTTCAAACTTTCTATGAGATTTGTAACGCTCTCGCGATGGCTAACGTATTGTAAGCTATTTCCTTTGTTGAAGGACTGCATCGCTTCAGGATTTTATCAATAAACCGCAATCCAGAGTTCGCCTTACCCGTTACTTGTGTAATCTGATCATTCCATTTCAGATCATTTCGAACAGTTACACCCAGATACTTGACGGATGTTACCGCTTCCAAAGACTGGGCATTTATTTTGTATTCGTACATTAATGGGGATTTTCGCCTTATACGCAGTAGGTTACACTTACTAATATTGAGAGATAACTGCCAGTCATTACATCACGTATTTATTTTGTGCAAATCATCATTGATTTGTTCACAAATTTCTAGTGATACTACTTTCCTGTAGACTACAGCATCATCGGCAAACAGTGTAATGCCGCTGTCAATACCATCAACAGATCGTTTATGTAAATCGTAAAAAGCTGCGGACCTACTACGCTGCCCTGGGGCACACCTGAAGTTACGCTTGTTGCTGTTGGTCACCCCGTTCAGGACGACATACTGCTCCCTGTCTGTTAGAAAACATTCTATCCAACCGCATATGTCATCGGGTAGACCGTAAGCGCACACTTTTTGGAGCAAGCGTCAGTGCGGAACTGAGTCGAACGCCTTTCTAAAGTCGAGAAATATGGCATCAACCTGCGAGACGGTATCTAGAGCCTGATGTGTATCATGCACAAAGAGGGCCAGGTAGGTCCGCCCCCGGTAGCTGAGTGGTCGCCGGCACGGTAGCTCAGCGTGTTCGGTCAGAGGGCTGGCTGCCCTCTGTAATAAAAAAAAAACTGAATTAATCGATCAACGAGAGACTTAAACAGGTGTCTTACGACGTCCGCAACGACCAGATACAACGAATGGAAGCGAACAAAATGAGGTAAAAAGAAAGTGGTCAGCGCGACGGACTGTCAATCCTAAGGTCCCGGGTTCGATTCCCGGCTGGGTCGGAGATTTTCTCCGCTCAGGGACTGGGGGTTGTGTTGTCCTAATCATCATCATTTCATCCCCACCGACGCGCAAGTCGCCGAAGTGGCGTCAAATCGAAAGACTTGCACCAGGCGAGCCGTCTACCCGACGGGAGGCGCTAGTCTCAAAACATTATTATTATAGGGCCATCTGTGTCTCGCATGACCGCTGTTTCCTAAGGCCGTGCTAGTTTCTGCAGATGAGCTTCTCAGAGTCTAGAAAGATCATTATGTCTCAACACAAAATAAATTCTATGATTCTACAACAAATCGATGTCAGTGAAATTGCCCGGTAATTATGTGCACCCGATTTTCTACCCTTTTTATAGATTGCAACTGTAGGTCAGTGGAGTGAATGTGTGTAAATTGTGGAGTTATATCTGTGACATATGATGATGAGGAGAGCAGAGAGAGCGAGAAATCTGGAGCCGGTCATAGCTTACTCCTCTCGAATGGCTCCAAGGGAGCGGTCGAGCTTAACGTCTCCATCCGACGGACAAGTCGCCATGAACAGTATTACATGCCCTCCCTCCATGAGAGTCTGTGCAGAGACTGGATTTTAATAAAGGACATTGGCGCAAAGACTGGTGATCAGACGTTTTATACCACTACGTCTCTTTCCCTTTGCGGCCAAATTTTGGAAGTGATAATTTTATGCACCACCAAGATTCGAGCCGGCTTACTTCAGAATCGAGCGACATCGCTCTGGAACGCATTAGCGACCTTAGCTACGCAGTTAGGTTTCCTGCCTGGTCATTCAGGTGTACCTTGGCGTCCTAAATCATACCGAGTGCGTGCTGCTATTAACTATTTGAGAAGACATCGTCGATTCATTCCGCTCCCCAGTCATCACTGTACAACAACGTCAATTGTGCTGTTTTCAGCATGGGTCCTGAGGTCGGTTTGATGCAACTCCCCATATCTGCCGCTTACTGGCATGACTTCTGCATCCCACTCCGTCGACTCTCTGCTGTTACTCATATCTAGGCTTATCCCTGCGGCTTCTCCTTATATCACCCTCTCAACAACAGGTTTCGGGAACGACCCACGCCGTGCGGGGTAGCCGAGCGGTCTAGGGCGTCTTGTCACGGTCCGCGCGGTTCCGCCCCCCTCCCCCACCCCACCCCCCGTCAGAGCCGGCCGCGGTGACCGAGCGGTTCTAGGCGCCCAGTCCGGAACCGCGCGACTGCTACGGTCGCAGGTTGGAATCCTGCCTCGGGCATGGATGTGT
Organism: Schistocerca americana; assembly: GCF_021461395.2. NCBI lineage: Eukaryota > Metazoa > Arthropoda > Insecta > Orthoptera > Acrididae > Schistocerca > Schistocerca americana. The sequence continues at coordinate 673,517,247 of NC_060120.1, read as the reverse complement.
GTGATGTCCTTAGGTTAGTTAGGTTTAAGTAGGGGACTGATGACCACAGATGTTAAGTCCCATAGTGCTCAGAGCCATTTTGAACCCCCCCGTCAGAGGTTCGATTCAACCCTCGGGCATGGGTGTGTGTGTTGTCCTTAGTGTAAGTTAGTTTAAGTTAAATTAAATAGTGCGTAAGCTTAGGGAACGATGACCTCAGCAGTCCCATAAGACCTTACGACAAATTTCCAAATTTTCCAACGACCCGCGTCGTAATACGTGGCCAACTAGTACATCTCTCCCATTCATTGTCTTCTTTTTTCTTTACCAGGTATTGCACTTCATATTGTTGCAGGACTTTTTTATTCCATACACGTTGTAATCTCCCCCTCTCTGTCACCACAATTGTCGATGGTAAAGTCTTTTCAAAAAATAAGAAAGTAGTAAGATTCACAATAAACTTCTTACTTATCTTCTATTCTCGTAGTTGGCTTCAGTTCTTCATGTCTAGCGGTCTGATTCTTGAAGCTGAAATTTTCACGTTTTAGGTTCTCATGTTTCAACTGACGTATATAAATTTGATGAATGCCTGTACAGATTTTTTCAGGTTTATTTGCTTCACATTTTACTATATCACACTCTCTTTTGAATTTTCACATTAACAAAGCCGAAATTACGGTGTTCTTCCAAAATACAATATCACTCCCGATCACATCAGAGGCATGCTCGCTACTACTTCCTCACTCTGCGGTAATAACAATATTCCAAAGGGTTTACAAATTTCCTTGACAAATGAATTTCTATTAATTTATATATGAATCCAGAAATTAACATAATCAACAGTATCAGATTGCGTAGTTAATCATAGAAATTTTAAGTGCGCCAAATATTTCGTAATATGAAATGTTTCTTAAAAAAATATTTTAACTGTACATACAGAGCTAGTAGTACATCTCTATTGTAACAACGGAAATAAAGTAATTCAATTTCAGTGTTTTTAGTTTGAAATGTAACATATTGCGTATAAACTTATATGAAATATTTCAGATAAACATTTGAGATAATATTAACCTGTCCAAAACACGAAAATTAGTTCTTGTATCGACTACTTCTGTTGAGGAAAAGTAATGCTAGAGGAGGGTGTCCCTTGACAACGTCACTCCATCTGATCTCCAACAATGTTCTGTAATTGTCATTTTTAAGCTTCTGTTTACAGCGGTTATGAAATTTTTGAAGTAGTAATTTACTTGCTTGAGAATGTTTCTGATTTAAAGCGAACGCTTTATTTTATTTCATTCGTTACTGCCTAATTTCGCCCCCTTTGGCATTATAAAACATAAAAATACAAGTATCATTTACTCCACAGAACGAAAGGTACGTCATGTACTTAACAGCACATCCTGATCCACAATGCAGTGTTGAAGGAATAAGATGATATCACGTCATGATACACAGTACAGTGTGGACCTTTTTCTCTTATTGTTATTGTAATTTCCCCCTCCTCCCTCCCAAAAGATCGATCTAACAGCAGATATCACTCCTTAGCCTAAGTGTAACATATTATATTGATGATTATCTCTTTATCTCAGTTTGGTTACAACTGAATGAAACGAACATGTTATGTACGTTTCGGTTTTATTATATGAAAGGCATACGCAGTGGCCTGGAATCTATACATATTTGTGCTTAAACTATTTTGTTTTAGATTTGGACACAGTACGTTGAGGTTATAGATAGTTCTGGTACTTTCTGATTTTCTACAGTTAAAAATTTATACTTACAAATTTCGTAGATGCAGCTCTACATCTGTTCTTATTCTAGGTTTATAGCTGTTGTTCCGCTTTTTGGCAATCAAAATTTCATTTAGACAGCACTAGGAAACGAACACTAGTTTACGTCATGTTACCTTTTGGATGCTGTTGCCAATGATGAATGTTATCGGTAATTGTCGAATGTGTGATTGTGATATCTATGATTTTTTGTGTGTGTGTATGTGTGTGATTTGATATTTCTTTAACTATGGCTAGGCGTGTGTATGAATGTTATTTTTGTACATTGTGTGTGTGTGCGTATGTGTGTGTGTGTGTGTGTGTGTGTGTGTGTGTGAGAGAGAGAGAGAGAGAGAGAGAGAGAGATAGAGAGAGAGAGATAGAGGGGGGGAGAGAGATACAGAGAGACAGGGGGTGAGGTTTGTAGTGCTCTTTGTTATGGCGTAAGCTCAAGTGCCGGCACGCCAGTCGGGAACAACAGGAAAGAAAAGGCTGTGAGAAGCAGTCAGCCAATCGCATGCTGTCTGGACCTCCCTCCAGGATGACAACGCGACAGCAGTAGTCCCTGTGTGAAGAGCACATAAGAGCCGCGACTGGCGGCCCAGTTCAATAGCAGCGCCAAGATTAACGAGTTCGATAGCAGCGTCCACGCTAATCACTTCGCTTGAACACTCAATGTAGCACAGACTTGGGATTGTCTATACCGAAGAATATTGAGTATTTCGTATGTCGCCCTTTGCTTGCGACACATCTGTGTAATTGCCAAAGTTAAGATTTGTACTTTTCTTTGTGTAATATAACTCATCAACACGACTTGTTTCATTGTTTGTCTAGCGAACCGAATCTGCAGGCTTCCTAGACACTACAATTAGGAATTATATGGATATCGTTTTTTTCTATTTTATCCTTTTTATTAGGTTTAGCAGAGAGTTTGTGCTGTTTCCGTATGTTTCTGGTCGTTTATCACTGTTGGTTCTCTGCAATGGCTTTCTGAATGTGGTAGTTTCCTGCTTTGCAGTTGCAATTAGTAATACCTAAAGTAATAATTGTCAATACAATATTATACGAAACTGAGGACAACAAGTAACAAAAGTTACATTTTACAAAGATGTAACTGTGCGGTTGGTCCCGGTGGAGGTTCGAGTCCTCCCTCGGGCATAGGTGTGTGTGTTTGTCCTTAGGATAATTTAGGCTAATTAGAGTTTAAGCTAATGGACTGATGAGCTTAGCAGTTGAGTCCCATAGGATTTCACACACATTTGAACATTTGAACAAAGATGTACGAGGTATGACAAATGTGACAATTTGGGTTTTAAAAAGTAAAAAAAGTTAAAGGTTGGTATCACACATTTTACGAAGTTGTACGATATAAGACAAATGCGGCAATTTGGATTTTTAAAAAACTAAGATAGAAATCTGATTAATTTTCAGTAGATAGGCGTTTTACACTGTCGTTAAAGATACAGATGATGACATCTTAATATTTGGCAAACGATTCAATCTCTTTGAATTATTATGCTCTCCATTAGGATTTTTCTCGTAGACGCCCTGCAGGAAGCCTTTATTCTTTATCACTCGATCTGTTCATGAAAATGCTCCTGCAACGCCACGTTTCAAAGGCTTCTAATTGTTTCATTCCGATTCCCCGGTGCCCACAGTTCTTATCCATATAGAGCTACAACGTTAGTGTCATTAACATTGTTTTACAATATGGAATAAAAAGAGATACACTGTATGTGTACTGTGCAGTTATGGCTAAATACCATTAAAATGATCTACAGGGAAGATTTTTGCATAACTGAAGCTACGTTTTATAGTTTAACTAGCAGTGCACCGCAACCGTACGGTCTGTGCGTGCACTCCTTTCGGCTGGAGCCTGTGCCCACCGGAGCAGAACAACAGACTGTTTTGCTGTTGTGGTTAGATTTCGGATGCAGCACAGCAAAACTGTTAACGGGAGCAGAAGAAGGAAAATGCAAACAGCCGGCACCGACAATCTCACCGCAAGCAAAGAAAGAAAAGTTGGCTGCTGTTCTCCTTGGCGACGGCTCGCGGCGGGTTGCGCCTTTACGGAGAGCCGCCGCAGCCTCGACCTGCATATTTTGCTCCGATTCTGGAAACCAGCTGCGGCCATCCTCAGTGGGACGGCGACACATCGTCGAACAAGTGGCGCGCATTCCGACAGCAGAAGTCATACCGGGGGAGTCTCCAGTTTACGAATGATCCGAACGTACAGCGGATCCAGCAAGTCTTAGTTACCACATGGAAGGAATCAAACTGAGGCCATGAAACTTGGTGATGATTTAGTCCTTCTCTACATATTCACCCGTCAATGTGACCCATTTTTCGCCAACCATCGGCAATTTGGTGTCAACCTTGGCTGCAGAAGGCTGCGTTCTTGCAGTTTAGAAAACATTTCTTCTTGAAAATTACATCGCTTTCATTCTGGAAATGCCCGCCACGCGATGGTTTCTTCATCCGAGGAAAGCGGAAGTCACTGGGACCCATATCAGATGAATAAGGTGGACTGGAAGGGGGCAGGAGGAGATCAAAATTTTGTAGCCCGAAGCATCAGCACGTGCAGCTGGAGCCTGTACAGATTGGGCCGGGGAGTTATGGTGGAACAAAAGCGACCACTGCAGCATCGTCTTGTCAAAGGTTGACATTTTATGATTTAAACAGCAACCAGCCCCAAGTCTGGTTTAAAAAGACCTGTGTGAATCAAATCGTGGCAGGTTTCGGATTTCTTACAAATCCACCTTCAGATGCTAGTTAGGGGTTTCCTCATTTTCTTGCTGGGGCCTCGTTTTGTATTCGTCTATGGGTTGTTGCACTAGGATACACAGAAAGCTTTTAGTTCACAATTCGATAAAATTTACGAGAGATTTAGTTCTTTTGACCTCTATCAAAACATTCATTACATGATTTTAAAGTCAGTAAAACGTGCATTGTCGTGGAAATTTACGTGCTGTACAATTCTGTGTGACGAAATCGCCCTGTGGATTTGTCATGAATTTTAAAACTAATATACTCTTGAACTTGACGATGCGAGTGCTGTCTAGTTAACTGGTAAACGCTTTAAACCACACTATTCATTAAACATGGAATGGTATAGTTTAAAGCGTTTTACAGTGAATTGGACAGCACTCAAACAGTGCATGTCCAAAAAATGGGTTAATTTTAAAATTCGTAATAAAAACATAGGCCGATTTCGTCGCACAGAATGATACAGCACGTAAGTTTTTACAACATTCAGTCAATCGGCAGTTAGTCTGTTTTGAAGAACAAAGTGTAGTACTTTTTTACAGTTTTAACAGTTGCTAAATGCTTCATCTCTTATGTATATTTTGGTGTATTTGTAACGTTATGTGCGCCACAACCGTTTGTAGTTTTTCGTTTTCTAATTTGAAACGAGTTTCTTAGGCTCGTAGCGGACACTTTTATGCTACATATTGATTCATAATATTAAATATTTTCCGACGTTCCGTAGTTGCTTAAAAATTCTTGGAGATGTATTCCATCTTAGCAACTAAATGAAAGGCAGTTTGTTTTGTGCCACGTGCATTTCGCTTCTTTTATTTGTGAGGCATCTTCATAGCTTGTAATATAAGTTTGCTTTATGTAAAGAATAACTGAGATATATAATAACTACAAATATGTTACTACATTACTTTTTTCCTTGTTATTCTCTTCCGTTCTAGGTCGGAAACACATTCTGCCGCACAAGTTTCGTGAGTTTAAATTACTAGTTGGTGTTATTTACGATTTCTGATATTACTAATCCACGTGTGTCGTCCTGGAGTTGTATGGTTGATCTGCATACTCCAGACACCAGATTTTCGGCGCCTTTCCGAACACATTTCTTTGAACACTTCATTTCCCCTTTTCACCTGTATGCTGACTGTCTGTGTGTACAGTGTGAAGTATTGTCAGCTGCCACTGTGTGTTTATCACTCAAATTTTGTTTGTGTTAAGGTGTCTATAGATAGTATGATATTTATTTGTTATCTATGTGTGTCCATGTGCTGTTTAAGTATCTGCAAACGGAAGTTCATAAAGTTTACATGAACATGAAATGTAAGTTAATGCAGAGGAGTAGGAAAAGCAATCCCGGAATGTTAAAATACAATATTAGTAATGTACTACTTGATACAGTCACGTACATTAAATATCTAGGTAAAAAGTTGCAAAGTGATATGAAATGGAACGAACATGTAATGATTTTAGTAGGGAAGGCGAATGACTGACTACAGTTTATTGCGAAAATTTTGGGAAAGTGTGGGTCATCGGTAAGGGAGACCGCATATGGAACACTAGAACGAAGCATTCTTGAATACTGTTCGAGTGTTTGGTTCAAAATGGCTCTGAGTACTATGGGACTTAACAGCTGAGGTCATAAGTCCCCTAGAACTTAATACTAGTTAAACCTAACTAACCTAAGGACATCAAACACATCCATGCCCGAAGCAGGATTTGAACCTGCGACCGTAGCGGTCACGCGGTTCCAGACTGAAGCGCCTAGAACCGCACGGTCACAGAGGCCGGCTCGAATGTTTGGAATCTCCGCCAGGTCAGATTAAGGTAAGACATCGAAGCAATTCAGAGACGGGCTGTTAGATCTATTACCGGCAGGTTCGATCAACAGGTACTACAGAGGTGATTTGGGAACTCATATTGGAATCCGTGTAGTGAAGGTGACGTTCTTTTCCTGGAACACCATTTAGAGAACCAACATTTGAAGCCGACTGCAGAACGTTCATTTCGCGTAAGATAAGAGAAATTTGAGCTCGAAGGAAGACAGGTAGCCAGTAGTTCTTCCTCCGCTCTAGTTGCGAGAGGAATGGGAAAAAAATTTACTAGTAGAGGTACAAGGTACCCTGCGGCATGCGCCATGCACTGGCTTGCAGAGTATGTAAGTAGCTGCATATGTGGATGTAGAATATAATTCGTTTTATTTGGTTAGTTTTATCGTGATGTATCTCCTCAAACAACTATAATTCACCTTCCACGTTTCATGAATCAGTTAAGATAATGATTGACGAGATACATCTGCACTGAATTAGAGGTATTCGCAACGACTGCCAGTGGTCAGAAATCATAATGTAGACAACGAGTCTCATCACAGCTTACAGCTGCTTTCATGACTATATTCTTTATCGTCAAATATGGATTGATGAAGTTCAGCAGACCCGAAAAGCTTGTTTCAGTCATTCTCAAATAAGGCCGAAAAATCATCTGCTCCCAGCTCCTTAAGTGACAGAGCGTGGCTGAATTTCTTCCTCCGCATTAGCCATTTATTCACTTTCAGCTTTCTCTAGGCCTCTTTGGTCTTGTTAGCTCTAAAACAGACAAGACAAATGCCAGTTTAATGTGCCTGTGTGATACCGAGCGGGATCTCGCAGAACATAACGACAGTGGACTAAGGAAAACAAACAGCGACCTGTGATAGGAACACGGCGGCGCTGCAATCGCTGAGTGCAATCCCGCTCGGGACGTATGTAGAGTGTATACCGGCACGAATTAGGCGGTCGGGTATAGGAGCCCTTTAGCCTGGACGTCTACTGTGGTCGTATTCGTCCGACTAACAGGTTGTCCGTATGGTCGTAAGACCTATGAATCTCATCCACTGCAGCCGAGTAACGTCCGACAAACGGCCGGCAACTGAATAAAGACTTACCTAATGATACAATACCCAATATCAACACTTAGACCAATGCAAGCTACTTTCAAGAAATGTATTTATAAGGCTCGACAATTTATAGAATGTGTGCTTGGAATAATGATTAACAAATGAAGATTGCTGCAGAGTATTACTGAAATTAGTAAGCCTGATAAGGTTGATATTATGCACTGAGGAGCCAAAGAAACTGTTAGTGCTGCCTGATATCGTATAGGGCCCCAGGGAGCACGCAGAAGTGTCGCAACACAACGTGGCATCGGCTTAACTAATGCCTGATGAAGTGCTGGAGGGAACTGACACCATGAATCCTGCAGGCTGTTCATAAATCCGTAATAGTACGACGGAGTGGAGATCTCTTCTAAACAGCGCGTTGCAAGGCATCCCAGGTATGCTCAATAATGTCCATGTCTGGGAAGTTTGTGGCCAGCGGAAGTGTTTAAACTCAGAAGAATGTTCCTGGAGCCCCTCTGTAGCAATTCTGGATGTGTGGGGTGTCGCATCGTCCTGGTGGAATTGCCCAAGTCCTTTGGAATGCATAATGGACATGAATGGATGCAAGTGATCAGACAGGTTGCTTACGTACGTGTCACCTGTCAGGGTCGTACCTAGACTTATCAGGGGTCCATCACTCCAAATTCATACGCCCCACACCGTTACAGAGCCTCCACCAGCTTGAACAGTCCCCTGCTGACATGCAGTGTCCATGAATTCATGAGGTTGTCTCCATACCTGTACATGTCTATCAGCTCGATTCAAATTGAGACGGGACTTGTGCGATCAGGCAACAAGTTTCCAGTCATCAATTGTCCAATGTCGCTGTTGACGTGCTCAGGCGAGGCGTAAAGCTTTGTGCCGTGCAGTCATCAAGGATACACTAGTGGGCCTTTGTCTCCGAAAGCCCATATCGATGATGTTTCGTTGAATGTTTCGCACGTTGACACTTGTTGATGCCTCAGCATTGAAATCTGCAGCAGTTTGCCGGACAGGGTTGCATTTCTCTCACGTTAACGATTCTCTTTAGTCGTCGTTGGTACCGTTCTTGCAGGATCTTTTTCCGGTCGCAGCGATGTCGGAGATTTGATGTTTTACCCGATCCCTGATATTCACGGTACACTCGTGAAATGATCGTACGGGAAAATCCCCACTTCATCGCTACCTCGGTGATTCTGTGTCCCGTCGCTTGCGCACCGACTATACCACCATGTTCATACTCACTTAAATCTTGATAGTCTTCCATTGTAGCAGCAGTAACCTATCTATCAACTGCGTAAGACGGTTGTTGTCGTATAAAGGCGTTGCTGACCGGAGCGCCATATTCTTCCCGTTTACATATCTCTGTATTTGAATACGTATGCTGAAATAGCTCTAAGCACTATGGTAGTTAACATCTGAGATCATCAGTCCCCTAGAAGTTAGAACTACTTAAACCTAACTAACCTAAGGACATCACACACATCCATGCCCGAGGCAGAATTCGAACCTGCGACCGTAGGAGCAGCGCGGTTCCGGACTGAAGCGCCTAGAACGGATCGGCCGCAGCGGCTGGCAATACCAGTTTCTCTACCAGTTTCTTTGGTGCTTCAGTATAGTTAAGTGTATATTCTTGTTACACAAAACCGTAATTGGCAAGGTGGAGAACCAGCAGGTGCATTCACTTGACAACGAACACGCTCGATAAAAATTACATGCTCCTGTGGTGTCATGCAGTGTATTCCATCCGAGGTAAATTTATGGCGCTCACATACGCAAAGGAAGCGCACGAATGAAAGCCGGTTGAGTACCTTACAGGATGTCAGAATGGTATCTACGTAGAATGAAGGAAGGTTAAATGTGTTCCTAATTTTGTTTTTAAGTACAGTTTCTAGAACTTATTTAAACAGTGTTGTTGAATGTTCACTGTACGTCAGGTATAACATATTGTCTAAATCTGGCTCAAATGGCTCTGAGCACTATGGGACTTAACTGTTGAGGTCATCAGTCCCCTAGAACGTAGAACTACTTAAACCTAACTAACCTAAGGACATCACACACATCCATGCCCGAGGCAGGATTCGAACCTGCGACCTTAGCGGTCACGCGGTTCCAGACTGTAGCGCCTAGAACCGCTCGCCCACTCCGGCCGGCGCCTAAATCTGAGCACACAATGTTATGTTTTATGTTACTTTATTATTAGCGTTTCCACGTAGCTTCCACCTTATATTCCCCGCAACTTTCAACGATAGTTTCCACAGTAAGTGGCAGCGGTGATATTGTAAGAGGTCCATGACTAAGGAATTTTTTGCTAGCGCACTCGAGCAGATGTAATTTCGATGGACTGCTCACGCGCTGCCTGCGATATGTAAGCTATAAGAGAATCTCAGACCAGAGAGCAATGTTGGCTGCAGTAGCAACTGTGTAGTAGTAGGAGTAAGTAGTTGCTAGGAGTCGTGTGTATCGAGTTGGCTGGGCCGGTATTGAGAAGCGATGGCGGTGCCTGAGCGATGTAGTATAAGGTAAAAGCAGCCTCGCGCATATGTTCTATTGTTATATCAAGTCCCATGTAAATCCAGAATGAGATTTTCACTCTGCAGCGGAGTGTGCGCTGATATGAAACTTCCTGGCAGATTAAAACTGTGTGCCGGAACTCGGGACCTGTGGAAATGTTTTTAAAAAAATCTCTTAATAATAATCTTTCTTATAAAAATTGACTTTTGACAATCATTCATCTCAATTTAAAGAATTTCCTAATTTCTCCAATCCATGGTCATTCCGATTATTGTAAAGAAAAATCAGTTGTTTCTTTTTATACATGACAAATCTATCGGCCAGCATTGCACTGGGCTGTGTCAGAAAAATTTCTTATAGGAGCAGATATATATGCGTTATCTGGCGACCTTACTGAGGTAAGAATTTTTTAATTTATTCAGTATTATCTTTCATGGCCATGACGTAGCACTGGTGACGTCCAAATTTACCAGTTTAGATTCACAGTCAGTTAATTATTGAAAGGGTATATATGAGTCACATTTTTTATTACGAGGTTAATCACATTTTATTATTGGTAGGTTACGGAATTTATCTGTTGGGAGGTTACAATATCTCTTGTCTTGCTTATCTCTCAGTGATTTCATTCAAGTGACTTATAAACTTCTCTATGTCCATAGTTTCTAATCAAGTGCGAAACACACGCAGACACAAATAACAAAAAATGGTTCAAATGTCTCTGAGCACTATGGGACTTAACAGCTATGGTCATCAGTCCCCTAGAACTTAGAACTACTTAAACCTAACTAACCTAAGGACATCACACGACACCCAGTCATCACGCACAAATAACAACAGGTGCTCGTTTACAGCCACTACGTCCCCCGCACGCCAGGGGCGCTACATGTCTTGAGATTATTCGCCCGTGTGTAGTTGTATACGGCCGTCCAACTAGTCGAACGAATACGCTTCAAGTGGACGCTTGGCTTCAGTTGTATGTATAGGCTACAAGGAACAAAGAACCGACTCGAAGTTCAAATGTTTACCTCCTGAAAAATGATGTTCGTGATTCCACGTTGTCTTGCTGTGACTTACGCTTTGTCGTCTCCCGTTGTAGCACCATAGTTGCAGTGTGCGGCGGCAGCGAGGACGGATGCTGTGCCCCTCCCCCCTCCCCGGCGCCTCGGCAGGAGGGGAGTGGGGGGCGGGCAGCGGCGGCGCGCCCGGCGCGGTCGCCAGTCGGTGCCTCGCCACGCCCGCGCACAGTGTTCCGAGCCGGCCGGCCGGTCGCCGACAGCACAGCACAGCTCACGCCTGCCAGTGCCGCGTGCCTCGTAGCGCCTTCATGTCGCCAGTGCAGCGCCTCGACTGCTGACCGCCGCCCGCCTTCAGACACCCGCCCGGCCTGCCGCACGCTTCCTTCCTCCTACAGTCATCGACATAAACACAAGGTAGGTGGCTCACCTTCCGGGGATGTGTCTCCAGTACCACGCCGACTCCTTCCGCGATGCTCTGTTGGCTTCGTTCTATTCTGGAGCCCTTCTTCGGATTGTCTCCAGTTTGATGGTCATCCAGGTCCCGTACGCAAAGGAAGATGTGTTCGAGTAACAGAAGTCTACTGAAGAGAGCGATGCTGACGTTCTGTTTTGACCAGTGACGTCACCATCGACACTGGAGGTAGTGAGGACCGACTGAAGCGTAACCCGAGCTCTAGGCTGATTGGAAGGGTGGCAGTTTGGTTGCAATTTGGAGAAGTGAACAAGTGTATCATCACAATCACACATTTTCTTGAATAAGTTTGCGATCATTGTTGATTTTTGTGGGTAAAAATGCGCAGATCGCATACTCCGCTAAAATGTCTATTATACATAGGCCTTCGTTTGATGGACAATATTCCTGAGAATGTACTTTGGAACTCCGCACTGTATGGGCGTGAATCACGAATTGTGGGAAAATCAGAAAAGAAGAGAATCGCAGCGTTTGAAGTGTGGTGCTACAAAAGAATGTTGAAAACTAAGCGAGTTAATAAGACGAGAAATTAGGAGATTGTCCGCAGAATCGGCGAGGAAAAGAATATTTGTAAAACGTTGACAAGAAGTAGGGACAGGGTGTAAGGACGTGTGTTATAACGTTGTGGAATAATTCCATGGCACTAGAGAAACCTGTATTTAGTAAAATGAGGGATAGATACAGTTTGGAATACAGGTTGAGTCAGGAGGAAAGCTACGTGCTTTGAAGGGTGATAATATTAGTGATTCTGAACGAAAAACGTCATAAGAACGTATGTTCTGGTCTTAGCAGTTTCGGAGGAAACTAATGAAAACAGAGGAGAACAGGGCAAATGCATATGATAGTAAATGAAAGTTTCTGATCCTATGTTTTGTTTAATTGTGCAAATTTCCTCGCAAAAGATGTTCAAAAAGTCCACCATCAACTGCAGCGCATTTTGAAGCTCTTGTTGACAGCTGTTGTATCGCTGGTCTGAGCTCATTCGTACTGTCCTTCACCTGAGCACACCCGTGTGAAATACGAGCGGGAAGTTCTTCTTCTTGTCCACTCTGCGCGTATAGGCTTCGCTCTTAAGCCAACAAAACAAACAGCAATCTAATGGAGTAAGATCGGTTGACCTCGGTGTCCAAGACACGACTCCACGGAGACCGATACAACGCCCAGCACACGTTTCACTGAGCTACTGTGTCACTGGCTGTACGGAATGCGCAGGAACTCCGGCATGCTAGAAGTACGTCGTGTTGCCAAAGGATTATCCTCCAGGTATTCTGGTTAACAAATTTTGAAAGTTATAAAGATACCGTACTCCATTAACACGGTTATCTAAAACAACTGGACCGATGAGTTGGTCATCAGTAATTTGTGCGCATTGAAATGGCCCGTAAAGGCAACACTATATAGCTAATGTCGCTTGAGTCGTTTTCGCGTATGAGTGCTGAGAACGGCATGCGACTGAAGCCCGTGATTTTTAAACAGCTGTGTGCCGGATACAAAAAAAGGAATATATATTCATTTGAAGTTTTTCGTTTAGAATTACCAACACAGTCATGTCCTTTCCCTCCAGAGTCACCCTGTATATCCAACACACAACTGATGACGTCTGCTGTAAATGCTGGTCTGAGATAAAGCGATGGGCATAGTAGAGGAATTCGTGACAGGCTTATCGAACCGGTTAGGAAACTGATGACAGAAAAAGAATGGTTTTATACATTTCTTAATTTATAAGGAATTTTTGGCTACTACCATCTACAGAAAACTTATTGAATCTGACGTTGAAAGTTTTTATCTGATGACGGCAATAGCCGAAACGTCGTTGTAAATGACGTCCAAATATGTAAAATAAAAAAAAACCACAAACCAAAAATATATCGAACTTCGTCGAACTTCATGTTTCTGTTACCCCTGAACAACTTTCGCATTTGTCAGTAATAACAGGAAACTCTTGCCTTTGATCATGATAAAGAACGTTTTACTGAGTACAAAATAACAACAATAACTACATGCATTTATGTTTGTCTTTGTAAACTGTACTTGCATTAAAAGTAGTTGCTTTGGTTACATATAAGGGCAGAAATTACGCGCTCAACTGAGTTTTATTACTTACAAAACACAATTTGTATTCTATATGGATATAAAATACACAATGGACTGCCGGCCGAAGTGGCCGTGCGGTTAAAGGCGCTGCAGTCTGAAACCGCAAGACCGCTACGGTCGCAGGTTCGAATCCTGCCTCGGGCATGGATGTTTGTGATGTCCTTAGGTTAGTTAGGTTTAACTAGTTCTAAGTTCTAGGGGACTAATGACCTCAGCAGTTGAGTCCCATAGTGCTCAGAGCCATTTTTTTACACAATGGACTAACAGTGATTCTAATTACGTGCAAAACAAGAAACCAAAAACAAAAAAAACGATGAGTCGTCGGCTCACATTTTCTCTGTATCACATTTGTTTACAACAAAGAAATAGATTAAGTGATCTAAATGACTTCATTCACAAGAATCATTTATTGCTAATTTACAAGTTATACTTACATCCTGTATGGAATTAGCTGTTTTCCCACTGAGACATATTTTCAAGGCTGAAGGCATTAATAACTAGGACATACCCACCTGAAACCTCTATAAATCCGCACCAGTCCCGTCACATAATAATAATTAAAACACGCATGACTGTATCATGTCATAGCCGACATACTGATTAACTGTATCACTATGAAAATTTGACGTATTGTATTCTTCAGTACTTCCAGTAGCTGTACCAGTATGTCGATGATTCCGGCAATCTACCATCAACTGGAACGCCGTGCTATTTTTTATTTTCATCCTCTGACAGTTCCTCTTGTGCTGCCGATCGCCGTGGGTTCTTACTCCATCAGTCAGGTACAATGTTCTTCCTCGTTCGCATTGGAAATATGATACATTTACCTCCACCGAAAACACCCTGAAAACGTACTTCTCCAATGTTTCGAATATTATAAATCTCGATTGCGTTTTATTTCAATATATCCGTTTTTTGACCAGGCAGCCGTGATAGATCTCGTCGCACTAATAACGATAAGCGTGTGTAGCAAAGTTAAACAGCACCTTGCAGACGTAATTTACCTTCGTAAGCAGTCGTTTACAATGGTTTTTTGTATCTTGCCGACGTCACTGACTAGCACACTATCAGTAGTATCGAAAAGCAAAATTTATCGTTTTAAACGACCTAGGAAGATTATCTGTGTTTTTTGGCGGTGTCTTTGATCTTTCCATCAACAGTCGTCGTCTGTCAATGGTTTGTCCAGAAAATGATGCAGAGCTCTTTCTCATAAACCGAAACACTGTTACGTTTATCGTCTACCTGTACGTAGGTATCGTCCCGTAGTGATGAGATAAACAGGGACAGATATCGACTGTGACAGGCAGCAGACACAACAGATGTTTTGTTGTTGTCTTTTTTTATCGTACCACACTGTACATACATTCAAAGGAGAAACTCTTTGAGATGGCTTTGTTATTTCGAAAAGAGGAATTAAACATTTTTTGTTTACCAATGAGCCTAATGACTCGCTGACACACACTTCTCAGTATCTTCACAATTGCACCTACCTCTGTATATAACGAAGTAGAACGTCTGATTCACACATACGTACGACTCGTATTTCCGGTGTTTTGATGTTTTGGTCGTCGGAACACGTACCGCCCCTGCAAATGCACGCGCCTTCGTGGCCCAGACCGCTTACGCACTTTTGTGCGGTGGCACTCGACTCGGAGGAAATCATTTTGAATACTGGTCGTGGAAATACTTGGTCACTACTGGCGGAGAAATGGTATCGTAAAGTTCATCACAATACTGTTGCTTTAATGTCGTAATTTAAATTGGAAATCTCTCTGTAGTTCATCGTGCTGTAATGGTGTGTGACTGTAAATGGTTGATCGCAGCCTCCTTTGGATTTTCAAACCGTTAGAGAGGAGTATTGAGCAAGCAGTAAAGGAAACAAAAGAAAAATTCGGAGTAGGTATTAAAATTCATGGAGAAGAAGTAAAAACTTTAAGGTTCGCCGATGACATTGTAATTCTGTCAGAGACAGCAAAGGACTTGGAAGAGCAGTTGAACGGAATGGACAGTGTCTTGAAAGGAGGATATAAGATGAACATCAACAAAAGCAAAACGAGGATAATGGAATGTAGTCAAATTAAATAGGGTGATGCTGAGGGAATTAGATTAGGAAATGAGACACTTAAAGTAGTAAAGGAGTTTTGCTGTTTGGGGAGCAAAATAACTGATGATGGTCGGAGTAGAGAGGATATATAATGTAGACTGGCAATGGCGAGTAAAGCGTTTCTGAAGAAGAGAAATTTGTTAACATCGAGTATAGATTTAAGTGTCAGGAAGTCGTTTCTGAAAGTATTTGTATGGAGTGTAGCCATGTATGGAAGTGAAACATGGACGATAACTAGTTTGGACAAGAAGAGAATAGAAGCTTTCGAAATGTGGTGCTACAAAAGAATGCTGGAGATAAGGTGGGTAGATCACGTAACTAATGAGGAGGTATTGAACAGGATTGGGGAGAAGAGAAGTTTGTGGCACAACTTGACTAGTAGAAGGGATCGGTTGGTAGGGCATGTTTTGAGGCATCAAGGGATCACAAATTTAGCATTGGAGGGCAGCATGGAGGGTAAAAATCGTAGAGGGAGACCAAGAGATGAATACACTAAGCAGATTCAGAAGGATGTAGGTTGCAGTAGGTACTGGGAGATGAAGAAGCTTGCACAGGATAGAGTAGCATGGAGAGCTGCATCAAACCAGTCTCAGGACTGAAGACCACAACAACAACAACAGAGAGGAGTAAGCTGTGCGCTGGCGCGTACTTTTATCCTCTTTCTTCTTTATCATCAACAATAAAAACACGACACTACACTAAACATGTAGTCATTACTCGCCTACAGTTCAGCACACATCAAAACATCCTAGCTTTGTAAAGTAAAGGCGCCGAATTGATGTAGATATAGAAACTCTTTTTCCTTTTAGGTGGCTGACCCGTTATAACAATCCCATACTGGCACACGTTCCAAAGCCTTCCTGTCACCTAGGGGCGTCAATATGCGAATTCACAGCACACACCATTCACAGCACACACCGTGGGCACATTCCTTGACTCTAGTGTTTTTTTTTTCTTTTCCTTTCTGATCCGTGATGTGACGTGCATTATTTGTCTGTGCTTGCAGAACGTTCGGTTCAAAATGTAACCTGCATTTCATGTATTACATTACTGAGATGTCTGCTGGAACAATGGAACTTTCCATTATGGCGATACTTAAGAAACGCAGTGTCGCTCAAGAAGTGTTTTCAGATGACTCGGGTCGTCAACTTTGAGGACTTGAAGTGGTCCTCCAGCTCTGCCGTACTTCCCAGTAACCGGGTAATTCCGTTCTCTAGTACTGTCATTGGTATGTCTGGAGCTTGTCATGTATCTCGTATGCGTAGTGATTTAACATTCACAGACAGACGATGCCAGATGAATTCATTCTCATGTTGTTCACTTCTGCTGTGCAGTAATCCACCAGCCCATACGCAATCGATAAATGGCTTAAACATAACATTAAAGAACTGTCTTTCGACGTTTATTACTTTCGAGTTAGGTCTTCTCCACTTTATAGTCACGAGTGGTAGACCTGATGAGTGGATTCTTACTCGGGCTTGTTCTGCCTCCTTATCGGAGCATTTAATTTATTACGCGATCTGAACGTCACATTAAAATGATGCATTCTAGTATATCTAGCTGGCACAAAACACATTGTTATTTCCTTCGAGGGGAAACAGATAGTGACTTAGAGTGGGTAAACGTGTATGTTCTAACTCATTAGAAAGAGTCCCACAAATGAATTTGAACTGACTCCGCTTAGCCTGAAAATGCTCTTCTGCTGAACAGGACCCTGAAGGGATTGAAGATTCAGTGCTGACAGCTGTAGACATTTGCATTACAATATACATTTCGTATTCATAGAGAAGCTGAGGTGAGACTAAGAGCCTAAGCCTGAGCGAGGTAACTGTAATTTCGTAGCAGAGAAAAATCCACCGTGTGGTGTGTGGTGGAGGGTACATTGTCAACCAGAATAATTTCTCCTCCTCTCCTCACACTCCCTACTCTATTTATAGACGATGCGCAGGAAGAAAGACTGTCGGAAGCCCTCCTTCTCTAATTATAGCGTTTTGGTCATTACGCGAGACTTATGTCTGACTGTCTGTCTGGAAGCTAGAAAGCTTAGCTCTACCCATAGCGCCGAAGTTGCATCGAGAGAGAGGAAGTAAAGACAGTAAAAAGAAAAGATATATGTTCTTCAGGAATTTTTTTACTGTCGCCAATAGTAAACCCCGTATTACTATCGTCAGCTGGTATGGTTCGCGTTCTGTTGTTGAATGGTTGGAATAAGTAACGTTATGTTTTACCCGACTGTGTAGTTACTGCAGAACTGGCCTTGAACAAGAGTAAATTTCACCATTTACACTGAGATGACTAGTGGTAATTTTGATGAAATGACATTTTGGCTCGGCTTACTTAATCGAGAGACTGTAAGTACTTGTAACATGCAAGCTTCATCTAAATGTAACAATATTTTTGAGCTTGCTCTTTCTTTCTCACAAAGCAACAGACGTTACTGATAAAAAATAACGCGTCCAAGCACATCACCTTGCTTTCCCGTGATCTTTTGTTCTTTAGTGTTGTTCTTCGCCTACTTACATTTCCGGTAAGAAAGATTAAGGACACATGCCACATTGTTTTTCTATCGAGGAATAATGAGGACTGTAAATAGAGTTGTGCTACACCAAAACTATGTTTCCTTATTTTTTGTACACTACATAAATGGCGTAGTAAATGGTAGGACTACTGGTAGTGTTGGTAGAACTGCTAGGGAAAGAAACAGAAATGAATGTGTTCCAGAGAAAATGTGAGCCAACGACTCCTCGTTTTTTTTTTGGTTTTTGGTTTCTTGTTTTGCACGTAATTAGAATCAGTGTTAGTCCATTGTGTATTTTATATAGAATACAAATTGTGTTTTGTAAGTAATGAAACTCAGTTGAGCGCGTAATTTCTGCCCTTATATGTAACCAAAGCAACTACTTTTAATGCAAGTACAGTTTACAAAGACAAACATAAATGCATGTACTTATTGTTGTTATTTTGTACTCAGTAAAACGTTCTTTATCATGATCAAAGCCAAGAGTTTCCTGTTATTACTGACAAATGCGAAAGTTGTTCAGGGGTAACAGAAACATGAAGTTCGACGAAGTTCGATATATTTTTGGTTTGTGGTTTTTTTATTTTACATTTTTGGAGACAATTGCGTTTTATAGTGCTTTATGATAAATCTGTATTGTTTTCTTTATTTTTACTACAGCATCCCTCTGTTTCACATTACAAATCAATAATTTTCGAATAAAACCTGAATTAAACATTGACAATTTCAGTTTTACTATAAATATTGTTTGTTCTTAAGTAAGAGACAGGAATATAACTATACAGAACAACAATGTTCCGTAGGCTACATGGCCCTTTATATATCCTCATTCAGTTTCTGGAGGGTTTACTGCATCCAGTTTTTAGGGGACTCTAGAGAGACACTGATCGCGTAAGTATAGAAAGCGATAACGCCCGATAGATACGCAACACACCCAATCTGCAGGTAATGCGTGTACGACGTCAAAACCTACCACAGTTACAAGGGAAACTAACGTAATCTAGGCTTACTTATGGTAGTCTACAGTAGCCTCTGGTAGTTTTACAACTATGTAACACTTACTGAGAAAATTCCTGTGCTCAGAACAGATACCTTCCCGTTTATCGTTACGGTATTCGATGGAAACACGAAAGATTTTTATCTTTTGCTCCTAACTGTTAAGTAGTTCCCAAACTGGTGAGGACAAACGGAAGCCACGATAAAGGGAGCTGTGTTTGTAAATCATGCTTTCTTTGTTTGCGAGGTCCCCGCTTACGTGATTGCCAGTGTTTTCCTAGCGACGATAAAGTTGACTCTACCCGACAACAACCGAGGCGAAGAGTGGGAGCTCGCCGAACATATCGCCGCAGGGCCTGTGTGAGGTTAAAGAAGGCACTGCCGGCGGCAATGTTATCAACTGTCTGATTCACTTCATTCATGTTCGCAGTGCTTCAAATCGTGCTCTAATTACCACTGCCCCGACACTAACTTTTTACTAGAGGCTGTAAATTAATTTCGTAAATACTTTTTACACCTGTTACCCTAATAATTTCTTTTTACAGACTCCATTGCTTTACTTACGCAGTTAGCGGAAGTGAACGGCGCTCGTCTCCACTCGATATTCGTAGGCCACACTGCATTCTCTGCGTGTCTGAGCGACTGTCAGGCGTAGGATCCTGGAATTTTCTGAATATCATCTTCATAATTTGTTAGTTGTAGTTACAAGGTATTCCACTATTTCTTCTATAGCAATACTTCATTCTTAGGCTCATGGATTAGTTCCACATAACTCAGAGGTCAAGGGATATTGTTATCGCACACGATGCGATGTTGCCGGATTCCTTGGACTTGCAATCGCTGGCGGAAAGAGGTTTCTGCCCTATTTGTCAATGATATTGCTTTAGAAAGCTCATCTACCGAAACGCTAAAAAACTATCTTATTTTAGGAAAGCATGTCATCCGCCGATTTAACTGACGGAACATCCAACAAAAAGAAGAGAAAATTATTTCTGTGCAGTTTTATTTGATAAGAAAATAATACAACAAAAATGATTCTGGATCATTTGCTTGAAATTTCTTCGTAATGGCTAATGGGTAAATACTATGTAATTGGAGTCCTATTGTAATGATGAATGACGTGCAGTTCGATGCTCATTCAGTTTGTCCTCAGGTATGATAGCTCTATAGTGTCGTGGAAGGACAAATAATTGTTTTCAGAAACCACCATGCATTCTCTTCGTTAAATTCTAATACTCGGATATGGCGAATCGCCCTCGACGAAAAAAGACTGAGCAAGATCCTCTGTCGGATGTCACCTGGCTACCTTCTCGAGCAGATAGACCTGAAAGTTTTGTGGTCATTATTGTTCCGGCGGTCACATTTGTATCCAATTTCTCTTACTTATAGTTTGGGGACACCCATAGGTTTTCTTACGTTCTCCATCGTAGGTAGCAATAAGGCGTTTAATGAGTATTGCATGTATTTTAAAATCCCGTCCTCTGTCCAGATTTCCCCTTGAAAAGTCGTTGGTGCTTATCGTGTAACTCTGTGCTCTGACAAAAAATAGCTACAATCTGGTTGCACTAGAATTCCTAGATATTCTTTAGCAAGCAGGCTAACAATAAAGACTCATAAGCGAAAGCAGCCCGGTCATACAAACGGTAGTGCCACCCTGAGATGAGTCCCTGAATTTGAGTCCTAAATATTTCAATAAATCAGCTACCAGTCACAGTTACTACGGCAGCAGAATCTACCAACAATGCGTTGTGGCGAAATACTTTCTAGATGCCCCCATAGCTCTGCTTATTAGTTGAACAGTGTTTAAAACTATCCTCTATTATTGACCTTAGCCACTTTTAATTGTATTCATCTCTTTGAAGGCCCCTGCATTGTTGTGCCGAAAAAGCTCTGTTTTTGTTTTACTACTGAAGTCCCTTGATCGGTATAGCTGCGTCCTACGGCGGATCTTTATGTATCTGTTATGCCCATCATGCCCTAGTTTTTGTATTCCAGTCTTTGTCAGCCTTTACCTTTGTCTGCCACTATCATTAGTGTTGTGTCTTACTTTGTACATAACATTAAGTAGAGGTGGATTACAGAGTGGTGTGGCAATTGTCGTTGTAGGAAAGATGGACAGGAGCAGAAGTGATTAACGAACAAGTCAACGCAGTAAGCATGCGATTTACTTAACTTGTATTTCTCCAAGCGAACGAAGGCTCAATACAGATAATGCAGTTATTACAGTGTCAACAAGGATGAGGATCGCTGAACTAAGCACGAGCGAAGGTGTCGGAACGCCGCGTTGGGTCCCTCAGATACCGCGCGACAACTATTGTCGTCAGACGGTAACTTGCCATTCCATTAGCATCTTTGATAGGCCGTGGGGTGGTATCGATACCTGATACCACAGTTATTATTATCATTATTATTATTATTGCTGTTATCACTATTAGTGGCAGTAGCTGCAGTGGTTCAAGTACTGCCAGTATTAACTTTATTAGTTCATAGTTATTATTATAAACTCAGTTCGCCACACTCAAATCATTTTAATACTATTTGTCCTATTGAAATTTTTATGTTAGAAAGATACTGTATACACTCCTGGAAATGGAAAAAAGAACACATTGACACCGGTGTGTCAGACCCACCATACTTGCTCCGGACACTGCGAGAGGGCTGTACAAGCAATGATCACACGCACGGCACAGCGGACACACCAGGAACCGCGGTGTTGGCCGTCGAATGGCGCTAGCTGCGCAGCACTTGTGCACCGCCGCCGTCAGTGTCAGCCAGTTTGCCGTGGCATACGGAGCTCCATCGCAGTCTTTAACACTGGTAGCATGCCGCGACAGCGTGGACGTGAACCGTATGTGCAGTTGACGGACTTTGAGCAAGGGCGTATAGTGGGCATGCGGGAGGCCGGGTGGACGTACCGCCGAATTGCTCAACACGTGGGGCGTGAGGTCTCCACAGTACATCGATGTTGTCGCCAGTGGCCGGCGGAAGGTGCACGTGCCCGTCGACCTGGGACCGGACCGCAGCGACGCACGGATGCACGCCAAGACCGTAGGATCCTACGCAGTGCCGTAGGGGACCGCACCGCCACTTCCCAGCAAATTAGGGACACTGTTGCTCCTGGGGTATCGGCGAGGACCATTCGCAACCGTCTCCATGAAGCTGGGCTACGGTCCCGCACACCGTTAGGCCGTCTTCCGCTCACGCCCCAACATCGTGCAGCCCGCCTCCAGTGGTGTCGCGACAGGCGTGCATGGAGGGACGAATGGAGACGTGTCGTCTTCAGCGATGAGAGTCGCTTCTGCCTTGGTGCCAATGATGGTCGTATGCGTGTTTGGCGCCGTGCAGGTGAGCGCCACAATCAGGACTGCATACGACCGAGGCACACAGGGCCAACACCCGGCATCATGGTGTGGGGAGCGATCTCCTACACTGGCCGTACACCACTGGTGATCGTCGAGGGGACACTGAATAGTGCACGGTACATCCAAACCGTCATCGAACCCATCGTTCTACAATTCCTAGACCGGCAAGGGAACTTGCTGTTCCAACAGGGCAATGCACGTCCGCATGTATCCCGTGCCACCCAACGTGCTCTAGAAGGTGTAAGTCAACTACCCTGGCCAGCAAGATCTCCGGATCTGTCCCCCATTGAGCATGTTTGGGACTGGATGAAGCGTCGTCTCACGCGGTCTGCACGTCCAGCACGAACGCTGGTCCAACTGAGGCGCCAGGTGGAAATGGCATGGCAAGCCGTTCCACAGGACTACATCCAGCATCTCTACGATCGTCTCCATGGGAGAATAGCAGCCTGCATTGCTGCGAAAGGTGGATATACACTGTACTAGTGCCGACATTGTGCATGCTCTGTTGCCTGTGTCTATGTGCGTGTGGTTCTGTCAGTGTGATCATGTGATGTATCTGACCCCAGGAATGTGTCAATAAAGTTTCCCCTTCCGGGGACAAAAAATTCACGGTGTTCTTATTTCAATTTCCAGGAGTGTATGTGAAACCATAATCCGATGTAAGAGAGGACCCGATGACCGTAATCAGATCAGGTTAAATAAATAAATACTACTCTACTGCTGTTTCCAGTGCCAGGGCAACCTTTCTTGGTGCTACAGCAGGTATCGTACCATCTAAACTTTTTTTTCTATTACGATATTCCTACTCTGATTTTTCTTGTCTGTTCCTTATAATAATTTTTCAGTTCGTACTTCATGCCATTCCCATGTCGAAGTATACTTCCACTTGTTCAGAAGTACGCTTTGAAGGCTTTATTTCTCAGTTCCATATTCTAGCTCTTCGTTGAAGGAAGCAATATTCATTTTCCAGAATACACTCTAACACCTTCTTTTACTACGGCGCTTTCCCAATTTTGTTTGAAACATATCGCTATTCACCTTTGCCATAACTTTGTTTACCCTCAACCGATTTTAATTCATTGGTATGCGATCCATTATGTTGGCAACGGTCTTGCCGCAGTGGTTACACCGCTTCGCGTGATATCACCGAAGTTAAGCGCTGTCGGGCGTGGTCGGCACTTGGATGGGTGATCATCCAGGCCGCCATGCACTGTTGCCATTTTTCGGGGTGCACTCAGCCTCGTGATGCCAATTGAGGAGCTACACGACCGATTAGTAGCGGCTTCGGTCAAGAATACCATCATAACGACCAGGAGAGCGGTGTGCTGACGCCGCGCGGGATTAGCCGAGCGGTCTCAGGCGCTGCAGTCATGGACTGTGCGACTGATCCCGGCGGAGATTCGAGTCCTCCCTCGGGCATGTGTGTGTGTGTGTGTGTGTGTGTGTGTGTGTGTGTGTGTGTGTTAGTCCTTAGGATAATTTAGGTTAAGTAGTGTGTAAGCTTAGAGACTGATGACCTCAGTAGTAAGTCCCATAAGATTTCACATACATTTTTTTTGTGTGTGCTGAACCCACGTCCCTCCTATCCGCATCCTCCACGGAGGATGACACGGCTGTCGGATGGTCCCGGTAGGCCACTCATTGCCTGACGACGGAGTGCTTTTTATCCATTATGTTCAGTACTTCTATCATTTTCATCTTTGGTAAAAGTGTAGTTGTCTGAGAGTCTTCTTATTGGCTCGACATGGCATTCATGTTAAACAACAAGGGTGAAATGCTACAATGCTTTGTTACATCCTATTTAACAAGAACTTGTCTTTCTTGATCTTCCACTGAGATATTTCGGTAATCATAATTATGTGGAAATATAGTTGTCTAAGATCACATAACTAATGAGGAGGTATTGAATAGAATTGGGGAGAAGAGGAGTTTGTGGCACAACTTGACAAGAAGAAGGGACCGGTTGGTAGGACATGTTCTGAGGCATCAAGGGATCACAAATTTAGCATTGGAGGGTAAAAATCGTAGAGGGAGACCAAGAGATGAATACACTAAGCAGATTCAGAAGGATGTAGGTTGTAGTAAGTACTGGGAGATGAAGAAGCTTGCACAGGATAGAGTAGCATGGAGAGTTGCATCAAACCAGTCTCAGGACTGAAGACAACAACAACAACAAGAGAAGTTGATAGTATTGTGTCACAGAGTTGAATTTCACGTAGCTGTTCTTCATAGAACACAAAAATCAACATGTGTTCCGGCTTCTAGTGTGACGCTAGACATAGAGACAATTGACAGAGATTTTTTTTTTTTTTTTTTTTTTTACAGCTTGAAGTTCTGTTGGCTGTAACCAGAAGGTGAGCGGGTTTGATGGGTCAGTGGTGAAGGGTCACACTGTAGAAAAGAGTTTGGTTTCAGTCCACTTCCCAGGTCGACAATTCTTTTTCTCTTATGTTAATTTTCCCCTCGAGTACAGGTCACGTGACATGCAGTCGGATGAGAGAAATGCTTGATAATGCAGACTAGAGAATCCAACTGTTGGTTCATAATCAGTTTTCACGACATTCTGTTACGCGTTTGGTTTGCTATAATGAAGTTTTTGAGGCATAATTGTGAGGAAGAACTGCCAAAGCATGTCAGTTTTATTCATCGCAGCTAAGCTTTGCGTTTCTGTTGTATTTACAACTTCCGCCCAAATTGCTTCCACATCTAACAAATAAAACTGTTTGCAACTTGAAAATAGAGCTTAATTAGCGATAAAAATGTATTTAACGTGAGGTAAAAGTTTCGTACATTTCTAGATTCGGTCATGAACCCGAGTTATTGTTACTATTAAGTGCACATCATACAACAGTTATATGCCGATCCTCTCAAAAATTATATTGGGTTACTAAAACAAGAAATAAGTGTTGATTTTTCAATGACGAACGCCTGTGCGAAATATCATCCATCCGTGACCCAGAACTATCAGCTTCCACTTGCGAATGTAGCAAAATATCAATGTGGATTCTTTGCACCGCCCGACGCAGATAAGACTAGTATCGAATGCGATTCATGAAGACTGGATAAAGAAGGTCTCCGAGTAGTAATCAGAAGAGAGATTTGTTATCACACAGATATAGGCAGCTGCTCAATCACATGGATCGTATCCACTGAGCCATGCGGCAGCGGAGGACACCAACATACGACAGCACAGCTACAGGAAATGGAAGATTAGGGACGCGTCCTTTACCGATCGCTGTGACGTCACAAGCGGTGCGTCATTTCCAGTCACCTGCAGTAAGCTGCTGCTGTTTGTCCTAGTATTTACTGCATGTCTAGACACTCAGGTGGCACTTGTTTTCAGTACGATATTGTTTGCTCATACAGTCCTGTGATGGACCAGAAACACAGGTGGTGAGATATTTGTTTCCTGACAACTGAAACTGCTTATGTAGAACCGTGCGAGGATATACAGGGTGGCCCATTAATAGTGACCGGGCCAAATATCTCACGAAATAAGCATCAAACGAAAAAACTACAAAGAACGAAACTCGTCTAGCTTGAAGGGGGAAACCAGATGGCGCTATCCCGCTAGATGGCGCTGCCATAGGTCAAAGGGATATCAACTGCGTTTTCTTAAGTAGGAACCCCCATTTTTATTACATTTTCATGTAGTACGTTAAAAAATATGAATGTTTTAGTTTGACCACTTTTTTCGCTTTGTGATAGATGGCGCTGTAATAGTCACAAACGTATAAGTACGTGGTATCACAAAACATTACCCCAGTGCGGATGATATTTGCTTCGTGATACATTACCAGTGTTAAAATGGACCGTTTACTAATTGCGGAAAAGGTCTATATCGTGTTGATGTATGGCTGTTGTGATCAAAATGCCCAACGGGCGTGTGCTATATATGCTGCTCGATATCCTGGACGACATCATCCAAGTGTCCGGACCGATCGCCGGATAGTTACGTTATTTAAGGAAACAGGAAGTGTTCAGCCACATGTGAAACGTCAACCACGACCTGCAACAAATGAGGATGACCAAGTAGGTGTTTTAGCTGATGTCGCGGCTAACCCGCACATCAGTAGCAGACAAATTGCGCGAGAATCGGGAATCTCAAAAACGTCGGTGTAGAGAATGCTACATCAACATCGATTGCACCCGTACCATATTTCTATGCACCAGGAATTGCATGGCGACGACTTTGAACGTCGTGTACAGTTCTGCCACTGGGCACACGACAAATTCCTGGACGATGACAGATTTTTTGCTCGCGTTCTATTTAGCAACGAAGCGTCATTCACCAACAGCGGTAACGTAAACCGGCACAGTATGCATTATTGGGCAACGGAAAATCCACGATGACTGCGACAAGTGGAACATCAGCGACCTTGGCGGGTTAATGTATGGTGCAGCATTATGGGAGGAAGGATAATTGGCCCCCATTTTATCGATGGCAATCTAAGTGGTGCAATGTATGCTGATTTCCTACGTAATGTTCTACCGATGTTACTACTAGATGTTTCACTGCATGACAGATTGGCGATGTACTTCCAACATGATGGATGTCCGGCACATAGCTCGCATGCGTTTGAAGCAGTAGTGAGTAGCATATTTCATGACAGGTTGATTGGTCGTCGAAGCACCATACCATGGCCCGCAAGTTTAACGGATCTGACGTCCTCGGATTTCTTTCTGTGCGGAAAGTTGAAGAATATTTGCTATCGTGATCCACCGACAACGCCTGACAACATGCGTCAACGCATTTGTCAATACATGTGCGAACATTACGGAAGGCAAACTACTCGCTGTTGAGAGGAATGTTGTTACACCTATTGCCAAATGCATTGAAGTTGACGGACATCATTTTTGAGCATTTATTGCATTAATGTGGTTTTTACAGGTAATCACGCTGTAACAGCATGCGTTCTCAGAAATGATAAGAATACAAAGGTACGTGTATCACATTGGAACAACCGAAATAAAATGTTCAAACGTACCTACGTTCTGTATTTTAATTTAAAAAACCGTAAACTGCTCGTCTAAAATTATGAGCCATATGTTTGTGGCTATTACAGCGCCATCTATCACAAAGCGAAAAAAGTAGTCCAACTAAAACATTCATATTTATTTACGTACTACACGAATATGTAATAAAAATGGGGGTTCCTATTTTTAAAAACGCAGTTGATGTCCGTTTGACCTATGGCAGCGCCATCTAGCGGGCCAACCATAGCGTCATCTGCTTTCCCCCTACAAGCTAGACAAGTTTCGTTCTTTGAATTTTTTTTTCGTTTGACGCTTATTTCGTGAGGTATTTGGCTCGGTCACGATCAATGGACCACCCTGTATAAAGGTTGTGCCCGAACACTACCGCCAGACCTACTGCGTTGGTAGTTAACGGCTATGAGCACTCGAAAAAGTGTCATGATAATCACTCCATTGGCTCAAGATTTCGGATTAGTCCTCCATTTGGATTTCCTGGAGGGGACTGCCAAGGAGAAGGTCGCTATGAGAAAAAGGTTGAATAATCAGCGAAAGAGTAATAGACTATATTATATGTACTCTACTATGGACCGACGAAGAATGCCCTTGTATCCATTTTTTGCTAACAGTATGGAATTTAGGGAATATAAGTGATAAGTTCGTCACAAAAATACGCATTGAAAGCGCCTGTGATCTACTTAGTACTAAGTTTCCGCTTCCCCCAAGAATAAAAAATTGAATGACTTTTTCGTTTCTAATACTAGACTCGTGATATACCGCACTTTTGGACGCACTTCGTTACATGCATAACGGATGCTTTAATTGGATCAGATTTATCGTTTGGGAAAGTGAACCTTATTCTATATATAAAAGTTGATATTGTTCAAAATATCGGGAATCCGATATAGCGATATTTAAAAAAATATCATTATCGACCTCTGATATAGCGACAGAAGAATATCGACCAGCCTATAAAAATAGCTGCTGCACAGTGTAAATACACTGCCCGTTTTAGAGCTGTACATTTAAGTACTGGTTTATTATTAGATGTTCAGTACATTAACAAGCTAGCAGCTGCCCATCCCCCTTAGAGCAAGAATTTAAAGGAAAACGATGCACGTTCACGCTTGGCGATAACCACTTTGTAACAATGGTAACTGCACGTAAGTGGCACTATAAAAGGTGCGATAGGTTCGTCGTTCGGTTCCGCCACATATCGGATATGTCCGGAACACTTGATGTCGACGTCCCTGTTTTTTTCATTTCTGCCAACGCCAGCGATCTAACAGTTGTAGTGTCAAAATTGCGTAGTGAAGTTAAACGATGCAGTTTCTGCTGGTAGCATCGAGCGCCGATTATGTCAGCATTTCCCTTCACTCATCTCCGCTCGCCGCAAAGACGTGTCTTGTCATTTACGTTTTTCTTCTCACTAATTGCGTTGCAATTTTTTTTAACGCAACTGGTGCGCTACTTCTTCACATCGGAAACCTTGTTAATCCATTTCACACTGCCACCCCTCAGTGCAATCGGACTTCTTCTTTGTGCCATCTATACTTGCTTCACACAATCGGAGAGAAAGACTGGACGCCATGAAAGCTCAAAAAGTAGTAAGATTGCTCCACACAGTGAAAGTAAAATTATGTTCTGCTACAGCTTCAAAAGAACAAATATTCCCTGAAAGATGCGAAAATATAAAATAAAAATATCGACACTCGATATCGGTATGTCGGGGAAACAAATATGACCGATATAGTCCGCAGCTCGTGGTCGTGCGGTAGCGTTCTGGATTCCCGCGCCCGGGTTCCCGGGTTCGATTCCCGGCGGGGTCAGGGATTTTCACTGCCTCGTGATGACTGGGTGTTGTGTGATGTCCTTAGGTTAGTTAGGTTTAAGTAGTTCTAAGGGACTGATGACCATAGATGTTAAGTATCATAGTGCTCAGAGCCACTTGAGCCATTTGACCGATATATATCAATACTTTCCTGGCATAAATATAGATATATCCGTGTTTTGTCAAGAGCTCTATTTTATAGCACATGCCCATTCTGACTGAAGTTACTTTTTTACGCACACTCTCTCCTTTTTGTGTGTGTTATGATTTCAGTCTTCCTCATTTCAATTTTCTGCTATTTCCTTTGGTCACTCCATAGTATGTGGGAACGCATGCTCTGTCATCATTCTCATAAAGCTGAGATTTTCCTCCGACTTCAGTGATAGTGCCAACAAACAGATGGTTAATATAGCACCCCTCATTTCCTGTTGCTTCCGTTTATCATTACGGTGATAATACTGCGATTAGAGAACAACTTGAACAAACATTGTGCGATAAACTATCTGGCAATGATATTCATAACGTAATTATGAGACAAACTTATTTCCTTGTTTTATTTCAAATCAGTGTGCTCTTTGACCAAACGGACATGATGTAACAAACATATATTTCAAGATCTCTTCATTTAAGCACTGGTTCCTCTGTTAAGTTGATAAATAGCAGATAGGACGACTGACGTCATACTTCCCAGAAGAGAAGCTATTCGCGAGCTGCGTACATTCGACATTCTTTCAAAGGAGGAGGGGACGGGAAAGAGTAACCAGACAGTCAGTTTTAAGCACTGAACTGTGTAGGATTTTAATCCGACGCAAACACTGATAAGACAGTGCTGCTCTCGACATATCTTTCCTTTTAGGCGTGGAAGAGACTTCACTCGTCGCTGAAACTGGGATTCCAACCACGTGCACGCGGTAACTGATGGGAGTTACTGATACTTGACAGTTGGGTTGGGTTGTTTTGGGGTAGGAGACCAGGCAGCGAGCAGCGAGGTCATCGGTCTCATCGGGTCAGGGAAGGATGGGGAGGGAAGTCGGCCGTGCCCTTTGGAAGGAACCATCCCGGCATTTGCCTGGAGCGATTTAGGAAAATCACGGGAAACCTAAATCAAGATGGCCGGACACGGGACTGAACCGTCGTCCTTCCAAATGCGACTCCAGTGTGCTAATACTTGACAGTATGATTCTGGCAGTACATCCCATGTTAAGATGTTTGCACAATGAGATCTGCCTGACATAGAGAGTATAAACGAGACTAAGGTCGTGCTCCTGAACTGCTGAGTTACTGTCTCAGTAAACTCGGAAAATTTTCGTGTTTGTTTACGTCTCGCATGTAGTGCTTCAAAGGAATTGTAATGGCGTAAATAGTCGGAAAGAACAATATTGTCTGACTACACATTGCATAACTGTCTCTTTTCAATGCTCTAGCTTAGTCTGTCGTCACCGGAGGACTTTTCACGAGCGGAACAGAACGCTAGATATGAAGGCAAAGTAGACGGAGGAGCAGACAGAGGTTCAGGATACCTTCTTGCCCTGGTGGCAAACTGCCCCTATAAGGCGGAAGAAATAGCTACGGCCAAATAACACGAGAATGCAGAAAGCTAGGGAACTGACTGCATCAAATACGCACAATGTGCATCCACAGCACACGTAACCAGTAACCGAAAAATTGTAATGATAATCTCTCCTTTAGCGAAATATTCCCTATTAGTCCTTAATTTGGATCTCCGGGATGGGACTACCATGGGAGAGATCACCCTAAGAAAAAGACTGAATAAGCCAAGAGAGGATACTATTGTATGAGTCGGAATGTGGAACATCAGAAGTTTGAACGTGTTGTGGAAGCTAGAAAATCTAAAAAGCGAAATGCAAAGGCGCAATATATGTAGATGGGGTCAATGAAGTTGAAAGAAAATAAGGACTTCTGGTCAAATGAACATAGGGCAATATCAACAGCAGAAAATGGTTATGAATAGGGACTTAACGCAGAGAATGAATTATTTTTACCTATTCAGTGATAGAAATGTTCTAACCAGAGCCGGCCGGTGTGGCCGTGCGGTTCTAGGCGCTTCAGTCTGGAACCGCGTGACCGCTACGGTCGCAGGTTCGAATCCTGCCTCGGGCATGGATGTGTGTGATGTCAAAGAGGACATTCCCCTGAAAAAGAAGTATACAAACATAGGACTTAATGTGACGAGGAACTTTCTGGAAAGGTACTTGTGTAGCACAGCACTGTGTGCTGGTGAATCGTGGACAGAGGGAAAACCGGCAAAGTAAAGAATGGAAGCGTTTGGGATGTGGTGCTACGGAAGGATGGTTTAAATAAAGTGGACGGGTAAGATATGAGGAGATTCTCCGGAGAATGGGAGTGGAGACGAACAAACAGAAAACAGTGACATGAAGAAAGAACAGGATGATAGAACATTTATTAGGCCATCGGAGAATAAATTCCATAGTACTAGAGGGAGCCGTGAAGGATAAAAACTACAAGGAAAGAAAGGTTGCAAGATGTAAGTCTGCAGGCTTTCGTGGCTATTGTCACTGAAGTTAAAATCTTCTGGGTTGTTAAGCCGCGTCATATTTCTTCAAACAATCTACGTTTCGATCCCTCTGTTGGGATCTTCTTCAGGATCTTGTGGTGTCCATTGTAGAGTGAGCACTCGATCTACAGTGGACACCATAAGATCCCGAAGAAGATCCCAGCATAGGGATCGAAACATCGATCTTAAATCTTAAATTCAATGAGAAGAAATATGACGCGGCTTAACAGGAAAGAAATTTTTTAAATTTAAGATTGTAATATATCCGATAAGTAACTGAGGACATTGGGTACAAATGCAACTCCGAGATGAAGAGGTTGTCACAAGAGAGGAATTCGAACCGGACCTCAATGAACCAGTCAGAAGACTGACGACTCAACAAAAAAGAAACAAAACGAAATATTGAAAATCTGCTATATTATTTGACGCCTTCATTTCATTTCGCCTTGCCGCCTCATTCAGTACTGAGGAAATGGCATTCAGCATTGCACCTGTCTTCACAGGTAGTATTTTGGGAGCAGAGATCGGCCATTAATGTGTTTTACTGTGGGAAACTGTTTCGACTTTGTAGCGATAATGCTATTTTTGAATGGATGTAGTTGCAAATCGTTCTTTGTTAATCACAGGGCCAGATACACTGCAGTGTTGATGTGGTGGTAGCTGGCGTTGTTGGGTGAACAGAGCACAATGACTGTGCGTACCAATTTTACATGATCTTGTCACCATGCATGATTGGTTATAGTAACGTGAATTCATATTAACATGAAAAAGCGATAATTTTGGAGTTTACATCACGTACAGAATTAATTATCGTAGCCAATAGTGGCTTATGGCAATATTAATAAACGATGCATTATAATGGAAGCCTTGTCTATATTGTAAGAAGGTATTTAACTATAGTGTAAACCGAGGACACTTTTGATATCTTTGGTAGTTTTTCATGGCCAGCGTTTTGGTCTGTTGTGGTCAGAGGTTTGGCCTGATGTGACTGGGGTTTTGCTGTGGTGAAGTCGGTGCTTTAGTCTGGTGTCCCTGAGGTGTTGGTCTGCTGCGGCTGAGATTTTGGTCTGGTGTGGTGGAGTTTTGGTCTGGGGCAAGTGGGATTCTACTCTAGTGCAATTGGGGTTCTAATCTGGTGCAACTGGATTATAGTCTGCTGCAGCTAAGGTTTGCTCTGGTGTGGTTGAGGCTTTATCTGTTGCAACTGGGTTTGGGGGCTGCCATTTGGCCCGGTATGGTTGAGATTTCGTCTGGTTTGGTTGGGGTTTGGTCTAGGGTGGCTGGGGTTATGTTTGGGGTGGTTGGGGTTTGATCTGGTCTGTTTCAGGTTTGGTCTGGTGTGGTTGAGATTTTAATGTTGTGCAGTTGGGGTTAAATCTGGTGCAGTTGGGGTTTGGCGTAGTGCAGTTGAGGTTTAGTGTGGTGGGGTTGGGGTTTGGCTTGATACCATTGGTCTTTGGTCTAGTGCTGTTGGGGTTTTGGTCTGGCGCAGTTGGGGTTTTGGTCTAGCGCGGATGGAGCTTTTGCGACCGGAGTGGGCGTGCGGTTCTAGGCGCTACAGTCCGGAGCCGGGCGACCGCTACGGTCGCAGGCTCGAATCCTGCCTCGGGTATGGATGTATGTGATGTCCTTAGGTTAGTTAGGTTTAATTAGTTCTAAGTTCTAGGTGACTGATGACCTCAGAAGTTAAGTCGCATAGTGCTCAGAGCCATTTGAACCATTTTTTTGGAGCTTCTGTCTGGTGCTGTCGGGTCTTTGGTCTAGTGTGGTCGGGTTTTTGGACTGGTATGGTCAGCATTTTGGTCTGGCATGGTCAAGGTTTTGGTCTGTTGCAGCTTGAGTTTACGTCCTAGTAGAGTCAGAGTTGTCTAGTGCGGCTGGGATTCTGGTCTGGTATGGCCAGTGTGTTGATCTGATGCAGCTAGGCGTGGATGGGGTTATTTCAGTCTGACTGAGTATGACAGCTTTAGTACTGGAAACTGGACAAGCAATTATAATAAAATCTAAATGGAGGCCTCAACGAAGTTGTTCGCTGCTACATGTTCGTGGCTTTGCCAGTAGATCCTTTCGTAAAAAAACTGTCGCGAGTCCGAGAAACACCCACTTACCTTAGTAATTTGTAGACGACTTTTCAGGTATGAGTAATGAATTGAATGGCCGGCAGCCAGAGTCATTAGATGACGCGTGCTGAGCAGCGCGGAGTGGCAGGAAGCGTGACTCACAGCCAGGGCGAGCTCGTGGCGTACGCGCTCCCGCGTGCTAATGGCTGGCGCCGCACCGCGCCGCGCTGCCCTGTGTTCTGGAGAAAGCCGCAGTGAAACCGCTGCAGCCGTGCTTTAGTTTCCCCCGCACTCTTCGCATCGGGTGGCGTGCGAACTCTGAGCGTCGAGCTGTCCCGGGAAGGGGGGGTACAGGCTGCAATTTTCTTGCATTGTTCCAGCAGCGTCTGTGTCAAGCCGAAACCATACACGCGCTCAAGAACTCGACGTAATCCGGAGTGGTGCTTGTTGTGGTTGGCAAGAGAGCCAACACCGTGTTACTAGAGGAGGCCGAAATGCACGCGTTTTAGCTCACGCAGGCTGGCGTGAGGTCTGGAACAGGACAAGGAAATTAGAATTTAGAAAAACGGACGTAGCTGGTGGAATACTTAACTTTAATCCATTAATGATGAACGTCGGTCTTGACGGTACATGATTCACAATATCAATAGTAACTGATAATGGCGCCTTGCTGGGTCGTAGCAAATGACGTAGCTGAAGGCTATGCTGAACTATCGTCTCGGCAAATGAGAACGTAAGTAGGCAGTGAACCATCGCTAGCAAAGTCGGCTGTACAACTGGGGCGAGTGCTAGGAAGTCTCTCTACACCTGCCGTGTGGCGGCGCTCGGTGTGCAATCACTGATAGTCGCGACACGCGGGTCCGACGTATACTAGCGGACCGCGGCCGATTTAAAGGCTACCACCTACCAAGTGTGGTGTCTGACGGTGACACCACAGTGCTATTACAACTTGGCACTATAGACGCGTACCAAATGTCAAGCTCGTCTAACTTCGTCGCTTCATTCAGCCTCATAATCCTGGCGTACATTACAAGAACTCTGACACCAAATACTGACAACACGTCATGCGCCGGGTTGGTAAACAGAGCGAGTGATACAACACGACGACGAAGAAGAGCAAAGAACTATGTACTGATGAGCCAAAACATTATGACCACCTGCTTAATACCTTGTTTGTCCGGCTTTGCGATGAAATACATTACTGATTCTGCGTATCCGTGATCGGACTGTTTGCTGGTAGGTTTGTGGGGATATGTGGCATTAGATGTCTGTGCACAGGTCATGTAATTCGCTAAATAATGGGCCGCTGATTTTTGCACGTGGTGATGGCGTCCCATAGCGACTCAGATCGGTTCCGTAGGATTTACGCCAGGCGAATCTTGTCACCGAGACATCAGCGTGAGTTCGCTATAATGCTCCTCAAACCACAGTAGCACGTTACTGGCTGCGAGACAAGGATAATTATAATGCTGCAAGATGACAGCATCGTCAGGGAAAACATTAAGCATGATGTGATGCACTGGTTTTCGGCTGTCAGTGTGTCTTCGATTATTATCATAGGGCCCATACAGCACAGGAACATGTCTCCCACAACATAATACTGCTCGAGCCACTTTGCGTCCGTGGCGCGCTGCATGTTACGAGCCGACGTTCACCTTGATGACAGCGTTTGTGGAGACGACCATTGACCTAGTGCAGCAAAAATTTAATTCACCCGAAGAGCCGACACGTTTCCACTGCTCGACGGTCGAATCCCAATGGTCCCGTGCCCATTGCAATCGTAATTGACGACGTCTTTGGGTTAACATGTGAATACGTAGGGATGATATGCTGCGGAGCTCCATATTCAACAATGTGCGATGAACGGTGTGCTCCGAAACACTTGTGCGTGGATCAGCAGTGTGATCATTCGGGCCGGCCGAAGTGGCCGCGCGGTTCTGGCGCTACAGTCTGGAACCGCGAGACCGCTACGATCGCAGGTTCGAATCCTGCCTCGGGCATGGATGTGTGTGATGTCCTTAGGTTAGTTACGTTTAACTAGTTCTAAGTTCTAGGGGACTAATGACCTCAGCAGTTGAGTCCCATAGTGCTCAGAGCCATTTTGATCATTCGGGAGAGATGCCACAGATCATCATCGGTTCTACTTTACAGAGCGGACAAGCCTCCGAGCCCCACGTTCTGTGAAGGGCCGTGGACGTCCAACCACTTAGGTCTAGCGGTAGTTTCACTGTCCTTCTACCTACTTCCGTAGATGCTCACGACACTAGCACATGAATATTCGACTGGATTCGCCGT
Source organism: Schistocerca americana (assembly GCF_021461395.2). Classification (NCBI taxonomy): domain Eukaryota; kingdom Metazoa; phylum Arthropoda; class Insecta; order Orthoptera; family Acrididae; genus Schistocerca; species Schistocerca americana. Next base: position 673,481,077 of record NC_060120.1, on the reverse strand, counting down.
TTTCAAAGTACTCGTTCACAGGCACTGCGTAATAATAATCTGCCTTTTGTCTTTGTCCCTTATCTCAATGGATTTTCCCATTTGCAGCCCATATCTTCGCTAGGGTGATCCTCCCTCTATGTCTGTTCCGCTTACATTCTTTTGTTACCGTGTCACGTGGCATCAACGCCGTAAGGTGGCTTCCACTGTCACGGTGGACGGTGGTCATAATGTTTCGCTTATCAGTATACAGATATGTACAGCGACGGAAATAAACTGCAGAATGTGAAACACAACTCCCAGTGAAAGTGGCACAGATATTATAAAATTATTAGAAATAGATTCTACTTGGATTTTTAACTTCGTGAGTATACCAAAGGATAATTTCTAAACTTCTTTATTTCGCTAATGATTCTCGCTTAAGTCGTTTCCATATCAGGGTTCTGTAAATCAGATTCACTGATTGCCCTTCTCCAAGTTCTCTGAAAGCTTGTATCATCAGAGGAATACCCTGTACTTTCCTCGAAATCACTTGCGCTGCTTCGGTTGTTTTCAGCTAGCTAAACTTTTGTGACGTACGTTGGTCATATTTAAAACGCAGCGAGCGCACTCACACCCACACCCACCCACCCACACACACACCCACCCACCCACACACACACACACACACACACACATTCGTGGGGTGGTACTTGAATCAGCGATGAGCGAGATGGAGAGATGGTGCTTATTACTTTTCTCCCACTAAGTTTCGTTTATTCTTTTAATTTATTTGATATCGATTTCTAAGCATCTACGGTTTCATATTCAGCTACTTCAGCACTGCGAAGAGACGGTATAACGCCGAAAGTACATGCTGTTAATAGTACCCAAGCATCATCTGTATCACATCGATCATGGCTAAGGTGCCCTAATACGAAGTCGTGGTTGCCTCGATTTCTGTGACAAATAAATTAAACTAATAAAGACAGCTGAGTGGAAGAGAAGAGATTAGCCTTCGTTCCCCATATCAAAATATTTCACAGCTGACCTGCCCAAGTTCCAGTGCTATGGAAGCACAGAATTTCCAATCGTTTCACTAAATCACATAATACTGATGGCAGGATGGTTCCTATGAAATGGACACGGTCAATCTCCTTCATTCTATTCGAGCCCAAGAATGTAGTCTGTATCTAATGACCTCGGCGTCAAGTCGGAAGTTAAACCGTAATCAATCATGCTTTTATTCTTAGCTTCTGATTGATACTTAACAATACATCTTATTGGACATAGCCCTGAAATGAATCAACACATTCGCCAATGACAGTTTGCACAAGAGAATTTCTCTGTGCGGCTGTCCTGCATCTCGTAGACTCATACGGCGACAAACTTAGCTCATGGGATGAAAGGGAATATTTGTGGACCTGTGTGCATTATACATAGCTCGGTCTGCTAGAAAAAGCAACATTGTGATCATAGGAAAGAGAGGACAAGGATTGGGGAACTTTATGTACAGGGTGTGACCGACTGGTGAGCTGAGTGGTCCGTGCGGCTGACTGCCATGCGCGGGATCCACGTTCGATTCCCGGGATTGCCAGAGCTTTTTCCTTCGTGGCAGGACAGGGACTGCGTGTACTCAGCCTGTTGAGGAGCTACTTGATCGAGTAGTAGTGGTTCCACAATCAAGAAAGCAGCAACGACCGGGAGAGCGGTGTGCTGACAATGTGGTCCTGCACACAGCATCCAGTGGCGCCTTCAGCAGATGATGGCAAGGTGACCAGTCGGGCACCATGGGCCCGTCTAGGGCCAGAACGTGAAACTTTTATGCAGAAGGTGTGTGAAATCAGTATTAGATCGAAAATAACAAAAACAAAAAATGAAATAGTGTAATAATACATGTACATATGGTCAAATACTAAAGGCAAACAATGTGCGGACACGTTCTACCGACAGTGCAAACGTCGTGAAATCTTACAGTAATTACGGTTATAAAAAGGCGTTGAATAACGCATTGATAATGAGTGTAAGGGAATGCTAAGCATACTGGAAGAAAGAGCGCCCTGTCGGGACAGAACACGTGTCGAATTTCCTATTGATGGTTATTCACATAAATCAGCAAGTCGAAATTCAGCGACCACGATACGCCCAGACTCTGGCTTTACTTTTGATTGACAACGCAGATAACAGGAATCATCATAGGACTATCGCGACAAATGGGCACTGCTTGACAATCGCCAAGGCACAGACAACATTGTTGGACAAGAATAATCACAGGCAATATGGAACACACTAAATACGTAATAGAGGTGGAGTTTTATATTTATAACGAAAAATGATACAGATTTCAACACATTTTTAAAGCAAGAGAACAGACATAAGTAACGTTCATGTTTGACACAGGTCACACTCTCAACATAAAGTGAGCTATATGCCCTTCTCGGGCACTAATGGACGTTTTGCACTTGTTATTCATGCTGAAAAGAAAAAAGTTCAAATGGCTCTGAGCACTATGGGACTTAACATCTATGGTCATCAGTCTCCTAGAACTTAGAACTACTTAAACCTAACTAACCTAAGGACATCACACAACACCCAGTCATCACGAGGCAGAGAAAATCCCTGACCCCGCCGGGAATCGAACCCGGGAACCCGGGCGCGGGTACCGAGAACGCTACCGCACGACCACGAGCTGCGGACATATTCATGCTGAATACCAGAATGTTGAGGAGTCCTCGTAGGATATTGTCGCACTTCTCTCAAGGTGGTTTCAGTTTTTGGCACGGTTCAGGGAAGAGACCGTTGAGAAAGAGGTCTACCAAGAGGATCCCAGACATGTCATACAGGGCTTTGGTCCGGGGAGTTTGCAGGCCATTTCATATGTTCAAAATCTTTGCTTACCAGTGTGTCAGACATCTCAGCGGTCCCATGTGGGCTGGCACTGTCGTCCACAAACAGGAAGTCGGGACCTCTCCGCGCCCCTAAACAGACGGACACGATCCAGAACAATCTCCTTGCATTTCCGCTGTGCTGTAACGGTACATGGCGCGAGGAAATGCAGCGGTGTTCGGCCATTGTGTATAACTCCTGCCCACGCCATAACGCCTAGGCCATACCGGTGAGTTCATGAACAGTTTGTGGTGTGTAACGCGTTATCCTCTCTCTCTCTCTCTCTCTCTCTCTCTCTCTCTCTCTCTATCTCTCTCCACAGTCACTGGTGGCCTGAATAACTTGGCACGGTGAAGCGGTATTCGTCGGAGAACATCACTCTGAACCACCGTTGCTGACCTCAACCAACATGCTCTCTACACCAACGAACTCTCTCTCGATGATGACGTGGTTAAAGTGGGATCCATTTAACAGACCTCCGAGCATACAAACCAACCTGATTTAATTGCCGCGAAATGATTATGGCAAAGACACGTGTAATGGTAGCGGTCGCAAGGTCTGCAGCGATCTGCCGAGGTGTGAGATGTCTGTTCCTTTCCGCCACTAGGACTATGTATCGACCCTCTCGCAGTGCGGTGGCCCTTCTGCCACAAGCGACATGCTTTCGCAAAGCATTGCGACCGCCAGCGACCTTTTTTAACCGCGAGATGACGTTTTAGGACACACACATTACTGTGGCCAAAGTAGAGCACTTTGACCGGCCTCGTACTGTCCAACTGTCACTCAAATGATGTCTTTCAGGCACGTTGCCGTACTACGCCGAGTGGTTCTAGGCGCTTCAGTCCGGAACCGCGCTGCTGCTACGGTCGCAGGTTCGAATCCTGTCTCGGGCATGGATGTGTGTGTGTTGTCCTTAGGTTACTTAGGTTTAAGTAGTTCTAAGTCTAGGGGGCTGATGACCTCAGTTGTTAAGTCCCATAGTGCTTAGAGCCATTTGAACCTTTTTTTTCCGTACTACACGGAATATTGCAGTAATCGGTTCCACAACAATCTTCGTCAAACAGCGTACAACATGACCTGTCGAATGCACCCAGGGCGTTTCTACACAGGTTCCGCTGTAGTTACCACGTTCCGCCCTCTACATTTTCTTTTACCATCACTGCTCGGGTGTTCTGCAGCAATTGTCGGTTGCTCCATAGCTATTGGCAGTTGTCCTTTAGGAAGTGTCAGTTGTTTCTGAGCAATTGTCAAGCAGTGTATAAGAATAATGTAGATTTCGTTTAAAACGACTTAGAGAGCAGTCCGTCCGGGATAGCTCCTCTCTGTCTCGCTATTGCCAGGAAAGTGCAGGTGCCGCAGAGTCATAACTTAGCTCCATTTCCGAGCAACCAGAAGTTTTCGTTACATTCTCCGAGCAACTTAATCACTAAATTTAACTCCATCGTGGGTTCAACAGCATGGGACAGCGGCTGGTCGATGAAATGTAATAGCCGTTATACTGATATAGTTAGTCAACCATTTCCGACGTTCCAATCACATCATCAGACCCGTCGCATGATTGACGCCAACTGCCCATCGTGCATGAATAAGACAAGGCCCATGTGTGAAGAGGACACATGCTAATGAAGTTCGGATATCTACGCAACCAGATACGATTATTGGTGCCTTGTCTTATACATGCACGAGTGGTACTGGGTATCATTCATTCGAAAGGCCTGAAGATGACGTGACTAGAACGTCGAAACTGGTTATCTAATAAGACAATATCTATTGTGTTGGCAGAAGAGCCAACACCGTGTTAGGAGTTGAGGCTCAAATGCACGCGTTTTAGCTCACGCAGGCTGGCGTGAGGAGGGAAGGACTATACTGACGTGAGGTCTGGAACATGACAAGGAATGAGAATTCAGAAAGCGGACGTAATTTGTTTGATATTTAACTTTAATCCATTAACGATGGCGGTAGCGTTCTAGCTTCCCACGCCCGGGTTCCCGGGTTCGATTCCCGGCGGGGTCAGGGATTTCCTCTGCCTCGTGATGGCTGGGTGTTGTGTGATGTCCTTAGGTTAGTTAGGTTTAAGTAGTTCTAAGTTCTAGGGGACTGATGACCATAGATGTTAAGTCCCATAGTGCTCAGAGCCATTTGAACCATTAATGATGAACGTCGCTCTTGACGGTACATGATTCACAATATCATCTGTTCAGAATACATTCTCGAAGAATATGGCGCCTTGCTAGGTCGTAGCAAATGACGCAACTGAAGACTATGCTAAACTGTCGTCTTTGCAATTGAGAGCATCTGTAGACAGTGGACCATCGCTAGCAAAGTCGGCTGTACAACTGGGGCGAGTGCTAGGGAGTCTCTCTAGACTAGACCTGCCGTGTGGCGGGGCTCGGTCTGCAATCACTGATAGTGGCGACACGCAGGTTCGACGTATACTAACGAACCGCGGCCGATTTAAAGGCTACCACCTAGCAAGTGTGGTATCTGGCGGTGACACCACAATATCAACAGAACGGCTTTTGGTAGAGTTTTATTACATTTCAGATTAACAACTTTTCCTAGTGCCCAAAGGGTTCCTCGCTTCAGGAATATCGATCCGGTCAGGAGATGTCTTTGCTTCAGCAGATATTTCGTCTGATGAAGGCTAAGTACTAGATCAGTGATTGAAATTAGTGTGATGATTCTGATGAATGTTTATTGCCGTCAGTACAGGCAATACAGCAAACTTTCTGCCCTAATATTCTTCATTCGACCAAGCGCCTCCCGCTTTACGTAGGAGCATCGCTACAATGAAACTACGGTATCCTTCTGACCCTGAACGCCGCAGAGAGATATAATCCAATAAATTTTCGCTCCAAGTTTATTTCTCTCCATAATTCATACGTATCATAAATAGAGAGAAATCCGCTCGGGGAAGTTTTGTCTGCTGATGGCAGCAGGGTCTTTGCGCACCATTGACTCTGCCTGTGATGTTGCTACGGAGGCTGCGAACGCAGGCTGAGGGGAATTTGAATTGCGGGCTTCTGGGAGCGGTCGGAGTTGGCGCTAACGAGCCGTGGGAGGCAGCACCGCGCATCGCGTAGGATCCGCGACTCTGGCTGCCGCTTGCTGTCTGTGTCTGCTGGGGAAGGGGGCAGGGGGGGGGGGCAGGGAGGAGCGGCATTTAGCGTCTAATGTCCTGCTGACGGCGCCGCCGTGCGTTTGCATCCGTAACCGAGTTACAACGCTGCGCGCGCCGCACCAGCAGGATTGCCAGCACGAGTCTGCCTTCACTCCTTGCCCCCGCACGGCATCGAGTAGTACCGTGAAGCTATCTGTCGTTAGCGTTTCACGAGCCTGTGCAGAAGCGCACCAACTGGTACCCTCTCTCGCTCTATTAATCAACTGCCACTTCGAAATAAACGGTTGGATAATTTGGGTATTAAATACTTGGAAATTGCACGGTGGACTCCAGATATAGAATTAAGGGAATACTGAATTTGCTAGCTCCGCTCTGTATTATGTTATTTAGAGATTATCATTTGTGATTTATGACTGAGCAAAGATTATGTTGAAGAAGATAGATATAGAAGATGGATACATTAATGTTATAAAGACAATATACAGAGGACACAATTGTAGAATTAGGACACCATTGGGGAACTCTGAATACTTCGAAATAAGACAAGGACTTAAGCAAGGAAGTATTCTATCTCCTGCAATTTTTAATGTTGTGATGGAGGGAATGAATAAGGCAGTTAAAAATATAGTAAAAGAAAAAGACAAAAAGATGATTTTTGCAGATGATATGGTAATATGGGGTGATAAAGAGGTAGATGTACAGTTACAGCTTGATGCGTGGAAGGAAATAATGAAAAGGTATGGATTAAAAATAAATAAAAATAAGAGTGAAGTAATGGATTTGGAAGAGAGAAAGGGATCAACGGAAATATTACCTTGAATGGAGAACCCCTAAAGTGGTAGAAAGTTTCACTTATTTGGGGCGTGAAATATCTAGGGATGGAAGAATAACTAACGAAATTAATAGGAGGTTACAGAAGGGAGGCAATTTCTACCAAACAATAAAACACCTGATTTGGAATAATGAAGTTTCAGAAAGAGCAAAACTCCTTATGTATAAGAATTATAACATCCCTATTGTCACCTATGGTGAAGAAACATGGACAAGGACAGAAAGGGACTGGAGCAGACTGCAAGCAGGGGAAATGAAATTTCTCAGAGCAGTTAAGGGAAAAACAAGAATGGACAGAGTAAGGAATGTAGAGATTAGAAAGGACCTGAAAAAAGAAAGTATGAGAGAAGAAATTGAAAGAAAGAGATTAAGATGGTATAGGCATGTTAAGAGGATGCATGGGCAGAGATTCCCCAAAATTATGGAAGAACTAAAGATGAAAGGGAAAAGACCTAGAGGGCGCCCAAGAACACGGTGGAAAATGGGAGTGAAAATATCTGTAGAAAGGAGAGGTGTGACCTGGCAGCAAGTGGAGGAAGAAAAGTGGTGGGAGGACCGAGCCAAATGGAGAGGACTCATCAGCACCCAGACCCGACAGTAGCTGGAGCGGGATTCGGATATATAGATAGATAGATAGACATTTGTGATTTACGTACACATGATACTGTGTTCGTTTGCCGTGTAATGCAAGCGATAGTATCTTTGATTGCATTTCGTTAGAAATGTGTTTGAATCTTATTATGTTCGATGTTTTTTATTCCAGTCTTTGATCACAAAATCATTTCTTTAGACGATGACCGGCTTCAGTCCGTAATGACCATCTTCAGATCTACAATATACAAATATGTACACCTAGTGAGCAGTGTGTCCTTCAACATAATACAGCAGTATGTATCACAATATACTATCATGCGAGCAGGGAAACGTACAGGTAAAATACAGTACAACCTACCTTTTTTACACCATGTCCTAAACTGATAATGCCATAATGGCATCGTCAAAACATATAAATATAATCAGCCGAGCATCGTCACATAGATCTAAAATAAGGTGTAGAATAGACCACTTCGTCCACACAGCCATTGTTGCAACTGGCTACTGAAGTGCAGTAGCTACCAGAAATCTGTTTGCCTACATCCTCCCTAGATGTTTGATACTGTGGACTAGCTTGTACAAAATGTAGTTCTCTGTGCCGTTCTCAGTATAGGATTTGAGGGCAAACAGAAAAAAAACCCTGTAAGATTTACTTGAAGACGACATTGCTACTGGACTGAAGCTTTCAGGGAGCAAAAAGTAGACTGTTACGGAATAAATAGAACGATCCAGCGCATTAATAAATTAGTGTGTGATGGTACTTCTTTAAGTACACCAGGCTGGCCGCGGTGGCCGAGGCGTTCTAGGCGCTTCAGTCCGGAACCGCGTGACTGCTACGATCGCAGGTTCGAATCCTACCTCGGGATGAATGTGTGTGATGTCCTTATGTTAGTTAGGTTTAAGTAGTTCTAAGTACCTCAGATGTTAAGTCCCATAGTGCTCAGAGCCATTTGAGCCATTTTTTAAGTACACCACTACATAATGAGACGGAAAAACTCATGTGATAAGTAATAATATCGTTTCGAACATCATTTTGCCCGGCTTACTGCAGCAGCTCGACGTGGCATGGACTCAACAACTTGTTGGAAGACCCCTGCAGAATTACTGAGCCGTGCTGCCACTATAGGCGTCCATAACTGCAAAGGTGTTGCCAGTGCAGAATGTTGCCCACGAACTGACCTCTCGATTATGTCCCATAAATCTTCGATGGGATTTATGTCGGGCGATCTGGGTGACCAAATCATTCGCTCAAACTGTTCAGAATGTTCTTCAAACAAATCGCGAACAAACGCGGATCGGTGACATGACATCCACGTTTGGCAACAATAGCCGAACATGACCATTTCCAGACAATGATCGGTTCACTTGTAGCAGAGAACCCAGTCCAGTCCACTCTACGCCAGTATTGAGCCACCACCAGATTGCTCAGTGCATTCTTGACAATTGCTTCGTCGGCTCTGCGTTGCACTCGAACCCTACCATCAGCTCTTACCAACCGTAATCGGGACTCGTCTGGCCAGGCTACAGGTCTGCAGTCGCCTAGGTTCCAACTGATGTGGTCACGAATCCGGGAGAGGCGCTGCAGGCGATGTCGTGCTGTCAGCAAAGACACTCGCCCCAGTCGTCTGATGTCACAGCCCATTAACGCCTAATTTCACCGCACTGTCCTGGATACGTTCATCGTACGTCCCACACTGTTTCTGCGTTATTTCACACACTGTTGCGTGTTTGTTATCACTGACAACTCCACGCAAACGCTGCTGCTCTCGGTCGTTAAGCGGAGGCCGTCGGTCACTGCGTTGTCCGTGCTGAGAGGAAATGCCTGAAATTTGGTACTCTCGGCATACTTCTAGCACTGTGGATCTCGGAATATTGTATTCCCTATTTGCAAAATGGAATGTCGCATGCCTCCAATCCCAATCACCATTCCGCGTTCAGAGTCTGTTAATTTCCGTTGTGCGGCCACAATCATGTTGAAAACCTTTTTACATGAATCGGCTGAGTACAAGTGACAGTTTCGCCAATGTGCTGTCCTTTTATACCTTGTGTACGAGATACTAAGGCCTTCTATAAATGTGCATATCGCTAACCCGTGACTTTGGTCACCTCCGTGTGTATACGCGTATCATTCCCTTTGCTTTCCCTTTTTTATTAGTTTGAGGGCTCCTTTGTCCATATCATAGCCTTCTAATTCCTTAAAGACTTCTACTTTAAAATGCAGTACTGTGCTGGAGCTGAACAGGTCTCATAAAAAAAAGTCGTAAGGGCGCTGATAAGTGCTTTTATTACTCAAATTGCTCACTTGACGCTTTTCGGATTGATTTCCACCACACTAGCGTTTGTGTAACATAATCTTACAGCTTATGTTATATATATATATATATATATATATATATATATATATATATATATATATATATATGTGTGTGTGTGTGTGTGTGTGTGTTTTTGGCCGGCCGGAGTGGCCGAGCGGTTAAAGGCGCTACAGTCTGGAACCGCACGACCGCTACGGTCGCAGGTTCGAATCCTGCCTCGGGCATGGATGTGTGCGATGTCCTTAGGTTAGTTAGGTTTAAGTAGTTCTAAGTTCTAGGGGACTTATGACCACAGCAGTTGAGTCCCATAGTGCTCAGAGCCATTTGAACCATTTTGTGTGTTTTTGTGTGTGTGTGTGTGTGTGTGTGTGTGTGTGTGTGTGTGTGTAGTAACGCTCGTATTCTGTGATCCTCCGTGCGCTTGGATATCTGATGGTGGATATAAATCCGAAACGCATCAAGTTAGCAATCTGAGGGACAAAGTCATTTTCCACCGTCTGTATGACTTTGTTGAGGCGACCTATTCAGCTCCATTACGGTACTACATTATAATATACTCAAGGTCGACCGCCGCATACGATATTTCATGTCCCAGCTATATTACTTCTCTTTCACTTGATATCCCTTGAATATTCCACGTTCCTAAGCGCTTCTTTCGTTTTCCAATTTTCATTTACTTCTTTGACAGTACATTTCCAAGGCTTAAACGGCGATGAACCGCCAAACGAATAGGATAAAACCAATTATTTCAGCCACATTTCAAAAAATAAGCCGACGCTACTGTGCAAACTATTGAGGAATTGGCGTTATTTGTGCAATAGCCAGTTTGTTCGGTAACGTAATAAAATGTTAAAACTGAAGTGATCAATAACGGATTTGGAAGAGCAAATTGCACTTAGAGCGAGAGGCTCATATGCAGATGGCATATTTACTCTTAATCACATCATTGGAAAGAGGCTACAAAGGGGAATGAGGTTCACTTAACATTTGATCTACAGAAGGCATACTATATAGCCGCACAAGTTAGTTCTGGACAGCAATGCAAAATTTTGGTATCTTAATAGATATGTCCACGCAATGATAAACATAGGAGGATTTAAGCTGTTTGTTTAAAGTTTATAACAGTATTTTCGAAAAAATTCTCTGTGAATCGTGTCTAAGACAAGGGTATTCATTAGCACCGGCTTTATTTAAAGTGTACGTAGAAGTAGTTTTTCAAAATTGGAAGAGGAATGTCCTGCAAGGGGCTCTTTGTAGGACAAGAAATGCTATATACTTTACTCTTAGCCGATGAACATGTCCTTACAGCGCGAGACAACGACTGCTCCAGTTACATGTTCACGAAATTGCACTAAAAATATTCGAAATGGGGCTTTACAATAAACACGGAAAGAGACGGGATACATGGTACTCGATGAACGATACATACACTGCCGGAAAAAAATGTCAGCACCCTCAAGGACTGTATTCAGAGGCACCAGCCCGTACTTGTGCATGCTGAGAGGCTGTAGTGTTAGTGATTCATTTTTCACGGCCATCGACGCTCAGATGGCGCTATGGAGCGCCCTCTGTTTTGGCTCTGCAGGCAGGAACTGTGCTGATTCTAGAGGCGAACAGCGTGTGCGACACTCATTCTAAGGTACAACCATACCCCACCGACGAGTACGCACTCTTGTTGAACAGCTCGAACCGTTTGGACAGGGTCGTATAATGGGCCCGTGTGAAGGTGGATGGGGGTATCGACGGGTTGCTACACATATGGGACACAAAGTATCATTGTAGTTAGAAAATGAAATGCCTAAAGCCGTTCTTATGATCTTATTTATTCTGTAGCTACCAGTTTCGGTGCTTCAATGCGCCATCTTCAGGCTGTAGTTGACGCTGAAGGGGTTAAAAAGATCCATATACACGAGTACACCGCATCAGTGGCCAACATAACTGGTTTGTAAACTTTGGTGTCAGCACTCCAACCATCGACTGCCAGTTGTCTGGAGAGTGCAATGGTACTTGTCGAGCCTTGGCACACGGCTCCATTAGTCGGCAGCTAAGGCTACTTTGCTCCTGCACCACTAATGAAATGTCTGCTTTGTAGCCACCTGTTTCAGAAAACGTTTGCTAATATCATCTCTACGAGTAGTTTATGGCGTTCCGTGTTCGTGATAATAATAGAAAAATCATCTTTAGTGCAGCTCCTGTTTCCGTCAGTAAGTTTAATTCTCACATTGAATCGCTAGTATATTTGAGATCGTTTGTAATACATGCTCTGACATTTTATTCTTGTGCATTAAGATCGTGTACGACAGAAGACGGACACAATTCTATAACAGCGACAGGCGTAGCAGATACGCAGATCACTGCCACGGAAGTTATGTTACAATTGTAACACAGAACACAGCGTCAGTTCATATCAGGCACGTTAGAAGGTAGCCTCCGTAAACTAGAGGTTTTAGCTGTTTCATATCATTTTGTCAAACCCTTCTATTAATTGAAGCAGTGAATCTGAGGGCATAACCGGTGAGAGGGCACTAGAGGAGCCCCGCAATGAACTTGTAAAACCTCCGGCCACTCTCGTCCAAGGCGCAATGGCTAACCTTCCAGACGCGAGCGTTAATCCAGTCACGTCTCAATTGCTCGTTCAGAAAGTCGTGCGCCTTCGCACACATCTCTCATGAGAGGTCGTAACCACGCGTGGCCAGTTGTTCGCCTCATGCCATCACCGTCCGACATTGCATTCCACAGTTTTTCACGACCGAGAAAGTACAGCGCGCCGCGGCGCATTTGAATCTGCGAACGTGAGCGCAGAGGACAGAATGCTAATCGCACGTTTGCGGAAGCGAGTCGCCGCCTTAGGCGCCTTTGACGGGATTCACCGTTCGCTGTTGTTACACTACACAGGACTAACAATACGGCAGTTGAAGCAGTGTGGTATATGCCTTTCCTTATTCACTTCGTTTAGTAACTCCTCATTCCTCATTTTGTCTTTCCAATACATTTGTTCCCAGGTCCACATCATGAAGCCTTCTAACCATTGCTCTTGTAGTCTTCACAGTATCCATGTTTCAACCTTATCACGTCATTCATTCTGCGTCACTGTTTCTCTTCTAATTCTGTCATTTGTTATTTGCCATTGCCTGAATATAAATATTTATTTTCTTACCACGTTATTCACAGATGTTCTCAACTTCGTTCAGACTGATAACGATTATCTTCTCATCTTTAGACAATCGTACCACGTGATTTTATTTCTGGCTATTTCGACTCCTCTCCCATCTGATAAATGTTCAGTTAGGTCAGTGGTAAACAGAATGTGAATCTCACACATTTCTGGAATTAATTTCCATGTTGTGTCTGTTCAATTTCTGTTTTTGTTTTTTGTCATTTGTAACTTGGTTTGTATTCTTGCTTGGTAGTCCACACGAATATTCTCCAGGACCTCAATAAGCCTTATCAATTTCACTCTAAAGGGCTTCTGGTTCCACGAATACGAGGCGCGTATTTTTCTCAACATATGTTTAAAAATTATTCTAAACGGATCAACGATAAACATCACATTTCTATTTTCTTGAACACAGTTTCTTATTCGTTTTGATCTTTCTGAATTTGACAGATATTTACGCATTCTTAGCGTAATTTTGGGCGCATGAAGTATCATACCGGTAGCTCTAAAACTGTCAGGATTTTGTCTCTTGTCATAAACGTTGTTACACAAATTAATTTACTTATCTTCTTCTCTCTGACTCTTTGGTAAGTTATACAAGAATTCCATCTTTTCTTGATGCCTTTACATTTCTCATTTTTCTATCAGAAATCTCTGCATGGTGACACAGTCATATCTATGCGAGCGCTAAACGGACATGTTCTGCCGCGCACAGCTGATATCGCGTTTGTACTTCTGTAAGCGTGGTTCTATGGTGTGCTGCTATGGCTAGCTTTGGTAATGTGAAATTTACAACTTTGGACCGTTTTTACTTTGTTTTAGTGATCAACAAATATTATTGAAATATGAACATCCGTCTGAACATGAACATGTCGGTTCGAAACTGGAATGATACTATCCGTGTAAATAGGTAGCATTATTTTCAGTGGCTGGTTTTCGTTTTTTCTTTCCAAGAATCTTTTTGTATTTAGTTCATAGCCACGGTCTCAAAAGGTCAGTTTTCGACAAAACAGCGGAAGGACTTTTCCTCTCTCACGATTTTCCTGTGGTGTGTTCTTGGTAATTGATCCTTTTGCAGAAGTTAATAAAAAAATATCTACATTCCTTTTTACTCCCTAAACATACTTTCTTGCATGCTTTTTTCCGTTATAGCTTGCTCCCACTACACCACTGTAGTCACCCAGGCAGATTACGCATATCGGTTTACCCCCTTATTAGGTTTTCTACAGTTTCACAATTTTCCTCTGCTTTTCCATCAAGGAATATTGTGTACAGCAATCCTGGCAGGAACAGCTGTGTCGTAACCATGGACAGTACCGCCTGCCGGTAAGACTGTCTTGCCGGTCCAGCAAGTGCGCCTGCACCGCGCTCTCCGCTGTTGGCTACGCTGGCCACAGCTGTTGCGCGTGGAGAGGCGTAGCGGCGCAGCATCTGCCCGGCTAGCGGATAGCGGGACAGGAATGCACAGCCAAGTGCCCTGCTGCCTGCGTGGGAGAACCGGCAACGAGCGCTCCAGCCCACAGGCCGACAGCTGGTCTTTGTCACACTGTGTCCAGTGCACTGATTTCCCATATATTACCCTACCGTCTCTGCAGATAGGTTCAAAGGAAGTGTGAGCTTGAATGCTCCCACGTGCTTTCTCTATTTCTTCGTCTTCTTTGTAAAGAGTGACGTCCACATTACCATTGGCGCTCACCGGTCTTCGTACCTGGTGCTCGTACACTGAAGCGCTAAAGATATTTTTTTTTTCTTTATTGTAATTTTTATCACCTTACACAAGGCGGGGTGTCAGCAGCTGAGTACCCCGCTCTTCAGCCTTGAGATTTACAATAAGTAATAAATAGAGGGGACACAGAGAATACAATCAAAAATGGCGGGCAAAACAATGTGGACACCAAAAAACCAAAAACACGGAGCCGTTCACGCCTGACGAGAAAACAACACTGACACTAGTCGACACGGCGCACAACACAGGGATGATGGCGATGGTACACGTGAACAGTGGCGGCGTTTCGGCGAACAAACACTAAACACAAACGAAGGCACACACACGAGACACTAATGGCGATGACCTCCGGCGCGCGAATGTTCACTATGCGTGTGCGAGTCCGGGGACCTCCCAAGAGAGGAGGAGGAGGAATCGCTAAAGATACTGGTAGGCATGCATATATAAATGCAGGGATATGTAAACAGGAAAATACGGCGCTGCGGTCTCCAACGCCTATATACGAGAGGGGCCAACGAGGACCGAAGAGAATCGTAATTTATGATAGAATTTTATAAATACAGGCTAACCACAAACGGATATTATTTATTCCGATTTTCATTCACGGGGTAGCCCGCCGTAGTGGCCGAGCAGTTCTAGGCGCTACAGTCTGGAACCGCGCGACCGCTACGGTCGCAGGTTCGAATCCTGCCTCGGGTATGGATGTGTGTGATGTCCTTAGGTTAGTTAGGTTTAAGTAGTTCTAAGTTCTAGGGGACTGATGACCTCAGAAGTTAAGTTGGTTCAAATGGCTCTGAGCACTACGGGACTTTACATCTGAGGACATTAGTCTCAGAAGTTAAGTCCCATAGTGCTCAGAGCCATTTGACCCATTTCAGAATAATATTAAAAAACTATAAAACAAATCGCTAAAGGAGCCACAAATGAAAGAAAACACAGTGCTGCACATAATCGGCGCCCTCTGTTAGCGCTAACGCCAGAATTCGCACAGGCGGGAAGTGGTTGGAGGAACGTGACTGGCAGAGGGCCCCTCATACCCTGCGGTACTCCGTTGCAAGAAAAGAATGATAAAACTCCGTAACAGTGAATGATCCACATTATCTAGTTAATGCAGTATATGAAATGATCAGAGAAGGAACAAGAAAATACTAGAGTGATGCGTAAAAGGTATTAAAACGAAGCAAATATGTGGTGGAGTCAATACTAGGTGAAACTATCAACAACTAGCTTGTGTAAGGCAACATTTGCCCTCCATCGGACATGCATTTTAGGGCATACATTCGCAAATTTGTCTTCAGACTGACAATGTTATACGTGTACCCTTAGGCTACTAGGAGAAGAATGCCTCGATTTTTTTGCGTGAAAACTAGTAAAGCATTTTAAATAAAACAAACGTTATTAACATTTGCAGCCCTCGCCGCTAGAGGCCTCCAAATTGTAGGGTGTAACATTCCGGTCTGTCACACAACTTTGTCGGTGCTTAAAGGAAAAAGAAAAACGTGCTGTGGTCGACTTTCCAATTCGAAAAGTTATGCCACACATGGAGCACCCTCTCCTTCAGCATGACAATGCCATACCACACGCGAGCGCTGCTACATCCTGCAACAAACCGACGGCTTGGGTTGACTGTCGTCGATCATCCCCCACAAAGTACCGACTTGGGCCCGTTCGGTTTCCATTTGCTTCCAAAACTCAAAGAACACCTTCGAAGACTTCACTTTGATAGCGATGAAGCAGTGCGAGCAGAGAAGAGGTTGTGGCTCCGTCAATGAAAACAGACATTCTACAGTGATCAGTGACGATATCAACGAACTGGTCTCTCGTTGGATGAAATGTGTTCACCGCCAGAGTGATTATGTCGGCAAATACATTAGTAGACATGAAGAATGAAGACGTAGAATATTAATAACGTTTGTTTTATTTAAAAAGCATCAAGAGTGTTCACGTACAAAATTCAGAGCCATTACTTTTCAGCATACCCTAGTTTGTATTAAACGTGTTAGTTCTATTCGTGAATTCGTTAAATGGCCACCATTCATTTATAGACTGTGATGACTTCTTGTGCTATAAACATGGCTATGTCATGTTACACACTCCTCGTTGCATTTCCAAGAACAGGGGCAGTTCAAAGTGACTGGCAATGAGCAAATCTCGAGAACTCCTTTAAAAAATTGACTCTACCTTTCTCACAGTGCTTGCACAGAAACAGGATGTGATTTACATAACCAGTTGTTACTTTTTCGCATTGATAGTAGGCTGTCTCCAATAAGCCGATTCTACGTAAATGAGCGGGGAAAGACCCATGATTGAGACGCTTTCTCCTTGAAAGTTTGGAAATTATAAACCATAACTATCTCGGTAAGAATGGCTGTCCACTTGCATAGCTTTTAACTTTTTTTTTTTTACTTTAATTCCAGTCTTCCTGGCACGAGAGAATTGCCTGTTGTTTTATTTTATTTTGTATATGGAAGTTTTATGTCCATAAGTCTTCCACTAATGTCATCGATCACTATATCTTCCAAAACGTAGTATTAAGTGTTTTGTTTTTACACATTTCGTAGATGTAAAGTTGTGAATGCTTAAGCCATGAACTCGCATTGAACAAAGGGTAACTCTTTTTCCAGTGTGATCAGATCTATTATGTTTTCTACGGGTGTAAAAATTTGTTGAAAAAGAATGTAACACTTCATACTGCCATTAAGTCACCAGATAAAGTACTTTATCTTCGATTTAAGGATGTAGCATCACGCAGAAAAACAAATCTGTGGTTTCGAACAGATGCTTCCAGTTATCTAACAAATATCAGTAAAAGTGGACACAAGTACAGTGACTTGCAATATGGACAATATCTAGGTCTTTATGTATATGTCCAAACAACAAATCACAATCACTGTATTGCTATATACTCGTAGAGACACTGGGCCCACATTCGGGAGGATGGAGAGTCGGAAACGCACCCAGGCATCCGGACTATGGTTTCCCTAAGGCAATAGAGACATCTGCGAGAATGGTTCCTTTGAAAATGAAACTGTTGACTTCCTTCTCGTTCCTTCCTCTAATCCAGACTTGTACTCGATCTCTAATGACCTCATCGTTGACTGGGGATTAAGACCTAATATTCATTCTTTCCTTCCTTGTATTTGTAGAACAAACTGCTACTAAAATCATCACGTTTTTATGATCTGTCTGTATCCTTATCTCATAGGACTCGTCACAAAAGAGA
This sequence comes from Schistocerca americana, assembly GCF_021461395.2. NCBI lineage: Eukaryota > Metazoa > Arthropoda > Insecta > Orthoptera > Acrididae > Schistocerca > Schistocerca americana. The sequence goes on along the minus strand of NC_060120.1, from coordinate 673,463,266 downwards.
GAACGGTTGCTGACATCATCCGCAGATTTTAAGTCTTTGAAGACAGACCTCCTTCCTAGACGGGAACCAAAAAGACGTCAATACGACGGGCATGGCGTTCCAATAAGTAATGTAACACAGTTTTTTCAGCCAGTTTCGATAGGAAAAAAATCAGAATTTACTGTGGGGCATCGTGAGATTGTTCCCGCTTCAGCCCCTTTAGTTTCATGAAGTTCCGATTGTTGGCGGCGCTGTACATAGCCTTCAAAATGGCGCCTGTACCAGAGGTGCTCCCCAATCAAAGAGTTGTCATTGAGTTTCTTTTGGCGGAAAGTCGCTTGCGGAATGTCTATGGAGACCTGGCAGCGAACAAAAGCACGGCGAGTCGTTTGTCATCATCGCCACAAGGTCGCGCAAACGTGTCCGATCTCCCGCTTGCCGACCGGTCGCACTCAGCTGTGACTCTTCTAATGTTGGACACCCTCATTCGAGGTGATCGACGGGTTACAATCAAACGTCTCGCTGTCTCTGTAGTGCTGACACATTCGTTTTCCAGTTGCGGTACTCAAAGGTGTGTGCTCGCTGTTTTTCGTGCCACCTGACAGAAGACCACAAAGAGCAACGAAGGACCTTCTGTGCGGAATTACTTGATCGTTGTGAGGGTTATCGTGACGATTTTTTGTCGAACATCGTCAGAGGCGATGAAATATGGGTTCATCACTTCGAACCGGAAACAAAACGGCACTCCCTGGAGCATCGGCACCTCTCCTCCGAAGAAAAAATTCGAAGACTCGCCATCAGCCGACGGTCTTCTGGGACTCTGAAGGCGCTTCATTCTGTTTGATGTTCTCCCTTATATGCAATGATCATTTCTGAAGTGTATTGTCCAATCCTCAGAAAACTGAAGAAACGACTTCATCGTGTTGGTCGCTGCAAAAATGGAAACGAACTTCTCCCTCTCCATGACAATGTAAGGCCTCAGATAAGTCTGCGCACCTGTGAGGAGACCCAAAACTTCATTGGACCCTTCTTCCTCATCCAACCTACAGACGGATCAGGCACCTTCCCAGTTCTATCTGTTTGCCCCAAGATGTACGTGGATGATGAACAGATTATTGATGCAGCAAGACGTTGGCTCCGACGTCGGCCAGTAAAGTGTACCATGCGGGCAAACGCGCCCTCCCAGTCAGGTGGCGTAAGGGCGTCACATTTAGCGGAGCTTATGTTGAAAAATACGGTTTTGCTTCCAGAAGAGCGGGGAATAATTTGGTGCAGGTAACCCAGAATAACACCAACCTGCTGACGGCCACTCGTAAGTGAAGATTTTGCGCGAAAAAGATGTAAGAGCACTTTTATAGGACCAACACATCAGCTATCCAATTTCTCCTAACTACATAGTGAAGTTGAAGTTTCGAGGAAAAGAAAGAACAAGACTGTGTACACCAGATACCATTCCTGTTGTCAACAAAAGGCCGGAAACCGCAGGTATCTCGCAACACTAGGTGATATCGCCTGAGGCGTACTAGCCGCCGCTAAGACAAGAGGCTTGAGCTCCGTTGCAGAAGACAGGATGTTTTCGTCTGTCTGCCCATGGACTAACTCCGCTTCCGCAAAACTGTAAAATGCTGTACGATCGCATTCATGTGGTGGTGAACGGCACTCTCCTATTCCTCATGTAGAACTGTGTCATTTATTCTTAATTAAGGAAAGAAGTTCGTTCGGAACTGCTGAGAATCACCCTAAAGGTTTACTCTTCGTCTGAATAGTCACCTAAAGTAGTGACGTATTACTACATGTCCGCAGCTCGTGGTCTAGTGTCTAGCATTGCTGCCTCTGGATCACGGGGTCCCGGGTTCGATTCCTGGCCGGATTGGGGATTTTCTATACCCTGGGATGTTTGTGTTGTCCTCCTACTCATCATCATTCGTGACAGTGGTTAGACTGGACTGTGTGCAAAAATTGGGCTGTGTGAAAATTGGGACTTTGTACGAGCGCTGATGACCCTGCAGTTGAACGAGCGCCCCACAAACCAAACATCATCGTATTATTACATATAGTCTTATAGAGCTGTGCGACGGTTTTAATGTGGTATTGGTTTTCCTTTCCTGCAGTCTCATACGTATGCTCCAGGATTATGGCATAATCTGGCAGTCTGTTGGTGCTGTTCATCATGTCTCGTCGCTTTTTAATATTTCGGTTATGATACGAAGTTCTTTTGACCACCAAGTCTTCGAATTTTTTACGCTACTTTTTAACTGCTTAACAGTCTTATGAAAAGAAAATACCAAATGACTTTATCGTCCAGAATTTGCTTGACGATTGCTTGCTGATCTGGGCTTAATTGTATGATCTTCTGAAGTTGGCAAACTAATTTGCCGAAACTAGAAATGGAAATTTGTGGTAAATTCCATGGGACCAAACTACTGAGGTCATTAGTCCCTATGTTTACACACTACTTAATCAAACTAACTTACGCTAAGGACAACACACACACCCATGCCAGAGGGAGGATTCGAACCTCCGACGGGGGCAGCCGCGCGAACCCTGACAAGGCGCCCCAGACCGCACGGCTACCCCGCGCGGCGCCGAAACTGGTCAAGAAGTTAATTTAATAAATAACTGTACAGCCGACGACTGATTATTCCTATTCTTAGAACTATAGTCTAATCCACGAACGAGGGTGTTCGCGCCCGTCGAGAAACGGACACGGAATACATTGCTGCTGCTTCCAAGCGACAGTTGCGGTATGCGTTTACACCTGCTCTGCGCGTGACGTGGGCAAGTATCCTGCAAATTATGTATCTCACTTACTTGCGCAGAATTTTTCGCGTATCACCAGCATCAACCGCGACTACTTGCAACAAATGGAATAACCATTCCTTAAATAACTCGCTACAGCCACGTTTAATGCTCGCGCTGGGTACGACATTCACAGCAGAGCGCCCTGAACACAGCTGAACGCTGATTGGCTGTCGGAGAATGCGGGACGTAGGTGCGCAGAACGAGCCTAAACTCGACCACCATTGTCTGTGACTCCTACTATAGTATTGTCTCTTCAGCGCCGGCCTTGAGGCGCCGCTGGGCCAAGGGCAGCTTGCCGGCCAGTCGGTACTCATGGCCGCACTATATAAAGCTAGCCGCACTGTCACTCTGCCTTCAGATGTGTATTCGCTGCGCTCTCATATCATTCTCGTTACACACCATTAGCCTGATCTCGATGTCACTAAACCTGAGTTTTCGCTCTTGAATTACTCGTTTGGACTTCGTTACTGGCCGGCCGTGGTAGCCGAGCGGTTCTAGGCGCTACAGTCTGGAGCCGCGCGACCGCTACGGTCGCAGGTTCGAATCCTGCCTCGGGCATGGATGTGTGTGATGTCCTTAGGTTAGTTAGGTTTAAGTAGATCTAAGTTCTAGGGGACTGATGACCTCAGAAGTTAAGTCCCATAGTGCTCAGAGCCATTTGAACCATTTGACTTCTTTACTCTGCCATGCTATCTCTGTTGTCCATTTCCCTCTTGTCGTTGTCCTCCTGTTCGTACTCAGATAACCGCTGTTAAAAGATCCTGTCCAGTCGACCAGTTTCTACTGATCCTTTGAGTCATTCCCGATCCTTGTCAAATTCCAGTTACAATAGTTTGCGATAGTAAAACGAAAATCTGGTAAAAATCATACAAAATTAATTTTGTTTGTTTCTCTGTTTTATTTTTTATGAAGATAACGATTAAACTGATTGATATTTTATTTGTGGGTGGGAGTAACACTATTCTGTTTCAGTTACAGTCAGCTGAAAAGACAATGAAATAACCCTGAAACTTAACACATGTCTCTCTCATAATCTCATCAAAATGTTTGAAATCCATTGACAAATTTCACGTGCACAACACTAAAAAGCAGAAAAGAAGTTTCTAAACATAATTTAAATTTTAATATCTTTCTAAATATGACAAAAACTATAAAATAATTTCTCCTAGCCCTATACAATTTCCTTAGACAATGCAGATATTTCTGAAAATCTGTAACGTTTATACCGAAAAACGTGGGGGAACATGGAATATATAATATTATTCATGCATCAGTTATGTATTGCATGCGCCCATTTGTTTTCATTATAAATCTTACAAGTATTTTCATAGCTGTTCAAAGCTCAAAATCAGAAATTTTCAGAACTATCTGTACCTATTTAGGAATCTGTATGGGGCTAGGATATTATTATTTAATATGTTTAGATCTGATTTAAAACCATGTTATAGGCCTATCAAAAAATTTATTTTACTTAAATAATTATTTTGAAACACAAATACTGATAAATAGCCCCAACATACGAGTACTGCGGCCATAAGGCAAGAGAGGCCGAGATTGATGTTTCAATTAGGTATATAGCTTCAGTCTGCAAGGAAGTTTCCTTTACTTGTAATTTATATTCCAGCCGTAGTAGGACACATGTTGCCGCCCTTCTACTTATCAATAAAAATGTACATAAAATTCATTTACACGAATGAAAATAGTAATCTGGAGCTCGATGACGTATGGTAGTGTAGGCGGCGGTGGTGGTGGTGGTGGTGGTGGTGGTGGTGGTGTGTGTGTGTGTGTGTGTGTGTGCGTGTGGTCTCGAAACCTCTCAGTACGACGATGTACTGGGCTCCTTGTAACACTGAGGGTCATATATGCACTTGGGATGGAGGAAGTGACTTGGAAAAAGGATGTGAGATATGTATGAGGAAGGATCAATGTGATACGAGGCTCACAGGATTCCGGTTTTACAGGGAGAGGAAGAGTTGGGGCGCTCTATTTTGAATGAAAGCACTAGAGTAGGTTGTAGTGTAAGAGCGTTGGCTTTCGCAGCCGAATTTCATTTCACTAAAATAAAATAGCAGTCGGAAAGTACTTAGTCTTATTACGAGGAAGTGCTGAAAAGTAATGCCACCGAATTTCTTATGTGAAATCCTCGAGCGCATTCTTTTGAGTTTTGGGAACGGATGAAAATCGGATGGGGCCAAGTGGCGGGTGTTTGGAGGATGATTGATGACAGTGAACCCAAGGCGTCGGATTGCTGCACATTTCGCTGTGTGGGCGAACTCTTCTAATTCGTGAAACTCGATTACAGCATGCTGTTTCTCATGCACCGACATACATACGTTACAATCACCATGTTACACGATGCCAGAGGTTTAGCAAACTGCTTCAGCAAAGCGGTTTAACTCAAGCGATATTGAGGACAGAATAAAAAACTCGGAGGCATAAGTTTTCAGCACGCCCTTGTACACAAGACCTAATCAAACACCTAGAACGATTTTACTGAAATAGGTTGTAGTTGATAGGATGGGTAGAGATCAGGAATGTTTTCACGGTCTGGATGTGGAAGGCGATTAAAATGACGACTGGAAAGAACAAGGGGGTTGGGAGGTTGTGATAGAGGCGCAGTAGCTTCGCAGGGTGCTAGCAGGTTTCGTAATTAGAAATTTGACTACCGCCAAACAAATGCAACAGACATTAAGCTATATGTAGATTGCTTCACATGATTGTTTATTCGGATGCTTGAGCGTGCTTGCTTATTCCGCTGCTTATATTAGTTGACTTCGTTTAGAAAGCTTTGTTTGTTGCGTGCATTCATGAGAAATCGGGGTGGCGCCCCCTAGTGGCAGGATTATTTGCGCTTGTCAGAAGCAGAGGGCTGCGGCTAATGCATTTGGAGCAGGGGTTGCTGCGTCGCTGACTCACCGCATCCCTGCACTGTACGTGGGGCGGGCGTGTGACGGCTCGCGCGTCGCGTGGCTGTAGGGAAGGACGTCAGGTGTGGCGTATTCTCCATTCCAGGGGCAGCTGTCACGCGAACGCTGCGGCTCATCGTGCTCTACTCATAACACAGCCAGTATTACGTCACGCTAATTATATCCGCAGTCCACTTCCAAGCAAGCCCACTGTAATTTTTGCATTTAATACACCACTGCCCGCATCTCGTGGTCGTGCGGTAGCGTTCTCGCTTCCCACGCCCGGGTTCGATTCCCGGCGGGGTCAGGGATTTTCTCTGCCTCGTGATGGCTGGGTGTTGTGTGCTGTCCTTAGGTTAGTTAGGTTTAAGTAGTTCTAAGTTCTAGGGGACTTATGACCACAGCAGTTGAGTCCCATAGTGCTCAGAGCCATTTGAACCATTTAATACACCACTGCCCATTAAAATTGCTACACCAAGAAGAAATGCAGATAATAAACGGGTATTCATTGGACAAATATATTGTACTAGAACTGACATGTGATTACATTTTCACGCAATTTGGGTGCATAGATCCTGAGAAATCAGTACCCAGAACAACCACCTCTGGCAGTAATAACGGCCGTGATACAACTGGGCATTGGGTCAAACAGAGCTTGGATGGCGTGTAGAGGTACAGCTGCCCATGCAGCTTCAACATGATACCATAGTTCATCAAGAGTGATGACTGGCGTATTGTGACGAGCCAGTTGCTCGGCCACCATTGACCAGACGTTTTCAATTGGTGAGAGATCTGGAGAATGTGCTGGCCAGGCCAGCAGTCGAACATTTTCTGTATCCAGAAAGGCTCGTACAGAACCTGTAACATGCGGTCGTACATTATCCTGCTGAAATATAGGGTTTCGCAGGGATCGAATGAAGGGTAGAGCCACGGGTCGTAACACATCTAAAACGTAACGTGCACTGTTCGAAGTGCCGTCAATGCGAACAAGAGGTGACCGATACGTGTAACCAATGGTACCCCATACCATCACGCCGGGTGATACGCCGGTATGGCGATGACGAATACACGCTTCCAATGTGCGCTCACCTCGATGTCGCCAAACACGGATGCGACCACCATGATGCTGCAAACAGAACTTGGATTCATCCGAAAAAATGACGTTTTGCCATTCGTGCACCCAGGTTCGTCGTTGAGTACACCATCGCAGGCGCTCCTGTCTGCGATGCAGCGTCAAGGGTAACCGCAGCCATAGTCTCCGACCTGATAGCCCATGCTGCTGCAAACGTCGACGAACTTGTTCGTGCAGATGTTTGTTGTCTTGCATACGTCCCCATCTGTTGACTCAGGGAACGAGACGTGGCTGCACGATCCGTTACAGCCATGCGGATAGGATGCCTGTCATATCGACTGCTAGTGATACGAGGTCGTTGGGATCCAGCATGGCGTTCCGTATTACCCTCCTGAACCCAACGATTCCATATTCTGCTAACAGTTATCGGATCTTGATGAACACGAGCAGCAATGTTGCGATACGATAAAACGCAATCGCGATAGGCTACAATCCGGCATTTATCAAAGTCGGAATCGTGATGGTACGCATTTCTCCTCCTTACACGAGGCATCACAACAACGTTTCACCAGGCAACGCGGGTCAACTGCTATTTGTGTATGAGAATTTGGTTGGAAACTTTCCTCATGTCAGCACGTTGTAGGTGTCGCCACCGGCGCCAACCTTGTGTGAATGCTCTTAAAAGCTAATCATTTGCATATCACAGCTTCTTCTTCCCGTCGGTTAAATTTCTCGTCCTTATCGCGCCATTTTCGTGGTGTAGCAATTTTAATGGCCAGTAGTGTAACTACATGGGCAATGTGGAAATAAATATCTAACGCAGATAGTAATGTGGCAACCCCGTTTGAATGCAGCAGCTGTAGATAATCTTTCATAACTATCTACATCTATGTACATACTCCACAAGCAACCGTGTGGTGCGTGCCGGAGTTCAAAAGTGGTTCAAATGGCTTTTAGCACTATGGGACTTAACATCTGAGGTCATCAGTCCCCTAGAACTTAGAACTACTTACACATAACTAACCTAAGGACCTCACACACATCCATGCCCGAGGCAGGATTCGAACCTGCGACCGTAGCAGTCGCGCGGTTCCGTACTGTAGCGCCTAGAACCGCTCGGCCACCGCGGCCGGCCACGTGCCGGAGTGTATCTTGTATTACTATTAGTGGTTTCCTTTCTTGTTCCACTCCCAAATTCAGTGCGGAAAAACTACTGTCCACGTCTCTCCATACGAGCCCTAATTTGTCTTACCTTTGTTATCCTTATGTTAAACGTGCGGTGGCGGCAGTAGAATAGTTCTGCAGTGAGCTTCAGATGCTGGTTCTCGAAATTTTCTCAAGACTGGTTTCCTCTAGAAATTCCTAATAGAGTTCACGAAGCATCTCCGCTTATTCACAATTTTATCGAATCTACCGCTACAAATCTAGCGGCTAGCCTCTGAACTGCTTCGATGTCTTCTTTTAATACGACCTTGTGGAGATCCCAAGTACTCAAGAGTGGGTCGCACTGCTATTCTGTAAGCAGTCTCCTTTACATGAGGGGCGTTCAATACGTAATGCATCACACTTTTTTTCTGGGCCAATTTCGGTTGAAAAAATGCGAAATTTATTGTGGGACGTCATGGAATAGTCTCGCTTCAGCTCATATATTTTCAAGAAGTTCCGATAGGTGGCAGTGCTATACGTATGCTTCAAAGTGGTGTTTATATCGGACGTCTTTCCAAGCAGAGAGCTGTCATTGAGTTTCTTTTGGCGGAAAACAAGAGTATCGCAGATATTCAAAGGCGCTTACAGTACGGAGACCTGGCAGTGAACAAAACCACGGTAAGTCGTTGGACGAGGCGTCTGTCATAATCGTAACAGGATCGCTCAAACCTGTCCGATCTCCCACGTGCACCCCGGCCGCAGACAGCTGTGACTCCTGCAATGTTGGAACGTGCGGACACTCTCATTCGAGGTGATCGACGGATCACAATCAAACACCTCGCTGCGCAGTTGGACTGGAACTCTGAAGTGGTTATTCTGTTTGATCTCCTCCCTCACGGTGCAACGATCAACTCTGAAGTGCTTCCGCTGCCTTCAGAAAATTAAAGAAACGACTTTAGTGTGTTCGTCGCCACAAAAATGCACTACTTATTGAACACCCCTCGTAGAAGATCTCATTTTCCTAAAAAATCCTCTTATTAAACCGAAGTCGACCATACTACACCCCTACTACTGTCCGTAGGTGCTGGTTCCATACAGCTTTGCAATCTTATGCTTAGATACATAATCGATGTTTCCGTGTCAAGCAGCGTACTACCAGTGCTGTATTCGAAAATTGCAGGATTGTTTTTCCTACTCATCGTCATTAAACCTACGTTTATCTCCATTTACAGTTGCTGCCATTCATCACACCAACTATAAATTTTTTCTAAGTCGTCTTGTATCCTCCTATAGTAACTCAACTTCGACACCTTACCGTACGCCACTGCCACACTATCATCAGGAAACAACCACAGATCGCTGCCCACCCTGTCCGTCAAATCATTTGTGTGTATAGAGAATAGTAGCGAACGTATCACACGTCCCTGCGCCACTCCTGACGATACATACCCTTTAATATGATGAACAGTCGCCGTCGAGAACAACGTATTCGATTCTGTTCCACTCACATATCTGCGAACTAATCCGTATGCTAGTTCTTCCGTTAAGTCTGCTACGGGGCACCGTCTCAAGGGCTTTCCTAAAATATAGTAATATAGAATCTGCCTGTTTCCCATCATCCATCGTTCGCAACATATCTTGTAAGAAAAAATCCGTGCTAATTTGTGGATAAGGTACGTCCGTCTCAAGGAAATTTATTACATTCGAACTGAGATTATGTTCTACAATTCTGCAGCAAACCGATTTTAAGAATACTGGTCTGTAATTTTGCGGGTCCTTCGTTTTACCCTTACCATCTAGGCGATTTCGTATCTAGTCTGTCAGTTCAGCGTCTGAAAGACATAGTAAAGATTGAGTGGACTGTTCAACCATTGATGTCCCAGTAAACGAAAAAGATCTGGCATCATTACACCGTACAAATGCGTATACATTCAGTAAAGAGTCTGCTTCATGGGTGTTGTCCTTTTTTAAAATAATTATCACTAGTTATCTTCGCTGTGTAGAATTATCTTCAAGAGGAACTTATAGCCTCCGTCTCTGACATTGCGTATAATTACATCCAATCGTTTGGAACTATAGTTGGAAATGAATAGGTGTCTACAACGTACTGATTTTGTTCGCGATACTATGGCAGCTAGTGTGATGTTAACAGCTACTTCATTATTGTTGATAATGTGTCGCTATGACTGCTGCACTAAGGTCATGACCGCATCGTGGTATCTGAACTTCTAGGTGCATCGATTGCCAGTTGTATTTTTTCTCTAAAACTATTAAACAAAACGCCACTCTTGTATTGCGGAACTTGTTTTAAGTAATTTTCTCTGAAAGATGTTTGCTAATATAAAGAGTGGTTTGCTGTTTTCTCCGTTTATTTGTTCTTTTTATTATTATCTTTGTTTGCTCTGTTATTTGTAGCCGGCCGGAGTGGCTGAGCGGTTCTAGGCGCTACAGTCTAGAACTGCGCGACCGCTACGGTCGCAGGTTCGAATCCTGCCTCGGGCATGGATGTGTGTGATGTCCTTAGGTTAGTTAGGTTTAAGTAGTTCTAATTTCTAGGGAACTGATGACCTCAGCAGTTAAGTCCCATAGTGCTCAGAGCCATTTGAACCATTTTTATTTGTAATGGAGACATCATACTACCTTCCGTATGAGGCAAAGAGGATGTGAAGCGGCCGTTGTAATTACCAGACGTCTGCTGTTTACTTACACGGTCTCTGCTGTTTAGCATGTGACTGATGCCATTCGGTACTACTTCGGAGCCCACGTCCCCGCTACCTTAACTGTAAAATGTATTCAACTTCCTTTTAATTTTTATTCCCTTATGCCGCTATTGTGCTGTTACTTAATCTTTTGACCCTTTTTTTATCTTTAATTGTGGTCTGATGGTGATCTACTGACCGAAAGCGCTGACAACTTAATATTAAAATAAACGCGATGGAGATTGTATTTCAAGATAAACATACAATAATTTCTGTAGCTGCATAGACTTAGTCTAAAGTTATTAATATTTTTCTTCGTTTAGTTTTGATGATATGCCATTAGCCGTCCCAGCAGACTAATTTTTGCAAGTAGTCGGAAAGCTATATTTTGGAGTTACTGGCAGTTGTTTTTGTAAGTAATCACTAGCTTAGTCGTGAAATATTTCCGGACAAGAAAATGAGGTTTATAGATGGTTTATTGATAGTGTTTTGTTAACTCGCTAATCAAACTTATATTAATATAATTTAAGTCCAGATGGCAAGCTATAAATTATGAAAATCCTACAGAACACAGCATTCTAGAAAACAAGGTAATAAACGCAACAGGAAAAAAACTGTTTTCAGGCTTAATTTCATTAGAATGATTATTATGGTTCAAATGGCTCTGAGCACTATGGGATTTAACTTCTGAGGTCAGAAGTCCCCTAGAACTTAGAACTAATTGAACCTAACTAGCCTAAGGGCATCACACACATCCATGCCCGAGGCACGATTCGAACCTGCGACCATAGCGGTCACGCGGTTACAGACTGAAGCGCCTAGAACCGCTCGGCCACCCGGGCCGGCAATGATTATTAGTTAAAATATATTTGCATTTTATGTAATTGAATAACAGTACCCGCTGAATACACCACAAAGTTGCCGAAGCATGTTTTGGGCATTTAAAAACAGTTGTTTGCATGATAGACTGAACTCGAATTCCTATAGTTTAATACCGTTTGGGTTTTACGTGGTTTCCCTGGATCGCTAAAGCAAAGATCGGAAACTGTTCTATCCCCGTAGGTTACCAGTCCCCTCCTCTTAAAGCATGTTACGTATGCTATGTGTTATATTTTAGCGTATTGATCGGCATTGTATTACCTTGACAAATTCCGTTTCATAGTGAGAGCATGGTTGAATAAAGGCAAATAAAATAAATAAAATTTTTCTTTCAATTTTTTTGATGTGGTATATGCAGTGTACTTATACATGTCCCATAAATGGTTTAACATACCGAAACAAAGTTTTCGACAAGTGGTAGACACAAAGGTAGTAATAATTATCTGCGTGGTCAATACATTTTCTGTACGAATGTATGAAGTACCCGGCTCTTTTCCGCCGAAGTACTTAAAAGGGCCGGCTGGGGTGGCCGAGCGGTTCTAGGCGCTACAGTTTGGAACCGCGCGACCGCTAAGGTCGCAGTTTCGAATCCTGCCTCGGGCATGGATGTGTGTGATGTCTTTAGGTTGGTTAGGTTTAAGTAGTTCTAAGTTCTAGGGGACTGATGACCTCAGAAGTTAAGTCCCATAGTGCTCAGAGCCATTTGAACCATTACTTAAAAGGTACGGAGATATCTTGTACGTATTCGTACGGCAGTGTGGAGATATCTTGTACATAGGCGTATATCAGTAAACGTTTGAGATATTTAGTGAAACTTTTCTCAATAAAAGGTGAAATAGTGTAAATAAGAAGCCTACATAGCGTAGTCTCACCCCTGACATGCAAACGTAGATGGTAGAACAGAAACTGTGCCTCGGTCTTTACACTTACCATATCTACCTCCTTTTCTGTGGTGTCTCAGCAAACGATGATGAACGACGTATTTCCGCGTTTCCGTCTTAAGACGGTTGCACGATCGGCTGGAGGATGAAAATTTATTCTGTAAGTGGCAGTTTTATCATATGAGCCGAGTAAACTAGAAACACAGTGAGGGGCATGCGCAGATCCTCTTTAGATATACGCGTAGGTACAGCGACAGGGTTTCACTGCAGGGCAGCAGCGGCAGCAGCTGTGCGAGCGCGCAGGGGCGGTCCGCCCACGGCGTGCGCTGCCAGACCGGCCCCGCCATGAAACAAAGTGTTGCGCTCCTATTGACAAACGCCACGGCGATAACTGGCCGGCGTTGGGCAACGCCAAGGATGCTGGCCGCCGGGGCAGCTGCGTTGCCCGCTCCAGCGGATTTCGCCGTGTCGGATGTTGTGGCTGCAGTGGACTGTACGAGAGGCGCCGCAACAATATGTATGTGTCGAACACGTTAAATTGTGCTTGGTGATTCATTCGCAAGAATCGACAAAATGGCAAGACATCAGCATACGATCAGTACCGGAGCAAAACTGTCCAGACACATATTACTGGCCATTCTGGGGACACTGTCGCTGAGGTTTCAGAATGTCTGTGAAGGAATGGCAGCCAGTTGTTCCTCAACATGTTGGATCCAAACTGGATTCTGGAGCGTAGTCGACGTTCCAGTTCATCCCAAAGGTGTTCCAGTGGGTTCAGTTCTGGACAGTGGGCAGGGCAGGGCAGTCCATTTCAGGAATGCTGCTTTATGACAGGGTCTCTGAAGAGTTCCTATACTGTACACCGTAGACAAAGCTGTAAGATGTGGTCATATCCTTCTGCATTTAGTGTTTTCCTAGGCGCAATAAGTGGACCACACCATAGCCAGGCATAAACAGTTTTCAGGCCTAGTTACATTAGAATCCTGCGATTACCGCAAGTCGCTTAACTCAGATGCAGGGATAGTTCCTTCCAAAGAGCACGACTGATTTCCTTCCTCAAAATTACCTAATTGGGGGGGGGGGGTTGGGTTGTTTGGGGGAGGAGACCAGACAGCGAGGTCATCGGCCTCATCGTGCCCTTTCAAAGGAACCATCCCGGCATTTTCCTGGAGCGATTTAGGGAAATCACGGGAAATCTAAATCAGGGTGGCCGGACGCGGGATTGAACCGTCGTCCTCCCGAATGCGAGTCCAGTAAAAATTACTTAATGAGTTGCTAATGACCATGTCGTAGGAGGAAAGTTTAACCCTTCCTTCCACTGGAGATCTCCAAGGTACTCCCGTGAAAGACACACAGAGGGTGATATTCGGGGAGCATCCGCAGCGTCATGACTCGTAAATTAATGCACAGCCCGGACTGCAGCGCCAGCACCCTCCAATTGCAATCATGGACCATCGCCCCCTGCTTCGTAAGCAGTGCGGGGTCCAAGCCGACGCTTCTTATCCCACTCACCCCTCCCTGCCTTCCACTCTGACTTCCCATGACGCCAGTTACACTAATTGGAAGAAAAAAAAAATAATCAGGATATTTCTAACGTGTCAGTACTCACTTTGGCGTAAGTGCGTGATGTGTTTGGGTCTGTCCCTCACCAGGTAACCCCTCCTGTTATGAACGACGCGGACAATGTCTGCATTTCTCTTCATGTAATCGAATTGGATATCAAAACAGATTTGCCGCTGTATAAGAGTGACTAAACCTTTAAATGTTCTTACACCAAATAGGCTCTGGTTCGACATTGTTTCGTTATTTTTGTAGCATAACAGGGTAAGCTGCTGCCAAAATCTTTCCACGTTGTCTGCAGAGTAACAGCTACGTCTTGAACCACGGTTTCTAAGCGAAATATCTCTTGCGGACATCGCTATAAGAAAGACTATCTTATGAGTAGGATAGCCTCTTGGAACAGTTGTTTTCGAAACATCTTGAAGTTGCGTTACATCTTTTCTCTACAATAATGTGGTACATGGGAATGAAAGCAGGCTTACAATTACAATCAAAGTTATATAGAGTCCCCAACTCATCATCATCAAAAAATGTAAACTGTTGATATCCGACTTAATTTATCTTGACCATCGTAAGGTGGTGTAACCAAGATTATTAAAAATGTGACAGTAGAGTTCGTAAACGTGAGTTCTAAGTAAATGTCCAGAGCACAGGACACCGGTACACACGCGATAGCATGTTCTACCAATACGTTCCAAAACGGCACGAAGAAAAATGGGATTTTTTCGGGGCTCATACCTCGGGTTCTGTTGGTGATAGAAAGGTAGGTTCAAGTGTTTCGGATAGTCCATGGGCTAGCGACCGTTTGTGCACCTATCAGAAGATTCGTCTTATATAACTATCCAGCAGTACACGGTCAACTTTTGAATATTATACACTTCGTCCCGATTAGGCTAGTGGAGCAAATCAGCTGGATCTTTTAGCATGAAATGTAGGGGATTAAGGAGCCATAGGGGATTAAGGAGGCTCCACCTAGTTCATGGGCGGTTCCTCAGAAAATCCGAAAAAACTTTCTTCACGTTGTCACCATTCTTCGGTTTCAGTATAATATAATTAATCGCAGCAAATTGCTCAAATTTTAACGTCATTTATCTATAAGCGCCATCTTCCCGTTTTCAGAAATCTTTATCCGTTATCGAAAAACACTCCGAAAACATGGTTTTTGGGTACCAGAACCAAAGAGCGGATTCCAAGACGGCTATCCATAGCAAATGGCTGAAATTTTTACGATATATTCCTATGATCGCGATGTCTAACAGTCTTAAAAATTTTCTTGATATCTTTATCGGTTTCCGAAACGTAGGGGTTCAAAGTTACACTACCTGTACACGTAAAATACACACGTAAAATGAAGTTAGGTGAAAATATAGTTTATACTTGTAAAGAGTCGTAGCCGTGGGGACATATGCTGTAAAGTGTCACAGTTATCATCAGATGGTTTCTGGAAACCCCATGTTGTAGTAATGAGGCGCATGCAAAATTGTTGTGCAGATAAAATCCTGTTAATGTGTACAATTAGTTTTGCTTTTTTTAAATTTTACTTAAGAAAACTGTTAAAAATTTTACTGACCCATAAAGTTCATTTGCTCTGCTATAGCAGGGGAAAGAAGGAAACCAACGGAAAAATGCTCCTATCCGAATACAGAAAGGAGAATGTGTTCCTATTTACAAGACTCTGACTGAAATGTGGGGCACCAGCTGCCTTAGTCTACCTTCCTCACCACCTCTAAAAATTTTCCCAAACATCTTGACATGCGAACATATCCGCACTTTTTGTGCTGAGAGAGGAAGAGACAGTGGGCAACTGGAAAGAGACCGGGAAGATACTAGACAGTGGTTGTGGTATAGATAGAGCGAAGGAGACAGTGAAAATGTGAGAGAAAGAAAGAGAAATAGCGGCAGTGGAACTTTGACATTGACAGAACAGTGTTAGGAAAAGCGTGAAAGAGACGGTGTCAGTTGGAGAATAATAGAGAGAAGAAGAAAGTGGAAGTGGGAGGGAGCAAGTGATGATGAGAGACAGAGTCTTCGAGAAATAGTGACAGTGAGAAGAGAGAAAAGTAGTGAGAATGAACGAATGAGATAGCAGCAGTAAGAGAGACCAAGAGAGGAGACAGTGCAGTAGTAGTAAGACAGAACGAAGAAGAATCTGTGTGGCTGTGACGTGAGACAATGACTGTTAGAGAGACACAAAGAAATAATGACAATGAGTGGAACTGAATGAGTGAGTGAGAATGGGCGAGAGGGAGTGGATGGGTATGAGCGAGTTACAGCGATGGACTAGTGGGTGTAAATGAGCTACAATTAGGTGAGCTTGTGGGAGTTTGAGGGAGTTGCATGTTAAAAGGAGCGCGAGTATGTGCGCATGCCAAATTTTTGGGACAGTTTTTAAAGTTGCTGAAGAAGGTAGAATGAGGCAGCCGGTTCCCACTTTTCAGTGAGAGTCTTTTATACAGGAGCATATCGCATTTTTTTTTTTTTTTATTCTCCGATATGAGCATCTTTCTGTTGCTACACTGATGATCAAAAACTGAGCTCCTACTTTGAGACAAAATGACATGTTTCCTATAAGTCGTTGGTAGGTTTCCGCAGGTATGGGCCACCAGAGGACTACGCACAGGTGACGCAGTTCCAGAAATTACAGCCTGATAGTTTGTGGGCGCGGAACTGATGCTCGATGGCGGGCCAAATGCCTTCAGTCGATATAAAATCAGGAGAAATTTGTGGCCAAGACATCGACTTAAGTTCAATGTTACATCTCTTAAGCCACTGTAGCACGATTCTGGCCTTGTGACGTCATTGGAGGACACATTTAATGCGACGGGATGCAAGTGACCCCACGGGAGGCCAGGTACTGCTCCCCGTAGTATATTGCTGCCATCGGTCAGCAACGCATCGCGGCCCACGTCTCAGGCAGCCGTTCGCTTGGATAATGGCGTTTCTGGATGAGACCATCAACCTGGTGCAACAAAACATATGATTCCACCGACCAGGCGACTCGTTTCCATTAATCCATGGTCCAGTCTCGATGATTTCGTGTCCACTACGCTGGTAATAATTGACGATGCCATTCGGGTAAGCATGAGATACGTAGGGTTCGCCTGCTATGGAGACCCATACTCAACAACATGAGCTGAATGGTGTGCTGCGAATCCTGCCCGCCCCGGCGCTGTACCCTGTCGTGAAAACTGCCACAGAACACGGCCTCAGCTGGTTTAGAGAGCGGGTAAGCTTCTGACGTGGACGTCCTGTGACGAGACAATGGCAAACAACACCTACTCATCCACTCGTGGTTTCACCTCCTTTCAAGCATCTTCCATAGATGCTCACGAGCGTCTACCAGCTTCGCCGTTTCCGAGATGTTAGTTCCCAGGCGCCAGTCATAACGAACTGACCTGTCACTTACGTGAGTGGATTTCCGTATTTGCGGATCGTATCGTTGCCGCAGTGATTTCTTAATCGTCTATGCTCCGCGATATGCAACGGCGTCACGTGCCCGCAACTATTAGGCTGGTGCATAAGTTCGTAGTGTTTTTGTTTTGCATGTCGGTATTCCGGTTGTTATGGGTTTATTAATCAGATGAAACTTCCTGGCAGATCAAAACTGTGAGCCGGACCGAGACTCGAACTAGGGCCCTTTGCCATTCGCGGGCAAGTGCTCTACCAACTGAGCTACCCAAGCACGACTGACGCCCCGTCCTCACAGCTTTTATTCCGCCAATACCTTGTCTCTTACCTTCCTAACTTCACAGAATCTCTCCAGGAGTGCTAGTTCTGCAGATTCGCAGGAGAGGTTCTGTGAAGTTTGGAAGGTAAGAGACGAGGTATTGGAATTAAAGCTGTGAGGACGGGGCGTCAGTCGTGCTTGGGTAGCTCAGTTGGTAGAGCACTTGCCCGCGAAAGGTAAAGATCCCGAGTTCGATTCTCAGTCCGGCACACAGTTTTAATCTGCCAGGAAGTTTCATATCAGCGCACACTCCGCTGTAGAGTGAAAATTTCATTTTTATTAATCAGATGTCATTTTTTATTTGTAGTACACTGTTGCTGCTTGAGTTTACATATTGCCATTCTGTCATTTGGAGACAGTGAATGGAGCTGTGGACGCTATAAAATGGAATTCCAAGTGGAGAAATAGGAACTTTTCCGGCATATTCTTCTGTATGAGTTCAGAAGAGGGGTAGGCAGCCAGAAATATTTGCACCATGTGTCGGGATAATTCCATTGGACAGAGCACGGAAAGAAAATGGTTTTCTCGTTTTAATGAAGATCTTTTTAATGTTAGTGACTCTCAACATCCGGGAAGACCTTCGGGGCTTCATGAAGATCGTTTAAACGCATTAATCCACAATGATCCGGGTCATTGTACTCGAGAACTGGCAAATCTGTTGCACTGTGGTCATTCCAGCATCGTGCGACATTTGCCTCCAGTGGGGAAGGTTCAAATATTTGGTGTATGGGTACTGCAAGCTCTACGCCAAAATCGCAAAACTCAGCGGTAGCCATACGAGCATCTCCGCTTGCTCGTCGCCAATTGGCTCGTGAACAACACCGACCGGTCCTATCCTGTAACTTTACTGGTGACGATAAACGGTGTCTTTATGCTAACGTAAGGAAAGAAAAGCCGAAACAAAGCAGCAACTCCCCGTGCAAATACCTGCGCGCATCCACAAAAGATAATGTTATGCATCTGGTGAAACGGCGACGGTGTGGTGTACTACAAATTGCTTCCCCGAGGTGTAACCATCAGTACTGACATTTATTGTCAACATCTGAGACGTCGTGCAGACGCAATCCGAGAACAACGATCAGCAAGACTCGTAAATTGACGCTGTTTCACGATGACGCCCGCCCGCATTCTGCTGAACTGACAAAGAACACTGTACATAAGTTGGATTGGGAACCCATTCCGCACCCACCTTCTTCACTTGATCTTGCGCCCTCAGATTTTCACCTCCGAGCAACCCTCAAGGAATTCCCTTTCCGAATGAAAATGCGCTCCGAACATGGCTCGACGATTTCGTCACATGTAGACCACGTGATTTCTATCATCGCGGAATCGAAAATTACTGTAGCAGACTGTTGTAAGGAGAATATATTAACTGAAGTCTTTGTTATGTGTATCTGTTGTATTTATTAAACTTGTGGAAAAACGCTACAATCTTATGCACCAACCCCTCTACATAAGGCGGTATTAAAGCTCGCGGTGGGCTGCGGTCTTTATGTTTCTGGCTCGTCAGTATAGATTCTGATCTTGAGCAGGAGGAAGGCTAAGTCTGCCCCAAGGATGTGCACACGCAAAGCAAACGATAGATTTCCTTACTACAGTAAGGTCTTAACTTTCGTTGAGACTGATCTATAAAGTAACGTGGATAGAAAAGTCTCACATCAAACTTTAAAGTTAGCTTCATGAGTACTTTCGGCAATCGCCAAGAGCAGTTTTTGTTAACAATGGTTGCGCGCGTCACAACTGTAAACACAACTAGCCGATTATTTGCTGCTCGCTTACGAGAGAAGAGCTAACAGCACATTAGGACGAGGGCAGAGTAACACTGTTTGGTTTTACTGGCGATAACCCTGCAGCGTAACGTCATCTCTGAAAGACGCACCGGATGTGATCTCAGTTTTGTCGGTCAGCGCTTCCTCTCGTTTTACATGACGACAAAGGCCTCTGCAGTTTGTTTTATCCAGTAGAAGCCGATAATAAACGAACTTGTGGCGAATTCAGGAACTTTTTTGTATGTAATTCCCATATTTTTGATTGTGGTTAGGTACTACTCCTTTACCGTTAGAGACTTAATTGCTCTCATCATCTTGTGCGTGTCCTTAGTTGCGATTGCTAAAAACATTCAACAGCCTCGATCGCATAAACATTTCTTTATTTAAGACAATCGGTTTCGACAATCTTTGCTGTCTTCTTCAGGCCTTAAAAATCTTTTTGTTGTGAAACGTTTTTGTTTTACGATGGACCTCAGGCCAAGTTGTCATGTGGATAAAAATCAGTCCATTATTCGTAACTGATTGTTATCCACATGACAACTTGGTGTGAGGTCCGAAGTAAAATGAACACGTTTCACAACAAAAAGATTTTTAAAACCTGAAGATGACACCGAGACCAGTTGTCTTAAATAAAGAAATATTTATGCTATCTAGGCTGTTGAATGTTTTTAGCAAGTAAAACATATCGCTCCGTCTGTATTCTGAAAATGGAAAAATTCAGTTTGTTACGATGATCTCGAATACTACGATAAAATTTAAAATAAATCCATGTGTTGACACAGGGCCACAAATGTAGAAACATGGTAAATTCTAGAATCTATTAGGCAACTTATCTGCTTTTAGTATGTCGCAGTACCACTTGAATTACGTTAGCTCCATCGAAATGCTTGTATACTAGCCAGTAGGTACTGCGTCTGTATTTGGCAGCCTTTGTTTTATGTCTTGGTCAGCAGTGCTTTAATACTTTTTATGAAGATCGGGCAGCACTTTCATCCATTAAAGTATTAAAGAATGAGATTAGTCATGTCGAATAATCGTGCTGTAGTTCCACTCCTATGAAAACTTCAGTAGATAGAAAAATAGCTTCATCGCCTGTGTTGAGAACTGTGGTGTGGTAAATGTTAAAACAAACGCAATGTTAGTCCCTGATCCGAATCCAACGCAGAGTACGTCTTTTTCATTTTGTCTTCGTAAATATATATCATTTACTAGCTTTTCTATAAATTAAACTTCATTTTCACATGAAACAGTTAATGACCTTCAGTCAGTGTAAAACGATGCCGGTAGGAAAACAGTAAACAACATAAGGCAGTGCCTCTGAAAGTAATTTTTTATCTTTATGTTAAATTCTGAATACCCTTTAATGTAACACTTGATGTATTATGCGACGTGGGCTGAAACATTTGAACTGCATATTGTGAGTTTAATGTAATTATTTATTTCTAGCAAGTGCTGAATGGTGACAAAGCGAATAAGAGTATCATAATATGTGCGCAAGTAGAGAAATGCGTAATACAAAATGTTTAAAAATTGATATCGGTTTTCTGTTTACTATGCCTCTAGGATATACGATTTAGCGCTAGAATGAGACATGGTGCTTTGGTTATGCAAAGCTAGTTAACTCTTTGCTCAACGACGTAGACTGCAAGCGCAAATAATATAGATGTCAACTAGCAAAAAGAAGGTTTAGTTATATGTAGACGATTGTGCAATTTGGAAATTGGAAATTTGTTTTAAGTTCCTATGGAACCAAACTGCTGAGGCATCGGTACCTAGGCTTACACACTATCTAATCTAACTGCAACTAACTTACACTAAGGACAACACACAGACCCATGCCCCAGGGAGGAATCGAACCTCCGACGGGGGCAGCCGCGCGACCCGTGGGAAGGCGCCCCAGACCGCTCGGCTACACCGCGCGGCGATGATTGTGCCTCAAGTGCAAACAGGCAACTTGAGTTCAGCATTAAGTTTCTATTTAGATTGCCGGAGTGACGATAACCTCGACAGAAAATACAATGATTGTAGAGAAAAGTGTACGGGATGGCCAAACGCCTCTGTCCCAAATGTAGAACATCCTTCTCCAGTTGTATATCTACAGCTGTTATACATATATTTCTTTGATCAACCGTGTGTTAATGAATTTGGAAACAGGATCTTTCACATTCGGATTTGTATATAGTACAAACTGAAGAGAGGTTGTCCCGATTAAAGGGCTGGCCACACAGCAATGGGTGAAAAGTCTTGCTGGCTTTAGTCTTCATGTTCAGTCAGTCTGACGCCGAGCTACTTCTTCTCTCTCTTTTTGTTACCAAGGGTCGTGAGTATGTGCATCCACTACCAACTGATCTATCCAACTTACAAACGCGATTCAGACTGTAAGATCTGCTTCTTTATCTCGCGTATCACTGTCCAACGAAAGTAGGAGTTACTAAATGTTACATTAAATGGGATGAGCATGCAAAATCTGCAGCAGGAAAAGACGCATAGATGGTTCAGATTTGTCTCTATCGAAGAGTTTTTGGAAAGTGCTGTGAATTTATAAAGGTGATCGCATACAAGACATTAATGCGACCAGTTCTAGACTTCTCCTACAGCGACGGAGTCCATATCAAGCAAGCATTCATGTAACCACCCGTAGAGAAAATGCAGATTCGCGCTGAAGGATTTTAACATTTCGGGAAGGCCCGTACTAAAGTGGAGTGGGACGCTAGGGGAACGTATACGTGTAGAAAGGCGACGTTGTCCATACGAAACCCTGTTGGAGATACGGTGACAGTTCTGGTGCCGCCATTGAATATCACTGATGGGGACCCTTAAAATGAAGAGAAATTAGAGTGCATGTATTACCATATAGTTACTTTTCCCTCGTTCATGACGGAAACGGAGTTGGATAGAAAATCACTGATACTGACACCAAGTACTCTTCATCACACACTGTAGAGAGGCCTGTTTAATATATATAAGTAGATATGTAGACGTAAACAGCTTTCAATCCCCGATTTTCACGTTTACATATCATTGTTTATTCAAAAACGTAATCATATACCTTGGGCATGGGTGTGTGTGTTGTCCTTAGTGTAAGTTAGTTTAAGTTAGATTAAGAAGTGTATAAGCCTAGGGACCGATGATCTCAGCAGTTTGGTCCCATAGAACTTACCACAAATAATCATACAACTCTTTTTTAGTGTTCGTTATACTGCGTTTGTAGTTACGACAATTGGCTCCAAGCCTTATCACCTCTGTTCGTATTAACTTGATAATTATTAATACCTCTCGTCGTTACTTACTGGGCCTACCCATCGTCGCTGCGGAAAAAGCAGTGTTCGAATCACCGGGAGACATTCTTTGGTGGATATCTGAAACCTTCGTCTCGCAGTTAAGTGTATTTCTCAGTCAACACCGACCCGGATTGCAGCTACATGTAACAGAATCACTTATGCACTAGTAGCTACTGTACACATTCAATTGCAGCACGCATGTTCTTACTATATGTGGCTGTCGATAGAGCATAATTATAATTATTTATTAAACTCGCAGTATTCAAAATGCATTGGTAGATGAAAAATGTGTCAGAGATTCAATTTTTCTTGGCACGTTGATTGTTACATAGACCTGCATTAAAAGTAGATTCGCTTTTAATCCAATAGGGATGATTTTCTGGTCATAAAATAAATAATCGGAAGTTATAAACCACACTTCTGTAACGCCCACATCCATATCCATATCCATAAAGGTGATCGCATACAAGACACTAATGCGACCATTTCTAGAGTTCTGCTCCCGCAACGGAGTCCATATTGAGCAAGCAGGCGAAAGTAACTCTGTTACGTTTTCACAATTAAATCGCTAAACCCCTTTCGACGAAATTTGGTATGAAGATAGCTTGAACCCCGAGGAAGAGCATAGGCTACTGTGTACAGTACAAGATATTTATTGATTTGAAGAATATTACACGAATTAGGCAAAAATATTTTCTCTTTGAGAAAGGTATTTATTCTTTTATTTTTTGAGTTTTATCATATTCATGGAAAGGCTTTTGTTGGTCAATATGATCTGCGCAATACGGTTCAACGCGATGAATAAAATGCTTATACAGTCCTCAACGTGTTTAATCCGTACTTCCACAGTAATGTTATTAAATGCGAGCGTATGTCTCCGTTACGTTTACGCGTCTAAACAGACCAACCGACTTCGATGAAATTTGGTGTGGAGATAGCTTGAAGCTTGAGGAAGAACATAGGCTACTTTAGAAAGAAAAATAGAAAAAATCGACCCTTAAGAGGGCGAATTATGACGAAGTATGACCTGATGGCTTCCTGTTTTTCACTTCCGTAAACAAGGATGTTCTGATAGTACAGTTACGTGATTGAAACACGCACACACGGGGCCCGCATCTCGTGGTCGTGCGGTAGCGTTCTCGCTTCCCACGCTCAGGTTCCCGGGTTCGATTCCCGGCGGGGTCAGGGATTTTCTCTGCCTCGTGATGGCTGGGTGTTGTGTGCTGTCCTTAGGTTAGTTAGGTTTAAGTAGTTCTAAGTTCTAGGGGACTGATGACCATAGATGTTAAGTCCCATAGTGCTCAGAGCCATTTGAACCATTTTAGCCACACACGGACAGGCACTCGCGCACCTACAAACAAACACACACACACTCACACTCACACAGACTCAGTGCTGAATTTTTTTCCCCTGTAGAATGAGAAATGTCTACCTACTAGAGAGCTTAACATGCTTTTTGAAAAATATCGGCATGGTACACAGACGTGAAATCTTCACCATTAGATGTTTGTATTTCTGCGTCAGATTGTCCGTCCCCTTAAGTGAGTGGTCAGAGCGTCAGTCTGCCATACAGTGGGCACGGGTTATATTCCCGGCCGGGTCGAGATTTTTCCCCGCTCTAGGACTAGGTGTTGTGATGTCCTCGTCATTTCGTCATCATCGACACGCAAGTCGCCCAATGTGGCGTCAACCGAAAAGACTTGTAGTTCGGCGGCCGAACTTCCCCAGGTGGGGACTCATCGCTATCAATGCCATACGATCATTTCATTTCATTTTTTGTGTCAGATTCGTTGCCTGTTTGTGAAACACATCTTAGTTGTAACGGTTTCCACGTCTTAATCCGGCTGCCTGTACTTTGTATCAGACGTACGATATCTTCCCCAGTGTCTACATTTCTAGCCTCCCCAACAAAGGAGTAGGAAAGCAAACCTTCCTGGTCACGAATTGTAGCCTGGCGTCTGAGTCTCGGAACTGGGAACGTCAAGCGGCAGTGCTACTTCTTGGACTGACGTGGTGCTGCAGAAGACATCCGGCCTAGGGCTGTTTACTCGTAGCTTCCCGCACAAGACACGTGTCAGCGCGCCTTGCAAGCCACAGCTACAGTGTTTTTTGTGTGCCTGGTATCTGATGCTACGCTTGTGTATGTCTGGTATCTGATGCGGCTGCCATCGTGTGAAGACAGCTAGTCTTCGGGGTGGGCACGTCAAGTCATACTAATTTGCTGGTAGTCCAGTTATCACGATACCTCATGCGTAGATTTTTCGTTTTTTTACGCATTAATTTCATCCACAGACTGCACGCAAAGACTCTTTTCCAGTTTTCCTCTGAGCTGTCTGAGTCGTCGGTCTGAATCTGCCTCACTGCGCGAGTCGACAAGATCGGGCTGGCACTAGCGTCCCACGCGGAGGGCACGGCTTAGATGCTCCAACAAAAGGTTACTGTAGGATTTGACCACTTCTAAGAGGTGACGCAGTGTTTGCATCACTGGACTGGCAGTCAGCAATAATTGAGAATCAAATCCCGAAACCACCTGTTTTATGTACACTTTTCATACATCACCATAGGTTGAGCGCCTTGATAGACTAATCAGTTTCAGGTACTATGCTCTCCCTAATTTGTGACGATATGACGCTAAATTTGAAACATTCCTTAGAAAATGTAGTCCATCAACAAAGTAGGTGGCTTACCTATACTTGAATATTGCTCATTAGTGTGGTATCCGTACCAGGTCGGGTTTTCAGAGGAGACAGTGAAGGAGATAGAGAAGACCCAAAGCCGGCCGCGGTGGTCTAGCGGTTCTAGCGCTGCAGTCCGGAACCGCGGGACTGCCACGGTCGCAGGTTCGAATCCTGCCTCGGGCATGGCTGTGTGTGATGTCCTTAGGTTAGTTAGGTTTAAGTAGTTCTAAGTTCTAGGGGACTTATGACCTAAGATGTTGAGTCCCATAGTGCTCAGAGCCATTTGAACCATTTTTTGAAGACCCAAAGAAGAGCGGCGCGGTTCGTCACAGGGTTATTTGGTAAGCGTGATAGCGTTACGGAGATGTTTGGCAAACTCAAATGACAGACTCTGCAAGAGAGGCGCTCTGCATTGCGGTGTAGCTTGGTGATGGTGCGTTTCTGGATGATGTATCGAATATATTGCTTCCCCCTACTTAAACTTCCCGAGGAGATGACGAATGTAATATTAGAGAGATTCGAGCGCGCACGGAGGCTTTCTGGCAGTCGTTCTTCCCGCCAACCATACGCGACTGGATCAGGAAAGGGAGGTAATGACAGTGGCAAGTAAAGTGTCCCCCGCCACACAACGTTGGGTGGCTTGCGGAGTATAAATGTAGATGTAGATGTAGAGGGTAGAGTTTAATCACATCCTCTTTTAACGTTTTAAAGCTGACAGTGATAACTAGGTTCATTGCGCAATCTTACAACACATGTATAACTGTTATTCCGATCGCAAGTGATCAAAAATATCTGGACACCTGTCAGTAGACATTGATAGTGCTGTGTCCACTATTCATCTTTATGACGTTGTGAACTCTGCTGGGAACACTTTGAACGAGTGTCTGAATATCTGTGAAGGAATGGCAGCGCGTTCTCTCTGAGGAGCCGGAACCGAGAAGGTAGTGATGCTGGATGCTGTGTGTTACGGCGTAAAGTCAAGCGCCGTCACGCCGGTCGGGAACGACAGAGCACAGACGGCTGTGAAGAAGACGTCAGCCAATTGCACGCTGACCGACCCCTCTCCAGGACGACAACGCGACAGCAGCGGCCTCTATGCGAAGAGGACATAAGCAGCGGGCCCGACTGGTCGCGGCCCAATTCTACAGAAGCTGCACGGCTAGCGACCTGAATAGAAGTGTCAACTATATTGCTTCACTTGTATTAGGAATTGTACGAGGTTGAGTCAAATGAAAACCTTAAATTTGTAATAACAAATCGAAATTTCGCGCCGTTATCCTGTAAGTTGGTAAGCTTGCTACAAACAGCGTGCAGAATGCCCTGTAGGTGGCAGCACAGTGCAGATGCACACATACCGTCGCAGTATCAGTATAAAGATTGCCGCCCCATTTGCGACTTGCACCAGGGAAGAACAGCGTTCTGTCATTCGGCTTTTGCGTAGTGAAGGTGTGAAACCAATTGAAATTCATCGACGAATGAAGGTTCAGTACGGTAATGAATGTTTGTCACAGCAGCAAGTCTACGGATGGAGTAGCAAGTTCGCAAATTGTGTGACTTCAGTGGAAGATGCTCCTCGTCTAGGTCAGGCACAACGAGTTGTGACTCCACAGAACATTGCAGCAGTTGAAGCCATAGTGAAGGAAAACCGCCGACTGACACTGCAGCATGTTTACAGGTTAGTCATGGGTCAGCACACCACATTGTGCATGATCTGCTCCAGTTTCACAAAGTGTCTGCAAGATGGGTGCCACGGCAGCTGACTCCTGAAATGAGAGAACGACGAGTTGATGATGACTAACTGAAAACCTCAGCTGCCGACAGGTGTTGTTGATATACCTCGATGTGGACAGCTGAAAATGTGTGCCCCGACCGGGACTCGAACCCGGGATCTCCTGCTTACATGGAAGACACTCTATCCATCTGAGCCACCGAGGACACAGATGAGTAACGCGACTGCAGGGTCTTACCCCTTGCACGCTTCCCGTGAGACTCACATTCCCAACTGTCCACAATTCTACTTATGTATTGTACCTTATAGACATTTGCCCACATACTCATTACTCGCGCACGCTTTGGCGATTCCCGTCAGAGTTTGGGCAACCTGTGCGCATTCGCACAGACGAAGGTCAATGGCTGGGTAGCCTTTAACTATATATACGTACATACGTAATACATATGTAGAATTGTGGACAGTTGGGAATGTGAGTCTCACGGGAAGCGTGCAAGGGATAAGTCCCTGCAGTCGCGTTATTCATCTGTGTCCTCGGTGGCTCAGATGGATAGAGCATCTTCCATGTAAGCAGAAGATTCCGGGTTCGAGTCCCGGTCGGGGCACACATTTTCAGCTGTCCACATCGAGGTATATCAACAACACCTGTCGGCAGCTGAGGTTTTCAGTTAGTCATCATTTATTCCAGGGAAAAGCTGCACGGTCATCAACAGTAACTGTTCTTTCGAGAACAAGTTACTGTCTTCGTATAGACGAGTTGATGCTTGTGAAGAACTTCTTCGGCGCTTTGAACGAGAAGGTGATGGCTTCCTTGCAAGAATCGTTACTGGGGACGAAACCTGGGTTCACTTCCATCAACCGAAAACGAAGAGAGCGACCAAGGAATGGCGCCATTCCTCATCACCAAAACCATACAAGTTTCGAACAGAACCATCAGCGGGGAAGGTTATGCTGACTCTTTTTTGGTACGAAAAAGGCGTCATTTTGGAGCATTACATGCCTAGAGGGGCCACTGTCACCAGTGCATCATACACAGATCTCGTAAAAATCATCTGCGGCCTGCAATCAAATCGAAGCGACGTGGATTGCTGTCAGCAGGTGTCCTTTTGCAACATGACAATGCAAGGCCCCACACTGCCCGTACAACAGTTGCAACAATCACAGACCTGCATTTTGAGTGTCCTCCTCGTCCACCATACTCACCAGACCTTGCCCCAAGTGATTTCCATATGTTTGGACCACTCAAAGACGCAATGGGAGGAACGAAGTTCCGTTCTGATGAAGTGGTACGGCACGGGGTGCATGAGTGGTTGCACGGACTACCGAAAGAACTTTTTTCTAAGGGAATTTATGCACTTTGAAAGCACTGGAGGACTAGCATTGAGCGTGGGGGAGATTATATTGAAAAGTGGTACCGCTTTGCACAATAAATAACATTTTAAAAAATATTTAAGGTTTTCATTTAACTCACCCTCGTATATACTGAAGAGATTTTTTATTTGCATGTCGCCTTTGCTTGTCGCAGTTAAGTATTGTCATTGTTCATTTCGTAATAAAACTCATTAATATTGTTTGAGTCTGCAGCTCGTGGTTTCGCGGTAGCGTTCTCACTTCCAGAGTACTGCGTCCCAGATTTGATTCCCGGCGGGGTCAGGGATTTTCACCTGCCCCGAGATGATTGGGGGTTCTTGTGTCGTCTTCATCATCATCATCATCATCATTCAGCCTCGTTACGGTCGGAGGAAGGCAACGGCAAACCATCTCCATTAAGACCTTGCCTAGTACGACGGTGCGCGTCTCCCGCATCGTTCGCCTACGCTCTGTCAAGAAGTGTTTCAATATTGGCGCTACACATGTTGGTAGGTAAGGTTCTCCAGGCATTCGTCGGTCTCAAATCCTTCCATCAGATTGCCACAGCCTATAGCGTGATTCATCATTCAGACTCAGTCGTTTTTAGTCATCCACTGTGCGGTGACGTCGGTCTTTACATCAACTCAAGCGTCACCTAACACAACGTACATAAAGGTGTAGATTATGAGGTGCCCGATCATTGTACTACGTTCATTTTAACTGCCTACGTACAGTCATTGTGCTAAATTGTAGCATTTTGGATTCTTTCTGCTGGATTCGTGTGAGTTTCGCAATCATCCACCGCTATGCTGGGTAGTTCCTGCCCAGCAGTACATGGGATCTGTCTGGTCTTGGATTAGCTGCGCGGTGGTTCCTTAACTTTTCCACTTCACTGGGCAGCTTTAGAAGGATAGGAATATCCGTGATAACTTAGTTACTACGGTGATAAGCAGTGACTGGTCCACGTCCGTAGAGCGCGAGTTCTGCTAACTTGGTTCAAATGGCTCTGAGCACTATGGGACTTAACAATTGAGGTCATCAGTCCCCTAGAACTTAGAACTACTTAAACCTAACTAACCTAAGGACATCACACACATCCATGCCCGAGGCAGGATTCGAACCTGCGACCGTAGCGGTCGCGCGGCTCCAGACTGAAGCGCCTAGAACCGCTCGTTCTCCTAACTGACCCATTCTGCTGTTGCTGCTGCTCTTCTGACAGCGCAGTACTTTTCGCCTCCTTTTATACCGGTCGGTCTCCCCTCGTTTTATATAGCGGTCAATTCCGCATTAAATAGAGAAGTCCGGATACTCTTGATCAGGTAGCGTAGTTATCACGTTGACGGTGAGGAGCACATGCTCATATTTGGGAAGAAAATTGCCGGTCGTTCCATAGAACTCGTCGCCACATTTGAGTCAGTCGAAGTAGGGTGAGCGAGGTAAATCTATATCTAAATGGCTAGACGGGAGTTTTCAATCGCATCTCTCTCCCGCCGAATACGAGCCTACTGTCTTGACTATTGAGTCACGTGTCTCGGAATGAGGACACTAGAGGAGCACGTTTGTCCAGAAGCCTTTCTTGTGTGGAGGACAGTTCGGCGTCAAGTCGTATCCGTGCAGACAGGACTATTAATATCGGCGCACAGCTGCCTGGGCGGTGTGCATGAGGTAAGAGGTGCAGGCGGGACCCCGTCAGCTAAACGGCGGCCGGCGCGCCGCGGTGCGACTACTGTGCCACCTCGCCCGGCTCCGCGTAATCCCTTGCGTAACCCCCGCTCTGCTGTCTCAGCCGCCGCGTCGCGCCGCGTCACCCTGTTATTAAAAGTGACCCACGCTGCACGACAACTCGCTACAACTGCAGCCCGTCTAGCAGCACTTTTAAGAAATCAGCAGCAAGTCAGCTGTCGCCTAAACGTTAGTAAGTTGGCAGCAATAAAGATTGCACGATTTTCAACTGTTTTCTTTCTTTTGCATGAATGCGTGGTGTCTGTTCTTTCAGACTAGTCCGAAAGAACAGACACCACCCAGAGGCCGCAGCTGTGATGCATATTATGTAAATAATGTAAAGAAAGGGGGAGAAAGGAAAGGAAAGGGAAGGAATTAAAGATCCACCTGCACCGGGAATTTATGCGGAATGAGCAGCGACGATTGAAAATGTTTGTCAGGCCGTGATTCGAACCTGCGGTCTCCGACATACTAGACAGTGTTAATCACAATTTCTCGGACTACCACGATACGTCCCGCGGCCGACGAACACTCACACCTGTCGCTGCCTATCAGCAGTCCCCGTCCGTGTCTTCCATGCTCGATACCTTGAGATACCCGCAGGAGGTCTAACGTAATTGTGCAACGGCACTAGAGGTGGTGGATTCACTGCCCATTGAGGACGTAGACGGGGACTGGAAAATGTTCAAATGTGTGTAAAATCTTATGGGACTTAACCGCTAAGGTCATCAGTCCCTAAGCTTACACTCTACTTAACCTAAATTATCCTAAGGACAAACACACACACCCATGCCCAAGGGAGGATTCGAACCTCCGCCGGGACCAGCCTCACCGGAGACTGTGGATAGGGGCGCAAGGTGTGAGTGTTCGTCGACCGAGGGGCGTATAGTGGTAGTCTGAGAAATTGCGATAAACACTGTCGCCGGATGGCGCAACTGCCTTGTAAGCTGGAGAACATGGATTCGAATACCGGTTCATCACACATTTCACACATTTTCAAGCATCACCGATGATTCCGCATAAAGTCCAGTTGCAGCCAGCATCAATAGTTCCTTCCCTTCGTTTTCTACCCCCCCCCCCCCCCCTCCCGCCCGCGCGCGCTCCGCCTCCAACTTCCATGATGTATGTTTCCTTTCTGGGCAGTAATGAAATGCTTGACTATGTTACAGCGTGTTGCCAAAGTGAGAACGTGTTACAAGTGTCGCGAAATCTCAAGAATGTCTGATCAACGTAATGCACTGAATAGTTAGATTTCGATGAGAATAATTGCTAAATTTCAGATAATCGGTTCGGTTGTGGACATTAATCCTCGATCATCCTCGTGTTTGTCGTTCTGCGGAAAACATCGCCGCCCTGAGTGATAATGTTGCTGCGGGTCCAGTGAGCTCTGCTCAGATAACTTTCTTAGAGGGAATGCAGCCGGGTGACGTCGCCAACAACCGCCCATATTTCCACAGGAGCAGAAGCCGCCATTTTGAAAGCAAAACTGCAGCAAGTAAGCTCTGTACAAGGGCATTTAAAACCTTGGTTTACAGAGAAACACCGGGAAGGTGAAACACACACACACACACACACACACACACACACACACACACTGTAAATACTAGCACCAAAACAATGAGGTAGCATTAACTCTGTCCCTCTTTTTTTTACAAGGGAGAGAGAAGGATTCCACGCAGAATTTAAACAAAAACCACCATCTCTATGTATAAGGTTACTTTCTAATTTAATTTAAATTGCTTCCTTAATAAAGCTGGAAGTGCATGCCAGAATCTCCGTGTTGTTATATACCAAGTCTACGGCCATATTGCCTTACGCAGGGACCATTTCGACAGGACTGGTCGTATTTTGTGGAAATATGATTCGGAATGTGTTTTTCGACCACCATCTAAGATCAAGGCCTTTTTAGGTCCGTAAAGGATGATCTTGGCTTGCGTAAGGCGGGTGTCTACCGTATTCCTTGAAGTTGGGGGATGTCATTTACACGTCAGACTATCAGGACAGTGCAGGACCGGTGTACAGACCATAAGCGTCACACACACCTACGACAGACGATCAAACCCGCTATTGCAAAACACTGTCTTGGCACTGGACGCCCTATGGAATATGGGGAGTCTGGCATGCACTTCGGGCTATTAAGAAAGCAATTGAAGTTACATTAGCAAGTAACCTTATAAATAGAGATGGCGGTTTATGTTTAAAACCTGCATGAAATCCTGCTGTCTCCCCTTGTCAAAAAAAGAAGAACGGGGTTAAGGCTGCCTCATCCGTTTATCATTAATTTCACTATCGATATCTTCTTGAAAACGGCAGGGTGTGCTCCTGTCGAAATATCGACGACGTCACCCGGATGCATTCCCCGAAGAAAGTTATTTGAACACTGTATACACCGTGAGAAGCTCGGATCTCCCAGTGAACTCTATTTCCCGACGTTCACAACAATTCGATACTCCCAGAAACAACATGCAACGAATTCAGAAAGAATATCTACAGTTCCGGGCTTCTAAAAACCAATTGCCACAGTAACTGGAGCCAAACGATCACGAAAAGCGCTGAGCATTTGCCCACGGGGCACTTGAGAAACAATTGCGTCAAGAACATAGTGTTCACTAGGGAAGCAAGCAAAATTGAAAGATTTAGAGCACAGAAAACTCTCGGGCGGGTGAAAGTATGATACGGTGCTTGGGTTGCAGGCACATTTGGGCTGTACTTCTTCGTAGATGGCGCAGCAAACGCTCGGTTGGCTAAGGTTGCAGACATTATTCGTGAAACAGCTGGTTGTTTTGGGCGTGTTAATCATTAGGTCGCAGACGGCAATTGTACATTAATGTAAATGGGCGATATTTTCGTCACACGCCGGTCGGAACATCGTCTCTGAACCTCACTAGAGTCAACGGCTTCATAGACCCAGCCGGAGAAACGCTGCACCTGTGACATTTTTGTCACGTAAGAAAGTTTCGTTTTATCTCCTCTAAACATACTAAAATTTTGCACACGTAGTTCTTTCACTCCTTCTATATTCTACACAGTAACGATCGTATCATACTTCCTCGGCGTACTCCTGAAATTTTATTGACGTCGGTCTTCTTGTTACGCTGATAGCAACCTGAGAGTTACATCTGTAAGGAAGTCCTGAATCACGTCACAAAGCGTGTCCGATATTGGGAAGCCCCCCCTCCCCCTTTTTTTTTTTTACTAAATGACAATGTGAAACTGTACTGATTGATTCCCTGGAGGCAAGGAACACGGAATCAATGTTGGCGGTGATGTCCTCAGAGTATGCCTTGTTTAGATGAAAGCACTTCGTCTGGCATTTTTACATTCGCTAAATTCCATTGTTGACGCCAGGTTCTGGGAGGATCGTAAAAAAAACTCATCTATATCTGCCACAATCATCTAATTTAGCTCTTGATTTTTTTTCCACCCTCAAATTTCTTTACATAGGGGTGCAGCGTGAAATTCAGGGGTGTCAGATTTGAAATATAGAGCGTGTCTCCCAATAAAGCATATATCAAATGGCCCATTTTGTCTCTGCTAAAGCACATTTCGTTGCTCTTTTTCAACCGATATCTCTTTATCGTTTTCATCCCGTTGGTCAAGAAACCATGCAGTATTCGCCAGGTTTGTTTCACTATGTGCGAGATAGCCAACCAGGATAATACCTTCTGAATTCTAGACAACATCAACTTTTATCGTTCCCGGAAGATGAAACTGCCTTCACTGTCCCTGAGACCTCGCCTCCTTATCTAGTTATCTAGCATCCAGACCAGAGTTAACGTACTCCATTTCAACGTTGTTCAACAAGTTCTCATAAAAATAAAACAAGAATCTGTGAACAGTTCAGAAGAAAATCGAAAACATACCCAATTAGCCACTCTTTCTACGAATTATCTAAATACCTTTATTACAGAATTAATAAGTCGTCTTAGCTACGATACAAGCTGCAGAGTTCGTTGAAAAGCTACATGGCAACCAGTAATGTACTCTAAACAGTATTCACTATTTATGAATATAGTTCATTATTTTCTTTGAAAATCCATCTAATCAAGTTAATTCCGGTAGAAGATAAGCAGCAGCTGGCTAGTATAACCGAGGGCACCGAACTTCTTTTTAACTTAGCTTTTTTCTACTTTACTTGCTCACTTTTAGCTGGTAACATCTTGACTAATATTAAGGAATATAATGACTATTGTTAAGACAATATACTATTAAGGGTCTATGATTGGCCTGTCTTTTATTAATGCATACCTTGACTCGTTCTCCTCCTTGATGTTATCTTCAGAACATGATGGATGACTCAACGAATGACGAATGACTGAATGAATGAATGGAGACAGAGCCAGCAGCATTCATGCAGTGTTATGAAAGCTGTTTAGTTTTATATGAAGTTGTCGGCCCAAGTATGATCTAAGGTAACAAACTGGAGCATGTAATCAGCTGAATTCTTTTTAAAACTATCCAGACACAGCTGAAAATTATGTTTTTACATTTGCTTTATGCTGCACCCATCGTGTATAAAGCATTTTCACACTTCATTCTTAATGTATAATGTACCTTATTCTCTGTTCTGGCGTCTATATGGCACCAATTGTTTCATTTACCTATAGTCGCCAATCGTCCAGTAACACATGATGCACTTTATTGGTGTCTTCATCTGAGGTTGCAGTTACGTGGCTACCTTCACGTGGATCATATTAAAGGTAAGTGTGCGCAGATTTGTTTCCAGTCAAGCAGCTTCAGATAAATTTGAACCAGCGATAAAGCACTCCAAACAACGAGTATTATGTTTTATAAAAGACATTTGTTTTAAAGCAAAAAAAGCTGCTATGGAATAAAAATTTATTCTGCTGCCACGCTTTCTACATAATGTAATCACAGCGCAGACTTGAACAGCTCACTGTTCCTACGTAATTGCAGTACATCTCAAATATTTATGGTCTATTCACCGAGAGCTGGGACGAAACATAAACAGTGTCACGTGAGCGACTACGCTCGTTTCCAGAGAAAGCATTCGGTGTTCACGTGATACGTAGGGGTGTGGCTGCCGAGCTGTCACAGTGGACCGTGAGAAACCTGGGCAACAATGTACGAAATAAATTTAACAATAATGTTGAAATAATGTTAAACTGAGTTCATTCTGTCGAAGCAGATTTATTTTCATTCAGGTTGCTAACAAAACGCTCCTTTCAAACACAATTAATTGTTAATTTTAATAAAATACCAGTAATAGTAATGATAAAGGCCGAAACAAGGTTCACTCTGTCAAACTTGAACTGTTTTCATTGAGGTTTATAACAAATCGCTTCTCTCTCTGCTCTATAATGCAGTCTAATTTCCACATTTGAGTTTCCACTTTTTCTACGACATGGAGGATGCACTTGTTCCAATCCTCTGCTTCTTCTAGCAGTACTTTCGCTTCCGGCATTTTGTATGTTTTGTTTTTCGCTGCAACACAGCCTTTGATTCTGTCCCACACTAACTTGATGGCTTTAATTTACAGTGGTACGGAGGAATTCTGAGAACAGTTTTCTCTGCATTCTTCGCCATTCCATCTATTGCGTATTCGTTGTGCGCTGTTCTGTGATTTTTAACTATATCTAAAAGTTCTTTCTTCAACATACCGTCTTCGAAATCGGTGTTTTTAGATTTTAGTCTCTCTGATATTTCGTGCTTATTGGAATTCGCATTGGGAACTTTTTCTTTTCTCCGAGATTGGTACGGCGCGTTATCAAGAACAATAACTGCATTTTCCTGAAGCCGATGAAGAACATCTTGAAACCACTTCTCGAAGGTTTCGGCGCACATCTCCTCATGATAATCTCCACTTTTGTTGGATTCGAAAGTCCACAAACCTACTTCAAGGAACCCTGCTATGCTGCCAATGTTTGCGATAATCAGACGTGATGGGCCCTTGCTTCAGGTGGATAATCCGGACTTGCCTCGTGATGACTGGGTGTTGTGTGATGTCCTTAGGTTAGTTAGGTTTAAGTAGTTCTAAGTTCTAGGGGACTGATGACCATAGATGTTCCCATAGCGCTCAGAGCCATTTGAACCATTTGATAATCCCGACAGAAACGCTTGTTTTGAGGAATTTATAGTGTTATCTACCCAGACGTAACTTCGGGTATGTCCTGCGTTCACCCACGTCTCGTCCAAATAGTAAATGGGTCTGCCCTCATCTCTCAACCGTTTAATGGTTCGAAGATAACGCCGCCTCCATAAAATGATGTCATCCCTGTCTATTAGCATGCTATCGCGCCCACACCGGACATATTTGAAATTAATTTCTCTCAATAACTTATAAAATGTAGTTCTCCGAAAATTGCCCAGATCTGCATCTTCTTCGACTGTAAGCACTTTGTCAATTGTTGGCAATTCGTTACGAAAAAAAAAATTCGTGTGCTTCGTATCGCATTTCTATCGAAGTCATCAACACTTACAGAAAGTTTCTGTCGTAATTTTCCTTTCGTGGGAGACTTCAAAGATTGTGTGGCCTTGTACTCACTTATCACACGATACACTGAAGAACGTCCAACACCTGTAGCTGCAGCCGTTTTCGAAACAATGTCACTCATCGACTGCTCTGGATGTAACAGTTCCGTTTTATACACATTAAGCACCATGTGCTTCTCGGAAGAACTTAATGATTTCTTCTTTGCTCGCTTCTTTGGTGTACTCAGAACTGACACGTCGGCCTCGCTCGCTGAATCCGTGGTTGACATAACGAGGACAGCCGTATGTGATGCTAATGAAATAAGTGAGTATATAAAATAAGAAACCATGCGATGCTATTCAATAAACAGTGAATGGTCAGCGTGACTATAAACACATATACTTACTCTAATAATCAACAACTAGCCTTTCAAGCGTCTTTACAGATGAAATTAAGATATCTTGAAATCGCCGCTGTACAACACCCACTAACGAGCTCTCACCTGCAACTGAGACGGCCACACTGAGCGCAGCGCCTGCGAACCGCACAATGCATCGCTCATAAAAGGCAAACGGTTGCACCCATCGCATTCAAACAAACAACAAAACTAAATTCAAACCTTTCTGAAACTTTTCTCGCTTACACTCCCACAAAAAATTTAAAGGGGAAAAGTTTGTCGCTTACTATATTTCGGATGATGATTTGGTAAAAGTTCTGCATCAGACGTGAGATTTTAATTTATTACTTCACTATTACTGACTCTAATGGGCAGAAAATTTGCAGATGTCATCAAAATATAGTACTGAAGGCAATTATAAAATTATTTTGCTGTGCGACACACAGTTTAGGAGATATGGCGTGTTAAATGTAGAGTAACGCGAAAAAACAACTTTTCCGAAAGCTTAAATATTTCTCTTTTTCAGTGACAATAAATTTTAATGTAATGTAAAAAAAATGGTATCGGAAGGTAGTTCTCGGATCACTTTATCCTGTTCAGGTGCCAAATTATAAAAAACACGACTTGCATTTTTTAATTTCTGAGGCCCCTGCCTTGTACACCCCTCGACGGCAGCGCTGTGGTCACGCGCCTTGCCGTGTTTGCAGAACGTCTCTTGTTTCCGTGATTGGAGTATAGATTAAGTGTATGTTTGAGGTCCATGGATACTGGTTTATACCACTTCTAGTTGCAAAGTCGTTACGTTGGAACAGCTGCAGGAGAATGAAACATTTATGCGACGGCCCTTTAACTTTTCAAGTTTATTTCTTATATTGTACTCAACGATTCCCCAAGAATAGTACCGGTGAATTTTCACGTGTAGCGAATCCTCTTCTGTTGAGTTTCCTAATATTTTATTTTAGCTTAGAAACATAGGGATTTATCTACTTGTTTTTGCTGTCCTTATTACTCAATATGCATTCAGTATTTGACATCAACAGCCATATCATTTGCTATCCACAAATCCTCATTTATGAATTACTGTACACCTCAACAGGTGTTACAAGTCTTGTGTGTTCTGTTGTGTTCTGTAATCATTTGCTGTAACAGAGGGTGTTTCTAAATCAAGAAACAGTTGCATAATTATTGTATCGAGAATCCGGAATCGTGAATTATATGTCTACATCCATCCTCCGGTAGCATAGTTACGGTGTGTGGCCGAGGGTACCTCTGGCGCCACTTTCTTTCCCTCACGCCCTTTCTTTTTCCACTCTTGTGTAGTACTTGGGAAGAATAACTGATGGTAAGCATCCGATAAAATCTTAACGTCTCAGATTTTCAGTCGTGCTCATTTTGCGAGATTTACGTCGGAGGAAGTAGTGTATATTAGCCAATCATCTTGCAGCATATGCTGTCGGAACTATCAGCAAACATCTCCGTGTTGCACAACGCCTCTCTTGTAGCGTCCACCTTTGGAGTTTATTGAGCATCTCCGTAAGGCTCTCGCGCCGACTAAACGCTTATGTGACGAAATCCGTGGCTCTTCGTTGGATCTTCACTATTAACCCAACCTGGTGAGGCTCCTACACTTGGGAGCAATATTAAAAAATCGGTTGATAGTGTGTTTTACGCCGATTTTTTCGTGGATGAATTATACTTTCCTGGGATTTTTCCAAAGAAAATTCTCAGCAAGAGCAGTCTCCAAAAAACTGTATCCACGCCCTCCTCCTCTCCCTCGCCCCCACCCCCTCAAACAACACACACAGAGAGAGAGAGAGAGAGAGAGACAGAGAAGGGCTTAGGTAGGCAGCTAGATTTATATAGATGGATAAATAAGGGGAGATAGGTATTGTTATGTAGATGGATATAGTTAAGTAGATATGACTAATTAGAGTAAGGTGAGGAAATTATGGATGGGTAGAGTGAGGTAGGTGACTAGGTAGAGTTAGGTGGATAGGTCGAGTTAGGTGGATAGGTCGAGTTAGTTGGATAGGTAGAATTAGGTGGATAGGTAGAGTTAGGTCGATAGGTAGACTTAGGTGTAGGTA
Source organism: Schistocerca americana (assembly GCF_021461395.2). NCBI lineage: Eukaryota > Metazoa > Arthropoda > Insecta > Orthoptera > Acrididae > Schistocerca > Schistocerca americana. The sequence goes on along the minus strand of NC_060120.1, from coordinate 673,424,169 downwards.
GACTTAGGTGGATAGGTCGAGTTAGTTGGATAGGTAGAGTTAGGTGGATAGGTAGAGTTAGGTCGATAGGTAGACTTAGGTGTAGGGAAAGTTAGGTGGATAGGTAGAGTTAGGTGGAGCAGTAGAGCCAGATAGATGTAATTACGTAGATAGACACAGTTAAGTAAATTCAGTTAGCTAGAGTAAGTTGAGTAGATAATGGATAGGTAGAGTTGGTCGGGTCGATAGGTAGAGTTGGTCAACAGGTAGAGCTAGATACAAGGTGAGAGAGCGAGTAAGGTAGACAGAGTGGGGAGAGACCTCATATCAGCGGTCTCGCACGCGGCCTCGGCCTCTGTCCTGCCTATAGGGGCAGACAGGGAGTGTGCTGTGGCGGGCCGGCCAAGGCACGAGGCCTTCGGTCGAGAGCGGAGTCATGGACCGGCGGCCAATAGCAGCGCCCAGGGCAAGGCCGCGCCGCCGGCCAGCCTGGATCACCGCGGCCGGCTGGACTGTGTCCGCAAGGCAGCGCTCTGCTAAGAGCCGCGAGGTCACTGGTCGAGGCGGCGGCCCTGCGTGCACAGCCTCTGTGACGGCGAACTGCGTACGCCAGCACTAGGAAGATACCGTGGAAGTGAATACTGTATCAGTGAGTCACAACTGGAATCAGCCAACGCATGAAAGTATCTGGGTGGAACAACTTGCAACTTGGAGGGATATTAAAGGCAATGTTCACATAAGCTCAGTCATAAGTAGTTATTCGACAATGGAAACTGTTAAAAAAAAATCTTAATATTTCGCATCTTAGAATATTGCTCGAGTCTGTGGGACCCAACGAAACAGGACAAACAGGGAATATTGCACGTAAACAATGGTGCCACAAATAGTCACTGTTTTACATCACTGGCGGGAGACCGCGGAAATGCTGAAAAACCTGAATCGTCAGACTGTTTACAGTTGGAGATTGACGCAAATTATCCCACGAAAGCCTATTTCCAAAGTTTTGAAGGAGCAGTATTAGGTGTAAGAGAAGAATGTGGAAAACAAATCAGCATCCTACGTATCAAATGGCTCAAAGGGCTCTGAGCACTATGGGACTTGACTGCTGAGGTCATCAGTCCCCTAGAACTTAGAACTACTTAAACCTAACTAAGGACATCCTAGACATCCATGCCCGAGGCAGGATTCGAACCTGCGACCGTAGCGGGCGCGCAGTTCCAAACTGTAGCGCCTAGAACCGCTCGGCCACTCCAGCCGGCTCCTACGTATCGCTCCTATGCTAATGAACCTAACTTTATTTGCAACCAGTGCACAACCGTAACGCCACATCGTTCTGGATTTACTTTCGTCAATGTTTCCTTTCCTCTTTGATGGTAAATGATTTTGACTCAATGCGATGATCCTATTTTTGACAACGACAGGATTTACTCGTGAGCTAAATAAGATTTTACTAGAAGCGTTTCGTTTTGTTGGACCGGAACCTGTCTTAACTGTCATTAAGACCAACGTAAAATCTAAAATAGCAAACTGGATCAGGAGGCAGGACCTACAACATTGGATTAAAACCCTAAAACAAACACATGGAAAGCTAATAATGTCGGAACCACATTTAAAGAGAAGTGCTGTAATTCAACTAGAGGCACATTAAATTCATAGTTGATCTGACGGCTTACCATGGGAAGTCCAAGAAATACTTTCACGCTACAGGAATAGAGAAAGAAGTCTCTAAGTGCAGAGTATGTGGTCCGAGGGATGAAAGTGCGCCACATTTAATCTTCCAATTCGAAGCATTTGAGGCTGAAAGACAAAAATTTTGCGTCACTAATTCATGACGAAATTGTGGCTAATGGAGATCTAGTAAAGGGATTCTTCCTACTCTTTAAGGGTACTGGTTGTCTTCTCTAGAATGATGGGTGAGATACTGAACAATAAATTCAGTTTCGGTATGGGCAACAGGGGACTAGGACCGCTTTTGCCACCCTGGTTAAATCACATCCAGAGGAAATATTTTGTTACCTTCTCCCTTCGGCGTATTACAGAAGTTCCTTGTACAACACACGAGTCTTAGGCTGAATTAGAACCGTCAGAGGAATATGCTGTCTGGTTTTTTCACAGGTAGCTTCAACAGCCAACAGTCTGCCAACTCAGGTTTCTCAGCAATTCCGTGAGCTCTCCCCAGCGTGATGCAAAACTGTGGCTATTTGAACCGCCATTGTTTGCTGGCAATATCCCCTGTTTGTCCTCTTTGGTTGGGTCCCATATATTCGAGCAATGTTCCAAGATGGGACACACTAGTTTTTTTTTTTTTTTCGAAACGGGCAAGTCAGCTTTCCAATTACATACATGCATTTGCTCACTCGCTCTTTTATACCATACGGTGACGAATGTCGTCCTCATACCCTTTCAAAAGTTACCAATAGGAATACGCCTTAATTATTTTGCAGCACGCCATTTTCTCATTACAGAAAAAAACTCACAAATGTACTTGATTAATGGGAACTAATGTAAGCGAATCAATGCAGTCAGGCAAGAGGACATGCCGCTTGTCCTAAGATTCAAGTCGAAGTGCTTATCTCCCACCAGTGTGTATGGTGTTAAGTATGCAATGGGGTAACAATACTGACCTTTTGTGGACACTGACAGTGGCGGAAATAAAAGGAAATACGGTGGAAACATGTACTATGCAAGTCATGGAGGTGGTGCAATTTTCAGTACTTTAGATCATAATAGACTACCAATAAATTTAGTGATAGATTCTGTCAGCTCGAAATCGGTCTTCGAGCTATCAGTGCAAAAGAAGACCGGCAGCGTAATGTCTGTAAATCTGTGCTGTAAGGACTTTAGGGATATCGTCCCCACATATGTTAAATAATTCTTAAACAAATTCGTCCTTGTCCACCACAAGTGGGAACTGTTTCACACGGCTTCAGATACATTCACACCGCTCACCCAGTTCATTGAAGCATTCGTATTAGTAAGAAATGAAGATAAACGCTTTGCTTAATGCGGATAGGATCCACAGTCTACAACGAAACGGCCAATGGATTAAAAAGAAAACTCGCCCGAATAGCCAAGCGTGTTAAAGCGACGCTCCCATGACAGGGAGGTGCACCACGGCACTGGATAGAATCCGCCCGGTGGTTTGCCAGCCAGCCTGTATGTGGCTTTTAGGCGGTTTCCCATTTCTCACTAGGTGAATTCCGAGTTGGTACTCGTGCCCGCCACTGTTACACGATTCGCAAACGTTTAGAAACCTTTCGCTCACTTTCACATACATAACACTAGACGCTGACAGTTTCGGGTACACATATTTCGTTCTTGGGGGAAGGGGTGTAATGGGGTGGTGACAGGAAGGGCATCGGGTTAACCATGCCAGATCTGTTACTAACCATGCCGACACTGCGCCGATGCGGGACAAAGGCACAAGAAAAAGAAGTAGATTAACTCACAGGAAAGAGTATGATGCAAGATAGAAGACAGCGTGAACAGTTTCCACATACAGATTTCCTACTTGGAGCGGGAAATCGCCATCTATGAATCGGAGAGCGGAACACAACACAATGCCTGAGAGGAAGACATTGAACTTTTATTCAGCCCATCGCAGCTAGACGGGCTTGATAGTCAGACAAACCATATAAGCACACATTCAACTACAGTCATTACAATGCGGTTAGGTTACGCATGTTACGAAACTCATTTGAATGAAAGTCAATATATGACGAAGTAAAAAACCTGAACCACATAATCCCGGATTCACGAAGTTCACAGCGCGACAAATGCTGCGCACAGCCTCATCAGGGGTGTATCACGCGGTAAACACCAGTACGTAAGACTCCAATATTTACATCAGATCGTCACGTTCTCTCTCTCTCTCTCTCTCTCTCTCTCTCTCTCTCTCTCTCTCTGTGAGTGTGTGTGTGTGTGTGTGTGTGTGTGTGTGTGTGTTAAATTTGACCTGTATCTTAATGTTATTCACCAGGAAGAAAACAAGACTTGTTTTAAGCGTTCCTCTCATCGGCTGGAACGGAGGAGTGAAATGGACCGCTACCTGAGTGACTCGGCGTGAACGCCGGTGTTGTATCGAAAGTGTACATAAAAATGGTTCAAATGGCTCTGAGCACTATGGGACTTAACTGCTGTGGTCATCAATCCCCTAGAACTTAGAACTACTTAAACCTAGCTAACCTAAGGACAACACACACATCCATGCCCGTGGCAGGATTCGAACCTGCGACCGTAGCGGTCGCGCGGTTCCACTCTGTAGCGCATAGAACCGCTCGGCCACTCCGGCCGGCCAGAGTGTACATAAAACACGCAGTTACGTCCCGCACGTCACTGTGCGGATGGCAGTCAGCTGCGCGAATATGACGTTGTAGGCTCCTAACTATAAAAGTGAATAGCAGAGTTCACATCACGTGGGAATGGAACACAGAGCAAAGTAGTGAAGCAAATAAGCATCGAGGAAGCTTACGCTACTGCCACTCTTTTTGGTCGTTGTTTTAGTCAGTATTTACAACGACGACATCGCTGTTAACACCCACCCTCAAACAACAAGGTAGTTTGGATTCCATTATGTGATAACGATATTTTCGTCTTTCTTACTAACAATTTCCATAACACTTGAAATACTATCACACGTTGGATGTTCTGTAGGAGTCATCTATTTTTCTGCATACAGCGTTTCCACAAAGAAATAAATTACTAGTGCCTTGAGAGTTGAAACTGTCAAGGTGGTGGAAAAATATGTCAAATTCAGACTGACATACCATCGTCGGGTATTCTGACGCGCTGAACATACAGGCTGACCTTGCACTCAAGAGAAAAAAATTCGTAGGTTTTGTGAGTGTTTTGGTTTATGGAACCCGTAGACCATTAATCATATGTAACTATCAGTTTTTTCGTTTGTTACCCTAAGTTTCCTTTTTTCGGTGAAAATACCCTCATAGCTGTGAAAGAGCCTGTACTTTACAGTAATTTCGATATTTAACGGATCTGGTTTCTTGTAGGTGTCTGGAGCCTATTTGCAGATGCAGAAGTACTGTGATGTGATTGTAGTAGCTGTGGAAACAGCTCATTAGTAGTGTCGTTGTCTCGCTCTTCCACTGCAGACAATGAACAAAGGCACGAGATGTATGCTGACCAATTCAAGAGAAATCCCATCCACACTGCTGTGCAGTGTTAATAATTTTCCTATTTTACAACAAAACACCATTCTGAGGTATTCAGTTCTACCCTATCAATCAAATCCTATTTTGAATCATAGTAGTAGTTGTTGTGTGTTTACTGACATGAATTGGTATTCGACCAGTTGAAGAACCATATATTAAAACAGGAAAAATCTTGAGATTATCTACTTTACATGCTTCTTAATTAATGTTCATTTTTTAAATGCACAAGACAAGCTAATTAAGGAATAAAATATATAAATTAATCAGCTTAGGAAAGTATATGACTTGAAAACATAAAACTGGAAGTTTAACTCCTCTATTGACTTTTCTCAAGAACTTTCACTAACTAAATGAAATAAATAAAATCATTAAAGCAATAAAGAAAATAAAAAATTCAAAGACAAAGGTAAAAAACTCTTTCAAGCTAAATACATTAATTTATCATAACAAAATCAGGGCAAAGTACCTCAAACTCAAATAAACCCAAAAGATATAATAGCAATCTTAATAGAAAATATAAAAGAATAAAAATCACCACCCAAAAAATTAAAGCTAACAACATTCTCATAAAAACAATGCTAATATATTTAGCCAAAAAAATAAGGTAAAACCACCTGCACCATATTCAGTATTAAGCCCTGAAACTAATTCAGACTCACTCTCAGCAAAATCAAAAGGTGTTTCATTAGTTTCAGCTAAACAAGAAGCAAAACAAGCTAAAGCTAAAGGAAAAGAAATAATGATAAACCAATGATAAAGTTGATGGTACATAAAATCAAACATATTAAAACTATCAATTAGAATAATTGAAGACAATAGAATTAAAGATAATCTAACTTCATATGACTGTTTGAGCAACAGAACATAAAGAACCTAACAAAGAATAATTTGAATTAGAATATAAACCAGCAATTATTATAGCACAAACACCTAATCTAGTACAGTATAAAAAACAAAAAACCATTAGAAAAGGAATATATGTAAGTTGAATATGGAGAGATTATTCAAACAGCCAACGAAATTATTAAATTAATAACAGGAGAAAAATAAAAAGTAAATAATTAGATATAATAGGGATGGTCTGCTCATTACAAATCAGTTCAATAGCATCACTAAGTGGTTGAGGGATCCCTACAAACCCTACTTTATTTGGACCTTTACGAATTTGAATTTAACCTAAAACCTTTCACTCTAATAAAGTTAAAAAAGCCATACTAATTAAAACTCAAATAACCAACAAAAGGAAATTCAAAACAAACATAAATAAATAATAAACTATCAATATTATGTGAAGAAATAATCTACATAAATGAATTCTAAATTCAACACATTTATCTGTCAAAATTTTACTTAATCCAACATGGAGGTCACAAATCCACTTTGTCATTATAAGCTCTCAAAAATAGCTACACTGTTATCCCTAAGGTAATTTAATCTCTATGATAATAAATTATGGATCAAAACAACAAACATAAATCAATGATATAATAATTAAGAGTTTATTTATTCTTCATGTCACCATAACAAAACATTATCATTAAATATAGAAAGACCAACAACAAACTATATAATACTAAAATGTTAAGCTCTATACAGTCTTCTTGTCCTAAAGATAAATTTAAGCCTTATGACTTAAAAGTTAAATTCAAAAATTTATTAAGAGACAGTTGATTTCTCGTCAAGTCATTCATTACAGCCACTAATTAAGAGATTAATGATTATACTACCTGTGCAAGGTCAAAATACCATGAATCTTTAAAAATCCACTCAGTGAGCAGGCCAGACCTCAAAACATTTTCACAAGGACATGTTTTTGATAAACAGGCAGAAATCAATTTTGCCTAGTTCCTTATAATAAGTTAACAAGGTGAAACTTTAATACAAACAAATATACTAATTCTATCATTATTATTAAGATTATTAAATTAAATCAAGAATCATAAAACAAAACCAAAAATAATTATGAAATCAAAATATCATATAATGAACTAATATGTAATCTTAAAAATAGCTGGTTTGAAGCCTACTATTATATTCCAAAACAGCAAGTTATAGGTTAATAACTTTAAAGTTTATCCTTTAAAGAATAAATAAGTTAATATTTAGACTAAAATATTAAACAAAAAAATCAACTTTAAAAATTAAATTTTTCTTAAGAAACTAGATATCTTAGGAAATGATTAACATTTCATTTCTATAAATAATTTAACAATAATTATGATATGTTAACTATAAATTATTTATAAATCAACCCAAATCGAGACAAGTAATAAAAATACTAAAATTTTGATGAACCATAATACAAAAGGTACAATAAATAAAACCTACTTGAAAAAATATAAAATAATATTTCATAAAACACTTACATTACCTATATACTCTAATGTAAAGAATCAATTCTACAAAAATACTAAGACAAAAACAACAAAATTTATTTGTATTAAATAATTAAATAAACAAAAAATCAATGTAATAAAATCAATAATCAAGATATCCTGATCTGCTCAGAGAAATTTTCAGTGTAAGTGAAATACTTTACTAATAAGTAATACCTTGAACCTCTTCCTAGATACACTTTTCAGTACATCTACTATGTTCCAACTTATCTAAATTGGAGCTACCTTAAAATAATTGCAATAGAATAATCAATAATGAGAGCAACTGGCAATGTGTACACACCTCAGAGCCCATATCAATTGAATAAAATAAATCAAATTACTGTCAAATCCACCTTCATCAAGAGTATTTCACCATCGAATCTCTTATAAAGAAAACTCTATTGTAACCCATCTTCACTGAACTATAAGCTGCATCTTGACCCGAAATATTTTAAAATAAAAATCCTGAGAATTATAACTCTAAAAAGATTCTCTGATAACAGAGATATAAAAACAAATACATTAAGTAGAGTAAATGTTGTACTATCAATCAGAGTTCCTCTGATTGGAATGAGATACCACCAAATTCTATGGGTTTAAGGACCTTATCTAACAATACCCTGCTAAGTATAATTAACATTTAAAATATTTGGGTATCTGATGCTAGTTTATTATTTCAATTTTACAGATTCATAAAAAGAGCAATAAATAAATTTTGACATTTTCCCTTAAAAATATATATTTTAACCCAAATAATATAAATAACTCTTGTAACCAATAATATTCACTTGTATCATTCATATAACCACAGCTGCTGGCCTGAATTATGCCAATACTAAATCAATTTCTAAGTCCAAGATCACTTGATAATTAAATCAAATTACAGCAAAAAGAACATTTAGTTTAACAAAACTTGCATATAATACAAAGAAAAAGTTAATAAACAAGCAATAATAAAACTTTTGGGAAATGTATGTAATAAAGTGTAAAAAATTAAAAATCAAGAGTGCTAAGAATAAATACAAATATTTCAAGAAAATAAAAACAAAAAAGAAATAATAAAAAAAGAACTGCTCTCCCATTCATGACCACAACAACATCTCTATTATATAAACTAAAGATAAATATGGTACCTGTATACCGATAAATATGTTATATTATATCTTTCCATTTAATCTTCCTTTTCTCTAAAAATAAAGAAAGACCAAATAATATAATAAATATATAGGATACAAATATATAACTTATTTTAATGTGTTATTAATATAAAATTAACTTCATATTAAGTTAACTTAAATATTTAAGAATTAAATAATCTATTCATTGATAATTAATTATATTATTATAATTAAAATAATTGATTATATTAATATGATAATTTATATTAAATATGATAGTTATCTATGTTATATCCAATAATACTAATATAAAATATTTAATTACATATAATTACATATTTTATAATACAATAACCTATTTTAAGCTAAAAATATAAGTAGCTATAATCCTTGGTAAATGTATGTACTAAAATAATCATTCAATATTAATAAAATAACACGATAAGTATGTATTTAATTAAATGTATTATATTAATATAAACCATTTATTACATACATATAAATAAAATGGAAATTGTTTGAACCCACAACAAATTAATTCAAAATAAACAAAATTATACACAATCTATCATGCTTTTTTTCTGGATCATTTGAAACTTGACAAGAAATAAGTTTGGCACCAAAAAAAGTGCTCTTGCACCATCATATTGCACCATCCCACACATCAGCGATATCAATGGCAAAAGTGCATCAACTGGGTATTGTATTGGTTAATCGTTCGTGGTATTCACCAGGCTTAGCTCCAAGTGACTTCTTTCTGTTCGCTGTCTTGAAACTTTGGCATACTGGGAAGAAAATGTCGTCAAATGAGGAAGTGATATATGCAGTCAACGAGTATTTTGCAGAGTTTGACAGAACCTATGTTTCCGTTGGGTAGAAAAAGCTGGAGGATCGCTGCACCAAGTGTATATCCCTCAAAAGAGACTATGTCGATAAATAAGGTAAGTTCTTTACTAAACAAACATTTCTTGTTTTTTTTTTTACCACACTTACGTTTCTGGCGGTTAGTCAGGGAACGACAGTGGCAGCCTCGCTGCGAGACGCAGGCCTAGCTGGTGCCTGGAGCCTCCAGCCGTCTACTGTGCTCGCATTTGGCAAGAGTGCGGGGAGAACCGGTCGTGTCGCTGACACAGTCGCTGCGGCCCGCCGCAGGCCGCGCGCTGCTCGTTTTGCCGTTGCGACTCCCTCTGGGCTCCTAAACTAAGGCTTACCTTGTACCCACGGGCCGTTAACGAGATGCTTAAAGCGTACGTAAAAGCAGCTCGTAAACAGGAAACTCGAGACGCTTATTTGGCCGGACTGCTCTTGCTGTCTCCAATCGCGTGCCGCTGGAAATGGCTCGCTAGAGGCCAGTAGGGGTCTGGGTTAAGCGCTACCTTACGTGACCGACGTGGTAGGCTTTACGGGAGGTAGTAAATAACTTATACAATAGGAAATCGTTGCTTCTACAAAGGTGGAGTGAAACATTGAAAACATAACGCTAACATTAGAACATCGTACACAAGAAGTGAGGGGACGACCACGTGCTTCTGAAGGGTATGTCAAGTAAGATTCCGAATTGAAGATGCGAACACTGTACTGTTTTCGGTTATTTCAGAAATACAACCATATGAAAAAATCGGGAACAAACAACTTACCCTATACTGTCATGGAAAAAAGTATTCATACACCGTGCCGAAACTGCAATTGTAACATCACATTTTAACAGCTGAAAGCAAGATGAAATCCTCTAAAAAATTATAAAAACTGTGTTCCCATATTACAATACAATAAATAATTTTTTATTAGACATAAAGATCACAACTAGAGATGAAATTTTGTAAAATAACAGCATGGGGTTTCCTGAACATACAAAAACATTCATTAAATTATCCTTCTCCGAAAAATAAATAAAAATTCTGTACCATGTGGCTTCATACAGTGGGGAAGAACAGTAGTAATACACTACTATAAATGTCATCATAGAAACGACTAACGAACCGCTTGCAGCGAGGGATGCCTAATAGGCGGTGAATGCCGTGCACACAGAAAAATTGGCCGCAAAGGGAAGGAAACAACTGTAGAGGAATGGCAAATAGTTAACTCCCAGTGTGAAAAGGCAAAATCATTTTCAGAAATAGCTGATATTAGTGGAAGAAGCCGGTCAACAGTGCAGTCCATAATATGGCGATTTAGAGAAAGAAATACTCTCATTAGTAGTGAAAAAGAGGTCGGCCACAGGAGCTATCGCGAAGACAACGCAACACGTCAAAAAGGATAGTCAAAAAAACATCCTAAGTTGACAGTTTCTGCATTTTCTGCACATGTAAATGATCAGTTTGGAAAATAAACCACACCAAGGTCTGTTCGCTGTGTTTCAAGTAGTGCAGGTTAGAAAGCAAGGGTACCTAGAAGAAAATCATATTTAGCAAGATGAACAAGGGATTGAGACTTGAATGTGCTCGAGAGCTTGTAACGTCTTGCTTGGGAAGGACTGGGGCTGACTATTTCCATGCGACAACATGAAGCGGTTCATTTGTCTACATGTTCGGACACGCTTCCCATATGGCTCTGAGCACTATGGGACTTAACTGCTGCAGTCATCAGTCCACTAGAACTTAGAACTACTCAAACCTAACTAACCTAAGGACATCACACACAATCATGCCCGAGGCAGGATTCGAACCTGCGACCGTAGCGGTCGCGCGGTTCTAGACTGTAGCGCCTAGAACCGCACGCTTCCCACCTAGTGCCACGTATTACGAATCGAAACTAGGAGAGACGCTCTGTCCACTGATAAGTCACATTTGTCTGTGTGTCTTCTAGTTTTTACGTAGTAGTATTCTGAAAACTTGGAGGTACTTTCAATACTCCTATATATTTGCGAAAAGTGTTGACTTATTTCCCGGTACAGACAAAATAATTATTAAGCGGAATTTTAAATGCCCATTCGGTAGAAACCAAATTAATTTCGTGGGATATCTGTTTTATTGATATGTATTCACAGGGAGAATAAAAAGTGAAGGTTAACCACTGCAGCAGCCGTGGCTCCAGCTGACTGATATTCCCGAGCAGTAGCAGCGACCCTCAGACGCTGCTGTTTTACTCGTTATTCTCTGTGTTTTGCTGTCCCTGTTAACACTTATCAATAAAAAGAATGTCTGACTAATTTGTGACTGCTCTATCGAATAACCACGTAAAATTCCGCTTTAAAAATAATTTTGTTTGTAATATCCCTAACATCCTCTAACAATATGCCCGTTCGATCAGCTCATGTGTATCAATATCTTTATCAAAATGGAATAGAGAGGGGGAAGGGAGGGGAGAGAGAAAGAGAGAGAGAGAGAGAGAGAGAGAGAGAGAATTTCATCAAAGAATAGCTGCGCTATTCGTCAATTTGTATAGTCTGTTGCAGGAATCGCCGATCGGGGTGTCCTTATTAGGATGTGGTACAAATGGACACTGATACATATTTAGATTTTCTGCGGATTTCCTAAATCGTTTAAGGCAAATGTGAGGGTTGCTTTCTCCGAAAAGGCCTCCAATGGTTTCCTTTCACATGTATGTCATCTACGCCATGCAAACAAACGGACTTGATGCCAACAGAGCTTCTGTTCTAAATCATCATCTTCTCTCTCTCTCTCTCTCTCTCTCTCTCTCTCTCTCTCTCGTTTTCTCTTAGCCGCTGCGAGGTCACAGATAAAATGTTGTCCATAACGGATCACTCCACATTGCGTCAGCATTCGTTCCTGAAGACGTTGGTGAAAGAATACGCAAACTGTGGTGTCACCGCCAGACACCACACTTGCTAGGTGGTAGCCTTTAAATCGGCCGCGGTCCGTTAGTATACGTCGGACCCGTGTGTCGCCACTGTCAGTGATTGCAGACCGAGCGCCGCCACACGGCAGGTCTAGGCTAGAGAGACTCCCTAGCACTCGCCCAGTTGTACAGCCGACTCTGCTAGCGATGGTTCACTGACTACATACGCTCTCATTTGCCGAGACGACAGTTTAGCATAGCCTTCAGCTACGTCTTTGCTACGACCTAGCAAGGCGCCATATTCAGTTACTTCCAGAATGTACTCGTATTCTGAATAGATAATATTGTGAATCATGTACCGTCAAGAGCGACGTTCATCATTAATGGATTAAAGTTAAGTATCAAACTAGCTACGTCTGCTTTCTGAATTCTAATTCTATGTCATGTTCCAGACCTCAGTCAGTATAGTCCTTCCCTCCTCACGCCAGCCTGCGTGAGCTAAAACGCGTGCATTTCGGCCTCCTCTAGTAACACGGTGTTGCCTCTTCTGCCAACACAAAACAAACGACAGCAGATGTTAGTGCACCAGAGGCAAACGTCCCGTTAGGCACAGCTGCAGTTTGACACACAGTGACGTCACTGTCTCTGTTGCTGCGCACAGAGCGGAGTTCAATAATACAAATGTGTCCCAAAAACTCTTCCCCTACTGGGAAACCTTATTCAATATTGCTACAAACGTAGTAGAGGGGCGGAACCTACACCAGGGTCGTATAAAGTTTCTTGTACAACAGGAAAATATATCAGCACGTCCCACGAACTTATTTGATAGGAGCTGAACGTCTATTTGATAGAGAGTTTTAAAAATCACAGGCAGGACTGATGAAAAGAATTCGTGTTAAAGAAACCTACCAAACACAGCTGTTAGCTTTTTTTATCTCACAACACGTGTCACTTCTCTCGTTGTGTAATGGACTAGTGGAGAGCAGTCGTATTTTACAACCAAGAATCGTTTTATTGCTTTATTGAAACGAGCGGTCTAAGGCTGCAGTCGTGGACTGTGCGGCTGGTCCCGTCGGAGGTTCGAGTCCTCCCTCGGGCGTGGGTGTGTGTGTTTGTCCTTAGGATAATTTAGGTTGAGTAGTGTGTAAGGTTAGGGACTGATGACCTTACCAGTTAAGTCCCATAGGATTTCACAAACACTTTATTGAAAGTTACGGAACATCGAATAATGGTTACACGTTCCTTCGTTGTTGTGGTTGTATTGCGCACAATGCGACACGAAAGTTGACTTTCAAAAAAGTTCCTTGAAATCTTTAGGCTAATTTTTTGTGACATATTTAACTGAAACGTCTGAAGTTTTATGGAGAATCTAGCAAACAACTTCGCATGCCTGTAGTAAAACTAATTTCTGAAACGCGTGTTGACAAGGACATATTACGTCATTCGATTCAGCAAAATACGAGTACTGCAGTAGTGAAACCCACAGTAGGATTGATAATACTTCCTTGTTTCTATCATGTATCATGTACGATCGTCACTAATAAATCTCATACTTCTAGCCCACCTTCAGAGTAACAGTCCGCGTAACAAGGTACAAAATGATACTCCCATTGTCAATACGTTACGGTGGAATTACGTAGGTGTGACTTCCAAGAGCGGCGTATTCACAATTACCGTACCGAGGAAACTGCTGGCAAAAGTACAATATTTATTCAGTGGGTGTCGTGTGTGTTATCTGCCTCCTTATCACTATTTATATACTATTCCCTCACTGGAAGAAAGTTTGCCAAGCTAAGTAAACGGGACAAGATAAGTGGCGGCAGTTCAGAGGGCCGCGCGGTGGATGGGGTATCTCTCCTGAGCGAAGTGACGACATTCAGTCTTTTACTCCAATTGTGTGGCGAACTACGTTATTTCTCTTTTTGAAGACACACAAGCGCATACACACACACACACACACACACACACACACACACACACTTTACAACAGCTTACACTCCGCGGATACACTTTACACACAATTCTCGCACATCTTGTGAAATGTTACGTTATACGCGGAGGAAGAAAACCCTTTTGCGAATAGGTGGCTGCATAATCCCCTCGGGATTCTCTATCAAGAGTGGTATAAGAGTCTTTCTTCTCCAGCTTCTAGTCGCATTATTTTCACTCTCCGCTCTTAGTTCATGAACGTGAATACAAAAGTAGCATCTATTTTTCCATCCCATTCTAAACTATTTTTCCATACTATAAGAAAAAGTTTCCGGAAATACATAAAAAACAGTTTTGCGTCACCCAGGTTCTCAGAACTTTTGAAGATAGATGTTGACTGTGGATATTGTATCAGGCAATACCGCTGTTCGATCGCGTCCGCATTGTTACTTTGCGCCAGGAAGGGCTCTCAACAAGAGAAGTCTCCAGGCGCCTCGGAGTGAACCAAAGCGATGTTGTTCGGAATGGAGTTGTGTGACAGGTTGCATTGTTCTGCTGGTAGATGCCGCTGTGCCAAGGAAAACCAGACTCCAGGTAGGTGCGGACATGGTTTCCAAGGATAGATGAATACTTGATTCATTGTGCCTTCCAGAATGACGAGATCATCCAGAGAATGCCAAGAAAACATTCCCCCAAAACCAATACGCTCCCTCCTCCGGCCTGCATCATTCGTGACGGTGGCTAGATTGGACTGTACAAAAAACTGGACTGTGTAAAAGTCGGGACTTTATACGGGCGCTGATGACGGCGCAGTTTATCGACCCAAAACCAAACATCATCATCATCATCATCCGGCCTGGACCCTACCGATGATTGTTGCAAGGTGTCTGATTTCAGACATTTCACGCTGTAGACGCCAACGACCATCAGTCCGATGGGAGAACCGATAAAGGTACTCAAAGTACCCTCCGCCACACACCGTCAGGTGGATTGCGGAGTATGGATGTAGATGCAGAATAAAAGGAGATTTACCTGTCGACCTCTCAGTAGACGTCCAGTTGCGGTATTGGCGTGCAAATTCCAGACTTCGTCACCGATGAACAGCATCACCATGGGTGCATGAGCCAGTTGCCTGCTGCTGAGGTCCTTACCCAGCAACGTCCGCTGGACATTTGTTGAGGAGACACTGTTTGTAGCCCCTTGGTTCATCTGGGCAATCAGTTGCTCAACAGTTGCACGTCTATTCGCCCGCACACTTCTCCCCAGCCGTCGTTCACCCATGTCACCTAAGGTCGTTTTGAACGTCAGATAAATCACTCAGTTTCCGCATTACGACTACGACTACACTGTTTTCCGCGTTCTCCCGACACTGTTGTATACATAGTTTCGCGTAGTCGACGCGTACACAATTTTCCCACTAGAGCGCGCCCCGCTACGCACAACAGCGCAGGCGCAGCGCTCGTCCGTCTCCGCACTACGAGATGGCGCTGTCTTAGAGACGGACCAAATTCTGCTACCGCCGATCCGCGTATTAATATGTAACGCAGCCAATGAGATTGCTGCTAACGTAGAACCTTTTCTCCTCGCGGATCACACTCGCGCAGTGACACCTGAACGCTCGAGGTATTATAACGAGTGTACAGACCTCCGATTAGTCTGCATTAGTCTGTAGTCAAGTTTCAGTCTGCGCCTAATAAGATTATCATATTCCTGTACATAGCCATGAAGACAAATGAATAGACACTTTGTCAAGTATCAGAGATATGTGAGAATAAGATTAACGTACCAAGACCAAAGGAATTTCAGATTGTCAATTGTAAACAGCATCCAGAATCAAGTTACGTAATGTCTATGCCTTTTTATTATTTTAATAAATGTGTGTGAAAATTAATCAAGTTCTGTTTAAAGTTGGTCACTGTCAATCTGCTACTCTAAGCGTGCAAGTGGCATTTCTATCTTCTGACCTAACGGCAGAAGACAAACACGCCACGATAAGACCACGAGACATACTGCTGACACTCGCCTACTTCGTTAGAGCGACAAGCCAAATAATCTGATGGTGTGTGTACGGAAGGTCTTACAGTACGCACACCACACTGTTTGTGCTACCACCTGCCGTCTGTGAATGGTTATTGCACATTGACGTCGAGCACAGGCGGTGGTCATATTAATGTGACCGAACAGCGTATTTTTCGTGACGAGTGTGACGTTTGTTCACTCCCGTCTTCCAGGATGACAATACCCATCTTTACAGGGCCGTACACATGCGTTCCTGATCTGTCAAACACTTAGCCACCCTATCGCACGTTGAGTGGCCCCAGATATTTATCCTATGTAGGAACTATTTGCAACAGTGGGTGAAATGTAGGTCAACATACCACAGTTTGGTAGTTAGAGTCTAATCGTCAATGAGTGGCTTCATCTGAACTCGACGTAACGCTCACTCTCTTTATCGCCGAACTGAGATGTTTATCAAGACAGGAAGCGGTGTTACACGGTGTTAGTGTGATGTCTCCTGGGGTTGACTACTTTCATGTCAGGTGAGCTTATTCACTGACGTCGAGGCAGAATGTGTGATGATCACTAAACACAGCCAAGCTCTGATTAGAAAGGGAGCAAGGGATGTAGTCTACTGTTTAACCTGTACGTCGAAGGAGCCATGACGGAAATATATGATGGCTTCAGGAGTGTCGTTTGCTTCGTGGTCATCACGTGCTAATCTCATCTCTCCTACTTCTCATTGCTTTCGTCTTCCTATAGTTTGCTCTCAATCCATATTCTATACTCATTTGACTGTTGATTCCATTCAACAGGTCTTTCACTTCCACTGAGGATAGCAACGTCATCAGCAAACATTGCCGTTGATATCCTTTCACCCTGAATTTTTATCCCAGCTTTGAATCTTTCGTTTTCGTCTTTGCTTCTTCGTCTTCGATGTATAGCCTGAACAGTAGGGGCGAAAGACTGCATCACTGTCTTACACCCTTCTTATTCCGAGCACTTCGTCCATGGTTGTCCCTTCCTTTTTGTTCCATCTTGGTTCTTGTACACAGTGTATATTACCTGTCTTACCCTTTACCTTGTGTAGGTCGTTATGTCCTATGAATGTGTCTTGATTTTTCTTAAATCTTGCTACCGTTACGAAGTGCAACATCAGAACTGCTCCTCTGGTGGCTTTGTCGTTCCGAAAGGGAATCTGATCGTCATTTCACAGATACACAATTTTCTTTTTCTTTCGTCTGGTACTATTTCGTTACCAACTTCGACGCACGAGTTACAAAGCTGATCGTGGGGTAGTTCTCGTATTTCTCTGCTCTTGCTATCTTCGAGATTGTGTGCATGATATTTTCCGAAAGTCTGATGGTATATGTCCAGTCTCACACGTTCTACATACAAACTTAAAGATTCGTTCTGTTGCAGCTTTCCGCAATGACTTTTGAAATAGCTGCGAGGTGTTATCGATCCTTTATACGCCATATGACCGCAAGTCTTCCAAAACTCTGTTCAACTCTGACTCTAATACTGGATTCCCTACGTATTTTGTATCGACTGCCACGTCATTACACACTTCCTCCGTATCGTAGAGCTCTTCATAGCACTCTTTGAACCTATCTGCTCTCTCTGCGTTTAACAGTGGATTTCTCATTACACTCTTAATCTACACGCCTCTTGCTTCTGATTTCACCGAAGGTTATTTTAACTTTTCTGTATGCTGAATCAGTCCTTCCGACTGCCATTTCTTTCTCAGTTTTCATATTTTTCCTGCACCCATTTCGTCTTGCCTTCGTTGATCTTTCTGTTTTCTGCGTCGCTAAGTGATTTATATTGCTGTGTGCATGTCTTTCCCAGAGCATCTTTGACTCCCTCCCTTGTTCATCAATTGAAGTATTTCTTCTGTTACCCAAGTTTCTTCGAATCCACCTTCCTTGTACCATTGTTTGTCTTTCCAACTTCTATGATTACTCTTTCTAGAGACCTCCAGTCTTCTTCCACTGAACTGGCTACTGTTATATTCCTTATGGCAGCATTTACAGCCGCAGAAAACTTCATACGAACCTCATCATCCCTCATTCCCTCAGTACCTCCCTTCTTTTCAAGTTGATTCCTCTGGACCAGACTTAAACTTGAGTCGGCTCCTGACAGCAGCCCATCTGAACGACTGCTAATAGTCCTAGCTGCACTCTAGATACAGGGCAGTTACAATTAAACTTTCACTAATTGAGCCAGCATAGATGGAAAACTATTTAACATATGGGCGTCCAATTTTATAGGAATGATTTTCAGTCTGGGGGCTGCAGTACCTGCGTTGTTAGTAGTGTTAGTGTCCTGACTTTCAGTAGGCGCCAGTAGTTGTTCTGCGGCGTAGGGTTGAAACACAAGCAGTACTGTTGCAGATGTGAGTCTGGACAAGATGAGCAGAATTTTACTCCTAAAGGTGTTATATCAGAGTTGTAAGGATAGAAGGTGGCGACATGTGGCCGTTAAACATTTAGTGGAGTGATGAAGCTCTCTGGGGCAGTGAACACTCACAACTGCCGCATTTGGGGATCGTTGTCGCCAACGAACGTTCATGAAGTTCCCTTGCATACTGAACGTGTTACTGTGTGGGGTGGTTTCACTGCCCAGTTCGTGACTGGTCCATTCCTATATCTTCTGGTAAACCTTGCGGGATGTAAGGTCGTGGTCCATGAAACTCTTCAGCTCCTAACGTTTCGTCCAGTGCTTCGCTGGACATCTTCAGAGGGGTGTTTCTCCTCCGGTGAGGAGAAACACCCCTCTGAAGATGTCCAGCGAAGAACTGGACGAAACGTTAGGAGCTGAAGAGTTTCATGGACCACGACCTTACATCCCGCAAGGTTTACCAGAAGATATGTCATCCGGTCGTGAAAGCCTTCATACTATGGTCCATTTCTGTTTGACGAACTCGGACCGTAAGTACCAAGGACACGCAGCGTGAACGGCACATGTTACTGTGATATGCCTCGCCAACACGTGATACCTGCTCTACGGGAGAGAGGTGCTTTGGACTCAAGTGTTCTGATGCATGATGGAGCTCCATCTTACAGCGGTCGCGGTGTAACTCGGTTACTCCGTAACACATTTGGAGAAAACCGAATCACTGGCCGATCGTTCCAAACTGCGTGGCCGAGATAACCAGATTTGAACCCGTTTTGTTTCTGACGGTGCGATTACCTGAAGGACAAGGTTTACCAACGGGACACTAACGCACATTGGAGGTTGAAGACGAGCATAGCAAGGGAGGTAGCCAACATCCCACCTGAGATGTTTCGGGCAGCAGTAGAACAATCTCCTGTGCAGTCCCAGGCTGTTGTGGATGCAAATGGTCGTCACATTGAGCAATGTTTATAACCTGCATAGCACACTGGACTCGCATTCGGGAGGACGACGGTTCAATCCCGTCTCCAGCCATCCTGATTTAGGTTTTCCGTGATTTCCCTAAATCGTTTCAGGCAAATGCCGGGATGGTTCCTTTCAAAGGGCACGGCCGATTTCCTTCCCCATCCTTCCCTAACCCGAGCTCACGCTCCGTCTCTAATGACCTCGTTGTCGACGGGACGTTAAACAACACTAACCTAACCTATAACCTGCAACGTAAACATGGAACGCAGTTAACAAATGGTACCCTCTCATGTGGAATTAAAATGTTTCTTTTAGTGGTTTATGTGTTATTTCTCCTCCGCAAACTTTTACAAATGTTTCCACACACTTTCATTGTCCTATGATCACTGAAGTAACGAAAGTTTAATTATAATCAGCCAGCATGTAATACGTTCCAATTTGCGCTAGGGGCGCTATGCGTCGAGCAACGTTCGCTATTTTAAAGCTGTTGTTCGTCGTGAGAGAGTGTGTGTCGTTCGGAAGCAAGGCGACCAGCAATTGCACTTTCTTTCTTTTACCAGACAAGCGATGTACAGCTGTTATGTTACTTCAGAGCACTGGTCATTTCTTCGTAACTAATCTCCCGCATGTCTGCAATACGACGTCGCTTAAAATCATCTTATTGCAGGAATTAGTTCTTAAATATCTTCCTGGCAATACCTACTCATCCCTCACGATGATGAACACTCATTCGGGAAGCCGTGGTCACGGTTTACATGCTAAGGATCTGGTACACTGTCCATCCACAGCACTGCACTTTGAATCATTGCCTTTTCTCCTCTCCATAAGTGCTCCAAGAAAATTTATTATATCCAAGTCATGCCTTTAGAAGTGACTGATTCTCTTTTACCGCTAGTGTACTTCGATGATTCAGCTTATATTTCTTTCCAAGGCTTGCCAAGAATTGAGGGAGATTTTAAAGAGATGGTGAGACTGTTCCAACTAAGATAAACGTAAATTGTAGTGTAATGACAGGTGTTTCACATACAACATCGAGCAGCAAGTCACACTATCCCTTACGCACTTTCTTTGAAGAGAATCCGCGACGTCCCGGTCTCAGTGACAGGCAGTGTGAGACACAGACGCATTATAGTACACTGTCATTCCCCGTAAGATTAAGGGGCTCCGGAACGCCCTATACTTGCAATGTTAAAATAACGTTTATAAATTACATCTTTCCTCACAAAGTATTTGAGGTAGGAAGTTGAACTTTTTACAGATTATTTATTGGAATATGGGTTACAACTTAACACAGGGATTTTACAAAATTTTAGTTCAGTTATTAAAGATGATTTTTTTTCAATTGTAATGAAAATTCACAACATTTTTTTGCAATTTTTTATTTATATATTCAAAAATATACAGTTTTTTGGAAAAAGGCTGTGTTAAATTATGCAGAAGGTACTGTGTAACATTTACTGAAAGTTTGAAACAAATATGTTTGGAAGATCCTTAGAAAACATGTAATTAGTATGAGAAAATAAAAGTTTTGGGAATCGAGCGACAAAGATTGGATTAACTTTTTAGTGCATTCCAGGTCCATAGGATGGATTATCTTCATCCTCTGCAAACTCCTCCTCCAGCTTCCTCTTGTTCCTCCTCCTGTTTACTCTTGCTTGTATTTCTAGACTCTTTACAGCCCTGTCTGCAGCCCGAAGGCGTTCCTTGTCTAAAGCAAGCATCGCTCGTTGTTGTGTTCGTAGATTTTGCTACCATTTTCTTCAGTTGGAGTTACTGCAACACTGTTCCATAAGGTGGTCATGTATGAACACTTATCACATTTCAGTTGTATTTCCCTAGCAAGTCCTACGTGCTTTATTATGGAGAGTTCCAGACCAACTTCACTACAATGAATACATCTTACAAAGTTTGAAAAAATTCCTTTCAGAACGGATATATCAAATATTTCATTCACATCCGATTCGCCCATAAAACATTCATAGTTTTCACTCATTGAACCAAGCTTCTTCTGTGAAGTATTTTCTTTCCCACTTTGACTGCTATGGGCAGGTGTACTTAAGAGGTTAGGTTCACTCACTTGGTTATCGTCTTTATTGTTTACAGTAATAACACATACCTTTGGCTTTCCAACATTTCTCCTTTTCTTAAAAGCCTTCAGAGGATTTCTAATAACTTTACTTTTACTCATTATTATACTTCAACAAAACAGAGACTCAAGAAACAGAATTAATTACGAATATTTTCGAGATAACGACAGAGTAAATAAACATGAAACAATCGACAATCACACCAGCGATATATACTGAACCATCACAGGTTAGCCACAACACATACTTTATCTCACATCACTAGAATGTACCTGATGAACACGGACGTTAATAATAACACCATTTGACAGCAATTTAACAGCGCCACAGTGGGTCACGCCCATGTAGAACACATTTCAAAAAAAAATTAAAAATAGTTGTAGTCTTCGGAATTGAATAAATTATATATCTATTAAAAGGTAATAGTCTGAAGATTCAGAAAACGCAAAAAAGTAAAAATTGAACTTTTCATGATTTTGAGCCTTTCCGGAGCCCCTTAATACATTAGCTAGCCTTGGTAGGTGGCAACAGAACCCTCCGGGTTGTCCTCCGTGACGCGGAAATGGTACGTCGACGCAGAGTGGCGAATACGAGCCCAGTCGCTTAGTGCCGCGACCCCCGACACACAGATTACTCGTCCCTGGTAGCTAGTCGCGGAACCAGAGGCCCCACCTTGAGGCCAGCCACTTACCGTAACGGCGTTTGGCAGTCATCCGTTTAATTTCTTTTGTTGCTCAACTCCATTGTCTCCATTGTCCTCATTTAATTTCTTTGTTGCCGACGTCAGCTGATAACTGTGTCCAAAACTAGCGTTTTTCATATCTTGACAAAATACTACACAAATGTACAGGCTACCTAAATCGATAAAACGACCATATACACTGAAGTGACGAAGAAACTGGTATAGGCATGCGTATTCAATTACACAGATTTATAAAGAGGCAGAATACGGTGCTGCGGTCGGCAACGCCTATATAAGAAATGGCAGGTTATCAGGATTTAAGTGAGTTTCAACGTCGTGTTCGCGCACGAGCGATGGAAAACAGCATCTCCGAGGTAGCGATGAAGTGAGGATTTTCCCGTACAACCATTTCACGAGTATACCGTGAACATCAGGAATCCGATAAAACATCAGATTTCCGTCATCGCTACGGCCGGAGAAAGATCCTGCAAAAACGGGGCGAACGACGACTGAAGAGAATCGTTCAACGTGACAGAAGTGCAATCCTTCGGCGAACTGCTATACATTTCAATGCTGAGCCATCAACAAGTGTCAGCGTGCGAACCACTCAACGAAACGTCATCGATATGGGCTTTCGGAGCCGAAGGCCCACTCGAGCACCCTTGATGACTGCACAACGCAAATTTTTACGCCTCGCCTAGGCCCGTCAACGCCGACAATGGACAGTTGATTACTGGAAATATGTTACCTGGTAAGACGAGTCTCGTCTCAAATTGTATCGAGCGGATGGACGTGTGCGGGTGTGGAGACTACCTCATGAATCCATGGACCCTGCCTGTCAGCAGGGGACTGTTCAGTCTGATGGAGGCTCCGTAATGGTGTGGGCTGCGTGCAGTTGGAGTGGTATGGGACCTCTGACACGTGTAAATACGACTCTCAAAGGTGACACGTACGTAAGCGTCCTGTTTTATCACCTGCATCCATTCATATGCATTGTGCATTCCGACGGATTTGGGCAATTCCAGCAACACAATGCGAGACCCCACAGGTCCAGAATTGCTACAGGGTGGCTCCAGCAACACTCTTCGGAGTTTAAAGACTTCCGCTGGCCACCAAACTCTCCAGATATGAACATTATTGAGCATATCTGGGATGCCCTGCGACGTGCTGTTCAGAATAGATGTCCACCCCCCACGTACTCTTACAGATTTATGACAGCTCTGCAGGATTCATGGTGTCCATTCCCTCCAGCACTACTTCAGACATTAGTCGAGTCCGTGGCACATCGTGTTGCGGCACTTCTGCGTGTTCGCGGGGGCCTTACACTATATTAGGCAGGTTTACGAATTTCTTTGGCTCTTCGGGGTATTTATATTATTAAAAAAAGAAGAAGACATTCCTCCCTCCGAGAGTGGCTCCTGCAGCTGTGACTCCTGCAGCTGTTTATGAGTAAAGGGTCAAAATAATAAGTTTGGCTTTCTCAAAAACCAAATCGTTTGCTTACGCTAATATATACTAAGCTACTTCTAGCTGCCGGCAGGGGTGGCCAAGCGGTTCTAGGCGCTCCAGTCCGGAACCACGCGGCTGCTATGGTCGCAGGTTCGAATCCTGCCTCGGGCATGGATGTGTGTCGTGTCCTTAGGTTAGCTGGGTTTAAGTAGTTCTAAGTCTAGGGGACTGATGACCTCAGATGTTAAGTCGCATAGTGCTCAGAGCCATTTGAACCGACTTGGGAAATCGTACAATGTTACAAAATTGGTTACTTTCCTGTTACTGTTTGTGTCTCTTCCGGCTGCTGCTCCCTGTTTTGCAGTTTGTCAAACGGAATGTCCTTTAAATATAATCCTCTAGATCCCTTAATGTATCACTTCATTTTCTGAATGAGCCCGCGATCATTATATTTATTTTGTGCATAAAATATTCGCAGTGATTTCGGACTCTCAGGAAATTTATTTCCTTTATTAATAAATGGGATGCCCTTGAGACCTCCCTATAACGTAGCTTTGCCCCTAATCTGCTCAGGCAGATAGGCGCAGATACTCTGCCCATGGATAACTGCAGACTGAAGCTCCATTTCAAACTCTTCTTGATTCTCTTCTTGGGCCATTCCTGAAAAGTTAATCAGTTCGTTCTCTACAAAACTGTCACGTTTATGGTACTCAGTCTTAGTTCTATAATATAGCACTGGAAGTACTATATTGCTTTAAATGTGTTTACTAATGTTTTGTTAGAGACAAAAAAAATGGTTCAAATGGCTCTGAGCACTATGGGACTTAACTTCTAAGGTCATCAGTCCCCTAGAACTTAGAACTACTTAAACCTAACTAACCTAAGGACATCACACACATCCATGCCCGAGGCAGGATTCGAACCTGCGAACGTAGCGGTCGCGCGGTTCCAGATTGTAGCGCCTTAACCGCTTGGCCACCCCGGCCGGCTGTTGGTGAGAGTGATTATACAGTAAGATCTGTATGCGTCAATATTCTGTTGTCCCACCTACAGCGTTCAGTTGTGATACTTGAACCAGACGCCTAGGAACCTGAGCTGGTATATCCAGTATCTTTTAATTACTTTGTGTAAATACCGTCTAGACATTCAAAGATTTTTATAAAAAAAATGTTTTAAAAATTTAATGAATTATACAAGAGTACTCCTTTCTTGCAGCATTAGAAACAAATCTCTGCGGATATATCGGTTGTAAGTCAAACGGCGTAGTATGGCGTGACTACAGAAGTTTCTGACACAGGTCGCTGAACAGGTTAGATAAAAATGCAGACCGGTCTAATATACGTGTAGTTGTGGGAGCGCAATACTAGTACGAACGCTATTGCAGACACACACACACATAAACACAGGCAGAAGGCTGTTGCCGCCTTTGTGGGTAGAGTCCGGCCTTGGATGGCCCAACAGCTGTAGGTGTGGGAAGCGGGTCGGTGAAACTGGCGTGCGGCGAGAAAATTACTCGGCAGCAACTCAGGCCGCAGTGTACTGTGGGTTCTCAGTCAGTGGGTGGAGCTAGCGCCCTCCCAAAGACAAACGGCAGGCCCTGGGCGCAGCAAATCATGCACTTCACAGAATACAACAGCCACGCCCGCAGATACTTCCTGTCTTCTTCCATTTCGCGTTTTACAGTAATACATCGTGAAGCGTGCCACCGTTTCTTATTTTCCTCTCTACCACACACAAAACTAGAGTGTCTCAAGACTTAAAAAAGTCAATTAGACTGCTGTGAATAGGCCTGGAATGTTATTGCGTACTTCGTTTTTGCCACGTTTTTGTTATGGTGCTTTCTTGTCTGTCTGTTCGGTGCAAATTTTGCAATTTATTTTAAACTAACTTCCCGATGAGCTAAATGCTTGAAATTTTAAACGTAGCTCAGAACTGGATGACCGTGCAATACTGACTCGCCTTCTTGTCTGGTGTGTGGCGGAGAGTGGTATGCGCGTCATTGCGGCTCCGCCCTTTTCTTGTTTGAGTCGCGATTGGCTCGCGGGAAGAACGATTTGTGGCAAGCCTCGGTGTGAGCTCAGCTCTCTCTCATTTTTATCATCGCTGTCCTTTCGCGAGATTCCCTTGGGCGGAAAGAGTATACTGGTAGAATCAGGTGAAGGCAAACTGAAATCAGCCGTCAACATGTCTCTGCTGTAATCTCATCAAAATGTCTGAAATCGACTGAATAATTTCGCATACACAAGACTTAAAAGCAGAAAATAATTGAAATGAAAATAATCGTTAATACACCAAGTTTTGGGATTTACTTAAAAATATAAAATAATCGCACCTAACTCCATATAGATAGCGTGAAAAATTGTGAATTTTTAACAACTATGAAAATATTTGTAAAATTTAAAACGAAAAACGGGGGAGGGGGGGGGGGGAGGGGGCGCAAGCAGTATATAATTGAGGCATCATTAGTTCACCTCCTTATCGTCATAAGCGCTATGAGGCTAGGAGTCTGTATGGGTCTACGAGAAATTACTTTATACTTTTTAATCCGATTTATGAATTGGTATCCTAAAAATCCATGTTTACTTAAATAATTATTCGTTGTTTAGCGAGAAGAAACTTTCAACGACATTGCAGAGATATATTATTAGCACCAAGATGGCAGTATTCGGGATTGAGACAAAAGCCAATCGGTCTATTGCCACAGCACTAACTGGCCGAAAAGTTTAAATGTTTAACATTTTGAGAGGTTCTGGAGATTCGCAAAACAAGTAAGTCGGTTATAAATCAAATGGTTCAAATGGATCTGAGCACTATGGGACTCAACTGCTGAGGTCATAAGTCCCCTAGAACTTAGAACTACTTAAACCTAACTAACCTAAGGACAAAACACACATCCATGCCCGAGGCAGGATTCGAACCTGCGACCGTAGCGGTCGCGCGGTTCCAGACTGTAGCGCCAGAACCGCTCGGCCACCAGCGGCCGGCGGTTATAAATCCCCTGGGTGCGTAGAAAACAAAATGTTGACATCCTGAGAAATGCTATAGAAACGTGAACGTTAAATCAGTGGTTCATTTTCCTAATAAAAAGCTTTATGTTCCTTTGACTCTTATCAAAAATTCCCATTGCAGAGAGCGAGCCATGAAATTGAGGAGCTGTGTCGCTAGTTAAGTTTCTCGAAGGCGAGTGTTGTTGTTTGGCGCTGCTTGATGCATTTCTTTTTCAGTGGTAGCTTCGTATCCTGTATTTCGAAAGTGAGTGTGTTGTGATATAGTCCTGGTATTATTCTGGAGTACCCCGGTGTCAGGTAAGGTTGGTGCTGCTAGAAGAAGCGGACTTTGCAAGGTTCGCTAATTTGGAAAGAAACCGGATTGTTTCCATGCAAACGGGCGTTTGGTATGGTGTGGCTAAGTTGACACTCGTGGTCTTTTTATGAAAATATTTTATTATGAAAGCATTTTTAAAGCTAAGTCTATGAAAATTTAAATTTGGCTTCTCAGTTAGAAATAAAACAAATACGTGTTCCACTGTTTTTGGAAATTCAACCACTGTGGGAATGAAACGGGGAATGAAAGTTTTTATGGAAATATTTCATTGCGCAAGCATTTTTGTTACTAAATCCACGAAAATTTGTATTTGGCTTCTCTGTTAGAAATAAAACATTCAATGGTTTTGGAAATTCAACCCCTAAGGGTGTGAAATAGGGGGTGAAACGTTTTATAAAAATATTTCATTGCGAAAGCAGTTTTAAAGCTAAATCTTTGAAAATTGGTGTTTGGCTTCTTGGTTAGAGATGAAAAGTGTATGTTTCACTGTTTTTGGAAATTCAACCCTTAAGGGGGTGAAATAGGGTCACACTGATAAACTCATTCCTCATCTCCCAGCCCAAACCGCTAAGGATAGAAACTTGAAGTTTGGAGAGGATATGGATCTTATATTGTAGGTATCGTTTAAGAAGGGATTGTCCGAAATTCCACTCCTAAGGGTGTGAAATAGTGGATGAAAGGCATTTTGAAAGTATGTCACTATTAAGGGAATTTTGAAACTAGAATTACGAAAAACTGGTATTCGGTTTCTCAGTCAGAAAATAAAAGATATGTGTTCCGGCATTTTTGAAAATTCAACCACTAACGGTGAAAACGGTGATGAATTTTCTAAAATAAATCATTACTAAAGAAATGCTAAAGGATTTTAAGGCTACAGGGTTGCCCGGAAAGTAATGCACCGCATTTTTTCTTCAACAACTCTTTATTGAACATAATGAGAATTACACACACGAAAGAATGGTGTTTCATCTACACACCCTATTTTTCCACGTAACATCCATCCCGCTCTGTGGTCTTCCTCCAGCGCGAAACAAGGGCGTGTATGCCCTGTCGGTATCAATCCTTGTCCTGGTGGCGGAGCCAGTACTTCATTGTGTCAGTCACCTCCTCATCATCCTCGAAAAGTCTTCCACGAATGGCGTCGTTTAACGTTGTAAACAAGTGGGAATCTGAGGGGGCTATGTCAGGGCTGTCAGGTGTGATGGTGGATGGTCTCCTGGACCGCTGCAAATCGTGTAGCTCCGCCGAAACGCCTTCTGGTGACCTCACCCTCCATTGGTAGCAACTAACTGTACTCCATAGACTTTGCATAAGCGTTTGTGAATATTCCCCACAGTTTCATTCTCTACAGTGAGAAATTCAATGACGGCATCTTGCTTGCAACTTATATCACATACAGACGCCATTTTCAAGCTGCCCTGCAGCTACGCTATCTATCGGAAGTGACGGAAACTCGCTCAGGAGACTTCAAATAATACATACGTAACGTTTCGCATTTCTAGCATTGTCTTCATCTGAGAAAAAAGAAATGCGGTGCATTACTTTCTAGGCAACCCTCGTACATCTGTGACAATATTGGTATTTGAGTTCTCGGTCAGAAATTTAAAAAATACGCGTTTCAATGCTTCTGAAAATTCAACCCATAAGGGAGAGCAATAGGGGACGGCAATTTGTAAGAAATATTTCTTTACATTAAAAAAATTTAACTCTAAATTTATGAAAATTGGTAATTCACTTCTTGGTTAGATTTAAAGAAATACTTTTTAGGGGATGAAAGTTGCAATGGAAATATCTCCACAAGAACGCAAAAGGCATTATTAACAAAAAAATTTGGACTCTAGCTACCAGAATCACTTTTTGACCAGAAATACGTTCGGAAAGATCATGCTTATATGGTCTTAATTAGAGTGAAAAACTTAGACGGTGTTGCAGTCTGTGAACAACCCAAAAATTCTATTAAATAGAAACAAAACCACTGCAGGCCTTACATTCTACACACTGGACTCGCATTCAGGAGACGACGGTTCAATCCCGCTTCTGACCATTTTGATTTAGGTTTCCCGCCATTTCCCTAAATCGCTTCAGGAAAATGCCGGGATGGTTCCTTTGAAAGGGCACGGCCGACTGCCTTCCCCATCCGTCCCTAATCCGATGAGACCGATGACCTCGCAGTTTGGTCTCTTCCCCCAAATCAACCCAACTTACATTCTACGCGAGCGAAGCGGTGGGCATTAAGCAAGTACTATATATTTTAAAAAGTAGTTATATAACGTGTGGACAGTTAACCCATCGTTCGTCCGTCTTGCACCATCCTGTACCTTGAAACAGAAGGATGTCTTTTGTTACAGAACATGTGACATTTGCTAATTAACTGAGTTTCATTAATGTTTTAATAATTCCACTTGTCTTGAAAATAGAATTTTGTTCCAATAGCTTCAGTTTCAAAATCTGCTTAACTTGTAACTAGTTCTGCTTCATTTGATTTTATTTGCTGATTATTGGTGTTTAGCAGAGTAATAGTATAACAGAAAGACGACTGAATACAGTATTGACAAGATTTTCTCGATTGTGACGATTTTAAATTTCAGTAGAATATTTGTTCTAACGTAGATGACCATGTTGTTACTTGAAACAAAAATCATTAATTTTCTGGAGTAAATTTTGTAATTTCAAAAAAAGAACTGAAGTACATAAAAAGTGAATGTCGTCACTTAAAAATAGAATAAGAAAATATGTTAAACTTATATTACAGGGCCGATCAGAGGCAAAAGACTGAAAAGTGTTCCGCGGTACAACATTCTCCCCTACTTTCAACTCTGTTGTCAAAATACACCACATGTAATAACTAGGTAATCTTCCTGCAAATCGGATGTTTGATATCCTGTTGAGCGAAATACATTTGGAGACTAATGTACCATCGCAGAGAAATACGCATAGGCTTGAACTCGACGTGTTACAGTAAATGGAACAATTTCTATATTCTTTTATGCGAAAAAGAGGCGGTTCCTTAGAGTCCTGTTACTACTCGCTCTTTCTTCTCCCTAGGTACATCTAGATGGATACACTGCAAATCACATTCAAGTGTCTGGCAGAGGTACATGTAAGATAGCCACTTTTGTAGCTTTAAGTTAATTATGAAAAATAATCTTGTTATTTAGTTAAAATGGCTTACTATTTATTGACTACGCACCTTAAATATCACTAATTGCCTGTGCTTTAATTTCGCTGGGAAGCGTAAGTTTGGTGACGTGAGGATTATGCGCCATCAACGTGCTATCATATGCATGTCTGCATCATTTCTCTTAGAACCTGCAGTCTAAATTGTTTGTTATTTGAAGTCCAATTATTCTTGCTGTCCACTGCTACATATTGCATCGCATTGCGCTGCGTCTGAACTCGGTCGAGCACCACCCAACTTATCGCCCACCTGCACCGATCCCTGCGCCTTGTTTCATAACAAAGGGAAGAATAGTGGTAACAACGCGCAGCTTACGTTTATGTGAGGAGTCTGCTCAAATCATATCTTAACTGCAAACTAAACTTACTCTTTTACACTCCCGCTTTACCTGTTGTTGCTCGTTTCACCTCGAACACTTAGCATGCAGAGGTAAAATGTAATCTAGCATTCGATCAATATTTTAATTCCCCACGGACATCCTTTATTTTAAGGAGCGACACTACATAAAACTGGTAGGAAGTACATGATTAGAAATATCAGATATGTAAAAATTTATTAAAAATGTATTTTGCAGTTTAATGTCAGTTTATACTTGATATTTGCTTAATTCAGTAGTAATTGTTATCACCGGTGGTGGCATGTCTGAACAAATGAAGGCAAATTTGTTAATGAGACATGTGAATTGTTTACGACACTTGATTTTACCAGCTACACATGCTTAATTTTATGCCTAATTTAGTACCTAATTTGTGGAAGACTGCTGAAACCCTTAGCCTTGGTTTGCACAACAATGGGACACATGAGTAAAGGTTACGTTAACTAAATCAATATCTATTCTCTGATGACTCCACCAATATCGAAAACAACTTTGAGTTTTGCTAAGACACAGCAGAATTACCACCGTTTTTCGCACAGGTTTCATTCCGCTCTAATACAGAAATCTGGACCATCCGAATTAACAGGCTCACGTTGGCACAAAATCGCATAGTCGTTTCTTGTGCGTTCTAGTGACACTTTGTTGCTGCCATGTTGTAGTTAGGCAACAAAAATTTACGAGTTAGGCGCTTTTCGGTAGACGCATATACGAGGATGTGGTGAAAAGTAATGTCTCAGAATTTTTTCTATGAAAACTCTTCAAGCTTTTTAAGTAAAATAAAGTTATTAACATTCTACATCTTTATTCTTCCTGTCTACAGGTTTATTTCTCAACATATCCTGGCGACGAACACATTTCTCCTAACGAGACACTAGTTTGTTGTACCGTCGCTGTAGAATCTTTGACTTTGTTGACGGAGCTACAACCTCACCTCTGTTTGTGACGCTTCATCACTATCAAAGTGAAGTCCTCGAAGGAGTTCTTCAAGTTTTCGAAAGGGATGAAAATCAGATGGAGCCAAGTCGGTGGTTGTCCGGTTACGATGAACCCAAGGAGTCTGATTGTTGCAGATGTCTCAGTGGTCATGTGTGGTCCGGCATTGTCTTGCTGAAGTGGAGGGTGCTCCGTGTGTGGACGAACTCTTCAAATTCGAAACACTATACAACACGCTGTTTCCCAAGCACCAAGATAGTTGTGTTACACACCGCCATGTTACACGTTACAATTCAGAGCCCTCTAGCGGCGGAGGGCTGGAAATGTGTATACACGAAGAATAAAGTTGTAGACTGTTAATAATGTCTGTTTTATTCAAAAAGCTTTAAGAGTCTTCACACAAAAAATTCAATTACTACGTCTGAGTGACGTCGAGATGCCGTTGTCAGCAACGATGCAGAGATAGGAAGTGCGAGTACCTTTAACGAGCGCACACAGACAGCAGCAGTTCGTCAGCCACTTTAGGGAGATACTGCTGGTGCGACAATTGATCTTGTCTCGCTGGTCACTAGGGTACTGCCAAGCTCTGTTACTACTACTCCCCATGCCAAAGAGCGGAGAAAGGTGATCCGGATTTGCCAATTAATGTCCCCTTCACCGACTGTGGTGTAATTACGTCTCGTAACGAAGTCGCATGTGTTGCGACATGTCTGGGCAACGTGGACACCGACAGCGAATGTTCTTCAGCACACGGGACAAAGAATTAGTCACCCCGAGGAGAAACCACGCTAAAATCTCCTAAACCGTCTCTAGCCTTGATAATGGCGCCATTGACGCCAAAAAGGATGCCCCAAGGTTTCTTCGGCATGCTGTATCCAGATGACGTCACTCATTGATGATAAGCTCCCTTAGAGCTACCGAATTGCCGTGGTATGGATTTCTCAGGTTACCTTTCATTAGGAACGTGGCTGTACTCAGCGCCTGTGATATGATTTACAAATTATAGAGCACAGCACTCAGTCGTACTTTTTTGCCGGTTTTATTCGGCAACTCTAGATTTCGGCTAGTGCCTAGCCACTATCAACGCCCGAACAACAGAAGACTGATATGCATTGATACTATGAAACAGTGGTGTGTAATCTAATGTGTAAGCCACATAGGTTATGCCACGAGTTGTAGCGTTTTACAGTATCGCCTGACCACTTAGTTCTTGTATTTTTTAGCATTGACAATGGCTAGGCACTAGCCAAAATCTAGATTTGCCGAATAGAACCTGCAAAACAGGACGACTTTTTCCTGTGATCTATCATTTGTAAAATATGGACTTCTGTCAGCGGCTCAGAAAAGAGTTCAATATGTAGGATCAAAAATTTTTGACCATTTTCCCAATAAAATAGAATGTCTGGTAGGGTGCAAAGCAAGTTTTAACTCTAACATAAAAATCATTTCTTCTAGACATGTCCTTCTATTCCATGAACGAATTTTTACATACATCTGGCAGTCTGTAAAAAAACCTAGTTTCTATGTGTTTTCACAGGCTTAGCATTAAAAATATTCATTATTGGTAACACTAATCTGTAAGCTAACTCTTTCCCTACCATTTCGACGAAATAATCGTTCAAACATCAAAGGAACATGTAACTAACTACATTGTCCCCGTTAGTACATGGGTGGGTGACCGCCTTTGGACACCAGGGGCCATTGGCTCAGGGACACGCAAGTCAATGAAGTGGCCTCCGATTAAAAGATCTACACCAGGCTACTGAGCCATACGACACTACACTGAGACGACAAAAGTCATGGTACAGCGATGTGCACATGAAGATGGCGGTAGGATCGCCTACACAAGGTATAAAAGGGCAGTGCATTAGTGGAGCTGTCATTTGTACTCAGGCGATTCATGTGAAAAGGATGGAAGTTAACAGACACTGAACTTGGAATGGTTGTTGGAACTAGACGCATGGGACATTCCATTTCAGAAATCGTTTGTAAATTTAGTATCCCGAAATGCACAATGTCAAGAGTGTGCTGAGAATACCAACTTTTCAGGCTTTACCTCTCACCCCGGACCAGGCACCGTCTGACGGCCTTCACTTAACGATCTAGAGCAGCGGCGTTTGCGTAGAGTTGTCAGTGCTGAGAGACAAGCAACACTGCGTGAAACAACCGCAGAAATCAATGTGGGAAGCACGGCGAAATCATGCGTTAGTAGAGTGCGGCGGAATTTGGCCTTAATGGGCTATGGCAGCAGACGACCGACACGAGCGCCTTTGCTAACAGCACGACATCGCCTGCAGTGCCTCTCCTGGGCTCGTGACCACATCGGTTGGACCCTAGACGATTGGAAAACCGTGACCTGGTCCCATGAGTCCCGATTTCATTTGGTAAGAGCTGATGGGAGGGTTCGAGCGTGGTGCAGATTACACGAAGCCATGAACCCAAGTTGTCAACAAGGGACTATGCAAGCTAGTTGTGGCTCCATAACGGTGTAGGCTGTGTTTACATGGAATGGACTGGGTCCTCTGATCCAACTGAACTGATCATTGACCGGAAATGATTATGTTCGGCTGCTTGGAGACCACCGGCAGCGATTCACGCACTTCATGGAATTTTTATGGATGACAATGCACCATGTCACTTGGCCGCAGTTGCTCGCGATTTGTATGAAGAACATTTTGGATAGTTCGAGCGAATGGTTTATACATCCAGATCGCCCGACATGTATCCCATTAAACGCACAAAACCCTTCACCAGCAACAATTCAACAATTATGGATGGATATAGAGGCAGCATGGCTGAATATATCTGCATTGGATTCCAACGTCTTGATCAGTCCATGCCACGTCGAGCAGCTGCAGGGAAAAAGAGGCTCCGGCCGCTGTGGCCGAGCGGTTCTAGGCACTTCAATCCGGAACCGCGCTGCTGCTACGGTCGCAGGTTCGAATCCTGCCTCGGGCATGGATGTGTGTGCTGTCCTTAGGTTAGTTAGGTTTAAGTAGTTCCAAGTCTAGGAGACTGATGACCTCAGATGTTTAAGTCCCATAGTGCTCAGAGCCATTTGATCCATTTTTTTTAAAAAGAGGCCCGACAAGATATTTGGAGGTATCCCAAGACACCTGTTGCCTTAGAGTATTATCATTATTATCATTTACGCCATATTCCATCGATGTGAGGAGTACATCATTCCTTATACACACGTTGGACAGTCCGTGCTGACAATAAAAAATCGGGCAACTCCAATCACAGTGTCGTCAATATCACGTACGTAACACCATGGCCCCTAAATGAATTTTCACTCTGCAGCGGAGTGTGCGCAGACTTGAAATTCCCTGGCAGATTAAAATTGTGCGCCGAACCGGGGCCAACACTTGGAACGCTTTTTTTAAAAAAGAAATTTCCGCCATTTGACTATTAATTGTTCATTTATTGTACACAACCATGATTTCGGCTTTGTAGCCATCCTCAGGTTCATGCTGAAATGTTAAAATATGTCGGACCTGTCCGTGAGATGTGACAGGTCACACATATTTTAACATTTCAGCATGCACCTGGGAATGGCTACAAATCCGAAATCATGATTGTGTACAATGAATGAACAATTAACAGTCAAATGGTGGAAATTTCTTTCAAAAATTTCCACTTGTCTGTGGTCCCCTATGTAGAAAAAATAATTTGCGAACTTTACCTTTCCCGGTCCGGAACACAGTTTTAATCTCCCTGGGAGTCTTCTGATGGCTCCTTTCTGTCAATCTGTCACGTATCGACGTCGACTCATCTAACTGCGCTGATTCATACAACCCACTGGCACAAACAAACCACTTCACTGTCACGGAGAGTCGCATGAGTGACGCCATCTACAGTGCTTCAAAGCAACGTGGTCGATCTTGAGGTGACTGATATATTGTTTACGGTTTCATACGAGGAGAAGAATCGACTCGTTATAACTTCAACTGGAGCGTTGATCACGGCGAGCAAACGCAACTAGCTATTGGTGACTGGAGAGAGTAAAGTGAGTAGAGTTGAAACTGAGGAAGAGGAAGCAGCGGTGGCGGCGGCGGGGCAGCTCAGCGCGCGTGCTGTGTGTCACGCGTGCTGCGGACAATGCATGTCACCCGAGAGGCGGGGCGGTGCGCAGGTGGCGTTGTTTGCGCTCCGCGGCACGTCCTGCCGTGACGGCCATCAGACGGCGTGGCTCCGCGGACAACACGCGGGGGCGACCGACGCCAACACGTAATCCCTCTGGTGCCGGTTCCCAAACAACCGCACCGGCTCCGATAGAGAACGCCAGTGGGCGATACAATTCTGATGTCGGTTGCGTCAAATCGACTGTGGTACAACACCCTCATTGACACTGTAGCGAGAAGGAAGTGCTTCTCTGGGCGGTATCACTAATCTGGTGTCTTGCTGCTTCGGTAAGTCCCTCGTCGCACAGTTGTAGCGCTCAGTCGCCAGGTTCCATGTAGGTGGTGATCCTGCTGAACTGGAGTGCCTAGTTCATTGTCAACAACGTTTGAATTATACTTGTTTTAATACAGAAATTGCGTTGTCGCACACGTCACAGAATCAGTATTTGCAATATGGAGGCTCTGGACTACGCCGTTATATTCGGCCCTTTACACACATTAACACAGTTTTCTGACTTTACATAATGATAGACACTGCCCACGACACGTGGCGTTCTTATAACTAATAACTTCGCTTTTATATCTTATTTAACATCTGAAATACGCATTCGTGACCGTTCTTTTAGAGCTGCCCCGGTTACTCGACTGTGCGTATTCAGTGGCTCCTCGCGACTGACTCGCCCTGTCTTCGCGAAGGACAAGAGAGACCACCCCACCTTTCTCTCTCAGCCAATAAGCACACTTCTCTCGCTATATATATATACCACCCCACCTTTCTCTCTCAGCCAATAAGCACACTTCTCTCGGTATATATATACCGAGAGAAGTGTGCTTATTGGCTGAGAGAGAAAGGTGGGGTGGTCTCTCTCTCTCTCTCTCTCTCTCTATATATATATATATATATATATATAGGCGTTCAGATCGCTGTTGCTAGGTGGCTCTGACGTCACGTTTGCGGACATTGTGACGGAAGTTTGTCTCAGAACACTGTCTCAGATTGTAAGATCCTACTCCCAAAAAGTCGGATCTTGTCCCTACTAAGGTTGCACAACATTGCCTCCTATGATTTCATCACTAATGCTCTTGCTGACGCTTAATTGTTAAATGTACATGTAGCCCGGCTGCTAATGAACATTCCCGATCGCATAAATGTGCGTAATTCTTGGCTGAAACACGCGAAGGGAATGCATATATGGCATTACAGTGGGTCTCGTGGAAAACAGTAGTTTCAATCTTAAGTTCTTCTCGTTGTGCTAGAGGTTGCACAGAAACCATCTACATCTGCATCTAACACTACTCTACAATTCACACTTAAGTGCCTGTCACAGCGTTCATTGAGCCACCTTTAAGCTAATTCTCTACCGTACCACTCTCGAACAGAGCGCGAGAAAAACTAACACTCGGATCATTCAGTCAGAGCTCTGATTTCTCTTATTTTATTACAATGACCAACTCATTATGTTAGGTGGGCGTCAACAAAATATTTTTGCTTTCTTAACAGAAAGTTGGTCGAGCGAGCAGTTGTACATGATTTCTAGTTGTAGTTCTATTGTCAACATACTCTGAAAGGAACTTAAGTAGCATTCTGTCTGGACTAGAGCCCTTGTCTTCACTGACCGAATTAAGGTGCTTCGGCATACCAAGGATATCTACTTCTAATTTACTTATGTTGGCAGTTGTTCTTTATTTGAAAAGTTGCTAGACATAATTGCCTTCGTACTTAAGGGGACCACACTCTGCCTATCTAACCCATGTTAATTTAGGCAAGTATTTGACCCATTTCTGAAAAAACTATTTGATGCAGGACCTTAATATTTTTACTGTATGTTACATGATGCTAATAGAGTCAAATGTACTAAAATCTACTTTATCCATTTTATGGATTTTAAGAAATACTGTTTTTAATTTATTAACAAAAAATATTAAGTTTCTTCTGCAGAAAATATTTTTATGAAGTTCCAAATGGGGGAATATTAATAAATGTAGTACCAGAGGTGGCTTTTTATGTTATGCAGAGTCTCTGAAAATTTCATTCATTTATCTACGATAGTTTCTGATATAATGGGGCATATGTACTGAAAATTTATTTTGCGGGACGTTTTCTACAACTACTCGCAATCACACTTGAACAAAACTAACCGCGTGTTTGAAAGTGTGTTGTTTACAAACAGAAACAAAGAATACTGACCGTTGCATTCCAAGGATAGCCAACACACTCGGGAGTAAAAAAAAAAAAAAAATCCCTAACGTGCAATGTAGGGGATATAAAGATCTAAAACATATGCAGAAAAGTGGGTGACAGAAAAGTGGGCGTGGCACATAAACACACGTGGTAGGAAAATGCTCTTTAAATGTCCGAAAAAATATTTTTCAGCAAAATCCCTTTCAGAGAACTTAAATAAAACCTTAATCTAACGATATACGATGAAAACCGAAAATCGATTTTTTTCGACCTGAACCACGGTGTGGTCCCCTTAAGCTTAACTCTTCTTATAGTTTTTATGACATCAGCTTTCTTTCTCCTCGCGTGTATCGACGCACTAAAGGAGCACGACGGGGTTGAGGAACATGATGAGGAAGTTCAAATTAACTAGCCGTATGGGAATTGCTCCTAGAAAAGGCCGACGGCCAATTGTTACACAAATTATTAACATGAGGTAGTGTTGCCTTGGCTCAGAATCCTGGACGCAGTGTGCGACCTTCAAGTAGCGCACGAGCAGCGGTCGAAAAGTGCTGCACAAAATTGCGAAACGCTGCCTCTAATGCGGTTTCAGGCTGTCGTGGGTGCAGATGGTCTTCACGGTGACGCGCAATTAACAAATCTTATCCCCTCTTGTGGAAATTAAAATGTGTTTTTTTTTCATGGTTTGTTCGTTGTCCCTCTTCCTCCTGTCCTAACGAATGTTTCCACAAAATTTCACTGTCACACGGCCACTCATTTCTGATAGGAGCCCTCTCGAGTAGCGAGAGTTTAATTATGGACACCCTGTACTTTCCTTCCCGCGTCATCTGCCTTTCCTGCAACGTCGCTACGCAGCATTTGGTTTCGAATAAAGCAGTGTTCATTACGTTTTTCTCTCAGCAGTGTACATTGCATTAGCATATTTGGAAAAGGCATTTGTTAATATGTAATAGCCTAAATTGAAACTTCCCGAGTTCGAGTCTCGGTCCGGCACACAGTTTTAATCTGTTTATGCGAAACAGACTCCAGAAGTCCAGGAACAGAAAAAGGGTAAGCAGCGGTCGTAATATCATCTATCTTTTTCATTGCAGATCTAGATTTCAGCTAACAATGCAGTTATCATCAGTGCTGCATGATGAGACCGCTGTAGTCAGTACTGTCGGAATGATAGAGGAGAACAAAATCAAGAAAAATTTGGGCAGAGTTGCTGTAATTTCTCTATATATGCGGCAGTGAGGGGTGTGCGAGTTGTTTGTCATGGACAGAAACCTACATGATATGTTGTGAAGACAGCACAGTAGTCGCCTAAGTGTAGGGACTGAGTCAGGTGCCGGCCGGAGTGGCCGAGCGGTTCTAGGCGCTTCAGTCTGGAACCGCGCGACCGCTACAGTCTCAGGTTCGACTCCTGCCTCGGGCATGGATGTGTGTGATGTCTTTAGGTTAGTTAGGTTTAAGTAGTTCTAAGTTCTAGGGGACTGATGACCTCAGAAGTTAAGTCCCACAGTGCTTAGAGCCATTTGAACCATTTGACTGTCAGGTGCTTAATGAACTGGTATTATGCTAACTAATGGCTATATTATACACATAAACAAAGATAAAAGTAAGGTACTGAAGTGCTCAGCAAGTGGACATGATGGACTGCTAAATAAACTTCGACAGAAGTGCCTTTTTGCTCTAGATGAAATTTCTATCTTCGGAAGCAGAACCGATAAGGCAGATGAGAGGAAGACGTAGTATCAAGCACTGCCAAACGCAAAGGAGCCGTCTACAGAATAAACCGTGAGTAACATCCATATAAACTTCAGGAAACATTAATGAAAGGCTGTATTTGGAGCGAAGTGAGTCGGTAGCTGCATCGGAAAACCAACGTTAAGGTACATGATCAATACAAACTTTGGAAGGGAGAGTACAGACCATAAATAGAGGACAAGAGAGAGATAGAGAGAGGGGGGGGGGGGGGAAGAAGAAGGGGTGAAGAAGGAAAAAAGGGGACAGATGAAATGAGTAAGTGAGGAGGTGTTTGACGTTGGAAATGATGGGGAAGTGAGACTAAGTGTGGGTTTAGAGGTGGGGAAGCTCTGCTGCTGTGCTGGCTGTCTCCCCTCCCCTCCCATAAATTGTACCTGTCACGTTGCTGCTGCACGTAGCGGAGCCACAGAAGATCCACTGAGTAGGACTTAATGAAGCTGACGAGCTATTAAAGCTCTTCGTCGTGGCGCCTGCCGTGTTCGTACGGTGTGAGGTCTGTAGAGGCGACCCTATTATGCGCTCTTGGTGAGTGATTTGTGGATCGTGAGGTCAGAGCCTGCTGCATGAGCTCCCTCTTCACGCTGGCACCGAAAGCTGGCGCCGCGCGCTCGCTATGCGTTCCACCGACTAAACGCGGTGCTGTAGTGTTCCTAACCTGCTGGCGGCATTTTACTCTTTCGTAATCAGTGTTTCTCAACACTTTTTACTTACATTATTACAAAACGTAGCGAATAAGCTTTGCTGTGTGAATAACTACTCACAGGGGGTTGGGTTGTTTGGGGGAGGAGACCAGACAGCGAGGTCATCGGTCTCATCGGATGAGGGTAGGAAAGGGGAAGGAAGTCGAGCGTGCCCTTTCAAAGGAACCATCCCGGCATTTGCCTGGAGCGATTTAGGGAAATCACGGAAAACCTAAATCAGGATGGCCGGACGCGGGATTGAACCGTCGTCCTCCCGAATGCGAGTCCAGTGTGCTAGCCATTGCGCCACCTCGCTCGGTAACTACTCACAGGAAAAACGATGGATAACTGCGTTTATGGAAAATATTCCGGTGAATATTGCAGTCTACAGACAGAAGAGAAACACACATCTGTGAAGCTCCGCAATATGCGTGTGTAAGAATGTTGTGGTAAGTATTCAGTACAACGTCGCTGTTGTGTCTGTATGAGGCAAGTGTCACTACAGAAAACTAGCAATCTCGAAATCGATGATAAGCATGTTCGTAGTGAGAACGCAACAATGTATCCTTGTAGCATTACGTTTACAGGACGGAGCACCAAAGTGGATGTATCAGAAAATCAGGTAACCACCAGTGTCGGCGACAATGGGACGAATATTTTAAGTGTGTCATGTGGACATCTAACCAAAATACTGAGAGTTTATGACATATCACAAGTTGACTAGACAACCCCATTTTGTCAGGAACCAGTGCAAATTTCCATGCTGCAGTTTTAGAAGTCAAACAGGAGATTTTTCCTTCTTTCACAAAGACATGATCAGACGTATTTATTTCTTCGTCCCAGTAAACCAGCAATTTTAGTTGTTCACCCTTCTCCTAGAAACATATTATATCTATTTGTAGATCATCAATCATATCATGACTCCTCCTTTACTTTTAGTTTCCTTGTCGTGAGGGATTCTGTTAAATGACTCCCAACCTCTGACAGTAGTAGGACAGGCACTGTTGGCGTTGAAGGGCCTTTCCGACTCGCCCGTCCTAAGCACTGCCATTGCCAAATATTCTCCGATAAAAAATAAAAAAGCTCATTAAAATCATTCTCTGTGTAATACCAGCAGCACGGAAGAAACGTCGGTATTCGGTCTATTTCAACATTTTAGGTATTTCTTAAGATTATGTTGCAGTTATTTTAATTATATTGACACTTCATATGTATTTATAGCATCAAAAACATTGTTAATACAGTATGTCCCAAGCACGTTGGATCAAAATTGCACAAACGGTACAGTATTCTACACTGAGCATTTTGATGTTAGAAATCAGTGGTCGGAAATTAATGTTGTACAAGCGGTAAGAAGTGCGAGGACACTCCGCTAAATTTGAAAGCAATAGATTGGCAACAGGCATCATGGTAACTGAAAAAAAAATGTGGCCGGGGGTAGAGCCTAACAAGAAACTCGGACGTTCCGTATGTCAGCGAGTTCGCCTAGGTTCTCGACAAAGAACTGTTCGTACAGTAGAATTGGGGGAGATGCTGTTGGATCTCGTAGGCGAAGATTCGTCAGTAAGCTTCTGTCAACTTGCCCGTGAAAGAATACCGTGTGGAGAATACTAGAGACGCTGCAGTTACTCCAGGACTATAAACAAGGTGTGCAAGCAATGAAGGCAAAAGCTTGCTAATCTAGAGGTCAAGTCTCTCAACGGATTATGTTGC
This sequence comes from Schistocerca americana, assembly GCF_021461395.2. Taxonomy (NCBI): domain Eukaryota; kingdom Metazoa; phylum Arthropoda; class Insecta; order Orthoptera; family Acrididae; genus Schistocerca; species Schistocerca americana. Next base: position 673,382,021 of record NC_060120.1, on the reverse strand, counting down.
GAGGAATTCATATCAACTGGCGGTTGTCACTTTGAAGGGTTGCCGTAAGCTTAAGATTTTTCTGTACGGTGTAATTTCTTTATAGCAATATAAAAGTAAGTATTCGTTAACCGTTCCTTAAAACGGAGAATGTAACATCTGCTACCATTCTAATAGTGTTGGCACTAAGCGCTGGAAGTGCCCCACGTGTGGAATACTGCTGGTGAGAAAAGGCTTCTTCGTCCAGTTCAATAAACATACCTCCTCATACTCCGCAAGTGGTTTGATGTCCATGCTGCTGAAGCATAAGTGCATAAAATTAGCCAATGTCAGTAAGACGTGTCTCGTAAAAGTATAAAGAGTAAAATTTGCAGTTATTTGCTTCAGTAACGTGTTGCGTAACTTCAGAGTACTTGATGGTGGACAATATTAGTGTTCCATCTCTCACAAACTGCCCCTTAGTCTTCATTATTTCTGCTGGTCGTTTGCGAATGTTTTCTGAGACAACACTGCGGCTATAAATGTGATGTTCGACTGTTGTAACAAGTAGATTTCTGCACAGTTCAATTATAAACAGTGGTGATATTGTATTGTAGAACTCTCGTTTATGCAGGTGAATCATCGGACAACCTATCTGTCTACATAAAACAGATGGAATTCCTCCATTCGTTTTTCTGGTTTCAAAACATCTGAACTATTAAAAACCGCCTCGTTCTAATGTTGTCAATCCTCTTACTAATCCTGTTTTCTTTTCTGTTGCAGGTGGGTATGCATCCGGAAGCGGACGCGCGTAGACGGAGCTACTGCAGGTATTGATCGTGTGTCGCGTACGTAAGTGGAAAAAATATATTTTTCTACTTGATGTAATGAGATTCAGGTGTACTTGTTTCTCATACTCTTTCTATGTATGCATTATCAATTTATTCTACAGCCAGCAGGATCTGCAATGTTAGACCACTCTTTACTCGTGTTGGGATGTTGCAACTGAATGGTACTGTTAATTCAGCCCAAACATCTACGGTAAGAAAAAAGTTAATTCCTACTACGGTTCGATGAAATGGATGACAGATTGCACCCTAGCGCAATCACGTCATACACTTGCTTGCTTGAGAGGGCGACACTAGAACAGAACTACGGCAACACGATAAGAAATAACCAATAACATTTTTTTAAGAGTATGTTACAAAATTTAACTTTGGTAACAATTTGATGCGTGGCACCTGATGTGCTATGACTAATTCAGTGATGTCTAAATAACTTAGCCGTCTCTTGGCTGTCTATGATATTGCCACTAAGACTGAAAGTAATTATACAGACTCTCGTTTGGCTGTACATATCACACCTTGAACAGCGACTTGAGGCTGCTGCTCGGAACACAAGCGCCTAGCGAGTTCAAATGGTTCAAATGGCTCTGAGCACTATGGGACTTAACATCTATGGTCATCAGTCCCCTAGAACTTAGAACTACTTAAACCTAACTAACCTAAGGACATCACACAACACCCAGCCATCACGAGGCAGAGAAAATCCCTGACCCCGCCGGGAATCGAACCCGGGAACCCGGGCGTGGGAAGCGAGAACGCTACCGCACGACCACGAGATGCGGGCGCGCCTAGCGAGTAGTCGTGCCTATGTGAGGGTAGTCTCTCGCAGTGTTATGTACCTCTTGAGCCATCTACACAATAATTCGAATTTTACGAATTTCCAGCATGCTGGAGCAGCTGTGGGCCATCAACTTCTGTTAATCAGTAGAACGAAAAACCAGTCCAGAATTGCAAATTTTACTTTTTTTTTCACTCGATGACTAGTTTTCGGGCGAGATCCAGTTTTAAATCATCATAACATGTCGAAAATGGCATTCCCGAAGATGTGAAAACCATGTCAAAAATGTGCACCGAACAATTACAGCGTATACAGATATAATTTGAAAATGGGTCTCGGCTCGAAACTAGTCATCGAGTAAATAAAAAAGTAAAATTTGCGACTTTGGATTCGTTTTTCGTTCCACTGAATTCGAATTTTATTATAAAGTTGAAGTTAATTATAAAGTTGAAGTTGTTCGTTTTAAAGGATGCCATAGTTTAGTTTTTCTTCCTTTCATGACTGACTTCATAATATTATGACTCATTACTGCAATGTCAATCCTTGCATTTGCTTCAGACGCTAAGCAATTCACATTTGTAATAAAGTGTTTCTATTTCGTGCTGTCCTTAGATTCGCGTTTGTTTTGACATTTGTATGTACCATTATACATTTTGAAATAATATAGCCCAAACGCTCATTCCACTTACTCCGTCATATACAGAATTTGTTGGCAGGTGTTACAGCAGAGAGAAACGACTATATGAAGCCACACATTATCCAGACAGCTTTATTTGTAAATATGGAACAACGCTACAGGGAAGTCGCCTCTAGCTAATATCTATGGGTCGATGTGAGCGGGCCAGGTGCACGTTCGCAGCGGTACCCGGGTCGTCCCTACCGAGCAAGGTGGAGCAGTGGTTAGCATATTGGACTCGTATTCGTAGGACGACGGTTCAAATCCGGATCCGGCCATCGTGATTCAGGTTTACTGCGATTTTCTTAAGTCGATTAAGGCAAATGCCGGGACGGTCCCTTTGAAAGGGGCGGGCGATTTCCTTCTCTATCCTTCCCCAATCCGAGCTTGCACTCCGACTCTTAATAATGTAGTTGTCAACGGCACGATAAACACTAATCCCCCACCCCCGGGTTGTCCCTGGGGAGGAATTCTTACCAGGTGCTACAACAACCAGAAATAGTTAAAGAAATCGCTCATATTTCGTGCCTAGTAGGCAACTTCGCTCTAATCGACCTGTGGTCGAAGTAGGCTGTAACAGTGATGCAACAGGCAGTCATATACTGATGAGCCAAAACATTGTGACCAATGCCCACAGCGAGCTCGGTCTTTTGTCTTTTTTCTTGTAAGTACTACTACACTGAATTCCATACCATTATTCTTCTTACGCGGGGTTTCCACACCATTCTTCTCTAATCTGCTTATTTTAGTTCTTTTCTTTTTCATTCCTTGGCTGTCCACGTACTTTTTAACGTTCAATATTTTTACCGTTTCAGATACTTCCAGTGTATTCTTCTCCTTGTTTTCTTTGCTGTAAGTATTCCAGGAACATTTCTCAGATCCAAGCCAATACTTGATAGCAGCCTGCATCAGTTTACTTTTGGTACCTTCCTTTTCTTATCTTAGAGGTACCTCAGTAGTAGGTAAACATTCAGCTAACTTTCATCTTAGGTATTAATAACCGCTCCAGATGAACATATCATTAAAACATTAGAGCGGAAAAGTTCGGAACGTTTTTAGCGAACGTTTGTTGTCCTCCATAATAAAACACCTCTGAAAGGCGGTATGCCGTAGAATAAAACAGATAAAATAGATTCCAATATAGTGGATGGAACCTAAACAAATCGTACCATAGCGATCCTTTGGCAAGGAGAAAAGAAATGAAAACTATTAATACCTATTTTTAGGCCAGAATGAAAAACCAGGAATTAGTTGCCACATAATGGAGGGATGTTCTTCCTGAACAAAATCGTCAAGTAAATAGTTATTGGCGGAAAAGCAGAACCAGAAAACCGCACTTACCGCGTCTCCGATCTATACGGAGTAGCACACAGGGGACGCGGCTGCGTGCTCTGTCATACCGAAGACAAGTGCTTTTACTGCCACGAAACCGGTAGTGATCCAGTTATAAAGGACTAACTACAGCTGAAGCGGTTATTAATACCCAAGCTAACTACTCATAGCTGTGGTTGCCCTATCTACAAGGTTATCTGCATTCAGGTAACTGCCTGGAGAAAATGAGTCCGAGTTTTATGTGCTTTGCTGCTGTTTCGCCGGAGTCACTGAGCACCTGGTAGTAGAGCTAGGCGGTAAAGTGGTATGGTCATGAGGCTCAGATTGTAGGATCTCATGATCAACGGATTTGCTAATAAACTGTGGTAGTGGTGGAGATATGCGTAAACATGCGGCACACTGGAAACTGCCGACAGTTGTGCCAAAAACGTAATTGTAAATCTGCGGTCATTTCGACATTAAGCACCCTATTCAGACACGGCTATTGTCAGTCGACTTATCAAACGCCACATATGCGGCACACTCACAACTGTATGACATATTATTAATAAAATGTCCTAGCTTCCACACCCAACTGTAGGCACTCTAGCTGAACATCCACAGAGGTCACCGGCCAGCTTAAAAGGGCAGCAGTTACAGAATCCACGATAGCACCGGAAATACATGGGATAATCGGAAAGTAAGTTCCGATCGGCCGCGAAATGGAGACCACTGTGAAAATGAAAATGATTTATTTGAAACGCTTAACCATAACTTCCAATTATATGTCTACATTGTCGCCAATCCGACTTAGACATTTGTCGTAGCGTTGTACTAACTTTCCAATACGCTCCTTATAGAAGGCAGCCGCCAGTGCTTTCCGCCAATTGTCCTGCGCTGGTCTACAGCTCACTGTCTGTGCAAAGATGTTGCCTTCATAGCCAGCGGTTCAGGTGAGCAAAGATGAAACTCAAAGAGAGCCATTTATGGGCTGTATTGTAGGAGATCAAACACTTCCCATCGAAAACGCTGCAGGAGCATGTTCATTGCTCCTTCTGAATGCGGCTGAGAATTGTCTTGAAGAAGGAAATGCTCAACAGTTACGTTATGTGGGTAGCATAGCTTTAGGCGAAATTTCTCCAAGCCCTCGTACTTGGTCGGAGAAACTGTTTTCTAGGCATCTTTACGTGCTCACTTTGCACTGAGAACTGAAAAGAGCGACGTGACACGATCGATGACCGTATTAGAGGCACTGCCCAAGACATCTGTGCAAAGTTTCAACGGATTTTCATAGTGATTTCCATTTCGCGACCGATCGGAACTTATTCTCCGAATAGCCCTCGTAATATAAACAGACGGCAGTATTCAATGAAAATTCAGTTCATAAAACACTAATGCTATTGCGAGAATTGAGCAAATTAAATGATTTCAAGACTTGACGTGTCGTAGATTTATATTAGCATTCGTCTGTTTGAAGCCAAAGCGCTGCACAGGACGTTGAATATTATCTCTCTGTATTAGCGAAATACGGACATTGATCTGGTTTTTGCCCGTGTGCCAGTCAGAACAGTTTAGTCTGCTCTGCAAATGAGCACCATCTGCACGGGCTTACACTGGGGCACAGTGGGGCGTCACGGCATTCGACGCAGACGATGTGCCAGAAGCTGACTGCTGTACATGTGTCCCATACTATAATTTTCTTGAAAAAGGCCTGTTTGTTAACCATAATCATTGCTAAGTATTCGTGTGTACATTACACCAAGATTTCACACTTCAAGAGAAAATAGTTCTACACTACAATGATTCTCGGTGGAGATAAAAAATAATGGCTGCTTATGGTGCACTGTTCTTAATAGTAGCAAACTGGAGAAAATTTATTCCTATTTCGTCCTCTACACTTTTAGGATACAGATGGATCGGCTCATGGCTTCTATTCAACACTTCAAAATGCACTTCACGAAAGAAGCCTTGTGCTGGCTCTGTCTTTGGCAGTTTAGTCAATAGTATTATAGTCAGACAGTTCGTAACATCGTCTGGATACACCCTCTAACTTCGATACCGCTGGGTTCACAGGGATATTAGTAGTCCTACTTTTCATGGTGAGGGTATTTATTCAGCTTCTTTCGGGAAGCAAACATTTCGATATCTCGACAAATGCCGTTAAGTTGAGTTAATCGTAATTTGGTTCTTATTTAAGTCAATTTAATGTGGCAGGCTAACGTCACGGTATACCAAACAAGGTATTAAGCAGGAAGTAGCGTTCACAGTTTGTAAAATGAATTAGTTATGCATTCTGTCTCCCCTGCAGAGATACGACGGCACTTTGGAAAGTAATGACTCCGAATTTTTAATGTGAAAACAAAGCTTTAAAATAAAACAAACGTTACTTACATTCAACAGCCTCATTTTTCGTGACTATGTATTTGCAGCTCGCTCCCGTTAGAGGGCTTCGGAAGTGGCAGCGTGCAACGTAACTATACCGGTGCGTGAAAACAACGTGCTGTAATCGAGTTTCGAATTCAGAGAGTTCATTCACACATGCAGCACCCTCAGCTTCGGTATTAAAATGCCAGACCACACAAGAGCGCTGCGACATCTGCAACAACAAAAAATGGTTCAAATGGCTCTGAGCACTATGGGACTTAACATCTGAGGTCATCAGTCCCCTAGAACTTAGAACTGCTTAAACCTAACTAACGTAAGGACATCACAGACATCCATGCCCGAGGCAGGATTCAAACCTGCGACCGTAGCGGTAGCGCGGTTCCAGACTGAAGCGCCTAGAACCGCTCGGCCACCAGCGGCCGGCCATCTGCAACAATCCGACACTTTAGGTTCACTGTCATCGATCATCTTCCTTGCAGCCGAGACTCGGCCCCATCCGATTTTCACCTGTTTCCGAAATCGAAAGAACGTCTTTGACAACATCACTTTGGTAGCGATTAAACGGTGCAAGCAGAAGTGTGGTTCTGGCTCCGTTAGCAAAGTCAAAGATTCTACTGTGAGGGTATCAAGAAACTGTTCTCTTGTTGAGAGAAATGTGTTCTTCGCCAGGGTGCTTACGTATATGTTGAGAAATAAATATGTAGACATGAAGAACAAAGATGTAGAATGTTATAAGAGGCGATAAAATAGTTTACGTTTGCGGGCGTTGCTGCAGCGCACGTGCAACGTAGCCACGACTCAGACGCGAATATACAGGGTGTATCAAAATGGACGGCGCAAACTTACACGGCTGAAAGAAAACGATAGTAGAAGCGCAAATGCCAAGTAAACGTGGGCTCTAAAACGCATACCTTAAGAACTATAAGATATTCTTGATTTTCAATATTGTAAACCTAATCTCTTCTACTGCAAGCTCTTTGCTTTCCATATTTTGGGAAGTGGTAGTATGGACCAAAACAAGAAAAAAATGTCTAGTAAACATGTGCTGTAAAATGCATACCTTAAAAGTTATGAGCACTTTTTCATTAGAAGAGTTGTGTTCGAAAGTACCGAAGATGAACAGGTGCTCATAGCTGTTAAGGTATGCATTTTAGAGCACATGTTTATTGGTCATTTTTTTTCTTGTTTTGATCCATACTACCACTTCCCAAAATGTGGAAACCAAAGAGCTTACAGTAGCGAGTTTTGTTTCACAATATTGAAAATAAAGAATATCTCAGCTTTTAAGGTATACGTTTTAGAGCCCATGCTTACTTGACATTTGTGCTTTCAGCCGTGTAAGTTTGCGCCATCCTTTTTGAATCGCCCTGTATAAGCACCCACATACAGACGAAGGATTAGAGTGGGATTCGTGTCGTACCAACGTGCGTACGGCAAATACGAAATGTGAACTATGTCAAGGTTATAAGTAGATCCGTCCAAACAGGACCAACGTGCTATTGTACTTTTCTTGGCTGCGAAGGACAAACATCGGTAGACTTTAATCGCAGAATAAAGACTGCACCAAGATCCGTGCTGGGCGTGATTCGACACTAGACACCCTCATATCGTAAATGTCATAACGGAGAAGTTACGCCAACTCAGTTGGGAGGCACTCGAGCATCCGCACTATGATCCTGATCTCCCTCTCTCCCTCCCCCCCCCCCCCTCCCCCTCCTCCACACGATAATCACGCCTACGGTATGGTGTTTTACTAAACGGCGATCTTCAACCTGGTCCTTCGGTGGGATAACAGACTCAAAGTTCACAGCGATTTTGCCTGATTGGCACACCGATTCTCGACTGTACGGCCTTCGAACGGAAAGTTTTTGATAGCCCTTATGGTAACGTTCGTATTATTTGAAAAGCTTTAAGAGTTTTCACATAAAAAATTCGGTGGTATTACTTTTCAGCACACCCTTGTAGGTGAGAAATTTAACGTCGATTTGAGCCATCTGCAATTGCCAGTGAAGTGTTTCCTCGGTAGTAACTACCGAAAGCTACATTTGATCCCTGTGATGTATCAGTACTATCTACTGTTTCATCACTTTACACAGTGATTGTGAAGAGAGAAAACGAGGTGCCGCAGAGGCAGAGGCACTGGACTAGCATTAGAGAGGAGAAGAGTTTCGATTTAGCCATCCAGATGTACGTTCTCCGCCCGCGATTTCCCTAAACCAGTGAGGGCAAATGCCGGAACAGTAGTTAGTTCGATAAAAGTATAGCCGATTGCATTCCTTACCCTTCTTTTCTTTTTCTGTTTGGCTTGCAGAGACTATTGCCATGTAGTAGGTGGAGCACTGACTCTACTTAAAGTAAGAAGGGTAACAGGAACAGATCAAAAATCGCAGATAGGTTAGTCCATCCTGTTTATTTACCAGATAAACAGCCCTCTTGTTCTAATGGGTTCATATATTAATTCAAAGGACTCTCTCTCTCTCTCTCTCTCTCTCTCTCTCTCTCTCTCTATCCCTCCCTCCCTCCCTCCCTCCCTACCCCCTCTCAGAAAATAGCAGATGTTTCAGTGATTGACAGTTGAGGTAAGAATCACGTTTTATGGAATAAAATTAACGCTAAAAGACGAATTCTTAGCATCTGTTCTATCACTGAAGGTACACAGCAATTTTTATTTTTAAAATGTCTTGCGTCTGTACTAAATTTATGAAGTTTATTTGCAACTGCGGAATCTCTGTGTCGTTAGCTCTATTAGGTACGAAGATGTTATCTATGAGTGACATATGAAAATTTTTGCCATACTGGGACTCGAACTCGTATTTCCCTCTAACGTTGAATACGTTTGTCTTCTTCTAACCCTCTGGCCGGCAGACAAGTAAAGTTCCGAGCGATGCGGTCGTATACAGTATGACATATTGAAGTTTGCGTACCCGGATAACTGAAGTTGTTACGACGAACTCTTACGAAAGTGAAAAGGGGCGTAGTACTTAACGGTCAGTGCATACTGCTACTGTTGAGCCTTGGTAAACGTCTCGTTTAATAAACACAGTACGCAAGAGTAGTTTACACGAAGTACAAATCGAATGTACAGAACAAAGCCCAAGCGCAGTAATCCGTGAACAGCAAGCGAGAACCAGGCCAACAGAATAAACCGCGGCAAGTCCGTGAAGCGGTAAAGCGTAGCGCAAGAACGTAGCGCGAACAGACGATTCTGGAAAAGCTTCGCTGTGCTGACCTTCTATACAGCCCCAGGTACCACTTGTTGCCTCCATGTCACTCTACATGTGGCAATGGGTGTGTCTTCTACACAAAGCGCCGCTCTCTTGTCGTCGGAATTGCAGCCGACGACGCATACAGCAGCTACTAACTTCATAATGAATGTGTTCAATCTGATCTAGGTCCAGGCGTTAATGAAGTTGTAGCTCGGTTGCCTTCCAAGGGATTGTGAAGCTGATGTCTTCTGTCTGTTACGGTCTTGCCTAAGACCAGATTTAAATTACCTCACCTGATGGTATTCTGCTCCCTGAACAGTTGTGACACCAGTCATCTTTTCGTCTAGCAGGTATTTCTATTTGCTTATTAAAATTAATTGATTAAGGACGGGAACAGTGGGAAACTGCAAACCAGTAGCAGTCAGATGGTTCAAGTAAGACTGGATGTATTCTTATAAACAAACAGAATTGCGAGGCAGTCTCGTTACAGAAAAAATGTGAGGGCTTGCCAGTACACACAGGTCATTTGCAGACTCACTTGGACCAAGTTAAAAGTAGATGAAAACACACAAAATAGAAGAGAAATAATGAAAACTGGTCCAGTCCCTACAGAGAGTACTGAAGCAGTAAATTAGACACCAATTTCCAGGACTAAAATCCCAAACGAAGGGAGTAGAGACGGCTTTCGAGTAGGGCTGTTGATAAAATATCGATACATTGATATATAATTATTTTTTTCCAAAAAATTGCCAACATCGAGTGCTGATATTTTTTATATTGTATTATTTCTCACAATTCTTGGTAAATATTTGAAGCTGATCTTTTGAAGTCGTAGTAGAACGTAATTTTATTTTCACAGTGTGAAGGAATCTTACTACTTTTTGAACTTTCATCTCGTCCAATCTTTCTCTGTTGATTGTGTGAAGCAAGTATATGTGGCACAAACCGAGAAGTCCGATTGCTCTGGGGAGTGGGGGTGTGAATGGAATAACAAAATTTCCGATGTGAAGAAATAGCATAGCGACTGCGTTAAAAATAACTTTTAACGCAAGTAGTGTGCTATTTCTTCACATCAGCATTCTCCAAAAACTGTTGCTGAAAATGATTAACAAAAATCTAAATGACAAGACTGGTCTTTGCACTGAGTGGAGACATGTGAGGAGCAATGCTGAGCTAATCGGCACTCAGCGCTACTGACAGAAACTGCAACGTTTAGCATCTGTACACAATTTTCACACTACAGCTGCTCGGTCGCTGGCGTTGGCAGAAATGAAAAAACAGGGAGGTCGACACTAAGTGTTCCGGACAAATCCGGTATGTGACGAAATCTAACGACGGACCCATCCATCGGACATCTTTTATTGTGACACTTACATGCAGTTAGCAGAGTGATTATTGCCAAACGTGAACGTGCAATGTGTTCCTTTCAGTTAATGCAGAAAGGGGATGTTGTAACACCCGTGGTCTAGGGGGAGCGTCTTTGGTTCATAATCAAGATACCTTTGGTCCCGGATTCGAATCTCCCCGCTGCTTAAATTCTGATTAGTATCAGCATTGGCGGCTGGAGACTTCCGGCATAATAAATCACCCTCATTCTGCCAACGCCTTTGTCAAAGAGGGCGGAGGGGCGGACAGAGGTTTAGGGCACTCTCTTGGCCTATGAGTGGAAAACTGCCCCTACAGACGGAAGAATCTGCAATGATCAACGGCATGCGGACGCAGAAGGCAATGGAAACCACTGCATTAAAGACACGTAAAGTGTATCCACAGGACATGTGGCCTGTAATTGAAGAATTGCCATGATGATCTTTCATTGGCAACAGATTCCGGAATAGTACTCCATTCGGATCTCCGGGAGGAGACTACCAAGAGGCAAGTTACCATGAGAAAAAGATTAAATAACCAAGGAAAGTATAACGTTCTACTAGTCGGAGCGTGGAATGTCAGAAGATTCAACATGGTAGGGAAACCAGAAAATCTGAAAACGGAAATGCAAAGGCTCAATCTAGATATAGTAGGTGTCAGTGAAGTGAAGTGGAAAGAAGAAAAGGATTTCTGGTCAGATGAGTATAGGGTAATATCAACAGTAGCAGAAAATGGTATAACTGGAGTAGAATTCGTTATGAATAGGAAGGTAGTACAGAAACTGTGTTACTGTGAACAGTTCAGTGACAGGGTTGTTCTAATCAGAATCGACAGCAAACCAACACCGACAACGATAGTTCAGGTATACATGCTGACGTCGCACGCTAAAGATGAAGAGATAGAGAAAGTGTATGAGGACATTGAAAGGATAATACAGTATGTAAAGGGGGATGGGATATAGTTGTAGGGGAAGGAGTAGAAGAAAAGGTGACAGGATAATATGGGTTTCGGACAAAGAATGAGAGAGGAGAAAGACTAATTGAGTTCTGTAACAATTTTCAGCTATTAGCAGCGAATTCTCTGTTCAAGAATCACAAGAGGAGGAGGTATACTTGGAAAAGGCCGGGCGATACGGGAAGATTTCAGTTAGATTACATCATAGTCAGACAGAGATTCCGGAATCAGATACTGGATTGCAAGGTGTACTCAGGAGCAGATATAGAAACAGATCACAATATAGCAGTGATGAAGAGTACGCTGAAGTTAAAGACATTACTCAGGAAGAATCAATACGCAAAAAAGTGGGATACGGAAGTACTAAGGAATGACGATATGCTGCTGAAGTTCGCCAAGGCTATAGATGCAACAATAAGGAATAACTCAGAAGAGCATGAAGAGGAATGGAAATCTCCAAAAATGGCCATCACAGAAGATGGGAAGGGAAACATAGATACAGAGAAGGTAACTACCAAGAAACCGTGGATAACAGAAGAAATACTTCAATTGATCGATGAAAGGAGGAAGTACAAGAACGTTCCGGGAAACTTAGGAATACAGAAATACAAGTCGCTGAGGAATGAAATAAATAGGAAGTCAAGGGAAACTAAGACGAAATAGCTGCAGGAAAAATGTGAAGACATCGAATAAGAAATGGTTGTGGGAAAGACATACACAGCAAACAGGAAAGTCAAAACAACCTTCGTTGACATTAAAAGCAAGGGTGATAACATTAAGAGTGCCACGGGAACTCCACTGTTAAATGCAGATGAGAGAGCGGATAGGTGGAAAGAATACATTGAAAGCCTTTATGACGGGGAAGATTTGTCTGATGTGATAGAAGAAGAAACAGGAGTCGATTTAGAAGAGATAGAGGATCGAGTATTAGGATCGGAATTTAACAGAGCTTTGCAGGACTTACGATCGAATAAGGTAGAGGGGATAGATACCATTCCATCAGAATTTGTAAAATCATTGGGGGAAGTGGCAAAAAAACGACTATTCACGTTGGTGTGTAGAATGTATGAGTCTAGTGACATGCCATCTGACATTCGGAAAAGCATCATCCACACAATCGCGAAGACGGAATGAGCTGACAAGTGCGAGAATTATCGCACAATCAGCTTAACAGCTCATGCATCGAAGCTGCTTACAAGAATAATATACAGAAGAATGGAAAAGGAAATTGAGGATGCGCTAGATGACGATAAGTTTGGCTTTAGGAAAGGTAAAGGCATGAGAGAGGCAATTCTGACGTTGCGGTTAATAATGGAGGCAAGACTCAAGAAAAATCAAAACACGTTCATAGGATTTGTCGACTTGGAAAGAGCGTTCGACAATGTAAAATGGTGCAAGATGTTCGAAAGTCTGAAAAAGCATGGATAAGCTATAGGGAGATACGGGTCGTATACAATATGTACAACAGCCAAGAGTGGACGACCAAGAACGAAGTGCTAGTATTAAAATGGATGTAAGACAAGGACGTAGTCTTACGCCCCTACTGTTCAATCTATACATCGAGGAAGCAATGCAGGAAATAAAAGAAATGTTCAGGATTGGAATTAAAATTCAAGGTGAAAGGATATCAATGATACGATTCACTGATGACACTGCTGTCCTGAGTGAAAGTGAAGAAGAATTACACTACTGGCCATTAAAATTGCAACACCACGAAGATGACGTGCTACAGACGCGAAATTTAACCGACTGGAAGAAGATGTTGTGATATGCAAATGATTAGCTTTTCAGAGCATTCACACAAGGTTGGCGCCGGTGGCGACACCTAAAACGTTTTGACTTGAGGAACGTTTCCAACCGATTTCTCATACACAAACAGCAGTTGACCGGCGTTTCCTCGTGAAAGGTTGTTGTGATGCCTCGTGTAAGGAGGAGAAATGCGTACCATCACGTTTCCGACTTTGATAAAGGTCGGATTGTAACCTATCGCGATTGCGGTTTATCGTATTGCGACATTGCTGCTCGCGTTGGTCGAGATCCAGTGACTGTTAGCAGAATATGGAATCGGTGGGTTCAGGAAGGTAATACGGAACGCCGTGCTGGATCCCAACGGCCTCGTATCACGGCACTTTGAACAGTGGACGTTACATTTCAGATGTGTTACGACCCGTGGCTCTACCCTTCATTCAATCCCTGCGAAACCCTACATTTCAGCAGGATAATGCACGACCGCATGTTGCAGGTCATGTACGGGCCTTTCTGGATACAGGAAATATTCGACTGCTGCCCTGGCCAGCACATTCTCCAGATCTCTCACCAACTGAAAACGTCTCGTCAATGGTGGCCGTCACAATACGCCAGTCACAACTCTTGATGAACTGTGGTATCGTGTTGAAGCTGCATGGGGCAGCTGTACCTGTACACGCCATCCAAGCTCTGTTTGACTCAATGCCCAGGCGTATCAAGGCCGTTATTACGGCCAGAGGTGGTTGTTCTGGGTACTGATTTCTCAGGATCTATGCACCCAAATTGCGTGAAAATGTAATCACATGTCAGTTCAAAAAATGGTTCAAATGGCTCTGAGCACTATGGGACTCAACTGCTGAGGTCATTAGTCCCCTAGAACTTAGAACTAGTTAAACCTAACTAACCTAAGGACATCACAAACATCCATGCCCGAGGCAGAATTCGAACCTGCGACCGTAGCGGTCTTGCGGTTCCAGACTGCAGCGCCTTTAACCGCACGGCCACTTCGGCCGGCTGTCAGTTCTAGTAGAATATATTTGTCCAATGAATACCCGTTTATCATCTGCATTTCTTCTTGGTGTAGCAATTTTAATGGCCAGTATTGTACATGATCTTCTACATAGGCAGTCAAATAACAAATGACGGTCGGAGCAAGGAGGACATCAAAAGCAGAAAACACTCGCAAAAAGGGCACTCATGGCGAAGAGAGGTCTACTAATATCAAATATCGGCCTTAATGTGAGGAAGAAATTTCTGAGAATGTACGTCTGGAGTACAGCTTTGTATGGTAGTGAAACATGGACTGTGGGAAAACCGGAACAGAAGATAATCGAAGCATATGAGATGTGGTGCTATAGACAAATGTTGAAAATTAGGTGGACTGATAAGGTAAGGAATGTGGAGGTTCTGCGCAGCGTTGGAGAGGAAAGGAATGTGTGGAAAACACTGACAAGGAGAAGAACAGGATGATTGTTAAGACATCAGGGAATGACTTCCATGGTACTAGAGGGAGCTGTAGAAGGCAAAAACTGTAGAGGAAGGCAGAGATTGGAATACATCCAGCAAATAATTGAGGACGTAGGTTGCAAGTGGTACTCTGAGATGAAGAGGTTAGCACAGGAGAGGAAAACATCGAACCAGTCAGAAGACTGATGATTAGATAGGCTGCTAGCTAGTTGAGGTACAGCATCATCAATTTTTAACGTGGCATCTACGAACACTGCGTGCTCCCTCCGAGAGCAAAAGGATCCCCGCAGCCAACTTAAAAGGGGGCGGACATGCCGATGGTCTCATAGTCTTCCTGCTGAGGGTGAGTTCGACCCACCCATGCATAAGTTGGCGTTCCTGGGTCGGGTGACAACACTGTCCATAGGACGGGTTGGTGTGCCTCTGCGCAACCGTTGCGTCAGCTAGAATTTGAACTAAGGGCCGCTAGAACATCTGTAGATTTACGACATCTGGCGCGTTTTAAGAATTATACGGTTGATTACGAAAATTGCTCCGCCCCGCAATTTGATAGTCCTCCACTCAGGCAAGCTACCCGTGGCTTCAGTCGGCTTGGGAAAATTACTTTTCATGTGTAAATAAGTAGATTTAATTGAACAGCTTAAGGGATGTACAGGCCCGTAACTCCTGCCATTGAACTGGTGTCTCGTTTTGTAATGATTTGGGCTATAGGCACTTTGCTGCGTGATCCAGACGTCTCCGCAAATCTCTGTGCTACTAAGTGTGTCAGTTTGTTTATGGCATGTCTGCGACTCGAGGGTGTGGAAACCACAGTCTTCACCGCGGGGTATCTGAACAACACCGCCATGAGCTCCGTCACTTTTTTAGTGAGTACGTGTCTTCCCTCCTGCCAGCACGTAGTGGTGAGCAGCAGGCTGTCAGACGGGACCAGTCGCGACACAGCTGACGGCGAGTTGCGTCGCTCTGCTCCGTCACACCTCCTCCCACGCTCGACTGCGCGGCGTCCTGGATAGCCGCAGCGCAGCCATCCGCCACGGCCCATTACTCAGCAGCCAGGCTGATGGCTGGCCAGATTTCTAGCGCCGTGACGTATTGCCAGCTGACAGTTGCAAGGGCCACCTTAGCTAGTCGCTTGAAACGATTCCTCATTTGTATTTTTTTTTTCTTTCACACAGATCCAAACCCAAGCGCGCGCTCGCACACACGCACACACACACACACACACACACACACACACACACACACACCGATAACATATCAGTGAATGGAGTGTCTAAGTTGAGATTCGTAGTTCACGCCGTAGTGTAATTTCACCAGGGGGCAAGTGTGTCTGAACGTGTAACGAATCATCAGCTCAGTATTGTTGCTACAAATTACTTTGGGCCTATAGATAGGCAACCCAAAGAAAAGAGTTCCAGAGCGGTTTGCTCTCCGTGCCTTCCCAAGTACTTCTTGTCACAACTTCAGTGAACTGCATGCACGTATTAACGTTTGCTGTAGCACAGACGGTTTGTCTGTTGAGCACCTACCCCATTTCTCTTGAGCGATCTAAATAGTTTTTTGACCACAAGCAAAATAAAAAATGTGTCAAGCAAACATGACATTCCTAGTCTCAGCGAAGGCGAAGAAAAATTGCAGGATACGTTGAATGCAATCAAATGTCTAATGAGCACAGAATATGGATTGAATTTAAATCGGAGATAGAAAATAATGAGTAGTGACAAGAATGAGATCTGCGAGACACCTAAAATCATAATTGGGGGTCACGAAGTAGACGAATTGAAGGAATTCTACCCTCTAGGTGGCAAAATAATCCATGATGGACGGAGCAAGTAGGAAACAAAAAGCACACTAGCACTGGCGAAAAGGACATTCCTTGCCAACAGAAGTCTCCTAGTATCAGACATAGGCCTAATTTAAGGAAGTAATTTCTGATAATGTACGTTTGGAGCACAGCATTGTATGGTAATGAAACATGGACTGTCGGAAAACAGGAACAGAAGAGAATCGAAGCATTTGAGATGTAGTGCCAGAGATGAATGTTGAAAATTAGGTGGACTGATAAGGTAGGGAATGAGAAGTTTTCCGCAGAATCTGCGAGGAAAGGAATATATGCAAAACAATGACACGAAGAAGGGACGGAATGGTAAGCCATCATCATGAAATAATTTCCATGGTATTAGAGGAGCTGCGGAAGGTGAAAATTGTAGAGGAAGACAGAGATTGCAGTCGTACATTCAGCACCTGCTGCTGTGACCGAGCGGTTCCAGGCGCTTCAGTCTGGAATCGCGCTGCTGCTACGGTCGCAGGTTCGAATCCTGCCTCGGTCATTAACGTGTGTGTAAAGTCCTTAGGTTAGTTAGGTTTAAGTAGTTCAAAGACGAGGGAACGGATGACCTCAGATGTTAAGTCCCATAGTGCTTAGAGCCATTTGAACCGTACACTCAGCAAATAACTGAGTACGTAAGCTGCAATTGCTACACCGAGAAGAAAATGTTGACACAGGAGAGGAATTAGTGCCAGAAGACTGATGATTTAAGAAAGAGAAAAAAGAAAGACATTTCTTGCAATTTTGTTCGTTACGAAGATATGAACAGCAGAATGTCGTTTTTTTAAATGGCACCCTGTATGTTTTATTCGGTTATCCACTTCCTCTGTCCAAGATGTGTTCAGAAACGTACCACAGTCTGGCAGTCACGTAAACATGACGTTATTAAAAACATGACAAAAAACTGACTCTCGGTAAACAAATGTAAACACATGGAGAATGCACGCCATTCACTCAGTCAACAATAAAAGAAACGTACCCATTTAATCAAAAACTTCCTTCAATGTAGACAGCAATTTGTTTGAAAGAACTATAGTATATGTACCCATATTGTAAATTAGAAAACATTATATCAGTTGCTGCATATCTACCTTCTCTTCATTGGTGTACACTGTGTTCATACAAACCTTCAATTGAACACGGGTGACTGTATGACCGGTGGGCATACATTTTACTTGTTTTTCCCTCTACTGACTGTCAACTCCAGGAAGTGGAGTTGCTACCTGCACAGTGTACTAATACAGGAGAGTTAAAGTCAGTTTTTTGTCACATTTTCTTTAAATTTCTCATTAGATATGGTAAAAAATGATCTGTATTTGCTCTCAAGAAACTTTTAATAGCCAAGATCGCATTCAATACTTTTTGTTCATGTTTTGTTTTAACAGTTGGGACTGTCATCTTCTGATCTTCAAAAAAACATTCTGTTCCATTATGATTGTATCACACTGTCGGCTATAATGTAAACGTTATATGTGTGATGCAGTCATAATGGAACAGGACGTACAACAACAAGGTTTCTTTTTTTAAGATCAGAAGATGCGTTATGTTTATATGGATGGTAGATTGTGAAACGTTTTTGTACAGGTCTTCAGGAGAGAAAGTGACTTACCGAGTTACACAGATTACTGTTCCACTTGCAGCTAAAAATATTTTATTTATAATTATTGTATTTTGGTTCTGGACAAAAAGCTATTTGGAGTGGGAAAATAAATGGGACACACGACATACGTGCGAGATTTGTTCCAAAAACGGCGAGAATTTTTTTATGGATAGAGTTTCATTTATTCGTCTACATCAATGTTACCGCCTTCAAAATAGTCCTTATTCGACATTATGCATTTACGCCAGCGCTTTCTGAAATTCTCAAAACGCTTCTGTAGCTCGACCTTTGGGAAAGGCTGGTTCAAATGGCTCTGAGCACCATGGGACTTAACATCTGAGGTCATCAGTCCCCTAGAACTTAGAACTACTTAAACCTAACTAACCTAAGGACATCACACACATCCATGCCCGAGGCAGGAGTCGAACCTGCGACCGTAGCGGTCGCGCGGTTCCAGACTGAAGCGCCTTTAACCGCGTGGCCACACTGGCCGGCTCTTTGGGAAAGCTTTTAGCTCTCTCAGCTATGCTTGTATTTCATCTGCGCTTGAAGGGTAGCGGTATTTTAAGGTTTTCTTTATTTTTGGAACAAAAAATGTAACATGGGACTATTTCTCGCTAATATACAGGCAAAAAATTCACGAAAAACCAACGAAGTTTTAGTATTGTAGGTTGTGTGAAGTGTTTCGCAACAAATAGATACAAAACTGCAATCCACAAAAGTTCGTTCAGAAAATATTTCTAACATTAAATTTATAAGCGATATTAATATATTACTTTTTTCCTCCTACACCCCATCGCCCTTGTCTCACTTTCGTTTTGATCAGCTTATAACCGTAATATATTGAGAAATTTCTGGAAAGACACTAATAAAAGTTCAGTGTTTCGTTATTACAGGGAAACCGAAGATACATTGCAAGAGTGAACGCCTCTTGCAATAACAGCCACAATGTTGATATTTCTTACAACGTTTTTTTATGGAAATTAACTCCGGGCACGAATGCCTACAAACTGACAGAAGGTACTCGATCTTACGGCGCTAAAACGAATGTCGACACTGGTACAGCTATTTTCGTGGAATGTTCTTACTCTCAGTTGCGCTGCTGGAATCGCCAAAAGTATAAGCTGTGGGAAACAAGGAATACCTAGAGAAAAGGCAGCTGGCAAACGAAACTCCGACGGCGTAATTGTCATGAATGACTTGGCATGTGAGTATGCAAAATAGCGGCTGCATTATTTCGTCAGTGGGTGGCCACCTCCTCCCCCCCCCCACCCCACCCCCCTCCCCACTGGGTAGCCGCGCGGTCTATGACGTGTTGTCACCGTTCGCGCGGCTCCCCCACCTACCCACCCCCACCCCCCCACCCCCGCCTTTCTCGGGCATGGGTGTGTGTGTTGTCCTTAGCGTAAGTTAGTTTAAGTTAGATTAAGTAGTGTGTAAGCTTAGGGACCGATGACCTCAACAGTTTGGTCCCATAGGTGTTAACCGCCCCCCTCCCTCTCTGGTTCCCCATCCGTCCCTCTTTCTCTTTCTCTCTCTCTCTCTCTCTCTCTCTCTCACACACACACACACACACACACACACACACACACACACACACACACACACACACACACATCTCTACGTTGTCAATTGCAGGTTGCTACGTTGTCAATTGCAGAGATGTGCCTGAGGTAGCTCAAATAAATGATTTATTCTATGATGTGTATGTTATTGGTGTGGTTATGCGTACAACATACATGACTGCTTCCAGAATACATATTCCGTTATCACATGTATCTGAGAAATCACTCACATCTATATCGTTTCGAAGAAATACGTCCATGCGAGGATAGGCGATAACAAGAAATGTTTGGCTGTGGCGCTGAGGGGTGTCTTTAATCTCTAACGTTTTTACGCCAGAGCAATGATTATCCTATAATCTCCACCTTAGACGAGCAAAACCAGAAATCGTGAATCGAACAGTTCGCGACCTGTGCTGTGTTATCTGAGTATTAACTACAATGTTCACACGGCGGATGATATTCAAGTGACACACATTGCGGCTGCTTGCTTTAAGATACCGTCCCCAAAAGCGATCGAGAGCTTGAAAATCAAACGTTGTTGTAGCGGTGGCAGGAGGCACAGATCGAATGTTGATCTCGAGTATATTCACAACCTGTCGTAAGACCAGTTCAGTGATAATTCCGCTCATTAAAACCGAAGTTGTTTTTAGGGCACTGTTAGTCGTTTGACCTGATGGTAAAACCGCTTGTAGCTTAGAGACGTGTTTCGTAAGCGTAATAAGAGTATTTAGAATGAAACAATGGATAGCGGGAGATACCGATCTAACAGACGCCGGGTAACGGATTCGCAGCGCAACGAGAGCTCGCAGAATCGGAGCTGGAGTGAGGACCGGGGGAGAGGCATTCTCTCAGATGCCCGCAGCTTGACGGAGGTTTGCAGCACGAACTCTGCCGCGCTTCAGACCAGCGGTCACGGCCAATTTCTCCGTGCCGCGCGGCCTGGCCGCATATGGGGCATTCGCCGAGCGCGACACGTCCCACGGTGCGTATCCAGGTTGTGACCAAAGCGTTTGTAGACGTGCGTGCCAAGCTGTTCCAGTGGTTTACTTCAAAAATGGTTCTCAGAAGTCACCACGGGCAAAGGCGGTATCCCGCGTGGTTTTTGACCCATGAGCTTCGATTGTGCACTGAGAGACGTTAACTTAGTGAAACATTATTATCATCAGCACACTTAAAATTCAGATTTTACAATGCACTCTTTCACGGCCGTTATTTACATCCCAGATTTTTGTTACACGGGTATTAGACGACCGTCTAAACTCTAAAGCCACCGGTACACGGACCGTGCTTTCTACCATCAATGTTGAGCCTTCAGAGTTCAATGTGCTGCTGTTATAATGCACGAAGGAAAATAAGTCAATAAGGAGATGGGCTTATAAAAGTTCCATTACAAATAGTGAGATACAAATTTACAATAATTCTCCACATAAGATCAAATTAAAAATGGTTCAAATGAGCACTGTGGGACTTAACATCTGAGGTCATCAGTACCCTAGAACGTAGAACTCTTTAAACCTAACTAACCTAAGGACAGCACACACATCTATGCCCGAGGCAGTATTCGAACCTGCGACCGTAGCAGTCGCGCGGTTCCAGACTGAACCGCCTAGAACCGCTCGGTCACAGCGTCCGGCTAAGATAAAATAATTTCATCATTTTCACTTATTAGTAAAACCATGAGGTCATTCTTACTTGATCACTGTTGCTGTCCAGTAGCAGAATATCTACAACATATAGAACACAAGACCTGAAACAATGAAGTCCAAAATATCTTACTGCACTGGAAGTAGTGCAAGCTGCCTTGTAGATAAATCCAACCGCACAAACTCACTCCTCAGAGATCGTGCATTTATATTCTATAATATTCCATGTTGCGTAAATATACTTCCGTTAAACTAATAAAGTATCAGAATCTATAACAAAAGGTGAAGATGAGTAAGAAAAAAAATTATTTAGAGCCACTGAGAGGCGAAACGGCAACACATCACCCATTAGCACACGGTTCTGCGTCTCTGTTCATTACACTACACCGAGCACGATTGATAGGGGACCATACTTTGCTTCTTACCATGTTGTGAAAGATTTAATCGTAGAAATGTTACTAACTGACATTTAATTATAACAAATTGTACCAAGAACAATGCGGTTTTCATGTTTCTCGATGTTCCGTTGCCTTCAAACGGCAGACTTCCATAATATGCAAGTTACAATGATTCTTTAACCACCCACTACTCTGCACGTTTCGAATGCCAGTCTCTAATTTGGTTTCAGCTTCTTGCTAATAACGCGTAGAAAGGCCGTCCTAAGGTAGTTATTTTAGCTTGTAAATATCGAAAGTTTACCGCATCCGAATAAGTTTTCTGTTGTACTCTAATAGGTTAAGTTATTCTTCAGATATCAAGCAGGACTATGAATCTCCATAGAATAGGAAGCACTTCGTGATAAAGTTAATGCAAGTCGCCGTTGAAGTTTAAATCGTGAGCGTTCCTCTTAAAAACAATGACACGTCCCATCAGCAATCTATAATGCGCATTTCTTTTTTTAACTGCACTGCTCCGTAATATTTCCATGTGTTACTCCAGACAGTTTTACTACTAAAACTTGTTGTAAGTTTCACTGTAGTACTTAATATTTGATATTCTTCTCAGTTCTTCGTAGTTAACAGGTTTCAGAGCGTCTTTGAACATTAAATCAGTCATTGGTAGTCATCTATCGATCTTAGATTCGTTCCAAACATAATGTACGTGTAATGTTGTAAGACTACTTGGTTTGAATACAACTGATTTCAACTTCTAATTTGAATCATTAACTGGATTATTTTTTATGGACTTCAACCCTGGCTATCAATTTTAAAGAAATTAATTATCACAGTTTAAAATGTCACTATTGCGACTAAAGCAATGCTTTTAATGTAAAAAGTTATGAGTCACTTTCCAATGATTAATACACTCAACAATATTATCTGAAGTTCGTAATAGTTAGCAGATTAGTATTTTCTCACTCATGGGTTTTAAATGTTGTTTGTCTCTTCAGAATAAGCTCATAAGTAAAGAAAATCGTCGCGCGGGGTAGACTCGCGGTCTGAAGCGTCTTGCCACGGTTCGCGCGCCTACCCCAGTCAAAGGTTCGAGTCCTTCCTCGGGCATGGGTGTGTGTGTTGCGCGTAGCGTAGGTTAGTTTAAGTTACATTAAGCAGTGTGTAAGCCTAGGGACCGATGACCTCAGCAATTTGGTCCCATAGGAACTTACCGCAAACTTCAAAAATAAATAAATAAATAATCCTTTTAAGAGCGCTCACTAATAGACTTGTGTCATATTAATCATTTACCGCATATTGAGCCAATATTTCTTTTATTGCCATTGTAGAAGTACTACTCTATTCGAAAGATGTGCTCGGCGGAAATGAGCGAAACGCGCTTCGATTAATCACACATTATCAGGAGTTACACAGACCATTACATGTGAAAGGCTTTTTCAAGACTGATATAAGATTGATACATAACAGATGATCTTTTTTTTAATATCTTGTTTTTAATACACAACACAGTAGTTCTTGACAATGATACCAGGCTCTAACAAAACAGTTGCGACTCTCCGTGTCTTGTTATCCACTAGGATAACAGGGCGCCAGGTGACTTCCGAATTCCATATAGTATGTGTACGATACTAATTTGTTGCACAGTTTATGCAATAGGGAGAGTATGTAGTGCCACAAAAATTGTCAAGAAATAAAAAATGACATCGCATTTGTCATTCCTTAGTTTTCTAAGATCCCTGGGATGTATGAAACGGTACATTACAAGATAGTTTATTTACAATCCTCTAGTAACGCGGAAATATTTACTGAAGAATTTTGTTTTCCTTTAATAACCAAACATTGCCAGTAAACTCTAGAAGACCTGACCTGTAGGAGAATAACCAAACACTGCTAGTAAACTCCAGGAGACCTGACCTGTTGGAGAAAGACGTATATCTATCTAACAAAGCAAAGTTTTGTTCGCTACACTTTCAGCCGAATCAGTTAATCTTGATCGTAGGAAACCAGTACAGAGTGGAATACTTACGTCATTTAACATACCAAATAAGTCACCACACCATAACCGAAGGGAAAATCCCACACACGTGATAATAAAACAAAAACAATGAAACTGTTTCCCAAAGCAGGAGAAACCAATTGCACAATTGCTGGTACATCTGAGACAGAAACGACAAAAATCTTCAACACATTCGCGTTTGAAACATTAGTAACTACATTCGAAAAATATATTCGTGTATTAGAAAGTGCGTTGAAGTGTAAGAATAGGGGAATCATTAAATTTCATAAAGCATTTTTTACGTGTCAAGGGAATTGCCTATCTTAATAAAAACAGAGATTATTAGAACTATATGGTTCTTATGCATGAAATATGTATGTATATTCTCTTGCTTTCAGTGAAGTAAGCTGCAATTATTCACATATTACTAATGCTTGGAACGAAAAATTATAATAACTACTTCCTTAATAAAGTAGAAAAATATTTAAAAACAAACATTATACTTATGATGCAGGTAACTCTGCCTTTTCACCGCTTGGAGCGCTAGTGTACCTTCAGCTGTCAAAAGGTAACAACTTTCGCACCGGAGAGCTTCGCGACTGTGTGTGTTAAACCGTCATGATGCGCTGCTGTTCTCTACGTCGTGAACTTTGGGGCCTTTCTTTCACTGACCCGCACTGCCGATTGGTAAGTAGCGTCGGTAGAAGACCACTGGATCACTTTGCCAAGAACTTGCTCGTCCGACATGAAAACGACAAAAAGAAGGACATTTATAGTGTACAGATTACATACAATATAAGCAAATGAATAGTTAATGCTTAACAGAAGCCGAATAATGCATTCGCAAAATGGTCGCAGTGGACCCCACTGGAGTACTAGGACTCCTTATCGCCACCCCAGTGCTCAAAAATAGACAATACCGAGTTAAATGAGGAGCATAGGTCTATCGACCGAGTGCAGAAGTAAACCAAGTACAGAATGTTTAATATTTTTTTCATAATGCGGGGCCACAGTCATAATTATATTTCTTTAAAGTCAGTACCACCATTAAACTGTTGTTTATTTGCAGTGTTGCATTTACACTTACACGATCATGATTTCGGCTTCAAAGTGCCGTTATCAAGTGTTTTCTAAAAGCATATTAGACAACAACAATGAAATACATAACAAGTGATGTAACCACATAAGAATCCATATTTATAATGCGTACTTACAGTGCCTAAGATAGTATACTCTCGTATTTAAAATACGCTATTAGACACATTGTCTAAGGGTCGTGATGAAACAAAGCAGTAGGCTTTACCAGAAATATCCACCCTTAGACAATGTGCCTAATAGTGTATTTTAAGTACGAGAGTATGCCATCTTAGGCACTGTACAACACTTGTAAGTAAGCATTATAAATATGGATTCTTATATGGGTACATCACTCGTTATGTATTTCACTGTTGTTGTCTAATATGCTTTCAGAAAACATTTGATAATGGCACTTTGAGCCCGAGATCATGATCGTGTAAGTGTGTATGTAACATTGCAAATAAACAACAGTATAAAGAAATAAAGGATGTTCCATTACGGAAAGGAATTACGGCTTTCTTCCTGAGTATCAGTGGTAAAATGTTCTTCCTCTAAGCATATGACTAAGAAGAGGCGAAAGCCTCCAATAATAATCTTTTGTCCTCCGAAAAAACATTAGGGTACTGTCCCGCTTCGTTTTTCTTAAATTTTCAGCAAATGATTGACAGTGGTTTCAGCAAATGATTGACAATTGACAGCGGTTTCATTAGAAACGAATCTCAGCTTCACGCTGACAAGAATCTACCGCGACGTTAACTGAAAGAACAATATAGCAGTAAGTAGAGAGTGATTTGCGAAAGCTTTAGAGGACAAAAGCTGAGTCAGCGTGACTAAAGTATAAATTTGATACCTATATTTCGGTATGCGAGAACAGTCTCGTAAGCGCAAAGCCATTTTTCGTGAATAAAAATCAAAGATGTAAGGGAGCTTCGCCTCCGTCACTCAGAGATAAGAACTTGCGAAGTTTCACTTCAGACATCGGATGAAGTTTCATTTCAGACATAGTTTTGGAAAGCAGAGTTCTACTTTAGTGAAGGTATAAAAGTTTAATCTTCGAACTGCAAAAATCAAAACATCAAATAGCAGCGGCAAGAATATTCCAGTGGCGTATACCCAGGGCGGTCGAGGGACGTTACTGTCTTCCTATTTACCTCCGCCCATCACAAAGAAATGCCGCTGCCTAGAAACTGCCTCGCGTGTGTCCACTGTAGAAAAGGATTAGCTGAATTTCCAGAGAAAACCACCTGTAACAAAAAAAGGCATTCGGGATGTGGAAACTGGAAGCACCCTACAGATTGCTCTAAGATGACGTCTATACTTCTGAACACACTTTAAAGGCTGTCTTTAAGCCCAGTAATTCTAGTGTTCTTCAGTTACCTTGTACGCGAGACTGTTTACTGACACGCTCCTGAGCCTGAAAATTAGTCACAATGACAGCTGTGATACGAAACTGCTTTACAGAAATTCACACACATAAGAGAGGCTTTTAATATACAACTCATTTTTTTCTCAGCCGGTTTAGCTTGAAAAAGTGCGGAATTTGTTGTGGGACATCATGGATATTCCCGCTTCAGCTCCTCTAGTTTCAATGAAGTTCCGATAGCAGCTTTATATGTAACCTTCAAAATGGTGTCTGTAAAGGAGGTGAATTCCGAGAAGAGAACTGTCTTTGAATCTCTTTTGGCGGAAAACCAGAACAGGCGCTTACAGAAGGTCTACGGAGACAACAAGTGTGAACAAAACCACGGTGAGTCGTTGGGCGTGGCGACTGTCATCATTTCAATAATATCGCGCAAACCTGTCCGATCTCCCGCATGCTAGCCAGTCGCGCGCAGCTGTGACTCCTGCAATGTCTGATCGTGCGGACACTCATTCGAGGTGATCGACGGATCATAATGAAACACCTCGCTGCTTAACTGGACGTCTCTGTTAGTACTGCTGAAAACCTCGTCCACCACTTGGGGTATCCAAAGGTGTCTGTGCCCGCTGGGTTGCGCGCCCCTTACGAACGTTCTGTCTGTTTGGCTCAATGAAGAGTGCTCTCCGCGGGAATCAGTAAGTGAATGACAGGGAGGTTACTGATGCAGCAAGGCGATGGCTCCGAAGTCGACCGGTAGAGTGGTCCAGTGCGGGTATACGGGCTCTCCCAGTAAGATGGCACATGACCGGCCCATTGAATGGAGACTGTGTTGAAAAATAGGGTTTTGTAGCCAAAAGAATGGGGAATAATACGGTGAACTGGAATACTGAACATAGCCAAGTTGCTTTCAGGAAATAAAATGTAATCAAAATTTCCACGGGTGTACTGCCGGTCTACAGTGTGCCCGTTGGACACTGTAGACCGGCAGTACACCCGTGGATATTTTGATTATCAAATACGCCGGGAGAAACTCAAGAATCACAAAAAAATGTGTTGCATGACTCATTCAACGCCCTTCATACTACGGCTGGAAAAATTTACGACAAAAGCTAATCACAATTAGAAAGTATAACTACTTCTTTGAACGAACGTTTAACATCTCTGCCTGGTACTGAATATGGAGAAAACACATAATTAGTTGACGGTTTAATTAAATTTGTTATGCAGATAAACTTAAAATTTTACACAGTGCTGTCGGTATTCAGAAATGATAATTACGCAGATGCCACTTATAAATTCGACAATGAAGAAACAAATGTATAGTCTCTGATTCCAACTCCGGTTGTGGTAAAACCACATGATTTACAGCGACCTGTACACCCAGGTGATCAAAGTCATGGGACAGTAATATGCACACATACAGATGGCGGTAGCGTCGCGCGCACAAGGTACACACATCAAAAAAAGTTTTGCATCAGCTCGGTTCCGAGAGTTCCGGAACCTGTACAGAAAATTGGAGTAGAGATCAACATAAACATCATTTCCGCCTTTTTCATTGCTCATGAAAACCACTCATTTGCATGCTGTACCACCATACAGAGAGACCTTCAGAGGTAGTGGTCCAGATTGCTGTACACACGGGTGTCTGTAATACCCAGTAGCACGTCCTCTTGCATTGATGCATGCCTGTAATCGTCGTAGCATACCACCCACAAGTTCAGCAAGGCACTGTTGTCCAGATTGTCCCACTCCTCAACGGCGATTCGACGTAGCTCCCTCAGAGTGGTTGGTGGGTCACGTCGTCCGTAAACAGCCCTTTTCAATCTATCCCAGGCATGTTGGATAGGGTTCACGTCTGGAGAACATGCTGGCCACTCTAGTTGAGCGATGTCGTTATCCTGAAGGAAGTCATTTACAAGATGTGCCCGATCGAATCATCGTCCATGAAGACGAATGTCTCGCCAATATGCTGCCGATATGGTTGCACTGTCGGTCTGAGGATGGCATTCACGTATCGTACAGCCGTTACGGCGCCTTCTATTACCACCACCGGCGTACGTCGATCCCACATAATGCCATCCCAAGACAGCAGGAAACATCTATATTGCTGCACTCGCTGGACAGTGTGTCTAAGGCGTTCAGCTTGACCGGGTTGCCTCCAAAAACGTCTCTGATGATTGTCTCGTTGAAGGCATATGCGACACTCATCGGTGAAGAGAACGTGATGCCAATCCTGAGCGGTCTATTCGGCATGTCGTTGGGCCCATCTATACCGTGCTGCATGGTGTCGTGGTTGCAAAGATGGATCTCGCCATGGACGTCGGGAGTGAAGTTGCGCATCATGCAGCCTATTGCGCACAGTTTGAGTCGTAACACGACGTCCTGTGGCTGCACAAAAAGCATTATTCAACATGGTGGTGTTGCTGCCAGGGTTTCTCCTGGCCATAATCCGTAGATATCGGTCATCCACTGCAGTAGTAGACCTTGGGCGGCCTGAGTGAGGCATGTCATAGACACTTCCTGTCTCTCTGTATCTCCTCCATGTCGGAACATCATCGCCTTGGCTCACTCCGAGGCGCCTGGACACTTCCCTTATTGAGAGCCCTTTCTGACACAAAGTAACAATGCGGACGCAATCGAACCGTAGTATTGACTGTCGAGGCATGGTTGAACTACAGACAACACGAGCCGTGTACCTCTTTCCTGGTGGAATGACTGGAACTCATCGGCTGTCGGACCCCCTCCGTCTAATAGGCGCTGCTCATGTGTGGTTGTTTACATCTGTGAGCGGGTAAGGTGACATGTCTGAACAATCAAGGGGACTGTGTCTGTGATACAGTATCCACAGTCAACGTATATGTTCAGGAGTTGTAGTATCCGGGGCGATGCAAAACTTTTTTTGATGTGTGTATAACAGAGCAGTGCATTGGCGGAGCTGTCATTTGCGTTTATGTGATTCATGTGAAAAGGTGTCCGACGTGTTTATGGCCGCACGACTGGAATTAACAGACTTTGAAGACGGGATGTCAGATGGGACTAGATGCATGGGATAATCCATATCGGAAATCGTTAGGAAATTCAATATTTCGAGATCCAAAGCCGGCGGTCTTCACTTAATGAGCAAGAACAGTCGCTTTTGCGTAGATTTGTCAATGCTAACAGAGAAGCAAATTGCGTGAAATAACCGCAGACATCAATGTGGGGCGTACGACGAACATATCGCCGGCGGGGGTGGCCGAGCGGTTCTAGGGGCTACAGTCTGGAACCGCACGACCTCTACGGTCGCAGGTTCGAATCCTGCCTCGGGCATGGATGTGTGTGATGTCCTTAGGTTAGTTAGGTTTAAGTGCTTCTAAGTTCTAGGGGACTGATGACCACAGCAGTTAAGACCCATAGTGCACAGAGCCATTTGACGAACATATGCGTTAGGACAGTACGGCGAAATTTGGCGTTATGGGCTATGTCGGCACACGACCGACGCGATTGCCTTAGCCACAATTGTTGGCGATTGTTTTGAAGAACATTCTGGACCATTCGAGCAAATGATTTGGCCACGCAGATTGGCCGACATGAATCCCATCGAAGATATATTGAGTCCATGCCACACCGAGTTGCTTTACTACTCTGGGCAAAAGGATGTCTGGCACCATATTAGGAGGTACCCCGTGACCTTTGTCTCTCCAGTGTAAACAATTGAAATGAGATTGACGTGGCAATTGATTGGGAAACCGCGAGTGTTAACTAGCTCCTGCTGGAAGATGGACGCAGGTGTGACAGGACTGCGTCTTCCGGGCGCTGCATTCCACTAAGTCTGGGTGGGAGCCGCGGACGGAGCCGACCGGTCCCGCGGGTCGGGGTCGCGTAGCGGTTGGGCCAGGTCAGGGCGGCCGTGCCCGCTGCAGCCGCCGCCAGCAGAGGGCCGCCACCCGGAAACATATTCACCTCGCGGTGCTACCGGAGCAGTCCGATTCGCCCAGCACTTCTCACTAATTTCGTGGGTTGCAGAGGCATTGCTTAACCAATTTATGAATAGATTATCAGTTTTGTGGATTCGAGAGCTGGTACAATATGACAGTCACTAATTGAGCACCGCAGGAAACATTTACCATTGGTGACGATGGTGAAGATGTTTGATTGTGGGTCGCTCAACTGCGCAGTTATCAGCGCCCGCACAATTTACCAACCTTTGCTCAGTCCAATCTCGCCACTTTCATGAATGATGAGGAAATGATAACACAAACACCCAGTCATCTCGAGGCAGGTGAAGATCCCTGACCCAGCCAAGAATCGAATCCGGGACCGTGTGCTCAAAAAGCGAGAACGCGACCGAGAGACCACGATCTGCGGACACCATTGGCGAGCCTCTGAGGCAAAAGTTATACAGGATGTTCGGAAACTCCCGTTAGAAGCTTGTAGGACCTGTAGAGGGGAGTGAGTACATAACAGTGAAGAGCCAAAGACTCTGGTACACCTGCCTAATATCGTGTAGGACCCCCGCGAGCACGCAGAAGTGGCACAAAAGGACGTGGCATGAACTCGACTAATGTCTGAAGTACTGGAAAGAATAGACACCATGAATCATGCAGGGCTGCCCATAAATCCGTAAGAGTACGAGGGGACGGAGACCTCTTCTGAACATCACGTTGCAAGTCATCCCAAATATGCTCAATAATGTTCATGTCTGGGATGTCTGGTGGCCTGCTGAAGTGTTTAAAAACAGAAGAGTGTTCCTGGAGCCACTCTGTAACAATTCTGGCCGTGTGCGGTGTCCTGCTGGAATTGTCCAAGTCCGTTAGAATGCACAACGGATATGAATGGATGCAGGTGATCAAACAGGATGCTTACCTGCATGTCACCTGTCAGAGTCGTATCTAGACATATCAGGGGTCCCACATCGCTCCAACTGCACACGTCCCACACCATTACAGAGCCTCCGTCAGTTTAAACAGTCCCCTGCTGACACGCAGCGTCCACGGATTCATGAGGTTGTCTCCATACCGCACACGTCCATCTGCTCGATACAATTTGAAACGAGACCCGTCCGACCAGGCAACATGTTTCCAGTCATCAACAGTCCAGTATCGGTGTTGGCGGTCCCAGGTGAGGCGTAAAGCTTTGTGTATTGCAGTCATCAAGGATACACGAGTGGGCCTTACTCTCCGAAAGCCTATATCGATGATTTTTCGTGGAATGGTTCGCACACTGACACTTGTTGATGGCCCAGCATTGAAATCTGCAGCAAATTCCGGAAGGATTGCAAATGTGTCACGTTGGACGATTCTCTTCAGTCGTTGTTGGTCCAGTTCTCGCAATATTTTTTTCGGCCGCAGCGATGTCGAAGGTGTGATGTTTTACCGGCTTCCTAATATTCACGGTACGCTCATGAAATGGCCGTAAGGGAAAATCCCCACTTCATCGCCACCTCGGAGATGCGTTGTCCCATCGCTCGTGCGCCGACTTTAACACCACGTTCAAAGTCACATCTTGATAACCTGCCATTGTAGCAGCAGTAACCGATCTAACAACTGCGCCAGACACTTGTTGTCTTATGTAGGCGTTGTCGACCGCAGTGCCGTATTCTGCCTGTTTACATATCTGTGTATTTGAATACGCATACCTATACCAGTTTCTTTGGCGCTTCAGGATATTTTGAAGTGGAACCCCTGTCCGAGAACGAACCATTTCCGTTCTACAACCATTAGAAAACATGTTGGTAACTTTTACAAGTAATTATTAGGTGTGACCCGTGCAGCACTTGTTTTACAGCTGCACTCATTAACAGCCAAAGCAATTGCTCGTGTAATCATTGACGGGTTCTCTTCAGCGTGATGCAGTACGGCCTCTTTCAATTCAATGGGGACAGTTCGAATTGCGTGCCCCGACCGGGACTCGAACCCGGGGTCTCCTGCTTACATGGCAGACGCTCTATTCGACTTTTTTTTTTACTTCATTTTATTCGGTATTGTTCGTTGCGTTTGGTCTGGACGGACGTCACATGACATCCGTTCAAGTTGATCGTCGATTCCTTTTACTCTTTTTTTTTTTCTTATTACAGATAGCCAGCGGCTCTCTGACCGTACACCCTGAGCTACCGTGCCGGCGCCTGAGCCACCGAGGACACGGAGGATAGGGCGACTGCAGGGACTTATCTGATACGCCCCCCGTGAAACCCACATTCCCAACTTACTGTCCACACACTACATTTGTAGAGCCCTGCCCACTATACTCATTACTCGCAGCAGTCAATCTACCGATTCGGACATGTTCGAAAGAACAGATACCAGCTGGATGTTGTGTCCGAGCGGTTCTAGGCGCTTCAGTCAGGAACCGCGCGACTGCTACGGTCGCAGGTTCGAATCCTGCCACGGTTATGGATGTGTGTGATGTCCTTACGTTAGTTAGGTTTAAGTATTTCTAAGTTCTAGGGGACTGATGACCTCAGATGGTTCAAATGGCTCTGAGCACTATGGGACTTAACATCTATGGTCATCAGCCCCTAGAACTTAGAACTACTTAAACCTAACTAACCTAATGACATCACACAACACCCAGTCATCACGAGGCAGAGAAATGACCTCAGATGTTCAGCCCCATAGTGCTCAGAGCCATTTGAACCATTTTTGAACAGATACCATCTTCATATAAAATCGCATCAAGTTGGCCACTGTACCAGAGCGAGGACACTTTTTAATCCTCCGTGCGGATCCCGTCTGGGTCTGGCTTACTTCTGTGCATACATGCTACCGCTTTGTACATTTTTATATACCGGCAGATTGGTGTAAAAGCTGCCACAAGCTGGATAAAACAGTAGAGTATGGTAGCGTTCCCTCGTTTCACACCAACTGTCACTATTTGCGCCACAGCAACATATAATTCTGTTCGCTCTCTGGCTTCATCTCCCACCCCTCGCCATCCCTCCTGTCTCATCCCACAACGCCCCACTGAAATGAATATGAAGGAAGATTAGGGATTAACGTCCCGTCCATGACGTGGCCATTAGGCACGGAGTACAAGGTCGGGGAGGAAGTGGCCGTATCATTTCTAAAAGATCCAGTCCAGCATTCTCGTTAAGGAAAAAAACTGAACTACGATGGCTGGACGAGGATTTGAAAAGCGCTTCTTCCGATAAGCTAGTATCTTGCCCGAACTAGATGGAGCAATAGACTCGCTTCGAGAGGCACAATTGTCCTGCCATGCTCCTTTAAGACTGTGGCAATTTCCAGGATGTGACCGCGGGAGTTCACTTCCTTCGTCCTTACTGTGCACGAACTATTTCATGGTGAATTACTATACTTAAAGCCTCCTTTTGTGTTCCTTACTTTTCTTCTCTTATTTTTAAATGTTCATCAGTCATCTTGTTTGCTGTTATTACTGGGGAAACAAGTGCCAAACGAATACAGGTTTGTGATAAACCGTTGACTTGAGTGGGATTTTCATCTGTACGTAATACGCACCATCATTGTCATCATCATTAGCAGCAGCAGGAGCTGCGATAGCAACCTTTTGACTTCCACCGCTTGAAAAACGCGTCTCCCTGGACATGACAGTACATTAGTGTTCAGTGATACGTACAGTATCTAAACTGCTCATGCATTCTAATTTCATCCACAAAGCCTTCAAAGGCTCTGTAGGCAACACGCATATATTGCTAGGAATATTAAAAGAGTCCGCAATATTCTGCTTTCACTGAGGATCATATGCATGTACTGTTCAAAGTAACAGCTACGCGCTCTACGGTCGCAGGTTCTGATCCTGCCTCGGGCATGGATGTGTGTGATGTCCTTAGGTTAGTTAGGTTTAAGTAGTTCTAAGTTCTAGGGGACTAATGACCTCAGCAGTTAAGTGCCATAGTGCTCAGAGCCATTTGACCCATTTGAATTTGAACAGTTACGCTCTACGGTGTCTCTTGCATGGTGAATACTGGACGCCCAGCTTGAAGCCCGGTTGGGTCAAGAGGCCGACCTGCAACACGGCGCCCGCAGTCGGCATCTGGCTAAAAGGGGCCGCAACCTCTGCGGCCGCAGCTTGGCCCGTGCGCGACGCAGGCTGGCGGGCCGCGGGTCCCGTTGTAACGGTGTCAGCGGGCCGCACGCTGTTATTGTTACGTCCACCCACGCAGCGGCGCCGCAGCATCTGGTGCTCCTCGGGCGGCAGCGTCGGCTCACTGCGCACGCGCAGTAGCCGGCAGGCGGCTCTGGGGCAACGCGCAGCCAGTGGATTGCGAGAGGCCGCGCTTAACTGTTGCCCGCGCTATAGTCCGTCTTATGCATAGAAACGAAACTCAAATGTTTTTTAGGATTTAATCCATTCGCGATGGTGAGGCAACCACAGACAGAGAACAACATTTATTGGAGAAGGATCAAGTGCGCACAGCCAATTTCTTGCACAGATACTTGCAGTCACTTGGGGCATTGGCTTACGGATACACACACACACACACACACACAACTTTCAATATATACTATATTTGCTGTTGTACTGGACGAAATAACACTCGTCTGTACAGCGGTAGGTTCTTAGCTTTACGCCTGGAGGAGACCGAGTTGATACTGTAACACATGAAATGTTAGATCACTTTATTACAACTTGAGCAAAATAAAAAAACTTAGCTTTGAAACTCTATAATGTCTACGGGAACGCCATGAGTATTTATTACTGTACGTTAACGTATCACTTGATACAGAATAATATGTCTCTTCTCTCAAAGTGCAATTGGCATGAATTTTTATGCAGAGTACCGTCTAATATAACTATCGCACTGCTGGCTCGGTAGAGAAACGATGCTGTCGTTTTCGGCGATGATGACTGCTGACTGGGATGAGCGGTACTGCGTGTACTAATTTCCGAACTGTATGATGTTATTGTTAATGTTCGTGTAACACAAGAAATATTTAAGATGACTTATTCTCGGTATCAATGGTAAATGCAATTGTAAATGCAGAATACTCCATTCTTCTAACACGTCATGATGCTTTCTGATATGAAAGGTTGCAAATTAGAAAGTGCAACACCATAAAAGCCACCTAAATTGAGCTTTGCTATTTTCAATAACAAGAAATGTACTTTTCCTGGGCGCCTTGGCCCCACATACTTTAGTTTTCTGAAGGCCTGTCTCTATTAGAATATTATGCTTCACGTACCTTTCGTCGTTTGCAGACGCGCAGTGCCGCTGTGCAACACGAAGCTGAAATGCTGTGTTAAAAGTGCACCGAAATCTGGACGGTTACGTGAAAGGCTTTGATTGTTGAGCGAATAATGTTAATTTCTTTTCAACTGCGAGTTTAAGCAGTCTAGCATGTTTGTGTTTAACGTATTAGACATGAAATGAAGCGAAGTTCAATGTCGCGCGCATTAAAATCCGACCAGCTTCATTTTTCTGTTAATGAGAAGAGAATCTGGACTTTCTGAGAGGTTCGCATTGAAATCTTGTAATAGAACTGATTAAAATTCTTTGAAAGCTATTTTCTATTTACATATGAATTACAATTATTTTTTATGTAGTGAATCGTGAGAGACTTGATCCATGCTGACTGCTCCAGGCTAACACAAAAACAATTTCTGCAATGAAATATTAATTCACTTTCAAGTGACACACGTAAGCAGATAATTCGCAGCGAGCGAGTTCCTATTTTTTAGCCGTGTGACGTAATAAAAATCTTAAAATTATGTTCTCGCCCGTAATGGCGTCTTTGAAACAAAATCAGCTCAGTATATGAAAACTGCAAATTATTCAGTAATAATTATAGGATGCCTTTCCCTACACTGTTTAAAGGAAAACACAAGTTTACACTTTTATAAAATTAATTATTATTATTATCATAAGTATGCTTTTCCTTACAGTAATAGTAACAAACATATACCATTCTCATCACGAGTCGTAAATGGCGTCCTTCGACAATCAAGAACAAAACAAAGAGTAGTTAGTTTTTTCTCTTTCTTCCTCGTTAGAGGACTGTCTGTTCATTTTTATCTTTGTTCACAGATTATCCTTGCAATACATAGTTTTCGTATTAATAGTAATTTTCATTGTTCTTTTTCTATATTATTTTACAATATTTCACTCCAATAATCGCAACACATCGTCTTTATGGCTTTTATCAATATTTTCGTTATTACGATTGTTTTTATATCGTCGCACTAGTTTCGTATCTTTTCACAATAACGTCATGGGGATGGCACATGTGCCCAGACTTAACAGTACGCAAGCTGATGCGGTGGCGTACGGAAACTCACCTGGGCGTGTCTACGCCGACTCCGCTCATTCGTCGCTGCGCCCGGTGATTGCGTATGGTTTCGTCGCGAGGTACCAACCTTCCCTTGGCACCACGTCTGCGATTACCCATCACACATTGTGTTTGTTTATTACGAGATTTTATTTTTCGATACTTCCTGGGTAAATAAAACAGTGTGTTAGAACGGGACATGTACCCGGGATATTGCATTTCGCCGGTACTGCGCTTACCGACTGAGCTACACAGGTACGATTAATGACCTCTTCCATCCTTCCTCTGTCACATCTTAAGTTGTGAGTGAGGAGGTACTGAGTGAAGTAAAGTTGTAATGGGGAGTGGTGAAGGGAGTCGTGACTTATAGCTTAGTTGGTAAAGGGTCTGCCGCGAAAAGCAAGGTCCCGCGTTCGTGACCCGTTCTGTCATATAGTTTTAATGTGCCAGGAAGAATCGTGAGGTAGAAAACATTCCCGCCGCCGAGGTCAACATGATATGTCTGTCCGTTCTGTCTTCAACAGTCGGATGACAGGCAGAGGGACAACTAATTGATTCTACGAGAGAATGGTTCCCAACCCATGGGCAGCGACGCACTAGAGGGCTGCGGGCAGCGTGGTACCGGGCCGTGAACGCTGGTCACAATCGAAGACAAGATAAAAATTATCGGGAGCTTCAGGAGTTTCACTCGTCACCCGTCAAGATCAGCGAGTACAGAATCAAATAAGAATTTAAATGCTCTATCAAGTAGGTGAAACTGTATGCCGCTACAGGCGGCGCTACACGGCTGACGCGTGACCTCGCCTGGCTTTTCATGGCTTAAACACGTTAACATGTACAGTCCGATCGTAATTTGTGGGCTTGGCAGTTCCTCGGACACAGTTGTTCGCAAGAACGACTTGCTGGAATTTCCTCATTTATTATCCAGACATAACACGAAAGAAGGAAGGAAGATCGGTGTTTTACGTCCAGTCCACAGCTGAGAATATTAGAGCGGAGCTTTGCTCGGATTTCTTTGCTACTGGAGGGGAAGAAAGCGGCCATGTCCCATTTAAGGAACCACCCCGGAATTGCATCAGCAGCGAAGAAACCTGTGTTTGGAAGGCCGACCGAAGAATTAAACCCGAGTCTCTCGAATGCGGGTTGAGGTCGTTGGCCACTACATTATCTCGCTCAGTTCTCCTGGAGATAATGATGAATTATTATACACTGAGTTTTTTTCGTATTTGTCTGCTAATGGAATTTGTATTCGCTCAGGTTTGGAGAACTGATATTGAGATAGGTATTGGCGTTTCGGCACGTGCAACTATTTTTATAGCTAAGTAGTTGAAAAATAAAGATAGAAAAAAGAGGTAAGTGTTACTGAATATTGCTTGTAATTTTCACGGGTAAAATTTCAGAATACTCGAAAAGTCGTTGTGTTTATTAATTGTGCAATGTTACAGCTGACGTTTGACACCTGTGCATCGTTCATCGTCTTCCACAGTTTTATACGCAACTGCAACACAGGAAGCATCAACGCCGGCATATTTTATTTACAGACGCGGATTTCGTGAAATTTGGAAGCTGCAGATACATAATGGAAACAGTACGGATCACTGCAATGACACAGGTTGTAGCGATTTGGAAATACTATTTTCTCTGTTGATTTCGTTAAAAATGCTTATCTCTGACTGATAATCACTAACAACTGAGACATAGAAAACTCTAACAACTGAGATGCACTTGTCGTACAATTAGAATTGAACGTTGTAGTGTCCCAGTATGTCAAAACATATACAACAGTGACATAGAATTTTGTGAAAATATAAACAAACTCGTTAAAGAAGGGATACGTTAACATGAAATCAAAGACAATGAGTGACGCGTATATATGACGACGGCGAGAGCGCGGTTTGCACTGTTACGGTCACGCCACGGACGTCTGTGAACACTGCCATTTAAATTCCTGTAACAATACTTCCAATCACGTTGTTGCAATCACGGGCCAGCTACGACACTGTTGCATCACTTATATGTGTGAATACACCTTCAGTCAGTGACTGAGTGCTGTATCATAGGGTTGTGTCTGATTTTAGTTACTGCTACTTCACGTCAATATGGATGCTTGTTTTGGGACGGGACGAAGCAATGAATGCGACGTCATATTATGTAAGTAGTGAGATTGTCAATATCGGGTCCAATTAGTAGAAAAATACCAAAAAAGGTAAAAACATATTTTCGTAAATATAACTCCATTTTCTCAAACCAAGGGCTTGTGTATTCTGGTTCCGAGGTAGAGCCCGTGTGTGTGTGTGTGTGTGGGGGGGGGGGGGGGGGGGGGGGAAGGTTGTTTTGTAAAGGTATGCAACGAATAACGAATATATTCAACTATCAAAACTAATAAACATCCTGAAAGTGTAGGAAAGTCTCTCGATTTCTTTCAAGCCATTAAAGAAAGTTTTTTCTGCGACTAAATCCATGATGGAAAAGTCTTCAAAACGGAACATACTAAGTACCAGAGTTTCTTACGAGTTATCATTGTTAACTGCAAAGAATGGGTCTCCTCACACCGTGGGAGAAGAAGTTTGTGGAAAAATGTACACAAAACTTACATGGAATTCCTCTATCAAACAATAATGTGAAGACACGAACTGATGAAATGTTGGAATCTGTCATTGCAGCTTTGAAACAAAGCGAATATTTTTCGCTGCAGCTTGATCAGAGTAAAGATGTTGCTGACCAGGCTAATTTATTAACCTATGGTCGTGTTGAATGGCAATACTGGAGAATACCTGTTTTTCTGCCAATATTTCTCCACAAAAACAAATTTCGAGAGAAGTTTCAAATATGTTGACAAATTTTCATTCGTAAATTCGTGGCACATGATGTGTCTAGTTTTCACACTATCCTATTTGTCGGTGTTAGGTCATTTGCCTCCGTCGTTCAGTGAACAAACTCCAGTGTACATGCAGAGGCTTTTGCAGTAAGGGTTGAGACGAATGTTCGAAAAAGTTCTAGACGATGTAGTAGAAAACTTCAACTTTATTAAAGCAAGACCTAAAAAAATGAAACTGTTTGGTGTTTCGAGTGATGAAATGGCCAGTGAACGTACACAGGTTCTTCTTCACTGTGAAGTTCCGTCGGGGAGTAGTATTGTCAGGGTGGAGACTGTGATGGAAAACTTGCAAGTTCCTACTTAGAGTGCGTGACCGATGTAAATTGGTTCATACGGTTGACATGTTTGCTGATATTTTCGGTGCCCTCGACGTTCTTAACTCTGCAGAGCAAGGAGCTTCATAAGTTTCTTTTAGGAACTACTTGCCTACAGTTTTCGGCGAAATCCAATGCATTAGAAATCTCTTTGAAGAAAATTGCTTAAAAAATTGAAATTTTCATCAAGTGAAGAAGACTCGTTAACTGAAACGTAGCCTGACCAGACTGTAAAGTCGATGTTTGAAACAACACGATTGGTCTCTTTCTGGATAAGTGTTCG
Organism: Schistocerca americana; assembly: GCF_021461395.2. Classification (NCBI taxonomy): domain Eukaryota; kingdom Metazoa; phylum Arthropoda; class Insecta; order Orthoptera; family Acrididae; genus Schistocerca; species Schistocerca americana. The sequence continues at coordinate 673,342,168 of NC_060120.1, read as the reverse complement.
GCAATGGTATCTAGCAATTGCCAAAATTATACAGAGATACTTGATGGGCTTTTCGACAAGCTGTCTATTTGAACAAGCCTTGTCAAGTTAACTCGACAAAAAAAATGTACAGGTATGGACTGAATGTAGAGAGTGACTGGAGGCTAAAATTAACATTTTTAATTCGGATAATGATTCTCTCTTTGGAGGCAAACGATGTCAAAAATGTCATTCAGTTCTTTTTAACATTGACCACGTTTTGAGTTTACATATATCTGTGATACCTGAATGCATGCAATAAAAATCTTTCCTTATTAAAAAAAAACCATTTTTCCATCCTTGTACAGTAACTTTTACTAATTAGGCATATATATGTATATAAAGGTTGGGGACTGCTGCTATAAGGGTTCCGTTTTTACCGATTGAGGGAGAGAAACCTAAAAACGATCGAACAGCAATTCACGATTTCATCAAAAGTAAATCAAGGGAATAAGTTAACGATGAGACACTCCTAAGTATACTTCATAGTGAAGTAAAAGGTTGAGCGATGATTTTCGGGGGAAATGTTACAGAATACTGGAGGTCGTTTATTTAAGAATTTAAGATAATTTTAGATTAATTACAAATCAAATATGCACCCTCTTTAATGAAACGTGACATGGACAGATAAATGAAGTCGGTCTAATGGTTACCCGAGAAGATCGGTTTATTGTCAGCTTTTGAATAAAAGATAAATAATACTTCTCCCGCTAGGCCGCAAGGTGCGTCACCCCCTAACGCCCATTCATCATAAAGAGCTTCACCAGTTACTGTATTCGATGTTCGTTCAGTTTGACAGAAATATAAGCCACAGTCTTTGACCCATTCTTACGCCTTAATGATGACTTATCTTTCATTTCTAAACTAAATGGCCACTGCCCGTAACAGTAACGTAACCTAAAATCATATGCGTTCTTTGAGGTTTTTCCCGCATCTCTATCAGAGCAACTTGGTGGGAACACACCTTCATGGGATGGATTGCAAGATAATGCTGTTTCAGAAAAGTAGAAATTATTTCAGTCTAATGCTATAATTGCGGAAGAAATTATGAAAATAATTGTATCTTCGATTGTTAACGGAAAATATTACACAAAGGAGTGACCAGCAGGGTCACAGGAGACACTGTACAGTGGAGTGTTTGTTAAGAAAGAAAAAGGCAGCTTCTAGGGTAGAGATAAAGTGAAATATACGAGGGCGTGATGAAAAGTAATACCTTCGATTTTTTTATTTATTTCTCAAAATCGGTCGGGGTACTACATGTCATTCATACTACTCGGTCGACTTTCCCGCGTCGCTGATACAGCCTGAAGCGTTCTGCTGCTAGAAGGCTCCGAACTGTAGCGTGTAACGAGGCCGTGTGTAACGTGAATGAGTGACAGCTCAGAAAACTGAAAGCACGAATTCGAAGAGTTCGTCGCACGTGGAGCACCCTTTCCTTCATCATGACAATGCCAGACCTCACACGAAGGCTGCGACATCTGCAACAATCCGATGACTCGGATTCACTGTCGTCGATCATCCTGCATACGGTCCGGACTTGGCCTCATCCGGTTGTCATCTGTTTCCAAAACTTAACGCCTTCCACGACATCACTTTCTTAATGATGAAGCGGTACAAGCAGAGGCGAGGTTGTGGCTCCTTCAACAAAGTACAGCATTCCGCAGCAGCGGTATCAACAAATCTGACTCTTGTTGGGAGAAATGTGTTCGTCGCCAGGGTGACTATGTTGAGAAACAAATATGTAAACACTAAGAATAAAGATGTCGAATTTTAATAATGCTCGTTTTATTTTAAGAGCTTCAGGAGTTTTCAGGTAAAAAGTTCGGAGACACTGCTGTTCAGCACGTCCTCTTATGTTGTATTAGACATGGACAAAACAACAGAAACATATGAAACTTCCTGGCAGATTAAAACTGTGTGCCGGGCCGAGACTCGAACTCGGGACCCTTGCCTTTCGCGGGCAAGTGCTCTACCATCTGAGCTACCCAAGCATACAGAAGCTCTCCTGCGAACCATACAGAACTAGCACTCCTGAAAGAAAGGATATTGCGGAGACATGGCTTAGCCACAGCCTGGGGGATGATTCCAGAATGACATTTTCACTCTGCAGCGGAGTGTGTGCTAATATGAAACTTTCTGGCAGATTAAAACTGTGTGCCGGACCGGACCGAGACTCGTGTTCGAGTTCGAGTCTCGGTCCGGCACACAGTTTTAATCTGCCAGGAAGTTTCATAGCAGCGCACACTCCGCTGCAGAGTGAAAATCTCATTCTGGGAACAGAAAAATAAACTGGCAAACATTGAAAACTAAGGAGACGGACACCAGTGAACTGTAGACGATTGAGCCTCCGAGTGCGACGCACATCGTTGGGATGGCGGATATTAGTTGTTAAACAATCGGTAGAACGAGGTTTTGTGCCCAGCGAAACTAAAGCTAGGAAAACTGGAAATATCTTTGATTTTTTCATGCTCTCGAAACCCATAGCAGCAATAGCAACAATAACAAAGCCAAATTAAGAAGAATATGTTCTTCTTTTGTTGAAGTTCTTTACCTGTCATCACGTGTGTGTGTGTGTGTGTGTGTGTGTGTGTGTGTGTGTGTGAAAGAGAGAGAGAGGGGGGGGGGGGGGAGGGAGAGAGAGGGGGGGTCGGAAATCGAGAGAGGGGGCTAGGGGGGAGGAGAGGAGCTGCAATCATTCTCACTTAGTTACTCGTTACATTCTGAATAGTGTTTTCTACCCTATGAACACCTACATCTACATCCATACTCTGCAAACCACTGTGAAGTGCATGGCAGAGGGTGCTTAACTTTGTACTACGTATTGCAGTTTCTGCACGTTCCACTGAGGTGTGCCGTGTAAGAAGAATGAGTGGTTAAATGTCTTTCTGTGCGCTATTAGTCTATTTTTTCGTGGTTCCTACGGGACGACACATAGTACCCTGTAGTGCGTTCCTAGACTCTTCGCCTAATAGGCCTACTGGTTCAAGAAACTTTGTAATTAGGCTTTGGCGACATCTACCTGGCAGTTCAGGTTCTTCATCATGGCGCTCTCCCATGTGCCAAATATAACAGTGATAACTCATGCTCCCTTTCTGTGAATGGGTTCAGTACACCCATGTTCGTCCTGTTGGACATGGGTCCCACACACAACAGTTTTCTTGGACAGGCTGCTCAAGTAATTTGTAATCAATCTCCTTCCGAACACTACATCTTGGCACTGTCCTACCAATGTACCAAAACTTGCCACCTGCATTACCTTCGGCTGAGACTACCTGACCATTTGATTTCATATTATCACAAACCGCTACAGCCTGGTGCTTGTATATCGGTATGAGTTGGTTGATTCCAATATTAATTCATTGGTGTTGTAGTAAAGCAATTCTTATTTCTGCATTTTTTGAAGTAAAAAAATTCCGCAAATCTGTACATTTAGAGCAAGTGCAGTACTTCCCGTTTTGTTCCAGGTTCCTGTTTTCTTAGAACTCCAATGCGTTTGCCATCTACGTACGCTGCGTAAGCATCCCGACTCAGTTAGGTTCCGTAATTTATCTGCCTGAGCGCGCAGCTCTGCAAGCGGATATTCCGTTATTTCCATAGCCATACTGGTCGTATCTCTCGTGTGACGCGCTTGCTGTTGATATATGGGAGAAACGTCCTGCTTGCGGTGTACCCAAGTCCTACAGAACCGGCATGCTGAGATCGAAAACATTGCTTCAGGCTCGGGCACAATAGCACTCGCAGTGATACAACAACTGGAATTCAGTTCCCCAGGAAACAAAAAGTAGATATCTTCGTAGTTGAGAAAGAGCCGAATTAAAACGCAATCGTGTTTATATACATTTGCAGAATGGCTATTATGACTCAGTACCACTATTAGACTGACTTAGTGGGGCGGAGTGAGCTTCATTCTTTTCGGTTAAGTACTGGTGTAAAGTATATATGCAGACTGAAGCGACAAACGAAAATTTGTACCAAGGCCGGGACTTATTCGTCGCTTCACTCTGCATCATAGACGTCTGAGACGTGGAAAGGTTTCTGTAACCATATAATTTCATTTACACTGGTCTTATTGTTCGACCATGACAATAGAAGCTTCCCTCACTTTATAGTTTGTACATAATTTTTAAATTTCTCTTGATAGAAAAGTATTTCAACAGAATTACCGGTTCCAGCTATATAATAACCATCTTCAGAATTAAAAGGAAAACGTTGCTGCCTACTGCAATAAGAGATTAAAAACAAAGGATAGAAATGTGATATAAAGACAATATACATCTCATTCTCTTCACTGCAACAACCATGTAAACGTAATTAGTCAAAACTGCCATGCATGTTTCAACCGGTTATACACGTTTATAGCATGCAAGGCTATCCTAGACGTCGTTGATGCATGCATAATATACAGATAATTACACAAAGTAATTAAAAGAAGGTTAATTTAAAAGCACAGTTCATTAAAATATTTTCAGTTGTAATTATTTAAGCAAAAGATTTTTTTTTTATATTTAGCCATTAGAGAAATCTACTTGTCTTCTGACAGTTTAAAAGTTGGTCAGAATTTAACAAAACATTCAGAAATAAAAAGTGAGTACAGGAATCATTTTAAAATTGAATAAATCATGATAGCTCTAGAATTAGCATTATATAGGAATTTATATAGTTTCTGTGGCAGCGATTCGTTGCCACTTATACTTTAATGTATTTCTATACATAATAGAGCGACGTAATTATTCAATATACGACGATAGCAAAACATCGGATCTATCAAGTTTTACATGAAGTCTGAAATTATGACTTCATTCCACCCAAAATATTTTACTACAAGGGCAAACACTGTTGTAAACTGTCGTCATAAGTAAGCATAAAGCTTTCCAAATTTAATTAATTCCTGAAGTAGCGTCAGTGGTATATCCACAAATACGTGGAAGTACTAAACGAAATTTTTTGTTTAATAATCATCACCATCACCGCCACCACTACGATCAACCAGGAAGATGTGTTCCACATTTCATGTTGCCCGCTTAGCTCACCTTGTTCTCTTCAGTCTCTGACTGTTGCTTCAAGAATGACGTCGTATATTGACTATTATTTTACGTTTTGAGCTTTTTTACATTGCTTCATTACACTAAACTTTAATGGTACAAGTGCTGTATCCTAAGGTGGGAAGCATCCACATGCCTGAAGAGCTTCTGAGGAAAACTGAAAAAACTCACACAGCATGAACAAAAGCAACATCAGCCCCGATACATCAAAAGAGAAGGTGTCCCAAATGCCGGGCAGCCGGTTGTAAAATCCTCGCCACATAATTTTCAGGCCGTAGCGACTGGCTCAGCCTTTTACAGCGGAAATTTGCTAGCTGCTGGGAATTTGTGATTTGACATACCTGGGATCCGAATTAATTAGGAGACTGGGGAAGTTTAATCGTGAGTTATATTCTACTACAGTCCATAAACTTGTAGCGGAGAGTAGCCTTCACTGACGAGTTAATACTACTTATATACAAGGATAGTAATCAGTGGGTGCAAGAATAAACAAGTATAGTTACAAAAAGGACTTAAATGAAACGTGGGTTATTAACATGCTGGAGAGAGCTGAGAAAGTCCTCACTTGCTAGGAAGAGAGCTAAACCCATGAGATAGCGACCACGGTGACAAGAGGGGATATGTGGGGTCACTACTTATCACACGGCGGAGGGCGTCGCCTCACGACAACAGCCCGACGTAGTTGAGCGCATGAGTGAAAATGGTGACGCCTACACTGTTATGGTAATGAACAGGCAAACTGTACTCTCATGCAAGCCGGCAAGTGCAGAGGGCATATAATGTCCTCGTCGGAGTCGTTTTGCTGCTGCCGTTAGTGTGAAAAGAAGCCGGTAAACTGGGCTGGGGCGGTCGCACTCTCAGGTTTTATGACCTTGGAGCGCTCCATCACTGCAGTGAGCTTCTCACCTCAAAAAAAATGGAACCACTACCAACTGCTGGAAGGGACAGAGGCCAAGAACTGCCTGCTGGGACTTAGAGAAGCGACAACATCTTTTGTCCACAGAGGTTTCACCTTCTGCCTTGGCTCCAACCTTCAAAACTTGTGCCGCCCCGAGGAAGAAGAACAACCGTTTCAATTTGTAACTGTATTTAAGAGTTTCGCCTTCTTGAGCAAGTAATTACATCATCTATAAGAATAAAAATTAAATGCTGTTCTTTGTTAAGCACATTAATTGAGAAGGCCTCGACCAATATGGCTAATTTTCTTTAAATGTTTGTAATAGTCCGAACACGAATTTTTAAGGAAGAAAATTGGAAAAGTTGCCGAGAAAATTGCAAAATTTGAGGAAACCTGTGATTAATTGAGAAGGCCTGGACCAATATGGCTAATTTTCGTTAAATGTTTGTAATAGTTCGAACAAGAACTTTTAAGGAAGAAAATTGGAAAAGTTGCCGAGAAAATTGCAAAATTTGAGGAAACCTGTGATTTCTTCTGTGGTATTTTCGTATGAAATCGACACCATAACTCATGATTCGAACGATGGATATGCGTAGTTCTTTTTTTGATTTGTTCGTTAAGGTCCTGGAAAAGTTACCAGAAAAAATGGCACAATTACAAAGAAAGTCCGATAATTCCGTCAAACTGCAAAAATTACAAATTTTGTATACACTCTCGATCATAACTGACAATAGGAGCGATGTATTTGGCTGATTCTTTTTTTGCTTTATTCGTTATGCTCCTGGGAAAATAATAACTCAAGTGAATGTTTTCGACCGAAAAAAATCTGCAATATATGGAGAAAGGTCTGGAAAAACATATTCCAGCCTAAATTAAAATAAAATTTGTTTTTACTTTTCTTGTTGCATCGCGATCTGTCCAACAAATTTAGTTATTTTATTTCTATTCCAATTCCAATTTATTTCGCTACTACATGCACAAACACCGTGTCACAGCTGATTGTCAAATTGTAAATCATGCCAATCGTTTATACACTGGCAAGAAATTGCTTCGGCTGTTTATTTTCAGTGGAACTGTGATTCTGTTATCGCAATCGATTCATGAAATGAATTAAGTTTCAACAAATTTACAGTTTTAACTACGAAACTCTGTTAGTTTTGAAACGCAAACGGCTATATAGTAACAACAAAGTGAATCGATTGTCCATTTTCGATTGAACTGTGATTGTTCGCATCGCACATTGCGACCCAACCGACGAAACTGAATCTAATAAGACAACTTAATCGCACTGCAGTGACGCCAATAAGACGAAGCAATTTAGAATTTGCAATGTTACAAAACCAATTTTCGATCTAATCGAACTGTAGAACAACACGAAGAGCGGAATGAAATTGAACGGATTCGATTATCACCAATACGTTCATCAATTACACAAGAATAAAGATAAAATGCAAACGAAGATAATATGCGTCGATTCATGAAATGAATTAAGTTTCGGCGTTTTTATCTCAAACGAATTTACAGTCTTACCTACGAAATTCAGTGAGTGTTGAAACGGCAGCCGGCCGTTTGGCTTAGAGGTTCTAGGCGCTTCAGTCTGGAACCACGCGACCGCTACGGTCGCAGGTTCGAATCTTGCCTCGGGCATGGATGTGTGTGATGTCCTTAGGTTAGTTAGGTTTAAGTAGTTCTAAGTTGTAGGGGACTGATGACCTCAGATGTTAAGTCCCATAGTGCTCAGAGCCATTTGAACCATTTTTTGAAACGGCAAACGAAAACGAAAACGAATGGGACGTCATTTGTCAACAGAAACAACTCGCGCGACAGTGAATTTGAATAATAGTGCAATAAGACAAATAAATGTTGCGTTGAATACTCATCTAACTGCATTCCGTTACGTGACAACTGATTATAGTGCACACCACTCAGACTGATTTAAAGGATATGAGCTTAGAGTGCGGAAAAGAAGATGGAGCAAGAGGGAGCAAGGAGGTGATGGACAGAGAGGGGGGAAAAGTACATGGACAGACAGAAGGGACTGGAGAAGATGAACAGCGTGTAGGGAGAGGAGGAGATGGGCAGAAGGGAAAGGAAGAGATGGATTAACAGAAGAGTGGAATGAACATATACTCGGGTAACGCTGGGCACTTAGGTACTTTCGGAGTCACGAATACTGTTCCTCAGCAGGCCAGGAATCTGTCTATTCCCTCTCTTTTCTCTCAGGAATTGTTTATAAAGGTTTAATTTGAACTTAAAATTTGGAAAACCTCGAAATATAATTGGTACTCTGATGGTAAGTTCACCAGAGAGTCAATAATTAAGAATGGGTCAGGGATCTGCATTGATAGGTATTTCTTTTCTTTTTCTTTTCCTTTTGCCGTGTTTCCCGTGGATACGCAGGGTCGGCATGGTTAATCGGATGTGGCAATGTTAGTTGAAGGGGTGGCTGGATGCCCTTCCTGACGCCACCTCGTACCTCTCAGGAAGGAATTAGTGTACCCCAACTGTCTGTGACTAGTGTAATCCATGGAATAGTGCGGAAGTGTTCAGATGTCTGCGAGCCGTGTAACTGAAGCAGGACGTGGGGACCAGCCCGGTATTCACCTGGGGGATGTGGAAAACCGCCTAAAAACCACATCGAGGCTGGCCGACACACCGGCCCTCGTCATTAAGCAGCCGGGCGGATTCGATCCGGGGACGGCGCGCCTACGCGAGTCCAGGAAGCAGCGCGTTAGCGCGCTCGGCTAACCTGGCGGATCTGCATTGATAGGTATTGGTTACTAATTATTCGCGGTTTACAAAACTGTTGGTGGATTCGTGACCACTTGTTGACGTATTAGCGGTTGGATTTTGTCTCGAGAAAAATCGTTAAACAAATGTCGGCTGAAAATCGCGAGACGAGAGCTAGGGCTTTCTCTGATAGTGGTCTCTCAGGGACACCTCCCGATGCGTGGCAAGCTTGTCAAGGATTACAGTGCGTTCTGTAAATGAACTCCGAATTTGGAAGAAACATAGTTTTTTTCTTATGACGTAGGAAGTTCGTCTGTATTCGAAGTAAAGTAAACTCCTAGCAAAGCCCTTGTCAACGAAAGCAAGAGGATTACTCAAAAAAACGTTTTACAAATCCATCAAATCTATCAGATTGAGACTTCATCATTTACAAGCTTCTTTTGTCCCCCCCTCTCTCTTTCTTTCCGTCTTGGTATCTTTCTCTACTTGCTGAGACGCGCCCCAGATTTCCAGAGGTTCGCTTCAAGGACCAAATGAAAGGAATGCCTTCCTCCTTTAAAGCCACCATTCATCCGATGAAAACGTTCTATCGGACAAAGGAGACTGCCGCACAGCACCCTCTGGGAATGTCGCCCTGTACGCCGCCTTCCTTACAAATGGGGCGTTTTCGAAGCGCTGTGAAGCAATTTGCTGCCTGGAAGCTGACGCGAGTTCCGCACCCACGCTTAGGCGCTAACCTCTGTGTGAGGGAGGGGGAGGGGAGGGGCTGAGGAAAGTTATGGCTCCCTCGCTCGCTTCAATAGAATCAGGCTTCCTTTCAAAGTGACTTATGGCGAGCGAAAGAAATCTCATTTTTCTGCGTGAAAATATTTGAGCTGGGTTGCGAAAGATAAAAATTCCATTTTGATGCAACCATTAAGACGTCATCTGAAATCCGCTGTGTTTTATATGTTATCATTACTGGGTGTCCTTCATTAAGTTAACTCGCTGACTCTTGAAGAAAAGGTATTAACTTTTTCCGGAAGAAGGTGACACGACATGGTGAATGCTGCGTCATTACTACTAGAGGACTTCAAAAAGTAAGTTACATGTTTCTTCCCACGCTAAGACCATTGCGCAACAAGAGTGGCACACTGTCACAAGAAAGTACATGTTTCTTACGGACACAGTTCTGCTGCGGTACGGATAGTAGGTGCGTCACAATGTGGGAGTGAAATGGTGCGGCAACTGGAAACGTGCTCCAAAGGTTAAGTGTGCGGGTCAGTGCTATTCTTTTGGGCAAAACGTTTGAATTTCACACAGATTGACGGTGAAATTCTGGCGGTGTGTGGACCAAATGTAGTGTCATGTCCAGCCGTAGTGACAAGTTGCCAACGAGCAGACCAAGGCCGCACAGACGCGGATGATGATGATCGGGAAGGAACTGATCCACGATGCGAGAAGGAATACAATACATTTTTCCCATTTGACTTGTACAGCCTGGCTATATATAAACGCTGGTAAAGTTAGAAAGAAAAAAATGGTTCAAATGGCTCTGAGCACTATGGGACTTAACATCTGAGGTCATCAGTCCCATAGAACTTAGAACTACTTCAACCTAACTAGCCTAAGGACATCACACACATCCATGCCCGAGGCAGGATTCGAACCTGCGACCGTAGCGGTCGCGCCGTTCCAGACTGTAGCATCTATAACCGCTCGGCCACGCCAGCCGGCGGTGAGTTTTTGGTTTTACGTACTGACTGTCTGTTGTAGCTATGTTTTCATTAGTTCATTTCATCATCATTTGACACTGTAGACACACACGGAAAAATTAATGATAATGCTGAACAGTTTAAAAACTTTGTTTCGAGCTGTTAATCTCGAAGCACGGCTCAGTGCAGAGTCCCGCGTCTATATCTACAACTACGTACATTCAACTACACTGCAATTCACAGTTAAGTGCGTGACAGAGGATTCTTCGAACCCCCTTCAGACCATTTCTTTACCGGTCTACTCTGGAATAGCACGCGGGAAAAAGGAACACTAAAATCTTTCCATGCTGGCTCTTATTTGTCTTATTTTATTACAACGATGATTTTTCCCTATGTAGGTGGGAACCAGCAAAATATTTTTGCATTCGGAAGAGAAAGCCGGTGATTCGAAGTTGGTGAAAGGATTCTGGCGCAACGAAAACCGTATTTGTTTCAATGACTGGCACCCCTAACTTATATCCTTGACACACTCACCCCTATTTCGTAAAAACGAGCTGCCCTTCTTTGAACTTTTTCGATGTCCTCCGTCAATGTCATCTGGTAAGGATACCATACCCCACAGCGATCGTCTAGCAGAGGACAGACAAGCGTAGTGTAAGTTGTCTCTTCGTTAGACCTATTGCATCTTCTAAGTGTTCTGCCAGTAACTCACGGTCTTTGGTTTGCTTTCCCATTAACATTGTCTACGTGATTATTCCAGTTTCAGTTAGTCGTAATTGTAAACCCTAAATATTTAGTTGAATTCGCAGTCTTTAGCTTTGTGTGATTTATTGTGTAACCGAAATTTAACGGGTTACTTTAAGTGCTCATGTGGATGAAATCACCACAGAGACGATTACCAATTTTCGCATCATACTGATATCTTGTCTAAATACTCTTTCAGTTGATTTTGATCATATGATGACTTCACAAGATGGAGTATTACTTCTGTTTGACTCATCGACTTTCCGTCAATTTTTACGAACTGTGCGTTTCTGACAGGAAAACACGAATCCAACTGCATAACTGCGACGATACTCCGTAGGAACGCAGTTTGATTAGAAGTAGCTTTTGAGGAACATTGTTAAAAGCCTTCTAGAAATCTAGAAATATGGAATCAATTTGAGACGAACTGTCGATGGCACTCGTTACTTAATATGAATTAAGAGCTAGTTGTGTTTTTGAATGACTGCCTCTGCTGACTATTTGTCAACAAATCACTTTCTTCGAGATAAGTCTATGTTCGAAAAACCTACTGAAAATCGACGCTAGCGATAAGGGTCATTATTCGGTGGATTACATCACATATTTGGACGCGCAACTAGTCCAGCAACACCTGTTCAGACATACGACGTCATTTCGACGGTCTAAACAACTGTTGTTATGAAACAGCTGCACACAACTGGTTCATTATCACAAAATTCTCTACAGAAAGGAAGTGCTCTTCAGAACCATCAAACAACACGAACGTGCAGCAGGAAGTGATGAAGATCACATTAACTGCACCGTCTGTTTGCGATTATGTACTATCGGTGACCGTCATATGACGGCCCTCTTAGCGAGGGTGCACTCTCGTAGGTGCCTCGTATGTCGGGTCTCGTCTTTGTGGGCGTAGTTTACAGGCTGAAATAATTAATAACATACCGTCCCTAATCAATATTGCTTTCTTTTTAACATTTGGCGCCTTTCGGGTTTATAGACATTTTCTCAAGGAGTGGATTTTATTTTTTATCACTAAAGCGAAGTGAGCATCATCTTAATGTCTCTCGAGCGTCATTTCGAGGCTTTGAGAGCCTTCTGGGAAAAAGAAACATTTTATATGTATACTATGCCCTGCTTTTGAGTGCATCCCAGCGTAGATAAATAATAAAATAACTAAACAAACACTTATTAATTCTTTTATTATCATTAACTTACCGAAACTAGGTAGCATTTGTGACAATGTGCAACTGAGACTGTTAAAATAATTTTTTCTACGAAAGATAATACCACATCAGATTACGTTCATATGTCATGGATCACATCAGCTGGCTTGAAACTTGAATCTTATATATGATTAATTGCTTCGATATATCGTCCTGGCAAAGAAACATTAATCCCTCACCAGTTTCTTTCGTCCAGAGAAAGCTCTTGTTGCCGACCGGTGTGGCGGTGCGGTTCTAGGCGCAAAGTCTGGAACCGCGTGACCGCTACGGTCACAGGTTCGAATCCTCCCTCGGGCATGGATGTGCATGATGTCCTTAGGTTGGTTAAGTTTAAGTAGTTCTAAGTTCTAGGGGACTGATGACCACAGATAGTGTTCAGAGCCATTTGAACCACTTGAACCAAAGCTCTTGTTTACTGTGATTAGCGTACCTTCACTCGGAAAGCTTCGTCGCTGCCTTTACTCTTCCACCTTACCGCATATTAATTAATTTCCATATTCAGTCTGGTGTTCGGTTTCTTTAATATCAGTTCTGTATTTTGGTTTTGCTATCCGACATATTTTCTTTATTTTGATGATTCTAGGAAGGGCCTTAGTTTAAACAAGTACCGACATATTATTGTGTGCTGCTCGCAATTTTCACGCTCATAATAGTTATTTTTCATATGAGAAGTATGTCAGTATCCTACGTTGATGAACGTTCCAACCGAGAGTGTAGCTTCCCTTGTTCCGGACGAAGAGTCAGTTACGAAAATATGCCGAAGGAAAGTAGTGAAATCCACGTCCTTTGCTATACTACGAAAGAAAATAAACTCTTTCCGCAGCAGTTCCATTGTGTTTCGAAGACAGTTATATCGGATCGCTTCGTCCTAAAGTGCCGAGATTCAGCACATGGAGGTAGCAGACAACTACAAGAACAGTAAAAAATAATTTGCTTGCTATCACTCCTGAAAAATTTCTTACTAGTAAACGATGTAAACACTAAAAAAAACTGTTGAGGCTTTGTGACCATTTGCGGAAGTATTGTCTGTTGGGTTCTCTCTCCGGGTCTTCGGGCGGCGTTTTTTTAGTAAAATTGCTTGATGTTTTTCCAGCACAAGAGGCTGGCATTATCAAAGGTTTGTCCTCTACAGCTGGTGGCGGATCAGATAAAGGCACACCACAGGAAACGTTCGCTTAGATAATTGCGTTGAGCGGTTGAGACTGACTTTGTATGCGAACGGAGACATGTAGACATTATTGTTTCCCTACGTATGACTATGGAATACGATAGGCAATCGCAAATTTGGTACATGTCATCCTCCACCACGCACTGTACAGTGGCTTGCAGAATATGTATATGTAGGTGTTGCCGTAAATGTAGATAATCTCTGTGACTCATTCATGAATGGGAAAATAACGTACGTTTCCTGCGTTCGTCCACTGTGGTCGACACGTCCTATTCACTGAGTCGCGTTATTCCTTTAAGCGTTTTTCGGGTCACTGCGAATACAGAACGAGTTAAGGAAGGCACGATACGCAGTGTGAGGGGAGTCGTTTGGTTGAAGGTCTCCGAGAGGTCTCTGGCAGAGGACAGGAGCTATGCTGGTTGGTCACATTAGGAGTATCGTGGCCGCGAAATGATGCCTCCTGTCAGGAATTTCCTTCACAACTACGAAATGATGCCAGGTAGTCATTCAAATCCCCGCCCGTCTCGCGATAAATATGGCTGCCCTCTGAACTACTGTTCGGCCATGATTATTGTCAATCCAATTTGTTTTTCTGTGCCGTCCAGCTTCTATACGATTGAAATACTGACAAGGGGATCTTACGAACTGACTCTCGCCGATTTGATTCATACTAAGACTTCAACACACGCGAACAGGAAGACTCTCATCCGTTTTTGAGATTGAGCTTGAAAACTTTAGTCGTGATTATGTATTTTGTAATCCTGTGCGAGACTCTTCATCTCCGAATAACTATTGCAAGCTACACCCTTTTGAATCTGCTTACTATATTCAACTCTTGGTCTCCCACTGCTTTTTACACCCCGCACACTTCTCTCCAACACAGAGTTGGTGATCCGTTGATGTCTTAGAATGTGTCCTATCAACAGATCCCTTCTTTTGGCCAAGATGTGCCACAAATTTCCTGTCTCCCCAGTTCTGTTCAGTACCTTCCGATTACTTACGTGATCGACCCATCCAATCTTCAGCATTATTCTGTAGCACCACTTTTCGAAAGCTTCTATTCTCTTATGCCTAAACTGGTTATAGTTCATGTTTCAGTTCTATACATGGCTACACTCCAGATAAATACATTCAGAATACACTTCCTAACTGTTGAATCCACAACATTTGATGTTAACAAATTTCTTTTCTTCAGATATGCTTTCTGGCCAGTGCCAGTCTACATTTTATATCCTCTCTGCTTCAGCCATCATCGATTATTTTGCTGCCCAAATAGCAAAAATCAACTACTACTTTAATTGTCTCGTTTCCTAATCTAATTTTCTTAGCGACATCTGATTTAATTCGACTACATTTAACTATCCTTTTTTTGCTTTTGTTGATTGTCACCTCATATCCTCCTTTCAAGACATTGTCCATTTCGTTCAACTGCTCTTCCAAGTCCTTTGCTGTTTCTGACAGAATTACAATGTCATCGGCAAATCTCAAACTTTTTATTTCTTCACCCTGAAATTTTAGTTCCTGCTACAATTATTTTTAGTTTCGTTTACTCTTTGTTCAATGTTCGGATTGAATAACATCGGAAATAGGTTGCAACCCTGTCTCACTCCCTTCTCAGTCACTGCTTCCTTTTCATGACCGTCGACTCTTATAAATGCCACCTGCTTTCTGTACAAATTGTAAATAGTCTTTCGCTCCCTGTATTTTAGTCCTGCCACCTTTACAGCTTGAAAGAGTTTATCGCAGTCAACGTTTTCAAAAGCTTCCTCTAATTCTACAAATGCTAGAAACGTAGGTTTGTCTTTCCTTAATCTATCTTCTAAGATAATTCGTATGGTCAGTACTTCCTCGCGTGTTCCTACATTCTCCGGAATCCAAACTGATCTTCCCCGAGGTCTGCTTCTATCAGTTTTTCCATTGTTCTGCAAAGAATTTGTTTAAGTATTTTGTAACCATGACTTATTAAACTGATAGTTTGGTAATTTTCACTTCTGTCGGCAACTGGTCTGTCAAATTCTTCTCGCAGAATTGTATCTCCCACCTCACCTTCATCTACATCCAGCTTATCGTATGTGAATAAATAATCTATAAAAGAAGACATCAAGTTTACGTTCATATATGATGGATTGCATTCACTGGTTAGAAACCTCACTCTTGCGAATGATTTATGTCGCAGCATATTGTACTGATTATTTAGTTCCAAGCAAACTATTTTTTATTTTTATTTTAGTATCGTCACTCAGAAATATTTGTTCTGCCATAACGGCATCTCTTAAAGGCATTGTAATCATTTCCACCTTCAAGCTACGGTTTAGTTTATTTAATTTCTATTTCATAATTCGGTGTTGTTAAACGCATTTTCTTTATTGTAATAATTAGCGTAAACAAGTACCGACACATTGTTGAATGCTGCTCACGGCTAACATGCCTGTGATTATTGTTTTGCGTTTAGCAACTGCATTAGTATCACAGGATGTTCTAGTTTCCAACCCAGACTGTAGTTACCACTCTTCCAGATAAAGAGGCAGTTACGAAAGTAGGTCGAAGGAAAGTGGTGAAAAACCACATCCTTTACGATTCCGCGGAACAAAATAACTCGTAGTGCAATAGTTTTGAAGTGTTTCGAAGGCAGTAATTCCATATCGCTTGGCTTTAAACGTACAAAATGATTTCTTGGAGTTGGCGGACAATTCCAAGAACACTAAAAATTGGCTGTTTGCCACTCCTGAAAAAATTTAATACAGGTTCTAGACAATTTAAGAACTGTCGGTAATATATATTAGCGAATGTCGAGCGCTGATTGAACACATGTTCGATAGTCTATGAGCCTTTTCATTTCACTTGATTTAACTGAAGATGGAAGATTGGAAGATTACATTTTCATATTCTCCTCACTTTAACCGATGTTTCTTATGAGTTAAATTTAGGTTGTAATGCTGTTAAAATTGAAAATCCCTTAATAGCCAAAAAGCTAAATCAAACTATTTTCATTGTGGAGCATAGGCTAAAGTATGTTTCCTTTCAGAAGTGAAAGTTTTGTTGAGAAGGCCGATAAGCGTATTGTTCAGCGCGTCAGATGTTATTGAAATTGATCAAAGAGTCTGTGCGGCTGGTCCCGGCGGAGGTTCGAGTCCTCCCTCGGGCATGGGTGTGTGTGTTTGTCCTTAGGATAATTTAGGTTAAGTAGTGTGTAAGCTTAGGGACTGATGACCTTAGCAGTCAAGTGCCGTAAGATTTCACACACATTTGAACATTTGATTTTTGATCAAAGAGTCTGTGTCATTCAAATTATTAATTTTATTTTTAGGTAGATGTATATTGCACGGAACTCTAATTTGTCTTTTCTGTAAGCTGCTATTGTCTGTAAATGTTACAAAATGTAGCATTTGGTAATGGTGAATAGGTACAATAGTAAATGTAACGTCACAATTACAAGCAGATGAGCATAAAAGGGAAAGAAGCGCTGTTACTCGATGGTAAATATCTGCTATAGGCACAATTCAAATTTTTCAAATTTTTAGTACAGCTTTTCATTATAGATCCTTCCATCTAAACGAGCTAAGAATGCTCCAGTAAAATTTCCATACGTTATTAATTTATTCTGCATATTTCACTTCTAGGAAGCAACGTCAATGTTTTTATAGTAATTCTCCGTCTTTGTTACTGGATTAACAGTTGGAACAACAGTTGTACAGGGTGATTCAAAAAGAATACCACAACTTTAAAAATGTGTATTTAATGAAAGAAACATAATATAACCTTCTGTTATACATCATTACAAAGAGTATTTAAAAAGGTTTTTTTTCACTCAAAAACAAGTTCAGAGATGTTCAATATGGCCCCCTCCAGACACACGAGCAATATCAACCCGATACTCCAACTCGTTCCACACTCTCTGTAGCATATCAGGCGTAACAGTTTGGATAGCTGCTGTTATTTCTCGTTTCAAATCATCAATGGTGGCTGGGAGAGGTGGCCGAAACACCATATCCTTAACATACGCCCATAAGAAAAAATCGCAGGGGGTAAGATCAGGGCTTCTTGGAGGCCAGTGATGAAGTGCTCTGTCACGGGCTGCCTGGCGGCCGATCCATCGCCTCGGGTAGTTGACGTTCAATTCAGACGATAAGGTTTCATAACTAACCTTTTTCGTAGGACTCTCCATACAGTTGATTGTGGAATTTGCAGCTCTCTGCTAGCTCTGCGAGTCGATTTTCCTGGCCTGCGAACAAATGCTTGCTGGATGCGTGCTACATTTTCATCACTCGTTCTCGGCCGTCCAGAACTTTTCCCTTTGCACAAACACCCATTCTCTGTAAACTGTTTATACCAACGTTTAATACACCACCTATCAGGAGGTTTAACACCATACTTCGTTCGAAATGCACGCTGAACAACTGTCGTCGATTCACTTCTGCCGTACTCAATAACACAAAAAGCTTTCTGTTGAGCGGTCGCCATCTTAGCATCAACTGACGCTGACGCCTAGTCAACAGCGCCTCAAGCGAACAAATGTACAACTAAATGAAACTTTATAGCTCCCTTAATTCGCCGACAGATAGTGCTTAGCTCTGCCTTTTGTCGTTGCAGAGTTTTAAATTCCTAAAGTTGTGGTATTCTTTTTGAATCACCCTGTATTTCATTGCATGAGAGGTGTTGTTCGAAAGCCAATAATATTAAAATCACTGAGGTGATGTAGTGAAGGCTGACATCACGAGAGCGCGGTCTGATGACAAACTCGCGGATGACAGCGAGGCTACTGATGCAGTAAGACACTGGCTCCGACGCCGACCAACAGAGTGGTGCCAAGATGGGCAAACAAGCCCTCCCAGTAAGGTGCGTAAGGGCGTCACGTTGAAAGGAGATCATGATGGAAACTAGGGTTTCGTAGCCAAAAGAGTAAGGAATAATATGGTGTACTGGAATGATGAATAAACTAACCTGCTTTTAGAAAAAAATGTGTTGGATTACTTACTGAATGCCTCTGTACTTCTGACCGGAGGATGAGACCCAAAAAAATCTTAGGCAATATAGCTGCTGGTAGCTGCTTCATCTCCGCATCAACATTTGCTGTGAATCCTATCTATGAGAGGATTTCCAAAAGTAAGATACAGATTATCATGTCTGGGCAAGAAACTTTTATTTAATGCTTTACTATACTTGAAACTGTCGCAGGAACATGACATTATTTCTGAACATAATCGCCAAGTCTTCGCAAACAACGGTCGTAACGTTGTACCAGTCGTTGAATTCCTTGACGAATGAAGTTGTTTGGTCACGCAGCCATTGGAAAACCGCTGCGTGTACTTCCTCATCGTTGGAAAATCTCTTTCCCCCCATTTGATCTTTCAGCTTGCTGAAAAAATGAAAATCACAAAGTGGCTAGACCCGTACTAAATGGCGTATGAGCATCACCTATATGTGTGCGACCTTGGTTAAATTATTTGCAGCCGGCCGGTGTGGCCAAGCGGTTCGAGGCGCTTCAGTCTGGAATCGCGCGACTGCAACGGTCAACGGTCGCAGGTTCGAATCCTGCCTCGGGCATGTATGTGTGTGATGTCCTTAGGTTACTTAGGTTTAAGTAGTTCTAAGTTCTAGGGGACTGATGACATCAGATGTTAAGTCCCATAGTGCTCAGAGCCATTTTTTAAATTGTTTGCACCATTTCACTAAGGGTGGACCTGACGTTGCATTTTGTCCATATACAATCAGAATTTCACAGTAAATCTGTATGCATTTAAGATGATTTGTTCACAAGAATCGTACTGTTCCACGTACTTCAACTCTAGAGCATATATTTTGCAGTTACTGCGGTATTTCATATACACACTGTGATGCACTTGTTATTCGTACCGCAGTAGAAATATGTTTGCAAGGCACCTGGAAAATTCTTCTGACAGCGCGCTACTCTTGTTGCATAATGGTATTAGCGTGGGACGAAACGTATGACATACTTTCTGAAGTCCCTACGGATATAGCAGGAAAACGAAAGATAAGCCACGTCACTCGGGCGCTGACTTGACTGTAAGTAATCAAAATTTTGCGCCAAATTCCGCAAAATTTTCATTAACTGCATCGGATTTTCCCGGCCACACGATCGAGCACGAATTATTCCACATACAAAAAGCCTACAGTATTTTAATTAAATAGTAAATAATAGTATTTCTAGTAACAAATGTAAAGACAGCACTGCTAATTTATTCTGGGTGTTTCTAAGTAAGTCCCCTATTAGTGCAAAGCGGCCGAAGAAAACTGCATACTGCTGCAGTAAACAAATACCACGAATTTTCATTATTCGGTATATTGTTCTAATATTCACTTTCAACTTCAGATGTCTGTTGTTAACTGTCTGAGCTGACGAGCTATTGCAACCATATATCTCTCGAAACGTGCGTTAGAACTTTCCCTTAGAGGTTGTCTTTCCTTGTGATTGGCATTGCGTTTTCTTCTATCCCGATCGAAAGTACCCAGATTTCGATCAGCGCTTCCCTTCTAGCGTTTTACATCACAGATTTTCTTCTCGCTCACGGACATACAGTGTGGTGTAAAATCTGGCGAGATTAAAGTATGAACTAATGGGAAGGCTTTGCAGAAACAAGATGATGACTTCGTTTCTTGCGGAGGTAAACATAAGGAAAAAAAGAAGAAATTAATGGAGAGTGAGTTAAAGAGTATGGGAGACCAAGCCACACCGTGGGAAACTCTCGCTTGCGTGACAGTGTTAAGCGACTGGGACTTAACTTCGGACCGTAAACCCGGATGACGCCTGACGCGTAGGGAGGCTGATGAGCAGCTTGTGAATTCAGTCCGGCGCTCCTTACTTAAGGCTGGCCGGCTTAGGGCGCGGTATTTCGTGGGACGTGGCGGCGTTTTTATAGTTCGGGACGCAGAAGGGCTGTTTTTTCCACGAGCCACCCCCGCCGCACCAGCTGCCTGAGTGCGCCTGCCACAAAGAGGTGCTTTCACGCTGTGTAGGCCCTAGCCTTCACCCGCATTCCGCCACCACTTATGTTCCCTCACACACACACACACACACACACACGCACACGCACACACACACACACACACACACACAGAGGCGAGAACAAGCCACGTTGGCGGCTGGTCACAAAACTGACGCACATTGCCTTCCGGAATGGGCTCGACTGCTACTCATATCGGTGGTATCCCTTAACGTGATATTAGATACATTAAAATTTATACCGGAAATACCATCTGACAGCGGCAACGAAGTCATAATCGGAAAATAAAAGATCGAAACCGTTCGAACGGAACTACTGTAATTGTTCGGAATGATCGAACATTGGAGCACAATACGCTGAACATCACAATCGTGTAGAAAAAGAAAGTGTAAATCAGATTAAGCTTACCCATTACGGATATTCTGAAACTCGTGACTGCTAATTGAATGTAAACGCATAAAACTACAACCAGTCACTTTTTTTAATAATTATTTATTGTTCCGTAAACCGGTTTTCGAACCTTTTCAGGTTCATCTTCAGATGATTTTCTGGAAATTAAATCACTATTTCTAGCATAATGCTGGGTGCTGGCTCTGTGACAAGAGGATGGAACACGCTTTAATGTATCGCCATGAGTATTGTTTATCTCTGGATATGGATGCAAAAGTGTAAATCGTCGGCGCTGCCACTCCAGGCGATAGCGTAAGAATAATACAACCGTCGAAAGGCAGTTAGAAGAGAGAGACCTGGAAATGAACTTCAGCGATTCTGGCGTAAAACGGTGAAGATGGTCCCAGTGGTTTTTGACGCAATGGACGCAGTACGAAAAGATCTCAGTGGAGACTTGAAACGACTATAAAGTCTGCTTCACTGGCATCTACACATACATACATTACACAGTTTAGGTGCCTGGGAAATATCAGATGTGGTAAAATATGAAATTCAGCACAGTGATCTTGTTTCAGGTGTTTATTACTGTCTTTAACGTCAATAATAATAATAGTAATAATAATAATAATAATTGATATTATAATAACAATAGCAATAATGATGATAATATGTTTGATCCTCACAATGATTTTAATTATATGAACACACATATTCGCACAATTCTGTTCGTATGTTCATTGGCTCTTCTCCCCTCTATCTTTAATGATACTAAGGGTTTGTCTCGCCAGCCTTTCTTCCTTGATGTCCAGTTCCTTTCCGATTTCCGTTCAATGTTTCAGGACAGGACAGTAGAGCACAGTAAAATGTTGATTTCATGGATCTTAATCTTTTATAAGTGAACCCTGGTTCTCAATGTATTTCAAAGTAATAAGAAAATTTTGTTTTCTGCTTCTAGGTTCTCGTTACGGTCTAATTCGCTGTGTCTGGTTCAATGGTTCAAATGGCTCTGAGTACTATGGGACTTAACTTCTGAGGTCATCAGTCTCCTAGAACTTAGAACTATTTAAACCTAACTAATCTCAGGACATCACACACATCCATGCCCGAGGCAGGATTCGAACCTGCGACCGTAGCGATCGCACGGTTACGGACTGTAGAGCGTAGAACCGCTTTTTTATTTTTTATTTTTTTTTCGGCCACCCCGGCTGGCGCTGTGTTTGGTGAATCCTATTCTTCCTAGGTACTCTCTCCAGTGGCACACAGCGGAGCTCGCTTTGATCTTGACTTCAGTTTGCATTTAGTCTTGCTTCCGATGACCAGTATTAACACTGCAAATAAAACTATGTTTTTTATGCTTTTACAATATATGAGTGTCTTTTACAAGTAGCATGCATTGTTGCGATCTTACTAGTACAAATAAAAACTGTAACTATGTGATAACACTGTTTCACAAAAAAATAACTAAATCTGTCGCGTGTCTTGTTGATATTTCAGACGAGCTTACTTCAGCCCCAGCTGACGCCTGTTTCAGCCAGCTGAATGTGAAACTGGAGCTTAAGCGCTCTTGCGCTTCGTACATCAGCGAGGCTGCGCCACACGCGTGTTTACTTTTCGTCTTGATATCCAAGGCGGCGGGCGACACGTCATATCTCGAAATAGCAGCCAGCCTTCCTGGAGAAACTGTGCCTTCCTGACTCAGTGGGAAATATTACATACTGTCGACTCGCGACAAAAATATACCCCCGCGATACTGGAAACGTCAAACTGAGAGATTTCGCCACGTCTCATCTCTATTTCTACAGTACTGCCGTTGGCAAAATTGTAGACACTTTGAACAAACCAAATTCTAGACTATTAAGACGATATACACATGTAATAGCTATCTTATCGCTACCTTGTCTAAAGATACCGATGTGCATCCAAACACGGTGTAGTACAGTGCTCTGAATCTCAAGCGAAACAGTAACGTCTGTGTAATTCCGACGACGCGTTGGCAAGGACCAACAAATTTATTTAATTTTCTGTCTGTTCTTTCGGACATGCCCGAAAAGACAGAAACCTTTGTTTAAGCCTCAAAGTTTAAATGAATATGACTCGAAGGAAAGACAGATAACGGCTGCTAGTGGGCACTCAAATAATTTGCTGGGATGTTCAAGATTCTGCTTCTCAGCAGCGGTTGCATTAACCGCTTCGGCCATCAAACACGAAGTTCCAAACTGTCCTCAAGCTGACGTAGTGTCCCTGCCCATTAAGCTTGTATACTCGTAGCATTTGCCAGTATGAGTTCGAGCGTGTGTATCTGCACAGAAGGGATTATTGTCGTCATCTAGCCATATATATACATATACTTCGATATGCGAGCGAGAGCGCCAATGGTAGTAGAAAATAAGGTTGAAAGACTACATTTATTCTCACTGAAATAATAAAATTTTTCTCAAACACATAAAATTCGTGACAAAGTCACGAGTTATACGGCGCTTTACGGGAGGCGAGTTTCATCTGCAGGTAAAGTAAACAAGAACCTTTAAGAAAGGTCATTAACAAAGCAAAAAACAGTATAAAATGTAAGAAATGAGTTTATTTCTAAAACCGTGCTGCGACTGCGTAAATTATTTTCTTCTTGAATAAAAAAAATCTGCTGTTGCACGGCGCATCTTGCCCATCTTGTGTGTGACCGTTACACGGACAATTATTCCAAGGTCTAACGACATATCAATCACGAAAGGCGCCAACTATTCCATTCACTGTGGCTACATCAGAAGTCTCACTGCAACAAGCCATCTGCCACTAATGTAACTGCTCATAAGCGTGCTTCACACAACGCTGTTAAAAACAGAAAACGTCTTTTAACGCAAACGTCATATTATTTACTTTCCAGTAGGAATTTCCGCCACTGATTCGAGTACGGTTATCAGAAAAACCGCTGTTAGGAGAATGGAATGAATGCCGAGACACAGCAGACGGAAGTAGTCTTCACAAACTTCCTTGTGGGCTAAAAATTAAACAGAGAAGCGCTCATAACTTTCAGAGTGAATGGATCTCTTTCTGCAGACTCCGAGGCGAGTAGAAACTCCTCTGGAAGTTCCAGCGACATCTGCTTCCAGCGAGAACGACGGGATGAGGAATCCAGTATTGTTCGTGGTTCACTAATGCAGACAGAAATCTTATCGGTAAGGAGTTACACTGCAGAAAAATGAATACAAGATTGTACTACAGAATCTAAAACAATGTATGAGTCGTGCTCCTTAATCCATCGTAATGTCTGTTTGGCCGAAGTTAACATAAACCGTGATCGCAACAAGGACACAACCGTGTAGCATGTGCACTCCCTCCTTTCGACGACGAAAATTAACGACGGCGCTCGATGTGTCAAGTGCGGAAACCTGAACATGTTTGAGCATATGGATTTGTAAGCTTGCAGGTAGCATTAGCTGCAAACAACAGCAATGTAGTATGTTCCGACTAATACCATTCCTGTAGAAATTATGTCTTGTAGTTCTGAAAAAAAGAAGAAGACAGATACGACAGAGTAGGGTAGAATAATTCAATAAATGAACGATTATTTCTATTGGTGGCATATACTGCAGGGAAATGTTTAACAACTTGCTGTTTTGTGATCCATTTATTTGCCAATGAAGATAGTTCTCGAGCCGACAATCGTTTAAGTATCGCCAGTACTGTTTAGCTAATATCGGGCTACGTGACAACTTCAGCAGTACACAGGCTAGGCAACTATTCTGGCCTTCTCTAACGACATTTGCGTAGCATAAACTTTTAGGAATGGCAATAAACCCTAAAAAGCCAAAGGGCTTCTTTTACAAGGTAAACAATTTTTTACAGAAGATAACAGCGAGCTCTTCAAGAAGGCCACTCATATATGTCAGCATCACGCCCACTATCAAGTGGTACAAGCGGGCCTTGTTAAATCACTTCGAAGGGTTGTCGTAGGAATAGTTTCGGTGAGTTCCGAACGAATAAGTGTACTATGTGAATGAAAAGCATCTCAGAGTCGAACAAAGATTTTCAGTTTCGGGCAACTGTTGCAGGAGAATTGATTACGTGTCAAAGGAAGAAACGAAAATAAATGTATAATCCTAGACTACGTATCGTTTCGGATGTGCATCGGTTAACAGGAAACATCATTGCAACATCCGTTTTGTGTTATCCATCATTCTGCCCTTTGCCGTAAGAACTCTGCTCGTATGTCTGGTGATGGAGGACGAAACAGACGAAAGGAAAGGAAAAAGAGAAATAAATAAAGAAAGTTAGTGTTTGATGTTTTGCCGACATTGTGTGATTAGACACACAGCAATCCTTTGGCTGGATAGGGATGGGGGAGGAAACCGGCTATGATCTTGTTGTAGCCACCAAATGGTTTAAATGGCTCTAAGCACTATGGGAGTTAACATCGGAGGTCATCAGTCCCCTTGACTTAGAACTACTTAAACCTAACTAACCTAAGGACATCACACACATCCATGCCCGAGGCAGGATTCGAACCTGCGACCGTAGCAGCAGCGCAGTTTCCGACTGAAGCGTCTAGAACAGCTCGTCCACAGCGGCCGGCTGTAGCCACCACCCTGCTATTTGCTTGAGATGATTTGGCAAACCATAGGGTCAGCGGTTGTTGTCTTGCGTTGAGAAAAGCCATCTCCAACGTTAACTTGATACCGCATATCAATAGAGCTGTCAGCGATTCTGCATGAAAAATGTTGGTTATTCTGTTCGCTTGCGTCGTTTCTTGCGCTGTTTCCACTACGCGTGGCATCCTTAGCTTAATATTGGTGTGATATCCAGTCTTCATGTTAACTATTTTTTTTTGTGCTTGACAGCGAAACTAATGTTTACGCGAAACACTGAATGTTTTGTCACAGACTTGCTAGAGTCACTTATACGACTGACGGTGATCCTAGTATACTGCCGCGTCGCTACTCTGAGAATACAGAAAATCACCATCTGTGTGGAAGCGGAGCTGTTGATTATCTACGGAATCTGTAGCGTTTTCTAGTAAATGTGATATACCAATCCTGAGGTTACGCGGTCATTGTATGTTGTTCGATTCATTGTGTGTCGTACGTGCCGTATGCACTAGACTGATCGCAATACTGTCAACAAGAGAAGCAGATAGACATCAGCTAATTCATACTGGAATCGGCAGTGTATTGTAAGGCCTGTCCAACGCAATGCATTTTCCATAGCAGGTAATGTATCACAAGAATCTAATGCGGAAACCAGACGTATTCGCTACAGGAAAGGTTTGTGTGTGTGTGTGTGTGTGTGTGTGTTGTAACCTCCCCACCGTAATTTTAAAAGAAAGAAAATATAGCAATACTTAATAGAAATGGGGGCCAAGTGTAACCTCCCCACAAAAATTTTAAAAGAAAATAACGATACTAATTAGAAATGCTGATGGACATGGCTCTATGCGTAACCTGCCTACAATCAAATGTACTGACAATGGCAACAAATGTGAAATTCGCAATCTGACTCAATTATAAATCCTTCAAAAAATTAAAGTCCATTCAGTGACAAGAAAATTCAATTAAACCGAAATATCGGTTTTTTGGCCCTGTGTAAAAACAATCAGAATTAAAGTCTTACCTCAGAATAAATGGATGTCACATATCTGCTCTTGTTGTTGCGCACCACTTGGAGGAACTACATTGCAAATAATAATATTCTCCTTTTTTTTTTGTAATTTTAGTGAAATTTTTCTTCAAAAAGAAGTGGAATGAAATGGGAAGTGCAACGAGATCTTTAGTTCAAAAAAAATTAAAGTTTTGAGAAAATGCTTTTGAAATAAAAAATTATTATTGGGAGACTTGTTGGAGAATAATTACAATAAATAAAATTTTTCATTATCTAATGATTATATTAATTAACAGTATACCTTATTCCTCATCTTGACCATTGTTGCCGACCGCCTACATCACACAACCGCACTGGGCTGCTACTACTGACCGACCGCTCTGCATGACGACTACAGACTGAGTACTGCTCTCAACTAGACAGAGCTACAGACTCGCAACGACTGACTGACTGCTACTCTGCATAGCGACAACTAACTCGCAAAGACTACTACTGACTGAGAACCGCTCGCAACACTCGCGCGGTCAAGCGCATACTCTCTGGTCACAGATGCTACAATGCCTCGCCATCGCTGCTGCGTTACATACGTGTTTCATAACCCTCCACTCGGGGGGCAAAAATTTGGCAGCGATGGTGAGTCATTTGGACTTGCCAAGCGCGGCAAAATTTTTCTTTAATTAACAAAATCCTACAACTTACAGAATATTTAAATGTTGTGCACACGCACTAAGTACAAAATATATCAGACAAGGACAAAATGTGAATACTAAACATAGTAGCAAATCAGAAAAAAGTATATACAAACTTTTTGACAGATAAAGTGCACAGGCACTGAAAAAATTCTTTAGCATATGCAGAACAAATAAACAGACTGGCAAGAATAATTAGATGTAGTACATAAAGTAAATGTTGTGCACACGCACTAAGTACAAAATATATCAGACAAAGACAAAATGTGAGTACAAAACATAGTAGCAAATCAGAAAAGTATATACAAATTATTTGACAGATAACAAAGTGCACAGGCACTGAAAAAATTCTTTAGCATATTCAGAACAAATAAACAGACTGGCAAAAAATATTATGTTGACAAGTGTACATGCACTGAAAAATGTCTTTAGCATTTTCACAACAAATAAACATAATGGCAAAAAAAAAAATTCATGTCCAAAGTGCACATGCACTGAAAAATGTCTTTAGTATTTTCACAACAAATAAACATAATGGCAAACATCATGTCGACCAGTGACATAAGTGTACTCACACTGGAGTTTAGCGAATCGAAAAATGTATAACCTATGAACATAAATGATGTTACCAAAAAAAAATTTTTTTTTTATGTGACAAGAATCAGGATAGGAAAGGGAAGGATTGCATCATGGTTGTAGCACTTTAGATTGCACACAGCTGCTCTGAAAGTCCATATCTTTCCACAGTAATACAACACCAAGTGACACAACTTGAAGTTCTTTTCCCATCAGAATTTATCAGTGTAGCCAAGACACTGAACTGTCGTAGTAATGTTCCATGTTTTCATTTTGGCAGTACATTAGGTACACCAAACAGTGGGACCATAATAATGTCTTCATCGCTCATGGTGGTGGACAGCATGTCGTGTCAACACCACACTCTTACAAGGCACACCAACGTAGAATTAGTGCAAAACCAAATATAGTGCTCCATGATCACTGGGATAAACAGGACAAATGGACATTGCAGTAATTCAGGGTAGTCAGCTTATGAGGTGAAGGACATCAAGTCACATAATATTGACAATTACAGTCTTCATTGATAGTTCGTGGCATTCATAGCCCAGTTATTGAACATTTCTGTACCAAGTATGTAGTATTACAGAAAAATGTTCATTAATTGTTTTACATAGAATCAGTAGCCTTCTTTTCCTGGTTACAAAATATTATGAAATAATCGCATTCTTTTCAGTTACAGAGTATAATTAAGAATCATTAACCTTCTCCTAATTACAGTTAATTAATCATTTGTCATTACAATCTATTAAGAATCATTAGCCTTCTTCTAATTACAAAGCATTATTAAACAATCACATTTATTTCCAATTACAAAGTATGAACATTGAAAACAAGAGTTAATTAATGGCATAATTAATAACAATTTCGTTGATTGACATTAATTATTGGCACTCAGTGGCCATCAAGTATTGAATAGAATAAAACATAGTTCATCATTCAGTATTATTCAGATCATTACAAAGTCATTATTAAAAATCAGTTAATTACAGTCAAATCATTAGTAATCACAGGCATTACAATAAACAGTGGCAGTTATTAGCTAGTGACAAAGCATTATTTTGAATATAGTCTCATTAAGAGGTCATTACTCGAGTGACATGCTATTCAGAGTTGATCAGTATTATTCAGAATTATCATAAACTAGTGACATTATGTGGGACTGGTAATACATTTTTTTGGTAGCAATGCATTGCGTTGGGATCGATAATTAATTGCTGAGGCATAATACTTTTTGCTTTTGACCTATTGCTGCAAATGAGGATAGGTAACGTCATTCGTCATGAGTCAGCTGTAGCAAGATTATGTAACAAGGCAGTACATGTGATCACATTTATAAATGATAAACACAAATGGGTAAAAAATATAAAAATGCAAGTACTAGAACAGGTATAATAAGTAACAGGTTTAGTAAGTGTCATGAAAAACTTCTCCTGGAAAAAATACAAAAACGAATTATTGACCTGAAAGAAGAAACGCACACTATGCTGAAAAGTAGTGAACTTCGAATTAACAAGTAGTGAAATGTGTCTAAAATGTGTTCCATAGCTGTCCTTTCCAAAACTTTCCGTCATCCTACTATGCAATGTAACACCTGCTGTCAAAGCAAACCGCAACAAATACTTAAATAACTACGTGGCATAAAGAAAAAAAAACTTCATTATCCATATCATCATAACTTCACCATTATCATCACCTGTAAAGAAAAACTTCATTATTCATAATACCATTTCCTTCATCATTATTCATCAGTATTCACTATCATCTGCAAAAAATCACTTCATTACTTATTACACAACTATTCCTTATCACTAGCATATTTCATCACTAAAACTAAGATGTGTAGTTCAGTCTGACAGCCTGCATCAATCACCTTGTATTCTGAAAGAAAAAATTAGTTAAGACTGCTATTCTGTGATGAGTATAGTATAGTCTTGTTAATGTTTGTTAATCCTGATCCCTTTACTCTTCCTCATAAAGTTATTGCATCTCCTTTCGTTTATTCCGTAGGTGAAATTCCCATTTATGTTAAATTTATTTCTTAGAATCATCATTCCTTTCTGAAATTGATGAACAAAGATTAATGTCTTGCATTTAAATCCTATACCCACTAAATAATGACTGGTTGATGGTGACACAATTAACCATACAGCATAACATGACAGAAAACGTAATATGTCCAAGACATTGACAGTGTTCGGATGCGAAAAAATGTACACAGAATAATACAATGCAGTAGCAAAAAAAATGTGAAACAGTCACGATGTTGAGATGTCATAAGGCAAAAAAAAAATGTCAAATTCGACTGGTGTGTGTTATATCTTAACTATTTCATAGTGCATACAAACAAAACTGGAGTACAGTCATATACACAAAAAATGGAAAATGTGCACGGTCTGATGTGTAACGACAAGAAAAGCGACCTGCTAACCTTACCTTGCCGGGCACTTGCCAAGAAAAAAATACGATAATCATCAATAAGTAGTCACATAAATATAATTGCAGAAATAGTCGTAAATGTGTAAATTCATCTGGAAAAATATGCATGGTCTGATGTGTGACGACAAGAAAAGCGACCTGCTAACCTTACCTTGCCGGGCACTTGCCAAGAAAAAAAATACGATAATCATCAATAATTAGTCAGGTGAATTAATTGCATTAGTAAATGGCATCATAGTGTGTTGAATCATACAGTGGTTTCACTCAATAAACGGTTTAATGTTTGAGATATGGTGATTGCCTTTCGATTTTCTGGTTCTCAAAGTTTCGACGTGTACAACATTGGGGTGAGGGATGCTGCGAATCCGATACGGACCTGCGTATAGAAGTTCAAATTTACTGCACTTACCTTTTAATTTGCTGGATAAATAGTGTGTACGTACTAATATCTTCTGTCCAACGTGAAAGTCGCGGCGTGTACAAACCTGTTTTTGCTGTCTTCTCCGGCGCTCTGCGGCACGTTTGATGTTGTTCAGCGCAATGTCAATTATTTCGTGGTGTCGTAGGCGACGATTTTTGGGGAATTCTATTAATTCTTTAATTTTGTTCGGTGGTTCAACGTTTTTCAGTATAACAGTCGGAGATAGCATAGTGGATTCATTTGGAATGGAATTAATTACATCTTGGAATGAGAGTATGTGTGTATCCCAATCAATATGTCTTTTGTGGCAGTATATTCTGCACAGCTTACCAATTTCCTTCATTAATCTTTCACAAGGGTTCGAAGAAGCGTGGTACTTGGATATATAGATCGGAGAAATGTTTCTAGCTCGTAACATGCGTGTCCATACACTACTACGAAATTGAGATCCATTATCAGAAATTACTTTCATTACATGCCCTACATGAAATAGAAAATGTTTTACAAATGCTTTCGAAACAGTTTTAGCAGTAGCTTTGCGTAACGGAGTGAAAGTAACAAATTTTGAAGTGAGCTCAACAGCGACAAAAATGTAGCAAAAACCTCTGTTAGTTCTCGGAATCGGACCAAAAATATCTACTGCGGCCATGTGTCTTAATTTCACAGGTATAATGGGATATAAAGGAGGAATATGTGAAGTGGTGTCTGATTTAGCTTTCTGGCAAATTTTACAAGACGCTAAAACTCGTCGTATACGTTTTTCCATGTTGGTAAAATAACAGTTCTGTCTCAGTATAAGAAAACATTTTCGTGCTCCGTAATGTGCGTAACTTAAATGAGTGTACCAAATTAGTTTGTTAACCAGTTCGTCAGGAATGCATAATAACCAAATGTTGCTGTCAGGATGAGAGCGGCGAAACAGAATGTCATTGCGTACAGTGTAGTGGTTCCTAATCGTAACATTTTTCCTATCTTGCCAAAGGTGTTTAATTTCTTTCCACACATTGTCCTTATTTTGTTCTTGTGCTATGTCCTGTAATGACGATGAAATAAAATTTTCAAATGCGACTTGCTGAATGTACATGACACTGAAATTTGTTTTGCAGAAGTTGGTTGCTACGTCTTGCTGATTGTTGCTGAGAGAACGCGATAGTGCGTCTGCTATAACATTTTGCGTACCGGGAATGTGAACTATTGTAAAATTAAATTCCTGTAAATATAGTTTCCATCTGCTTAACCTGTCGTGAGTGAATTTAGCTGAAAGTAAAAATTGTATCGCTCTATGGTCTGTATAGACGGTGGTATGTCTGCCGTAAAGAAAGTGCCTAAATCTCGTGAAAGCCCATACAACACATAATGTTTCAAGTTCTGTGACGGAATAATTTCGTTCAGCAGGTGACAAAATGCGACTTGCAAATGCGATGTTTTTAATTACTGTAGAACCATCTTCTTCTATTTCCTGGAAAATGTGTACGCCTAAAGCGGTGTTGGAACTGTCGGTGGCAATGGAAAAATTTCTAGTAAGATCTGGGTGCGATAATAGTGGAGCATTCAACAAAGCATGCTTCAAATAACATTCTCGTGAGCAAAATTCTGCTTGTCAAAAGTAATGTTTGCGTTACTGTAGTATGCAATCTGTGCTGTATCTGGTTAAATTCTATCGTACGTGTTATTATTTACGGGAGAATGTTGTGGCATATCCACTGTATGAACTGTTCTGTTATTTCATACTGACGTGTTACGCTATGGATGACACCTATTGTCTGGATCATTCATGATAATGTGTTGTTGCTAATGTTCTTGCTGCTGATAAGATCGACTGTTATTAAATGTACGCTGAAAATTGTGCTCATCATTTTTACGTCTGTCATGATAGTAATTTCTATACGGCGCATAGCGATGCGAGTTGAAATAGTGTGTTGTCTGTACGTAGTTATTTCTTTGCTGCCATGCGTTACTATTTGTTGGGGCTGGGACTATACGTGCACGCGGCGAAACATTAAAGTTTGGTTGACCTTGTAGACTGCATTGTTGGTTACGTATGCTAAGCGGTTGACTTTCATGCTATTGTGGTGAAAAACATCTATTGTTACCAAAAAATGCGTTTGCTGTTAATTTTACTTTTACACATACTGATGATTACGATTTTATCTGTAATTAAAATTACGGCGGTAGTTGTCATTACGGGAGTGCCTACTGAAAATTGTCACATTCGGTAAAAGTTTGTCACATCGGATATTCATTACATGTTTCTTAATACTACAAAGAGCAATAGTTAAAGAGCAGTTTGGATAGATATAAAGGATAGTAGAAGACAAGGCAGCAGTGCAGAAAACTAAAGATGAAACAGCACTACTACAGCTCGGGGCCCTATGCTCGCTACGGCACATATTCATTAAAGCGTAATGAATCCCCTGAGGTCATTTACGCACTGCAAATAAATTTTAGCTTTTGTGTTACAGGCAATAGCGGTAAAATTTCAAAGGCAAATTGTTGTATTCGTGCTAATTCAAATTTCTTCATTACAGGCAATGCTGTTGTAAATACAAAAATAAATTGTCGCATCTGGTTCAAAGCTAGTTTCTCCATTACCGATAATAGCGGTGAATGTACAAAGATAAATTGTCGTATACAGTGCAAATCGTGTATCTGTGTTCTGTCATTATTAAATTCTTTACATTTGCTTACAAATGCAAATTGCTCGAAATCTACGTTCTCGTCACTCAGTTTGATAACACGTTCAGGTTTGTGTGTGAATCTGTTCGTCTGTGTCATTTCGGATTTCAAGTTGCGTAGCTTTTCAGATTTTAAGTCGCGTGGCTTTTCGGATTTTAAGTCGCGTAGTTGCTGTAAATTGCTCACATTATACACGCTGCGTGACTCTGACACATGTTCATAAAGTGGCGTCTGTTGTGTATTATTAACAGAAGTGTTTTTCATTTCTGTTACTTCTTGTTGTAAATTTGATAATTTCCTACGTAACGTGTTGTTAGATGAATCGATCTCATTAATTGTCAGCTGTAAATTTTGAAATTCAGGTGTTTGGATAAAAGAAACCGGTGCAGTATCGTCTGATTTATTGTCATTAGTATTTTCGATAACATCAATACGACTGGCCAATTCATCACATTTTTCAGTCAGTATTTTAACCTGATCATCGGTTTTAGAATCAGACGCATTAATCTGTTTTTGCAACTTGCGCGTAGTTTCGCTCAGTTTTTTAACATCAGCTTTGATGACATCGCAATCCTGTGTTAGATCTAGTTGTTCGAATCTATCTGTCACTGTTTGAATATTTACTGTGTGTGTATCCGTTTTTGCTTTAAGATCAGAAATTTCATCCCGTAATTCCGCGTTCAATTGTTCTATGGTATTAATTTTGTCGGACACTGTAGTAGTATTATTGTCTACATACGTCTTCGCTTTCGCGAATATTTTACGTTTGTCCTCTTGTCTCTGTGCAGTGATTGTTTCCATGACTTGTCGTTTTACTTTGTTTTGATCTTGAATAAATCTGCGGAAACGCGTATCACTGTTCTGTATGTGCTGACTAAAGCGCTCGTTAATCTGAGTGTTCTGCTGTTCGAATTTCGCGTCTATCTTTGCGTCCATAGTGCGCGAAAGTTCTACCGTCATTGCTTTAAACTCGTCCCGTAATTGTGCAGCTTTTTCAGAGCATTGTTTGGCGACTCCGCTAATTTCGTCTCTGAGTGTATTTGTCGCGGCTGTTTGCATTTCCCTTAATTCTTGCGCAACAGACTTTATTTCTTCGCTATTTTTTTGTGAACAAGCCTCAATTTCCACGCGCAACTGTTCCTTAGTGTCATGGCACTGCGCAGCAACGGCTGTAATTTGTTCACTAAGTTGTTTGAAATTTTCGTCATTATTGTCAAGTTTTTCATTTAAGTGTTTGTTATCTTCCCTAAGTTGTTTAAAATTTTCATCAATTTTATTAAATTTTTTGTCCATTTTCTCACTTTGCTGTTGTATCAAACTTGTCATAATTCGTACCAAGTCAAAATTAGCGTTTATATTATCTGTACTGTTTAGTGGTGGATCTGGAATTGTCTCCTTTTCTGCAACCATTTGGTTATTCTGAGATTTACAAAAAGGTTTGCCAGTTAAACATACACTGTCAGTCCCTATTTCGGAATTAAATAAATCCGTCCTACTTTGTGTGATCTGTTCATTTTCATTAGACAGATTTGTCTGTACATTGCTTGAGTTTTCCGAATCGGATGTGTTAAGCTCTACAGCGCTCATTACCATAGAGCATTCTGCGTCATCAATTGTCGTCAAGTTAACAGACGAGACAATTGAGTTCGTTTGTTCATCATTAAGGTGAAAGTCATCATTAGTGGTTGGAATGCACTGATTGTTAGTGAACGCAGGATTGTCATCATTACGTTGCGTATCACAATTACTATCGGTCACGTTGTTTAAGTCGGTAATTTCATTCACAATACTTCGCGATACACTATTCACAGTCTTTCGCGGCATTTTTACAATAGTCAAAATTTTTCACAAAGCAAATAAGCACAATGCAAAAGCAACACACAAATACAACAAAGCAGCAAATTGCCGTTGACCTGTAGAAAGAAAGTCACAATATTATTAAAAGCGTTGCGCCAAATCCTAATTATCTAAGCAAATAAGAGCAGATATCTGACTGTCGCTCAAAAGACTCTCAACGAAATACGATCCTGGACTGGGTGTCGCCAAGTGTAACCTCCCCACCGTAATTTTAAAAGAAAGAAAATAAAGCAATACTTAATAGAAATGGGGGCCAAGTGTAACCTCCCCACAAAAATTTTAAAAGAAAATAACGATACTAATTAGAAATGCTGATGGACATGGCTCTATGCGTAACCTGCCTACAATCAAATGTACTGACAATGGCAACAAATGTGAAATTCGCAATCTGACTCAATTATAAATCCTTCAAAAAATTAAAGTCCATTCAGTGACAAGAAAATTCAATTAAACCGAAATATCGGTTTTTTGGCCCTGTGTAAAAACAATCAGAATTAAAGTCTTACCTCAGAATAAATGGATGTCACATATCTGCTCTTGTTGTTGCGCACCACTTGGAGGAACTACATTGCAAATAATAATATTCTCCTTTTTTTTTTGTAATTTTAGTGAAATTTTTCTTCAAAAAGAAGTGGAATGAAATGGGAAGTGCAACGAGATCTTTAGTTCAAAAAAAATTAAAGTTTTGAGAAAATGCTTTTGAAATAAAAAATTATTATTGGGAGACTTGTTGGAGAATAATTACAATAAATAAAATTTTTCATTATCTAATGATTATATTAATTAACAGTATACCTTATTCCTCATCTTGACCATTGTTGCCGACCGCCTACATCACACAACCGCACTGGGCTGCTACTACTGACCGACCGCTCTGCATGACGACTACAGACTGAGTACTGCTCTCAACTAGACAGAGCTACAGACTCGCAACGACTGACTGACTGCTACTCTGCATAGCGACAACTAACTCGCAAAGACTACTACTGACTGAGAACCGCTCGCAACACTCGCGCGGTCAAGCGCATACTCTCTGGTCACAGATGCTACAATGCCTCGCCATCGCTGCTGCGTTACATACGTGTTTCAGTGTGTGTGTGTGTGTGTGTGTCGCAAGAATGTAATGCGGAAACCAGACTTATACGCTAAGGGAAGTGTGTGTGTGTGTGTGTGTGTGTGTGTGTGTGTGTGTCGCAAGAATGTAATGCGGAAACCAGACTTATACGCTAAGGGAAGTGTGTGTGTGTGTGTGTGTGTGTGTGTGCGTGTGTGTGTGTGTGTGTGTATGTGTGTGTTTTGCTTAGGGCACACTCTGCGAGGCTCTCAATGTACAATACTTGCTAGTGAACATTTCTTAGTTTCTCTGGATCAAGAGAGTAGAATTGTCTCTGCCAGCAGCACAGGCAACCTTTCGCCAGGGCCTGTGAAATCTCTTTTTCGACCGAAGAGCGTGGAAGAAAAATCGTGGCCTGCTTCGCTGAGTCATTGTACTGATTGACACGAGCCGATGGATGGATAAAGCGTAACAGCGTTAGGTAACCGAAGGAAGGAAGGAACGAACGAACGAATGAACGATCGAAGAAGGAAGTAACAAATGAATGAACGAACGAAAATTAGGATTTAACGTCAACTTAGCGATCAGCAGGATACGGATACCTATTCAGACTACATGTTTCATTACTAGTACAGTCATCTAGAACCAGAGACAATGTTACACGATGACACGGTCGTAAATCTTCAGAATGGTTGTTTTACTGTGCAGAGGGATGTACGCTATTCTGACACTTCCTCGAAGATAAAAACTGAGCCATATCGGGACTCTAGCGTGAATAGTTTTACCACAGAGTCCTATCCAAGCATTACTCCTGACTTCACAACTTCAGTTGTCAGTAGTTCTCTCCCAGCCCCAACCTTTATGGAAGCCCTATAATATGCTTTGCTGTGCTGTTACTCCAGGAAAAAAGGATGCGATGAAGTTGTGAGGGTGATTCACAAGCCAGATCTGGGGAGCTCACCGGAGAACAGCACTGTCCACAAAAGCCACGAGTTTCGGTTGGTTTCGCTATGGAGTACACGATTTTAATCTGACAGGGCTCTCAACGGAAACATTGACAGTAGGGGACAAGTGCGAGACAGCGCTTGTTCTTCTTCATATTCTGACTCGTAAAATATACTACTAATTTTTGCTACTACTTGAGACAAACTCGACATTATTTATCATTGTTATTTTATTATTCTTTAACAGGCAGAAAACTGTTTTTGGATACTTACCACAAACTCAGTTGTCGTCCTTCGGATGTGTACTGCCGCCTCGCAGTTTTTTTTGCATCAGCATCAAAGGATCTCTCTACAGTGACTACTCTCGACAGTTCGGCTTTGGTACTACTTATTCTCTACCGATCACTGCCCCATTCACGATAGCGATTCTTTTTAACCCATGTACCGACTGACTTGGCCGTGCGCAGGTTTTGTTTTCGTTTGATGCCGCCCACCCCGAATTCCTCTCCTGCACTAACCTCTTTATCTCAGAGCAACTCTTGCAGCCCACGTACATCGTCCTCAAATATTTGCTGGATGTATTCCAACCTCTGCCTTTTTTGTAAAATTAAGAAAACCGCAGGACAGTTGCTTAATCCACGATCTTTTGTTGGATACACGACCAGTTTCAGAATAGTTACAGTTTCACCATCTGGTGCAAACTGCAACAATAAAAATATTTTGTTACAATCCATAAGCCTGAAATATCAGATAAGAAATTATGCGCCTAAAATTTCAAAATTAAAACAAATTAAAAAAGAGAGAACAGGACGTTACTTACAAATAAAATCGCTTATGTTGTCATGGAACCAAAGGTTCTGTGTCAAAAGAGCAAAAGGGACCTAAAACAATCCGAAAAAACGGACATCACAACCAGACACCAAAATTTACCAAAATAATGAAACATATAAAATGCAATAAATATGGGAACGGAGGGAGAAATCACATATTGCGTGGAATTACTTACAAAAATTCCATAACAGCCGTTCCTCGTGCTGTGTGACTGGCAGCGCAAACAGTAAAACTATGTAATAGTAAATACTAGCCGTGAATCTGAAGCCGGTGTTTCTACCTCTCGAGCCGTGTGGTCAAGGGCGCCTCGCCACGGTTCGCGTGGCTGCCCCCAGTCGGAGGTTCGA
The DNA here is from genome assembly GCF_021461395.2 of Schistocerca americana. Taxonomy (NCBI): domain Eukaryota; kingdom Metazoa; phylum Arthropoda; class Insecta; order Orthoptera; family Acrididae; genus Schistocerca; species Schistocerca americana. Next base: position 673,303,879 of record NC_060120.1, on the reverse strand, counting down.
GTCCTCCCTCGGGAATGGGTGTGTGTGTTGTCGGTAGCATAAGTTTACGTTAGATTAAGTAGTGTGTAAGCCAAGTGACCGATGACTTCAGTAGTTTGGTCCCATAGGAACGTAATACAAATTTCCAAATTTTGCTGCCTCTTGTACTTTTTCTTACGTTGCATTTGCGTTATTTACACTTCCCCTTACTTTTGGAAGTTGAACTGAAGTTACGTGTGTTATGACTCAGCACAGTGTTACAGTGTTTACAAAAAAATGGTTCAAATGGCTCTGAGCACTATGCGACTTAACTTCTGAGGTCATCAGTCGCCTAGAACTTAGAACTAATTAAACCTAACTAACCTAAGGACATCACACACATCCATGCCCGAGGCAGGTTTCGAACCTGCGACCGTAGCGGTCGCTCGGCTCCAGACTGTAGCGCATAGAACCGCACGGCCACTCTGGCCGGCACACTGTTTACGTCCGATCGTTTATCTTCGTGTAGGTTGTGAGCATTACCAACCTTTGAAACTAAGTTGGTTTTAACCGCTGTTGCGGAAGAGGGGCTTGGTAACAAAAGCTCCCGTAATTCTTCTTCACTTTTACTGAGTATAGCAATCTCATCAGAGAAAATTACAATGGATTTCTTTCACCTTGAATTTGAATCCCACTCCCCCTGTGCGTTAATCGCCTATACGTTTATTTTTCAGAGACTTTTTGGACAAGTTTCTCTGACAGCGTTCCTTTCTCCTGAACCTACCGAAGGTCCTCCCAATTACTGTAATCTTTCCTGAACCTCCTAGAGCTTTCTCGAACATCCTGGCTGTAGGCCTGTATCCGTTAGTCACTTTGCCGTCCGAAGGTATCGTTCCTGCTAGCCATTACAGCATTACCGTTTCCCCAGCAGGCTGTCGATAAGTCTTACTTCCTAAGGAGCCAGGCATCACGCCTTCCTGCATGCTCTTACTATTAACCTTTCTCTCCTTTCCTCGTAGCCTTGCGACTTCTTCCATCTATAAAATTCTATAGCCACGACAGAGCTATACGTTACGGTAAGTGAGCAGGTCACGACACGCTTTTATACAATAAATTAATAAGAGATTCGTCTTTCAAACTTGATAACTTCTTTTCTTTCAGTTTCTTTTGGCATATTGATAATTTGCTATATCGTAATCTATATCAAACATTTGGTCAGTGTTGGCATAATTCATACGATATATCGAGGAGTTGATATCACAAATCGTTGTGCTCGCTTCTGAGCGTCGTGACTTCATGGCATAAACAAAGTGACTCCATCCCGGACGGTTACTATCTCCCCTTAGAGCCTACTGAAGAAACAGACTGGAAATCATCTTGATTTGAGTTTCCATCTGTTCGGTGGCAGTCAGGATGGACCATAGCAAGCAGGTCTTCATCCGTTTCTATGGAGGTTTCGTTCACCAATGTCTTGCTGTAACTCCAGAGGAAAAAGTCCAGAGATGTGAGATCCGACTGTCGTGCTGGCCGTGGGACAGGACCTGCCGTTCCGATCGAACCGTGTGAGGGTACGTGTTGTTGAGGTGCCGTCGAACATTAAAATCGAAGTGGGCTGGTGCACCGTCGTGTTAAAACCACATGCTTCCCCAGTGTGCGAGAACTGTGGCAGCACGTCTCGCAGGAAAACCAAGTAACGTGCGCCAGTGAAACAGGGAGACAGCAAATAAGGTGCGATTTGATGATCTTGGACAATGCCCACTTATATGTTGACAGAGAATCTTTGTTGGTGGTTCGTTCCAGACATGCTGCGGCTGTTGAAAACAGCATCACAGGTGAAAGAGACGTGAACCGTGAAGAATACAAAAAAAAACAAAACTGTACGAACTTCGGCACGGCGGTGGATAATCCATTGACAGAGGTGAACGCGGGGCTCATAATTCAGTGGTCCCAGTGCTTACACACTTTCTTTATGATATGGGTGTAATACCTGTCTAACCAGTACCCTACAGAGCAAGGTGGCGCAGTGGTTAGCACACTCGACTCGCATTTGGGAGGACGACGGTTCAAACCCGCGCCCGACCACCCTGATTTAGGTTTTCCGTGATTTCCCTAAATCGCTTCAGGCAAATGCTGGGATGGTTCCTTTGAAAGGGCACGACCGACTTCCTTCTCCACCCTTCCCTAATCCGGTAGGATAGATGACCTCGCTGTTTGGTCTCGTCCCCTCAAACCAGCCAACCAACTAACCAGTACTCTCCACACACATCTTTCGAAGTGTGCATTTCACGAACAAGTTGACGGGTGCTTATTGCTGGGTGGACGGCCACACGATCCAACACCATCTCCTGTAAGTCTGGTTTTCGGAAATGTCTTTGGCGGTAACCTTGGCCGGCTCTCTGTGTCGTGAACGACCCTGTCCCTCGTAAGTTAGTGACCACAAAGATGAACTTCTTCCATTTAGGATGGGACCTGTTGATACAGCGTTCCCTGTACATTTGCTGCTTTACAAAAATGGTTCAAATGGCTCTGAGCACTATGGGACTTAACATCTGTGGTCATCAGTCCCCTAGAACTTAGAACTACTTAAACCTAACTAACCTAAGGACATCACACACATCCATGCCCGAGGCAGGATTCGAACCTGCGACCGTAGCAGTCGCGCGGTTCCGGACTGAGCGCCTAGAACCGCTAGACCACCGCGACCGGCTGCTGCTTTACAGTCACTACAGCCTGTGGCATTGTGCATGAAATGCATTTCTGCCAACTCTCGCGACCAGTAACGTTCCATCTTTGACTACGCGTCATGCACTGTACACACTGACACACCTCAACATGGACACATCACAAGCTGTCTGAGCAATGGACAGCAGACACCAGGGATAATGGTACGCGCCGATGCGATGCTTGTGGTCGTCACGTGACACAAGTGCTATGAGCTAACAAGTAAGATGTGTACATTATGTCTGTTTGGTGGCCACGGGTGAACGCTGTTTATCAGCCGTTGTCCGCTCTAGTGTACAGCAGACACCCGGGATCTTTGCGAGAGTGCTGCAGAACAGCAAGCGCCGTTTCAGTAAGTGCACACTTGCACTGAAATTGGTGGTGGTCGCTTTAAACAGTTACTATAAGATTCTGACCATTGGTACACTATCTCAATATAATCGGTTGTGGACTCACTATCATCTGTTCGATTTTGACCCAAAAGGTTTGAGGCACCTTGTATGGCAACACTTGTTGCCAGTGGTGGCCGAGCTACGGGTTGAGGGTACTGCCTGGCGAGGCGAGAGGACCCGGCGCGGTCCGGGATGGAGGGAGAGGGGGCGGGACGCCACGGGCAGGCGAGCCGCCGCGAATCGCTTCTGCCTGGTGGCTGGTGGCTGGCGGCTGCTGGCTGCTTTCTTCTGGGGGACCGCGGCCCGCCGCCACGGCCCGCTGCGCCGCGCAGACGTAATCCTCTGCTCTCTCGGCCAGCGGCGTCGCGCGCTGCGCTGCGGGAAGGCTCGCCTACGCCGTCCTGCGCGGGCGACCTCTGTAAGAATTCCCTGTGCCCTGCCTGACTTCCTACAGTTGTGGAAATACACTGAAGAGCCAAGGAAACTGGTACACCTGCCTAATATCGTGAAGGCCCCCGCGAGCACGCAGAAGGCCGCAACAGGACGTGGCATGGACTCGACTCATGACTCAAGTAGTGCTGGAGGGAACTGACACCATGAATCCTGCAGGGCTGTCCATAAATCCTTAAGAGTACGAGAGGGTGTGGAGATCTTTTCTGAACGGCACGTTGCAAGGCATCCCAAATATGTTCAATATAATGTTCATGTCTGGGGGTTTGGTGGCCAGTGGAAATGTTTTAACTCAGGAGAGTATTCCTGGAGCCACTCGGCAGCAATTCTGGACTTGCAGGGTGTCGCATTGTCCTGCTGGAATTGCCCTAGTCCGTCCGAATACACAATGGATATGAACGTATGCATTAAATGTATTCGCAATTGCGAATAATGACAACCATCAGCTGCAGAATGGAATGACAGCAATGAAAATTCGTGCCGGACCGGGACTCGAACCCGGATTTCCCGGTTATCGCAAGCGGTCGCCTTACCGTATGGTTATCCGTACGCAATTCACGGCCAGACCCAAACTTCTACATGTTGTCAACCATACTTCTACAACCTGGAGACTATATCTATTATGTATGTTCCTGTACAGGTGAAACGTTGTACGTGAAAGTCGCTTACCCGGTATCTGTACAGAAATGCGATATTCCAGTGCCTGTTATTCTGATTACGATGCACGCATGTATGCACGAATGTCCAAAGGAACTTTGCATCCTAATCAGACCGAGGGAGGTGGCGCAGTGGTTAGCACACCGGACTCGCATTTGGGAAGACGACGGTTCAATCCCGCCTCCGGCCATCCTGATTTAGGTTTTCCGTGATTTCCCTAAATCGCTTCAGGCAAATGCCGGCACGGTTCCTTTGAAAGGGCACGGCCGACTTCCTTCCCCATCCCTCCCTAATCCGATGAGACCGATGACCTCGCAGTTTGGTCTCCTCCCCCAAATCAACCAACCAACCAACCATTCTAATCAGAATAACACAGGCACTGCAATATCGTGTGAATGGATGCAGGTGATCACAGGATGCTTACGCACGTGTCACCTGTCAGAGTCGTATCCAGAAGCATCAGGGGTCCCATACCACTCCAACTGGACACGCCCCACACCATTACAGAGCCTCTACCAGCTTGAATAGTCCCCTGCTGGCATTCAGGGTCCATGGATTCATGAGGTTGTCTCCATACCCGTACACGTCCATCCGCTGATACAATTTGACCTGGGTTTCGTCTGCTTTGTGTCGTGCAGTTATCAAGGATACACGAGTTGACCTTTGGCTCCGAAAGCCCATATCGATGATGTTTCGTTGAATGGCTGGCACGCTGACACTCGTTGGTGGCCCAGCACTGAAATCTGCAGCAATTAGCGGAAGGGATGCATCTCTGTCATGGTGGACGATTCTCTTCAGTCGTCGTTTGTCCCGTTCTTGCAGGATCTTTTTCCGGCCGCAGCGATGTCTGAGATTTGATGTTTTACCGGATTCCTGACATTCACGGTACACTCGTGGAATGGCCGTACGGGAAAATTCACACTTCATCGCTACTTCGAAGATGCTATGTCCCATCGCTCGTGCACCAACTGTAATACCACTTTCAAAATCACTTAAATCTTTATAACGTACCATTGTAGGAGCAGTAACCGATCTAAAAACTGCGCCCGACACTTGCTGTTTTATATAGCCGTTGCCGACCGGAGCGCCGTATTCTGCCTGTTTACATACATCTGTATTTGAAAACGCATGCCTACACCAGTTTCTTTGGCGCTTCAGTGCATGATCGGACACAGTTACAGTGTTCTGGAGCGGTTAATGACGTATGTGTGTTTGTGTGTATTTGTGTGTGCTACGGAGCGAGTAGTGACGTGTGTGTGTGTTTCTGTGTGTTCATTTTTGAGAATTGCGCTTAGAGATCTCTTTGGCATGTCTTCACCTTGCAAAGCAAACCAGCTTGATCGGGGGAAACGTGGTGTTTCTTCAGGCAGTGTCAAAGTCAGGCCGCCTGATGGACGTAAGAAAACGGGAGAGAAAAGCTGTACCACAGTTGCTCAATCACTTGAACAGTCTCCAGTGGAATCCAGTAGCAAAAGAGCAGCTCGACTTGCAAAACTATTGCGCACATCTCGTAATCAGGGGGAAAAAGATAAGGATGCCAACTCTAACGAGACCCATTGCTTCCGGTAGCTCTATACAGGGCAACTGCATTTCATTCGGACAGCAATGGATTGCTCACGGTGGTCCTGTTTCATGGCCAGCTCCGTCATCAGAAATGATACTGCTGGACCTCTTCTTCTGGGGGCATGTGAAGAGTCCAGTTTATGACACTCGGATCAGTACCCATATGGGCCTGGTTGTTAGGACTGTCACAGCCGGGAAAGCATGACAGAACAGATTGAACACACCGTGATAAGAGCGTTCGTGCTTCGTCTGACGGTTGTTTCATAGCTGTGCGTTTAGTGTTGTACGGTTTGATGACTACATATCGCAGGAGTTTTCATCAGTGTGAAGTGGGGTAAGAAATGAAATAAAGCATCATTGAAATTGAGGAGCATCGTTTCAAAATGTATTAAATGTAGCCAAGGTCAAAATACAATCTGATGCATTTACACCCCATTTATGGTATGCTCATTAACGCTCTTGAGTCAGATCAGGTCATTTCGTAATCTTTCCCATAGTAACTTAGTATTAAAAACATGAACCGGATCTAATCGTATTATGTACACCGCACCTGACGGTCCAAAATGTGTTATGTTCTCGACATATGCCCTAGTCTGCATTATTAGCCCGTTCTTTTGTTGGCTGATCCCAGTATTTTGATCTTGGAGCTCGCAGTATTGTGTCGACTGCATGACTGTGCTCTCCTGATCACCATGTGGGGCTATTTACCCGTGAGAGAGCGACCGAAAGGAAGCAGAATGAGAATTAGAGCTACGAAAACCAAAAGACAGCTGGAAGAGGAAGCGCAGTTAAGTAATAACATCAGGTGTACTTTACGAATGACCATTTCAGCGCAGTTTGTAATGTCGGTGCATTGATGTGTTATCTGTGTGGGAAAGATTGCATCAGTGATTGTTTTTACACTTAATTTGAGCTTTACTATCTGGAGTCATGACGCGAGGAAATGTACACCCCTGGAAATTGAAATAAGAACACCGTGAATTCATTGTCCCAGGAAGGGGAAACTTTATTGACACATTCCTGGGGTCAGATACATCACATGATCACACTGACAGAACCACAGGCACATAGACACAGGCAACAGAGCACGCACAATGTCGGCACTAGTACAGTGTATATCCACCTTTCGCAGCAATGCAGGCTGCTATTCTCCCATGGAGACGATCGTAGAGATGCTGGATGTAGTCCTGTGGAACGGCTTGCCATGCCATTTCCACCTGGCGCCTCAGTTGGACCAGCGTTCGTGCTGGACGTGCAGACCGCGTGAGACGACGCTTCATCCAGTCCCAAACATGCTCAATGGGGGACAGATCCGGAGATCTTGTGGCCAGGGTAGTTGACTTACACCTTCTAGAGCACCTTGGGTGGCACGGGATACATGCGGACGTGCATTGTCCTGTTGGAACAGCAAGTTCCCTTGTCGGTCTAGGAATGGTAGAACGATGGGTTCGATGACGGTTTGCATGTACCGTGCACTATTCAGTGTCCCCTCGACGATCACCAGTGGTGTACGGCCAGTGTAGGAGATCGCTCCCCACACCATGATGCCGGGTGTTGGCCCTGTGTGCCTCGGTCGTATGCAGTCCTGATTGTGGCGCTCACCTGCACGGCGCCAAACACGCATACGACCATCATTGGCACCAAGGCAGAAGCGACTCTCATCGCTGAAGACGACACGTCTCCATTCGTCCCTCCATTCACGCCTGTCGCGACACCACTGGAGGCGGGCTGCACGATGTTGGGGCGTGAGCGGAAGACGGCCTAACGGTGTGCGGGACCGTAGCCCAGCTTCATGGAGATGGTTGCGACTGGTCCTCGCCGATACCCCAGGAGCAACAGTGTCCCTAATTTGCTGGGAAGTGGCGGTGCGGTCCCCTACGGCACTGCGTAGGATCCTACGGTCTTGGCGTGCATCCGTGCGTCGCTGCGGTCCGGTCCCAGGTCGACGGGCACGTGCACCTTCCGCCGACCACTGGCGACAACATCGATGTACTGTGGAGACCTCACGCCCCACGTGTTGAGCAATTCGGCGGTACGTCCACCCGGCCTCCCGCATGCCCACTATACGCCCTCGCTCAAAGTCCGTCAACTGCACATACGGTTCACGTCCACGCTGTCGCGGCATGCTACCAGTGTTAAAGACTGCGATGGAGCTCCGTATGCCACGGCAAACTGGCTGACACTGACGGCGGCGGTGCACAAATGCTGTGCAGCTAGCGCCATTCGACGGCCAACACCGCGGTTCCTGGTGTGTCCGCTGTGCCGTGCGTGTGATCATTGCTTGTACAGCCCTCTGGCAGTGTCCGGAGCAAGTATGGTGGGTCTGACACACCGGTGTCAATGTGTTCTTTTTTCCATTTCCAGGAGTGTATTTGGCTTTAGGTACTTCAGTCGAGATGCACATTTAAGTAATTTTGAACCGCCTTGTAATCAAAAAGAAGGCAGATTCAAGTGTGGAAGCATCCCAGTATTGTACCTGGCGAAAGCAAAAATTAAAGTTTACAGCGTGACGAACCAAGCGGGAAAAGATCGTGGACTCACGATGAAAATTACATCTCCAGAACCACGAAGAACAGGAAATCATTACGCAGAACAGGGCAGTCGAAATTACATCTCCAGAACCACGAAGAACAGGAAATCATTACGCAGAACAGGGCAGTCGAAATTACATTGTTGTGTCGTATTATATAATTTACATTGTTATTAACAATACTGCTACTAACGCGTTAAATGTTGCGCTGTTTTTGAGACGTCGTTGTCATTCGGCGGTAGTAAATAGTTGAGTAAGTCATTATTGTGGGCAGCAAGAGTCTGGCACCCGATTCTTCTCTTGCACGAGAAAGAAGGACTGTAACATATCGATCTACCATCAACAATAAGTTAACGACTTTATTTTCTTATGTCATTGCCTGTGTCCAACAATAAAAGCAATACAAAATTGAAATGAAAGTTTCAGACCATATTATGCGAAAACGTGATTGGGTCAAAACGCATTTTGTTCAGTGAGCAGGTTCAAAACGTATTAAGTGCAGTTTAAAGATTAAAATGGCGCATTCATTGATTGGGAAATGATTTCAAATGTGACTAATTCTGGAACACACTAAGGTCCTGCCGTCAAGAATTTTGACACAATTCATTTGGTTAGGAAGCGAAATGTTTTTTTCGCTTCCCGTAGAATTATGATCTGTGCACTTAATGCGATTTGAAACGATGCTCCTCATATCTACTGAGCAACAAGCCACGCGAAACGACGGATCGCTCACACAAAAAGACCCAGGAAATACCTCTGAATGAAATTACAATGAAATGGACACCCTTAGCTGCTTACAGGCGTTGACATACGTCAACGGGGACAGATGAAAGTGTGTGCCCCGTCCGGGACTCGAACCCGGGATCTCCTGCTTACATGGCAGACGCTCTATCCATCTGAGCCACCGAGGACACAGAGGATGGTGCGACTGCAGGGATTTCTCTCTGGCACGCCTCCCGCGAAACCCACATCTCAACGTATTGTCCCGCACTACATTCGTAGTGCCCCTGCCCATTATACTCTTACTCGCGGCGCGTTGCCGATTCCCGTAAGGGTTGGGGGCACTGTTTGTGCATTCGCACAGAAGAAGAAGATGGTCAAGTAGCCGGTGAGCCTTAAATATATACATACTAAGATGGTATCTGTTCTTTCGAACATGTCCGAAAGAACAGATACCGTCTTAGTATATATTACCTCTGAATATTTTGCCGGTGGAGCTCGGGTTCATCCGGTGGAGGCGTATGAAAGCCATTTTTCGTTTCCTCCGTGCGTGACTGCAATAGAACGAAAATAATTGTTATTATTCTCGAGTAGTACCTCCACCGTGCACGGTGCAGCGGTCTGTGTACGTTTACATGCAGAGCACTTGCAAAAAAATGGTTCAAATGGCTCTGAGCACTATGGGACTTAACATCTGTGGTCATCAGTCCCTAACTAACCTAAGGACATCACACACATCCATGCCCGAGGCAGGATTCAAACCTGCGACCGCAGCAGTCGCGCGGTTCCGGACTGCGCGCCTAGAACCGCTAGACCACCGCGGCCGGTGAGCACTTACAGATCGTATAGTTGGTGCGGTGATAATCTTCTTAATGCGATAACACTTATTACATGAAGGATGTCGTAATGACATGACTCTCAAGAGTACATTACACGCTGTCCAAACGTTGGGCACCTCGTGCAGGGGGCAGCGGTGTCTGAGACGTCGGCGACCTCCTCGGAACGCACATCCTGCTGGTACGGCCACGCGCCGACCGTACGCAGCTGCAGCAGGCCACACCAGCGCGCCTGTTTCTCCGTTTTTGTTTTTGCAGTCGCCGTCTAATTATAGAGACGTCACACCCCTCCCCAAATCCTCCCCCCCCCCCCAACGCGGCACACCCATTTCACTCTCCCACTCCTCCCCCAGCACTTGCAATTAGGGCGGCAGGCGACGCCGCATCCGGACCAAGTAGCTGCAGTTTCCGTGTCCAGATATGGCCTAGGGCGGCTGCATGCCTTTCTATATCTGCATCTACAGCCCATAAACCACTACACGGAGTGTGTTTCTGGTACCACTATCGTTTCTGCAGTTACATATTTTTGACAAACTGTCGGTTTGCTTAGCTACCAATGAGATCAGAAACTTTTTTTAAAATTTTTTGCGTTATTCAACACACTATCAGCGATACTGTTTTGATGAGCGTTGTTGTTGTTGTTGTTGTGGTCTTCAGTCTTGAGTCTGGTTTGATGCAGCTCTCCATGCTACCCTATCCTGTGCAAGCTTCTTCATCTCCCAGTACTTACTGCAACCTACATCCTTCTGAATCTGCTTAGTGTATTCATCTCTTGGTCTCCCTCTACGATTTTTACGCTCCACGCTGCCTTCCAATGCTAAATTTGTGATCCCTTGATGTCTCAGAACATGTCCTACCAACCGATCCCTTCTTCTCGTCAAGTTGTGCCACAAACTTCTCTTCTCCCCAATCCTATTCAATACTTCCTCATTAGTTATGTGATCTACCCATCTAATCTTCAGCATTCTTCTGTAGCACCACATTTCGAAAGCTTCTATTTTCTTCTTGTCCAAACTATTTATCGTCCATGTTTCACTTCCATACATGGCTACACTCCATACAAATACTTTCAGAAACGTCTTCCTGACACTTAAATCTATACTCGATGTTAACAAATTTCTCTTCTTCAGAAACGCTTTCCTTGCCATTGACAGTCTACATTTTATATCTTCTCTACTTCGACCATCAACAGTTATTTTGCTCCCCAAATAGCAAAACTCCTTTGCTACTTTAAGTGTCTCATTTCTTAATTTAATTCCCTCAACATCACCCGACTTAATTCGACTACATTCCATTATCCTCGTTTTACTTTTGTTGATGTTCATCTTATATCCTCCTTTCAAGACACTGTCCATTCCTTTCAACTGCTCTTCCAAGTCCTTTGCTGTCTCTGATGGAATTACAATGTCATCGGCGAACCTCAAAGCTTTTATTTCTTCTCCATGGATTTTAATACCTACTCCGAATTTTTCTTTTATTTCCTTTACTGCTTGCTCAATATACAGATTGAATAACATCGGGGAGAGGCTACAATCCTGTCTCACTCCCTTCCCAACCACTGCTTCCCTTTCATGCCCCTCGACTCTTATAACTGCCATCTGGTTTCTGTACAAATTATAAATAGCCTTTCGCTCCCTGTATTTTAGCCCTGCCACCTTTAGAATTTGAAAGAGAGTATTCCAGTCAACATTGTCAAAAGCTTTCGCTAAGCCTACAGATGCTAGAAATGTAGGTTTACCTTTCCTTAATCTTTCTTCTAAGATAAGTCGTAAGGTCAGTATTGCCTCACGTGTTCCAACATTTCTACGGAATCCAAACTGATCTTCCCCGAGGTCGGCTTCTACCAGTTTTCCATTCGTCTGTAAAGAATTCGTGTTAGTATTTTGCAGCTGTGACTTATTAAGCTGATAGTTCGGTAATTTTCACATCTGTCAACACCTGCTTTCTTTGGGATTGGAATTATTATATTCTTCTTGAAGTCTGAGGGTATTTCGCCTGTCTCATACATCTTGCTCACCTGATGGTAGAGTTTTGCCAGGACTGGCTCTCCCAGGGCCGTCAGTAGTTCTAATGGAATGTTGTCAACTCCAGGGGCCTTGTTTCGACTTAGGTCTCTCAGTGCTCTGTGAAACTCTTCACGCAGTATAATATCTCCCATTTCATCTTCATCTACATCCTCTTCCATGGTTAAAGGCTTAAGTCTCTGGCTCACGCTTCCACATCTTCAGAGGCTTTAACGACCCAGGAATGAGTTAGAGTGAAACAAGCTCAGCAAGACGAACTGTTCATACGTATCCACGTGGCGTTCGTTTCGTGACGTTATTAGAGCGTTACCTGAGATCACTTGTCGCGCTGACTTATGTTACAGAACGTGTAGTGGGGAAGAATTGGCGTTGTTTGTTTGTTTTATTTAGCACTAAGGTCCACAACTGTTCAGTAACGAAATACCAGCCGCGAAGGCCTGCATTCTATGAAAAGATTATCATTTTCGATATTAAGTAGCATCATGTCACTCCCTCTCCCCCCCCCTTCCTCCCTCCCTCCCCCCCCCCCCCTCCAAGCTCGCAGTCGTCAAACGCAGTGACCCAAGTCGGTGTTGCATTGATCTGTGTAACGTCACACCTACATCGGTAACTGCGTTTGACGTTTGTGGTTACTTGATACCGAAACTGGTGATCGTTTGACAAAATAATAGGTCGACTATAGACTACTGCAAATAAAAAAGTGCTCACGTCTCGTTTCTTTACTTCTGTCGCTTGGAAAGAAAATGTATGGGCTCTTAATTTCTCTGATTTCTTTACGATATGTTGTAAGGTATGCACATTATTTTTGTCATCCTGTAAAATCTGTATCTTACGTAAATATCGATATGCATAGCTCACAGAGAGCTGAGTAATCTTTGACTAGTGCTTCAATATCTTTGTGTTGCTACACCGCCTCTGCCTGAGAACGCTGGCTAAGTTACACACATTCTAAGCTGAGCAGTGTTGAGTAGCAAAAGTATTTTGGAAAATTGTCAGGAAACTTTCTTTGTAAATGTAATATGAGATTGATCGAATTGGAATATGAATATTTTTGAAGCAATTAGGAAGCGAGAAGCTAAGGAGATTATTTGTAACTCTTCTGAAATGTCAAGAGATTGACGTAAGCACGCAACTGTGTAGCATTGTACTAACGATGCTCAGATAGTAGGATTGTTTTATTGACTACTTTGATAGGAAGACGAGATTCGCCATGCGTAAAGTTATTTCTTAAAGTATGGGAAGTATGGAAATACTATTGAGAACATTCAGTTGATTTTTAAAGCATTACTTCTCCATATAGAGTTTCATTTGAATTTTGGCTGAAGTCGTTTCTTACTACTCAAAATTCCCACCCTCTGCAAAAATCTCTGTCACGACACAAGGTAAGTGAAAACACAGTTTAGGCCCTGGAATTTCTTTGCAATTTCAGTTGCATGCGTATATCACAAGTCAGGTTGCATTCAGTGTAGCACTGAATTTTTATAGAAACAGTGAGCTTCAATTTGTAGACAATGCTAAGCAAATCACATAAAGTCTTTGTGTAATTCAGTCCAGTCACAGTTTTGCACAGAAGACGAGTTTAAGTCAGGAATTAGTTTGTTTGGTAATCATTTTTGAGAATTTTTGGTAGACAGTTTTATAAAGATTCACCCAGACAGAGAGCAACACGGAAGGACGTAACGTGTGGACCGACTGTTTATGGAATGTACCGAGTGTTTCATAGGCCACTTCTTTTGTGCCTTCCTGAGGATTCTCCCAACAATGTCTGCCTGGCATCTGCTTTTCCAGCAAGCAGTTTTTTTGTGGGCCCTCCACTTCACATCAGCACGTATTGGTACTCCCATTGTTTCGCCAATAGCGCAATCGTACACTAATGTGTATCTCGGTCTATTTATGTTCAGTGTACTACATTTGTTTACATTCAAGATCAACTGGCAGACCCAGCCCACAGTCGGTCCTCTCTGTGCCTTCTTGCATCTTGCTACTGCCCTCTGACGTCACAACCTTCCTGTAGACAACACAATCATCTCCGAACAGCTTCACGAAGCTTCCGCTACGTCATTTATCTATGCTTAAAACAGTAACTAACCCATTTAAATTACATTTATGTCTTCCGATTTCGTCCCGTTAAAAAAGACGAGTTCCATCTGCTATGAGGTCTTGACTCTAGTCTATCTGTTCTGATATTGCGAAATCCGCGTTCTCCTTCAATTGGCGCTACAAGTATGACTTCATGCGCTTGAACGACAGTATAATGCGCCTATCAATTAAGGGAATTTATTTTAAGTCTTACATAATCGTGAAAGTGCATGTCGCGTTCTCTTGCGAGGTTCACACCGCCAAGACGTTTATCACTGTGCCGTCATCGATAGGGTACTAGAATGTTTGAACAAGAACACTAGCCAGCTGATAATGAATTCTCTCAGCGCTCCAGTGGGAATTATGTTTACTCGCGTCAACGTACGGGAGTAAAGCGGCAACTAACAAAACTAAAAGAGAAACAAAATAAAAATATTGTGTGTTGGTAAGGTTCACGCATTGTAGGCAGCAATCCTTTAAGTAAAACGTCTTTATCAGTGTTTAATACTTAGATTTTTCGTACTAAATCTTCTCGGATTTACGGCTATTTTCAACAGCACTATGTCTGGACTACTTTAACGTTATTCTTTGGCATCATTGCTTCCGTGGCTATATTACTTTGGTAAAATAAAAAGAAATCGCCTTCAGTCACAAATCGTCATTTTTATTTCAATACGCAATTCAGTTCGAGGCCTGACAGCTCACCTTCAGGTGCTTGATCAGTCTATATCATTTTTCGAATTTAGGTTACTCCTGGTTGTATTAAGAGAACATAGGCGTATTTCAAAGTGGAATATTGTGATTACAATTTTTACAGAACTTTCTTAAGTATCTTACAAGTAGCCACATTTATAAACATATATACACTTCTCGTCCTGCAGCACATTTGTAAACATAATTCAAACAAGTCAAATATAAAGCTGATAAATTTCTACATATACGGTGGTCTTATTTCTAAGATGATACGAAGATGTTTTATTATTATTTATACATACATATCACTTGTGAAACAAGTGGATACCAGATGTGACCTCATGTACGAAATTGGTACAATATTAAATATTTGTTTCTTAATGAAAAAATAAACCTTTGAAATTGCTTAAAAACTGTGGCTTGATAAACTCTGTTTGTTCATTTAACGTGTTTCTGGAAAATTTTCTTTTAGCATCATTATTTCTAATTGCTCTACCAAATCAAGTTTCCTACCATTACTTTGTGAACAATTAGGCTGTTGTGAAAGTCACTTAGTCTGTTAAGGTTCATATGATAAGCTACTGAGGATTTGTCAAAGTGGTCGAATCTGATGCTTTGACTCACAAAGTGCCACTTTGTAATTACCTTTGTACTCTTAACATGACCAGTAGGATTCCTAATTCCAAAAATGATGCAGACTTATCAAGCTCCTGTAGATGAGCCCCCAGGACTCGAAAAGCATCGTGCATTGAAGTAAAAATTATAATTTGTGAATGAAGGCGGTTTGGTTTTTATTTTGCTAGATTAGTTTGTTGATATTTCGTTAAGACATCTGAGTAGCATTTTTGTACGAAACCACATGCGAAGGTTTGACACATCCAAATGCAACTGGCCACCATTTGTGTACAGAGAACGGCTGAAACAAAATGGCGAGAAGGGTGGCTCAGTTATCGTACTGCCATTCTGATTCGTGACGCCCTGAGTCAATTGAGGCGTGTTATGGAGTCGGTCCTTCGACCAAGCCACAAAAAAACTCGTTCTTTAAATCTCAGCTGGTACTTAGTTTCAGATGCTATCGACATGAATGTTCCTCTTTTTAAAACTGCAGTGTTGATTCAATCGGCCTGAGGTAGTCTCCTGTTTTAGAACACAGAGCCATAATGGTGAAATCGTTCTTACACGTTGCTCACTACGGCATACTCGTAAATGCAAATGTGCAGATTTTAAAAATTCCAACGCAGATTAATGCACAATTTACTGTACCGAGTAATATTTGATACCAGAGAAATGAATTTTTAAAGCTAGAAAGATATGGATCTAATATACGGTAGAGCTAATTTTTGTTTCCAATTGTTTCAGGTAAGCCACCATCGATGACACTACTACACCAGCGCGCAGTGATTGCAAACCTCTACGAGACCGTGTCCGACTCAGAAGCATCGATTGACAGTAAGCTTTGCCAGTCTATAACACAATGAATCCAAGTGATGTATTTCTGTGGCTTCAGATGTTTCGGCAAAGTAGTTTACGCGTGCAAGACAAGCCACGTGTCAAATTGTCAAATATCACAAGCGAACGAAACCTGTCAATCGCTGATTAAAAATTTCAAAATGACACAGATTATCGATGTTACATGCATGAAGAAATATTCTACGTTAACTGTGCGAGAAGAATAGGTATGCAAAAATGAATGTCCCCATTAGTTTCCAAAGACCTTGCTATAGGAGATGGTAGAAAATGTGTGGAGCTTTTATCATATTTGATACGTTTCTGTGAGGATTGTTGACAATGCTTCCAATGGGGTCATCGGTCGTAATGAAACCTGGCGATTTTATTTTCGATCTTTAGTGCGAAAGGCAGCCAGGAAAATGAGACATACTGGATCTTCGCTTCGGAAAAAATAGCCATTTGCCAGAGCACTTAAAAGATTGGAGGTGACATTATTTAAGGAAGGAGGGAGCTAGTGTCACAGATTTCTTCGAACGTCGTACTACCATCACCGAAGAACCATATTGTTGTTTCTTTAAAAAGCTGCAGCACGTTTTACGAATAAAGTGACGGGGGAGTTCCCTAGTTTTTTTTTTTTATTTGATTCGGGTTTACTGAATCATATCAGGCTGGTACAAATATGAATCATGTATACAGCGAAATCACAATATCAATCGATTGAACAATGATTTAAAATTATTTTGTGTTATGTACATAGGTACAATACTTATATCTACAAAATTTTGAAATGATATCAACTATGGAATTTAAAGAGCATAACACAGATGAGGAGAATACACCTGGAGATTAGAATCTTTATGCAAACACAGGTATTACAGAAAGTGCATATGCACGGATTGCTGTCTCGTATGAAATAGAAACGAGCTGTGTACATTTGAGTACCTCGACGATACAATAAGACAGGAGCACTTCGTAACACAACGACCCTCCCCAGGCTCCCCGTGTGTTGGAACAAGTACGTGTATGCCCACCGAAGTCCTCAAAGAAATACAGAGACGCACTCTATAATTAGTAATGAATGTATCTAATTACAGATTCTGAACCCTTTCCTAACGGCCAATCCACGGGTGAATTCACTTTTGAGCTGTCAATTGAGTTTCATTAAGTTTCAATTGCAGTTAAACCCTTAATTAAAGTCTTCCGAGAGAAAGAGGTCATATTAAACTGATTCCTAAAATACTGAGGGACAGAAATTCGAAATTGGATTGTAGATGCTGTCGTTTTAGGAGTAGTTAGTGATTTGGTCAGAATCGTGGCAACTATTAATAACGTTCGAAGTTTTAAATCGTTTCCTCTTCTCCCTAATGCATGGAGAGGAAGACAGTGACGACTGCATTTAGACAGTTTGAAGTGAGCCAGAATGTGTAACGTGTTAGCGAAAGACATTTTCAGTTCCCCGTATCTAAGCAGGTAGTCCTTGGTCTCTGCTTATCAGTGTAGTTGGCAATGGCATATTTATTGGGATCGGACGCTCAATAAAAAGCGGTGACTCTGAGGCCATTTTAAAGCCCGGAGCACAACCTCGCCAACTATCATTCTGTTTAGCTCCGACGCGGACCCACGATTACCGCCAGATGCCGACACGTACGCGCTTTGCTCCGGGCACTTGCCGCCTTGCAGGTAGCCACTGTTTGCCCGTTCATTACTTTGAGCGGTACGCCGAAACGTCGCTCACGTGCAGATGTCACCATTTTTACCCGACTACGTGACGCATCGTCCAAAAACCAGCGGCACCGGCCGTGTGTTAAGAAATCACTGCAATCAGTCAGTCATCTCGTTTAGTATCTCAGGAGTTCAGTATTCTCTCTAGCATAACAAGACCAATTTTTGCACCCTCTTCCTAGTAATATTTCCATGTTAGTTTTGTTTAAGTAGCCTTGTGTCTGATTGTATTGTTATCTTTAGGTTGGCTCTATCAGCACATCTGGTGTTTGTGGCTAAAATGTCAGTAACGGCTACTCTCGAGTGTATCTGTTTGTTAATCTTTAATCTGTCCTTTTTAATTCGAGCTATGCCTGCTCCCTACCTCCCTCGCCCTACTAATTGATCAAGGAGCCCCTGTAACTAGGCTCGAATCGACTGCTTTCAGCAATCAGCGAAACGTTTAAAAAACTAAAATGGCGACGTTGGATTATATTTATAATGTTCGGCTACCTATCCGTTACACGATGGATTTCATAAAATGCCTCTACCACCTTGCAGAAATGTCAGGTTCTATCAATATTACAGTTTACGAGGCTATCTCTTTTCACTTTCCTAGCATCACCGACTTCGACTTTGCTTACCTTGCGTCTTCTAAAGTCGTCTCGTAGATATCGTGCCGATTGGCTTCTTCTACACATAGACGCAGGATTCGACGTGCAAACAACAAACTGTGCTAAACTGATGTGGCAGTGTGGAGCAAATCCAGTGTTACGAAATAAAGTTATCAATACATAGGATGCCGCTTGATTTTTATTTACTTTAACGTTTAGCTGTAATCAAGAAGCGCAAGTTCAAATGGTTCAAATGGCTCTAAGCACTATGAGACTTAACATTTGAGGTCATCAGTCCCCTAGACTTAGAACTACTTAAACCTAACTAACTTAAGGACATCACACACATCCATGCCCGCAGCAGGATTCGAACCTGCGATCGTAGCAGCAGTGCAGTTCCGGACTGTTGCGCCTAGAACCGCGCTGCCACAACGGCCGGCTGAAGCCCAAGTAAAAGCATCGTTATGTCCATTCAATAAACCAAATTCCGCGGAAGCTATGTTTAGAGCACCGCAACAAGACACAATCTGATGATCTACAGTATTACAAGACGTTCAAAACTTTATACGACCGTTCACCAAGGCACTGTTTAACGAGACAAATGATTTTCGGTAACCTGTTACACTACACCGTCCAAAGCGCCTGTTGCACTTGTACCTGATATAAAGCTTGTAGTCAGTTATTACACACAACCATTTTCCGAGGTACTGTTAACTGCGACGAATAATTATCGGCATCGCTTCCCACCTGACTGTGTTGTATCGCTCGTACTCGGTAGAAGACTCCCAGTGAGTTACAGTATCAGTTCGGAGCCTGCTTAGTCAGTGCGCACATCTCATTGGTCCACCGTCTCCCACCAGTAACGACTAAGTTAAAATGTTCTTATCGTTTAGGTTTGTTTTTAGTTAATGACCTTATGAAATTGTTGTTAACCTTCTATCAGTACAACTAATGTTGACGGTATGGCAGGATGAGCATAGCAGTGTTCAAATAATAAAACTTAACTAACAACATTGTACTGCTTCGCTGCGCGCTCAGTATGTGGCTCCCGGCTGTCTATACGGTACTCCAACATAAGTCAGCGCTAGCAATCGCGTTTCCTCGCCCTGGAACCATCTGCCGCACCACTCAATGCGTGGTACTCTCTACCTTGTTGCTATTGATTGTTGTTGTCTGATTGGCAGCAAGCAGAAGTAAAATAAAAATATAATATAGGCAAAAAATGTGGCATCAGGACACAACAGGAATTTTAAATTCCAGAGGCTTATTGCTCTTATATCCCCTGCAGACTGGGGAAATCTTCCTTTTCCCGCGGTTTTCACAAGATTTTACAGTAAACGGTTTTGCTGTGGTTTGAAGAAACTCTAAGAAATAGGCAAGTATTTTACATGTCCTCTTTCTTTCTTCTGACCGTCGCAGAATTGGTTGTCCTTGATGCCTATCCAATGTTAAGTGAGAAGGAGTTGAACCATGGTGGTTATGCATTTGTACCTAGGCAGTTATCAGCTTCCTGCTCGCCTGAAATTTTCGAAACCACGGTGAGCATCTAATTTCAAGTTGTATGGCAACGTAGTATCCAGACAGAATGGCACCAATCACCTGCCTATTCTTTCTCAGCCAGTTTCCGTACTCATAACTTGAAACTAACACTCACTACATGGCCATAAACACTGACCTCCTTCGCCCGCAGGCCGATCTTGTCATTACAAAACAATCCTACATGAGCTGAGACAAACAGAAAAGAGGTTCTTATAATCCTTCCTTTACTTAGCAATGATTCTCCTTTAATTTGCGTTATTCATTTTAATATTCCACTTTGGATTTTTGGTTGACTGAAGAACGCTATTGAGTCTTATATTACCAGCAGATTCTGGAGCCCCGCCTGTAGACACATTTAAGATTCTTCCGAATCGCTATCATTTCTGGAGTAAAAATTTAACAATAAGAGGCAGATGAAATTGCCTGCAATATTTCTACTTGACACTAAATGGGCATTCCGTTGCTGAGGCCTCTTGACATCAAGGGCCGTAGTTGCTCGCAAGCGACATAAAACTGAATGACAACAGTGCAAGACGGTATGATTCTGCTGAAGATTGGCAACATGGATGTAGTTGCCATAACCCCAGAGTGTCCCGACAAAGCGCTATAGGTCTCTTCTTTGTGTGGACGACTGAAGACCTATCTGCATGGGAAACAGTTTAGAAGACCTCATATTGCGTGTGAAAACGTGTTTACTAACTTGCGTTCATGCCTTGGGTACAAAATGAATGGATTAAGCGCATAAAGTGAGTTATGTACTGATATTTCAATGTTTCTATCCACAATATTTAGTTTCCTTGGGGAGTAATGTTACCGATGTTCAGTAGATGGTGCGTTGCAGAAAACATTTTCAGAAATGAATTTAAGTCAGAGATATAACGTAGACCCTAACATTTCACACATAGATTTCCGATCTCGAAAAATAATAACACGATGATTTAACGCGTAATAGTTGTAAGCCCGCGCGTTTGTGATTCTCAACGAAATTTGCAGATTATAGAGGTAGATCAAAATATTATATCACTGATAGACTCATAAATGAATCAGTAAATCACCACAGATTTTTCGTCGTATAGATATTGTGTTTAAGAAGCAAGCAAAGCGTTACAGTATGTAGAAGTTGCAGTCGTATTATGAAAATGGTGTCAAAAGGGAGATTTAGGTTTTCCATGGTTTGTCCATGTCATTGCGGACACATTTTTTCTTGATGATGGCGTGACCAAATAATTTCCTCCTTGCCGATGTGTTTTTTCTGACTCTAATGACCCTAATATTGAGGGAGCATTACACTCAGGTTCCTTTCTTCCTCTCCTGTTCCTCAATACATTTTGGCCGGTAATCAAACGAGCAGCAATGCTTAAAGATTTGTGTGGATTTTTCAGCTAGAAAAACATGGTCGTCTTTTCTGTTTGTGAAATCTCGGGTAAATAGAAATCCTGTACCTGTTTGTCCCTAGTACCGCCTATAGTTAGTTAGTTAGCTACATATTCCGTAGCACATTTTGCGCGATACATCGTAATGATGTGGAACGAATCATTTTATATTCACTTCGCAAATTAATTTGTATACGAGTATATGGTTATATGGTTACATTCTGAACATTTCAAAGGCTTTTTTTATCAGAAGATTAAACGGCTTCACAGATACTAGTTAATAATTCCTAACCACCACATTTTACACGAATATCTTCTACGAAATAGAAGTTGTCAAGGAGCACCTTTCTAACTTTGTTTTCAAATTTTACTTTTCTGTCTCAGTCATTTTATATCACTGGATAAGTGATCAAATATTTTTGTAGCAGCATTGTGCATTCCTTTTTGAGTTAAAGACAGCCTTAATGTGGAGTAATCAATGTTATTTTCCTTCTGTTATTGTAATTATATATATCATTGTTTCTTTTGAGCTGTAGTGTATTACTTACAACAAACTTCACGAGTGAATAAATATACCGAGAAGCAGTAGTCAGAAGCCCAACTACTTAAACAGATGTCTACAAGATGATCGTGTATGAGCAACATATTTTATTCTTACAGTACGTTTTTGCGCAATGAAGACTTTCTTTCCCGAAGATGAGACACCTCAGAACATTACTCCATATGACATTATTGAATGAAAATATGAAAATACGTCAACTTACTGATTTGCCTCTCCCCAAGATTTGCCGTGATTCTAAGTGCAAATGTGGCTGCATTAAGTTGTTTGAATAGTTCCGAAATGTGCTTTTTCCAATTTTTTCTGATTATAGACACCTAAGAATTTTGAGGTTGCCACTATAAATTTTTATTTCCTCACCATGTGTTACACTTATAACCGGTGTACTACCCCTAGAAGTGCAGAACTCAATATGTTACGTCTTTTTAAAATTGAATGTGAGACCATTTGCTGAAAACGAGTCAATGATACTCCCAAGAACTTTACCACTTCTTCCGTTTCCGCCTATATGCTTGGACTGATTACAGCACTAGTGTCATCGGACAAAAAGAACTAATTCTGCTTGTTGTATATTAGACGGAAGATCGTCTACAAATATGAGGAACAGTAGTGGACCTAGGAATGAACCTTGGGGAGCAGCACACGTGATTTTTCCCCAATCAGAATTATGTCCCTGGACTATATTGGTTGAATTACTAAATACAACTTTGTGCATTCTTTTGGTTAGACATGACATTACTCATTTCTGTATGCTACAGAATTCGCTCATAGGGCACGGTGCCTCCCTGGTTCTGAGGCTGAGGTTATACAGCGAGTGTGGCGGCCAGCCCGCCGTGACGGCGGCTAATGAGCGGAGCACGCCCATTATTTGGGCGGTGGGAACCGGCGCGCTCTCAGCCCACCTCACCTCACCTCACCTCAGCTCATCCTGTCTTCCTCCCCCACCTACATGACTCTTACTGGCGCGACTCCAGTGCGAGCGCAGCGGAGGGAAATGGAAATAACGAAAGCAAAATCAGGCCTACACCCGTATTGGTGTTAGGGAATTGGTAGAGGCTGTTAGAGAACTCATCTGAAGAAGGTACTACAATTTGTCGACATTCTTCGGGAGAATGCTCATTACGTGAAGTAAGGCGACGAAGGAGGTAGCCTACAAAACCCTCGTTCGACAAAACCTTGAATGTTTCTTTGCAAAAACAGACATAATGTCTGATAGGATAGCCGCAATCAGTGATTTTACAATGTTATTTATAATCCGTCTTGATGGCTAAATGTTTATTCATATGACCGATTTCGGCTCATCTAGAACCATCTTCAGATCTGATGTGACGCAGCATGTGAAAGTTGCTGGATTTGGACGGGTTACTCCTGTAACGGAGATATCAGATTTCAAGATGGTTCTAGATGAACCTAAATCGGTCGTATGAATAAACATTTTGCTATCAAGACGGATTATAAATAACTTTGAATGTTTCTGACAGTAACAAATGGGAATGACATAGCACATAGAGAACATCCATAGAGTAGCAGCACGTTTCGTCTCAGGTTCGTTTAGTAAGCGCGAATACGTCACAGAGATACTCATCCACCTCCCGTGGCAGAAGCTACAAGAGAATCAGGACATGGTTTACAGCTAAAATTCCAAGAACCTACGTTTCTAGAAGGTTCAACCAATATATTCCTCCTTCCTACTTACCTCTTGTGAAAGGATGATGAAAGCTAAATTTGTTATATTTTACAGTGAAACAGTCAGGGAGGCCATATCCATCAGTTTCTCTTTATTTCATGCTGGGGTCTACACTCCGTTTCATGTTGGCCACACTACCAATACGAAAAAATTCATAGGGGTGAGATGTGTCTCTCGCACTCGCCATGGGAAGGGACCTCTCGAAACAATCCAGAAAACAGGCGCGAATCCAACCAAGGGTGGGTGGGTGGGCGATGGGATGCCGTGGGGTGCATTACAATCCCCATTTTTTTTTTTTTTTTTTTTTTTGTCATCAGTCTACTGACTGCTTTGATGCGGCCCGCCACGAATTCCTTTCCTGTGCTAACCTCTTCATCTCAGAGTAGCACTTGCAACCTACGTCCTCAATTATTTGCTTGACGTATTCCAATCTCTGTCTTCCTCTACAGTTTTTGCCCTCTACAGCTCCCTCTAGTACCATGGAAGTCATTCCCTCATGTCTTAGCAGATGTCCTATCATCCTGTCCCTTCTCCTTATCAGTGTTTTCCGCGTATTCCTTTCCTCTCCGATTCTGCGTAGAACCTCCTCATTCCTTACCTTATCAGTCCACCTAATTTTCAACATTCGTCTATAGCACCACATCTCAAATGCTTCGATTCTCTTCTGTTCCGGTTTTCCCACAGTCCATGTTTCACTACCATACAATGCTGTACTCCAGACGTACATCCTCAGAAATTCCTTCCTCAAATTAGGGCCGGTATTTGATATTAGTAGACTTCTCTTGGCCAGAAATGCCTTTTTTGCCATAGCGAGTCTGCTTTTGATGTCCTCCTTGCACCGTCCGTCATTGGTTATTTTACTGCCTAGGTAACAGAATTCCTTAACTTCATTGACTTCGTGACCATCAATCCTGATGTTAAGTTTCTCGCTGTTCTCATTTCTACTACTTCTCATTACCTTCGTCTTTCTCCGATTTACTCTCAAACCATACTGTGCACTCATTAGACTGTTCATTCCGTTCAGCAGATCATTTAATTCTTCTTCACTTTCACTCAGGATAGCAATGTCATCGGCGAATCGTATCATTGATATCCTTTCACCTTGTATTTTAATTCCACTCCTAAACCTTTCTTTTATTTCCATCATTGCTTCCTCGATGTACAGATTGAAGAGTAGGGGCGAAAGGCTACAGCCTTGTCTTACACCCTTCTTAATACGAGCACTTCGTTCTTGATCGTCCACTCTTATTATTCCGTCTTGGTTGTTGTACTTATTGTATATGACCTGTCTCTCCCTATAGCTTACCCCTACTTTTTTCAGAATTTCGAACAGCTTGCACCATTTTATATTGTCGAACGCTTTTTACAGGTCGACAAATCCTATGAAGGTGTCTTGATTTTTCTTTAGCCTTGCTTCCATTATTAGCCTTAACGTCAGAATTGCCCCTCGTCCCTTTACTTTTCCTAAAGCCAAACTGATCGTCACCTAGCGCATTCTCAATTTTCTTTTCCATTCTTCTGTATATTATTCTTGTACGCAGCTTCGATGCATGAGCTGTTAAGCTGATTGTGCGATAATTCTCGCACTTGTCAGCTCTTGCCGTCTTCGGAATTGTGTGGATGATGCTTTTCCGGAAGTCAGATGGTATATCGCCAGATTCATATATTCTAAACACCAACGTGAATAGTCGTTTTGTTGCCACTTCCCCCAATGATTTTAGAAATTCTGATGGAATGTTCTTCTGCCTTATTTGACCGTAAGTCCTCCAAAGCTCTTTTAAATTCCGATTCTAATACTGGATCCCCTATCTCTTCTAAATCGACTCCTGTTTCTTCTTAGATCACATCAGACAAATCTTCACCCTCATAGAGGCTTTCAATGTATTCTTTCCACCTATCTGCTCTCTCCTCTGCATTTAACAGTGGAATTCCCGTTGCACTCTTAATGTTACCACCATTGCTTTTAATGTCACCAAAGGTTGTTTTGACTTTCCTGTATGCTGAGTCTGTCCTTCCGACAATCATATCTTTTTCGATGTCTTCACATTTTTCCTGCAGCCATTTCGTCTTAGCTTCCCTGCACTTCCTATTAATTTCATTCCTCAGCGACTTGTATTTGTGTATTCCTGATTTTCCCGGAACATGTTTGTACTTCCTCCTTTCATCAATCAACTGAAGTATTTCTTCTGTTACCCATGGTTTGTTTGCAGTTACCTTCTTTGTAACTATGTTTTCCTTCCCAACTTCTGTGATGGCCCTTTTTAGAGATGTCCATTCCTCTTCAACTGTACTGCCTACTGCGCTATTCCTTATTACTGTATCTATAGCCTTAGAGATCTTCAAACTATCTCGTCATTCCTTAGTACTTCCGTATCCCACTTCTTTGCGTATTGATTCTTCCTGACTAATGTCTTTAACTTCAGCCTACTCTTCATCACTGCTATATTGTGATCTGAGTCTATATCTGCTCCTGGGTACGCCTTACAATCCAGTATCTGATTTCGGAATCTATGTCTGATCATGATGTAATCTAATTGAAATCGTCCCATATCTCCAGGCCTTTTCCAAGTATACCTCCTCCTCTTGTGATTCTTGAACAGGGTATTCGCTATTACTAGTTGAAACTTGTTACAGAACTCATTTAGTCTTTCTCCTCTTTCATTCCTTGTCCCAAGCCCATATTCTCCTGTAACCTTTTCTTCTACTCCTTCCCCTACAACTGCATTCCAGTCGCCCATGACTATTAGATTTTCGTCAAATGGCTCTGAGCACTATGCGACTCAACTTCCGAGGTCATCAGTCGCCTAGAACTTAGAACTAATTAAACCTAACTAACCTAAGGACATCACACACATCCATGCCCGAGGCAGGATTCGAACCGGCGACCGTAGCGGTCACGCGGTTCCAGACTGAAGCGCCTTTAACCGCACGGCCACACTGGCCGGCAGATTTTCGTCCCCCTTTACATGATGCATTACCCTTTCAATATCCTCATACACTTTCTCTATCTGTTCATCTTCAGCTTGCGACGTCGGCATGTATACCTGAACTATCGTTGTCGGTGTTGGTCTGCTGTCGATTCTGATTAGAACAACCCGGTCACTGAACTGTTCACAGTAACACACCCTCTGCCCTACCTTCCTATTCATAACGAATTCTACACCTGTTACACCATTTTCTGCTGCTGTTGATATTACTCGATACTCATCTGATCAGAAATCCTTGTCTTCCTTCCACTTCACTTCACTGACCCCTACTATATCTAGATTGAGCCTTTGCATTTCCATTTTCAGATTTTCTAGTTTCCCTACCACGTTCAAGCTTCTGACATTCCACGCCCCGGCTCGTAGAACGTTATCCTTTCGCTGATTATTCAATCTTTTTCTCATGGTAACCTCCCCCTTGGCAGTCCCCTCCCGGAGATCCGAATGGGGGACTATTCCGGAATCTTTTGCCAATGGAGAGATAATCATGATACTTCTTCAATTACAGGCCACATGTCCTGTGGATACACGTTACGTGTCTTTAATACAGTGGTTTCCATTGCCTTCTGCATCCTCATGTCGTTGATCATTGCTGATTCTTCCGCCTTTAGGGGGCAATTTCCCACCCCTAGGACAAGAGAGTGCCCTGAACCTCTATCCGCTCCTCCGCCCTCTTTGACAAGGCCGTTGGCAGAATGAGGCTGACTTCTTATGCCGGATGTCTTCGGCCGCCAATGCTGATTATATATCAAAATTTAGGTAGTGGGGGGGATCGAACCCGGGACCGAAGACGTTTTGATTATGAATCAAAGACGCTGCCCCTAGACCACGGGTTCAATAATAATTTAAAAAAAGCGTTTCAGGAGAATCGTTCATATTTTTACGTACAAGGTGATTCAGCTAACCTGCTCACCTCACATACACATTAAGAGGGGGAAAAAAAAACACCACGAAGGAGTTATGCAAATTGGTCACAAATTGATATTCATACGGATATCAAGGAAAAATGCAAAATTGTGTACATTGGCGGCCGTTGGAAGAATGTGTTGCGCTGCAGCGCAATTTTATTTCACGGCGTAACTGGCAAGAATAGTAAACAGGCGACATATCGATACCAGAGCATAAAGTCTTTGCTAATTCTATTCCGTGCACTCCATTGGACATAACTACGTCGCGCAGACAAGTGCATAAATGTACGCAGATGTCAGCTTTCGAGAGAGGACGTGTACTTGGGCTCAAAGAAGTTCGTTGGAGTAATCGGTGATTTGCTCGACATTTGAACAGGAGCGATGCCATTATTCGACGATGTTGGCAGGAATGGGTGAACGGCGGCCGAACACAGCGTCAAGAAGGAAGCGGTCGACTTAGAGAGACGACAGAACGAGAGGATCGACCAACAGTCAGAGAGGCACTCAGAGCACCGGATTCATCACTATCATCGGTCCGACATGCACCTGGTGCTTTAGTGACCAGAAAGACCACTTGCAGGCGGCTCGCAGAAAGGGTGCTGAGATCACGGCGTCCCCTTGTGCTGACTATGTACAGCAGCGAGTCCGTTTGCAGTGGTGTGGGGCACATTCGGCCTGGAATCTCATTGATTGTATTAGAAATGTATTCAGTTATGAGTCCTGCTTCGATATGAGCACCGATGACCAGCGAAGACGGGTACGGGTCTGGAGACGCCTGGACAGCGATAGGATACCAACCTGACTGGAGCGATGGTCTGTGTTGCCATTTCTTTTCATCGCAGACCTCTTCTGTTGTCATCGGCGACACCGTTACAGCGCAGCGGTACATGAATGATCTCCTACGCTCCGTTTTGTTGCCATTAATGGCAAGCCATCCAGGGCTTACATTTCAGCAAGATAATGCTCGACCGCACACGGCGAGAGTTTCTATTGCTTGTTGTGCTGCTTGCCATACCCTCCAGTGGTCGCCGGATCTCTCCCCAATTGAAAACGTTTAGCGTATTATGGGTCCAGTCTCGGAAACTGACATACGGCCGGGAGAGCGGTGTGCTGACCACATGTCCCTCCAAATCCGCATCCAGTGACGCCTGTGGTCTGAGGATGACACGGCGGCCGGTCGGTCTCTTTGGGTCTTCATGGTCTGTTCGGGAGGAGTTAAGTTTTTTAGTACTATGGGTAGGCCCTCCAACGAGTTCGGGGTTTTGACGATATAACGTGCCAATTGTTCAGAATGTTGCACGTCATCTCTCAGGAGGACATCCAACAACTCTAGGATCAGAGGTGAACGAATAGTTTATTGACTTACTCAATTTGTGAAAGTCTTTTTCTTGAATAAATGTTCGTTTGTCAATACAGGCACATCACATCTACAGATTTACGTCTCATTCGGATAATTTCTACGTAGTGATTCCTTTTTTTATCTTATAATGTATTTCCAGAATAGTTTAAGCGTAATTCCATTTTTACAGAGATGAATTATTAGTTCTTCGCTAAAAGAAGGATAGTACCTTTTCATAGCTATATTAATTACAGGACTATCGGTGTCAGCTTTGCTTTTTTTAAATGGAACCACAGTAATATCTACTGCTAGTATTGTAGTTCTAAAAGAGGCGAATTTAACGATCTTCAACATTTCGCAACCCTGTCAGCAACTGTATAAATATTAATTTTAATTTTAATAATCAACAGCCTCAGTTGCACCGTTTACCTAGAATTTACCTAGGTTTCAGTCGGGATAACCCAACCTTCTTCAGAATAACATTAACTACCGTTTGTCCATAGTGGACATCGTCAAGCTAAAACTACAAATCCATAAATCATCGTCAGACTGTAAAACTTATCTGCAAGTGCCTCGGCCCCACTTCGCGACCGCGATGCGACAACCACGAGTGCTGTACTGGAACTCCAGTATAACGACGTTCCACTTTTCAAAATACGTTTGGAGTAATTACAATAATTACATCGAGGCTTACATGTTTTCGACATGAAAGTGATTGCTGTCTGGTGCCGCAGTTAGTGATTTCGTGCTCAAGTGATGAAATATGTCGCGTCGGATTAAGTGGGAACACGGTGTCGCGTCGCAGAGATACCGGTATAGAAGAGGCACTGAGGAAATGGGCCTGTGTCGTTCACGTGTGTCAAGTGCTCGTTAGTGAAAAATAAATGTCTTTCACAAAGCAAGAGAAATTATATACTATGCTACTTTACGTAGAATACAGAAAGAACACGAATAGAACAGCTGAGTTGTAAGCACAAAAGAGTCACGATAGACAGAGGCCAACAAGAATGACAATCAAATTGTAACTGGAAGGGCACTGGAATACTACGCAAAGGGGACGCAGCAAACTTGCAACGACTGGAGCGAAAAACGTAGGTGATCCGACAGATGTTGTTCATAATCCGTATCTTAGTTCGAAAGAAATTGCGAGCGCCTCTGGAAAATGTCAGGGCAGCGTTGTTCGCGTTTTGCACGCAAAAACCTTCACGAGCAGATAAACCAGCGGAATTGCAGAAGACGCATGGACTTCTGTCATTTGGTTCTGATGCGACACCAGGACAATAGGATCTTGCTTTATACGATGGGTGTTCAATAAGTAATGTAACTTTTTTTTTCTCGGACATTTCGGTTGAAAAATGCGGATTTTGTTGTGGGATATCGTGGAATATCCCCGTATCAGCTTCTATAGTTTCATGAAGCGACGGCGCCATACGTAGCCTTCAGAAATGCATCTGTAGTGGAAGTGCGTTCCAAACAGAGAGCTGTCTACATCTACATCTATACTCCGCGAGCCACCTTACGGTGTGTGGCGGAGGGTACTTATTGTACCACTATCTGATCCCCCCTTCCCTGTTCCATTCACGAATTGTGCGTGGGAAGAACGACTGCTTGTAAGTCTCCGTATTTCCTCTAATTTCTCGGATCTTTTCGTTGTGATCATTACGCGAGATATATGTGGGCGGTAGTAATATGTTGCCCATCTCTTCCCGGAATGTGCTCTCTCGTAATTTCGATAATAAACCTCTCCGTATTGCGTAACGCCTTTCTTGAAGTGTCCGCCACTGGAGCTTGTTCAGCATCTCCGTAACGCTCTCGCGCTGACTAAATGTCCCCATGACGAATCGCGCTGCTTTTCGCTGGATCATGTCTATCTCTTCTATTAATCCAACCTGGTAAGGGTCCCATACTGATGAGCAATACTCAAGAATCGGACGAACAAGCGTTTTGTAAGCTACTTCTTTCGTCGATGAGTCACATTTTCTTAGAATTCTTCCTATGAATCTCAACCTGGCGCCTGCTTTTCCCACTATTTGTTTTATGTGATCATTCCACTTCAGATCGCTCCGGATAGTAACTCCTAAGTATTTTACGGTCGTTACCGCTTCCAATGATTTACCACCTATGGCATAATCGTACTGGAATGGATTTCTGCCCCTATGTATGCGCATTATATTACATTTATCTACGTTTAGGGAAAGCTGCCAGCTGTCGCACCATGCATTAATCCTCTGCAGGTCCTCCTGGAGTACGTACGAGTCTTCTGATGTTGCTACTTTCTTGTAGACAACCGTGTCATCTGCAAATAGCCTCACGGAGCTACCGATGTTGTCAACTAAGTCATTTATGTATATTGTAAACAATAAAGGTCCTATCACGCTTCCCTGCGGTACTCCCGAAATTACCTCTACATCTGCAGATTTTGAACCGTTAAGAATGACATGTTGTGTTCTTTCTTCTAGGAAATCCTGAATCCAATCACAAATCTGGTCCGATATTCCGTAAGCTCGTATTTTTTTCACTAAACGTAAGTGCGGAACCGTATCAAATGCCTTCCTGAAGTCCAGGAATACGGCATCAATCTGCTCGCCAGTGTCTACGGCACTGTGAATTTCTTGGGCAAATAGGGCGAGCTGAGTTTCACATGATCTCTGTTTGCGGAATCCATGTTGGTTATGATGAAGGAGATTTGTATTATCTAAGAACGTCATAATACGAGAACACAAAACATGTTCCATTATTCTACAACAGATTGACGTAAGCGAAATAGGCCTATAATTATTCGCATCTGATTTATGACCCTTCTTGAAAATGGGAACGACCTGCGCTTTCTTCCAGTCGCTAGGTACTTTACGTTCTTCCAGCGATCTACGATAAATTGCTGATAGAAAGGGGGCAAGTTCTTTAGCATAATCACTGTAGAATCTTAAGGGTATCTCGTCTGGTCCGGATGCTTTTCCGCTACTAAGTGATAGCAGTTGTTTTTCAATTCCGATATCGTTTATTTCAATATTTTCCATTTTGGCGTCCGTGCGACGGCTGAAGTCAGGGACCGTGTTACGATTTTCCGCAGTGAAACAGTTTCGGAACACTGAATTCAGTATTTCTGCCTTTCTTTGGTCGTCCTCTGTTTCAGTGCCATCGTGGTCAACGAGTGACTGAATAGGGGATTTAGATCCGCTTACCGATTTTACATATGACCAAAACTTTTTAGGGTTCTTGTTCAGATTCTTTGCCAATGTTTTATGTTCGAATTCGTTGAATGCTTCTCTCATTGCTCTCTTTACGCTCTTTTTCGCTTCGTTCAGCTTTTCCTTATCAGCTATGATTCGACTACTCTTAAACCTATGATGAAGCTTTCTTTGTTTCCGTAGTACCTTTCGTACATGATTGTTATACCACGGTGGATCTTTCCCCCCGCTTTGGACCTTAGTCGGTACGAACTTATCTAAGGCGTACTGGACGATATTTCTGAATTTTTTCCATTTTTGTTCCACATCCTCTTCCTCAGAAATGAACGTTTGATGGTGGTCACTCAGATATTCTGCGATTTGTGCCCTATCACTCTTGTTAAGCAAATATATTTTCCTTCCTTTCTTGGCATTTCTTATTACACTTGTAGTCATTGATGCAACCACTGACTTATGATCACTGATACCCTCTTCTACATTCACGGAGTCGAAAAGTTCCGGTCTATTTGTTGCTATGAGGTCTAAAACGTTAGCTTCACGAGTTGGTTCTCTAACTATCTGCTCGAAGTAATTCTCGGACAAGGCAGTCAGGATAATGTCACAAGAGTCTCTGTCCCTGGCTCCAGTTCTGATTGTGTGACTATCCCATTCTATACCTGGTAGATTGAAGTCTCCCCCTATTACAATAGTATGATCACGAAACTTCTTCACGACGTTCTGCAGGTTCTCTCTGAGGCGCTCAACTACTACGGTTGCTGATGCAGGTGGTCTATAGAAGCATCCGACTATCATATCTGACCCACCTTTGATACTTAACCCAGATTATTTCACATTCGCATTCGCTAATAACTTCACTGGATATTATTGAATTCTTTACTGCTATAAATACTCCTCCACCATTGGCGTTTATCCTATCCTTGCGGTATATATTCCATTCTGTGTCTAGGATTTCGTTACTGTTCACTTCCGGTTTTAACCAACTTTCCGTTCCTAATACTATATGCGCACTATTTCCTTCAATAAGAGATACTAATTCAGCTGTCATTGAGTTTCTTTTGGCGGAAAACCAGAACATCACAGATATTCATAGGCGCTTGTAGAATGTCTACGGAGACCTGGCAGTAAACAAAAGCACGGTGAATCGCTGGGCGAGGCGCCTGTCATCATCGCAACAAGTTCGCGCAAACCTTTCCGATCTCGAGCGTGCCGGCCGGCCGCACACAGCTGTGACTCCTGAAATGTGCGGACACTCTCATCTGAGGAAATAGACGGATCATAATCAGACGCCTCGCTGCACAAGTGGACTTCTCTGTTGACAGTGCTGACACATATGTCCATCAGCTGGAGTACTAAGAGAAGACCATAAAGAGCAACGAAGGATCATCTGTGCGGAACTGCTTGCGCGTAAGGTGGCTGGTCATGACAATTTTTTGCCGAAAACCGTCGCAGGCGATGAAACACGGGTTCATCACTTCGAACCGGAAACAAAACGGCAGTCCCTGGAGTGGCGCCACACCACCTCTCCTCCGAAGAAAAAGTCCCAAGCCGCACTCTCAGCCCACATAGTCATGGTGACTGTCTTCTGGGACTCTGAACGAGTTATTCCATTTGATGTCCTCCCTCATGGTGCAACCATCAACTGTGAAGTGTATTGTGCTACCTTCAGAAAATTGCTGAAGCGACTTCAGCGCGTTCGTCGCGACAGACGTGCAAATGATCTCTTCCTTCTCCACGACAACGCAAGTACTCACACAAGTATGTGTATCCGAGAGGGGCTCACAAAACTTCATTGAATTGTTCTTCCTCATCCACCCTACAGCCCGGCTCTCGCACGTTCCAACTTCCACGTATTTGGCCCAATGATGGATGCACTCCGAGGGAGCAGTATGTGAATGGTGCGGAAGCTCTTGATACAGCAAGACTTCGGCTACGACGTCGACCAGTAGATTGGTACCATGCGGGCACAGAGATTCTCTCAGTAAGGTGGCATAAGGCCATACCACTGAATGAAGATTATGCTGAAAGACAGGGTTTTGTAGCCAAAAGATGGAGAATAATATGGTGAATCGAAGTCCTGAATAAAATCAACCTGCTTTCAGAAAAGAGCGCTGCATTAGTTGTTGAACGCCTCCCGTAGATTTCTCTTTACCGTTATAGCTGCCGTTGCCAATCATAGAAAGCTGAATGTAAGAAATATGCACCACTTGTCCACTGACAACCCAGAATGGCCTAAGAATGTTGAGCCTCAGAGGCAGTAGCTTGTGAACGTTTGGTGTAGGATTGTTGGAGACACTTGAACGGTCATTACTTCAGTGCAGAAATCTTAACAGTAAAATATGTGCACAATTTCTTACCGAAGTGCTACCAGCTCTCTTAGAGCAACTGCCACTTACAGTGAGTAGTTGTTCGTGTAATAAGTATGATGGATGCCCGAGTCACAATTCGGTTGTGGCTAGGAAAGCACTGACCCAGCTCTTTCCCGGTCGGTGGATAAGACACGAAGGCGTAATCAGTCGGCCAGCATGTTCGTCTGATTTGGCGCTACGGCGCTTTTTCGTCTGGGGTAAACTGAAAGATGAATATTCCTAAGTTCCTGCTATTGAAGATCATTTAAAGTATCACATTGTGAAAAAATGTCGGAAGAATCTCTTTAGTCTGACCACAAGTCCTTACATCAGCGACTGCAACGCGTATTGCATTGCACTAGATCGTAGGTATTTCTAACACATAATGACGCAAATTGAATTTTAAAGAAGTTGTTGCTAACATAATTTTACAATGTAGGATTGTATCTTGACAGTAAACTCATGATGTGAAGTTATTATTTAACAATCTATGTATCTCAATTCCCTGTTTGCAAATGAGTGCCCGCATCTCGTGGTCGTGCGGTAGCGTTCTCGCTTCCCACGCCCGGGTTCCCGGGTTCGATTCCCGGCGGGGTCAGGGATTTTCTCTGCCTCGTGATGGCTGGGTGTTGTGTGATGTCCTTAGGTTAGTTAGGTTTAAGTAGTTCTAAGTTCTAGGGGACTGATGACCATAGATGTTAAGTCCCATAGTGCTCAGAGCCAGCCAGCAAATGAGTAGTGTTTGTGACGTGAATTTTTCTTGCAAGGCTGTGGCAGAAACAAGAGCAGAAATGTTGCGTTAGATAACTGGTCAGTCGTCCTTAGATGCCACGTCCTTTGCCTTCCAGTTGGTGTGTCGATCCAGCTACTTGTAGCCTAGTGTGATTAGCATCAGTTCTAAATTCATTTTTTCTCCGCTATTCCCGCTTTTGTAAGCAGATTTACTTAGCTGCGACAAGCTGGAGGCCCTCATCACCCTGCTGAGACAGTTCCCTATAACAACACGAATTTCTACAGACCCGAGGACTCGGTTTCGTGTTCAAAATTGCTAAATGTTAAGTTTTAAATACTGTATTTTCTTCGAAACCAGTAGAAAGATTTTGAAGAGTGAAACGCCGTTGAAAACCATCTCTTTTACAACTACGATACTGGCGACAGAACTTATTATAAGTCCATTTGAAAAAGTGAAATTGTGTCTGTTATTCCTCGTAATTAATAAAGATACGAAAAGAGACTGCACATCATTTATAGCGGACTTTTCCACTGTTCATCTGCTAGAAAACATAATTATAGTATCTTAAACGGTTCAGCTGAGGTGAACAGCTGAACTCAGTCATTCCATCAGTTTCCAAGTTTAACAGCTACCTTCAGAGTGTAAACTAGCATGAAAATGTCACGGTGTTATATAAATTGCAAGCCACATTTAACACAGGGTACTTTTCAGTCGTTTCTTCGAGGGCCTGGCCATGTGAATGGTTTTACGACCTGACCGGCAACGTTGCAGTCAGATAAAGGCACACATCGCCAGTCTCTGACCGAACCTGCAATCAACAACAAATTGACACGGTTCGTACGTCCACAGGTAGAGCCAGAAAACAGGAGGAATTTGACTAAAGGGAAGAGAGTAAAGGAAAGACTGACTTCCCGAACGCAGGTGGAAACGACTGAAAAAAGCAGCGTTCCTCTCACTTACACGATCACACTGGCAGAGTCGTCAGACCCGTGTTCACAGTCGGAGCACCAAGTGAGGTACTGACAGTTGTCAGTGCACATTTCGATTTTATGTTTTGCAAATTACGGTGTTGTTATAGTTATGACAGTTTGTTACTATTATAGTTCTTAACTTAAATCCATAACTCATGTTTTCAATTTTTGGGATGAACCTAGTTTCCTGGATGTTATGCTAAGGCAATATACTCAGTATATCATCACGATAAAATAAGAGAAATCAGGGCTCGCACGGAAAAATTTAAGTGCTCGTTTTTCCCGCGTACCTTTCGAGAGTGGAACGGTAGAGAGACAGCATGAAGGTGGTTCATTGAACCCTCTGCCAGGCACTTTATTGTAAATAGCAGAGTAATCACGTAGATGTAGATGCCAACAGTTTAGATGTAGATGCGAACATTTTAGAAACTTAACCATTTCGAAAATGCTGCCATCATTGGCCCGAAAGCCAATAAACGTGTCGTTTTGGATGTCAGATAAATTGCTCCGTTTGAGCATTACAACAACGATTGTACTGTTATCGCGTCCCCCCCCCCCCCCATTTCGACGCGATTTATGTACCCTCCACTACTAGTACTACCACCTGCCGATTATTGCACGTTGACGCCGAACATAGGCGGTGGTCGCATTAAAGTGTCTGGACCGCGTAAATAACTCAAAGGTTTCTTTGAAGTCATTTAGGACACATTATAAAACATATTTTCGAAGAAAATAATATCTATTTAAATGCTCTGTCAGAAGAGACGTACGCTAATGAAGTAGTCCAGACTCTTACGAGACGAGAGACAGTGCTATAATAAGAAACAATGTTGTATACGAAACCGAATCTATCGATAAAACGACGGCTTTTTAATCGCAAGAAGAGATAAAGCCTTAGTATCTGTACCAAGAATCGATATGTCAGATCTTTGAAATGTCAACCAGTGAATTGATTTCATAATTTAATCGTAGGCGAGCCAAACTTTAGATAAGGATATGTAATGAGATTAACGGACACAGCTAAGCATCGTCGCAAGAAACGGCTTGCAAATAAGTCTGCTATTGCTTCCGTTACAACCTGTTTCCACATTTTCGTAATTCATTTATCTGCAAAGACTCAGAGCGCTGGAGTCTCTTGCACCGTTGTAAGAGACCAACACTGTTCTACGGGTTGATGTCCGTTAGACCAGTTTAAAAAAGCTTCTTAACGAAGCCAGCAGGAGTACTGCGCACGCTGGGAATAATTTTTACAAGTCCAACTGGTGGCTTCAGACTCGTTTAGCTCCATGCATTATAACATATCGACGAATATCGCATTAGTTACACGCAAATTTACGTCATATTCAGACTGTTTTAGAGGTACAAACACATCTAGAGATGTACAGTACTCAATATCGTATGTATAACTGCAAGTATGTGTTGAAAGGACTAGAAAGACGTTAGATGGTACACAACAGACCTAAAGGTTACTGAAATTTCTGTTCCTTGGCTAGCACTCCAAAAGCCTGTAACACCCTACGGATTCACTGGAGTAGTTGCAGCTGTTATGGTTATTTCTGATGTATTTATTTATCGTATGACAAAAACAACAAATGTGCATAATCACAAGCTTGTACAATCTTACATCTCCAGATCTTGTTCCCTGAGCCATTCGATTGCTGCACCCTATGCATTGTGAATTTCCATTATCCTCCCTTTATACGCTGCAAGAGGACAGTCAGCTGTTATGTGATGGATTGACTGTTAAGAGGCACCACAGTCACAATTTGCAGAACTAGCCCAAGCTCATTTGTATACTAAATTACCACATCTGCCTTGTCCGTTTCGAATCCGGTTCATGATCTTCTATTGACGTCTGGGGAGATAGATTCCTTGTATCCGCATGGAAGGGTTCTCGACTAGACATTTGTTGACTACCGATAACTGTTCCCACTGCACTGCCCTTGAATGGTTAACACTGAAACAGGATCCAACAAGGTCGTTAGCTGCGCGTCACAACGTTTTCTTTGATTTAGAGCGTCGCTGTCCTTCTTGTGCAATAACTCTATGATAAGGTTGCTAAGGATTCTTTTGAACTAAGGCACTGCAGTCATGGACTGTGCGGCTGGTCCCGGCAGAGGTTCGAGTCCTCCCTCGGGTATGGGTCTGTGTGTTTGTCCTTAGGATAATTTAGGTTAAGTAGTGTGTAAGCTTAGGGAATGATGACCTTAGCAGTTAAGTCCCATAAGAATTCACACACATTTGAACATTCTTCTGAATGTTGTTCCAGACATTCAGGAGAGTTTCTGATCTGGTAAGAGCTGGAGGAGGTATATTGCTAAGATCAGGAAGCCATTTTGTGTTTGTACTACGAATGCACCCTATTATTATTCGCATTGCCTGATTGAGTTGCGCGTCTACCTTCTTAGTGTGAATACTATTGATCCAGGTCGAACATGAGTATCCATCTACATCCACATCTACATTTATACTCCACCCATCAGTGTGTGGCGGAGGGCACTTTACGAGCCACTGTCATTGCCTCCCTTTCTTGTTCCAGTCGCGTATGGTTCGCGGGAAGAACGACAGCCGGAAAGCCTCCGTGCGCGCTCTAATCTCTCTGATTTTACATTCGTGATCTCCTCGGGAGGTATAATAAGGGGGAAACAATACATTCGATACCTCATCCAGAAACGCACCCTCTCGAAACCTGGACAGCAAGCTACACCGCGATGCAGAGCGCCTCTCTTGCAGAGTCTGCCACTTGAATTTGCTAAACATCTCCGTAACACTATCACGCTTACCAAATAACCCTGTGACGAAACGCACCCTCTCGAAACCTGGACAGCAAGCTACACCTCGATGCAGAGCGCCTCTCTTGCAGAGTCTGCCACTTGAATTTGCTAAACATCTCCGTAACGATATCACGCTTACCAAATAACCATGTGACGAAACGTGCCGCTCTTCTTTGGATCTTCCTTATCTCCTCTGTCAACCGGACCTGGTACGGATCCCACACTGATGAGCAATACTCAAGTATAGGTCGAACGAGTGTTTTGTAAGCCACCTCCTTTGTTGATGGACTACATTTTCTAAGGACTCTCCCAATGAATCTCAACCTGGTACCCACCTTACCAACAATTAATTTTATATGATCATTCCACTTCAAATCGTTCTGTACGCATGTTGTTGTTGTTGAGGTGGTCTTCAGTCCTGAGACTGGTTTGATGCAGCTCTCCATGCTACTCTATCCTGTGCAAGCTTCTTCATCTCCCAGTACCTACTGCAACCTACATCCTTCTGAATCTGCTTAGTGTATTCATCTCTTGGTCTCCCCCTACGATTTTTACCCTCCACGCTGCCCTCCAGTACTAAATTGGTGATCCCTTGATGTCTCAGAACATGTCCTACCAACCGATCCCTTCTTCTGGTCAAGTTGTGCCACAAACTTCTCTTCTCCCCAATCCTATTCAATACTTCCTAATTAGTTATGTGATCTACCCATCTAATCTTTAGCATTCTTCTGTAGCACCACATTCGAAAGCTTCTATTCTATTCTTGTCCAAACTATTTATCGTTCACGTTTCACTTCCATACATGGCTACACTCCATAAAAATACTTTCAGAAACGTCTTCTTGACACTTAAATCAATACTCGATCTTAACAAATTTTTCTTCAGAAACGCTTTCCTTGCCATTGCCAGTCTACATTTTACATCCTCTCTACTTCGACCATTATCGGTTATTTTGCTCCCCAAATAGCAAAACTCCTTTACTACTTTAAGTGTCTCATGTCCTAATCTAATACCCTCAGCATCACCCGACTTAATTCGACTACATTCCATTATCCTCGTTTTGCTTTTGTTGATGTTCATCTTATATCCTCCTTTCAAGACACTCTCCATTCCGTTCAACTGCTCTTCCAAGTCCTTTGCTGTCTCTGACAGAATTACAATTTCATCGGCGAACCTCAAAATTTTTATTTCTTCTGCATGGATTTTAATACCTACTCCGAATTTTTCTTTTGTTTCCTTTGCTGCTTGCTCAATATACAGATTGAATAACATCGGGGAGAGGCCACAACCCTGTCTCACTCCCTTCCCAACCAATGCTTCCCTTTCTTGTCCCTCGACTCTTACAACTGCCATCTGGTTTCTGTACAAATTGTAAATAGCCTTTCGCTCCCTGTATTTTACCCCTGCCACCTTTAGAATTTGAAAGAGAGTATTCCAGTCAACATTGTCAAAAGCTTTCTCTAAGTCTACAAATGCTAGAAACGTAGGTTTGCCTTTCCTTAATCTTTCTTCTAAGATAAGTCGTAAGGTCAGTATTGCCTCACGTGTTCCAGTATTTCTACGGAATCCAAACTGATCTTCCCCAAGGTCGGCTTCTACTAGTTTTTCCATTAGTCTGTAAAGAATTCGAGTTAGTATTTTGCAGCTGTGACTTATTAAACTGATTGTTCGGTAATTTTCACATCTGTCAACACCTGCTTTCTTTGGGATTGGAATTATTATATTCTTCTTGAAGTCTGAGGGTATTTCTCCTGTTTCGTACATCTTGCTCACCAGATGGTAGAGTTTTGTCAGGACTGGCTCTCCCAAGGCCGTCAGTAGTTCCAATGGAATGTTGTCTACTCCCGGGGCCTTGTTTCGACTCAGGTCTTTCAGTGCTCTGTCAAACTCTTCACGCAGTATCGTATCTCCCATTTCATCTTCATCTACATCCTCTTCCATTTCCATAATATTGTCCTCAAGTCCATCGCCCTTGTATAGACCCTCTA
Source organism: Schistocerca americana (assembly GCF_021461395.2). Taxonomy (NCBI): domain Eukaryota; kingdom Metazoa; phylum Arthropoda; class Insecta; order Orthoptera; family Acrididae; genus Schistocerca; species Schistocerca americana. Next base: position 673,263,104 of record NC_060120.1, on the reverse strand, counting down.
TATACTCCTTCCACCTTTCTGCTTTCCCTTCTTTGCTTAGAACTGGGTTTCCATCTGAGCTCTTGATGTTCATACAAGTGGTTCTCTTATCTCCAAAGGTCTCTTTAATTTTCCTGTAGGCAGTATCTATCTTACCCCTAGTGAGATAAGCCTCTACATCCTTACATTTGTCCTCTAGCTATCGCTGCTTAGCCATTTTGCACTTCCTGTCGATCACATTTTTGAGACGTTTCTACTCCTTTTTGCCTGCTTCATTTACTGCATTTTTATATTTTCTCCTTTCATCAATTAAATTCAATATTTCTTCTGTTACCCAAGGATTTCTACTAGCCCTCGTATTTTTACCTACTTGATCCTCTGCTGCCTTCACTACTTCATCCCTCAAAGCTACCCATTCTTCTTCTACTGTATTTCTTTCCCCCATTCCTGTCAATTGTTCCCTTATGCTCTCCCTGAAACTCTGTACAACCTCTGGTTCTTTCAGTTTATCCAGGTCCCATCTCCTTAAATTCCCACCTTTTTGCAGTTTGTTCAGTTTTAATCTACTGTTCATAACCAATAGATTGTGGTCAGAGTCCACATCTGCCCCTGGAAATGTCTTACAATTTAAACCTGGTTCCTAAATCTCTGTCTTACCATTATATAATATATCTGATACCTTCTAGTACATCCAGGGTTCTTCCATGTATACAACCTTCTATCATGATTCTTAAACCAAGTGTTAGCTATGATTAAGTTGTGCTCTGTGCAAAATTCTACCAGGTGGCTTCCTCTTTCATATCTTAGCCCCAATCCATATTCACCTACTACGTTTCCTTCTCTCCCTTTTCCTACACTCGAATTCCAGTCACCCATGACTATTAAATTTTCGTCACCCTTCACTATCTGAATAATTTATTTTATTTCATCATACATTTCTTCAATTTCTTCGTCATCTGCAGAGCTAGTTGGCATATAAACTTGTACTACTGTAGTAGGCATGGGCTTCGTGTCTATCTTGGCCACAATAATGCGTTCACTATGCTGTTTGTAGTAGCTTACCCGCATTCCTATTTTCCTATTCATTATTAAACCTACTCCTGCATTACCCCTATTTGACTTTGTGTTTATAACCCTGTGGTCACCTGACCAGAAGTCTTGTTCCTCCTGCCACCGAACTTCACTAATTCCCACTATATCTAACTTTAACCTATCCATTTCCCTTTTTAAATTTTCTAACCTACCTGCCCGATTAAGGGATCTGACATTCCACGCTCCGATCCGTAGAACGCCAGTTTTCTTTCTCCTGATAACGACATTCTCTTGAGTTGTCCCCGCCCGGAGATCCGAATGGGGGACTATTTTACCTCCGGAATATTTTACCCAAGAGGACGCCATCATCATTTAATCATACAGTAAAAGCTGCATGCCCTCGGGAAAAATGACGGCCGTAGTTTCCCCTTGCTTTCAGCCGTTCGCAGTACCAGCACAGCAAGGCCGTTTTGGTTATTATTACAAGGCCAGATCAGTCAATCATCCAGACTGTTTCCCTTGCAACTACTGAAAAGGCTGCTGCCCCTCTTCAGGAACCACACGTTTGTCTGGCCTCTCAACAGATACCCCTCCGTTGTGGTTGTACCTACGGTACAGCTATCTGTATCGCTGAGGCACGCAAGCCTCACCACCAACGGCAAGGTCCATGCTTATACTCCTAGATATTTTACAGAAGTAATTGCTACCAGTGCTATCATATAATCATACAATAAAGGATCCTTCTTTCTATGTATTCACCATACATTACATTTGTCTATGTTAAGGGTCAGTTTCCGCTCCCTGCACCAAGTGCCTATCCGCTGCAGATCTTCTTGCATTTCGCTGCAATTTTGTAATGCTTCAATTTCTCTGTATACTACAGCATCATCCGCGAAAAGCCGCATGGAACTTCCGACAATATCTACTAGGTCATTCAGCAGTAGAGTATGTTAGAGCCAAGGCTGTGGATCTTAAAACATAACATTAGCTCCTCATGGGGTCCCAGCAAGTTTTAGAAGAATGTTGTTCCTCGTTTTGACTTTATACGTTTGAAAAATGCTGCTTGTAAGAGTTCTAGCTAGTGTTATTCCTAGGTATTTTGGCGTGTTGCAGTACGCCAAGACTTGGCCTCTGAATCCGACTTCTAGTTTGTAATTTACCCGTCTCTTATGTAGGAGAAATACTGTCGCAAAAGACCTCTAGCCAAAGAACGTATAAGAAGTAAGGTCTTTTTCAGACCCACAAGTTCGTAGAATCGGACCATCTTTGCGTGTTTATTTTGTATGATAACTACAATTCCAAGAATACGCAGAACCTGCTGTCCTACTTCTACACTTGTTGACTTAAAAAAAGGTGTAGAGATCAGACATCGGACTTGTATTCGGTTGGACAGCAGTTAAAAGGCCCGTCCGGTCAGCCAGATTAGCTTTTTCGTCGTTTCCCTAAACCACATAAGACAAATGCAGGGAAGATTCCTTAGAAGAGCAGAGGTCCTGTTTCGTTCCCCATCTTACCCCTTTCCGAGCTTGTGCTTCGTCTCTAATGACACTGTCGTCGAAGGGACGTAAATCCTGATCTTTTTTGTTTCAAATAAATAAATAAAACAACGGATCATACCTCAAAAACAATTCCTAGATCGCACTCAAGTGTTATTTTTGTAAATTTGCGAAATGCTCATAGCTCCCATACGAATAAGAGTATCAAAGATTGTACGGAGCCACCATCTGCTCATTGTTGTGGTCACCTCCATAAAGTTAGCATACATGTGCTGCGTATGTGTAAATGTATTCGAGTCACATGCTGCTGATGAATACATGGCACTGAATACTGGACTTACTTTGTATGAAATGTTCTACTAAATTCAGTGCGCGCGTTCTAATATATTCAGTATCTACGTTGGCCGCGTCTGTGTTTGTTCACGGGAAGTTTACATTCAGAGAAGGATTTGTTTGTAAATCAAGACTGTACGTAAAACATTCTTCATTTATATTTTCAGTTTGGCTAGGATGACTATTAACGAACTGTTTCACTTCTAGTAACTTATTTTCTGTTTTAAAAACGATCTACGTTAGTATCTAGATTTTTTTGTGTCATCAGTCTTCTGACTGGTTTGATGCGACCGCCCACGAATTTCTCTCCTGTGCCGACCTCTTCATCTCAGAGCAGCACTTGCAAACTACATCCTAAATTATTTGCTCGATTTATTCGAGTCTCTGTCTTCCTCTACACCTCCCTCTAGTATCGTGGAAGTTATTCGCTGATGTCTTCAGATGTCCTACCATCCTGTCCCTTCTTCTTGTCGGTGTTTTCCACACATTCCTCTCCTCTCTGCTTCTGCACAGAATGTCCTCATTCCTCACCTTAGCAGTCTACCTAATTTTCACCATTCGTCTATAGCACCACATCTCAAATGCTTCGATCCTCTTCTGGTTTTCCCACAGTCCATGCTTCACTACCATACAATGCTGTGCTCCATACGTACATTCTCAGAAATTTCTGCCTCAAATTAAGGGCTATGTTTGATACTAGTAGACTTCTCTCGGCCAGGAATTCCCTTTTTGCCAGTGCTACTCTGCTTCTGATGTCCTCCTTGCTCCGTCCGTCACTCTATATTTTACTGCCTAGGTAGCAGAATTCCGCTTCACTACCATACAATGCTGTGCTCCATACGTACATTCTCAGAAATTTCTGCCTCAAATTAAGGGCTATGTTTGATACTAGTAGACTTCTCTCGGCCAGGAATTCCCTTTTTGCCAGTGCTACTCTGCTTCTGATGTCCTCCTTGCTCCGTCCGTCACTCTATATTTTACTGGCTAGGTAGCAGAATTCCTTTAACATCATCTACTTTGTGACCATCAATCCTGATGTTAAGTTTCTCACTGTCGTCATCTCTGCCACTTTTCATTATTTTCATCTTTCTTCACTTTCGCCGGTCGGAGTGACCGTGCAGTTCTAGGCGCTACAGTCTGGAGCCGAGCGACCGCTACGGTCGCAGGTTCGAATCCTGCCTCGGGCATGGATGTGTGTGATGTCCTTAGGTTAGTTAGGTTTAATAAGTTCTAAGTTCTAGGCGACTGATGACCTCAGAAGTTAAGTCGCATAGTGCTCAGAGCCATTTGAACCACTTGAATCTTCACTTTCCTCTCAGTCCATATTGTATACTCATTAGAACGTTATTCCATTCAGCAGATCCTGTAATTCGTCTTCGCTTTCACTGAGGATAGCAATGTCATAAGCAAACCTTATCATTCATATTTTTTCATCTTCAATTTTAATTCTATTCTTGAAGCTTTCTTTTATTCCCGTTATTGCTTCTTCGATGTACAGATCGAACAGTAGGGGCATTGTTGGTCTTCCGCTCTCATTATTCCCGCTGGGTTCTCGTCATGTTGTATATTATCCGTCTTTCCCTAAAGCTTACTCAAATCTTTCTCTGAATTTCGAACACTTGCACCATTTGACAGTGTCGAAAGCATTTTCCAAGTCTACAAATCCTCTGAACGTGTCTTGCTTTTTCTTTAGTCTTGCTTCCATTATCAACAGCAACGTCAGAACGGTCTCTTTGGTGCCTTTAATCTTCCCACAGCCAAACACTTCGTCAGTTTTCTTTTCTTCTGAATGTTATTCTTGTCAGCAACTGGATGCTTGGCCTGTTAAGCTGATTGTGCGGTAATTCTCGCGCTTGTCAGCCGTTGCAGTCTTCGGAATAATGTGGATAATATTTTTTCGAAAGGCAGATGGTATATCGCCAGACTCATACATTCTACATTTGTTGCCCCTTCCCCCAATGCTTTTAGATCTATCACAACGGAAATGAGACAATGCTGAAGCGTGTGTTTACATAGAGACGTGTGTGCAGTGGTGGACATTAGTTAGGTGAAACCGGCGTCCGCGCTGCCTGTCTGTCATTTGCACTGTGCACGTGCCGTAAATCCGCAGCGTCTGGTCAGCACAGAGAGTGAACAATTACCGCTCAGCTGGAACTCGACGCAAGGCAGGCCGGCGTATTTATGATCCGCGTCCGTCGCGTTACTCGCGTCTCCTTCTCCCGGGAGAAAGTCCGTGTTTTCCTCTCGTATTTCGCCCTGCTGACAGCCGGTGAAACTGCAGCCGTGGCTTTATCAGATTTTACGACCGCGACCGATGACCAATTCTTTTGCACTTTCGGCGCAAACGAGCAGTGTGCTCGACTCCCCACGCTTTAGTTCTAATTGGCTCTCTGGTCGTCTTCGCTCCGCCACACCGTCTTGTTGCGAGTGTTCATTGACGTACACTTTAAGACAAACTGCTCTGTTTCGTTTGACTGGTGAACTGTCAAGAAGCACTAGCGCATCCCCGCAATCACTTAGAAACATCCTCCTGTCATTCAGTGATACATCTGATCATTTCTTTAGTAGTAATTATTGTCTGGAAAAAAAAATTCCAGACGAGCGCAAGCTAACGTTAGTGTGTGGATGGGAATAGTCTAATATGTTAGGTAGCCCACTAGTAGGACACTACATTTCTAATCGTCCTTCCTGATCCTGTGTATCTGACTCTGTGCATTATATGACATGCTCGCCCTTGGACATTCATTAGTTAAAATTCCATTGATATTACAAGAAGTAGCCAAAAATTCTAACTGTCACCTGTAAAAGTTAAAGTTACGTAAATGATTTTAGTCTATTAGCACATGCATGTCTGTAGTCCTGATACACACCGAAATTTCGATACGATAGGCTACATTATTCATGAGCTAAGCCATTTTATTTTGGCTGTTCTAGCGGCCTGCTAACGGTATTGTGGCGCAGAAATTTCAAAGGTTGCCAGGACTACACACGTACGTGTAAAAAAAACGGAAAATTAATTAAGTAACTTCATTATTTTCGACTTGACAAAACTTAATGATCGCGCCTCGCTACGTCCACAGACACGCATACACACACACACACACATACACGCACACACACACACACATACACGCACACACACACACACACACACACACACACACTCGGTGCGCGCACAGCCAGAGAGAGAACGTACTCTAGGGCTTACCCTATAGCTGAGTCTTGCACTGCTTACAGGAAGCGACTACTCGGGTAGCCGAGTACATGTAGCATGCACGTGTGAAATTTTTATGCCCGACGATCAATTACCTGTCTTAAATTGAAAGAGTTTATCAACCACATTAGAGAGTCGGGACATTTCTTTTAAATATAATTTTTTGTTCTTTGGCATTAATCATTTAGCCAGACAAGTGAGTAACTACAGATATGGTAAACCATATATGCCATACACGTTAGAAATTAAATTAATCCAGGTAAACTTCATGGTGCATTCTGCACATTTACGCACTCAACGCAGTCCATATATCACAACTTGTTACGCTTGAACCTTCGAGACTGACTTATAGCTGGATATCCGCTTCTTGCAGAAACTGGGCAATACTGACATAGTCCGTTGAGATCAGCTGTCGAAACAGGTCCGTCACAGATGTAGGTTGAGGAACTCCTGCTCTGATCAAGGCCTTAAGAAACTTGGGGCGTTGTCTGTCATAACGTGAACATCCTAGTATCACATGGTTGAGGTCTGCAATTTCAGTTGGTTGGTCTTCGTTGTACCTTCATCCTATAAAGATGTGGAGGGTAACAGCCGTGACCCAGCTGGATGCACGTTATGTTAGTGGTACGACGTCTAGATAGCTTGATTTGGGAGAACCACAGTTTTCGCGAAATACTCGGCTGTATTGCGGCATAATGTCTTCCTTTGGACTGTTGTCAGATCAGATCAGATCAGATCAGATCAGTGATGTGCCGGGCAAAACTGTGAAGAAGGGGGATAACCCGCCGTGGTTCAATATCCGTGATACATCGTTGCTACGAAAGCAAAGACATGTTCACAGCAGTTTTAAATGGCTTGATGACAAAAGAAAAAAATTCGAAGTCAAAACAAGCGTATTGAAAGCAATGTGAGAAAAGTTCTGGCGTTATTTGAAGATAGGAAACTTGTGAAAGGCACAGTCTAATTTCTGTGTTATAATTCTGCCATCGAAGAGAAGAAGATGTAGTATATCTAGTTGGTTAAATACTTGTACGCAGGAGGCTCGATACTATACAACTCACGCAGTCTTTGTTCGTTCTTATGTAATGAATACCTTATGTCTTCTTGTAGAAACAACTCTTATCCAAGATGATGTTGATGAGTATACTTTGTAAAGTAAACTAACATCTTTATATGTTGATCTTCCAATTCCACTTAGAGCAGAAGCTGCTGAACGTTAGACGGCATAAATTGTAATGATTCAGTTTATCAGTACATGGCATCTTGTTGATGACTGAGTGGCAAGAAAAGACATTTGTTTAACACTTCCCAGTCGTTCAAGTTAATGCTTTTCAGATGTTCCACTAACGCATTTTGTATATCTGATTTCAGATCATTATCTTATCGATATGTACGTATTCAAACGATTCAGAAGATTTTATTTGTACTGATAACGGCCCAAAGGCTTGCAGACTCTGTTTATTGGGACAAATTGAGACTAAACAAGCAGTGTCTCGCTTACTATGAGTGTATCATGTCTCGGAAAGAAACTGTATTACTTTTGTTAGCAATTGTATCAATGAGCACTCCCAGAAAAAACTGTTACTGAAAGAATATAAATCGCCCATCGTTCGTTGGATCATCATCATCATCATCATCACCATCCAATGGTCGGGTGCTATAGTTCCGGTTTATATCATCCATCCACATTTACGAGATCTTCCCAGTTCTCTCTTTCCAGTCGACAGATGATTCATTCTTTTTTTTTTAATAATCTATTTTCTAACATTCTATCAACACGATCCATTTCATTCTATTTCTTCGATCTTGTCACTAACTGAAAAGATTTATAAATCTGATCTTATTATTTCATTCCTTATTTTATGCATTTTATTACAGCCACTTGCATATCTCATGAACTCCATTCCTGCTGTCTGTATACATAACTTTTCTTTTTTATTAGTCATTGACTTGTTACTATAATTACGACGTAGCAAATTGCTTTTATATGGAATATTGTGCAGTCAGTGAGCTACGTTTGTATATGATTTGACTTCGTGCTGCCGGCCGATGTGGCCGAGCGGTTCTAGGCACTTCAGTCGGGTACCGCGCGACCTTTACCGTCGCAGGTTCGAATCCTGCCTCGGGCATGGATGTGTGTGATGTCCTTAGGTTAGTTAGGTTTAAGTAGGTCTAAGTTCTAGGGGACTGATGGCCTCAGATGTTAAGTCCCATAGTGCTCAGAGCCATTTGAACCTTTTTTTTTTTTTTACTTCATGCTCTGTAAATACGGAGCCATCACATATCAGAGCTCTAGGTTGTTCTTCAAACCAAGCTATAATGAAAGTCAATAAACTAAGTACAGGAAGAAAACCTTCTCTGGGCGGGTCTGGTTGCAAGTATAATTCATCGATATAAAAAAAAGCAAGAAAATAGCCACAGCAAGGTTATGGATTTTAAAGATCTACATTAGAGCTTAAAGAAGGGAAGCAAAACAGCGATTTCACTATCGATAGCTTAGTACGGGTTGCTCGAGTTGCGCAAATTCAGATACAAAGTAAACTCATCGAACAAGAAGTTATCGCTTAAAGAGCACTGCAGCAATAGCTTTGGGGCGCTGTGCATGGTGTAGAACTGGCACGAGATGGTCCTGTGACCCTCCACTACTGACGTAAGATGCGGCAACAAAGTGGCGTTGATGCACCAGTCCGTTGTATGGAAACGATGAGTCGATATAGAGCCGTGGCAGAAGGCCAGAAAGGAATTTTCCTCTTTGAATGGGCACATGACCATACCGTTACTGAAGTTGGTGCAGCCACCGCATCTACGAGGAATGGTCTGTTGTTCGCAGCCACTAAGAACGAGCAGTGGTCTTAAACAGGGACCAGAGTCGAATGTCACGTCTTATAAGGACAGTCGATTTCAAACTCGACAGGACTTGCTGCTGTCAATGAATGCAGTTCCCAAACATCCTGCAGGGACCTTTATGCAATGAACGATTGAAGTCTGGTACCGCGGAGAAGGTCATTGCTCACAGTGGCAGATAAACCACATGTCTTCAGTGGGTTGAGGATCACATAAAATGGACAGTAGAGCCACGATTTTGCATTTCTGCAAATGATGCCAAATGTCGAATGCACCAACGGTCCAACGAGGCATTTAATACGCATTTGTAGCGGGTGTAGTTCAGGCTAGTGGTAGTTCTGTAATATTTTCAGAGCGTCTTCCGTTCCATGACTTGGTCCCACTTATTTCATTTACGTATTCATGTATCAGAATATTTCAACATTCTCGGGTCCATTCGCGGCTCTCGCATCTCATGTTCTAAGACGGCAGCAGGCATGTTCACGGGGCTGCATGCATATTTTCCTTGTTTTACGAACACTCAGGCACTCTATCGCATCCCGACTTGCCCGCTAAATCACTCGATCTTAACCGCACAGAAAATTTCTGGTACTATCTACAGCAGCGTGTGAAACCTAGCATTCAACATCACCGAATTTTAGTACCTACACAGGATCTAATCGCCAATGCCGGACATGGCGTACGTGAAGAAATTTGTGCCAATTAATCCTCGCCGAATGACGCAATTATCAAAGCAAGGGACAGAACTACACGGTATTATAGTGTTGTCTCCTGGGTGACTTTTTGTCCTGATGATGACGACGATGATGATGATATTTGGTTCGTGGGGCGCTCAGCTGCTTAGTTATCAGCGCCCGTACAAATTCCCAGTCTTGTCACAGTCCAGTCTCGCCAGTTTCCCAAATGATGATGAAATGCTGAGGACAATACAGACACCCAGTCCCTGGGTGGAGAAAATTCCCGACCCGGTGGGGAATCGAACCCGGGACTCCTTATCCAGAGGCAGCAACGCTAGCCACTATCTGCTGGTAAACCTTTCGGGATGTGAGGTCGTGGTCCAAGTATTTCTTCTGCTCCTGATGTTTCGTCCAGCACTGCGCTTGATATCCTCAGAGGCACTCCTCCGCTGAGTCTTGCCGACTAGCCACTAGACCACGAGTTGCGGACACATTTCGTCCTGTTACAGTACTTCTGCGCAGGTGTGGTGCAAAAATAAGTTTAGGTTTACAGAAAATGATGTGGTTGGTAACGGTAGACTAAAAGAGAAGAGGGAGGCTGCACATTATTAATAACCTCTGTCTCGTACTAGCGTGCAGGTAGTTTTGGACATTGAACTGTTTCCTTTTGCTGTGACGCTTTTCATCGAAGTCGATTAACTTAATAGTAATGACCGAGCGGTTACTACAGACATGTTCCCGTGCGCCGTCGGAAGGCAGAAACAGAGAGGTTGCTATATTGTCGCATAGAAAACTACCTGAGAAATGTTTTGACCAGTTTTGAGCAATGAAGGTTCGATACCAGACGTACACTACCTGATTAAAAAGTATCTGGATACCCCAATGTAATGCAGAACTGACTACTACATGTCACGAAAGGCGGTCCCGTCAGCACAAAGGACGTGGGAGGTATTGTGTTGTCAGTAGAGAAGCATTAATAGCAGAATAGGGCGGGTAAGAGGGCGCAGCGACTTCGGACGTAGACTAGTCACCTGAGTAACAAACCCATCATGCATATTTCAACCCTTCTAGAGCTGATAGTCGATTGTTCATGTGACTGTGAAGTGGAAATAAGAAGAAAGAACCGCAGCTAAACCAGGAACAGGTACCTCATGTTCTGATGGACAGTGACCGTCGAGCACTACACACGCCAGCTGTAAACAATCTCATAAAATTAGCGGGGGGAATCGCGAGTTCTAAAGTGCCACCAGCAGTCCAGCTAGAACAATAGCGAGTTGAAAAGAATGAGATACAGTGGTCGAACAGCTTCTCACTCATAAGCCACATATTTTTATGTTCAGTGCTAAACGTCGATTGAGATGGTGCAAAGAGCGACGTCAATGGACAGTGGGTGCTGGAAATTATTGATTTAGAGTGATGAATCATGCTATACCCTATCGCAGTCCGATGGAAGGGTTTGGGTTCGATGAATGCCTGGATGACATTACCTGCCATCATGTGCAGTCCCAACAGTGAAGAACGAAAGGGGTGCATTTCGTCCTACATCTACATACACGTGATTACTCTGCTATTCACAATAAAGTGCCTGGCACAGGGTCCAATGAACCACCTTCAAGCTGTCTCTCTACCGTTCCACTCTCGAACGGCACGCGGGAAAAACGAGCACTTAAATTTTTCTGTGCGAACCCTGATTTCTCTTCTTTTATCGTGATGATCATTTCTCCCTATGTAGGTGGGTGCCAGCAGAATGTTTTCGCAATCGGAGGAGAAAACTGGTGATTGAAATTTCACGAGAAGATCCTGTCGCAATGACAACCGCCTTTGTTTTAATGATTCCCACTCTATTTCACGTATCATGTCTGTGACACTATCTCATTTCGCGATAATACAAAACGAGCTGTCCTTCTTTGTACTTTTTCGATGTCATCCGTCAGTCCCACTTGATGCGGATCCCACAGCGTACAGCAATACTCCAGAATAGGGCGGACAAGCGTGGTTGGTTGGTTGGTTGCTTGGGGGAAGGAGACCAGACAGCGTGGTCATCGGTCTCATCGGATTAGGGAAGGATGGGGAAGGAAGTCGGCATGCCCTTTCAGAGGAACCATCCCGGCATTTGCTTGGAGTGATTTAGGGAAATAACGGAAAACCTAAATCAGGATGGCCGGACGCGGGATTGAACCGTCGTCCTCCCGAATGCGAGTCCAGTGTCTAACCACTGCGCCACCTCGCTCGGTCAAGCGTGGTCTAAGTAGTCTCTTTAGTAGACCTGTTGCACCTTCTAAGTGTTCTGCCAATGAATCGCAGTCTTTGGTTTGCTCTACTCACAATATTATCTTTGTGACCGTTCCAATTTAGGTTATTTGTAATTGTAATCCCTAAGTATTTAGTTGAATTTAGATTAGGTTAGGGTAGGTTAGTCTTCAGGTTTATGTGACTTATCGCGTAATCGAAATTTAGCTGATTTCTTTTAGTGCTGGTGTGAATAACTTCACACTTTTCCTTATTCAGGGTCAATTGCCACTTTTCGCACCTTACAGATATCTTATCTAAATCATTTTGCAAGTCGTTTTGATTATCTAATGGCTTTACAAGACGGTAAATGATAGCATCATCTGCAAATAATCTAAGACGGCTACTCAGATTGTCTCCTATGTCGTTAATATACTGTACATCAGGAACAATAGAGGGCCTATAACACTTCCTTGGGGAACGCCGTATATTACTTCTGTTTTACTCAATGATTTTCCGCCTATCATTACGAACTGTGACCTTTTTCACAGGAAATCACGAATCCTGTCGCACAACTGAGCTTCTGGAAATCTAAAAATATGGAATCAATTTGACATCGATAGCACTTATGTTTGTGGTCCTCTTCTTGCGCTTACGAAAACGAAGAATGCGAAAGGACATGAATAGATTTTACAGCAATGTATACTGCGTATATTAGAGGAACAGTTCGGAGACGATGACTGATTAAATCAGTATGTCAATGCAGCTTCTGTGAGGCAATGGTTTGTAGACAATAAAATTCCTGAAATGGAATGATCTGCCCAGAATTCCGACATGAACCCACCTTTGGGATGATGTTGGATGTCGACTTAGCTCCGGAGTCCATCGCCCAACATCACTACTTCATCTGGTTTTGGCTCTTGAGGAAGACTGGATTGCCATTCCCCTACAGACATTCAGACATGTCATTGAAATCGTACCCAGCACAGTTCAATGGGTCATTGCAGGTAACATCTGTTATAAACTGTCTGACCTCTGCTTTAGATTGACCGATTTCGATGAAACTCGTCACAGCTTAAAGACACAGACGCGTATCTATAATTCGCCACAAATAATTCCCTGATTTGAAATTAATTAAATATTCTGAAATGAAACATCAGTTGGACAAATGTTCTATTCAGGTTGGAGGCGTGCTCAGACAGTCTAATGGTTGGGGCACTGGTCGAGGAAAGCAGGTAATGGGGTTTCGAATCCTGGTTTGGCACAAATTTTCTAGTGTTATGACTGATGCATTTCCTCTGTAATAAGAGTAGTTTCTCTTCGTTTGTCAGATCTCTTATACACGACTACTCGTTATTACAATTCAGCATCAAACTATTACTCTGACTGAGATCACTGTAACGCCTGAGAAGCACTTTTTCCGATGCAAATCCACGATGCGTTGCGTTATTACGTAACATAAGCATTTAATATAGCCCTTACTCAGGTGATGTCTGCGAGCAACGAGCAGTGCAGCGTTGATTCCATAAGCTTACTCAGAGATTACATAGAGCATTGCAGTCCTTAAAAACATCTTAGTGGTCTTCATTTACCGTTAACTTCCGCCGACATGTTACCATACGGCACCTGTTGTCCGTGTCCTGCATATGTCTGTGACACTTGCTTCTTGAGTGTACTGTAGTTGCTTGCGTTGCTGTGAATGAATGTGGCAGGATACGAGGCGGCTGATACCCAGTGCCACCAAACAGTTTATTTCTTTCGAATAGTACGAAACGTGCCGCTAAGTTTAACATTTACGTCCGACAGGCTATGACCTCCAAAAGCTTCATGCGTACTCCTTTCGAAATACTGCGGTGTGTTCTGAAATTTAACCTAAACAACCTCGTCTGCTGACAGCGATGTTATGTACTGCTGAAGCTGTTGTCATATTCAGTGAAAATATGAGTTTGGCTAAGTATCTTTTCACTTGTTCACTGTACATTTCTGCTTAGAAACTTCACTTGTACGCTTGTCTCAATCTGTTACTTCAAAATGTTTAAAATTTTTGCCAAATAATATTCACAATATTGTTACCTGCCAGTAAAATAGTTTAATTATTCTTAAGGTAATATAGGAACCAGCAATAAATTTGATAGTATAAAAACGCGCCAAAAATATTCTTCTGTCTTGTTTTGTAATTGTGAAGTTATCAGGGGTAAAATACAGGGAGCGAAAGAGTAATCTTGCTCAGAAACCAGACCGCAGGTACATCAGTCGAAGGATGTGAAAGAGAAGCTGTAAATGAGAAGTCAGACAGGGTCGTAGGTTATCCTCCAGTTCATACAATCTGTACGCTGAGCAACAATTAAAATTCAGTGACAAGAAATATAAATTTTTAAGGTTTGCCGTTGACTCTGTAATTCTGTCAAAGACAACAAAGGACTTTGGGGACATCACTTGAACGGCATCAGTATAACTAAAGCAAAAGTAGTAGAGTGTAATAGAATTTAAGCCAGTAAAGCCGGAGGAAGTAATTAGCAGATGAGACGCTGTAATTGGCGGACGAGTTTTTTTTAGATAGGTGGCAAAATAACTGATTTTAGAAGATAAGAGGATGTAAAATGTAGACTCGCAATAGCAGTACAAGCTTTCCGGAAATGAGAGATATGTTAACATTGAATATAAATTTGTTTCTATTAATATAAGATCAAGTGTTTGGAAGTCTTCATGGACAGTGCTTGTTTTGAAATGTATTTTACGGAAGCAGATCGTTGGTAATAAACAGCGCAGACAAAAAGAGAGAAGGAGCTTTCGAAATATAGAGCTACGAGAGAATGCTAACGGTTGTACTGGCAGATGAAGTACTGAAGGGGCACTGAATCGAACTGGTGGAGAAGAGAACTATGTACCACGTCTTGCGTAAAAAAGGGTTCCTGAAGCAACAAGAAATAGTGAATTCGGTAATGGAGGAAAATGTGGAAGATAATAATTGTAGAGGGAGCGCCAAGCTTAAATACATTTAGTAGGCGAAGGTGGATGTAAAGTGCAGTAGTTATGCAAATATGGAAACACTTGCAGGACTAATATGGACAGCTACAAGGAGCCAGTCTTTGGCCTGATGTCTGCCACAACCGCAACAACAACAATATGTCATCAATCATATGACCGGGGTTATTTTTTATCCTGTTGCTCAATCTTACACTATGAGCTCAACGGACAACAAATTAGTCACCCCTAGAGAAATCATTAGAAGCACAATGCAATACCGTGTAAATTAGTCCCTGGGCTTGATAACCGCCTATATTCTAAGTGAGTCCAAAAGATTGTGCAGGTGTTTCGCATGCAGGTTAAGCTACTCGCTGAGGATTTGATTGCGCAATCCCGCCAAATTGTAGGGTTGCTGATGTCTGCGTTTTACCTGCTGTTCCAACATATCCCACAAGTTTTCTATGCGGTTAAAGTTGGTAGATTATACAGGCCAGTTCAGATGTAGTAGGGTGGGGTAGTATTCAGAAAACCAGACACATTTTCTTCCAGCCCTATGAGCTTCGCTGCTGGTAAACCTTTAGGGGTATAAGGTCGTGGTCCACAAAACTCTTCTGTTCCCAACGTTTCGTCCAGAACTGCGCTGGGCTGCTCGCAGTCACGTTGAACAGTCCGCCTGGAAACACGACCAAATTCAGCAACTTCGCATACTTAACGGCCAAACACAGTTGCCCCTTTTTGCCACTCTGTCACGTCCTCATATTTATCCATGTCTAAGCACATCGTCCGCTTGGAAAATAAATGTATCGCTGGCGCTAGTGCCTTATGCTCAGAGGGAGGCAGTGCACGTGCGGTTGAGTGCGTGACTGGATCGTCGCGCAATCTGCAAGGACTTAACGATTGGCCTCCGCGTGCGCACTGGGGTGACAATTTTTTTTCCGGTGAGCTTACAGTACTGAACGAGCAGTAAGTTTACGCCGACTTCTCTCAAAATCTTATCCTTCTCTTTGGTGACTTTAGACCAATGTCATGTTAAGCGATGAAGTATTCATAACGTAGGTCTGTAGTTATCTACTATATGTCCTTTAGCACATTGGCAGTAAGAACGGTGCGGTCAAGCCCTGGCACAGTGAACTCCGCACTATCTAACATCGGCGTTCGTCTTGCAGCCGGCAGAAGCGCCGTGCTTCCATATACAGAGCAGGAGGGCTTCGCGCCTGGCGGCGCTCTTAAAATTTTATCAACCTGATTCATCGCCCCTCGCGGTCCCCCCCGGCTGAGGCGCGGGGAATGAAGAGCCCTCAGGCGGAAGTCGAACGCCCCTAACGAGATTCCCAGCGCGCTGCCACAGTAATATCCTTGATGACTTCCGGAACAGTCCTCAGCTCTGCGGGAGTCGTGGCAGGGGGCACGTCGAGGGCCCATGGGTGTGGCCCTGGGAGCAGGGGAACAGGCAAAATAAAGTGGTAAACGTTCCACGGTGCCTAGCTGCGTCTCTGTCCTTTCTTTCCGCGCGATGATTCTCACTCGCGGCTTTTCTGAGCTCTTTGTTTTTCTTTTCGCTTATATGACCTTTATCGAAAAAGTATTGGACGACATTACTAATCTCCACGAGACTCAGAAGGCCATAGACACGGGTTCCCAGGTAGATGCCGTGTTTCCTGACTTCCGCAAGGCGTTCGATACACAGTCGTTTAATGAACAAAGTAAGAGCATATGAACTATCAGACTAATTGTGTGATTGGATTGAAGAGTTCCTAGATAACATAACGCAGCAATGGAGAGAAGTCTTCCTAAGTAAGAGTGATTTCAGGCGTGCCGCAGGGGAGTGTCATAGGACCGTTGCTGTTCACAATATACATAAATGACCTTGTGGATAACATCGGAAGTTCACTGAGGCTTTTTGCGGACGATGCTGTGGTATATCGAGAGGTTGTAAGAATGGAAAATTGTACTGAAATGCAGGAGGATCTGCAGCGAATTGACGCATGGTGCAGGGAATGGCAATTGAATCTCAATACAGACAAGTGTAATGTGCTGCGAATACATAGAAAGAAAGATCCTTTATCATTTAGCTACAAAATAGCAGGTCAGCAACTGGAAGCAGTTAATTCCATAAATTATCTGGGAGTACGCATTAGGAGTGGTTTAAAATGGAATGATCATATAAAGTTGATCGTCGGTAAAGCAGATGCCAGACTGAGATTCATTGGAAGAATCCTAAGGAAATGCAATCCTAAAACAAAGGAAGCAGGTTACAGAACACTTGTTCGCCCACTGCTTGAATATTGCTCACAATGTGGGATCCGTACCAGATAGGGTTGATAGAAGGGATAGAGAAGATCCAACGGAGAGCAGCGCGCTTAGTTATAGGATCATTTAGTAATCACAAAAGCGTTACGGAGATGATAGATAAACTCCAGTGGAAGCCTTTGCAGGAGAGACGCTCAGTAGCTCGGCACGGGCTTTTGTTGAAGTTTCGAGAACATACCTTCACCGAGGAGTCAAGCAGTATATTACTCCCTCCTACGTATATCTCGCGAAGAGACCATGAGGATAAAATCAGAGAGATTAGAGCCCACTCAGAAGCATACTGACACTCGTTCTTTCCACGAACAATACGAGACTGGAATAGAAGGGATAACCGATAGAGGTACTCAAAGTACCCTCCGCCACACACCGTCAGGTGGCTTGCGGAGTATGGATGTAGATGTAGATATAGATCTACGAACAGTCTGCACGTTTTCTTCTCTTCAACCCTTTAGCGCCGAGATCCGTCATACGTCGGTGAGTGCCGTCGCTACAAGACAGAACAAAATTTTGAAGCTACTCAATATTATCAACGTAAATTTATAAAAGGTAACCCAATCACAGTTTCAATTTCTTCCTTCCTTCCTTTTATTTCTTCAGTTTCTGTTGATAAGTTTTGAATTACAAATCACTCTCATTTAAATAAGAAATTCCGTCAATATTTCTGTTAATCTTCCTTCTGGTTCTAGGCTGTCGATTGATAATGAAATAAAATGGTAAAGTTATAGCAACAACACATTTCAAAATTTTGTGTAACGACATATATGTAAAGTAAAATTGAACACCAATTATAACGCAGATAAAATGGTGACTCAACTACTCGTCACATAATATGGAAAACCATTCTTTATACTCGTTTGTCAAAAGCTGACATTGAGAACCGTGGCTGTAGTATAATTGCTATACTATAACAGATTTTTAAATTATGTATCTTGTAAGCATTCTACAATGATTTTTTTTTTATTTTGCAGCAGAATGTGCGCTGATATGCAACTTTCTGGTACATGAAAATTGGGTGCTGGAATGATACTCTAACTCGAGACCTTTCTTCTTACACCTTTCGCAGCAGAACTTCTGTGACGTCTGGAAGGTAGGAGATGAAGTACAGGCGGAAGTAAATCTGTGAGCATGGATCGTGAGTCTTGCTTGGGTAACTCCGTCGGTACAGCACATGCCCACGAAAGGCAGAGGTACAGAGTTCGAGCCTTGGTTCGGCACAAAGCTTTAATCTACCAGGAAGTTTCTTACAGAAATAGCTGACCATTCCTTTTCGGAACGGAGGTGTTGATACACATTCGTCGTTGTCACGTAAAAATGTTTCTGTATTTCAAGTTAAAGGTAATAATATGGAATTAGTTATAAACTGAACTATATCAACAAACAGAAACGCGTATATCAAAATTAGCCAGTGCCGGTACAAAATCCAGATCGAAATATATGTCGTTTATTTCGTTGGTCTAGTCTCGTATCGCGCGTCCTATCGCTGACTATTTCTGTGCAGTTCAGTGGAACTCGTTCGAGCTGACCATTTCGTATTGCGTGACGACACACCGCACGCTTTCACCGGACTTTAAGAGTTAACACGTAGTGCAGGGAATGAGAATCGCCGAAGAATCAATGGGAAACGTTGTACGATAAGAGTCACACCAACATGAAGATTTCGTCACATAAAAATTGACGTGCAATAGGGATGAGCCATCTCCTCTGCGGATTGAGACATGGTAACTAACAAATGTGTTTGGTCACGGATTTTACTTTGCTTCATTTCAGTCTTCCTCGTTTGGATACAGTACAGTTTCTGAGTGTTAAGTAGGATTACCAGACTATTTGTGACTTTACTGCTAACATGCTGTCGGCGTCTTGTATTTGAATCATGTACTCTTTTTAATTATACATTCTTTCTCTCAAGAGTCCAGGGATTCCATGAAGGAATGGTTGTGTCCTGAAAGAAACTTAAGGATGATCTTCATGCCTGCTCAGACCTAAAACAGCTAAATTTTTATACAAGCAGCTATTTGAGTGAAATTAGTTTAGCTACAGCTCTTTCGCACTGCCGAACCCATAAACCCTTAGCTGAACAGTTAGCGTAACTGATCGCCGCGCCAAGGACAAAGATTTAAATTCAATTTTCGTGAGATATTTTGCCTTGCCGAGAGGTACTTGGAAGAGAGGTAACGGCTTTATTATGGAGTAACTGACATTAAAGGCTAGGAGACTGACGTGTTGCCCAGACTCGCCTCATACTGACATCCGGTGACGTCATGGGCAGTGGCGGTTCGGCAGCACGTGGTTCTCGAGAACAGATCGCGGAGAATCCCAGCACTGAAATTTCTCGTTATCTTGTAGAAGAGGGGCTCCAGTGAGTCCGACAAACACTTTTTGTATCATCAGTCTTCTGACTGGTCTGGTTTCATGCGGCTCGCCACGAATTCCCGTACCAACCTCTTCACTTGGAACACACGTCGTCAATTATTTGCTGAATGCATTCCAGTCTCTGCTTATCTCTACAGTTTTTACCCTCTGAGGCCCCTCTAGTACCATGGAAGTTATTTCCTGTTGTTTTAGCAGATGTCCTATCATTCTGTCCCTTCTTCTTGTCAGTACTTTCAATATGTTCCTTTCCTCGCCGATTCTACGGAGAATCCCCTCATTTCTTACCTTCGCAGTCCAATTAAATTTCTTCTGTGGCATCACATATGAAATACTTCTATTCCCTTCTGTTCCGGTTTTCCCACAGTCCATGTTCCACTGCCATACAACGCTGTGTTCCAAACGCACATTGTCAGAAATTTATTCCTCAAATTAGGACTTACGTTTGATATTAGTAGACATCTCTTCGCCAAGAATACCCTTTTTGCCAGAGTTAGTCTACTTTTTATGTACTCCTTGCTCGATGTGTCATACGTTATTTTGCCGCATAGGTAGCAGAATTCTTCAACTTCATCTACTTAGTGATCACCAATTATGACAAGTTTCTCGCTGTTCTCATTTTTGTTACTTCTCATAACCTTCGCCTTTCTTCGACTTACTTTGATCCATATTGTGTGCTCATTAGACTGTTCATTCCATTCATCAGATCCTGTAATTCTTCTCCCAATTCACTAAGGATAGCAATGTCATCAGCGGATCTTAACATTGATATCCTTTCACCTTGAATTTTAATCCCACTCTTGAATCTTTCTTTTATTTCCGTCACTGCTTCTTCGACGTATAGACTGATCAGCAGGAGCGAAATTCTACATCCCTGTCTTTTTATTCCGCTTACCTTGCTCTTGATCTTCCACTCTTCTTGTTTCCTCTTGGTTCTTGTTCATATTGAACCGTGTTTCATTGTAGCTTACCCCTATTTTTCTCGGGATTTCCAACATCTTGCACAAGCTTACACAGTCGGGCGCTTTTTTCAGATCGACAAATCCTATGAACGTGTCTTGATTTTCTTCAGTCTTGCTTTGATTATCAACCGCAACGTCAGAAATGCTTCTCTGATGCCTTTACCTTTCCTAAAGCGAAACTGATGGTCATCTAACATATCCCCAATTTTCTTTTCCATTCTCCTGTATATTATTCTTATCAGAAACTTGTATTTATGAGCCGTTAAGCTGATTGTTCGGTAACCCTCGCACTTGAAAGTTCTTGAAGTCTTGGGAACTGTGCAGATGATAAACACGTAGCGCTTTTAAAACCTAGCGCAAGATATCTACTTCTGCAGAGAGGACATAATCAGTTACTGTAACTCACTGAATGCAGCTGCAAAGATTACGACCAACGTCAGTATATTTGGCATTTTATTACAGCTCGAAGGTCTTTTCGAGACTGAGAAAGGCTGACGAGAGTTTTCGAAGCCTCTAGGAGGAGCAAGAGGGCACGAAATACCGAACGGTTCACCTGTTCGTAAACTCTTCTACGACAATGCTCCAAGGTTGCTTGGCCCTCTTAACGCAATCACGGCTACAATGTAAAATTAACAGCAATAGCAGCCCTTGGTCGCAAAAAAGAAGTCTTCTGACCTAGTTTTCGGCACTGCTATGAGTGTCTTCATCAGAAGTAAAACTCTCAGATTGGCATGTCACGTAATAAACTGAATATCAAGCTATAAAGCTTCAGTCACAAAATTTTTAAAAACTGAATATATAAAAGCAAGCCACAATCGGCTGCTCACATGCGTTGACCTACGGTAGCATCAGTCTGAAACCTGGGTCAAAAGACTCATTTTTTGCGACCGAGGGCTGCTATTGCTGTTAATTTTACTTTGCAAACAGTCGCTGGCCACGCAGCCATGTTCAAAACTTTACGTTTACAACGTTCATGCAACACAGATTACAGAAACTTGGCACGAGCTTTTCGGCAGAGTTTGTTCCTCACCACACTTTGCCCACCTGGCCAGAAAATTTCGGATATCCTGCAGAAATAGTTATTCGTACTTATTCTCTGTCGTAATTCGGCGACTGTGCTGTATTTTTTGGTTATTTTATTAATACAATCAATGCTGTGCATGTTGAGGAGTAAATAGAAAACAACGTGAAATAACGGCTGTGTGCCGCTGAAAACCTGTGAGAACTGTGGAAAGGCTTAAAAATATTTGTATCTGATAATGAATTAAATTTTCTCCTTTAACACTTGTTCAACAGCAAATATCTGACGTCACAAAAGATCTTTCAACGCTGTGTGCAGGTCCCCTAGGACGAAGTTCGAAGTTTGTACGGCAATAAATCCACGACGTGCAAAATGTTATTTGCATCCTGTGACTCAACCAGTATGTTACGGAGGATATTCCTAAAAGAACTATCACCACTTCTTTTGAAAGTCGAACCTGACATAATTGATGTTACGTTGTAAACTCAGCGCACTAAGGAATTAGCACAATTATTTGTTTACATTTATCTCACAAAAAAGTAACGTGCATCAAGAAAGGCTTAAGTTTGTGTGTGCTCAACTGAGAAGCAATATACTCGTGAAATTTAATGAATACGAGTAAACACTGACCGGGTTCGAAGTTGAATTTCCTGCGTAATGCGAGTTGTCAGCTTAAGCGTTACGCTGTTATGTTCTGTTCAATCTTGTGACGCAATTTCATTGCCACTGATTTTTGCAACTATGATCTTTGGCGCTACTACTGAAGATTTTTCCAAAGTGTATGTGGGAATAGCAGCACTGTGTGAACGCTGACGGTGGAGAAAAGTGGCTCAAAATTGGTTCAAATGGCTCTGAGCACTACGGGACTTAACTTCTGAGGTCATCAGTCCCCTAGAACTTAGAACTACTTAAACCTAACTAACCTAAGGACATCACACACATCCATGCCCGAGGCAGGATTCGAACCTGCGACCGTAGCGGTCGAACGGTTCCAGACTGTAGCGCCTAGAACCGCTCTGCCACACCGGCCGGGAAAGTGGCTTACCCTGCAGTGAGAGTAATACAGAGTCTTTTTCAGTCTTTCAGACAAAACCACTTGCGGTGCTGGATCACGTCATGGGGAACAATTTTTGTTACAGACAAAATGTTCGCCGACACTTTCCGGCGGCGCTAGGCGTCGTTTAAGACTGGTTATACGCCTGAGAGGCAGCAGGTTGTAGGCACAGTGCAGCATCCTTAGGCAATGTGTGCTACCTATCATCCAGTCATTTACTCCGCGTGAAAGGCGATAGGCTGAACGAAACTGAAGTTCCTGGTTAGCTTCTAAAATATATTTCCCTGCTTAGAAATATTCTGAACATTGAAAAATTGCTGTCAATATACTGGGTAGTACTGCACACCTGGTTAGTATACCCTGTTAATTCCGTGAAATGTCGTCATCCCAGGCCTGGCGAATACTCGAATACTAAGTGACACCTAGTTGTCACTGGTAAGCGTCAGAAAATATTTTGTCTGTAAGAAAAGTTGTTCCCTGACGTCATCTGTGAACCCTAGACGTTTGTCACGAAAGCTTCGAAACATCCAGTACACATGAAATTAATTAAATGCACTGAATAAAATGATGGAATGATGAAGATGAAATCAACGAAGATGCAATCACGCGAAATAACATAGATGAAATGTGATGTACTGAGTATCTAGTGACAAGTGAAAATTGTCTGTTCAGCACATCTGAACGGTTTACGTTATAGCATTTCATTGCATTTGAATGTATTTTCATATTTCTCAGTTCGGAAGTTAGTGAGCCACAATACGAAAAACTTCAAAGAATTCACAAATGCATTTCCGTCCACGGACGTGGAAAGATCGTGGCGCAGTTAGCTAACTCGAGGTTAAATGTATTTACGAGGTTTAATAGCATTCAGTCGAAGTGTTATGTTCTTTGTCTATCTTTGAACCACTACACTGTCATGGCTTTCTACAGATTTATGTGGAAGTTACAACCCTGTGTGTTGACACAATGTTAGCAGAGTACGTTTTTGCAATCCGGTGGTCGGATTTCGAAATCTTTCTGAATGCAGTTAGATGGCTACACAACATTTATCAGTGAATATAAAATGTTTATAGAGTTCAGCAGCAACAAGTGTCTGTTTTTCGTTTACTGTACTGAGTCGAAGCTTTTGAAATGCGATGCTACAGAAGAATGCTGAAGATTATATGGGTAGATCACATAACTAATGAGGAGATACTGACTAGATTAGGGGAGAAGTGAAATTTGGGGTACAACCTGACCAAAATAAGGGATCAGTTGGTAGGACTCATTCTGAGGCATCAAGGGATCACCAATTTAGTACTGGAGGGAAGCGTGGAGGGTAAAAATCGCAGAGGGAGACCAATAGATGAATACGCTAAGCAGATTCAGAGGGATGTAGGTTGCGGTAGCTACCCGGAGATGAAGAGACAAGCACAGGATAGAGTGGCATGGAGAACTGCATCAAACCAGTCTTTGGACTGAAGACCACAGAAAAACAACACACTGAAGAAAAACTATTAACAGTTTCGAATTTATATATTCATTAGCAGAAGGCTTGCATGCTTATATCAGAACACAAGGTACGTAGCTTTACAGGTGAGTTAATGTGAAATAATCGCATTGAACTTGTATTTTCGTTATCCTTCTCCAACGAAAAATTTTCATGTTCTTCACATACACTCCCTGTGGCCTTCATTATCATCCACGTTCGTTAGGCACCGATACAAATTTCCTAGACGTTGTACATGTTTTAGCACACTTACGTGAGATGAAAACAAATATGCACTGTATTTGTTTTCATCGCGCGCCGCGCATCCCCAAGAGCAACGAACAATAGGACTCCCGTCGTGGATGTGCGCGAGATCACGCGAGGCAGTAAGGCGTGCCAGAGGATGAGTCGAAGCAACTGCTTTATCTTTCCCTTGAAGTGTAAAGTAAGACTGGCGTTGCACTAACGGTAGAAAAAGAGAAAGCATTAAAGATGTGGTATCCCAGGAAGACAGTGAAAATTAAGTGCGCTAATTAAATCAGAAATGAGGTGGTTCTTCTCAGAGTTAGTGGGGAAAGGAGGAATACGTAGAAAACATTGACTATAAAAACATTAAGGACGATTGGACACAACGTAAGACCTTGGGGCATGATTTTCCTTGTACTAGAGAAGTCGCACAGGGCAAATATAGTAGGGGAAGACCGGGATTGGAATAAATACAGCAAATAACTAAAGATGCTGCTTCCAATCGGCAGGCGCTACCCTGAAATGAAAAGATTGACAAGGAGAGGGAATAATGATAGGCCGTATAAATCGGTCACAAGATTAGGAAAAAAAGGTAGAAGAGAGAGAGAGAGAGAGAGAGAGAGAGAGAGAGAGAGAGAGAGAGAGAGAGAGAGAGAAGCTAGGCTTATTGCTGTTTTTTCTTGCCCAAGACATTGAGTGTTTAACCAATAGATTCTCTCTTCGTCACTTTAACGACTGTAGCTATGGGGCTGATCTAGACATTTCTCAGTTCATCAGCTGTTAGTGATTACGGTTATGCCACAGGTACTCACGTATGTACTTTTTCGCGATATCATACTAGATAACACTGTGCACGAAGCACAGATTCGTACTTGTCAGTTTCGTCAGTACTGTCTAGTAACCACAGTTTAGTCAGCTATTAGCAGTCTAGTTAAAAGTCGATTAACTCTCTACAGTAAGCTGATTTCTTAGGATGGATAGGATGTGTGACTGCTGTGTACGGACGCAGGAGGAGCTGGCTACTGTTCGCGAACAACTGAACGTGTTGATGGCCGTGGTCAGCCGTCTTCAGGCTGCTGCCTCGGAGTGTAGCGGCAGTGGGGAGTCTGGTACGTCGCATGGTACACCCCAGGTGTTACATGCTTCACCCACTGTCCCTACTGTCGAGACATCTTCGCGGGTACCGGGCGCGGTTGGGCCACCCTCTCCCCAAGGGGAGTGGCGGGTTCAGCGGCGTTCGCGGCGCACGAGGCGGAGGGTCAATGTGGACGCTGGCCGTGTGGCATCGCCCGCTCTGCCTGTGAGTGGACATGTGGCTGCTCCTTCAGCAAGGTCCGAGCAGGCACACGGGGGGGAGAGGGGTTTATTAGTTATTGGGAGCTTTAACGTTAGGCGGGTGATGGAGCCCCTTAGGGAAATTGCGGAAAGGTCGGGGAAGAAGGCCAGTTTTCACTCTATCTGCTTGCCGGGGGGTCTCATCTGAGATGTGGAGGAGGCCCTGCCGGCGGCTATAGAGAGCACTGGGTGCACCCGACTGCAAATTGTTGCTCATGTCGGCACCAATGACACCTGCCGTCTGGGTTCAGAGGTCATGCTCAGTTCGTACAGGCGGTTGGCGGAATTGGTGAAGGCGGAAAGTCTCGCTCGCGGGGTGGAATCTGAGCTAACTATTTGTAGTATCGTTTCCAGAACCGATCGCGGTCCCCTGGTTTGGAGCCCAGTGGAAGACTTAAACCAGTGGCTCAGACGATTCTGCGGAGATCTGGGGTGCAAATTTCTCGACCTCCGCTATCGGGTGGAGAAATGTAGGGTCCCCCTGAATAGGTCAGGCGTGCGCTACACACTGGAATCGGCTACAAGGGTAGCGGAGTACGTGTGGAGTGCACAGGTAGGTTTTTTAGGCTAGAGAATTCCCTCCCTAGGCTCGACAAGACGCCTCCTGAGACGCGGCAAGGTAGGAGTAGGCAAAATGCAACAGGGAATAACAATATTAATGTGTTAATAGTAAACTGCAGGAGCGTCTGTGGAAAGGTCCCAGAACTGCTCTCATTAATAAACGGTCACAATGCCCATATAGTACTAGGGACAGAAAGTTGGCTGAAACCAGACGTAAACAGTAATGAAATCCTAAACTCAGATTAGAATGTATACCACAGAGACAGGCTGGACAGTGAAGGGGGAGGCGTGTTTATAGCGATAAGAAGTGCAATAGTATCGAAGGAAATTGACGGAGATCCGAAATGTATAATAATTTGGATGAAGATCACGGTTAAAGCAGGCTCAGACATGGCAATTGGATGTCTCTATAGGCCCCCTGGCTCAGCAGCTGTTGTGGCTGAGCACCTGAGGGATAATTTGGAAAATATTTCGAGTAGATTTCCCCACAATGTTATAGTTCTGGGTGGAGATTTTAATTTGCCGGATATAGACTGGGAGACTCAAACGTTCATAACGGGTGGCAGGGACAAAGAATTCAGCGAATTTTTTTAAGTGGTTTATCTGAAAACTACCTTGAGCAGTTAAACAGAGAACCGACTCGTGGCGATAACATATTAGACCTCCTGGTGACAAACAGACCCGAACTATTTGAAACAGTTAACGCAGAACAGGGAATCAGCGATCATAAAGCGATTACTGCATCGATGATTTCAGCCGTAAATAGAGATATTAAGAAAGGTAGGAAGAGTTTTCTGTTTAGCAAAAGTGACAAAAAGCAGATTTCAGAGTACCTGATGGCTCAACACAAAAGTTTTGTCTCAAGGACAGATAGTGTTGAGTATCACGACAAAATTCAAAACCATCGTACAATATGGGTTAGATGAGTATGTGTCAAGCAAGATCGTAAGAGATGGAAAAGAGCCACCGTGGTACAACAACCGAGTTAGAAAACTGCTGCGGAAGCAAAGGGAACTTCACAGCAAACATAAACATAGCCAAAGCCTTGCAGACAAACAAAAATTACGCGAAGCGAAATGTAGTGTGAGGAGGGCTATGCGAGAGGCGTTCAATGAATTCGAAAGTAAAGTTCTATGTACTGACTTGGCAGAAAATCCTAAAAAATTTTGGTCTTATGTCAAAGCGGTAGGTGGATCAAAACAAAATGTCCAGAGACTCTGTGACCAAAATGGTACTGAAACAGAGGATGACAGACTAAAGGCCGTAATACTAAATGTATTTTTCCAAAGCTGTTTCACAGAGGAAGACTGCACTGCAGTTCCTTCTCTAGATTGTCGCACAGATGACAAAATGGTAGATATCGAAATAGACGACAGAGGGATAGAGAAACAATTAAAATCGCTCAAAAGAGGAAAGGCCGCTGGACCTGATGGGATACCAGTTCGATTTTACACAGAGTACGCGAAGGAACTTGCCCCCCTTCTTGCAGCGGTGTACCGTAGGTCTCTAGAGAAGGATTGGAAAAGGGAACAGGTCATCCCCGTTTTCAAGAAGGGACGTCGAACAGATGTGCAGAACTATAGACCTATATCTCTAACGTCTATCAGTTGTAGAATTTTGGAACACGTATTATGTTCGAGTATAATGACTTTTCTGGAGACTAGAAATCTACTCTGTAGGAATCAGCATGGGATTCGAAAAAGACGGTCGTGTGAAACCCAGCTCGCGCTATTCGTCCACAAGACTCAGAGGGCCATAGACACGGGTTCCCAGGTAGATGCCGTGTTTCTTGACTTCCGCAAGGCGTTCGATACAGTTCCCCACAGTCGTTTAATGAACAAAGTGAGAGCATATGGACTATCAGACCAATTGTGTGATTGAATTGAAGAGTTCCTAGATAACAGAACCCAGCATGTCATTCTCAATGGAGAGAAGTCTTGCATGGGGGCTTAATTTAATATATATAATTGAAAATGATTTTAGTAGCTGTCTGTCCGATTACGTAAGTCTCGTAATCGGTTGGCCCTGACTAGAATTGTTACGCTATCTGACTGCAGAGAACAATGTAAGAAAATTTCAGTAAACACAGTTAATTAATTAAGTCCCCAGCAACTAAAAAAACCAACAAAACCAATAAGCACAAAAGTAACTGTTCTGTATGTGGGAGTGTGACTCAACGTCCACATCTGGCACGGTTCTTCTCAAACAAGACAAGAATTCTTAAATACCAATTATACCGACGTGACAAAAGAAATTTAGAAAAACTATAATTACGCAAGAAAACCAAAATTCACTCTAATACAAGAACACGAGCCAGATGCTTTGTTGACTGAACCTGTAGTGACACATTATTTCAGATACACAACTAATAAAGGAACATTATAAATTTTACCTTCATATATATTGACGAAATGCACTCATTACAATAACACCTGCTATCTCTCCCATCAAATAACTGCATAAGACATGGAACTATACTCTTTACTACAACATCTTGCTCCAACTTCACAACAACCACGAGCTCTCGACAAAACTGTCCTCTACGATCTCTTCACAAGCACTGACTGCCCATGAGCTCTTAACACGCACTGTGGAGGCGGCTTAATAGTACTCTTTGGCGCAATCTCTGGCGCAGTGGCACAGTGTAGCCACCTTTCATATGCCCCTCCTCCACAGGCCAGAATTTGATGGTATTTTTGCCAGCATTGGTGGTGAAAATACCACCAAATTCGTCCACAAAATACAGACAAAAATAAAAGATAATATTAATACCTAAATATCACATAATTAGTTAAAAATTTTGGCTTTGCACTGACCTTTTACTAACCTAACATATGAAATACAGTAAGCAATACAACTTCTTTTCATGCATGTGGCTTTACATAGTAGTTTACACAATATACAAAAAAATCAGTTTATACAAATGTTCACATAAAATGCTTTCAATGATTAGTTTATACAAAAAAAGAACACCAACAGGTAACATCTTCTCAGTAAAAGCAGTCCATCAGTGGCACCCAGTAAAGTTTAGCAGGTACACCCAGCAACAAGTCACATTAATTCAGTAGAAGCAGTTCATCAGTGGCACCCAGCAATGTTGAGTAGGTGCAGACAGCAACAAGTGACTTCATTTCAGTAAAAACAGTTCATCAGTTGCACCCAGCAATGTTGAGTAGGTGCAGACACCAACAAGTGACTTCATTTCAGTAGAAACAGTTCATCAGTTGCACCCAGCAATGTTGAGTGCAGGTGCAGACACCAACAAGTGACACCATTTCAGTAGGAGTAGTCCATCAGTTGCACCCAGCAATGTTGAGTGCAGGTGCAGACACCAACAAGTGACACCATTTCAGTAGGAGTAGTCCATCAGTTGCACCCAGCAATGTTGAGCAGGTGCAGACAGCAACAAGTGACACCATTTCAGTAGGAGTAGTCCATCAGTTGCACCCAGCAATGTTGAGCAGGTGCAGACAGCAACAAGTGACACCATTTCAGTAGAAGTAGTCCATCAGTTGCACCCAGCAATGTTGAGTGCAGGTGCAGACACCAACAAGTGACTTCATTTCAGTAGAAACAGTTCATCAGTTGCACCCAGCAATGTTGAGTAGGTGCAGACAGCAACAAGTGACTTCATTTCAGTAGAAGTAGTCCATCAGTTGCACCCAGCAATGTTGAGCAGGTGCAGACACCAACAAGTGACATCATTTCAGCAGAAGCAGTTCCATCTGTGGCACCCAGTAAAGTTGCAGAGGTACACACAGCAACAAGTGACTTCATTTCAGTAAAAACAGTTCATCAGTTGCATCCAGCAATGTTGAGTAGGTGCAAACACCAACAAGTGACACCATTTCAGTAAAAACAGTCCATTAGTGGCATCAGCAATGTTGATCAGGTGCACACAGCAACAGGGGACATCTTTTCAGTAGAAGCAGTTCCATCAAATTCATTAGCACTGATCACTCTGTTCATCAGCAGAAATTAAACACGACCAAATGTCACACATCATATTGAAAAGTGCAGGTAACAGTTCAGAATATTTATCTTCACTAATCAGACAGTTCAGGCATGAACAATAGTTTGAATGCACATACAGTGCTTTTACAGTAACATACAAATCATAACAAACACACAAATGCTATCAGATAATTGTCCTATTAACTATTACAAATACTCAAATACCAGTAAACCTATGATATTCATGGGTGTCAGTGCAAGCCACTACAAACAAATAAAATAATATTTAGGAGATAGGTGGGTAGGATTAGGAAAGGAAAACACACAGAACACACTCACTCATCTTTCATTCACATTAAATACTACTGTGTAATTGAATAGTGTTAATTGTGTAAATGAAATTCTGTCTAAATCTGATGTTCATCATGTGTATCAAGTAGTACTGGCAGCAATGTATAACAGTCAATAATAGTTAGTCAACGTCATAGTCATCATGTCAAGACCAATGTTTGCCAAGCCAGATCAAAATGTACTGTTGTTGAACAACTGTCAGTGAGCCAAGATATGCAATTACTTCCTCTCTCCAAAAAAAAGTATATACCGCTTAGTGATTTAACAAAGTGTGTGCATAGACTATCTTCCTTCTATTTTAGTGTTCTAGTCTGCTCTCTTCATCCTCCTTGTTCCATAAGACCAACAAAAAATATGCTCCTCACTTACTTTACCTCTTATACACCAAAACTCCAATAATTATCAGCATCACATAATCTCAATAATACCTCAATAATACGTCGATAAATGTAAACCTCAGCACCAATATCACCTTACCTCTTGTCCACAAACAACTTCATATACTCTCAATACCTATAATAATACATCGATAAATATAAACCTCAGCACCAATATCATTTCACTTCCATAACAACTCTTTCCTCTCGTCAGTCTCCTCGAACAAGTACAGATAAAATCCTAATGCAACTTCAATTCAGCATCCCATACAATCCGAAGACACATTGCCAACACACAACCTCTGTGTAATCCATCTGACCCAAATTTTCTACTCATTATAAATTATAAGATACATTTTGGTTCCTTGTCCATCATTAAATAAAAGAAATGCGTACCTGACCTCTAACAGACTTAGTTCGAATAACTCTCAGTAATTAAGTACGATTACGGAGTGTGAATGATCATAATATTTCACAGTATGTACACCACTTCAAGAATTATAGCAGAAGCAAACATGTGGAGTATTTTTTGTGTCAAGTGTCACTTCCTATTTCAATTGCTCACGAAAAATGCAGTGTAATAATTGTCAATGGTCTAAACCTAGTATTGGTATGTCATGTCGTTAGCTTCCTTCCTATTAGCAAAAATCTATACAGCTTCCATAAAACCTCAGCTCATGTGACTTCTATGACTTTCTTGTACTAATGTCGTTCGTCGAATGATAGCAGTTAATTTTTTTATCTTAAAAATGTAAGACACTGAGCGTAAGCAAAACTTGCAATAGCGAGTAAATATACCAGTAAAGAACAGAATGTCAACAAGTGGATGCAGCACAATTCCTACAACGAGGCTCTGCCAAGCGAACAATCTATAATTAATCCAATAGTGTGACCTAAACTCTATGTTTATACACAGTATATCAGCATTTCTATACACCAAATTAAAGAGCAGTTATGGCAACAAAACAGAAATGTGTAAGCAAAACTTGCAATAGCGAGTAAATATACCAGTAGAGAACAGAATGTCAACAAGTGGATGCAGCACAATTCCTACAACGAGGCTCTGCCAAGCGAACAATCTATTATCAATACAGTAGTGTGACCTAAACCCTATGTTTGTACACTGTACAACAGCATTGCTATATACCAAATTAAAGAGCAGTTATGGCAACAAAACAGAAATGTGTAGATATGCAATCCATACAAAAAGCAGCAAACATGTCATTAGCATCATATCAGCATAAGCAAATAAATGTTCATATGTCATCTCAATAAGTAAACATGAAGGCGCAAGCAGATAAATCACAAAGTATAACTTACATACATATCAGCACAATAAATCAGGTGACAATTATAATTTAAATAACTAAGCACAGCAGGCACATAATTAAAAAAATAGGACATCAGTGAAAAAGCATAGCAGCCAAGCGATGCATCATATATACAAGTCACAACCCAGTTCATTAATCAATAATTGTCAAAATCAGTAAATGTATACAAGCACGTCGCTTCACAAGTAAATTCATAGAACATGAAATTAGCACAAAGTATGAAGCACGTAATCGCGAGCAGCAAATTACGTCTGAAGTACGTACCTAAGTGGAAAGAGGTTACCTGTAAAATGAACTCAATTAATAGTTACCCTTTTTTTTTTAGTTTATTACTTTCTTCTTCGAAATTACATTCTTCCTGAAATTTTCTCGATAGCAAGTCGTCTTAACGTCGGACACGCACAGAATTTACCTGAAGGTCTTAAATATTTTATACAACCGTATCCTGCAAAATACTGAATGTTAATAACAGAATTCATCAAGTCACTATAGCTTTATACAGAATTTAGTCGGAGAAATTAGACTGTGTGTTTGTTTACGGCTGTCAGTGCATTCGCACTGAGCGCTCGATCAGCTGTGGGCGCGTGACGTAGGAAGCTATTGTTCGCGGTCAACGACTGCCTTGTGCGGCGCGCAGACTTCACTGTTGCTTTGAGTATGTGCCGCCGCCAAAACACAGCGCGGTATCCTTGTACTCTCTGCGTGTTTACATGTAGCTGTTAGTTCTCCAAAGTATGTCATTCCACAAAAATTTTAACGTTTGATATATGATGTATTCCTTTAGAGCGTCGAGATTTAAGAGTTTCTACTTCAACAGTGTTATCATGAATAATTTTGCGAATTCTATATGGACCGTTATAAAGCAGAAAAAATTTGCGACACAAGCCTTTTCCTTTGTGAGACAAACGGTGGGACTTAATTAATACCTTCTGACCAACTGAAAAAGTTTTTAAACGACCAGGACGTTTCGCTGATTTCTCTCTTCTAGCAGCCGCAGATGCAATATTTCGTAGAGCCAGGTTGACAACTTCAGAATGCCGCAGTTTCCGTGAAGGCGGAAAAGGAACTATTTCAGAAATGCGATTTGTCGGTGCTTTATTTTTTAATATCAATAGAGGCGGTAAAGAAGTTGAATCATTAGGGAGTTCATTCAGAATGTTTTGAAAAATATGAAGATACTGATCCCAAGTTCTGTGATTCTGATGACAATAAAGACGACACAATTTATTGATTTCCTTCATCCATCTCTCTGAAGCGTTCGATTGAGGGTGAAAAAGTGAAATGAAAATTGGTTTAATTTTACGACGCTGTAGAGTACGAAGCCAAATTTTAGAACGAAACTGTGATCCATTATCTGATATAACCTTATCAACGTGACCAACTTCTTTAAGAAAATGTTTGATGAAAGCGTTAGATACTGAACGAGCTGTTGCTTTGCGTAAAGGTGTAAAACACACATATTTTGACGTCAACTCCACTGCTACGAAAATGTACGCAAAACCATTAGTAGATCGAACCACTGGACCAAACAAATCGACTGCAGCCATCTCCTTTAATTTCGCTGGAATGATGGGAAACAACGGTGCTCTGTGAGAAATCGTTGGAGGCTTAGCCATTTGACATAATTTGCATTTGGCAAGAACAGATCGAATACGTTTTTCCATATTACTGAAATAGCAATTTTCTCGTAATTTGTGAAAGCATTTTCGGGGACCAAAGTGTGCATAACTGAGATGCGTATACCAAATCAATTTATTGACCCACTCATCAGGAATACAAATTAACCAAACGGAGTTGTCGACCGATTTTCGTTTAAAAAGAATGTCATTGCGAACTAGATAATGCTGTCTAATCGCCACGCTCTCCTTTCTCCTCCACTTCTCCTTAATGTCCTTCCAGATTGGATCCTTATTTTGCTCCTTAGCGATGTCCTGGAGCGAAGACGAAATAAAGTTCTCAAAAGCAACACCTTGAATATACATCAAACAAAAATTGTTTTCTTTGCAGTCCTCTTCAGCACTTTGTTTCAAACCCATAGGTGCACGTGATAAAGCATCAGCAACAGTATTTGAAGAACCCTGTATGTAAACAATACTAAAGTCAAATTCCTGTAGGTACAACGCCCATCGTGACAATCTGCCGTGAGTTAATTTTGTTGACATAAGAAATTCCAGAGCTCGATGATCGGTGTAAACCTTAGTATGTCTGCCAAACAAAAATGTGCGAAATTTTGTGAAAGCCCATACAACAGCCAAAGCTTCAAGTTCCGTAATCGAATAATTCTTTTCTGATTTAGAGAGAACACGACTTCCAAATGCAATAGTCTTCTGTACTACAACGCCGTTTTCTTCTATCTCTTGAAATAAGTGTGCCCCTAGGCCCTTGTATGATGAGTCCGTTGCCAAACAAAATTCTTTAGATAAATCCGGATGTGAAAGAAGTGGAGCAGCAACTAAAGCATCACGAAGCTGTTCAAATTCTGACTGAGCTTCCTCATCCCAACACCAATTAGATTTCTTTCCAGATAGTTCACATAAACGTGGTGTGGCCAAATCGTCCAATTTAACAAAGCGTCGAAGAAAATTACAGACACCAAGGAAACTACGAACATCACGTTTTGTAGTAGGAACAGCATAATTACGAATAGCATCTAATTTTTCTGGATCAGGAAGAATACCTTCTGTAGAAATAATGTGACCGAGAAATTTCACCTGAGAACGACCAAATTCAGATTTTTCCAAGTTCACTGTCATGCCAACTCGTGCAAAAATACGTAATAATGAATCCAAAATTTTGTTGTGCTCACTCCAAGAACGTTTAGCAATAAGAATGTCGTCAACATATGAAGTAATGTTGTCACGAAGATAAACAGGTAAAATTTCATTTAAGCTACGAATGAATGCTGCTGAAGATACAGTAAGTCCAAACGGTAATTTTCGAAATTGGTAATAGTTACCAAAAGCTAAAAAGGCAGTATATTTTCTACAATCAGGGTGGAGTTCTATTTGCCAAAAACTTGCGCGCATATCAATCGTGGATAAAACTTTAATTCCATGGAAATGTTGAAGAAGTTCATCTAAATTTTGTGGGCGGTCAGTTTCAGGAATGATGATGTTATTTATTTGTCTGGAATCCAGAACCAGACGAATTGATCCATCCTTTTTAAGAACAACGTGTAATGGGCTAGTATAAGGACTGACTGCAGGCTCAATAATGCCCTGATCTAACATGTACTGAAGTTCATTCTTAACCTTGTCTCTGTAAGCCAAAGGAATAGCGTACGTTTTCCCGCGAAATGGTGTGTGTTGTTTCACTTTAAATAAATATTGTAAGCCTTGTATAGTTCCTGTGTGATGACTAAACACTGTAGCATGTGAAGTTAAAATGTGGTGCAGCTCTTCTCTTGCAACGTCATCTGGCACTTCAGCTTTCTTAACCTTTTCGTTAATTAATTCTTCGCTATTAATTATATCATCCATCGCGTCTCTGTATCTGTTGTCATTATCATGAATAAACACATTGTCGTCATAATGCTCAACGAAAACATCAGAAGTAAGAAACCTTAAACATTTTGTATCTGACTCAGATCTTGTTAAACACTCGAAAAATTTTAAACATTTCGGCATTCCAGCAACAGTCAAATTTACACTTCCTTCTTTAAAGTTCAAAATTGCCTTATGTGCGTTAAGAAACTCCATACCTAATATAATTTGTGTACTGAGTAATGGAACAATAATAAAATTAGCAGAAAATTCGTATCCTTGACAAATGAAATTTAAATTGGTCTGTTGTTTGACCTCCACACTTTTTCCAGAAATCGCACCTCGAATTGTAGTTTTAGAAATAGGTAACACAGGACAGGCAATAGTTCTTTCACATATACGAAAAACTGATTCACTAATGACATTCAATGGGCTCCCAGAATCTAATACTGCAGTGAACTTATTCTTACCCACACATACTTCAATAACAGGATGTAAAAATGCGTCTACATTATTTTCTTTTTCGTCTAACAAAATGTCTCTCATGTCTTCCAGACGCACGTAGTGTAAAGTCGTAGTGTCATTACTTTCTGAACCGTCTATATTGCTGCCAGAAGCCGAAGCTGCAAGTCATTGTCGATTGTTTGCGTCACGTCTTTGAGTATTCGCGTCATTTCGCGGATCCATTTCTACGATTTGCACTTGTCTCTCTGAAATTCTGTCACGTGGAGGATGCCAATTAGGTCCCTCCTGTCTGTTAGATACAAATTCTTGGTTGTGTCTGTTATTAAAATTTCTGTTTTCCTGTCTGTCTGCATAACTACTTCTTGTGTAATTTCGACTGTCATTTCTGAAATTATTGTTGTATCTACTACCCTGACTATTTCTGTAGTAAGAATTTCTATTACTGTATGAATGATTTCTGTCCTGATGATACCGATTACTATTTCCGTATGATTGATCATTCCGGTACGAATTACCGCTATTGTCTGTGTAATTTCTGTTAGAACGTCTGTTATTGTCATAGGGCTGGTATCTATTGTCGTGTCTGTTACGTCTGTCATTCTCAAAATTACCCATATAACGCCCGTTCCGATCACTATTTCTTTTCTCTGAAAGTCTATTATAAATACTGTTACTGAAAAAGTTACAAGAAGTCCCGTCGTCGTTGTCATACTCCAATTCTTGCAACAAAGTCTTAAAAGTCTCAATGTCATCTTTACATCTTCCGGCCAAAGCAATTTGTCTTATGGATTGTGGCAACTTAGTTAAACAAATGCGAATTAATTCAGTCGGGCTATAAGGGTTGGACAGAAACTGATTCTTTCGAATCATGTCTTCAAAGTACTCTGCCGGCGTGCGGAACTCAGACTGTTTAAAATTACGCTGCATAATCAGACTATGTTTGACTCTGTCTTGTGTGTTTTCGGACCAATATGCCGATAGAAATGCATGATAAAAATCATTTAAATTATTGCAATCTCTAATGAGTGCGCGCATCCGCGTCGCCGGTTCGTTTTCTAAATATCCACACATAAATTCTAGTTTGTGACTTAGTGGCCAATTTGGTGGAAGTGCGTACATAAATTGATCTAGCCATGCACATGGATGTATGTCATTCTTAGAATTGCGGAAGATCTTAAATTTCCGGACAGTCAAAAAGTGTTTATAATCAAAGTTTTCGCCTCGTGGCGACAAAGACCTACCGCGTCTGTCCCGGTCCGAATGTCGATTATTGTAAAGTTCGCGCGCCTGGCGCTCTCTTGTTGCATCCCGTAAATGAAACAAATTATTTTCTTCAAACCCCTCTGCTACCTGTGATTCTAAATTTCTTCTGCTATCTTTTCCTACAATTTCCCCTTCGATCAGCTTGACTTGCTTTCGTAATGCCTCAAATTCCCTTTTCACGCGTTCATTAAATTTTCCCTGATTTTCAACATGCTTATTTATGTTCTGGTATTCTTCGGTTTCTGAAAATGGTAATGGAGCTGTATCATCCGAATCTCTGTCCCCATGTAAACTAAGATTTGTCAGTTTATCTGAAATTTCCTCCACTCTTTCCGATAAGTCACCAAATTGTTCTTTCTGTTTATTTACGTCTTCCGTAAGTGTCGCGACTCGGGTTTCAGTATTGTCACATTTGGTAGCTAGCTGTTCATATTGTTGTGTTAGATTATTTAATCTGTCATTTGGTATGGATTCCTCGATTCTTTCAAATATTTCTTCCTTATCCTTTGCACGTTGTAAATTTAACTCTGAAAAATTCTGTACTATCACGCGATCTCTTTCTTCCTGTTCTCTATCCTGTTCCCTTTGTCTGATTTCTACTGCAATTAATCTATTATTGTGAGAATTCAGAATCGGTTGTACTTCTTCCCTGATTTCTTTCTTTAATTCATCTTTCATATTTTTGAAACATGTCCCTATTCGTGAATCTATCCGTGTTTCCAAAGTTCCCATCTCTGTTTTAAATTCAGATCCTAACCGAGTTTCCATTGTTCCCATATCAGTTTTTAATTCAGCCCGTAAAGTTCCCATCTCTGTTTTTAATTCAGATCGTAACTGTGATCCCAAATTTAATATTGCACTCATCAACTGCTCCGTACTAACTTTTTCGAAATTCCTTTCGCCCCTAACATTTCCCACAAAACTAACTTCCTTCTGCATAGCCATAAAGCTATCTGTGTTCGATACTATTTCAGGATCTTCTATCGCTAATCTCGTATTCTGTAAATTTTCTGATTGAGAAAAATTTTGAAATGGTTCTGGACTATTTTCCCGACTTATTACATTGTTTTCAACTCCATCATCCACCATACTGTTTTCCTGTGTTGGCGAGTTCGCCATGTCAACAATTTCGTTATTCTCACTATTCATCATTTTCGCCTTTTTCATAGATCGCGTAATCATTTACAAAATATACGAAAGATTCGTCACTGTACAAAAATTACACACAATGACTCTTTATCTCCAACAATACTATTCACACTAGATGTCTCCCTCAAACACGATTAACGAACAATTGAAATAATTGCACAAAATTGTCAAACGCGTATACAAGGCAATAAAAATTAAATTTTGAAAAATACCATTAGAAGAATGCCAATTACCAAATCTACACACTCAATACAGACTACAATCACTAAACTCAAAATTACTACAACAATAGTACAGTCTACAATTTTCACAATCAGAAAAATTCCAAGGGACGATCCGAAGCAGCGGTCGCCACGTGCATGGGGGCTTAATTAAATTAATTAGAAAATACTTTTAATTTTAGTAACTGTCTGTCCGATTACGTAAGTCTCGTAATCGGTTGGCCCTGACTAGAATTGTTACGCTATCTGACTGCAGAGAACAATGTAAGAAAATTTCAGTAAACACAGTTAATTAATTAAGTCCCCAGCAACTAAAAAAACCAACAAAACCAATAAGCACAAAAGTAACTGTTCTGTATGTGGGAGTGTGACTCAACGTCCACATCTGGCACGGTTCTTCTCAAACAAGACAAGAATTCTTAAATACCAATTATACCGACGTGACAAAAGAAATTTAGAAAAACTATAATTACGCAAGAAAACCAAAATTCACTCTAATACAAGAACACGAGCCAGATGCTTTGTTGACTGAACCTGTAGTGACACATTATTTCAGATACACAACTAATAAAGGAACATTATAAATTTTACCTTCATATATATTGACGAAATGCACTCATTACAATAACACCTGCTATCTCTCCCATCAAATAACTGCATAAGACATGGAACTATACTCTTTACTACAACATCTTGCTCCAACTTCACAACAACCACGAGCTCTCGACAAAACTGTCCTCTACGATCTCTTCACAAGCACTGACTGCCCATGAGCTCTTAACACGCACTGTGGAGGCGGCTTAATAGTACTCTTTGGCGCAATCTCTGGCGCAGTGGCACAGTGTAGCCACCTTTCAGTCTTCCGAAGTAAGAGTGATTTCGGGTGTGCCGCTGGGTAGTGTCGTAGGACCGTTGCTATTCACAATATACATAAATGACCTTGTGGATAACATCGGAAGTTCACTGAGGCTTTTTGCGGACGATGCTGTGGTATATCGAGAGGTTGTAAGAATGGAAAATTGTACTGAAATGCAGGAGGATCTGCAGCGAATTGACGCATGGTGCAGGGAATGTTAATTGAATCTCAGTGTAGACAAGTGTAATGTGCTACGAATACATAGAAAGATAGATCCCTTATCATTTAGCTACAAAATAGCAGGTCAGCAACTGGAAGCAGTTAATTCCATAAATTATCTGGGAGTACGCATTAGGAGTGATTTAAAATGGAATAATCGTATAAAGCTAATCGTCGGTAAAGCAGATGCTAGACTGAGATTCATTGGAAGAATCCTAAGGAAATGCAATCCGAAAACAAAGGAAGTAGGTTACAGTACGCTTGTTTGCCCACTGCTTGAGTACTGCTCACCAATGTGGGATCCGTGCCAGATAGGGTTGATAGAAGAGATAGAGAAGATCCAACGGAGAGCAACGCGCTTCGTTACAGGATCATTTAGTAATCGCGAAAGCGTTACGGAGATGATAGATAAACACCAGTGGAAGACTCTGCAGGAGAGACGCTCAGTAGCTCGGTACGGGCTTTTGTTGAAGTTTCGAGAACATACCTTCACCGAAGAGTCAAGCAGTATATTGTTCCCTCCTACGTATATCTCGCGAAGAGACCATGAGGATAAAATCAGAGAGATTAGAGCCCACACAGAAGCATACCGACAATCCTTCTTTCCACGAACAATATGAGACTGGAATAGAAGGGATAACCGATAGAGGTACTCAAGGTACCCTCCGCCACACACCGTCAGGTGGCTTGCGGAGTATGGATGTAGATAGACAGGTAGACATGACTCTGATGATCGCCTCATCTGTTGTTTTATGCGAAGCTCACACTTCTTCGACAATCAGTCTTCGATTTTACAACCTTGAGAACAGAAGCTTTCGAAGTGTTGTTCTACAGGAGAATGCTGATTACACAACCTGAGACATCAAGGTATCGTCCATTTGGTAGTGGATGGAAGTGTACGTGTGTGGGCGGGGGCTGGGGGTTGTTGAAGATAAAGGCTTGAGCCGTAGCCAGATGAAAATGGACATAAGGTGGAGATATGAAACAGCTTGCTCAGGATAGACGAGTGTGGAATACTGCGTCAAATCTATCTTCGGGCTGAAGGCCACATGACAGTATCAACCTTCATGGAATCAATTTTCACTCTACAGCGGAGTGTGTGCTGGTTTGACAGTTGCTGGCAGATTACGACTATGTGCCGTACGGTGCCTCGAACGCGGGACATTTCCTTTTCGCGGACATGTGCTGTACCTACTGAGCTTTCCAAGCACCCGCGCAGATAGCCTTACTTTCGCCAGTACCTCGTCTCCTACCCTCCAAACTTCACGGGAGTAGACCACTTGCCATAGTTCCAGGTTTTAATCACAGTGTGTAACTCTGTTCTAACTGCCAGCAAGTTTCAACATTCAAACTTTTATGAACTCGCCATAACTTGGACAGGTGTGTCGCCAGATACGCATCTGTCAATAGATTGTGGAGTTGTGACAACAGAATTGAGTAACATTTGTTGTCCTTTGGCTCGACAGTGGATCATCTATGCTTTAACATAAATTGCGAATAACTGGCGCCCTGTCACTGCGACGACGCTGTAAAGCAAAATTGCCAAGGATATATTTTTAATCCTACTTTAAAATCGTAAAATGCTATAGCACTGTACACTGGTAGACCACTGATAGGCTGTTCAGCCCCTTAATCCGAAAGACATACCCTATTCGGTCACACTGGCACCGATCCATCGCGAAGTGTGCGGGTTGCGTCTTAAGTGTGTCTGTGCAGTGCAGCTGACAATGATGGGCGTATACGGAGTATTCTTGTTATTGATGTGAGAGAGGGTGAAACCTGGATGTAGCACACAGCCTGCTTTTTTCGAATATCACAACGGCAGCTCCGGGGTTAACGACCTCATGCGACTGTCGGATCACTAGTGCCGCATGACCGCACTTCATGAGACACTACGCAGAGTTTGGTAACGAACCCCAGGGCATTAGCGCACAGCGTGGTACTCAGGAACTGTACGCCAGCGCCACTCCTCCTCTTGTCGGCCAAATACTGGCGATGGAAATTTCTTCCACGCTAGAACAGTCTACTTCCGAGTAGTGTGCCGAGATACAACATTGAGTCAGCGTCAAGGATTACGCAGGCGTGCTGATTTTACAATAAAATTCTGTTATCAAATGGCTGTAATTATACAGCTATAACATCAAGTCATGTATCCTGTTTGCTTGTAGCTAGTGCCTATGCCGTCTCTAGCTTCGGTTTCGATGCTCTCAGTTTGACAGAGGAAGAGTCCAGCAACCAGGGTTAAGGGGGAAAATCAGGTTATAATAATGTTCAGATAGGTCATTATTATGCCTTTGCAAAGCCGAAAAGCTGACAGCACAACGTAGCTGTTTGTAGGTAATATTGTCTCGATACGTACTTGTGAACGAAATTACGTAAGTAGCTATATCAGCAGAAGAGACCGCCTAGCTCTGTAACATCTCATGTTGTGCTGCCGTTACGCTCCGTGGCCAATCTCCTTACAATCTGAACGATCTGACGGTTATTCTGTACACCACCAAAACTCGGCATACGTTCTCGCATCCAGTACACAATCCGTCTGCTGCCTCCTTGTATTTATTTCCGTCCTGCTCGGCGTAACCTTGCATGGGGGCTTAATTTAATATATATAATTGAAAATGATTTTAGTAGCTGTCTGTCCGATTACGTAAGTCTCGTAATCGGTTGGCCCTGACTAGAATTGTTACGCTATCTGACTGCAGAGAACAATGTAAGAAAATTTTCGTAAATACAGTTAATTAATTAAGACCCCAGCAACTATAAAAATCTACGAAACCAATGAGCACAAGAGTAACTGTTCTGTATGTGGGAGTGTGACTCAACGCCCACATCTGGCACGGTTCTTTTCCAACAAGACAAGAATTTTGATACCAATTATACTGACGTGACAAAAGAAATTTAGAAAAACTATAATTACGCAAGAAAACCAAAATTCACTCTAATACAAGAACACGAGCCAGATGCTTTGTTGACTGAACCTGTAGTGACACATTATTTCAGATACACAACTAATAAAAAAAACATTGTAATTTTTACCTTCATATATATTGACGAAATGCACTCATTACAATAACATCTGCTATCTCTCCCATCAAATAACTGCATAAAACATGGAACACTCTTTTTACTACAACATATCCTTCCGATTTCGCGACAAGCAGTGCCTGCTACGAACTCCCAACACACACTGTCCTCTCCGATCTCCTAACAAGCACTGACTGCTATGAACTCTCGACAACCACTGTGGAGGCGGCTTAATAGTACTCTTTGGCGCACTCTCTGGTGCAGTGGCACAGTGTAGCCACCTTTCATATGCCCCTCCTCCACAGGCCAGAATTTGATGGTATTTTTGCCAGCATTGGTGGTGAAAATACCACCAAATTCGTCCAGAAAAATACAAACAAAAATAAAAGATAATATTAATACCTAAACATCACATAATTAGTTAAAAATTTTGGCTTTGCACTGACCTTTCACTAACCTAATATATAAAATACAGTAGGCAATACAAATTCTTTTCATACATGTGGCTTTACATAATAGTTTACACAATATACAAAAAATCAGTTTATACAAATGTTCACATAAAATGCTTTCAATGATTAGTTTATACAAAAAAAAGAAAGACACTAACAGGTGACATCTTTTCAGTAGAAGCAGTCCATCAGTGGCACCCAGTAAAGTTTAGCAGGTACACCCAGCAACAAGTCACATTAATTCAGTAGAAGCAGTTCATCAGTGGCACCCAGCAATATTGAGAGCAGGTGCAAACAGCAACAAGTGACTTCATTTCAGTAGAAACAGTTCATCAGTTGCACCCAGCAATGTTGAGTGCAGGTGCAGACACCAACAAGTGACACCATTTCACTAGAAGCAGTCCATTAGTGGCATCAGCAATGTTGAGTAGGTGCAGACAGCAACAGGGGACATCTTTTCAGTAGAAGCAGTCCATCAGTTGCACCCAGCAATGTTGAGTAGGTGCATACAGCAACAAGTGACTTCATTTCAGTGGAAACAGTTCATTAGATGCACCCAGCAATGTTAAGCAGGTGCAGACACCAACAAGTGACCATCATTTCAGTAGAAGCAGTCAATCAGTTGCACCCAGCAATGTTGAGTAGGTGCAGACAGCAAGAAGTAACATCATTTCAGTAGGAGCAGTCCATCAGTTGCACCCAGCAATGTTGAGCAGGTGCAGACAGCAACAAGTGACATAATTTCAGTAGGAG
This sequence comes from Schistocerca americana, assembly GCF_021461395.2. NCBI lineage: Eukaryota > Metazoa > Arthropoda > Insecta > Orthoptera > Acrididae > Schistocerca > Schistocerca americana. The sequence goes on along the minus strand of NC_060120.1, from coordinate 673,219,112 downwards.
CAGTTCGATAAAATTCACTAGCACTGATCACAGTGTTCATCAGCAGAAATTAAACACGACCAAATGTCACACATCATATTGAAAAGTGCAGGTAACAGTTCAGAATATTTATCTTCACTAATCAGACAGTTCAGGCATGAACAATAGTTTGAATGCACATACAGTGCTTTTACACTAAACATACAAATCATAACAAACACATAAATGATATCAGATAATTGTCCTATTAACTATTACAATACACAAATATCAGTAAACCTATAATATTCATGGGTGTCAGTGCAAGCCACTACAAACAAATAAAATAATATTTAGGAGATAGGTGGTTAGGATTAGGAAAGGAAAACACACAAAACACACTCACTCATCTCTCATCCACATTAAGTACTACTGTGTAATTGAATAGTGTTAACTGTGTAAATGTAATTCTGTCAAAATCTGATGTTCATCATGTGTATCAACTAGTACTGGCAGCAATGTATAACAGTCAATAATAGTTAGTCAACGTCATAGTCATCATGTCAAGACCAATGTTTGCCAAGCCAGATCAAAATGTACTGTTGTTGAACAACTGTCAGTGAGCCAAGATATGCACTTACTTCCTCTCTCCAAAAAAAAGTATATACTGCTTAGTTATTTAACAAAGTGTGTATAGACTATCTTCCTTCTACTTTAGTGTTCTAGTCTGCTCTCTTCATCCTCCTTGTTCCATAAGACCAACAAAAAAAAAATATGCTCCTCACTTACTTTACCTCTTATACACCAAAACTCCAATAATCATCTGCATCACATAATCTCAATAATACCTCAATAATACCTCTTCAATACGTCTTATCATCAATATCATTTACCTTACCTCTTGTCCACAAAAACTCCAATAATCAACAACTTAATATACTCTCAATACCTCAATAATACGTCGCTACATATAAACCTCAGCACCAATATCATTTCACTTCCATAACAACTCTTTCCTAATATACTCTCAATACCTCAATAATACGTCGCTACATATAAACCTCATTGCCAATATCATCTCACTTCCAACACAACTCTTTCCTCTAGTCAGTCTCCTTGAACAAGTACAGATAAAATCCTAATGCAACTTCAATTCAGCATCCCATACAATCCGAAGACACATTGTCAACACACAACCTCTGTGTAATCCATCTGACCCAAATTTTCTACTCATTATAAATTATAAGATACATTTTGGTTCCTTGTCCATCATTAAATAAAAGAAATCCATACCTGACCTCTAACAGACTTAGTTCGAATAACTCTCAGTAATTAAGTACGATTACGGAGTGCGAATGATCATAATATTTCACAGTGTGTACACCACTTCAAGAATTATGGCAGACAGAAGCAAACATGTGGAGTATTTCTTGTGTCAAGTGTCACTTCCTATTTCAATTGCTCACGAAAAATGCAGTGTAATAACTGTCAATGGTCTAAACCTAGTATTGGTATGTCATGTCGTTAGCTTCCTTCCTATTAGCATAAATGTATACAGCTTCCATAAAACCTCAGCTCATGTGACTTCTATGACTTTCTTGTACTAATGTCGTTCGTCGAATGATAGCAGTTAATTTTTTTATCTTAAAAATGTAAGACACTGAGCGTAAGCAAAACTTGCAATAGCGAGTAAATATACCAGTAAGAACAGAATGTCAACAAGTGGATGCAGCACAATTCCTACAACGAGGCTCTGCCAAGCGAACAATCTATAATTAATCCAATAGTGTGACCTAAACTCTATGTTTGTACACTGTACAACAGCATTTCTATACACCAAATTAAAGAGCAGTTATGGCAACAAAACAGAAATATGTAAATATGCAATCCATACAAAAAGCAGCAAACATATATCTTACATAATAAACAGGTCATTAGCATCATATCAGCATAAGCAAATAAATATTCATATGTCATCTTAATAAGTAAACATGAAGGCACAAGCAGATAAATCACAAAGTATAACTTACATAACTAAACTCATCAGCACAATAAATCAGGTTACCATTACAATTTAAATAAATAAGCACAGCAGGCACATAATTAAAAAAATATGACATCAGTGAAAAAGCATAGCACCCAAGCGATGCATAATATATACAAGTTACAACCCAGTTCATTAATCAATAATTGTCAAAATCAGTAAATGTACACAAGCACGTCGCTTCACAAGTAAATCCATAGAACATAAAATTAGCACAAAGTATGAATCACGTAATCGCGAGCAGCAAATTACTTCTAAAGTACGTACCTATGTGGAAATATGTTACCTGAAAAATAAACTCAATTAATAGTTACCCTTTTTTAGTTAATTAGTTTCTTCTTGGAAATTACATTCCTCCTGAAAATTTCTCGATAGCAGGTCGTCTTAACGTCGGAGACGCACAGAATTTACCTGAAGGTCTTAAATACTTTATACAACCGTATCCTGCAAAATACTGAATGTTAATAACACAATTCAACAAGTCCTTATAGCTTTATACAGAATTTAGTCGGAGAAATTAGACTGTGTATTTGTTTACGGCTGTCAGTGCATTCGCACTGAGCGCTCGATCAGCTGTAGGCGCGTGACGTAGGAAGCAATTGTTTGCGGTCAACGACTGCCTTGTGCGGCGCGCAGACTTCACTGTTGCTTTGAGTATGTGCCGCCGCCAAAACACAGCGCGGTATCCTTGTACTCTCCGCATGTTTACATCTAGCTGTTAGTTTCTCACAAGTATGTCATTCCACAAAAATCTTTACGTTTGATATATGATGTATTCCTTTAGAGCGTCGTGATTTAAGAGTTTCTACTTCGACAGTGTTATCATGTATAATTTTGCGAATTCTATATGGACCGTTATAAAGCAGAAAAAATTTGCGACACAAGCCTTTTCCTTTGTGAGACAAACGGTGGGACTTAATTAACACCTTCTGACCAACTGACAAAGTTTTTTGAACGACCAGGACGTCTAGCTGATTTCTCTCTTCTAGCAGCCGCAGATGCAATATTTCGTAGAGCCAGGTTGACAACTTCAGAATGCCGCAGTTTCCGTGAAGGCGGAAAAGGAACTATTTCAGAAATGCGATTTGTCGGTGCTTTATTTTTTAATATCAATAGAGGCGGTAAAGAAGTTGAATCATTAGGGAGTTCATTCAGAATGTTTTGAAAAATATGAAGATACTGATCCCAAGTTCTGTGATTCTGATGACAATAAAGACGGCACAATTTATTGATTTCCTTCATCCATCTTTCTGAAGCGTTAGATTGAGGGTGAAAAAGTGAAATGAAAATTGGTTTAATTTTACGACGCTGTAGAGTACGAAGCCAAACTTTAGAACGAAACTGTGATCCATTATCTGATATAACCTTGTCAACATGACCAACTTCTTTAAGAAAATGTTTGATAAAAGCGTTAGATACTGAACGAGCTGTTGCTTTGCGTAACGGTGTAAAACACACATATTTTGATGTCAGTTCCACTGCTACGAAAATGTACGCAAAACCATTAGTAGAACGAACCACTGGACCAAACAAATCGACTGCAGCCATCTCCTTTAATTTCGCTGGAATGATGGGAAACAACGGTGCTCTGTGAGAAATCGTTGGAGGCTTAGCCATTTGACATAATTTGCATTTGGCAAGAACAGATCGAATACGTTTTTCCATATTACTGAAGTAACAATTTTCTCGTAATTTATGAAAGCATTTTCGGGAACCAAAGTGTGCATAACTGAGATGCGTATACCAAATCAATTTATTGACCCACTCATCAGGAATACAAATTAACCAAACGGAGTTGTCGACCGATTTTCGTTTAAAAAGAATGTCATTGCGAACTAGATAATGCTGTCTAATCGCCACGCTCTCCTTTCTCCTCCACTTCTCCTTAATGTCCTTCCAGATTGGATCCTTATTTTGCTCCTTAGCGATGTCCTGGAGCGAAGACGAAATAAAGTTCTCAAAAGCAACACCTTGAATATACATCAAACAAAAATTGTTTTCTTTGCAGTCCTCTTCAGCACTTTGTTTCAAACCCATAGGTGCACGTGATAAAGCATCAGCAACAGTATTTGAAGAACCCTGTATGTAAACAATACTAAAGTCAAATTCCTGTAGGTACAACGCCCATCGTGACAATCTGCCGTGAGTTAATTTTGTTGACATAAGAAATTCCAGAGCTCGATGATCGGTGTAAACCTTAGTATGTCTGCCAAACAAAAATGTGCGAAATTTTGTAAAAGCCCAAACAACAGCCAAAGCTTCAAGTTCCGTAATCGAATAATTCTTTTCTGATTTAGAAAGAACACGACTTCCAAATGCAATAGTTTTCTGGACTACAACGCCGTTTTCTTCTATCTCTTGAAATAAATGTGCACCCAGGCCCTTGTATGATGAGTCCGTCGCCAAACAAAATTCTTTAGATAAATCCGGATGTGAAAGAAGTGGAGCAGTAACTAAAGCATCACGAAGCTGTTCAAATTCTGACTGAGCTTCCTCATCCCAACACCAATTAGATTTCTTTCCAGATAGTTCACATAAACGAGGTGTGGCCAAATCGTCCAACTTAACAAAGCGTCTAAGAAAATTACAGACACCAAGGAAACTACGAACATCACGTTTTGTAGTAGGAACAGCATAATTACGAATAGCATCTAATTTCTCTGGATCAGGGAGAATACCTTCTGTAGAAATAATGTGGCCGAGAAATTTCACCTGAGAACGACCAAATTCAGATTTTTCCAAGTTCACTGTCATGCCAACTTTTGCAAAGATACGTAATAATGAATCCAAAATTTTGTTGTGCTCACTCCAAGAATGTTTAGCAATAAGAATGTCGTCAACATACGAAGTAATGTTGTCACGAAGATAAACAGGTAACATTTCGTTTAAACTACAATGAATGCTGCAATAGGTACAGTAAGTCCAATCGGTAATTTTCAAAGTCACTTTTGGGTAAAACAGTCATATCCGGTTATTGTTCTTACTCACTAGATAGATTGATAGTCGAAGAGTTGGTTTGACAGATGCAAAGAATAGTGAAAGAGTAGGCAGCGGTACAGAAAACTAAAAGAGAAATAGCACCACTACAGCTCGGGGCCCTATGCTCGCTACGGCACATATTCACTTAGAGTAGTGAATCCCCTGAGGACTTTAATAACTGCACATAATTTCAAGTTTGTGACTTAATGGCAACTTTGGCGGAAGTGTGTACGCAAATTGACCTGACCATGCACATGGATGTATGTCATTCTTAGAATTGCGGAAGATCTTAAATTTCCGGACAGTCAAAAAGTGTTTATAATCAAAGTTTTCGCCTCGTGGCGACAAAGACCTACCACGTCTGTCCCAGTCCGAATGTCGATTATTGTAAAGTTCGCGCGCCTGGCGCTCTCTTGTTGCATCCCGTAAATGAAACAAATTATTTTCTTCAAACCCCTCTGCTACCTGTGATTCTAAATTTCTTCTGCTATCTTTTCCTACAATTTCCCCTTCGATCAGCTTGACTTGCTTTCGTAATGCCTCAAATTCCCTTTTCACGCGTTCATTAAATTTTCCCTGATTTTCAACATGCTTATTTATGTTCTGGTATTCTTCGGTTTCTGAAAATGGTAATGGAGCTGTATCATCCGAATCTCTGTCCCCATGTAAACTAAGATTTGTCAGTTTATCTGAAATTTCCTCCACTCTTTCCGATAAGTCACCAAATTGTTCTTTCTGTTTATTTACGTCTTCCGTAAGTGTCGCGACTCGGGTTTCAGTATTGTCACATTTGGTAGCTAGCTGTTCATATTGTTGTGTTAGATTATTTATTCTGTCATTTGGTACGGATTCCTCGATTCTTTCAAATATTTCTTCCTTATCCTTTGCACGTTGTAAATTTAACTCTGAAAAATTCTGTACTATCACGCGATCTCTTTCTTCCTGTTCTCTATCCTGTTCCCTTTGTCTGATTTCTACTGCAATTAATCTATTATTGTGAGAATTCAGAATCGGTTGTACTTCTTCCCTGATTTCTTTCTTTAATTCATCTTTCATATTTTTGAAACATGTCCCTATTCGTGAATCTATCCGTGTTTCCAAAGTTCCCATCTCTGTTTTAAATTCAGATCCTAACCGAGTTTCCATTGTTCCCATATCAGTTTTTAATTCAGCCCGTAAAGTTCCCATCTCTGTTTTTAATTCAGATCGTAACTGTGATCCCAAATTTAATATTGCACTCATCAACTGCTCCGTACTAACTTTTTCGAAATTCCTTTCGCCCCTAACATTTCCCACAAAACTAACTTCCTTCTGCATAGCCATAAAGCTATCTGTGTTCGATACTATTTCAGGATCTTCTATCGCTAATCTCGTATTCTGTGAATTTTCTGATTGAGAAAAATTTTGAAATGGTTCTGGACTATTTTCCCGACTTATTACATTGTTTTCAACTCCATCATCCACCATACTGTTTTCCTGTGTTGGCGAGTTCGCCATGTCAACAATTTCGTTATTCTCACTATTCATCATTTTCGCCTTTTTCATAGATCGCGTAATCATTTACAAAATATACGAAAGATTCGTCACTGTACGAAAATTACACACAATGACTCTTTATCTCCAACAATACTATTCACACTAGATGTCTCCCTCAAACACGATTAACGAACAATTGAAATAATTGCACAAAATTGTCAAACGCGTATACAAGGCAATAAAATTTAAATTTTGAAAAATACCATTAGAAGAATGCCAATTACCAAATCTACACATTCAATACAGACTACAATTACTGAACTACAAATTACTACAACAATACTACAGTCTACAATTTTCACAATCAGAAGAATCCAAGGGACGATCCGAAGCAGCGGTCGCCACGTGCATGGGGGCTTAATTAAATAATCAATTGAAAATGTTTTTTTTTGTTTTGCACAAGAGTAACTGTTCTGTATGTGGGAGTGTGACTCAACGCCCACATCTGGCACGGTTCTTTTCCAACAAGACAAGAATTTTGATACCAATTATACTGACGTGACAAAAGAAATTTAGAAAAACTATAATTACGCAAGAAAACCAAAATTCACTCTAATACAAGAACACGAGCCAGATGCTTTGTTGACTGAACCTGTAGTGACACATTATTTCAGATACACAACTAATAAAAAAAACATTGTAATTTTTACCTTCATATATATTGACGAAATGCACTCATTACAATAACATCTGCTATCTCTCCCATCAAATAACTGCATAAAACATGGAACACTCTTTTTACTACAACATATCCTTCCGATTTCGCGACAAGCAGTGCCTGCTACGAACTCCCAACACACACTGTCCTCTCCGATCTCCTAACAAGCACTGACTGCTATGAACTCTCGACAACCACTGTGGAGGCGGCTTAATAGTACTCTTTGGCGCACTCTCTGGTGCAGTGGCACAGTGTAGCCACCTTTCAACCTGTATGGGAGAAGGTGCCTCCAGACCTGCAGAATGCAGCGGAAAGGAGTAGCTGTGCACTGGCTCGCAGTACCTGCCGTGTGATAGCATCGCGAGCCGAGTCGTTAGCCGCTTTCTGGGCCCGTGGTCCTAAGTGACAGCTCGCTTTCCGCGTGCTGCGCCCGCCACGGAGCAGAAGATCCGTAGCCGCGATTTTCTGACGCCACCAACGCTGTTCGTGTAGAGCACACAACTGGACCTGTCTGCGAGCTTTGTTAGTGGTTATCATTTCTAATATTTAACTGATCTTGGAGGCTGTGGTCAGCAAATGCGTGCGTAGGTGAGGGGTGGGGATTGTTAGTTGCTACACGCCTATTATTATGAGAGAAATCAAAATGAATAACGGATAATGGACTGACACGGTGGTACAGAGCCATCCTGGGCCGTAGAGTGGCAGTTGCCGGAGGTTTTGGGAGCGTAAATGTTTTACCAGTGACACAGTGTATTAATGGCACCTCTTATAAACACAATTACTACATATTTTAAGCAAAGAAATTCCAAAAATATTAATTAAAATGTAAAAACATTAACTGATTCCCGTTTGACAAATTCCCAAAACAACAGTGCCAAAATCTGTGAGTGAAATAACAATAGCTATATTTCAAATTGCAGTACAATTAAATCATACTTCAAACGTACATTAGGCAGTTTCATAATCCGTAATTGTGTTCTCACGCGGAATCCTAAATTAGAGAACAAACAGTAGCTGGGGACACTGAAATCACGATCTAAAACGAATGACGCTACATTTACAATTATGATTTAAATTAAACAGAATTAATTTAGTCCACGGTGCGAGAGCATAACAAGTTACTCATACAAGCTGTCTGGGCACTCTCTTATAAGAACTGAAACCCTTTCTCATTGCAGTCACACGGGACAATTTCCACAATAGAATAATGTCAAACAGGAAGCTCATAATAAGAAACTGAAGCAACTAAACACCAAATCAGAAAAGGCAGTGCAGTCTTCAACTCTAAGAATTTGGCAATTTAGCAAACAATATTTTAGCAGCGTTCAAAATTATCTGACGTACAGTTTTCCAGAATGCAATTTACAACGACACTGGTCACATGAGCAATGAAACTGTAGACGAGAAAAATAGACTGGAGTACATCCAGCAAATAATTGAGGAAGTACGTTGCAGTGGCTACTCTGAAATAGAAAGGTTGGCACAGGAGAGGAATTTGTGGCGGGGCACATCAAACCAGTCAGAAGACACTGAAAAAGCAGGTTTTCATTTCAAGTAAATTTTCGAACAAGCTATATTTTGGTTATTGTTTTGTGCTCCTCCTGACGAAAAACTGAAGCACCCAGAAGGGGAGAGGAAAACGAAATGAAACTTCACATGTTGAGAGAGTGTATGATATCAGTGATTACAATCGAGTCAAATTTACTAACAGCTTGGCGGTACGAGGCCACTGTTGCACGACCTTTGGCCTGGATGCATGCACGCATGCAATGTTTCGTTTGGGAAGTATGTCATAAAGCCGTTGCATCTTCTCTCCTGAGGCAAGCTGGCCCCCAACCCTTGTAACTGCTCCTTGATATCCTGGATACTGGCAGGGGCTACAATTGATGTCCCATCTGGAAGGACACGTGTACTGTTCTGACAGACCTGGAGACCTTGATGGCCTCTTCAGTAGCTCCATATCCCGCAGGCATCCATAGAGACACGTGTCATGTGTGGGCGAGCAGAGACCTGTCGAAAAATGGCACTACAATACTGTCGCATGAGCGGTGACACATGAGGACGCAGGATACTCGTCTTGTGGCATACCGTTGCGCCGTCAAAGTTCCCTCTATCACTACCAGCCGTGAGCTGACGTCACACTCGATGGCTCTCCACACCACAACGTCAAGAGTAACTCAGCTGTGCCTCTCCAAAAATTCAGATAATCAGATCTCTCGCCTGCTCGGCTCCATACTCGCCGACGACGGTCATGCACAGTAGTGCATAACTACGATTTATCGCTGAACATCTTGCGAGGCCATTCATCAGTAGTCCATTCTTCCCGTTGATGCCACCACTCCAAACGCAGTCGTTTGGGATGTGTTAGCGGCAGCCCACGCGTAGAACGGTGATTTCGTGTCCGGCTCCTGCTACTCTCCGACTAATAGTGTGGGATGACACAGAGCGTTGCGAAGAATCCATTACCTTTTCTCAGACGGCAGACGTATGTTTGAAGGTGTTACGAAGGGGTTAGCGCACATCACGGTGGTCCTCCTTTGTGGTGGTCAGACATGTTCGACCAGAAGGTTGACGACGAGTACACCTGCCCTCACCTTCCCATGCCGTCCAACATCGGGTCACTCGCCTCTGAATGTCCGGAAAATCTGTACATTGTACGATTCGACTAGCATGGCACAGGGACGATCACAGTGAGGCCTCTTCAAACCTCTGTCAAGTGCTGATTACGCTGTCTCACACGTGACAACTCGGTGTCCTTAAAATCCGATGCGGTTCACGTACTTTATATGCACTACCAGACTTGGTGACAACACTAAAGAGGAATAACACAAATGTCAAAAGCCTGAATAATCATCCCTTGTGGCCCGAGTGGCCGTGCGGTTCTAGGCGCTACAGTCTGGAGCCGAGCGACCGCTACGGTCGCAGGTTCGAATCCTGCCTCGGGCATGGATGTGTGTGATGTCCTTAGGTTAGTTAGGTTTAATTATTTCTAGGTTCTAGGGGACTGATGACCTCAGAAGTTAAGTCGCATAGTGCTCAGAGCCAACCAATCATATCTTGCAGCACGAACCTGGACGATGAGAGTGAGGTTCGGGAAGATACCGACAGGGTGTGGAGTCTAGCCCACTAACCTGACGTGGGCAGCTGCGCTGGGTTTCTCAGCTGAGGATTTATGGCGCGAGCAGCCCGACTGATGTGGTCCCAAAAATTCTCGCTTGGCTTTAAATCCGAGGACTTTAGTGGCCATGGGACTGCTATAAACTCATCCTGGTGCTCTTCGAACCACTCACGCGCACTGCGAGCTTTATGACACATTGCATTGTCCTGCTGATAGATGTCATGACGCTGAGGAAAAACAAACTGCATGTAGGGGTGGACATGGTCCTCAAGGTTGGTTGGTTTGTTTGGTGAAGGAGACCAGACAGCGAGGTCATCGGTCTCATCGGATTAGGGAAGGATGGGGAAGGAAGCCGGCCGTGCCCTTTCAGAGGAACCATCCCGGCATTCGCCTGGAGTGATTGAGAGAAATCACGGAAAACCTAAATCAGGATGGCCAGACGCGGGATTGAACCGTCGTCCTCCCGAATGCGAGTCCAGTGTCCGATCCTCAAGGATACACGCATACTTATACTGATGTGTTGTCCCTTCCAGAGTGACCAGATCATTCGCCGACCCCATACCATAACGCTCCCTCCTCCAACCAGGACCCGTCCGACGATTATTGTAGGGTGTTTGCCATCTGTCCGATGAGCATAAAACGTGATTCATCGTAAAATGCCACCAGTCGCCATTCTGTGGACGTCCATTTGCGGTACTGGCGTGCGAATTCCATCCTTCGCTGGCAGTAAACAGTAGCCACCATCGGTGCATGAATCAGGCGCGTGCTGCAGAGATCCATACGCAGCAACGTTCGCTGAGGAGGCGCTGTTGGTGGCAGTTCATCGGGTGGTCAGTTGTTCCACATTTACACGTCTGTTCGCCTGTCCACAACTCCGCAGCCGTCGTTGACTCCTGTCATCCAGGGCCAGTGGTGCACCACAGTTGCCTCGGCGCCAGTTTTGGATAGGGCTATTTTTCCATGTACGACGCCACACGAACAGTTTACCGACTTAGCAGTTTCGGAAATTCTTCCATTCCTTGGCCCGAAACCCAGTGATTATGTACTGTTTGGACGTCAGATAAATCGCTCCGTTTCCGCTTTACGACTAAGACTGCACTATTTCCCTCGCCCTCTGACACACTTTATGTATCCTCCACTGCTAGTGCTGCCACTGGTCTGTGAGTGGTTGTTGCACGTCGACGTCGAACATAGGACGTGATCACTGTAACGTGACTGGACCGTGTACCCATCAAAGAGAATTGAAATTGTAACCATTTACATGCTGCTGATGCACTGTACATGTACGGCCATGTCTTCTGGGAGCTTGACTTTTTTGTCATGCAGCGTATTTCACGGAAAATCTTATTTTTATTAGTGAGGCTTATTCCTTTATAACCTGCCCCAAACACGTTCGTAGATATGCAGGTAGTTCATAACGCTTTTTTACTGTTTAGATTTTATGCAAAGAATGAAGTGAGAGTGGCGTGACAATCTAAATTGGACGTCAAAATGTCTGTCGCCTGTGGCAAACTGGAGATGCGAGTTGCCCGGCAGGAAGGAACCCAGAAAAGCAACGAAACGACACAGAAAGGAGCTAAACAGTCCAACTTATGTTGGTGATAATAATAATTATTTCTATGATACGATGTAGGAAGCTACCATTTCACACACGCTCCTTGATGAAGAACCAAGAGCTTTCGCTTGAGTGTTTGCATAGTAAGGTTCGTGCTACATTCTGTCTGAAAATCGTTTACGCTTTTTTAGAGCCTCCTTGGTGCTATTACACGCACAGTTTGAATAATTAACTGGTTCTCGTCCTGGAGCCGTGAGAACGGACCGGGACGGGGGTCTACGCTGTGTGTCTGTGTGTGATAATTGGTTCCGCTCTGACAGACGCAGGGAGATGCAGGTGCGGCCTGCGGGGTCGGCAGTTCACAGTGCAGCAGACAACAGCCTGGCCACTTTCTTTGTGGCTCTGCGGCCTTCGCGGCAAGCGGCTGCGTCCGGGATGACGTCACGACCTCCCGCGCCTTGTGTGGCATTGCCCCACCTCATTACGCCCGAGTTGCGGATTGTCCGCCACACGATTCGAACGTTCCCTGCCGAGTGGCTGACACCGTCAAATCTTTTGTCACCCATCGGCACACTGAAGCACTGTGCAGGATCGTAGAGAGCGTCTGTACAAAATACTTTCATGCCTATTTGTTACTTCGCATCATGAACTTTTTTATCTGTGGACATCAGACCCTTTGTGCTAATAAAACATATAACGTAGGTTAATTCTTACAAAGAAGAAAACAGCAACCAGCTACTATAAATACTGCTATTTATTTAGGTAAATAGCGCCGTTACCGGTTTCGAACTGGCAAGTTCATCATCAGACGGCTGTTCACATGATTTTCAAGATACTCTTTACATTATTGTCCATTTTCAATTTTTAATTTTTTTTTCTTAGTATTCCACTATGGAATAATAAAAATTGAAAACGGATGATAATGTAAAGTGTATCTTGAAAATCGTGTGAACAGCCGTCTGATGATGAACTTGCCAGTTCGAAACCGGTAACGGCGCTATTTACCTAAATAAATAGCAGTATTTATAGTAGCTGGTTGCTGTTTTCTTCTTTGTAAGAATTAACCTACATTAATTGTACACAGCCACGGTCTCACCATGTCAGTTTTAGGCAAAATAGCAATAAAACATATGTTTTAATGTAGTGGTAGTAAGTCAACTGTTCAACAAACCAGCAAATATTTTCATTTTATTCAGGTGACGGGACAACCATCCTTAGCCACAAACGTGAGTTACTCGAAGGGACAAAGTGTGTTCCCTCTGCTATACGCCACAATGTGTCGAGTATAGATGTAGATGTCTAGCTCTGTAACGTATAGGCTTTGCTTTCTATCTACATGCTAAGACAAAAGGGACGGACCACGAAGGAATTACCGATTGAGACAGAAATCGGTAGATGTGATGTACATGTAAAGACAAATAAATGATATAATTTCAGAAAAACTGAATGATTTATTCAAGAGAAAGAGTTTCACAAATTGAGCAAGTCAATACCGCGTTAGTCCACCTGTGGCAGTAATACAAGCAGTTATTCGGCTTGGCATTAATAGAATTTTGGAGGTCCTTCTGAGGGATATCGCGCCAAATTCAGTCCAATTGGACAAATGGATCGACAAATTTTCGAGCTGGCTGTAAGACCCTGCCCCTAACGCTCCAAACTTCTCGACTGGGGAGAGATCCGGCGACCTTGCTGGCCAAGTTAGGATGTGGAATGCACCGGTAGAAACTCTCGCCGTGTGCGGGCGGGCATTCTCTTACTGAAATGTCAGTCTAGGATGGCTTGCCATGAAAGGTAATAAAACGAGCCGCAGAATATCGTCGACATACAGGTCTGCTGTCAGGGTGCTGCGGGTGACAACCAAAGGGGTCCTGCTATGAAAAGAAAAGGCACTCCACTCCACCACCCTTGGCTGTCGAGCCGTATGTCGGGCGACGGTCCGGTTGGTATCCGACCGCTGCCCAGCGCGTCTCCAGACACTTCGGCCTGGAATTTCACTGACTGAAGAAGAACTGCCTTCAGCGATGAGCTCCTCTTCGAATTGAGCCTCTATGACATGTCTGAAGATGTGTGACCAAATACTGTCTGATGTGAATCGCTAAAAGCTGCAAGACTAATAGTGCGTCAGCAACGGTTGAGCCCACACGTGACAGATGCTTGTTGTGAAATAGTTGTTACGCCTGTGGCGTGTTCGTACAAGTTTAGGTGCATGTGCGTGATTGTTACGAATTAGCTTTGTGCTGGGACCAAACAGCGGGGTCATCGATCCCGTAAGATGAGGGAAGGTTGGGGAAGTAAATCGGCCGCACGCTTTCGAAGAAGCCATCTGGACTTTTGCTGAAGCGATTTACAGAAATCACGGAAGATCTAAGTCAGGATGGCCGGACGTGCGTTTGAACAGTCGTCCTCCCGAATGCGAGTCCAGTGTGCTAACCACTGCGCCACATCTCTCGGAAGCTTTGTGTAACGTTGCAAGTCTGGGTAGCGCGGAAATACGTTTAGGTAGGACTTTTACTCGGCTGTCGTGAAGCGCTTGCCGAATACTGGTAGGACCCGAAGCGGGACCAAAAAAGTATTCGCCGGAATATAAGTAAATGTTACAAAATGATGAAAGATGTCTCACGTAACTCATAAATATGCTCGGAATTGTACAGGGTGTTCTAGGAGAAATAATCAGTGTTCAAGGATATGAAAGGAACCATCATTTAACTTACAAGACTTCATTTGGACAAATACCCTATTCCGAATGGTTTCCGAGATGGAATACATTTAATTTACAGTGTTATTTATTCGCAGTATTATTACATACACTATCTGGTTTACACATATACAAGAGTTAGTAAACGCTACAACATGCGTTTTACATGTATCAATGAAAAATACGCGTTTTTAACACATTCACCTCTAAGCGTTATAGTACATGTCACACTACTGCTGTTGTACAGTTTACAGTACAAGTTTGGATACCCCAAGGTGAACTTCAGTGCATTTGTACACTCGTGGGAGAAAATGTTATGTTGCTTGTCTGAGTGCCTCTGCACGTTCCCTAATAAGGACAGCAGCGACCATAACGCGACCTAGCAGTTTACCTCGCGTGTTCCACTTCCATTTGCACTCCATTAACCAACCCCATAAACCAAAATTTAATGGCGTTAAGGTCCATCAATCTTGGTGGCCAGTTAATTGCACTACTACTACCAATGCTGCGAATCGGGTAAAACACAAGGGCGTGCTACTAGCCCAAAAACAAATGTATTAGGCCTACAACTTTGCTTCCGCAGTTTTGCGGTAGACGGCACTAGCGGCAAGTGGTTGGTCATGAGTGTAATACAATAAGCTTAGGCATCTGTAAACATAAAGCCATAAATATATTAGTCGATTTGTGATTGCATCATAAGGTTACTCTCGCTTAAATACGTCAACTTACGTACCCATTTCTCGCCATTTGTGGGTAGTTTGAATTTTCTGCATTAACATGAAGAAATCTGCGGTTGTGGCTCTTAAAATGCTGGGTAAGACTAATGGTGAGGGAACTATTAGTGGAAGAACGAGCAGAGAATGTTTTCAAGGCCTTAAGAACGGTGATTTTTATGTCGAAGACCGGCATGGCGGGGGAAGACAGAACGTTTTCGTAGCTACTGAAACAGACGAAGAGAGTCACAGAACATCATTATCGAAAGCAATTGATGCGTTCGAGCCCAGCACTGAAAGCAGATCAGTGCTCGGTCCCATGTCGCAAAACCCGTCAAAATATACATGGAAACGTTGAAATGAGAAGTCCTATCCCTTCCGCCGTATTCTCCATACGTTGCTCTCTCTGACTACCACCTTTTTCGATAAGTGACATACAGTCTGGCTGACCAGTACTTCCTATCATATGAACAAATGCAAAATTGAATCGATTCATGGATCCCTACAAAAGACGCACAGTCCTTCCACCACGGGATTCGTATGCTATCCGAAAGATGGGAGACTGTAGTGGCCAACGATGGGCAATACTATGAATCATAGTTTTTTTTGTAAGTTTTTCACAATAAAGCCCCTAACTTCGAGAAAAAACGGCGGAAACAAAGTTGTAGACCTAGTACATTACATGTGACCTATCTCGGAAATCAATAGAAATAGGGCATATATTCATACGAGGTGTTTCGCTGCAAATGAGAACTCGTGTCATGTCCCTGAATACTGACCATTCCTCGAAGGACACCCTGGAGACAATCCAAGTCAGTAGAAAGGTCGCTTCAAAAGGAATCCAAAACACCTAGAAAATCCAGTATCGAGCGAACGCGAAAGCTACAGCAGCGTCGAGAAGGAAATGAACAACAAAAAGAAACGGTGCAAAGCGATTGTGTAGCAGGTCAGCGGCAGTCCAGGTTTGTGATTTATCTATTGCGTACCCATTATGAGACTCTGTGTAACTGTTGTTGTTGTTGTTGTTGTTGTTGTCTTCAGTCCTGAGACTGGTTTGATGCAGCTCTCCATGCTACTCTATCCTGTGCAAGCTTCTTCATCTCCCAGTACTTACTGCAACCTACATCCTTCTGAATCTGCTTAGTGTATTCATCTCTTGGTCTCCCTCTACGATTTTTACCCTCCACGCTGCCCTCCAATGCTAAATTTGTGATCCCTTGATACCTCAGAACATGTCCTACCAACCGGTCCCTTTTTCTTGTCAAGTTGTCCCACAAACTCCTCTTCTCCCCAAGTCTATTCAATACCTCCTCATTAGTTATGTGACCTACCCATCTAATCTTCAGCATTCTTCTGTAGCACTACATTTCGAAAGCTTCTATTCTCTTCTTGTCCAAACTATTTATCGTCCATGTTTCACTTCCATACATAGCTACACTCCATACAAATACTTTCAGAAACGACTTCCTGACACTTAAATCTATATTCGATGTTAACAAATTTCTCTTCTTCAGAAAAGCTTTCCTTGCCATTGCCTTTCTACATTTTATATCCTCTCTACTTCGACCATCATCAGTTATTTTGCTCCCCAAACAGCAAAACTCCTTTACTACTTTGGCAACGGCCTTGCCGCAGTGGGTACACCGGTCCGCGTCAGATCACCGAAGTTAAGCACTGTCGTGCTGTTGCCATTTTTCGGGGTGCACTCAGCCTCGTGATGCCAATTGAGGAGCTACTCGACCGTATAGTAGCGGCTCTGGTCAAAGAAAACCATCATAACGACCGGGAGAGCGGTATGCTGACCACACGCCCCCTCTATCCGCATCCTCATCAGAGGATGATACGGCGGTCGGATGGTCCCGATGGGCCAATTGTGGCCTGAAGACGGAGTGCTTTACTACTTTAAGTGTCTCATTTCCTAATCTAATTCCCTCAGCATCACCCGACTTAATTCGACTACATTCCATTATCCTCGTTTTGCTTTTGTTGATGTTCATCTTATATCCTCCTTTCAAGACACTGTCCATTCCGTTCAACTGCTCTTCCAAGTCCTTCGCAGTCTCTGACAGAATTACAATGTCATCGGCGAACCTCAACGTTTTTATTTCTTCTCCATGGATTTTAATACCTACTCCGAATTTTTCTTTTGTTTCCTTTTCTGCTTGCTCAATATACAGATTGAATAACATCGGGGACAGGCTACAACCCTGTCTCACTCCCTTCCCAACCGATGCTTCCCTTTCATGCCCCTCGACTCTTATAACTGCCATCTGGTTTCTGTACAAATTGTAAATAGCCTTTCGCTCCCTGTATTTTACCCCTGCCACCCTCAGAATTTGAAAGAGAATATTCCAGTCAACATTGTCAAAAGCTTTCTCTAAGTCTACAAATGTTAGAAATGTAGGTTTGCCTTTCCTTAATCTAGCTTCTAAGATAAGCCGTAGGGTCAGTATTGCCTCACGTGTTCCAACATTACTGCGGAATCCAAACTGATCTTCGCCGAGGTCGGCTTCTACCAGTTTTTCCATTCGTCTGTAAAGAATTCGCGTTAGTATTTTGCAACTGTGACTTATTAAACTGATAGTTCGGTAATTTTCACATCTGTCAACACCTGCTTTCTTTGGGATTGGAATTATATTCTTCTTGAAGTCTGAGGGTATTTCACCTGTCTCATACATCTTGCTCACCAGATGGTAGAGTTTTGTCAGGACTGGCTCTCCCAAGGCCGTCAGTAGTTCCAATGGAATGTTGTCTACTCCCGGGGCCTTGTTTCGACTCAGGTCTTTCAGTGCTCTGTCAAACTCTTCACGCAGTATCATATCTCCCATTTCATCTTCATCTACGTCCTCTTTCATTTCGATAATACTGTCCTCAAGTACATCGCCCTTGTATAGACCCTCTATATACTCCTTCCACCTTTCTGCCTTCCCTTCTTTGCTTAGAACTGGGTTTCCATCTGAGCTCTTGATATTCATACAAGTGGCTTTCTTTTCTCCAAAGGTCTCTTTAATTTTCCTGTAGGCAGTATCTATCTTACCCCTAGTGAGATAAGCCTCTACATCCTTACATTTGTCCTCTAGCCATCCCTGCTTAGCCATCTTCCACTTCCTGTCGATCTCATTTTTGAGACGTTTGTATTCCCTTTTGCCTGCTTCATTTACTGCGTTTTTATATTTTCTCCTTTCATCAATTAAATTCAATATTTCTTCTGTTACCCAAGGATTTCTACTAGCCCTCGTCTTTTTACCTACTTGATCCTCTGCTGCCTTCATTACTTCATCCCTCAGAGCTACCCATTCTTCTTCTACTGTATTTCTTTCCCCCATTCCTGTCAATTGTTCCCTTATGCTCTCCCTGAAACTCTGTACAACCTCTGGTTCTTTCAGTTTATCCAGGTCCCATCTCCTTAAATTCCCACCTTTTTGCAATTTCTTCAGTTTTAATCTACTGTTCATAACCAATAGATTGTGGTCAGAGTCCACATCTGCCCCTGGAAATGTCTTACAATTTAAACCTGGTTCCTAAATCTCTGTCTTACCATTATATAATCTATCTGATACCTTCTAGTATGACCGCTACGGTCGCAGGTTCGAATCCTGCCTCGGGCATGGATGTTTGTGATGTCCTTAGGTTAGTTAGGTTTAACTAGTTCTAAGTTCTAGGGGACTAATGACCTTAGCAGTTGAGTCCCATAGTGCTCAGAGCCATTTGAACCATTTGAACCTTCTAGTATCTCCAGGATTCTTCCATGTATACAACCTTCTTTTATGTAACTATTGTATTAAAATGATTGATAATTAAATTACATACTAACAAGAAACACTTGTTGCGATTTTATCTCGACTTTTTTTACGAAGAATCTACGGCGCGGATCCAAACTCCCTGTGCGCTGTGTCTCTGAAGTGAGCGCCGTAGCTCAGCACGGTATTTGCCTAGACAGCACCACAAAACAGCCTAAATTACAATTTCCAGTTAGACGTTGCGCCGATGTCTTGGATTAAATCCCAAATCTTTCCACAATGTCTTCTGGAATGAGAGTATGTGACACTAGTTACGGGGACGTTAAGCTCGGTGGTCCCTTTGGTGCAAAGACACATGTATGTACTGGCGTTCAGTAACTGCATGGAGACATATTTTCCCGTCGAATTTAATGTTCAAACTGTGACTTTGCTTCCACATCCGCTAATTCAAATATTTTAAAATGTTTTTTCCAACATGAACTTTGAAACCCCAGATTGATACCGGGAGCGGCGCAATCGAGGATGTGGACTGGTTGAACTTTAAGAAACGTAATTTGCATATCGCGATTTGGTAGTTGCTTGGTGCTACACGACTGATTTGAAAAACTCTGACTTCTTTTCTGAAAAAAAAACTGAAAAATAAAACTCGTATTACAATGAATAATGAAATACACATGTGCATAAGCGAACTGATAGTGAACATCACTTAAGTAAATCAAAATAAGTTACTATATTGTGAATTCACTGCAACGACGCTTACATGTCGAAAGCTGAAAACAGAGAGACAAGGGCGATCAGCCAGGCTTCCCGTAGCTGTTCTCTATAAAAGTTGAAGACTGCGATTTTTTATCACACAGATAATGCAAATATGAACATCGACTCTTTGGTTGAAAATCATTATGTAAATCAGGTTACCTTCCATTAGGAACGTGGGTGCACTCCACGACTGTGGTATGACTTTCAGATAATAGAGCACAGCAACCAGTTGTCCTTTTCATGCACGTTTTATTCGATAAACCTAGATTTCGTTTAGTACCTAATCGTTATCAAATGGTTCAAATGGCTCTGAGCACTATGGGACTTATCTTCTGAGGTCATCAGTCCCCTAGAACTTAAAACTACTTAAACCTAACTAACTTAAGGACATCACAAACATCCATGCCCGAGGCAGGATTCGAACCTGCGACCGGAGCAGTCGCGCGGCTCCAGACTGTAGCGCCTAGAACCGCTCGGCCACTCCGGCCGGCTAATCATTATCAATGCATTCCGCTATTGCCGAACATTGTATTTGATGTGAAAATCCAATGGAAAGTGATGAAACTATGATTCTGACTACTGCACCATCATTTTGGGACTACATTATTGAAGAATCCCTGTAAAAACGCCTGGCAGAAAAGCTGATGAACCTTGGTAGCGGCTACGAGTTGGACAGTGCAGTGCGCTGCCGGCGGTAAGTGGAGTCCGCCTCTCAGCAAAACTTTGACGCATGCGTTGAAATCTCGCGGCGCGCTACATACGTACCGCGGAACGGAGCAAACTGCGTCTCCCGAGATATTCCTCTCCTTCCAATCATAATAAAATCGGTCCGACACATCATCCTTCCATTTTATTCAACCCCCTTCATCCACTTTGCTGACTTCTAGTTGCTACCTGCGCTTCTGTTCAAATGTTCAAGCGTTCAATATGAATTCCTAAGGGACCAAACCGCTGAGGACGTCGGTGCCTAGACTTAAACACTAGTTAAACTAACTTAAACTATCTTATGCTAAGAACAGCACACACACCCATGCCCGAAGGAGGATTCGAACATCCGGCGGGAGGGGCCGCGCGATCCATGCGTGGCGCCCCAGACCGAGCGGCCACTCCGTACGGCCCTGCGGTTCTACAAGTCTCTATAAACATACTCATCATTGCACTTTCATCCTCTCTCACTTATCATCGCCGTTACACCATGGCACGATTCATATTTTAACTGTAATATAAACTCATCGGACGAGTTTTAAAAACGATCAATATTTTCGGTCTCTGTGTATTTCACCAAATCCACGTTTATTGTCAGTTCTTTTTATGTAAAAGTCGTAACTGTCGTCCACCTATTTGTTTTTTACAAAACCATCTATTATTGCCAACCTTTGTATATTTTAACCGTTTTTATATACGGTTTATGTAACCTTTGGCTGAAGAGCCGTTTTTATGCGCTGCCAGTCCGCCCCTCCCCCGTCTGGGAAATTGAAAAAACAATAAACAAAAAAAAGTGTTCTTCAGTCTTCGATGGCTCACTTGAAGACGACTGGCGTCTGCCGAGTTGAATTATCGTGGGACGAATTAAACGACGACCGGCTGGAAGTGCGGAATTTGGCTCTACACCTCTCCTCTGTTCATCGGGAAAATATAAAGTATACACTGGAGAGCCAAAGAAACTGGCACACCTGCCTAATATCGTCTAGGGACCTCGCGAGCAAGCAGAAGTGCCGCAACACGACGCGGCATGGACTAGAATAATGTCTGAAGTAGTGCTGGAAGGAACTGACACAGTGAATAGTGCAGGGCTCTCCGTAGATCCGTAACACTACCTCCTCTGAACAGTATGTTGCAAGGCATCCCAGATATGTTCAGTAATGTCCATGTCTGGGGAGTTTGGTGGCCAGCGGAAGTAAACTCAGAAGAGTGTTCCTGGGGCCACTCTGTAGCAATTCTGGACGTGTGGAGTGTCGCATTGTCCTGCGAATTGTCCAAGTTCATTGCAATGCACAGTGGACATGAATGGATGCAGGTGATCAGACAGGATGCTTACATACGTCTCACCTGTCAGATTCGTATGTAGAAGTATGAAGGGTCCCTTGTCACTCCAACTGCACACGCCACACACCATTATAGAGCCCCCACCAGCTTAAACAGTTCCCTGCTGACATGCACGATCCATGGATTCATGAGGTTGTCTCCATACCCGTACACGTCTGTCCGCTAGATACAATTTGAAACAAGACTCGTCCGACCAGGCAACATGTTTCCAGTCATCAACAGTCCAATGTCGGTGTTGACGGGCCCAGGTGAGGCGTAAAGCTTTGTGTCGTGCAATCATCAAGGGTACACGAGTGGGCCTTCGGCTCCGACAGCCCATATGGTTCGTACGCTGACTCTTGTTGAGGGGTCTAGCATTGAAATCTGCAGCAATTTGCGGAAGGGTTCCACTTCTATCACGTTGAAAGATTCTCTTCAATCGTCGATGATCCCGTTCTTGCAGGATCTTTTTCCAGCCGCAGCGATGTCGGAGATTTGATATTTTACCGGATTCTTGATATTCACGGTACATTCATGAAATGGTCGCACGGAAAAATCCGCACTTCGTCGCTGCCTCAGAGATGCTATGTCCCATTGCTCATGCGCCGACTATAACACCACGTTCAAACTAACTTAAATCTTGATAACCTGCCATTGTAGCAGCAGTAACCGATCTGACAACTGCGCCAGACACTTGTCTTATAGCCGGCCGTTGTGGCTGAGCGATTCTAGGCGCTGCAGTCTGGAACCGCGCGACTACTACGGTCGCAGGTTCGAATCCTGCCTCGGGCATGGATGTGTGTGATGTCCTTAGGTTAGTTAGGTTTAAGTAGTTCTAAGTTCTAGGGGACTGATGACCTCAGAAGTTAAGTTGGTTGGTTGGTTGTTTGTGGGGATTAAAGGGACCAGACTGCTACCGTTATCGGTCCCTCAGAAGTTAAGTCCCATAGTGCTCAGAGCCATCTGAACCATTTCAACTTGTTTTATAGGCATTCTGCCTGTTAACATATCTCTCTATGTGAATACGCATACCCATGCCAGTTTCTCTGACGTTTTACTGTAGTTCTTTCTTTCACCGGCAGCTGCACCGCAATGGCGTCCATTAGCGCCTTTGACTATCCTGATCTCCACCTCGTGACCCTGAAACACCGACGAGTTCGTTCCCTTTCACTTGTTATACTCTGCTTTCCTCCCTGCTTTTCTTCCCCGATCATCACAATTCACTTCTTGACTTCGACGTGTCCTTGAGATGCTCATTTCGTTTTGCAACGTCAGCGATACCAGCAATTATAAGTGTATGATGACTGTGTGCCGGTCTACCTCGGAAGGCACGACTCTCGTGCATCAGCAGCTGCGATGAGGTGCAGCCGTACAGTACAGCACAGTACTGTACAGCACGGCCGGCTGGTGGCCCTGAGCGGCGTAACACGGGAGCGGTCGTCGGACGGCCTTGCGGCAGGAGGAACGTGTCTGGCAGGCAGCCGCCGTGTGCCTCGAAAGGGCCGCAGCACCGAGCGTGCTGCTAAATAGGGAGCAGGGAGCGCGGGCAAGAAGCGGCTTCCGTGTTGGGAGAGGCAGCCGGCGGCTCCGGCTGTGGGAACGCGACCCAGCCCACTGCCGGTACGGTCCAGCCGCCGAGTGCCCGACTGGTGGAGCCACCAGCGCCGTGGACGTTGCCTTGCCCTCTTAACCTTCAAGTGGCGTCATACGATTTTGTAACGTAACAGTCATCACGGTGTCTCTCAGACAACTGAACTTTACAATTGAACTATAGGATGTTGTTTTAACTTCTTAGATGTTTACTGATCTCAACTGGCTACAACATGTTTTTTTCAAATATATCCAAGTGAATCCACAGCAGACTATTAATAATGTAGAAGAAAATGCCCAAAATACCTATCTAATGGTACGAAAAAGTGGACAATCTTACTTTTATCAAAAATCTAAAAATAGAACTCTTCACTGTTATTCCTATCCTATGCTATGCCTGCCTTTTAAAACAACCGAGAATCGGAAACAAGCAAAATTACTCGAAAATTTCAAGGATAAATTCACGTTCTCATGAAAAATTTCATACACTACTGCCCATTAAAATTGCTACACCACGAAGATGACGTGCTACAGACGCGAAATTTAACCGACAGTAAGAAGATGCTGTTTTATGCAAATGATTAGCTTTTCAGAGCATTCACACAAGGTTGGCGCCGGTGTTGACACCTACAACATGCTGACATGAGGAAAGTTTCCAACCGATTTCTCATACACAAACAGCAGTTGACCGGCGTTGACTGGTGAAACGTTGTTGTGATGCCTCGTGTAAGGAAGAGAAATGCGTACCATTACGTTTCCGACTTTGATGAAGGTCGGATGGTAGCCTATCGCGATTGCGGTTTACCGTATTGCGACATTGCTCCTCGCGTTGGTTGAGATCCAATGACTGTTAACAGAATATGGAATCGGTGGTTTCAGGAGGGTAAAACGGAACGCCGTGCTCGATCCAAACGGCCTCTTATTACTGGCAGTCGAGATGACAGGCATCTTATCCGCATGGCTGTAACGGATCGTGCAGCCACGTCTCGACCCCTGAGTCAACAGATGGGGACGTTTGAAAAATAGCAACCATCTGCACGAACTTCGACGACGTTTCCAGCAGCATGGACTATCAGCTCGGAGACCATGGCTGCGGTTACCCTTGACGCTGCATCACAGACAGGAGCGCCTGCGATGGTGTACTGAACGATGAATGGCAAAACCTCATTTTTTCGGATGAATCCAGGTTCTCTTTACAGCATCATGATGGTCGCATCCGTGTTTGGCGACATCGCGGTGAACGCACATTGGAAGCGTATATTCGTCATCGCCACTCTGGCGTATCACCCGGCATGATGGTATTGGGTGCCATTGGTTACACGTCTCGGTCACCTCTTGTTCGCATTGACGGCACTTTGAACAGTGGACGTTACATTTCAGATGAGTTACGACCCGTGGCTCTACCCTTCATTCGATCCCTGCGATACCCTACATATCAGCAGGATAATGCACGACCGCATGTTGCAGGTCCTTTACGGGCCTTTCTGGATACTGAAAATGTTTGACTGCTGCCCTGGCCAGCACATTCTACAAATCTCTCACCAATTAAAAACGTCTGATCAATGGTGGCCGAGCAACTGGCTCATCACAGTCCGCCAGTCACTACTCTTGATGAACTGTGGTATGGTGTTGAAGCTGCATGGTCAGCTGTACCTGTACACGCCATCCAAGCTCTGTTTGACTCAATGCCCAGGCGTACCAAGGCCGTTTTTACGGCCAGAGGAGGTTGTTCTGGGTACTGACTTCTCAGGATCTATGCACCCAAACTGCGTGAAAATGTAATCACATGCCAGTTCTAGTATAATATATTTGTCCAATGAATACCCGTTTATCATCTGCTTTTCTTCTTGGTGTAGCAATTTTAATGGCCAGTAGTGTAGTTTTAGAAGTCAGAATGTAGGCATTATATACTGAGGTGACAAGTCATGGGATAGCAATATGCACATACGCAGATGGCGATGGTATCGTGTACACGAAGTATAAAAAGGCAGTGCATTGGCGGAGCTTTCATTCGTACTCAGGGGATTACGTGAAAAGGGTTGTGTGGTGATTATGGCCGCACGACGGGAATTGCCAGACTCTGAACGTGGAATGGTAGCTGGAGCTAGATGTATGAGACACTCTATGTCGGAAATCATTAGGGAATTGAATATTTCGTGATTCACAATGTCAAGAGTGTGCCGAGAATACCAATTTTAAGGCATTACCTCTCACCGCGGACAACGCAGTAGCCGACGGCCTTCACTTAATGACGGAGAAATGGTTCAAATGGCTCTGAGCACTATGGGACTTAACATCTGAGATCACCAGTCCCCTAGAACTTACAACTACTTAAACCTAACTAATCTAAAGGCATCACATACATCCATGCCCGAGGCAGGATTCGAACCTGCGACCGTAGCGGCCGCGGGGTTCCAGACTGAAGCGCCTAGAACCACTCGGTCACAAATGGCGACAACGACAGAGAACGGCGGCGTTTGCGTAGAATTGTCAGTGCTAACAGACAAGCAACACTGCATGAAATAAGCGCAGAAATCGGTGTGGGGCGTACGGCGAATGTATTCGTTACGTCAATGCGGCTAAATTTGGTGTTAATGGGCTATGGCAGCAGACGTGCGATGTGAGTGCCTTTGTTAACATCACGACATCGCCTGCAGCGCCTCTCCTGCGCTCGTGACCATATCGGTTGGACCCTACACGACTGGGAAACCGTGGTCTGGTCAGACGAGTCCCGATTTCAGTTGGTAAGAGCTGTTGGTAGGGTTCGTGTGTGCTA
The DNA here is from genome assembly GCF_021461395.2 of Schistocerca americana. Classification (NCBI taxonomy): domain Eukaryota; kingdom Metazoa; phylum Arthropoda; class Insecta; order Orthoptera; family Acrididae; genus Schistocerca; species Schistocerca americana. Next base: position 673,192,969 of record NC_060120.1, on the reverse strand, counting down.
CAGACCCTGACGCGCTGCCATGGCCCCAAGCTGTCAATAAGGCACTGTGCAATCTGGTGGTGGCTCCATAATGGTGTCGGCTGTGTTTACATGGAATCGACTGGGTCTTCTGGTCCAACTGAATCGATCATTGACTGGAAGCAGTTTTGTTCGACTACTTGGAGACCACTTGCAGCCGTTCGTGGACTTCGTGTTCCCAAATAACGATGGAACTTTTATGGATGACAATCCGCCATGTCACTGCGCCACAGCTGCTCTCGATTGGTTTTAAGAACATTCTGGATAATTCGAGAGAAAGACCTGGCCACCCAAATGGCCCGACATGAATCGTCTGGTACCGCGCGCCGCGGAATTTGAATCCCCACCAGACGTCATGGACGTCGAAGACCCCTAGAGGTCTCTGCGCCATCGCGCCGTAAGCTGTGGCGGCGCGCGCCTCCTGGCCCGCATTTAGTGTGAGGGCGACACAGTGGAACACGTGGCTCCAGCGGCCAATAGCGGCGCCCCCGATAATTTAGGCGCCTGCCTCTCGCTCAGCCAGCGTGACTAATCGTTGCGTGAGTCTTGACATATCGACTCGACAACAGACACCGTGTTTGCCGTTCTTTGTTTTCAATACTAGTGGACGTCTTGGATTCGTTTGGTTGTCTCTGTCACTCCGTTGCGCCTTGCGTGTTGTTGCCGTAAGGTCTCTCTCCATCGTCCGTCGTTGCTTCGTGTCCGTCCGTTCCGTTCGTTTGTTGGTTCGCTGGCCGCCCTCCGTTTGGTCCCGCCGCGCTTTCTCGGCCGTCCCGGTCGCGGTTACAACAGGTTACAACAAGTCCCATCGAACATTTATGGGACATAATACAGACGTCAGTTCGAGCGCAAAATCCTACACTTCCGCAATTATGGACGGCTATAGAGGCAGCAAGACTCAATATTTCTGCAGGGAACTTCAGACAACTTCTTGAGTCTACGCCACGTCGAGCTGCTGCAATACCCCGTGAAGTCCTACACGGTATTAGGAGGTATCCAATGTGTTTTTGCCGGCCGCGGTGGCCGAGCGGTTCTAGGCGCTTCAGTCTGGAACTGCGCGACTCCTACGGTCGCAGGTTCGAATCCTGCCTCGGGCATGGATGTGTGTGATGTTCTTAGGTTAGTTAGGTTTAAGTAGTTCTAAGTTCTAGGGGACTGATGACCTCAGATGTTAAGTCCCATAGTGCTCAGAGCCAATGAGTTTTGTTACCTCAGTGTACAAACCTGCGTCCTGGTGTCTACCAGACGTACAACCCTTAATGCATACTTCGCCGGTTTTCCTGGCAGGTACATCCGAAATATACATCGACCGCGTAGAAGCACAAGAATTTCGTCTTCACAAATAGTACAGCCTGGAGACTGACACTGTTGACAGTTCCCAATAAATATGTTAAAAATGTTCGACACTGCGACAGTCGAATCTTCTTTCCTTTTTCATTTCATGTACCTAATTTTTTCCTTTCTTCCCTGTTGTCTGGGTTCCCAAATCGAAGAGTTCTTAATACGAACAAAAACTTTTTCTCAAAGTCATTGTGAAAAATGTTATGTCCGCTTCTCTTCATTGAGAAAAGTTTATCTATGGATTTGCCACATTTGGAGACTGCTGCGAAGCCTATAAAAGCTTTCAGCTCAAGAACATGAAATATCGCGCACAGAAGACATGATAATTCTTTCATTTTACCGATTTTCCTGTCTGACCACTGCAAAATCTCACTTAAAATCTCTTGAGTAGAAAGTAGGTCCCACACTTGTTCAACATCTGGCTTCTTACCGAAGGCATTAGCCTAACTCGAGAACCAGAAATCTATAACAAAATTTTATGTTGTCTTGGTCTCTCACGAGTTGGTACTTACACTTTTCTCCATTTGAAGCAGTTTCCTCGACCACAAAAGTAAGAATGACTTTTCTCCATAGATCACCGAGTTGTGTGTCCTTTGTTCCGTTATCATCATCATCATCATCATCATCATGCACTCCCCGCTTTCAATTCGTTTCGCCGTCAGTTTCTGTCCCGTAATCTGGATCAATATCACTATCTCCGAAAACTTCATTCGTCATATCTTCCAAAAATTGTCCTATGTTTGGTTCACTTACCCCCAGAAATCATTGAAAATAACCAATCCGTTCAGGCTGCTTTGAAAGGTCAGATGGATCTGGCAAGGTTACATATTGTGCGAGTTAATTACGAGGCACTGTCGGTAATAAGCATAACATATTACACCCTAATTATCGCAACAAACACGAAACTTTGATAAACACGTCCGTCGAAAAATAATCACGCAAGTGATATCTTACGTCTGTCAGACGTCGCGGCAGCTTATCTTGGTTTCACAAAAAAATTAAATGGTGCGAACGGCAGTCCACGTTCACAGCAAGGATCCAGCGCTCCAAATGAAAGGTACACAAAGGGTAAAGTGAAACTACCTCGAAAAGGAAGACTATAATGCCAGTTAAGTGTTAATCTATCGCAGTTCATCAAACGCCTTCAGAAATATATCCCATTTTACGCGAGGTCTGAAACAGCAGCATTGTAAACAGGTACTATACTCTCATTAGCAGCTGAACCACACACACTCACCTGGAAATGTGTAGCACTCGCTTTCGCCTTGATGGCGAGAGAAGCGCGTCACGTGTGTGGGTACAGTACAGTTTCTTTCTTTGCAAGCGGTGTTCAGGTGTTCAGCATTGCCTAGGGCTAGACAGTAGTAATCAAAGTGTCCTCTGAGATAGATTCAATCCAGCCAATAAAAATCGTCAGAAATGGTGGCCGAAGACTTACTGTATAAGGAGTCACCCTCGATATGCCAACGGCCTTGTAAAAGAAGGCGGAGAAGCAGACAGTGGCTTGGGGCACCCTACTGTCCTTGAAATACGACGCCGCCCCTAAAAGGTGGACGAATTAGCAATGATCAACGACACGACATTAAATGTACATAACGCGTACTGGACTGTTACTGAAAAAATGTGATAAAGATCTCGCTGTTGCTGAAAGATTCCGAATTACTCCCTCAGTGGGGCTCTGGATGGAGATTGCCAAGGGGGAGGTGACAGTGAGAAAAACAATCAATAACCAACGGAAGGGTAACATCTAGAAATCGGAATCTCGAAAGTCTGAATGCGGCAGAAGAGCTACAAAACCTGAAAAGGGAAAAGCAAAGGCTTAGTCTAGGTATAGTGACGGATAATGATTTCTTGCCAGACGAATAACAACAGCAGAAAATGAGGTAGAATCGATAATAAACCAGCTACTAATAATTGTAGCGCAGTTTTGGCCAGTGGGTTGCGCGAGGGATCGTTTATTTTATAAACCATTAACAGAATGTTAGGCAATTAATAATAAACCATGAGACCCATGCAAAACTTCCGCACTTTTACAGTTTTAAATAATGACAGTGTTTGGAACAAGTGGGAATGAAGAGAGAACCTATTTGAAAATGAACTGAACGAGGCGAAATAATCATGAACTTACGATACATCCTTGTGTATATATTTCAATGTGACAAAAAGTGTGTTTTGCACTTGGAATGTTTGTCGCAGTTTTGTAGTAAGATAATATGAAAAGGGAGCCTCCTATTCGTGATGAATAAGTTCACTTAGTAAAATTTAGGTATGAAGCTGGGCATTCATGACGCTCTTTTGCCTCTTTTATGTTAAAATTTAGTTTTAGCGCAGCATCAGTATTCAATGTTAGGAGCCGGTTAAAATTCGTGTACAATATTATTACTTGTTGAGAAAACCGGATTTTGACTTCAGAAATGATATATTAATAACAAATCAGAGCTAATGATTCGTAACAACAGGCATATCACTAATATATATGTTTCATCCCCTCTGCCACACAAGCGGCTACCAACAACGAACAACAAAATAGAATGCACAGTATCCACACTCCCTCCGAAAAGTATTTTGCATTGTGTCAGTTACACAACAACAGAACAATAAATGAATAAAATCCCTAAAGAATGCACCCTTATTACTAAGGACGCCCATTGGCAACTTACTACTACTACATACAACAGGACTAGCAAGGATATCTAGTCTACGAACAACAGCAGTAACATAAAGTTCAGAATAGCTATAGCTATGTTCAGTACTAGCATCCGCCTTGAATGCGATTTCAGACAGAATGCAAGACTCTCTCCTTTACAATGATAGAACACACTCTCAGTGTGAAGATATGACAGTATACCGACAGCACCATTTTGTTCCCCTACGGCAACGCATTGTCATATTAAAAGTTGTACCGAACATTCCGTATTCAGATACATACACCAACCACTGGCTATCTCCACTGAACACAATACCTGCTGTGCAATAATCTCAATCCTGACAACTTCTCAGCTACCCAGAAAACACTGCGGCCAATGAAGAATACTCCTAGTGCTCCATATTTTACAGCAGTAACAAAACAACTCTTCTTTGTATGTGGGTGCGGTTGCCATCTTCTTTGGCCACCGGATCGACACAGGTCCACCCTCTTGGTAGGCGATGTCCACGACAGCTCAGCCACACGCCGTGTTAAATGTTGACTGCACAGACCTTCCGTCTCCTTGGCACATCACGTTCCAGCTGACTCCATGTCTGTTACTGCCCACCGGTCAGCTGTAGCCCACTCAAACTGCTGCTTGGGGTGACAACTAGGATCTGCCACATTAACCCAAAACAAGTCGGGAAAGCGCACCATAGAAGGGCCAACGCCAACCGATTACTCGAGCCGCTAGCCAGCACAGCTTCCCACGGAGGCTGAAGCTGCAGTCGTGACACGTTCTCGTCTCGCTGACGGACACCTCGAGGTCCAGCTCGCTTCCTCTGACAACCTCGGCTGCCCCCGCAATGTCTGACCGCCAGTGACGCGTCCTCAGATTGGCGTACAGGAGATGTTGACAGCTCCAATGTGACACGCAGCCCCAGTTAGACTGGGAACGACGCTGCTGCAGCACGAAACGCCGGCAACCGCGCCTGCTGGCCGAACCATGAGTGCCGGAGCAGCACTGTCGCGGCCGGCAGGGTAGCATTCATCTCACGCTAGGTGAGGAGAGCCCTACGTCATAGTGACGTAGCGCTACGTCGTCGCGACGTAAATAAACCTAAATCGAATTCTTGAGTACGTATATCGATCTTTGCAGTTGTACCACAGAGGTTGCACGGTAAAGTGAAAGCTAAATGTAAATACATGTGTAGAAACGAAGTTGAAGCAGTTGCGTGGTATGTTCAGCCCAGTTGAACTGCTTATTAAGCTGTAATCTCAACAACTTTGGATGATAAAGTGTGTTTCTTGATTTAATGAATGTCTGAACGAAAGAACCATAACAATAACGAAAGTAAAAAAAAGCGAGTAGTCATTTTTTTTAAAAAAATCCGATTAATTGCGCATAAATCATGTGGACAGAAACGTGAAATAGGGAGAAATTAAACTGTTTCGTATTTTTATAAAAGCCAATCGATTCTACATAATTTTTCTTGGCAGAAACGTTATACCGAGAAATTAATGTGGTTCCAAAGATAATTCCGAATGTTGCTGGAATTTTAATTTTGACTTCATGTTGCAGATCCACTCAGAATATTTTGCTCTTCAGAAGTAAATTATTGCTGATGATTATGATGTATAATGTAAACTGTTTGTAACACATGTCATTATTTTTCTTTATACGCTGTATACTGTGAAAAAACAATGATATTTCGCCTATAAGTGTAACTCATATTTTAATATTTAAGCAGTGTCAACTATAAAAAAAGTATGTTTCCTAATAGTTGCCAAATGATGTAGAACACCGACTGTCACAATGGATGAGCTACTTGACAAAAGAACCTCAACAGCCCACAGTTTTTAGCAGCACGAAGTGATGTTTCATATGCTATAGTGGAATACTGTGTTTGTTTATTCTCTCAATAGACATGATATAAATTTTGGGAGTGTTTGGAATAATTAATTACTATAGCTCTTTCCATATTGCCTAAGAGTCATACAAAAAGTAGCTGAAAATGGCAACAGCACTCATTGCTTTCACTCGCTTAAAATGCTGGTAAATGTGACTTGCATGTCATTGTTTCTTCACAGTATGCAACGTATGAAGAAAAATAATGACATGTGTTATATCAGGTCTGTACATTATAATCATCATCAATAATTTATTTCTGAAGAGCAAAAGTTTCTGTGTTTAGCTTCAGCATGAAGGCAAAATTAAAATTCCAGCAACATTCGGAGTTATCTCTGGAACCACATTAATTTCTCAGTTTAACGTTTCTGCCCCGAAGAATTATTTACAATCCATTGGCTTTCATAAAAATACGAAAAACTTTAATTTCTCTCTATTTCGCATTTCTGTCCACATGATTTATGCACAATTAATAGCTTGTTTTTAAAAAATGACTAGACGCTATTTCGTTACTGTGATCGTTCCTTCGTTCAGACATTCATTACATCAAGAAACATACAATAACATCCAAAATTGTTGAGATTCCAGCTTAACAAGTAATTCAACTGGGATGAGGATAGCACACAACTGCTGTATTGCTGTAACTTCGTTTCCACACATGTACTTACATTTAGCTTTCACGTTTCTATGCAACCTCTGTGGTACAACTACAAAGATCGATATACGTACGCATGAATTCGATTTAGGTATATTTACGTCACGATGACGTAGCGTTACGTCACTATGACGCAGGGCTCTCCTCACCTAGCGTGAATGAATGCTACCCCGGCCGGCAGGGCAGGATGGAAGCAACATGCCGCGAATTTGAAATTTCTGGCACACAGCAATAGGTCATGTATTTCAGCTAACAATAGCGGATACATGTATTTCAGCTAACAATAGCGAATACACTGTTCAGAAGTAACAAGAGAAGGAACTAAACTGGGAAAAGTCCCAGAGGCAGGGGTAGATTCCAGCTGGATTACATCATGGTCAGACAGAGATTCTAAAATCAGATATTGTATTGTACGATTCAGATTCAGAAGCACAGTAGCTCAGGCAAATAGCCTATTTCAGGCCCAAAACAATCTAATAGTGTCACACATCAGCCTTAATTTGAGGAAGCGAATTTTGCTCCAATGGCAGACGGGAGGGATCATCTCTTGTGGTTTATGAGGTTGCATCAGCGTTTAGCAACGCACACCGCGACTCAAAAGCCAAGCCGCCTTTTCCTCTGTGCTTCGAGTATCCCAAGGCAATGTTCCTGCCACCCTGTTAATTTTTGGGTACTTCAGTTACCAGCAACAGCGAAGAAGTGGCTGTGGATATTGTGGCTGCTCACCGGTTGTTTATGTCCATCAATTAACTGGCCAGTTATTTTGCTGCACATTGAATCGTCTGTCCTGTTACAATCCATAACCGCTGACATCAGTCATCAACGTTGCCCACAGTAGCTGACTGTTCGTGGAGGTGGCGACTTTCCCCCAAATGGCATACTCACCGCATGTGAAAGGCCTAGTGCATGCACGAATTTGAACACCAAATCCGCTGTTTTGGCAGTGAACAGATGCCTTGTTTCGTCCATTTTGCGCGCACTGGGTTCGATTGTCAAATCACTGGGCGCTACAGGTGACTCATGACATACCAGTGATTGATGCCTCAAACTATTCCATTCGACATGGCGTCAATAGTGCTCTTGCGCCAACGTAGTAAGTGTATCGCCTTTCATTGCTGATGATTCTACGACCTTTCTTATTTATCATAGTGATGATTGGACTCGACATTCTCGTGACTTTTGAGCAGTGAGTTTATACATTTATATAGCCATGGGCTTTGGCCTCCGTTCCTTTGTGATGATGTTATTCCCGTAACGAGAAAACCCCCACAAGTGTAAGACATATGTCCTGACATTTGTCTTACACTTGCGGGGGTTTTCTCGTTACGGGAAGCCTGATAGGGAAGGCGAATGGTCTACATCGGTTCATTGGAAGAATTTTGTCAGTCTGTTTCATGCGTAAAGGAAACCACATACAGGACTCCAGGGCGACCTCTTCTTGATTACTGCTCGAGCGTTTGGGATCCGCACCACGTCGGGTTAAAGGAAGACATCGAAGGATTTGAGAGGCAGGCTGCTAGATTTGTATCACTAGGTTCGAATAATTAAGGAGATTCTTCGGGAAATCAAATGGAAATTCCTGGACGGAAAGCGACCTTCTTTTCGAAGAACACTATTGAGAAAATTTAGAGAACCAGCATTTGAAGCCGACTGTGGAACGATTCTACTGCTGTCAACATCCATTTCGCTTAAGGATCACGAAGATAAGAAACGAGAAGTTGGCTCTGTTTGCGAGTGGAGCGGGAGGCGAAATGACTAATCTCTGAACATGGTACCCTTTGCCATGCATCGTACAGTGACTTGAGGAATTTGTATGTAGATGAACACCGACTGAGACTGAGGAATTGAGGTTAACGGTAAGGCAACTGTTCGCGGAACACAAGAATCCAGTTTTAAGTACCGCTCTTGCAAAAAAAACTTCATTTTTTATAACTTAGTGTGATTTGATGGATTATTGCGCTCTAGCCAACTATGAAGATTTTAATGAGTATTCCACGCAAATATTTGAAAATGGATTCACAGTGCCATCTCAGTGTGCCATCCACTGAATGCAGACTGCGTCTTTGTTTACGCACGAACCTCTGTCCGGCGTCAGAACTTTGAAAGGTGCCGAACAAACGTGAGTTTGCAGGATGCGGCTTCATCCCGTAGAGTGCCTCCTCGGTGGCTCGGACAGTAGTGGGCGTGTCTCGCTGCGGGCGCCACCCCCGCGCCACGGCGGCTTCCCTTTGTGGCGAGGCGGGCCGTTAAGAAGGACAGCGGTGGGAAGTGGGCTGCTTTGTGCCGGCAGCGCCGCCGGTAGATTAATGCGCTGATATCAGGCGCCGCGGACAGATTTAGGGCCGGCCGGTTGTTTGAAGAGCTGCTCATTTAGCCCGCGCCGGACGCGCCGTCACAGCAGCACGCCTCAGCAGGTGGCCGAACAAAGAACTGCACCACCCGCCCCGCTCAGGTAAACAAAGCTCTCACTCGGCGTCTTTCCCACACGTCTCCTGGAAGTACTGCATACGTTTTACTACAGTGGAACTTTTTTGTCCCTTGTCTCGAGATTGATTACCTTGAGATGGTAAACCCACCACACGAATGCTGCTCCACCCAAAAAAGTACATCAAATAAAATAAAAGAACAGAGAGTTAAGTCTAGGATACAGTTACGACAGTCAACTACCTGCATAATACGTTCAAAAACTCACTGCCAGAACATAAAGTCGAAAGTGCTTTAAACCTCCTACAGACGCGAAAATTTGTTAGAATTAGTTCACTGCATGCAAGAGACCATTCCTACCCATGCCACTGTATCTATAATGGCGTATTACTGACTTGTTGGCATTTTAATTAAATAAAACAAAAGCTGATAATGGCACGTTGGTTCTACGGAATTTTCAGGATATTTGGAAACAGCTCATGGCAATGACATCAGCCTCAAGGTCACAACGCTCCCTGTGCAACGGCATTCGACTTGGAGAAAGCTGCTTCGAATCCTACTACATCCACAGCTACATCTTTGTCGCACAAGCCACCTTAAGACTTGGCATCACTGTCTTTGCCCCTCGTTCATCCGCGAATACTGCATGGGAACCATTTTCGGAAAAGGCGTTTATAACAGTTTCACTCGATACAATTGACCCGCTCTAATCTTCTTGTCTATAGATTCCTTTTTCTTTCTTTCTTTTGCGTGTGCCGTTTATCCCGCGGATACGCAGGGTCGGCATGGTTAATCGGATGTGGCAATGTCAGTTGAAGGGGTGGCCAGATGCCCTTCCTGCCGCCACCCCATACCCCCTGGGAAGGAATTAGTGTACCCCAACTATCTGCGACTAGTGGAATTCATGGAATAGTGCGAAAGTGTTCAGATGTCTGCGAGCCGTGTAACTGAGGCGGGACGTGGGGACCAGCCCGGTATTCACCTAGGGGGATGTGGAAAACCGCATAAAAAACACATCCAAGCTGGCCGGCACACCGGCCCTCGTCTTTAATCCGCTGGACGGATTCGATCCGGGGCCGGCGCGCCTACCCGAGTCGAGGAAGCAGCGCGTTAGCACGCTCGGCTAAGCTGGCGGGTAATCTTCTTGTCTATAGATGGTAGGTTGAAATCTCTGCCTAATCCTACAACATGACTAGAAAATGTACGCGTGATACTCTCCAAGTCTCTCCTCAACCGTTCCGCCATCAGTGCTCCTGGCGCAGGGAGTCTTGTAAAAACATCCAATCTTCAACCAAATTATTTCCCACTCGGAATTATCGTATTTCTTACGGCTGTAACCATGTCACCGCCACCGGCATTCAACCTGTCTTAGCGATATGCATTCAGATCGAAATTTAGAACTTCATTGTTATTGACATCTGGTTTCTGTCAGCTTTCTGACCCTAGGACTATGTGGGCGCTGTTACACTTCATAAGCAAGTCTAGTTCCCGATCTTTTAAGAAGACGCTCCTGTAGTTAACAACTGCATTAACATTTTCTTTCTCCGATCTACTACGGCGAATGTTACGTTGTTTAATTGAATCTGCCCGAAATCGGAATGCATCCTCCGGAGGGTTTTTCTATCCACTCCGCCACAACCGTCAGGCTGCTTGCGGAGTAGATGTAGAACAACTTTCGACAAACCTCCTACCAGCTCCAAGCTCTCTGATTTTCCCGTCGTCATTTCTCGAGAATAGGGAGAGGAACCCTTATGTTGCCTGACTCTTCTTCGGAATTTCAACGGGATAAACTTCTCCGCGATACACCAAACCACTGGAATCGTTTAACATGTCCGTAAGGTTCTCGTGCCATCGAAACCATCCCGTGACGAAACGCGACGATTTTCGTTGGATCTTCTCTATATTATCTCTTAGACCAACTTGGTCCCAGACTGATGAGCAATTCTTAAGAATCAATCTTATAAATGTTTTCGTGCTGGGAAATAAATTTTCACTGGTAACATTTTCCCAGTACGAGGGAGACAAGTGGCGGCGTAAAGATCCTGTTTACCAGAGTATACATCCATACGTTGGATTAAATTCTAACCCTGTCCCCCCCACCCCCCATCCCACCCCACAATGCCTCCTGGAGTGCAGAAATAAGACGTTGTTGATAATAATCTTTCCATCGAATGGGCGAAGTAACTCCTTTAGTATAAATCTTATGGACTCTCTGCCGGCATTGGGTATCCTCCTCTCCTCTCTCAACGTTAACAATAGCACAAACAGAGCACTTCAAGTGCATATGTGCTTATCCCAGCCACCTGCACTGAACATGTAAGTGACAGCTCTCTCAATTCACATAGAAAATTTGCCATTGTGCGCGAACAAAAAAATACTTTTCCATTACATGGCTTATCCTGCCCTTAGGGGTCTCCCAGGCAATCATACCCTACGAACCTTACTTTGACGGCAACAGAAAAAGTGATCCTGCTTCATAACTGAGCAGACTGTCGAATATCCTAGTACAATCTATAAGCTAAGCAGAATACTCACTCAAATTCCGAACTAGTCTCTGAAGGCCCAACGGTACCGACCGACCGCCATGTCATCCTCAGGCGATAGGCGTCACTGAATGCGGATATTGACGGGCATGTGATCTGCACACCGCTCTCCCGGCCGTTGTCAGCTCTCGTGGCCGGAGGCGCTACTTCTCCATCACGTATCTCGTCAATTGGCCTCACAGGGGCTGAGTGCATCCCGCCAACCAACAGCGCTCGACAGTCCCGGGCACTCACCCATCCAAGTTCTAGCCAAGCCCGACAGCGCTGAACTTCGATGTTCTGACGGGAACCGGTGTTACCACTGCAGCAAGGCCATTGCCTAAGAAGAATACATGACATAAATATCTCCTTGTTTCAGTTTTGGTGAAGAGCCTGAATACAAAACGACCGATGACATGCATTTGGACCACAAGTAATAGAACATTGTCAAAATTCATGTAACACACGACGTCTTAGAAATTCGAGTTTTTGATGATGCACTATTTGATGAAATTATCAGGTCTCACTTTCCAAATAAAGCAACTTCATTGACTGATCTGGTGCAGTATTCCGTTCGAAATATGCACGTACTAACTACTCTCAACTAATACAATAGTGTCTACCTACCAAAGCAGATGAGTGATGTGTTCTGTGCAAAGAGGGAACTGGCTGGTTCTCTCTCTCTCTCTCTCTCTCTCTCTCTCTCTCTGTGTGTGTGTGTGTGTGTGTGTGTGTGTGTGTGTGTGTGTGTGTGTTTCCCCCACACTGCATACTGCAACACTTGTCCCTCTTGACGTTTAGACATATTTTCTGCTACTGTCAATGTTTACAAAACAGGCTGGCTTTGTAGGACACATTGGCTTTATAAGACAGATTGGCTTTGTAAGAGAGGTTGGCTTTGTGATAAGAGTAGTTTTCTGAAGCAATGAGTTTTTCTTTAGCGCTTGTATCCTATCATCATATGGTGCAAAGATGATAGTGCCATTAAGATAATTGCCGGCCGGTGTGGCCGAGCGGTTTTAGGCGCTTCAGTCTGGAACCGCGCGACCGCTACGGTCGCAGGTTCGAATCCTGCCTCGGGCATGGATGTGTGTGATGTCCTTAGGTTAGTTAGGTTTAAGTAGTTCTAAGTTCTAGGGGACTGATGACCTCAGATGTTACGTCCCATAGTGCTCAGAGCCATTTGAACCATTAAGATAATTCTGTAAGGGGCAGTCGCCATAACTATAGTACATTTATACCACTGTGAGACGAGGTGGTCAATGCCTTCATGGATAAATGATTGCGGTAGTGTATGGGACCATAATTGGTCCCACCCACATGTTGACAAGGTTGCTTTGACTACGCTGCAGAAGTTTTGGTGGGAAGCCCTTACACATTCTCCTTGCAGTCCCAATCTCTCCCCATGCGATTTCCCTATTTCTGGAACTCTGAAGAAAGACATTCTTGGTCGTTTACTTGCTACGGACGAAGAGGTGCACGGGTGGGTGTAATCATTGTTCCATAGGCAAACGCAAATATTTTTCCGTGAAGGCGTTGAGTATATTGTCTCACAATGGGATAAATGTATTAACAGATATGGCGCTTAATTTTGAAATGATAATTTAATAACCGGAAACATGGTCTGTGGTAGACTGTAACGCGATGTTTATTCAATCGTGCGATGAGCTAATTTCGAGCAAACATCATTGTCAAGCACATTAGTAACGTCTGTACTTCATGTCGTTTTCAAATCATTTTTACTTACAAGTAAAATGTAGCCATATTCCGTCCTTTTAGGAAAGTATCCACACTACAGCAATCTGGAGTGTGTGGATCCGCAAACATAGTAAATTTTATAGATAATTTGTTTACTTTTCCCATCTGTCTCGTTTTCATTTGACTGCCCCTTACACTACGCAAAGACTTTCCTGTCGTGAATGTTATACAGTTATTGTAATATTCGGCAGACATGACAAATTCAGCGTATTTACAGATAATCTATGATTGACACTTGTATGTTTAGTGAGCGTTTCCAGTTGCTAGATGAATAAAATACATTCTTAGTTATCTTGCTTATTCCTAAAATAGCCTTAGTTCAATAAAGATACGTCTATACTGACAGCTATGTGGCTTTTGGAAATACCTCATCATTCTTGACTTTTTTAATTGTTGTAATTATGATAATTTGAATGGTTGTTGAGTGTTGAATGTTTTCTATTGTTATTCGCAGTTCTCTGAACTGTGGTTGCCCGACCCAGAAAGTTGTTTGTAGGACTCGAACCTGCGCTTGCTTCTTGAGACGGTGACCCTACGACTACTTACTGGCACCGCTGGAGCATACGCTATGTAATGCTCAGAAAAAGTGAAGACTGGCCTATAACGTTTCACCACTCCATCGATGATCCGTCACAGCCGTCAAATGTCTGCCACTGGGTGTATACGAAGCTATGTAAGCTGGAACGATAACAGACATCTATTATTTGTGGAAAGAGGTGACGGCAGACGGATGTATTGGAGGAATGCTTAAGAAGTTTAGTTCGTCCACGAAGAATACCACAAATTATTGGCTCGAGTAGTACTTCAGTTCCCTAGCGTAGGGCCTTACGAAATAAGATTAACGAGAGAGAGAGAGAGAGAGAGAGAGAGAGAGAGAGAGAGAGAGAGAGAGAGAGAGACAGAGACAGAGAGATTTTAGGGGGGAGGGCGGGGGGGGGGGGGGAGAGATACTGAAAAAAGAGGGGATGCACGATTTGTAACAGATGTTTTTAGTCAGTACGAGTTTACTTTTTGCTAGTGCTCAAATATCTCCAGTAGGAGGTACAACGTAGTACATCAATTAAACGTTCGCTCTTAGAATTGCGATAAAGGACGTGCCAAAACAATTTAAATATATTCTCTAATCCTAAACATATGTCATAATGATTACGACCCTAAAGTGACAGAATTTGGTGCTCGGATACAGCGACTATGACAGTCTTGCTCCTTGCGCATTATCCTCGAACGGAATGTAAACTCAGGCGTAGCCTACAACGGAGGGCAGATGTGTATCTAACGGTTTCGTGTGTCATTAGGATATAGTCTTTTTTTAGCGTCCATTTGTAGTGAATGATTAGAGCCCTCAGGTGACGTAATGAGGCGTGAGCCGTGTTTACACTGGTAGACTCAGCGCTAAAGACTATAAACAAGTTGCTGACATGCTGTTTCAAGACTTAATCGGTAAGCCCCTCTCGCTCCTTAAGTCTGGAAAGAACCGTGCAGCAGGGAAAAAAACTCCTAAAGAGACATTTACTTATCAATAGAGATGAACAGCGCTGAACGTGTTAATTATTGTTTGTGATTCCTGATTGACTTTCAGTGATATTTACATTGACTTCATTCTTCGTAAATGGAAATGAAAAGTAAACAAATGAATTAAGATAACGATTGAGGAATACTTGAATGCACTTTTTTTAGCAGATGATATCATCATTACACACAAGAATGAAGATGACTTCCAAAGTTCACTGTATCAACTGATCGAAACATGCAAGAAATACAACTTTTAAATTTCTAGTAGCAAAAATAAAATAATGTCTTTCCGAGAACAAGTCTCTCAGATCTCTTATTTAGGCTGCGCTATAAATTTTGATTTTGACTCCGACACTGAAAATAAAATACACAAATTCCACGCTGCCTGTGGTACTCTTCCAGAACATTGGCCATAAAGTACAAACAGATACATCATTCTATAAAGTGATGGCCATTTCTGTGTTATCCTATGTACGCGAAACCAAAGTTACCAAAAAAAAGGTAAAACATAAAATTCAAACAGCACAGATGAGGCCCTTAAGGAAGACGAAGGGTTGCACAAGAAGATAGATGATTAGAAAAGAAGATATTAGGACAGAATTAAATATTTTCAATATGAATGAAAACATCCAAAAATATCGTGAGGTTGGAGACAACAGCTCGTGAGAATGCCAGGCCACAGAATTCCCCAGAAGATCCTGAACTGAAAACTGAATGGGGAATGGGATGTTGGAAGACCTCGAAGAAGATAGTGATGATTTTTTATATGAGTTCGGAACGGGCTACAGCCGAATACGGGAAACGAATATGATGATTATGATGGCGATGATGATGATGATGATGATGATGATGATAGTAACGATGACAATCAACGTTAAAGTGTGAGACTGGCATCGGTACAGAGGTTTAAAAGTCTGTCTTATCGAGCGGGCTCGCATAGTGGTAAGTCATGGTAAACGCTTTCCGGAGGACTCGGATTCAAATTCCAGTCTAGATTTGTTTCCCGTGATTTCCCTACATCGTTTAAGGCACATGTCAGGATTATTACTTTTAGAAGGACAAGACCAATTTCGTTGTCTATCGCCGCGGAAGATATCTTCATCCCGTTAGAGAAGGCAAAGGAATTGGAAGATAAATTGAATGAAATGGACAGTGTCTTGAAAAGAGGATAATGGGTTGTGATCGAACTCGATCAGGCGACGCTGAGGTAAAATAGATTACGAAATGAGACTTTAAATGGAGCCTTGAGTATTGTCATTTGGTCACAAAAGAAGTGACTATGGCCGCTGTAATAAGGATACAAAATGCGAGCTACAAAAACAAGAAAAGAATTTCTGAAGAATAGACATTTATTAACATGGAATATAAATGTAAGTGTTAGGAAGTCATTTCTGGAGGAATCTGGGGTGCAGTCGTGTATCGAAGCGAAAACTGGGCGACAGACAGATCAGACAAGAACAGACTAATTTCTGAAACCTTTTGAGACGAATGCTGAAGTTTAGATGGAGAGAGCGATTAGTTAATGAGGAGATATTGATTAGAAATGGAGAGAAAGGAATTTATGGCATAACTTGACTAAAAAAAAGGATCGGTTGATAGGAAATAACCTGAGGTATAAAATCCTCAATCGTCACACAGCGAAAGCGCTGTAGCAAATGTGTTTGAGGAGGCCGTGAACAGAATCTTTGTGTGGGGGGAGGGAGTGTTAGTGCCCGATTTCTAATTGAGCTAGGAACATGAGTAAAAAGTTTTTCGTGAAGCCCGGACTAGCGGCCATTTGTGTAGCCATTCAAACATCTGTCATAGTGTTACTACGTCACAGTATATTAAGCAACGTTTGAACGATGAACCGAAGCTGGTGCCCAGGCAAATTGTGCGAATCGTTTAATTCCTTTTGCAAAACATGTTGTCTGGGCTGAAATTAATGCTCAGCCCATGGCATCACTTGTATGTGCACCGTTCGAAAAACGTGCAGATACGTGCAAAAAAACCTTTTTCTGGAAGGTTTTTGAAGCCAATATTTCTCTACTTTAAACTTGTACAAAGTTGTTGAAACTTAGCACTAAAACAGATATGTAGATAAACTCAATACGTTATTTTTAATTCAATCTTGCTCCGATGACTAGATACGATGGTTTGAAGTCGAGGCAGATGTAGCACATAAAAATCATTCTTACGTTACTGAATGCGCGAAAATGGTATAAATGTTATTCAGACAAACTAAAATTCCATTCCTACGGTGAAAACGAAAACTTTCTTTGGAAAATCTAACTTCATTCGGATGTTAAGTGCAAACAGAAAAAAAACACTTTTTTGTGAGTTTCTTTTTATGCGTATTTTAGACTTACGCCAATCGGTTCGAATTTTATAAGAATGTAGACAAATACATGTATTCAGTGGTCGCCCTGTTGTTTTGTGAAACCTTTTCCGTTGCTAAAAAACAATAAAAAACCTATACCGGACCAGTCGTCGCCAGAGCCAGCAAAAATCTACGCCAGTCGCCAGGCTATGGCGGTCTAATGTCAAAAGTATGGTAGAGTAAGAATTGGAAACAGAATGAAAAGTGCTCCTAGCATAACACGAAAAAGGCGATTATGTTCTGGGCAGAGTTAGGGATATTAATGAAGGGAACTAGCTTTTCGGATTCATCAGGAAAAAATACGCTTCGTTACTTATTGAACACCCCTCACATTTTACATTATTAAAAAAAAACACACACTGAGACTACAACGTTTTAAAATTACTCTGGAGTGCCGCTAGAGAGACGCTGGTAAAGAGAGGTGCCACGAGGCGAGAAGCGCGTGTCTAAACAGGCGTGAGGGAGTTGGCGGCGAGGCCGGCAGACCACGACCGGCAAAGACGCAGGCGTAGACTGCACGGAGCGGCGAGCCCGTGTCGTTCCGCCGCGTCCCCGCGGCCGCTTCCGTTTGTTAGCGGGAGAAATTGCAGCCCGGGAAAGTCCGATGCCGAGTCTGGCAGCGGAACGCCAGCAGCCAGGCCTCTTCACTTACTGTCTCTGTCTACCTGTCAGGAGAATTGATCCGCAGACCCAGTCGTGATAAGAGCTTTCTTGACTCATCATCATTCATCATCGTTTCCTTTGGGCCTTTGTCCCGCTACAACGCGGGGTCTACCGTGTTACTACGGATTTGGCGGAGTTAGTTGCAGAGGGTGGCCGCATGCCCTTCCTGTTGCCATTCCGAACCCCCCAGGGACGGAATTAGTGTACCCCAGCTGTCTGCGTCTAGTGTAAGCCATGAAATAGCGCGAACGTTTTCAAATGTCTGCAAGTCGTGTAACTGAGGCGGAACGTGGGGACCAGCCCGGTATTCACCTAGCGGGATGTGGAAAACCGCCTAAAAACCACATCCAGGCTGGCCGGCGTACCTCCCCCCGTCGTTAATCCGCTGGGCGGATTCGACCCGGGGCTGGCGCGCCAACCCGAGTCCAGGAAGTAGCGCATTAGCGCCTTCGGCCACCCAGGCGGATAATAGCTTTCTTGACTGTCGAGTTAAAATCCGTATAAGGGATCAGTATCGGGCCAAACTGTCCTTCCGCAATGCTCGTCTTACCGCGGCAGTCAACGTGTTGGTATGGGCTCTACCATAAGGCTCTTTTATCCGAAGTAAACGGACGTCAGTGCCAACATCCATGCGTCTATTATGGCCTCCAAGCCATGCATCATGTGTCTGTTGTTCTGTTCACCAACGTTGCATGTTGCAGTTTCTGCAACATACTTTGGGAGTCAGTGAGGATCAGTGCGAGCCTTAAAGTTTGCGTACCATAATAAATAGCCTCCAAGATGGCCGTTAACTCCACTCTGTAGATAGATGATTCAGGTGGCAGCGCAAACATTTAGTATGTGTCGCTAGAGGGGCGGAAGAAAGCGTATCGCACACCCGCCTCAGTTCTAGAGCCATCCATATAGATTTATTTAAAAGATGCTGCAGTAAATGCTCAAAGTCTTGATTAATGTTCGCCTCCGTTCTGAAATCGGATGGCAGTACGACACCTGGGCTGGAGTGAAAACATTCTCGCCCTCCTCCCCCCCCCCCCCACGCCTCCCCGCCCTTCTCCTCCCCCCCCCCCCCCCATTCCTTTCAATTGTGTCAGTTATCGCTATTAATTGTAATAAAACCTCTGAAAAAAATATTACATTGTCTTGGAGATATGGTTATGGACACACCTTCTTTTATTTCTGTGTTTTTAGACGCAGTCGCAAGAACACTTCACAATGCCGTAGCTGGCTTCGACCAGCCAGTGGTCATCTTTAGACGCAAACGCACATGCTGCAAGAGTTTCTGTTGCTTTGCCCTTCGTTATAATTGGCAATGGAACCTGCTTGCATTATGTGCCTTTACGTCCGGTGAAATGTTCTTGTGACTGTTTCAAAAAAGTGTAAAAAATAAAAAAAATGTCATACTCTGCGTACCAAATTTCGCACTCTTGACTCCTCTGGTACCCTTCTCAGCTCGGAGCGCAAACGGCCGCTCGTGTCGCTTGGGCCTTATACCGGCGCTGGCCTTAGGTTAGCTGACGATCGTGCTGACAGGAAAGGCATTCGGCCGCGACTTTAAAGTAAAAATAAATGTTCCTGATCGTGAAAGGAGCGGACGACGTACGACAGAATGAACGCTAGGAAATAATGAGGCAAAATATGCTTACAGCATCTACACGTCCAGTTAAATTTGGCTGCCATATTGTTTCAATTACTAGCCAGGACACTCATTTCCTGAACGATAAATTAACTTCACACTTGATGCCTGTGAATGGATTGAGATATCCGTTAATTTTGCTTTCATTACTGCGCGGTTTCGGTTTTGGAGGCTATGAAACCATTTTTAAATTTTTTGTTTGAAAACGTATCAACTGAAGCTCACTTAAAGTACAAAGTAACCATTGCATGTGTAGCGTAAAAAATGAAAAGAAGCTTACACAGTATAAGCACCAAAATGGACATACTTGATTGGAAGCGCCCATGGCACAACGGCATAGAACTTTAAATTGGTGTTATATGTGATACATTACACACAAACTACATATAACTGAAAACGATGAATTGATATGTATTGCCACTCTATCCAAAGCACGTTTATTTTGATGCGATGGTTCCTCTTTCCTACTGGACACAGTTATAATTTTCTGTTTTACATTTAAAATTATAAAAAAATACATGGTGCGCTGTAGTCTGTAAAGTAAATGTTCTTTATTTAAATCGTGCTATTGATAATTTCGACCATAAGTCAAGCACATGAGTGATGTTACGTACTACATATTCCAATTATCAGATTCTTTTACTTTAGACATCAGATAACATTACAATACGTGATATGCACATCACCCATGTGCTTGAGAAAGACTTATGTTTGAAATTAGGTAAACCTACAATTTAAATAAGGAACGCTTAAATTACAACCTACAATGGACTACGTTCTCTCTTATAAAGTATTTAGAGGCTGTGAATAAGCACATGAACAACATTTTAACTATGTTACACTGGATATGTATTTCAGACACAGCCGATAGCCGGCCGGGGTGGCCTAGCGGTTCTAGGCGCTACAGTCTGGAACCGCGCGACCGCTACGGTCGCAGGTTCGAATCCTGCCTCGGGCATGGATGTGTGTGATGTCCTTAGGTTAGTTGGGTTTAAGTAGTTCTAAGTTCTAGGGGACTGATGACCTCAGAAGTAAGTCCCATAGTGCTCAGAGCCATTTTTGAACCACAGCCGATAACGCGCAGTGATGAAAACAAAATAAAGAGACAGTATAAACCGGCCAACGAACTTCATTGCCTGTTTTGTCAGTTATGCCCTTTAGCAGATGGCCTATAATACAAAAAAATTAGAAATAAAACGTCTCTCTGCAGAAATCACAATACATGAATTAGGCGAATATTTTAACAACAAAATGCATACTCGAAAAACACCAGCTACGAAGCAGAAAATCAATCTTTTCTCCAAGACAGCTATCCCTTATGCAGGTAAAAGACGAGGTTATTTAATGGGTATTGAAAATTCAGATTGGTGAATACAGTCTCCTCTAGAAAAGATAGTGCTAATGGATATTACGACGGTGCTGAGGTGAGCAGGAAGTGAGGTCGGTGTACCCGGGTGGGCGTTCTGGAGGTCGTGCGTGGTCTGCCGCAGCGGGTACAACAGCTCGCAGCGTGGGGCGGCCTGCAATGTCAGCGAGCACGTGGGCTGCTACGTGTCTGGAACCCGGTACCAGGTGTCACTCATATGTCCGCTTATAAAAGAGGCGTCTGTGCGCACCTGGCTGGTCCTGTGAGGAGCTGACGCTCAACTCAGTGCACCATCGTTTCTACTCACACAGACTTCTGTATGTCCAAAGGATACATTTAGATCAGAGTTTGTATCAGCAACATGCATACACTCTACCATCTGCAAATCGCTACAAGGTGTACGGTAGATGACATTTTCTACTGTATCAATCTGTCTCTGGGGAACTGATAGGCTAGATAGATGCACTGAGGTGACAAAAGTAATGAGATAGCGATATGCAAATATTATACATATGGCGGTAGCACCTCCTACAAAAGGTACGAAGGGCAGAGCACCGGCGGAGCTATCATTTCTACTCAGGCTTCCGACGTGTGTATGGCCGCACGACGGGAATTAATAGAATTTGAACGCGAAATGGTAGTTGGAGCTATACGTACGGGACATTCCATTTCGGTAATCGTTAGGGAACTAAACACTCCGAGACCCACAGTACCGAGAATAACAAATTTCAGACATTAACTCTCACCCCGGACAACGCAGCGGCCGACGGCCTTCACTTAACGACAGAGAACAGCGGCGTTTGCGTAGTCAGTGCTAATAGACAACAAACACTGCGTGAAATAACCGCAGAAATCAGTGTGGGACGTACGACGAACGTATCCGTTAGGACAGCTCATCGAAATTTGGGGTGACTGGGCTATGGCAGTAAACGACCGACTCGAGTGCCTCTGCTAACAGCAGGACATCGCTTGCAGCGCCTCTCCTAGGCTCATGATCACATCGGTTGGATTCTAGACGACTCGATAACCCCTGGCCTGGTCAGACGAGTCCCGATTTCAGTTGGTAAGAACTTATTGTAGGGTCCGAGTGTGGCAAAGACCTCACAAAGTCTCACCCAAGTTGTCAACGACCCACTGTGCAAGCGAGTGGTAGCTCCATAATGGTGGGGGCTGTGTTTACATGGAATGAGGCGGGTCGTCTGGTCTAACTGAACGGGCCATTGCCTGGAAATGGTTATGATCGGCTACTTGAAGACCATTTTCAGCCGTTGTTGGACTTCACGTTCTCAAACAGCCATGGAATTTTCATGGATGATAATGCACCATGTCACCAGACAACAGTTGTCCGCCATTGGTTTCAAGAACATTCTGTACAACTCGAGCGAACAATATAGCCACACTGATCGCCCTACATGAGTCTCACAGAACATTTACAGGACATATTCGAGAGGTCAGTTCGTGCACAAAATCGTGCACCAGCAACACTTCCGAAATTACGGACGGCTGTTCGCAGCATGACTCAATATTTCCGGAGGGTACTGTCAACGATTTGTTGAGTCCGTGTCACGTCGAGTTGCTCAACTACACCGGGCAAAAGGAAGTCCGACACGATATTAGGATGTATCCTGTGACTTTTGTCACCTCGGTATAATTTGGTAATTCTACAGCAAAACCCGTTCTTGAAATTTCCTAACATCTTTCATCAATTGTCTGCTTGTTGAGATCTTCCGCCATTTCTGTTACCCTCTGCCTCGGCACAGGCAAGACTTGATGGACCTTATCAGTAGGATCTGATAAGGATCTCACAGAGCTGAGTAGCCGGCCAGAAAATTTCTTTATAAGTAATCTCCTGCGCAAACAAACAGCAGTTTACCGTTCAAATAACTTCCGGGAATTCAGCCAGGTAACACTTTCAGCGACCGCCGATATTTCGGCGGGAGAACACCCCGCCATTTTCAAGGCAAACTGCAACGGACAGGCGACGTACATGCAAATTTAATACCTCGGTTCTCGGACCCAAGCAGGAAAGATAACACACACACACTGAACACTAGTGCCACCAAAGATGGCCAAAGTCAGAGCTATCGATAGTGAGACTATGAATTCGCAGGTGAGGTAGCATTGAGTCTGTCCCTCTGTTTCTTGACAAGGGAGAGAGCCGGATTCCAAACAGAGTTTAAACAGAAACCTCCATCCCTGTTAACAAGGTTGCTCGCTAATTTAATCTCAACTGCCTCCCGAATCACACTGTCCCAATAGCTGGACGTGCATGCCAATATCTCGGTGTTATTATATAACATGGAGTGACCAGTATCCAAGCAATGTTCGGCAATAGCAGATCTATTTGGCTGCTGTAATCGTGTGTGCCGTTTATGCTCAGTACATCTGTCCTCCACGGTCCTGATAGTTTGACCAATATATGCCATGCCGCAGCTACAAGGGACACGATATACACCCGCCTTACGCAGTCCAAGATCATCCTTAACGGAACTCAAAAGTGCTCTAATTTTAGATGGAGGTCGGAAAACACATTTCACATCGTATTTCCGTAAAATACGACCGATCTTATTGGACGTGTTTCCTACGTAAGGCAAGAAGGCAGTAGACTTAGGTGTTGACTCAGAATTATCATCAATCACCTGATGTACAGTTGGTCGATAGCGCAACGCACGTTCAATCTGTCTATCACTGTAACCATTTTGACGAAATGTAACTTCAAGATGGGACAGCTCAGCTGGCAAAGTCTCAGCGTCAGAAACGATATGTGCCCTGTGTACCAAGGTACGAAGTACCCCTTCACGCTGAGCCGAATGGTGACAACTATTAGCTTGTAAGTACAAGTCGGTGTGAGTACGTTTCCTGTAGACTGCATGTCCCAATGATCCATCATCCTTCCTCCTAACCAACACGTCGAGAAAGGGAAGGCAACCATCCTTTTTCACCTCCATCGTAAAACGAATGTTCGGGTGGATCGAGTTCAGATGTTCTAGAAAGACATTCAAATTCTCCCTACCGTGAGGCCAAACAACGAAGGTATCGTCAACGTATCTATAGAAACAGGCGGGTTTTAAAGGCGCCGACTCCAATGCACGTTCCTCGAAGTCTTCCATAAACAAATTTGCGATCACAGGAGAGAAAGACCAACAGCCTCCTGAAGAAAAGTGGTTTGTCGCAGGACACAATCAAGAGGCTTAACACCTATAGTGCGGTTCCCCCTAGGTTATATGGCCTTCCAAAGGTTCATAAGGAAGGGGTTCCTTTCCGTCCTATAGTGAGTAACATCGGCGCCCCGACATATCGTGTTTCCAAGCATCTTGCATCTCTGTTGAGTCCACAAGTAGGACGGTGTGAACATCATATCAGGAACTCAGCTGATTTTTTACGTCGTTTGGAGGGACTGAGGCTGAATGACTCTGATATTTTAGTGAGTTTCGATGTGGTCTCTCTCTTCACTCGTGTTCCTCTGTCTGATTCGTTGCGGTTAATTGAAGCCAGGTTTGGTGCTGATTTAACTAATCTCTTTAGGCATGTGTTGACATCCACTTACTTTTTATTTAATGACCAGTATTACGAGCAGACAGATGGAGTTGCGATGGGTAGTCCGTTGTCTCCTGTGATCGCAAATTTGTTTATGGAAGACTTCGAGGAACGTGCATTGGAGTCGGCGCCTTTAAAACCCGCCTGTTTCTATAGATACGTTGACGATACCTTCGTTGTTTGGCCTCACGGTAGGGAGAATTTGAATGTCTTTCTAGAACATCTGAACTCGATCCACCCGAACATTCGTTTTACGATGGAGGTGGAAAAGGATGGTTGCCTTCCCTTTCTCGACGTGTTGGTTAGGAGGAAGGATGATGGATCATTGGGACATGCAGTCTACAGGAAACGTACTCACACCGACTTGTACTTACAAGCTAATAGTTGTCACCATTCGGCTCAGCGTGAAGGGGTACTTCGTACCTTGGTACACAGG
This sequence comes from Schistocerca americana, assembly GCF_021461395.2. NCBI lineage: Eukaryota > Metazoa > Arthropoda > Insecta > Orthoptera > Acrididae > Schistocerca > Schistocerca americana. The sequence goes on along the minus strand of NC_060120.1, from coordinate 673,168,210 downwards.
GCACATATCGTTTCTGACGCTGAGACTTTGCCAGCTGAGCTGTCCCATCTTGAAGTTACATTTCGTCAAAATGGTTACAGTGATAGACAGATTGAACGTGCGTTGCGCTATCGACCAACTGTACATCAGGTGATTGATGATAATTCTGAGTCAACACCTAAGTCTACTGCCTTCTTGCCTTACGTAGGAAACACGTCCAATAAGATCGGTCGTATTTTACGGAAATACGATGTGAAATGTGTTTTCCGACCTCCATCTAAAATTAGAGCACTTTTGAGTTCCGTTAAGGATGATCTTGGACTGCGTAAGGCGGGTGTATATCGTGTCCCTTGTAGCTGCGGCATGGCATATATTGGTCAAACTATCAGGACCGTGGAGGACAGATGTACTGAGCATAAACGGCACACACGATTACAGCAGCCAAATAGATCTGCTATTGCCGAACATTGCTTGGATACTGGTCACTCCATGTTATATAATAACACCGAGATATTGGCATGCACGTCCAGCTATTGGGACAGTGTGATTCGGGAGGCAGTTGAGATTAAATTAGCGAGCAACCTTGTTAACAGGGATGGAGGTTTCTGTTTAAACTCTGTTTGGAATCCGGCTCTCTCCCTTGTCAAGAAACAGAGGGACAGACTCAATGCTACCTCACCTGCGAATTCATAGTCTCACTATCGATAGCTCTGACTTTGGCCATCTTTGGTGGCACTAGTGTTCAGTGTGTGTGTGTTATCTTTCCTGCTTGGGTCCGAGAACCGAGGTATTAAATTTGCATGTACGTCGCCTGTCCGTTGCAGTTTGCCTTGAAAATGGCGGGGTGTTCTCCCGCCGAAATATCGGCGGTCGCTGAAAGTGTTACCTGGCTGAATTCCCGGAAGTTATTTGACAGTTGTATACGCCAGGAGAAACTCAGGTCTCAGCAGTTTACCGGTATCACAACAGTGATCGATCCCTAATCTGTCTTTTGCTTTGTCTAGAATCTATTCTATGTAGTCACGTATAGCTGCCCCCATGTGTTTACACGATGTGTGATTTGTTTTTTCTTATAGTCAACGCCCACCATATGTTTCATTTGGGTGACGTTCACATCTTCTCTTTTCTCTACACTAAGATCAAACCCACGATAATGTATGTATTACATCTAGAACAAAAGAATGCTAAAATCCTAGTTGAATTGTGAATTTCATTTATTAAAATAAATAGGTAATATGATTGTTGCTGTTTGAATGCTGCAATAGTTGAAATGTAATACAGATTTACTTTTCTTTTCAGGTCAGTTGCGGACCGAATGTTGCTGTTGAAACGAACGAGGTAAACACCTTAAAACTCCTGGAAGTTAAACGTAACCTCGTTTAACATCTCTGAAGTCAACGACGTTCACGATGCCTTTGGACAATTCTTAATCCGTAAATCAGGTTCCAATATACACTCCTGGAAATGGAAAAAAGAACACATTGACACCGGTGTGTCAGACCCACCATACTTGCTCCGGACACTGCGAGCGGGCTGTACAAGCAATGATCACACGCACGGCACAGCGGACACACCAGGAACCGCGGTGTTGGCCGTCTAATGGCGCTAGCTGCGCAGCATTTGTGCACCGCCGCCGTCAGTGTCAGCCAGTTTGCCGTGGCATACGGAGCTCCATCGCAGTCTTTAACACTGGTAGCATGCCGCGACAGCGTGGACGTGAACCGTATGTGCAGTTGACGGACTTTGAGCGAGGGCGTATAGTGGGCATGCGGGAGACCTGGTGGACGTACCGCCGAATTGCTCAACACGTGGGGCGTGAGGTCTCCACAGTACATCGATGTTGTCGCCAGTGGTCGGCAGTAGGTGCACGTGCCCGTCGACCAGGGACCGGACCGCAGCGACGCACGGATGCACGCCAAGACCGTAGGATCCTACGCAGTGCCGTAGGGGACCGCACTGCCACTTCCCAGCAAATTAGGGACACTGTTGCTCCTGGGGTATCGGCGAGGACCATTCGCAACCGTCTCCATGAAGCTGGGCTACGGTCCCGCACACCGTTAGGCCGTCTTCCGCTCACGTCCCAACATCGTGCAGCCCGCCTCCAGTGGTGTCGCGACAGGCGTGAATGGAGGGACGAATGGAGACGTGTCGTCTTCAGCGATGAGAGTCGCTTCTGGCTTGGTGCCAATGATGGTCGTATGCGTGTTTGGCGCCGTGCAGGTGAGCGCCACAATCAGGACTGCATACGACCGAGGCACACAGGGCCAACACCCGGCATCATGGTGTGGGGAGCGATCTCCTACACTGGCCGTACACCACTGGTGATCGTCGAGGGGACACTGAACAGTGCACGGTACATCCAAACCGTCATCGAACCCATCGTTCTACCATTCCTAGACCGGCAAGGGAACTTGCTGTTCCAACAGGACAATGCACGTCCGCATGTATCCCGTGCCACCCAACGTGCTCTAGAAGGTGTAAGTCAACTACCCTGGCCAGCAAGATCTCCGGATCTGTCCCCCATTGAGCATGTTTGGGACTGGATGAAGCGTCGTCTCACGCGGTCTGCACGTCCAGCACGAACGCTGGTCCAACTGAGGCGCCAGGTGGAAATGGCATGGCAAGCCGTTCCACAGGACTACATCCAGCATCTCTACGATCGTCTCCATGGGAGAATAGCAGCCTTCATTGCTGCGAAAGGTGGATATACACTGTACTAGTGCCGACATTGTGCATGCTCTTTTGCCTGTGTCTATGTCCCTGTGGTTCTGTCAGTGTGATCATGTGATGTATCTGACCCCAGGAATGTGTCAATAAAGTTTCCCCTTCCTGGGACAATGAATTCACGGTGTTCTTATTTCAATTTCCAGGAGTGTATTTCGGCCTTGATATGAGTAATTTAGGCACTTGTTGGATGATAAGAAATATCAGCCAGAAAATGAGAAACTAAATTAGCAAAGCGTGTGCCTCTAACCTTATTTAAACGATAGAACTAGTCACAGAGAAAGTCTCAGTGCTATTTGTGAGGTGGGAACGCCGACTGAAGTTATGAGAAGGGATGACCGATGATGGAATGGATAATCACTGTAGTTGGTAATATTTATTTTTTCCGCCTTATATAGAGCGCCTTTGAGATTGTGTTGAACTAGCACTGGTAGTCTTTAAAGTAGAACACGGCAAGTGCCATAACCCGATTCTCCAGAAAGATCGCCCTGTGGAGGAGGAGTCAAAATAAGCGAACACGTGTCTCGACTTATCCGTAGATACTTGACCGTTCAGAAAAAACGACGGTCAAAGTTTTCGAGGTGTTTTCCAGGTGCCTTATGTACCTTATACCATGCGATATCCACAGACGAAATGATGAGACAGTGGCCAACGTCGCGGCTTCTTAATTTTGTGCCCCTTGTGTAAGATTACTACACTAATGTTTTCCAGTTATATTGATATAGCGCTGTCGTTATTCATCTACTAATTGTATGCCAGATGAATAAATTAAGAAAAAAAGAATGCGAATATTATTTGGAATTGTTGTCGGTGAAATTCCTGTAATGTATCTTGATTCATAATCAATTCCAAGCGCTATTTTTTGGCAAAGTGCTCCGTTATGGATGGTTTGCAGTGAAATGTTCAGCACTGTTAACGACGTTTCTTTCCAAAGTAAGATTCATACGGAGAAATGTATTGTGGCAAACTTGTCTTCGCGCGATGCTCGTGGTTTTCGAATGTTTCTACGATCGTTATCATCTAAGGGAATGTACCAAATCTTCCTGAAGAATAAACATATGAATAAAATATAAGAATTAATATAACAATTGATATGCGAATGAAATACAGGATATGAGAATTTGTAAAGATTGTAACCCCTCAACATACCATACAGACATATATAATAAATGTATGACACTTTTTCTGAAATCCAGTTGTAATTTTACGATTAATATAACGCCCATGTATCCCCTAATATGATAACAAGCCGGCCGCGGTGGTCTCGCGGTTCTAGGCGCGCAGTCCGGAACCGTGCGACTGCTACGGTCGCAGGTTCGAATCCTGCCTCGGGCATGGATGTGTGTGATGTCCTTAGGTTAGTTAGGTTTAAGTAGTTCTAAGTTCTAGGGGACTGATGACCACAGCAGTTGAGTCCCATAGTGCTCAGAGCCCCCCCCCCCCCCCCCCTTTATGATAACAAACATGTATGTACTAACCTTCTACGGACACAGGTAGATAAATAAAAACAAAAATGAAATAAAATAAATAAAAGCTATTTCGGGTTTCGCACACGTCGCAGGAAAATAAAGAAGCCGCATCTCTAAGCGCTAAGTCACCAATTCGTTCCAGTGTATCACGCGGCAAAAAGCTCATAAAGTAACTCAAAAACTTTATCAGAAGCGGTCGAGTATCTACAGATAAACTGAGACACATTTTCGCTTATTTTGACTCCTCTTCCACTGAGCGAAGTTTCTGTGAAATCGAGTGGTGGTCTCCTCGTTAGTAATAACAGTAACTGAACTGGTAACACCTCCAAAGCCGCGGCATTATTTTCTGTAGACCGTTAGTAATGTCAGTGTACCGAAGCAAGAAACAGCTTTCTTTTTCTTCCCCAAGAAGAGGTGAGAGTTTCACAATAATATAGCCTATGGCCGTTCATTTGGTCCGTCATTAAAGTGTAACATCATATTTTAGCACCTGTGCAACAAAAAAAGTTTAATTAAGCTGAATCATACAATTAATAACCCTTAATAATACGTTCTGACGACATGCACAAAGCGAAGTCTTCAGGTTCTTTGCGATACCGTCATGCTCTCAACTACTCTGGTGAATGAAACACGTTATGACCACGCCAACTGCTAAACTGAATGCCACCAAGTAGCAACGCGGCCACGTGACTTCATAAGCAAAATATTTAAGCGGGTCGGAGATGCAAGGGAATCATATTAGCTACCTTTCTTTATTCTCTTTTTTTTCAGGCTTATATCCGGTTTGATGCTGTTTGTTAGGACCCGTTTTCATCTCAGACCAGCACTTGCACTTAACGTCCACAGGTATTTGTTCGATGTACTCCAATCTCTGTCTTCCCCTGCAATTTTTACCCTTTGCTGCTTTCTCAAGTACCATGGGGCTTATATCTTTTTTGTCTTAGCAACTGTCTTATCATCCTGTCCCTTCTTCTTGATAAGATGTTCCTTTCCTTACCCATTATGTAGAGAATCTCCTCATTCTTTATTTTTCAGTCCATCTAATATTCATCATTGTTCAATAGCACCATATCCCAGACGCCTGGAATATTTAGTTTCGTTTTTCGCACATTCCAGGGTTGACGATACTGACTCCAAGTGGGAAAATTCAGTGAGTTAAACGACTTTGACAAAGTTGGCGTGCCACTGACGGGGACATATGGAAATGGATTGAACGAGGTGAGCGAAAACACGTTGGAAATCCACCCCTCAGAACGTGCTCGGAGGCTTGGGGCTCTGCAAAGCGTGGCAGGCGACCTTGCTGGACGATGTGACAACTCAACGTAGTGCAGATGCACGTACGATTCGGAGCACACCGCTCAGTGCGTAGTGTTGAACCCGGGGCTCCGTAGCAAAAGACCCCTATGTGCTCCCATGTTGGCCAAACGACACCGTCGGTTACAATTGCAGTTGCCATGTGATCATCGTGACTAGATCGTGGGTCAATGGAAACGAATAATGTCGTTTTACACTTGGTCGATGGCCGCAATCCAGATGAACCGCCCCCCGACACATGCACCGCGCCACGGACAGACGTCAATGGGGGCAGTATTATGCTATGGTGGACATTCACCTGGGATTCAATGGGATCTGTGGTGGTGATCGAAGGCACTACGGCAGCAGTAGGCCAGGTGAACGTTATTCCGGACCGCTTGCATCCCTTTATACTTGATGCGATACGTCAGGATAACGGTATGTGACACAAGATGTCTTGGTCACGAAATTCATTTGATCTGAACCCGATGGTCGCTATCATGCGACAGCTCCACGCCCACACACCATCGGTCAGGCATATACGGCAATTTCCTGACCTTGTTCGTTGACATCTGGTGCCGCATACCTTCGGAAAACTACCAAGGATTTTTCGAATCCATGCCACGCAGAATCGCTGCTATGTTGCGTTCCAAAGGTGGACCAACATGTTATCAGGCAGGTAGTCACAAAGCTTTTTCTCATCAGTGTGTGTAGCAGCACCATCGGAGCCAACGATCCAGATCAGGATACGGCCCTGTCTACGGTGCCACACTTCCTGGACTAGCTGCTACTCGTCTGCTAAGGACTGGCTTATGCCACAGGTTCACCGACTCAACTTTTTTCTTCCTGTGATCCCGCTATGCACGGACTGGCCACGACACGGGTTTCACTTTTTAAGGTTTTGAGCTGGTTCTTCTACATGTGCATCAACATACACTCTCTGCAAATCTCTGTGAAGTGCGCAGCAGAGCGTACTTACCATCGTACAGCATGTTAAGGTTTCTTCCCGTTGCTGTTGTGAATAAAGCCCACGAAGCCGGCCGGAGCGGTCGAGTGGTTCTAGGCGCTACGGTCTGGAACCACGAGACAGCTCCGGTCGCAGGTTCGAATCCTGCCTCGGGCATGGATGTGTGTGATGTTAGGTTTAAGTAGTTCTAAGTTCTAGGGGACTGATGACTTCAGATGTTAAGTCCCATAGTGCTCAGAGCCATTTTGGAAGCCCACGAAGAATGACTGCTTAAATACTGTGCATCTGTGCCTGCTGTAACTAGTCTAAGCTCGTCTTCGCCATCCCCATGGGAGCGATACGTAGGGGCCTGAAGGACTGGTTTCTTCATTTAATGCTGGTTGCTGACACTTTGATAAATAAGCTTTCACAGGACACTTCCAAGTCTGCCTTCAAGAGTTCTTCAGCTCATTTCGTTCAGTTTCTCCCACGGTCAAACAAATGTGTGACCATTTGTCCTGCCTCATACACTGAAGAGCCAAAGAAAATGTTACACCTTCTTAATACGTCCAGTCTCCCTAGTTAGCCCCGACAGACTAGAGCAATATTTTAAAATGGGACGCACAAATAATTTGCAAGTAGTCTCTTTCGCAGACTGACTATTTTCGCAGTATCCTACCAATGAACCGAAGTCTGCCACATGCATTACTTGTGACTGAGCCTGTGTGAGAATTCGAGTATATATCCCTACGTAAATGGTTACGCCCAAGTGTTTGTATGAGCTGACTGATCCTAATTGTGTGTCGATGCTGTAGCCATAGGTCACAGCGACATCGTTCTTTGTGAACTGCATTGTTTCACAATTCTGAACATTTGAAACATATTGGCAATATTTGCACCACTTTTCCATGTTTCCAGTATGTGAACTGATATTTGTGTAGCCGTTTTCAGATAGCGCTTAATTACTCGTTTTCCAAGGTCCGATCGGTCGCGAAATTAAAACCACAGTGAGAATACGGAGAAGCTCAGACAGGTGTGTTTCGCAGTCTGTCTAGTACGCCCGTCGTTCGCGTCACGTCGCACTTTGCAGATATGGAAGTACATTGAGCGAGTAAAAACGCCTAGAACAATGGAGCCTCGAGATGACTGGGTGTTGTGTGTCCTTCATCATCATTACATCCTCATTCACTCGCAAGTCGCCGAAGTGGCGTTAAAGAACTTGTGGAGCGGCGGCCGAACCGCCCCGGCCACCAATGCCATACGCTCATTATTTGTGAAGTGCGTGCTGCCATTGGACTTCTTCATTCAGAGCGGTTCCGCCTGATTTCCATGAAGCCCACATAACATAACTGTCGTGAGTGACAGCGATGTGCGGCAATAATGCAGCAAACTTGAAGCAGGTCGTACAGACGTTCATTAGGCAGGCTGATATTGTTCAGTGATTGGATCGGACGATTAGAGAAAGTTGTGTATGGAGGACAACACAGTACAAGAGAAGAGTGATGTTGTCAGTAGGCGTTGTTCTCCTTCATGACAACGTTTGGCCGCACACTGCGCCTGCAACGAAGACGCTCCGCAGCGTTTTCGATGGCGCCGTCTGATTTTCATCTCTTGTGCAACTATGAGGATAGCATTGTGGTACAGACGACAAGCTGCAGACCAGCGTGGAGAATTGACGGAAAGCACAGGCGGCTGCCTTCTGTGAAGAGAGTATTGAAAAGTTAATACGACGCTACGACAAGTGCCAAGTCGGAGCGGCGTCTATGTAGAGAAGTAGCTGGAAGGTGTAGCTAACTGTTACAAATAAAACATTTTTGATTTGCGGTGTGGTTTTCCTTTTCGCGGCCGATCGGACCTTGAGAAAAGAAAAAGCTCTAGTAGACAATTACCATCAGAAGAAAATCTGAGACTACTCTAATATCATTGTTCTTCGATGTCCCATCTACACTCCTGGAAATGGAAAAAAGAACACATTGACACCGGTGTGTCAGACCCACCATACTTGCTCCGGACACTGCGAGAGGGCTGTACAGGCAATGATCACACGCACGGCACAGCGGACACACCAGGAACCGCGGTGTTGGCCGTCGAATGGCGCTAGCTGCGCAGCATTTGTGCACCGCCGCCGTCAGTGTCAGCCAGTTTTCCGTGGCATACGGAGCTCCATCGTAGTCTTTAACACTGGTAGCATGCCGCGACAGCGTGGACGTGAGCCGTATGTGCAGTTGACGGACTTTGAGCGAGGGCGTATAGTGGGCATGCGGGAGGCCGGGTGGACGTACCGCCGAATTGCTCAACACGTGGGGCGTGAGGTCTCCACAGTACATCGATGTTGTCGCCAGTGGTCGGCGGAAGGTGCACGTGCCCGTCGACCTGGGACCGGACCACAGCGACGCACGGATGCACGCCAAGACCGTAGGATCCTACGCAGTGCCGTAGGGGACCGCACCGCCACTTCCCAGCAAATTAGGGACACTGTTGCTCCTGGGGTATCGGCGAGGACCATTCGCAACCGTCTCCATGAAGCTGGGCTACGGTCCCGCACACCGTTAGGCCGTCTTCCGCTCACGCCCCAACATCGTGCAGCCCGCCTCCAGTGGTGTCGCGACAGGCGTGAATGGAGGGACGAATGGAGACGTGTCGTCTTCAGCGATGAGAGTCGCTTCTGCCTTGGTGCCAATGATGGTCGTATGCGTGTTTGGCGCCGTGCAGGTGAGCGCCACAATCAGGACTGCATACGACCGAGGCACACAGGGCCAACACCCGGCATCATGGTGTGGGCCTACACTGGCCGTACACCACTGGTGATCGTCGAGGGGACACTGAATAGTGCACGGTACATCCAAACCGTCATCGAACCCATCGTTCTACCATTCCTAGACCGGCAAGGGAACTTGCTGTTCCAACAGGACAATGCACGTCCGCATGTATCCCGTGCCACCCAACGTGCTCTAGAAGGTGTAAGTCAACTACCCTGGCCAGCAAGATCTCCGGATCTGTCCCCCATTGAGCATGTTTGGGACTGGATGAAGCGTCGTCTCACGCGGTCTGCACGTCCAGCACGAACGCTGGTCCAACTGAGGCGCCAGGTGGAAATGGCATGGCAAGCCGTTCCACAGGACTACATCCAGCATCTCTACGATCGTCTCCATGGGAGAATAGCAGCCTGCATTGCTGCGAAAGGTGGATATACACTGTACTAGTGCCGACATTGTGCATGCTCTGTTGCCTGTGTCTATGTGCCTGTGGTTCTGTCAGTGTGATCAGGTGATGTATCTGACCCCAGGAATGTGTCAATAAAGTTTCCCCTTCCTGGGACAATGAATTCACGGTGTTCTTATTTCAATTTCCAGGAGTGTATATAGTGTAATCTGTTTGAGTAAACTATTTGGTTTTAAATAGCTGCTTTTGAACGCCTACAACAAACTGATGAGTAAAGCAAAAGTGGAAACGCTGAGTTATTATCCCAGAACTGGATTTAATATAGAATCACGAGTCAATTGCTAGCAATGAAAAGACTTAGGGGTAACGACTCATACTGCTATGCACGTGTATTACTGCAGTTTAACTCACGTCGAATTGCAGTGTATCTTCTTCCGGCGACGTCATTTTACAGGATTCAAAATGAAGCTACACATGCGCAGCTCCATAACTCTGTGATAACATCATAAGTCTAGTGACAGACGCCATCAGTTCGCAGTCCCTGGCACTTCCTTTCAGGAAGCGTTCCAGGCGAAGAAGAACTCGCCAGACGCCATTAGAACGTCGTCGAATTCAGGTCGAGGGAGGCACTTCGGCGAAGTCGTTCGATATAACCCCCTCTCCCCACTGCCCCAAAAGGCCTGCGTCTCGCGTTCCCAAAGCCGCCTCTGAGAGGCGGTTCAGATAAAACGGACACTGCTTCAGGAGACGACGCCGACGCTCACCGATACCGGCCAACACGACGCCTTTTAGAGCCGCTGTACCTTACCTGGCTGGTGCTATACGGCGCTGCTGGTATTCAGGACACACACACACACACACACACACACACACACACACACACACACACACAGAGAGAGAGAGAGAGAGAGAGAGAGAGAGAGAGAGAGAAGCTTCGTCTAATGGCGAATGTAAAGCTGGGTAAACCCACAAAATTAAACAGGTGGGCTGCATATTGTTCGATTTTTATGCACAAACGCAAGACAGTAGCTACAGTCTTACAATCTGCAAAATGTTATACCGTGTTAGTAGTGCAATAGAAATTTTTTGAGTACTATAAGCAACGACAGACGCTTGGAAATCCATTCGTTGATAAGATTCGTAGTCACTTTTGGCGAAAAATCAGAAATGGCTATTTTTATATTACATGTGCAATTGCTTGCTATTTCGTTCGATGTTTATATAAAAATACCGTTGTCATCGGAGTGCTCGTGATTTAATAGCTAAGGGCCTCTACAATGTTCTTCATGCTTTTCATTAAATGCCGCACTGGCTTAAGGTATCAGCAGTCCGAAACCGTTTTCAATGTACGATGAAATAACTACTCCGCTTATTTGAATTCCAATTTACTTATAGTGACACTTTCCGAGTTTAAAATTCATCAGGCTGTACATACAGAATACTAGAGTACAAGTCTTGAAGTTATGTATGTTGTTTTACTTCAAAAGCTGTGTAACACGAAACTTGTCGCTGTAAATAATTGTATTTACAACGATGTCACTGGACGCATACGATACCACTCCAATTGAACTGCTTTGGAAAGAGTTACATATGACAGACACAGATAATCCCGTAATTAAAATAATGCAAGAAATATATACAGATAATACACGCCAAATAAAAATCTGCAGAAATTTAGAACAAGCAAAGGCCTTTTAAAAGACTGGCCCGTGTCAACAGTGCTATTCAATATACATATATAGATATTAATCTCAGGAACTGGTCTCTTAAATGTAAGAGAATGAGGTTGGAGATTGCAGACGAAACATATCTACACCATTTACTATTTGCTGATGATCAAGTTGTCATAGTGCAAGATAGGTAGGATGAAAATTAAACAGTTAGTTAACTATCAATGGAATACAAAAATAGTGTTTGCAGATTAAATATAACACAAGAGAAGATCTTATAAAGAACTGGATGAACTGTACATGGAGGAGAAAAATTGAAAAAGTCAACAATTTTCCTGCCTGTGGCTCATAGTAAGAAAAGCAGAAATTCAAGTTTAGAAATTAATATACGAGTTATTAATGGAAGCAAAACAACTGGGATTCTCAAATGGCTCTGAGCACTATGGGACTTAACTGCTGAGGTCATCAGTCCCCTAGAACTTAGAACTACTTAAACCTAACTAACCTAACGACATCACACACATCCATGCCCGTGGCAGGATTCGAACCTGCGACCGTAGCGGTCGCGCGGTTCCAGACTGTAGCGCCTAGAACCGCTTGGCCACTCCGACCGGCTGGGATTCTCATTTCAGTCCTGTGGAAAAAAAAATGTGATGAATAGAAGGAAAAGATTCATATTCAAATCGATATTAGAGAGTGTTGTCCTGTATGAAGAATGACATGAACAATTAACCAGAGGCATATAAAAAGGATTAAATCGTTAGAGACGGTTTTCTGAAGAAGATTAGAAAACAATCTCAAGGAAAGATTGCACAAGGAAAGCCTAAGTGATACGGAAAATGGAAGTGAATGAAGGAATGGTTCAAATGGCTCTGAGCACTATGCGACTTAACTTCTGAGGTCATCAGTCGCCTAGAACTTAGAACTAATTAAACCTAACTAACCTAAGGACATCACACACATCCATGCCCGAAGCAGGATTCGAACCTGCGACCGTAGCGGTCACGCGGTTCCAGACTGAAGCGCCGAATGAAGGAATGCATGAAGTTATGGATCAAAGACAATTACATTGACACGGACATGTAAGAAGAACGAAGGGAACAAGGATACCGAAACTAACACTGGGGCGAGAACCTGTGAGAAGAAGAAGAAGAACACACCCAATACTTCAAATATCACAGACGGCAATTACAAGATTTAGTGTGGAAGAAGATACTCAAAATCGAAGTACCTGCAGAAACATCTTGAACAGATAATTTTTTAGTACTTGTGTAATACTCGTTGTAAGACGTGTCAAGTGTAATGTTGTATGGAAGGGAAACCTCTATGTTGAGGAACGTCTCTCTTTAGGCATATATAGCGATATGACATTTCGATGTTATTATGAGTTTAATTCTTTCTAATTTAATGTTGTTGATTGACTGGTTGATGGTGAGCATGAAATTGGTTACGAAGATGTTTAACTGTGAATGCAACCTAGAACCAAGTACCAAGTTTATATGCTTTGTCCATTATTCTATTTACGTCTTCCCATAAGGAAATATTTTTGGAAATTGACAATGTCCTTAGAGGGCCAGCGTTCCGAGTTCTTTTTGTCTTTTATATCTCCTCCTTTCACGCAGAAGTCCATATGGATGTTTGAAACAATCCAACGATTTCCCTACGAGAATTTTGCTTTACAAACGCCGAAAAAAAAAGACGTACTAACTCTCGATGCAATAGTTTGCTTGCTTGTAAGGAAACAAATGCACTGTGACGGTACCAAATCACTGAATTTGACGGAACAGAAGGATTTGTTATGACCACATTTCGCTAAAGAAATGAGAACAGAAATTCTTACAAGAACTGGCCGTCAGACAATTGAAGATTCATCGTCGATAGATGGCTGTGGAATACATTGAAATTAACGCTGTCGTTTCGTTTTTGTCAACATCGCGTCACGTTCTTTGGTATACGTGTCATAAGCGGACAGTTGCCAACCACCAGCGTTTTCAATAAAGGAGTACGCAGACACTTGTTACAGCGTTTCAATTCGCCTAAGAGCTGGTAATGTAGGGTTCGTGGCCTACGCTCGCCAACAACGGCGAAACGGTTACCTGTGCGATGACGTCGCCAGCTGGGCGTTGGCCGAGCACCAAGGTCACACCGCGCACGCCAACCGTCTCCAGCACACGTTCTCTCTGCTCGGCCAGTGCTGTTTATCCAAGCAAATGCACAGTTATAACAATTGTAGCTGTGCACGTACTATCTTCCACCAATTCTTAATAGAGGACGGCGATCATTCTTGGCACTTACACACGAAGCTTGTCTACAAAGCAATGCTACATCGCGTTCAGTCATAGCTATCATCAAAAAAATAGACATAATGCGTCACGTCAGTAACTGTATTGCACACTACAATAATAATCGACAGAACATATCCAGAACGTTTGATTCCACGCCAATGCATCTGGAGGCCCTGTTGATAGCATACGGTAGTTTCAAATCGTCGGCAGTTCTTGGAGATCACGTTCAGTTCCGTAATCCTGTTACTTAGTGTATTGGTACCTGCCTAATGTGGACGGTATGTTCATGGAACTGAAAAAAATTCCACAAACATCTGGTGCGTATGCAGAAAAATACTGTTGATATATATTTGATGTGTAAGTATACTTTAAACAGGAAATATGATGTCTATGCTATGCTGATCGGTAGGGCGCTTGAGGATACTGTATGTAAGGCACGTTTGATCTGGGCATTGTATCCACTGTGTCACCGTTACCACTGTTTCTCGCGTGCATGAAGAGAAGGCTCGCCATCGGCTAGAGAACAATGGAGCTTGCCGCCTGCGCGAGGTCACGAACCGACGACCCACTTGCTGTGCGGAGGCCTCAGCAGCGGCTGCTGGCCGTCTCGTGGTCATCGTTCTTCAGACCTCCTCCACCTTTGTCGCTGCCAAAGCGGCACGTCATCATTTCGACTTGGGTAACAGCAGGGATGTGTCTGGACTAATGAGGCGTCGTTAAGACAACTTCCGGAATGAGAGCACGGGAAAGTTCACCTCTGTGATTTAAAAGCAGCTCACGAAGCGAGACAGACACCACGATAAATTAGTGCGAAGTTCTTTTTGAAGCATAATTAGTACTTGCTGCGATGTTAGTAAGATTTTTTAAGCATATCGTAGCCTGAGGGACGGGGATAACGACGATAGGCGCCGAATGAGAGAGAGAAAGAGAGAGAAGGCAATTATACTATGTATTATTTACACATGATTATTCCTTGCTATAGTGTCGCTGATCGGAAAATTAGCCATTGGATGTTCAGAAGTGGCCATGTTTGGGGTACGAACTTACAAGGTGCATGCGCCGATAACTAAGTCCTGGCCGTGAGCCTACGACGCATGCCCTATCCATTCTGCCACACTATTCTATAGCTTATTCCCTTCCAAAAATTCTAATAGTAATGAAGAGGTTGCAATACGCGAATGCTTTTGTACCACACAGTTAATTTATTTCTCTTTAAATTCAAGTATTACGTCCCTACTTGATCTAACTACATTCACAAGACAATCACAGTCACCTATCTCTCACTAGCTTATATGAGCTCACCACTGCCTTTCTTACCGTACGATCGATTTTTAATTGTATAACGACACCCCTGTACGAAATTAATCCTGTGCTTCAAAATTATTATTCTCACCACAATCGCCCCTTACTCGCGTAATGGCTCTGGAGCGACTGACTCTCCTTCGAGCTCAACAATCTCCAGGCGCCAATTTGTCCCTTCTAGAACTATGGAGCATTCCCGTCAGCGATGCAGTTGCGCTATGGCAAGGAAGCGCAAGGGCAGATTCTATCCCTCAAGTACAGGATCAATACCTGTATTCTTGCAAGTCCCAGTGATGGCTACTGACTAAACACGCCGGCCGGGATGGCCGAGCGGTTCTAGGCACTACAGTCTGAAACCGCGCGACCGCTATGGTCGCAGGTTCGAATCCTGCCTCGGGCATGGATGTGTGTGATGTCGTTAGGTTGGTTAGGTTTAAGTAGTTCTAAGTTCTAGGGGACTGATGACCTCAGAAGTTAAGTCCCATACTGCTCAGAGCCATTTGAACCATTTTTTGACTAAACACGGCGAATAACTAACAGTGGCTTCGGTATATTCAAGTCTTCCAATTGGTAGTTTAAAGTCCCCACAGTTACAACGAGATAGTGCGATGAGGTGATAGCGCTGAATCGATAACCAGCCGTTTCGAACACTGGTGCTGTAAGATATTTTCATCGCTGTTGTTTGACACGCAAATTAAAGAGATGTATCCACGTCTTGTTCCTTATCACTAAACTGTGCGTCAAGTTCCTGGGTTAAGTTTCACATCCCACCGTAGAGTATCATGGAGAAAGGGTAAGCGACATTGTTTAGGTGATCAGGCTCTCAGCTGCTACTTGTATGTCGTTACTCGAGAAGCTTAGGGTTTCAGCTGCTGTCTGTATGTGGTTACTCGAGAAGCTTAGGATTTGACTTCGCATACAGCTTCAATGGTTGTGTCTTCTTGAGCGCTGTTTTTCACCTTACATCTGAAAGAGAGGCAAATGGGTTATGTACCAGTTTCAACATTTGGTTGATACAGACCCAGCAACCTTTCTTAATATTTCATTGATCGTTTGTTAACAAATTTGTCACAGTTGCAGTACATATGTTTGGCGACTAGTTTTGAACCATCTGGTTTATTCGGAAACTTGACTTACTGAAGCTGCACTAAAAGTTATTAAGATAATTCATTTTCAGTACAGCCCCAATAGGTAAGGCTTGAGAATGAACCAGATGGTTCGAAAGTAGTCGCCAAACATATGTAGTGCAACTGTGACAGATATGTTAATATACAGTACATGAAAGATGGTTTGAATAATACCGGATAAAATATCAGACGTACGAGGGTTGAATGAAAAGTAACGCCTCCACCTTCGTTGGCTGACTCTGAGCACTATGGGACTTAACATCTATGGTCATCAGTCCCCTAGAACTTAGAACTACTTAAACCTAACTAACCTAAGGACATCACACAACACCCAGCCATCACGAGGCAGAGAAAATCCCTGACCCCGCCGGGAATCGAACCCGGGAACCCGGGCGTGGGAAGCGAGAACGCTACCGCACGACCACGAGATGCAGGCCTACCTTCGTTAATTGGGTTTATATGGGAATATTTTAATAAATCAAACTCAGAAATAATCC
Source organism: Schistocerca americana (assembly GCF_021461395.2). NCBI lineage: Eukaryota > Metazoa > Arthropoda > Insecta > Orthoptera > Acrididae > Schistocerca > Schistocerca americana. Next base: position 673,151,756 of record NC_060120.1, on the reverse strand, counting down.
TTAGAATGTGAGCTTTAATGACCAATATTAACTTTTATACATAATCACCAGCCAGTTGGATAAATTTCTGCCAGTGATGAAAAAGTTTTCTGACGCCGTCACGGAAGAAGTCGACACTCTGTTTCCGCAACTACAGTCTCGCAGTTCTCCCAACGTCTTCAACAGTCGCACAATGATGTCCCCGCAGATCGTCTTTCGTCATCGGGGACAGATGGAAGTCAGACGATGCTAAATCTGGACTGTATGGAGGATGCCGTACAAGGTGAGATTCAGTCTCTGAAGTTCTACTGTGGTGGCACGTGAAGTGTGTGGTTTGGCATTGCCATGCTGCAGGAAAACATTTCCCTTTTCCTTTCGGTCCCTTGTTAGCCGTCGTTTCAGCGTTCGCAGCGTTGTGATGTAACGCTCTGAATTTCAAAAAAATGTTCAGATGTGTGTGAAATCTTATGGGACTTAACTGCTAAGGTCATCAGTCCCTAAGCTCTGAATTTATTGTTGTTCAGCCGGCCGGTGTGGCCGAGCGGTTCTAGGCCCTTCAGTCTGGAACGGCGCGACCGCTGCGGTCGCAGGTTCGAATCCTGCCTCGGGCATGGATGTGTGTGATGTCCTTAGGTTAGTTAGGTTTAAGTAGTTCTAAGTTCCAGGGGACTGATGACCTCAGATGTTAAGTCCCATAGTGCTCAGAGCCATTTGAACAATTTTTTTATTGTTGTTCCACGATCAAGGAAATCAACGTGGATAACACCATCTGCGTCCCCGAATACTGTAGCCATGATTTTTCCAGCTGAGGGCTGCGTCTTGAATTTCTCTTCATGGGGCGAGTATTTGCGTCGATATTCAACAGAGTGACGTTTCATTCTCTGATTAATCTCCTTTAGGGTGACACCTTCTGCTGTCAAGAATTCAATGGCTGTACGTTGCTTAAATCGCATTGAACGACCTTCTACGCAGGGTTCCATATTTCACACTGTAACAACACAACCGTTCAGTGCTAAGGCTTCCCACCAACTGGAGCTGTAGAGAAGAGGCTACGGAACAAGCCAGTACCTGCCGCATACCAGTGCTGCCAACTGTTGAAGAGTTACGAAGGTGCAGGCACTACTTTTCAGACAAGGCTCGTACAGGTACACATATGGCGAATCGAAATCAGTTCTCATGGAAAACTGTATGCGGTTGCCTACTGAACCATAATTATACCCAGGTACGCACCTCTTCAGTGAGAAGCAAACCGACGGCCATAAATTTATTTCTTGAGGGCTCCAAAAACATGGTAATTACATGAGGTGAGATGAGGACTCTAGGAGAACGTGTAACGGCTTCCCAGCGAAACTCCTGCACCGTGGTCGAAACAACCTTGATGACACGTGGGCCCGCTCACATACTGTCCCTACCTCTCCCTATGCAATTTCCATATTTTTGATGCTATGAAGAAATACGTTTGTGGCCTTCGATTAGCTTCGGACAAATGGATGCACACCTGGGTAGAATCGTGGCTCCGTAGGCAACAGCAACCCTTTCTCCGTGCAGGAAGTGACCGTTTTCTGTCACAGTGAGATAAGTTTATTAACAGTTATTCCGATTACGTTTGAACCAATAAAGTTTACTTACTTTCTTCCTGTCTGTCTCGTTTTGTTTTGACCGCCCCTCATACACTGAAGAGCCAAAAGAAATTGGTACACCTGCCTAATATCGTGTAGGGCCCCCGCGAGCACGCAGAAGTGCCGCAACACGACGTGGCATGGACTCAACTAATGTCTGAGTACTGCTGGAGGGAATTGACACCATGAATCCTGCAGGGCTGTCCATAAATCCGTAAGAGTACGGGGGTGGGGGGTTGGGGGGGGGGGGTGGAGATCTCTTCTGAACAGCACGTTGCAAGGCATCCCAGATATGCTCAATGATGTTCATGTCTGGGGAGTTTGGTGGGCAGCGGAAGTGTTTAAATTCAGAAGAGTGTTCCTGGACCCACTCTGCATTAATTCTGGACGTGTGGGGTGCTGCTTTGTCCTGCTGTAATTGCCCAAATCCGTCGGAACGCACAATGGACACGAACGGTTGCCGGCGATCAGACAGGATGCTTACGTACATGTCTGCTGTCAGAGCCGTATCTAGACGTATCAGTGGTCCCATGTCACTCTAACTGCACACGCCCCACACCAATATAGAGCTTCCACCAGCTTGAACAGCCAAGCACTGAAATTTGCAGCAATTTTCGGAAGCGTTGCACTTCTCTCACATTGAATGATTCTCTTCAGTTGTCGTTGATTCCGTTCTTGCAGGATCTTTCTCGACCGCAGCGATGTCGTTTTTTACGGGGTTTCTGATATTCACGATACACTCGTGAAATGGTCGTACGGTCTCCACTTCATCGCTACCTCGGAGATGTTGTGTCACAACGCTCGTGCGCCGACTACAAAACCACGTTCAAAATCACTTAAATCTTGATAACCAGCCACTGTAGCAGCAGTAACCGATCTAACAACTGCACCAGACACTTGTCGTCTTATGTAGGCGTTGTCGACGGCAGCGCAGTATTCTGCCTGTTTACATATATCTGTATTTGAATACGCATGCCTATACCAGTTTATTTGGCGCTTCAATGTATTTTCATAAACAGTTTCAATTAAGAATAGTTTTAAGTCAAAATTTCAGTGGCAGTGATTACACTGGTTGATATATAGCCTATCGTAAATACTATGAAAACCTCTGGCTGTACTACTGTATGCGCAAGATCTTCATGAATTCGAAAATATGCCATTACCACCTCTACAAATAATTAAGGTAGGCCTAACAATCATTTTGCGAAAGCCTTATCCAAAGATGCACAATATTCGAAGAAACTATGTAAGAAGTTTTGGCATCAGAAACAAAATTGAAAGGAGGCGTGGTTGTTGGACCAGACATTCGAAAAATATTAGATTACAATATCGAATGAAAAAATTTCTATCGTACTCAAATCGCAGGTTTAGTGAAGGAAAAATGACTCCGTACGCACCCTAATCTCTAATTTTCATGAGACGGTGGCAGCACAATAGTCGCATAGTCTTCTTCGAAAACAGGTTTTCTAAATTTACCCAACTGTGTTCCCCGAGAACTACGTAGTGTTCATTCTACGCTTATCCGTTTAATTTCCCCGAGCGTTACTGTTACACTTCTGTGTGGGCTACACCTACAAATTTACGATTCTAGGACCGCGTCTCGGAACTCGTTAGATGGCTGTTCTCGTGGTTAGGCCGCGTGTCTGAATTCATTAGAATTGGATTGATTAACGTTTGTACGCCATTTCCTTTATAGATATACTGCACTTCCCACTTGCCAACGAGGAAGTAACAGATGACAGAAGAATTCAACGAACGCCCTGTAGCTGTATGCAGCGCCAACTTGGCTCCGAATGACTTCACTCGAAACACGCCGTGTACAATATACAGTGGATCATTATTCTAACTGGTAGCAGCCATAAGGAGTAGCCCTTTGTTTACTTGTTTTAAGTCCGGTAGTCTTGATTGGTTATAGTGGCGTCTTACGATACGACTATTCGCAAATAAAACTTATACTCACCAGCTGCGACACAGTCGCCTATATGAAAGTGATCCAATTCTGTCAAATGTTTTTTTTTATTATTTTTTTTTTTATTCCAGTCTTTGTCACAATATAAATTCCTTTGACGATGACCGGTTTCAGTCGGTAACGACCATCTTCAGATCTACAATATTAAAAATATATACACCTAGTGGGCAGTCTATCTTTCAACACAATACAGCATTTCATATCACAATATTGTATCATACAACCTGAGAAATGTACACGTAAAATAAGCTAAAGCGTACCTGTTCTACACCACGTCCTAATGTGATAAGGCCGTGATGACATCGTCAAAACATATAAACATACTCAGCACAGCATCGTCACATAAAGCTAAAATACGGGGTAAAATAGGCCACATCGTCCACACCGTATTTTATATTTATGTGACGATTCTGTGCTGAGTATATTTATATGTTTTGACGATGCCATTACGGCCTTATTGCGTTAGGACATGGTGTAGCACAGATACGCTTTACCTTATTTTACCTGTACATTTTCCAGGTTGTATGATACTACAGGGTGTTACAAAAAGGTACGGCCAAACTTTCAGGAAACATTCCTCACACACAAGTAAAGAAAAGATGTTATGTGGAGATGTGTCCGGAAACGCTTAATTTCCATGTTAGAGCTCATTTTAGTTTCGTCCACCTACGCTCAATGGAGCACGTTATCATGATTTCACACGGGATACTCTACCTGTGCTGCTAGAACATGTGCCTTTACAAGTACGACACAGCATGTGGTTCATGCACGATGGAGCTTCTGCACATTTCAGTCGAAGTGTTCGTACGCTCCTCAACAACAGATTTGGTGACCGATGGATTGGTAGAGGCGGACCAATTCCATGGCCTCCACGCTCACCTGACCTCAACCCTCTTGACTTTCATTTATGGAGGCATTTGAAAGCACTTGTCTACGCAACCCCGGTACCAAATGTAGGCACTCTTCGTGCTCGTATTGTGGACGGCTGTGATACAATACGCCATTCTCCAGGGCTGCATCAGCGCATCAGGGATTCCATGCGACGGAGGGTGGATGCATGTATCCTCGCTAACAGAGGACATTTTGAACATTTCCTGTAACAAAGTGTTTGAAGTCACGCTGGTACGTTCTGTTGCTGTGTGTTTTCATTCCATGATTAATGTGATTTGAAGAGAAGTAATAAAATGAGCTCTAACATGGAAAGTAAGCGTTTCCGGACACACGTCCACATAACATATTTTCTTTCTTTGTGTGTGAGGAATGTTTCCTGAAAGTTTGGCCGTACCTTTTTGTAACACCCTGTATTGTGATCAAAGACTGAAATAAAAAAATAAAACTTATACTGACTTTCTTGTATTCCAGACTGACTTTTATCGTGCCCAGGACTGGTAGCATCTGTAAACTAATGTTTTTAAAGAGGAGAGACAGTGCTGCATGCGGCTGTGATGCGCAGTAAGTAGCTGCGATGTCTCGCTGGAAGAATTGCTGGCGCGTTGCTAATGTCATTATGAAGATGACGCAACCACTGAGGTCACAACAGCCACCAGGAATTGCGTGTAAGCCCAGCGGGGCGCGCTATGTATAGAGCTAACGGGAACTGGCAAATCAAGTACTTGCGGGAATGCTGCAGCAACGGCTCGCAGTGAGTACACTTCTGCGAAGTATTCGAGCTGATACGGTTTAAGTTTTCCGCCTGTTCTGGACACGCAGTCCCGGGCCACCTGTCTGCCCTGTGCAGCTGAGCGCGACGGCAGACAACTGGACCCAGTTAGGCGAGATGACTGTGCAGTCATTACCGACGCTCAGCACTTTACGTACGACAGCGCGCGACTGGCGTTAGGGCGCTCTGGGGCTGGCTGGAGTGCGCCAGTTGGCGGCTGGTCCGAGAGGCTCATTTGCGAGTGGAATCTCAGTGTGGTTCGCATGCACTTTAACACTGCTTCAACGCCTTGTTGTCGGTAAGGGCTTCAAAACAGCAGAGCGTACACCGTAGTAAATAAGTAGGCCTCAGCAGCCGGTGCCCATCTCATTACAGTTCTTCTCGGTGTGCTGCCGCGTCATCTCATAAAACGTTCTAAAATAACGATGCTTCGTCCGTGCTGCAGCGGTCTTGTTCAGGTCGTAGTCTTAGTAGTTACGAATTTCTAAACATGATACGGCAGACCACTCGGAAAGATTTTAATGAGTTTTTAACATTTTAATGTTGGGATAGTAAGTTGCCGTCTCTTGAATCTAAGAATGGATGATCAATGCAGCTTTGCTATCTCTGTGTAATCTCTTGTCTGTATAGACGTGTATCTGTTGACTTTAAGATCCCTTCACCTTCACACATAAGTCTATACAGTACAGTAAGGCCCTCCCAGTTCTTGGCTGATCCGTGATAAGACAGGCGAAAAGTTTGACTAATGGAGGACTATTAGTATTATCTCTATTTTCATTCGCTCTATCTCTTTCTCTCCTTTATCTATGTATAGTTTTTAATATAAGATTTCATTACGTCATATAGTGATAAAAAGAATCAGCCAAATGGAATCTTTGGCGGAGTCCTTCGTCTTGGTTATCAGCGGCTGGCTTGCTCTAAGAGATCTTTACATTTATTATTACTGTTAAACACTGCAGTCAGTCGGGAGAATGAATCGTTTGGACAATCTACATCTACATCTATACTCCGCGAGCCACCTTACGGTGTGTGGCGGAGGGTACTTATTGTACCACTATCTGATCCCCCCTTCCCTGTTCCATTCACGAATTGTGCGTGGGAAGAACGACTGCTTGTAAGTCTCCGTATTTGCTCTAATTTCTCGGATCTTTTCGTTGTGATCATTACGCGAGATATATGTGGGCGGTAGTAATATGTTGCCCATCTCTTCCCGGAATGTGCTCTCTCGTAATTTCGATAATAAACCTCTCCGTATTGCGTAACGCCTTTCTTGAAGTGTCCGCCACTGGAGCTTGTTCAGCATCTCCGTAACGCTCTCGCGCTGACTAAATGTCCCCATGACGAATCGCGCTGCTTTTCGCTGGATCATGTCTATCTCTTCTATTAATCCAACCTGGTAAGGGTCCCATACTGATGAGCAATACTCAAGAATCGGACGAACAAGCGTTTTGTAAGCTACTTCTTTCGTCGATGAGTCACATTTTCTTAGAATTCTTCCTATGAATCTCAACCTGGCGCCTGCTTTTCCCACTATTTGTTTTATGTGATCATTCCACTTCAGATCGCTCCGGATAGTAACTCCTAAGTATTTTACGGTCGTTACCGCTTCCAATGATTTACCACCTATGGCATAATCGTACTGGAATGGATTTCTGCCCCTATGTATGCGCATTATATTACATTTATCTACGTTTAGGGAAAGCTGCCAGCTGTCGCACCATGCATTAATCCTCTGCAGGTCCTCCTGGAGTACGTACGAGTCTTCTGATGTTGCTACTTTCTTGTAGACAACCGTGTCATCTGCAAATAGCCTCACGGAGCTACCGATGTTGTCAACTAAGTCATTTATGTATATTGTAAACAATAAAGGTCCTATCACGCTTCCCTGCGGTACTCCCGAAATTACCTCTACATCTGCAGATTTTGAACCGTTAAGAATGACATGTTGTGTTCTTTCTTCTAGGAAATCCTGAATCCAATCACAAACCTGGTCCGATATTCCGTAAGCTCGTATTTTTTTCACTAAACGTAAGTGCGGAACCGTATCAAATGCCTTCCTGAAGTCCAGGAATACGGCATCAATTTGCTCGCCAGTGTCTACGGCACTGTGAATTTCTTGGGCAAATAGGGCGAGCTGAGTTTCACATGATCTCTGTTTGCGGAATCCATGTTGGTTATGATGAAGGAGATTTGTATTATCTAAGAACGTCATAATACGAGAACACAAAACATGTTCCATTATTCTGCAACAGATTGACGTAAGCGAAATAGGCCTATAATTATTCGCATCTGATTTATGACCCTTCTTGAAAATGGGAACGACCTGCGCTTTCTTCCAGTCGCTAGGTACTTTACGTTCTTCCAGCGATCTACGATAAATTGCTGATAGAAAGGGGGCAAGTTCTTTGGCATAATCACTGTAGAATCTTAAGGGTATCTCGTCTGGTCCGGATGCTTTTCCGCTACTAAGTGATAGCAGTTGTTTTTCAATTCCGATATCGTTTATTTCAATATTTTCCATTTTGGCGTCCGTGCGACGGCTGAAGTCAGGGACCGTGTTACGATTTTCCGCAGTGAAACAGTTTCGGAACACTGAATTCAGTATTTCTGCCTTTCTTCGGTCGTCTTCTGTTTCGGTGCCATCGTTGTCAACGAGTGGCTGAATAGGGGATTTAGATCCGCTTACCGATTTTACATATGACCAAAACTTTTTAGGGTTCTTGTTTAGATTGTTTGCCAATGTTTTATGTTCGAATTCGTTGAATGCTTCTCTCATTGCTCTCTTTACGCTCTTTTTCGCTTCGTTCAGCTTTTCCTTATCAGCTATGATTCGACTACTCTTAAACCTATGATGAAGCTTTCTTTGTTTCCGTAGTACCTTTCGTACATGATTGTTATACCACGGTGGATCTTTCCCCTCGCTTTGGACCTTAGTCGGTACGAACTTATCTAAGGCGTACTGGACGATGTTTCTGAATTTTTTCCATTTTTGTTCCACATCCTCTTCCTCAGAAATGAACGTTTGATGGTGGTCACTCAGATATTCTGCGATTTGTGCCCTATCACTCTTGTTAAGCAAATATATTTTCCTTCCTTTCTTGGCATTTCTTATTACACTTGTAGTCATTGATGCAACCACTGACTTATGATCACTGATACCCTCTTCTACATTCACGGAGTCGAAAAGTTCCGGTCTATTTGTTGCTATGAGGTCTAAAACGTTAGCTTCACGAGTTGGTTCTCTAACTATCTGCTCGAAGTAATTCTCGGACAAGGCAGTCAGGATAATGTCACAAGAGTCTCTGTCCCTGGCTCCAGTTCTGATTGTGTGACTATCCCATTCTATACCTGGTAGATTGAAGTCTCCCCCTATTACAATAGTATGATCACGAAACTTCTTCACGACGTTCTGCAGGTTCTCTCTGAGGCGCTCAACTACTACGGTTGCTGATGCAGGTGGTCTATAGAAACATCCGACTATCATATCTGACCCACCTTTGATACTTAACCCAGATTATTTCACATTCGCATTCGCTAATAACTTCACTGGATACTATTGAATTCTTTACTGCTATAAATACTCCTCCACCATTGGCGTTTATCCTATCCTTGCGGTATATATTCCATTCTGTGTCTAGGATTTCGTTACTGTTCACTTCCGGTTTTAACCAACTTTCCGTTCCTAATACTATATGCGCACTATTTCCTTCAATAAGAGATACTAATTCAGGAACCTTGCCCTGGATACTCCTGCAGTTTACCAATATTACGTTAACTTTTCCTGTTTTTGGTCTCTGAGGACGGACGTTCTTTATCAACGATGATAATGTCCTCTCTGGTAAGCCGTCAGGTATTTTATCGTTTCGCCCAAGGGGGTCCCTCTAACCTAAAAAACCCCCGTGTGCACGCCACACGTACTCTGCTACCCTAGTAGCTGCTTCCGGTGTGTAGTGCACGCGAATTGCAGATGTGTACGAAGCCTTTTTGGACGATTTAACACAGACTCAGTGATTGCAGGCTCTCTTCGACACAGCTGAAACTTCCCCACTAATTACAGGGCCAACGTGATCAACAAATGATTCAGAAAAAACTCATTCGTTCATTCACTCCAGAACAAAAAAGAAACACAAATCTTATTTATGGAGGAAATCGTGTATTAATTCCATCTCCATTACATGTCGAGATCTCCGGTGATTCCACGCCTTAATTATTTTCCTTTTACAATCTCTTTTCTCTTCAAAACAAACCGCTAGCGGCACAAATGTTAATTGGCTCGCTTTAGCGAGAAGAAAATCAGAATATGTATCTCTCAGAAACACGTCAATCCCTCAACAGATACTCCAGAAGCTGTCCTACTCTAACAACCATGGAGAATGCATAAATGCATCTCTGTTATTTGAAAGAATAAATGCACTAGAAAATACTTTGGCTTCGACGAGCTGTCGCCGCATATATTACAAGAAAATCAGATCAGATAACTTTTCCAAAGTGAATGAATGTGGATGGTTTGATTGAAAATGATTAATTGGTGCGTGGTAGAGGGTATTTGCTGTGGGGACATTACAAGTTGTACTTCAATTGGTTCAAATGGCTTTGAGCACTATAGGACTTAACATCTGAGGTCATCAGTCCCCTGTAACTTAGAACTACTTAAACCTAACTAACCTAAGGACAACACACACGTCCATGCCCGAGGCAGGATTCGAACCTGCGTCCGTACCCGTCGCACGGTTCCAGACTGAAGAGCCAAGAACAGCTCGGTCACACCGGCCTGCGGGTTGTACTCCGTAGTGGCTAAACAAACAATGGTTTCTGAGTTGCAGCGGTGATCGAGGATATTTAGACCCATCAGCACTTGTAAGCCACTGCTTAAACGACTGTCAACAAATGCTTTTATACACTCTGCGATTGTCTCAATGCGCACCACGTGAATACACTACATTTGACTTACATGTGCGTTAGCAGGTCCAACCCCTTTTTGATAACCAGTGACGGACGGAGCAAGGAGGGCGTCAAAAGCAGACTAGCAATGGCAAAAAGGGCATTCCTGGCCAAGAGTAGTCTACTAGTGTCAAACATAACCTTAATTTGAGGAAGAAATTTCCGAGATTATGCCTTTGGAGCACAGCATTGTGTGGCAGTGAAACATAGACTGTGCGAAAACCCGAACAGAAGAAAATCGAAGCATTTGAGATGAGGTGCTACAGACGAATGTTGAAAATTTAGTGGACTGATAAGGTAAGGAATGAGGAGGTTCTGCATAGAATCTGAGAGGAAAGGAATATGTGGAAAACACTGATAGGGGGAGAGGACATGATGATAGGACATCTGTTAAGACATCAGGGAATGACTTCCATGGTACTAGGGGGAGCTGTAGAGGGCAAAACTGTAGAGGAAGACACAGATTGGAATACATCCAGCAAATAATTGAGGACGTAGGTTGCAAGTGCTACTCTGAGATGAAGAGGTTGGCACAGAAGACGAATTCGTGGCGGGCTGCATCAAACCAGTCACAAGACTCATGACTCAAAAAGACGTAAAAAAATAAAAACTTCACTTTTATCAGCCGTAAGAGAAATAAAAGCTATTCCTGACGTTAAAGCTTGTAAAATGGAGTCCAAACCAATACACCATTAACACTTATATACGTAAATCTATTTTAATACGAGGATGAGTCAAATGAAAACCTTAAATTTGTAATAACAAATCGAAATTTCACGCCGTTATCCTGTAAGTTGATAAGCGTGCTTCAAATAGCGTGCAGAATGGCCTGTAGGTGGCAGCATGGTGCAGATGCACACATACTGTCGCAGTATTAGTATAAAGATGGCCGCTCCACTTGCGACTTGCACTAAGGAAGAACAGCGTTCTGTTATTCGGTTTTTGCATAGTGAAGGTGTGAAACCTATTGAAATTCATCGACGAATGAAGGTTCAGTACGGTGATGCATGTTTGTCACAGCAGCAAGTCTACGAATGGTGTGACTTCAGTGGAAGTGCTCCTCGTCCAGGTCAGGCATAACGAGTTGTGACTCAACATAACATTGGAGCAGTTGAAGCCATAGTGAAGGAAAAACGCCGAGTGACACTGAATGACATTGCAGCATGTTTACAGATTAGTCATGGGTCAGCACACCACATTGTGCATGATGTGCGTCAGTTTCACAAAGTGTCTGCAAGATGGGTGCATCGACAGCTGACTCCTGAAATGAGACCACGACATGTTGACGCTTGTGAAGAATTTCTTCGGCGCTTTGAACGAGAAGGTGATGGCTTCCTTGCAAGAATCGTTACTGGGGACGAAACCTGGGTTCACTTCCACCAACCGGAAACGAAGAGAGCGAACAAGGAATGGCGCCATTCCTCATCACCAAAACCAAAGAAGTTTCGAACAGAACCATCAGCAGGGAAGGTTATGCAGACCCTCTTTTGGGACGAAAAAGGCGTCATTTTGGAGCATTACATGCCTAGAGGGACCACTGTCACCAGTGCATCATATACAGATCTCCTAAAAAATCATCTGCGGCTGCAATCAAATCAAAGCGACATGGATTGCTGTCAGCAGGTGTACTTTTGCAACATGACAATGCAAGGCCCCACACTGCCCGTACAACAGTTGCAACAATCACAGACCCTGATTTTGAGTGTCTTTCTCATCCACCATACTCAGCAGACCTTGCCCCAAGTGATTTCCACATGTTTGGACCAATGGGAGAAAAGAAGTTCCGTTCTGATGAAGAGGTACGGCACGCGGTGCATGAGTGGTTGTGCGGACTACCAAAAGAACTTTTTTCTAAAGGAATGTATGCACTTTGTAAGCGCTGGAGGACTTGCATTGAGCGTGGGGGAGATTATGTTGAAAAGTGATACAGCTTTGTACCACTTCTGCACAATAAATAATATTTTAAAAAATGTTTAAAGTTTTCATTTGACTCACCCTCGTACTTATATCTGCACACACTAAATCCTTTAACAAATAAGGGATTACGGCGTTTATGTAGTATCCGATGAAAAGTATCCGAACACTCTTATATAATGCTGTATTGATCTTCAGAGGTCACGACAGGCGGACGAGCCAGTATAAAAGGAGGCACGTAGTATAGAGTTATCTGTAGAAACGAAGTAAAGCAGAGTGCGTCAGTCAGGAGAGTTAGTGGCTTCGAATATCGAGTATTTCTTGGATACCATCAGAATAATGGATTCCTCAGTTATATTTCAGCCTTCTAAGAACGCCCAGTCGACTAACATTGATGTGATTGTGAAGTGGAAACACAAAGGAACAATCACAGATAAACCAGACCAGGCAGACCTTATGTAGTAAAGAAGTCTGCACAGGATACTGTGGCCGATGAGCACTGACCAATTTTCGTCCTAGGCGCCGGGTGAGTTCATTCGTTTGTTCAGGAGGAGAGGCTGACAGTGTTTTCCACCTTTCGGCCGGTCAGCGATGACAGAGTCGAGGCGCACGCTCTGTAATCTTTCTCAAACGATTTTACGGAAACTATTAGATAAAAAAATTTCATTTTTCTTACTTATAGCTTTACATGTCAAGTTCATGATGATGTGACCATCATTTCGTTAATGGTCATAGTTATTGTGATATTTACGTGGAAGTAAGACACTCGAGAAATTCGAAGAAGTTTGCAATGAAAAATATGGGTCACTATGATTTTGCATGTGGTACATATTACGTAATGTGTTGCTGCATGTGAAATTTAGCTAACATATCGAATTTTTCTTTAGACTTGGCTGGAGGTCTCAATCTGTCATTAATCTCGAGAAAATTGATCTGATGTAGCACACTTGGTTGCATCGCGCCGCCCTAGCGATAAAACCAGAATGAAATATCCACAACATTCCATATTTAATAAACGATTTGATACGTCGAAAAGAACTTTTGATGAATGATAGCACACAAAGATGAGAGTATTTTTCCATGTATTTATTATACATAACTTCATTATATTCTGTGTTATTCCACTAACTACAGACGTTTTTGAGGAAAGAATTTAATTTTTCAGGAGTATCGATAGTTGGTGAAACGAGAAATGATGTGGGTTTGGGAGCAATAAATTGAAGACATTGCACGTTTATTTTCTACCGAGGATACGCTTTCCTATAAGGTATTGGCCTTACTTTTCCTCAGTTCCTCACTTAATAAACCACTGTTACAGAATCCTCTAGCAATCGTGTCTGCACAACATGTTAGTGATGTGAAATTTTGTGAACTTCGCTGTGTTTTCGCTAAAGAAGGAAATTTTCGCATGGCAACAAGTGAAATGTGTAGGTTTTAATCAAAATTCAGCACTCATGATGCTTCTCTGAAATCTACAAATGGTTTACAAGCGAAGTGAAAATAAATCGCTGCATTTTCGGTGAAATTCTTTTTAGATACTAACCAAAACGGAGGTGACAGATCTTTTTGAATGGTCACCATGCAAGTGGGGGTAAGCTTCTGTTAAGAACGGCTCTTCCCCTCCAGCGCTCGGCGTTTCACCTACAGCTCCTGCCCATAACCCCCACCAAAAATGGTTCAAATGGCTCTGAGCACAATGGGACTTAACATCTGTGGTCGTCAGTCCCCTAGAACTTAGAACTACTTAAATCTAACTAACCTAAGGACATCACTCGCATCCATGCCCGAGGCAGGATTCGAACCTGCGACCGTAGCGTTCTCGCGGTTCCAGACTGAAGCTTTCCACGTCGCCTACCCTGTCGAATGCGCATCTGCCGGCCAAGGCATTTTGCGCGGACTCTGCTGATGGACAGATACCATCGAGCGTTGCGGAGGCTGGTTGTAAAAAATCGCGTGAATTCTGTGGAAAAAATTACTCGCGTTTTCCAAGTGCTACCAATAGTCTAAGTAGCACAATGAATGAGAGTAGGGAATTAAAAAGAAAAGGGTGCAGTGGTAGAGCAACACCACTGGACAGTGGTCAAGCCGAAACGAGTGATTTAGAATGATGAATGACGCTACGCCCTGGGAAATGTTTCCTGCCATCATGAGTAGTGCCAACAGTGACTTACGAAGGAAGTGGTGTTCCGGTTTGGGAATGTTTTTGGGAGTTTGTGGTCCCATTACTGATTTTAAGAAACGCCAAATATAGGAGGATGTGAGCACGTTTTATAGCAATGTGTACTCCGTACAGCAGAGGAACAGGTGGTGGACTATGATCGTATCAGCATAATAATGCACCCTGGCATAAAGTAGCATCTGGAAGACAATGGTTTGTGGACAATAGTATTCTGGAAATTGGTTGGAGTGTCAGGAGTCCCGACCTGAACTGAATGGGACGTCTCTGGGTTGAAGTAGAACGTGGGCTTTGCTCCAGACACCGGCCTCGAACATCACTATCTTCTCTGGTATCGGCTCTTGGGGAAGAATAAGGTGCCATTTCTCCACAGACATTTAGATACATCACTGGAATGTCTACAGCAGAATTCGAACCGTTATAAAGGTGAATATTAATGTCCACTAATATGTATGCGAATACTTTTGAGCAGCTTGTGAGCAGATAGTGTACGTCGGCAATTGTTTAGCAGCGTATTGAACTAAGGAAGGAAGGTAGAAAGGAAAACAGATCGGGCTGTAATGTTCCGTCGATGACGATATCATTCGAAGCGAATTACAAGCGGTAATTTAGGAACAGATGTAAAATGAAATCGGCCCTGTCATTCTCAAAAGAACGATACTGACGTTTGTCTTAGGCACGATAAACGTAAATCTGTATGCCCGTCGTCCTTCCGAATCCAACTCCAATGTCTTAACCACTGCGCCACAGCAACTTACCGAAACTGTTATGCAGTCACAGAAAGCTATTCAGTCAATTCTAACTAACCTGCTTTTTACTCAGCAACTAAAAAAAAAAAAAAAAAACAGCAACACATTGGTAGGCCAGTAGCACTTCTAAATCAATGTAGTTTTGCCTTTCTTCAACCTGTCTTTCAGGTATTAGGATACTGACTAGCGTGTTCCTGCATTTCTCCGGAATCCAAACTGGTATTCAACGAGGTCGGTTTCTGTGAAGAATTCACATCAATATTTTGCAACCATGAATTATTAAACTTACGGTTCGCTAATATTCACACCTGTCAGCGCCAACTCTCTTTGAAATTGGAATTATTGCGTCCTTTTTGAGGTCTGAGGATATTTCGCCTGACTCGTACATCTTGCATACTAGGTGGAATAGTTTTGTCGTGGCTGATTCTATTAAGAATGTCAGTAGCTATGAGGGAATGTCATCTACTCCAGGAACCTTGTTTCGACGTAGGACTTTCAGTGCTCTGTCAAATTATCTCGTAGTGTCATATTTCCCATCTCATCACCATCTTCTTCCTCCACCTTTTCTATAATATTGCCATCACTTTACTTGTATAGCCATTCTATTATTCCCTTCACCCTTCAAACTACCCTTCTTTCCTTAGTACTGGTTTTCCATCTGAGCTCTTCATATTCATGCAGCTGCTTTTGTTTTCTCCAACACTTAATTAGTTTTTGTATTGGTGGTATCTATCTTTCCTCGATTTATACGTGCATTTGTCCTCTAGTCATTCCTGTTTGACCATTTTGCACTTTTGTCAGTTTAATTTTTCACACGTCGCATTTACCCTTTCGCCTGCTTCAATGCTGCGTGTTTATATTTTAAATTCAGTATTCCCTGCGTTATCCAAGGGTGTCTACTAGGCCCTGCGTTTTGGCCTATTTTATCCTCTACTGCCTTCTCTATTTCATATCTCAAAGCTTGTAACGTCCCCTTTAAACAATTTATACAAGACTGTGCTTAAACTGACACACAATATTTTTAGCGCAACGCAATCTGACTTTCAAAAATCCCTACAAAAGAATGGCCCTGACTAACATTAAACTATACCTTTCACAAATCACTAAATCACTTACCTCACAATAATCTTCGTTTCTCCCACTACTGCAATACAGCAAGCGCCACTACTGCCAGCTAAATAAAAGATTCAAACTACTAAAGGCACTAACTACTGATAGGGATAGTTAGCGAATGAAAGATATTAATAGAGAACAAACAATGTATTTACCTTGATATCATCATATATAAATATAGCAGTTCATGACAAATTACAAAACTCCGCCATCTCTCTCCCCACATCCACCACTGCTGGCGGCTCACCTCCAACTGCGCAACGCTACGCGCTGTTCACAGCCAGCTGCCTAACACTACAATGGCGAGTATTACAACAATGCAAAGCAGCCGCAGACTGCACACAGCACAGCCAGTGATTTTCATACAGAGGTGGCGTTACCAATAAAAAAACCTAAACAGCCTACTTACAAGCTACTCATTTGTCTTCTGCAGTATTCCTTTATCCAGCTTCAGTTACTTGTTCCCTTTGAAACTATTAACAGCCTCTGGTTCTTTCAACTTATCCACGTCCCGTCTTCTTAATTTCCTACCTTTTTGCGACTTATTCAGTTTTAATCTGCAATCCATAACCAATAAATTACGGCCAGAGTCCACATCTGACCCTCAAAATGCCTTAGTATACTTCACAAAGCGACATAAGAGTTACATATAAGCAGTATCTCCTACTGGTAAAATTCCTTTTTTTTCAGTATTGTAACAGTGAATTGAAATGCGCGATTTCCGTTACCTGCAGCTGAGGCTATCCTATCGTCCCACTTCCTATCCTCAACCACTGTTACCCTAAAATAGTGGTACGATATGACCAGCGACGGTGGATTCCTTTCGCCATTCGCTCTGTGACTGGCCCAGTGCTTCAGCTTTAATGTCCTTGATGCCGATGGGGCGCTTAACCTCCCATATCCAGCCAAATGTCAGTGGTTTTGTTGTTCGATCCTCCCCTGAGTGTGCGGGTGTACAGTGCTTTCGTAACTAGCCCGGCCCCCCTGCGTGGCCCATGCAGGTACAGCCGCTTGGCGGTGTTTTATCAGCAGCAGCCACGCTGCTAATCCCTGCGGGGGATTGGCCCGCGGAGAGTACGTCTCGGCAGCTCGCCTTGCCCTGCTCTGCACAATGGCCCTGCGTCTGTTGTTCCGCGCCAGCCGCTGATTGCGGGCGGCGAGCGGCAGCGTACGGGACGCCAGTTGTACTACGCTCTGGCCCCTCTGCATCACAATACCACGCTCTGCAGTTAGTACGTCACAAGAGGTAAAAATAAAAATGGAAGACCTTGAACAACGTACTTGGATTAAAAAAAGTGTAGGACAGGGATGCAGTCTTTCGCTGCCCAGTATTTAAATATCAAAGTAGCTATGACGGAAATAGTAGGTTGAAAGGGTCCAACCAGGGGTGAAAAGCTCACGCACTTCAGTTTAAATTCGCCCCCATACTTCACCCTGTTACCACGTAGCTTCTGGGAACTGGTGAAAGATAGCTGGTGGTGGCCGCTGGGTAAACAGGGTAGTATCACGAGGGTAATCCCAAAAGTAAGATCTCATATTTTTTTATAAGTACAGAGACCTGTTTATTTCTACAATGGTTTACATCAGTTTACAGCTTCAACATTTAGCTATTTTTCGACATAATCACCATTTCTATCCATGCATTTTTGTAGACGCTGTGGCAGTTTTTGTATGCCCATGTCACACCAGCTCGCCGCCATGCCGTACAGAAAGTTATGAACCTCTTCTTTCACCTCGTCGTCGGAGCTGAATCGCTTTCCGGTCAAATGTTCTTTTAATCTAGGGAACAGGTGACAGTGCCGCCAATGTGGCCGAGCGTTTCTAGGCGCTTCAGTCTGGAACCACGCGACCGCTACGGTTGCAGGTTCGAATCCTGCCTCGGGCATGGATGTGTGTGATGACCTTAGGTTAGTTAGGTTTAAGTAGTTCTAAGTTCTAGGGGACTGATGACCTCAGATGTTAAGTCCCATAGTGCTCAGAGCCATTCGAACCATTCGAATAGGTGACAGTCACTGGGCGCCAAGTCAGGACTTTAGGGTGGGTGGGTGATTATGTTCCACTGAAACTGTTGCGGGAGAGCAACGATTCAAATGGTTCAAATGGCTCTCAGCACTATGCTACTTAACTGCTGAGGTCATCAGTCACCTAGAACTTAGAACTACTTAAACCTAACTAACCTAACGACATCACACACATCCATGCCCGAGGCAGGATTCGAACCTGCGACCGTAGCGGCCGCGCGGTTCCAGACTGTAGCGCCTAGAATCGCTCGGCCACACCCGCCAGCGAGAACAACGGTTTGCCGAGCGATGTGAGGGCGAGCGTTCTCATGGAGAATGTGTACGCCCTTGCTCAACATTCCTCTTCTTCGGTTCCGAATTACCCGTTTGAGTGTTTTCAGAGTCTCACAATAACTGTCAGCGTTAACTGTCGTCCCAGCGATTCAGCTGGTATGGTACGTACATATAACTTCTAGCATATAAGAAAAAAACTGAAATTTCCTTATAGATTAAAACGGTGTGAAAAACCTGTTTTTATTTGTACCAACGTTGAATTCAGTACCGTATTACAACGTAAAGCATCGAATTACAGAGGTATGCGGCAGATGGTGCTGCGTTCTCAGGCAAGGTAGAGGTTCCTTACTGTAACGGTGATGTACGAAAGAATACGTGAAGTGAGAATGAAATGCAGTATTCCTTATATTGAGGAAAACGTTCAGGTATGGTGAAGTACACTTCGATTCAAATGGTTCAAATGGCTCTGAGCACTATGGGACTTAACATCTGTCATCAGTCCCCTAGAACGTAGAACTACTTAAGCCTAACTAACCTAAGGTCATCACACACATCCATGCCCGAGGCAGGATTCGAATCTGCGACCGTAGCAGCAGCGCGGTTCCGGACTGAAGCGCCTAGAAGTATACTTAGAGTAACAAAGTGATTGACAGCTAGTTGTTTAAAAAGGAGCTACTATAGTAACAACCAATCAGAGAACGAGTTTGGTAGCGCTGCCTTCAGTTTCGTTCGCCGTTGTCATATCGCTCTGTAGGCGACAATTACGGCTGCCAATGTAGCTGTTGGGATTCGTTATCATCATAAGCTTTGTTTCTTTATACAGATATTTTTATAACACACAAAGGAATGGAGGCAGCTAATAGAGAAAATGCACACCAAACTGATAAGGCCACTAAGATTGTGCAACTCGAACTCAGTATTGCTGGTTCCCGGAAATATACGAAGGAATTCAGTACCGAATTGCACAGCTGTTGCTGCTGCGGCCATATTGGTTTGTGAGTAGCGGCGGAACGGCAACATCGCCCATTTTCCTGTCTGTCAATCACTTCCTTATTATGATGAGATAAAGTGTACATGATGATGATGATGATGATGATGATAGTGTCCAGTTAACATACGCACAGTACTGCGATTGTATTTATATTAATTGCTTATGTCTACCTTAAGTTACGATCTAGACGATTATAATTTACTGGAATATCATTTGCTGTCGTGGAATCCGCTCCTACTTATTGATCAACTCTTTCGTCAGCTGGCAGTGACCGGGATTCGAACACTAAAAGTGGCGTTACGCAAGTCATGCTCTCACCAACTGAGCCATCCAGGCACGACTGACTACATGCCTTGGCAGCTTCGTTTCCGCCAGTGCATCTCTCGCGTTCGCCATACTTCACAGGATGACTCCTACGTACCTTGCAGGTAAAGATGTACCGACACACTTGAAGCTGTGATCTCGCATGACATGTCAGTATACCTCAGTCGATACGAGCGACGTCCGCCAAAGGCAAGATGTCGGTTTAGAGTCCCGATCCGCCACGCCCTTTTTATCTGCCATTAAGTTTCAATGTATCATTTACCAATATCCGTGCAGTTCTTACATTCTAACATTTAAATTCTGTAATAAACATAAATTTGGTGTAAATAGTGATTCTGTCCTGCCGTACTTGCCCACCTTCCCTTATGCCACTGCTCAGTTATAATTGATTGTGATTAGGAACTTTACTTATGCCTGACACTCGTTCAACCTATACTTGAGTATTGCTCATCAGTGTGGGATCCGTACCAGATCGGTCTGACGGAGGAGATAAGATCCAAAGAAGAGCGGCACGTTTCGTCACAGGGTTATTTGGTAACCGTGATAGCGTTACGGAGATGTTTAATAAACTCAAGTGGCAGACTCTGCAAGAGAGGCGCTCTGCATCGCGGTGTAGCTTGCTCGCCAGGTTTCGAGAGGGTGCGTTTCTGGATGAGGTATCGAATATATTGCTTCCCCCTACTTATACCTCCCGTGGCGATCACGAATGTAAAATTAGAGAGATTAGAGCGCGCACTGAGGCTTTCAGACAGTCGTTCTTCCCGCGAACCATACGCGACTGGAACAGGAAAGGGAGGTAATAACAGTGGCACGTAAAGTGCCACCGTTGGGTGGCTTGCGGAGTATAAATGTAGATGTAGATGTAGATGTAGACGAAACCACGACAAAATAATGAAACGTGTCAGAGCCCTGTTATGCTAACCAAATGTAATTACTGACATGAAAGTACAATGAATCATTCTGTACGTCTGCGATCTTGCCAGCAGATCAGGCGAGTATTGAACTACATTACAAAGTTGTTTGCACGGCCTTACATGAATTAAAGATTCCAAATAATTCTGCTTACAAATATTTACCGTTAATGCAAAATGAAAATTGTTCAGGTTTCATTGCCTAGCAACACTACGCTTCGATATGATTTTTAAATGAAATACGTGACATTTTCAGAAGAATATCGACATCTTAAAAGCTTTGCGTTTGTTGGAGGCGATCTTCATTACCAGCGACGTAGTGAACCGACACAACGTGCGCATTTGCGTCCCGAACCTTTCATGCACTGATTGGATACAGCGAGGCAGCCCATCGTATGTTGGGGCTCGTGTGACTGACCAGTATTTTTGTTTTTAATGACATGAGGCATATATTACCATATCTGAACGTATTATTGCTTGTAAAACATGTCTTACAACTTGTAGTGTGCCGGTAAAGATAGCCATGTGGCCTCTGGCCTGATGCCGATACGGCATATTAAATTTTAAAAAATAAATCTCTATCTGATGACCTGGACATCATGAAGTTCCTGACGTCCACGCGTGCTGCGGAGCACCGCGTGTATGAAACACGTAGCCTTACAGTATCTCCGCTGCTGCCCAGTTTTTCGTGTGTATTATAGCTATCAGCTAGGCCACGTTAGATTTCATTAAAACACCCGACTCAGTTCTTCTTCACTCTCGTCCCTACTGTTACGTCATCAGCTGAACTTATCACGCTGATCATTCCGTGACTAAATTCATTTATGCAGCACTAAACGGTTTAGACGAAATTGCTGGAGAGTACCCGTGTACTTACTCGAACTGTACAATCGAATCGGTCTCTGTTCTAAAATAAAATTTATATTGCCGCTGCACGCTACGTGGCTTTGTTATTAACGCAGAAACCTAACCATGCAGGTGCCAACGAGCAACCGCCTTGTACCTCTAAAGTTTGAATAGAACAATTGCAAGAATTACCCTTACCAACTGACTTGACGCCTATCAGAGGCTGCAGCTATTTCTCAGAAATTTACACTTTCCACTCCGCCCTCTTGTTTAAGTGACTTTGAATTCATGGTGTGGGACGGAAAACTGCTTTTAGTCCTTTCGCTGGAAAATAAACTCCAGATCTACAACTTTTGACGCTCAACGTTATAAATTGAAAATTCTGGAGGTACTACTCTATTTTCATCATATTTTTTAGTAATGTTTATTTCCGATACGACTAAATCTAATTGACTGACACCTCACGTAGACCACTCCAAAGCTCCCTTCAGTCGTAGCGGGAAGTATTATTTATTTTTCAAAACGGACAACGCGTTTAGCCCTGAATCTTTTTCTCAAAATAAGTACTTTGCCGAATACTGCATTAAAATCCACTACTCTTCTTTAGGTGTTGGATATTTCATTCTTTTTTTCTCTCTCTCTGATAGCTTCGACGTTGACCTATGTTAAATTGTACAGAAAACACACCCACACTCACACAGTCGTAATGGTTGTTATTCCATTAGAGACGAGTGTGTCTCAAGTAGGAGCACTGCGTAGACATTCGACTGTCAGTGGTATAACAGTGGAAAGGGCATCTGCGGTAGGAATGACAGGTACAGTCTCCTCCCTAGTAGAACAGCTGACTGTTACGACAGCGACCGCTGACCACACGGTACTGTGGCGCTCTGAAGTTGTCATCCATTACCACTTCTCGTATTCCTTCGGACATTACCGTTACAAGAAGAGATCTCTAACCTGCCTGAGAACGCAGCACTATCTGCCGCATACAGCTGTAACTCGATGCATTATGTTGCAATACGATACTGAATAGTGATATGTGGTTTGAAACTGCCTGGTGATACGATACGTAAAGCAATATAGTTAATAAGAGAATTTGGAGATAAAGCATAATTAGGAAACCAAAAGGCATCCACAGTAATATGAAGACAAATAACTTTAAAAATGAAGTAAAAATAGGCGTAAGATAGGGCGATGTCTTAACACCTTTCCATTTATTCGTATACTAGAAGAACTGTGGGTACCTAGTATTCATAACTCGATAATCACAAAATTAAATTAATTATTTTAATAAGAAAATCGTGTGGAGCTATCAAGGCCTTTGCAATAACCCTGCTAAAACTTTTAGAAATAACAGCCATCACAGCAGAGGTTAACATCTTAAATGACAAAACACGAACGAAAATTTCATCTAAATATGTAGAAGTAGAACAGGTAGCATGGAAAAGGTTAGAAAGCACAGATATGAACGAATGTGCAAAATATAGACAGCATGTGGCTTTACTACTGACTTCGGAAAGTTAGTTACAAATTTTTATGGCAGCCGAGTAACTTTTATTAAATAATGCATTACACTTCAACGTGACGGAGATACATGACAGTACTTTCCAACATAAACGCCATGTCTCTGTAAGCGACGATTGGAAAACATCTACAGTAAGAAGTGTACTAGGGCGCGTCACCGGAAATGTGTGAAACCACAAACTGGATTTTCTGTTCCTATGTCCAAGACTTTGGAAGAATACTTCTAAAGTTTCTAACAAAAACTGCGGGATGAATATTCTTTTTACTCTCCTCGTTGAATATTTGGAATTCGCGGTGTTTAATTATGCTCTCTTCATTCACTAAGGTACTTAAGTGCATGGACTTGTCATTAGCAGGTGATGTACTGACATTATTGGAAGTACACTCTTCTTCATAATTCGGATTTCTTGGTGAAACAAGTTGCTGGGGTAATACAGACTGATTACCGAAACATGGTCTATTATGCACTGCAATTGAGGTTGTTGGAAATTTTCATTGTTCTCTTGCCTGTCAGTACCAGCGTCCTCGTTGCTGTGTGCTGACATTGAAAATCACTATCTTGAAACGATGTTCAATGCCCTGGCTACTTCCGTTCGGACTTGTTTCTGTACTCCTGTGTGAATATCTTACTTTATTGATTCCACAGCAGTAGTCAAAGCTTTTAACTGCTTTTCTCTAACTTATCTACTTCGGTTCGAAGATTATTCATTTGAGTTGTTAAGTTTGCCAACGGTTTATTACTAGTCTCTATTGCATTGATTTCTTTGTTGAAATGAGTCGTAATTGCTGTAAGGCGATCGCCTAACACCTGATTAATTCTCTGCAAAATTTCCTTACCTCGTTCTATGAAAATATTCTTTATTTGCTCCATGAATTTCGTATCAAGTTCCCGCTCCCTGCGCTAGCATTGCTGCTCACGCTCCTGCTTCCTTTGCCTGAGTTCCTTTTCCATGGTATCGAACTTTTCAAATAACAATGCTAACATTTTACTATCCGGTCGTGACATAGTTTGAGAACTGCTGATTTCTGCCCCTTGCCCGGTAGAAAAATTATCATTCACTTCTAAAGGTTTAACTGCAGGAATGTCCGTCTGTGTTGACAACTCTTCAGTTTCATTTTCGCTTGGAATATCAGATCATAAGTCAACATAATCTATATTTACACTATCGAGGACTTGCACTGAAGTGTACGAAGTTATATGTTTTTGAGGGTCTGATGCCATTTCTGCATCAGCATGCTCATTCGACTTTACTTGCTTCTTCGGTCTAACCATGTTTGACACTAATATTGCACAAAAATATATCACTGACAATAACAATATTTCCCACACAATACCTTAAAACTAACACATATACAAATAACAAAAGCTAAATTGGTGGAATGTGTACACAAAATATCTACGAGACAGATTATACTTGAAAATACTGGAGCACTGATATTTATGGCTGCTGTCAATTTGAACTGTTGCTATTTGTTAGCAACGCAAAGTAACCAATGCTAAATGCTTGTATCTGTGCAAGCTATGAGCATGAACGCCGTTGTCGGCAGACAGCACAGCTCCATTGATTTTAGTTATTTTTTGTAACACTTCAGATGACATAAATACACCTACGGTAATTACTCCCGTGTCAGGTTCATACATGAAAAGAAAGTAACGTACGTATTAATATTTTATTATGGTACACTGCACCTGTAAAGAGTCACAATATTACAATAAATGAAACTTCCTGGCAGATTAAAACTGTGTGCCCGACCGAGACTCGAACTCGGGACCTTTGCCTTTCGCGGGCAAGTGCTCTACCATCTGAGCTACCCAAGCACGACTCACGCCCGGTACTCACAGCTTTACTTCTGCCAGTATCTCGCCTCCTACCTTCTAAACTTTACAGAAGCTCTTCTGCGAACCTTGCAGAACTAGCACTCCTGAAAGAAAGGATACTGCGGAGACATGGCTGTGGCTAAGCCGTGTCTCCGCAGTATCCTTTCTTTCAGGAGTGCTAGTTCTGCAAGGTTCGCAGAAGAGCTTCTGTAAAGTTTAGAAGGTAGGAGGCGAGATACTGGCAGAAGTAAAGCTGTGAGTACCGGGCGTGAGTCATGCTTGGGTAGCTCAGATGGTAGAGCACTTGCCCGCGAAAGGCAAAGGTCTCGAGTTCGAGTCTCGGTCGGGCACACAGTTTTAATCTGCCAGGAAGTTTCATATCAGCGCACACTCCGCTGCAGAGTGAAAATCTCATTCTGGATTACAATAAATGTTGTGTATTGTGGCCCCACGTTGGGAGCCAATGTTGTGTGTCGTGTATTGCGGAATTCCTGCGAGACTACAACAAAACCAGTTACTTACTACAGTATTAATGTAACATGAGGTTTTATTTCATTAATGCTTTTCCCAGCTAGTGATCGTTATTTTGTTAAAGAAATTTCCACTTGGGAATGTCGAGCAATGTCGTCTGTCAAGCATTGTAAATGGCACTAAGTTCATGCACAAAAGTGATCATATATGACCAGCAAACAAGCTAAATGTATCATGATCATATATGACCAGCAAACAAGCTAAATGTATCATAAGTACTTTCAACTATACAAGAGTAATGATTTTTAGTAATTTTCAGTGCTGTTGCATAATAGTCTCATTACTAGTTGCAGATCGTCTATCGAAATTACCGCTACTGTTATTCGAGGTGGCAAGTTTTCTTTAAGCAAAATGAATAGTTTTGTCACATAATACCACACGCACAGTACACTAATGTATTTTTTCCTGTCAAAATATTTCATAAAAGTTCTTACGAAATGCAGGGCTTCATACATCAGGATGTAATAATTGGTATGACGTAAGATGCTGTTTGCACTGATATAAGTTCACTATATTTAAAGATTATTCACAGTCTAACAGGAAATAATTACCTCTGAGGCGGTTCTGAGCCACCAATACACAATTATTATCGCAATTGTGACCAAAAAGATTTATATCTGTATAAAAATTCAATTTAAAACTGCCGCTACAATATTTCACTAAGATGGCGGTTAACATAAGACAATCACTAATCGATTCTCCTTCAGGCACTATTTTACTACTAACAGATAATACAGGGTGATTCAAAAATAATACCACAACTTTAAAAATGTGTATTTAATGAAAGAAACATAATATAACCTTCTGTTATACATCATTACAAAGAGTATTTAAAAAGGTTTTTTTTCACTCAAAAACAAGTTCAGAGATGTTCAATATGGCCCCCTCCAGACACTCGAGCAATATCAACCCGATACTCCAACTCGTTCCACACTCTCTGTAGCATATCAGGGGTAACAGTTTGGATAGCTACTGTTATTTCTCGTTTCAAATCATCTATGGTGGCTGGGAGAGGTGGCCGAAACACCATATCCTTAAAATACCCCCATAAGAAAAAATCGCAGGGGGTAAGATCAGGGCTTCTTGGAGGCCAGTGATGAAGTGCTCTGTCATGGGCTTCCTGGCGGCCGATCCATCGCCTCGGGTAGTTGACGTTCAGGTAGTTACGGACAGATAAGTGCCAATGTGGTGGCGCTCCATCCTGCTGAAATATGAATTGTTGTGTTTCTTGTTCGATCTGAGGGAACAGCCAATTCTCTAACATCTCCAAATACTGTAGTCCAGTTACAGTAGCACCTTCGAAGAAAAAGGGACCAAAAATTTTATTGGCTGAAATGGCACAGAAAACGTTCACCTTAGGCGAGTCACGTTCATACTGAGTTGTTTCCCGCGGATTCTCAGTGCCCCATATACAGACATTGTGACGGTTGACTTTCCCGTTAGTGTGGAAAGTTGCTTCATCACTAAACACAATCTTTGAAACGAAAGATTCATCTGTTTCCATTTGAGCAAGGATAAAATCACAGAAATCGATTCTTTTAATCTTATCAGCTGCAGACAGTGCTTGAACCAATTTCAGACGATAAGGTTTCATAACTAACCTTTTTCGTAGGACTCTCCATACAGTTGATTGTGGAATTTGCAGCTCTCTGCTAGCTCTGCGAGTCGATTTTCCTGGGCTGCGAACAAATGCTTGCTGGATGCGTGCTACATTTTCATCACTCGTTCTCGGCCGTCCAGAACTTTTCCCTTTGCACAAACACCCATTCTCTGTAAACTGTTTATACCAACGTTTAATACACCACCTATCAGGAGGTTTAACACCATACTTCGTTCGAAATGCACGCTGAACAACTGTCGTCGATTCACTTCTGCCGTACTCAATAACACAAAAAGCTTTCTGTTGAGCGGTCGCCATCTTAGCATCAACTGACGCTGACGCCTAGTCAACAGCGCCTCAAGCGAACAAATGTACAACTAAATGAAACTTTATAGCTCCCTTAATTCGCCAACAGATAGTGCTTAGCTCTGCCTTTTGTCGTTGCAGAGTTTTAAATTCCTAAAGTTGTGGTATTCTTTTTGAATCACCCTGTATATGCAGAATGTCGCATTTATCTTGACCACCCTAAATAACTGTTTGTCCAGATGCAAATTACACAATGTTGCAAGCAAATGTTCTTTAGCCGTCAGGGGGACAACAATCAGCATGATTGTCTTTGCTGTAGCTTTGTTTTTTACAAAGATATGAACAGCGGTATGACTTTTTTAACTGGCACTCTGTATTTTTTGTTCGGTAATTCATTTCCTCTCCTAAAGACCTATTCAATAATGTATCACAGAGTACCATTCACTGAAACACAACGTTATTAATTACGTAACACAACACTGACGCTGATGCTCCCAGCGCAAGTGCAGTTACTCGGTGTAATGGAACACACCCACGTGCTGACGTTGACAGAGGACATATGTAAACATAAGTAGAACGCACACCCGTCATTCCATCAACCATCGTCTGTTGGAGAGTAGTGTGAGCAGAGTGTACACCAACGAAGAGAAAGTAGAAATGCTACTCATCTGTGGGGAATGTAAGGTAGCAGAACAGTAATTGCAATATTGTTTTATTATGCAAGGGAACATTTAGTACAGTAGTTTAGTTATTTTAAATACTGTTGTGTAGA
Source organism: Schistocerca americana (assembly GCF_021461395.2). Lineage (NCBI taxonomy): Eukaryota > Metazoa > Arthropoda > Insecta > Orthoptera > Acrididae > Schistocerca > Schistocerca americana. Next base: position 673,123,718 of record NC_060120.1, on the reverse strand, counting down.
GTAGACATATAGTAAAGGCTGTCCTTCCTACAAACTGCATCGACATAACGTTTCTTTTATTGTTGCTGTTGAAGGTAGGCGAAATTCTACGCACGCAGCGGAACTGTACAGAGAGCGTTATCCTGAGAAGAACACATCTTCACGACGGATTTTTTCTCGTTTTGTTGCGACGCTTCAGGAAACGGGAAGTTTCAGCCCACGACAACGCAATCGTCGTAGCACTCGCACAGACGAAGCTGCCGAAGTTACTGTTCTCGCTTCCGTTGCTATAATCCTCATGTGAGCACACGACAGCTTGAACACGAGACTGGCATTCCTAAAACCAGAGTACATCGTATTCTGACACGTCACCGGTTCCATCTTTACCATGTGCACCTACATCAAGAATTGCATGGGAATGATTTCCAGTATCGTGTACAGTTCTGTCAGTGGGCCCAGCAGCAAATCCTCGCCAACCCAAACTTCTTCTCCAGTGTTCTATCTACCGATGAATGTTCCTTCTCAAACAAAGGACAGATAAATACAAGGAACATGCTTCATTGGTCCAGCGACAACCCACGATGGCTTAGACAGGTGGAACATCAGCGAAAGTGGAGAGTTAACGTCTGATGTGGGATGCTTGGTACTACAATTATTGGCCCTTATCTCATCAATGGTAGTCTAAAAGGCACAGCGTATGCCAGCTTCCTCAGACGAATTCTTCCTCCTCGCCTTGATGAAGTGCCGCTAAGAACCAGAATGCTTATGTGGTATCAACACGATGGATGTTCAGCACATAATGCCTTGCGTGCACGTCGTGTTCTGAACCGAAGGTATCCTGCCAGATGGATTGGTCGAGGAGGAACAGTTACTTGGCCTGCTAGGTCTACTGATTTAAATCCTCTGGACTTTTTTTCTTTGGGGATGCATTAAAGACGATATTCCATCAACTGCAGAGGACATGCAGGAACGTATCGTGCTTGCTTGTAATTCTCTTCAGCAGGCAACACTGGAATCAGTAAATAATTCTTTCATTCAACGAGTGCATCAGTGTATCGGTGTCCAGATTCACCCCTTTGAGCACCTTTGAATGCTCTACTCCTGGGCAATGGTACAGGAGAGTCAAAGTCAATTTTGAATTATGTTTTTACTTGGTTTTATTTGTTTTCTGACGACTCCAGCAAGTGGACGAGTTTGTGATACCGGACTCAAAGTCAATGTTGTGTTATGCGATTAATAACGTCGTGCTTCAGTGAATGGTACACTGTGATACATTTTTGAATAGATCTTTAGGAGAGGAAATGAATTATCGAATAAAAAATACAGGGTGCCATTTAAAAAAGTCATACGCTGTTCATATCTTTGCAAAAAAAGCAGCTACAACGAAGGCAATCACGCTGATTGATGTCGCCCTGATGGCTAAAGAACATTTGCTTGAAACATTTTGTAATTTGCATCTGGACAAATAGTTATTTAGGATGGTCGAGATAAATGGTTCACCCTGTATACTAAACTCTTTTTTATACCTTCACTATATGCATTAACACTCGAAAATATTTCTCAATGTCGCTTATTATTCAGCATTTACCAATAAACCGCGCTGTAGATCAATAGTGCTGGCTGCGCTCCTTTGCAGCTGCTCAGAAAAACTTGACATTTATACAGGACGAGAATCATAATGAAATAAAACTCCAAAGAAAGAAGATTCATTTCAATGTCACAGAAACTCTTTATTTCAAATAATTAATAACATAATACAGTTTTTTACAGACATCTGAGTTACGAGACATCAATCTCATCCGATCAGTACAACTGTTCGAACAAGAAGAAGGATAATTCTAGAAGAATCCTAGCTAACAAAAGATTGAGAGTTTCATTATCTTTTTCCATGGGTATAGCCTGAGATATAGTTTCTTACAGAATATTAAATTATGTCATTGGCAATAATTATTTATTATTTTAGTATCCATGAAGTCCTTTTTATTAATATCACGAGAATGTTCATTCGCATTCCACACACAACGCTGTCGCTAACATGATTCTGAATAAAAAACAGGCATGGATGTTACGACCACTACCGTTTCCTTCATTATAGGAAAAGAACACTCAACGTAGCGCCTTACTATAGAATCATCACCGTACACAGCTTTCCTACTTCTATGGATTTCAATTGGAGGCTTGTTTTCTGCGGTTGAAAACTCAATTACAGCATACAGCATACAGCATGCTGTTTCTCATGCACAGACATGGTTGTGTTACACACCGCCATTTAGACACACTACAAATCGGAGCCCTCTAGCAGCAGCGGTTGCAACTTGCGTCAGCAAAACAGGGAAGTCGACCGAGTAATACGCGTGATATGTTATAGCTCAATCGATATTGAGAACAGAATAAAAAATTCGGAGGCATTACTTTTCAGCAGCCCCTTATATCTCTAGAAACATGAAACAGTCAGCATAACATTGTAGTTAAAGCAATGTGTATATGCATGTGTTTTTAGCAATAAATTACAAGTTAGATACAAGAAAGAAAAATTGAAAGAAAATAGTAGTAACAAAGGATGTTTGGGAGTTTGTATGTAACTATAGATCCTTCCAGAAAATATCAGAAGCCGGGGCAACTAATCTTGTTTAGACGTCATTACGGGACGAGAGGTAACAGAATGTGTAACAATATGTTCTTTTAAAGTTGATCATAAATATTAATGCATAAATTCAAAATAATTTTGGCGTAATAATAAGGAATACCCAGATAATGAAACTGAGCGGAAGTTACCTGTGCGACAGAGCAGAAAGAAATACTTCGAGTTGTGCATTGCGTCCCAACCGCTTGATACGTTCGTGAAGAGATCCTAGTGTCTAGTTGACTTTCAATAGGATCGAATGACAAATGGAGCCCATTACGCAGTATGCTATTGTTATGGAGCTCCAGGGCTGTGTCTGACAAGTCGTTGAATGTTCCGCCGTTGCCCCCGTCCCCCGTCCGCCCCCCTCTGCGCAGACAAAACGGAGCAGTCATCAGCCAAGCATGTGACGTATATGCGCGCCGCGAGGAGCATTGTTGTCACGCTGCGCGGAGTGACAGCTGAAGGGTGTTCCGTAACCAGCTACACCAAATCCCGCTATCGCACAACATAGCCAGAGCTCCCTTCGATGTTCCTGTCAGCTTCACGTGTCAATGGAAATAACAGCGGAACGGTTCTTTTTATAGAGAGTACAATAGTCTATTCTCGGGCATTCGGTTTACGTGTCCCCTACGGCGTAATTCCCAGTAGCGACGCCTTGTATGACAAACATGCACAATATCTTCATTCCTAATACGTCTTTCTTTTGCAATAGCCCTAATTGCAGTAAATAATAGCCGCAGATCAATCTACATAAAAATATTGTATGCCGATCGAACTCATCGGAGAGTTACTTTAGGACTAGAATATTAATGTTTGTACGAGGATGGATTGAGAAAGAAGCCTGATGATTTTCACGGAATAACAGAAAATCTTGTTGAGCGGATGGGATCTTTTGCTGTGATTCCTGTGATTCTTGCAACCATTTTGTTCAATCTTCCATACAGATGAGACGTGCAGTTGTCTTTTTGGCAGCTGTCATAAGCGATCGTGTCCCGCGTTTCGTGAAAATCAGTAAAGACGAATATCGCACAAAGGCAGATAAAAACTGGCTTGAGAGATGATGTTTGAAAACCGTTTTAGAATTCATTGACGTATAGTACTGTTTAATTTAAAGGTGATGGTAGGAACGCTGCTAATTTTGCAAACTCGCAAATTGATGTTTCTTCTGAAGAAACTATCGATAAAATTCATTGTATCCTGGCAGACTTTCATCCTATCGAAACTAATAATGTTGCTTGCATCGCAGGCATATCAGACGGACATGAACGTATTATGAAGTACTGCAGGTGAAATAATCTCAATACTCTGTAGGTGCTGCTTCTCCCAGGTCTGAAACGCATGTGGGTAGCTTTATGAAACGTGTAAATGATTTCGTAGATTCAAGAACTAATGCTATTACGACTGTAGACTAAACTTCTATGCACCACAACTCTCAAGGCAGAACTGCAGTCAAGAGAGTATGCTGGCGAAGATGAAAGCACAAATAAAAAGCAACGAAAAAAGTTTCTCCTGCAGATAAGTGATGGTTCAAAAATGGCTCTGAGCACTATGGGACTTAACAGCTACGGTCATCAGTCCCCTAGAACTTAGAACCACTTAAACCTAACTAACCTAAGGACAGCACACAACACCCAGCCATCACGAGGCAGAGAAAATCCCTGACCCCGCCGGGAATCGAACCCGGGAACCCGGGCGTGGGAAGCGAGAACGCTACCGCACGACCACGAGATGCGGGCAGATAAGTGATGGTCACAGTTTTTGGACCTGCAGGGTACAATCACGAATCATTACTCTCAAGGGGCGAACAGTGAAGGATTCTGAGTATGCTAGGTTACTGAATCGTTTGTATTGTCGAGCTAAACTGAAGCGATCAAGACTAGCATGGAAAAGAAGTGTTCATGCACCAGGGCAGTGTATGATCCTGCTCATAAGTCAGATGTTCCAATAATGAAAGATTCAGATGACAAAAAATGGATCGATGGGCAGAATGAAGAACTTATCCATGCAGTAAACGTGTACGACAAACAATGAGAAACACGTATCTTTTTCGAGGGAATAAAAGTATCGCAATTATTCTGCTGTAGATGACGCAATGAGCTTGTGATATAATGGTCACGAATTTCTCACTTTCTATATTCGAATACCGACAGCAAAGCACACGATCGATGACGAATCTATTGTTTCAGGTCCAAAGCTCGTTAGTTTTCTAACCTGTCAATAACCAGAACTGGTTAGCAAATGCATGGACAGGGAAGTGGCAAGGGTTAGTTAGACAGAAATGAAATGTTTTTGTCAAACTGTAACAGATTTCCCGGCGTCGTTTCGTTTCTTATCCGCCCCCTCCAGTTTTTTTAGAGAAATTTGGTGCAATAGTAACCTCTACATGAAATACTTTAAAATAAAATGTTGCAGCTAAAACAAAATAATTGAGGAATCTTTCAGTATTCGATATGAATTTATAAAACTTACTCCCAAATGATTTTTTTTAAATACACAAACTTGTGATACAATTGACAGGACATACATCTGTTACCCAGGCAGGAAATTTAATAATACGAAACACACGAACCAGAATGGTGAGTGAATTGGTTTCAGTACGAAGGAACGAAATGGCACCGTTCTGCTTGGATCTTATACGCTCGTTCAGTCGTTGACAGGAGCCAGTATAATGCAGACAATGAATCACGCAACACTCGGCTTACTACAACGTAGGAAAAAAATGGTTACCAGAACGGTTATCATAGCTCACAACAGATACAGAGGAATTGTGGAAGCAAAACAGATAACAAAATTTTGGCAATGTTCTGTACATCTAACAATAAAAGGTAGCTGAACTAGAATTCAGAAACTGACTGCTGGAGGTATTGGCATAAAACAGTGAAAGGTAACCAACTGCCTGGCAGTCTTCAAATATGCGCGCTACTTCTCCGGGGAAGCAGACTGTAGGAAATAATGTTAGAACACGGCCAGTGGCATTACAAGAACACGCGTGTCAGAACACAGACACAAGATTTTCACGGAGACAGAAGCTCACCAGGTTCAATTACGGTGACACAAAGCCAACGTAACAGTGCAAACACCCTCTTGGCAGCGACCACGGGTGTGCAGTCACGTTCGGGGCACACATTTTCATCTGTCCCCGTTGACGTATGTCAACGCCTGTAAGCAGCTAAGGGTGTTCATTTCATTGTAATTTAATAATAATAATAATAACCATAAACAAATTCAAGAAATAAGACCTTAAAAATATTGGCCTTTTTTAAAAATTTTAATTAAACAATTTCAAATAAACCAGACAGTTAAAACAATTAAAACAGTTCTAAATAAAATGCTTCAAAACATACACCAAAAGATTTACGATAAACTTAGAACAATGATACAATATGCATTGGACATTAAAGGGGAAACTTCTTGTGCGAAGCCAGTTAATCGATGGCCTCTTGGCCGACAGAAAAATTTCATTTACAGTGCAAATCAGATAACATAAGATACTCGGCTTGAGTACAGACAGCCAATACGCGCGACTCAAAACAAACAGCAAGGCGCGCTAGGAAAGGCTCGAGAGCCGTGCGAACGGCAGCAAGTAAGCCAGGCCCACGCGGCGAGAAGCCGCCGACACGGAACGCTCTCCTAGCAACTCAGTAAGCGCTGTTAAGAAACAAAGATAAGTGTCTAGCTGAATTATACTACAAGTAAAGTTGTGGTTTAACCATGATTGCACTTATAGGGCGTTTCAAATAAATTAATACGCTCTAGAAAATAAGCTTCGCTAACAGAGAACTACAGAAAGAGTGCTGTAATTCCTTCCAGAAACAAATGTAACACACTACTCAGTATGGTCTTAACATTAGCTGGAGCTCACGACATGCTTAAAAGGGCAGGATAATTGTCATACTACAGAGCCCACCAGTTTCTAAAACATCATGAAAACAAATATTGGAACAGAATAGCTGGTTATCTTGCATAAGAATTTTAAAACAAACACATTTTTCCTTTTTTTTACTAGATAAGACTTAGGCCCGTGATGTAGCTATGCGGGCACATTACATAACCGTAACAACATTAGCCACGACAAATTTTTCTGAGAGAAAACGCCAGCCAGCAGATTAAGATAAATTACTTCAAAATCTAACAGAGCAGACAGGGCAATACACTAGTACTAGCCCGCTCGGTTAGCTGGGCTGTCTGATGCACGGCTTTCCGGAGTGGGAAGGAGCGCCTGGTCCCCGGCACGAATCCGTCCGGTGGACTTGTGTCGAAGTCCGGTGAGCCGGTCAGTCGGTGGATGATTTTTAGGAGGTTTCCCATCTGCCACGGCGAATGCAGGCTGGGTCCCCTTATTCCGCCCCAGCTACACTATGTCGGCGATTGCTGCGCAAAGAAGTTCTCCACGTGCACTTACACCACCATTATTCTACCACGGAAACATAGGGGCTACACTCGTCTGGTGTGAGACTTTCCCTGGGGGGGGGGGGGGGGGGGGAGTTCACCGGGGGCCGAACCACTCAATAACCCTGAAAGATTTGTTTGGGAAATCTGCGACATCAAAATGGTTGAAATGGCTCTGAGCACTATGGGACTCAACTTCTGAGGTCATCTGTCCCCTAGAACTTAGAACTACTTAAACCTAACTAACCTAAGGACATCACACACATCCATGCCCGAGGCAGGATTCGAACCTGCGACCGTAGCGGTCGCGCGGTTCCAGACTGTAGCGCCTAGAACCGCTCGGCCACAGCGGCCGGCTTCTGCGACATCCTCCGTAGATCCCGGATCTTTCACCATGTGATTTTCATGTCACTGGCGACCTGTAGAAGGACATGCGTGGACGTCTGCTGCAGTCGGACGAGGAAGTTGAAGAGTGGTTAAGGCTGTGGATCCTTCAGCTGCCGACCGCTTTTTACGGAACTGATCGTCTCATCTCCAAGTGGGATAAACGTGTTGACGAATGTGGTTATTACTTTTCAATGGAGCCATTTCATGATCCCATTATGGCGGTTGTTGGGTTTCGACATGACCGCCCCGTATAGAATAACAGCCACTCACATATTCGGGCCGGCCGAAGTGGCCGTGCGGTTAAAGGCGCTGCAGTCTGGAACCGCAAGACCGCTACGGTCGCAGGTTCGAATCCTGCCTCGGGCATGGATGTTTGTGATGTCCTTAGGTTAGTTAGGTTTAACTAGTTCTAAGTTCTAGGGGACTAATGACCTCAGCAGTTGAGTCCCATAGTGCTCAGAGCCATTTGAACCATCACATATTCGGTGAACTCGATAGGCGAGCACGGTAATACAGGGTGTTTATAAATGAATATCGGGGTTTTAACGCTTTGTAATATTTATTATATTAAACTTATAGTTATAAATAATATGTCAAATGAAATAGCAACTCAAACAGTTTTGCCAAGAACCTTATAAGTGTTCAATGTGAACACCATTTGTCACACGTCATACATCAAGCCTATAGTCGAGTTCTTCCCAAACGTTGATAAGTGTGTCTTCAGTGATTGTAGCAACAGCTGCTTCAATCCGGTTTCTTAATTCAGGGAGGTCTGCTGGTAGCGGAGGCACGTACACACGATCCTTGATGAAGCCCCAAGGGAAAAAATTGCTTGGTGTTAGATCGGGTGAACGTGGAGGTCATGCAAAGCCCAGTCATTGAGCCCCTTGCGGCCTATCCAGCGCTTGGGTACAGTGAAGTTAAACCCAGTCTAGCGGATGGCGGCGAAAACATTGCGCGCTGCTCATGCGCACTGGTGTCAAACACAACTGTTTGAGTTGCTCTTTTATTTGACATATCATTTATAACTGTAAGCTTGGTATAGTAAATATTATAAAGCGTTAAAACCCCGATATTCATTTACAAACACACTGTACTATCACACAGGCAGTAAATAAGACGTTTTAAGTGAAAAAAGTATCACAACCAAGGAAACACGGTTGGAGCGTGGGAAGGGATGAAAGCTTCCATATCTGCGTCGCCTACAAACAAGTTAATTTTGTTTTTGTATCCTGCCATTTGCAAAATGTGTCTTGACAATTGATATTTAATATACAAATTAGTATTTCAGAAGGGGTTATTCACGTCTTTTTTCGAATGTCCATCAGCTCATTTTTTAACATTACTATGGCACTCTTACTGCCCTTCATCTTTTAGTCCAGCAAACGATAAGCGCTTCGAAAAGAATCATGTTGAGGAGCAATTTAATGATTTACTGCCACTAAACGGAAGCCTGCACTTTGATTAACCAACAAGAGAACGCAATTTTTCAGTTTTATACCCAACTTATGATTATTTCAGTATTTTATGATGTAGTCAGACTTCAAAAGTTTGTATTGAAGAGCATAATTTTTTTCATGTATTTAGAGACAGTTGCCAATACCTGCATTAGAGTGGAATTTACGAGTACATTAGAAAGATCAGGATAAATACCCACGAATTTTCTTTAATTTACATTTTCTCGCGGTTAACCCATTCTCTACCCATAGACAAGCGATTAGTTTGTCGATTCCTGTAATTGATTGTATCATTCGCCTTTAGGCGCTCATATACTGCCATGTTATTACTTCTCGTTGTTTTGTATCGAATGGACTTTATAATGTTAGCGCAATCTTTATGAAATGTATTCGTACTTGCGAATATGGACAACCATCAGCTGTATACGGAATGACGACAGTGAAAATTTCTGCCGAACCGGGGCTCGAACCCGGATTTCCCGCTTACCGCGAGCGATCGCCTTACCATTAGGCTACCTGAACACGCTTCACGGCCGGACCCAAACTTCCACATGTCGCCAACCAAGTGTCTACAACCTGCATTAGTTCATTTCATATGAATGTATATCCCGGTACAGGAGAGACATTTTAATTGATAGAGGCTTGTCCGGTGTCGGAGGATAAATACGATATTGCAGTGCCTGACTCATTCAAGAATATGATGCAGTATTCCTTAGGACAAGCTTATCATTTGAACAACGAAGGCACTGCAATATCGTGTTTATCCACCGACACCAGGTAAGCGAATTTCAATTAATATGTCTTCCCTGTACGGGAATATACGTAATGGATGTACGAGTACAGGTTCTAGACACTTGGTTGACGATATATGGCAGTTGGGCCTGGCCGTGAAGCGTGCGCAGGTAGCCTAATGGCATGCGGGCACGGTAGCTCAGCGTGTTCTGTCAGAGAGTTAGTTACTCTCTGTAATAAAAAACTGAGTGAACGGATCAACGAAGAACTTGAAAAGGTGTCATCGGACGTCCGTTCCGAACAAAATGGTTCAAATGGCTCTGAGCACTATGGGACTTAACATCTGCGGTCTTCAGTCCCCTAGAACTTAGAACTACTTAAACCTAACTAACCTAAGGACATCACACACATCCATGCCCGAGGCAGGATTCGAACCTGCGACCGTAGCGGTCGCGCGGTTCCAGACTGAAGTGCCTAGAACCGCTCGGCCACAATGGCCGGCTCCTCCCCGAACAAATTCAACCAACAAAATGAGAAATTTTTTTTTTTAAAAATGGCAAGGCGATCGCTCTCGGTAAGCGAGAAAATCCGGGTTCGAGTCCCGGTCAGGGGCACATTTTCATTGTCATTGTAAGTAGGCTGTTTAGATTTTTATGTTGGTGACGCCACGTAGCGCCCTGTATTAAAATCGCTGACTACACTGTGTACAGTCTGTGGCTGGTTGGACTCGTTGCTGGATTATCCGTGAGTGTAGTGTTGGGCAGTTGAATGTAAACAGCGCGTAGCGTTGGGCAGTTGGAGGTGAGCCATCAGCAGTGGTGGATGTGGGGAGAGAGATGCGAGAGTTTTGAGATGTTAATATGAGCGGACGATCTGGACGTGTGTCCGTCAGAAAAAGGAAATTTATCAAACTGGATGTCACGAATTATATATATATATATATATATATATATATATATATATATATATATATATATATATATTTGAACACTATTAAGGTAAATACATTGTTTGTTCTCTGTCAAAATCTTTCATTTGCTAACTATATGCCTATCAGTTGTTGGTGCCTTCAGTAGTTAGAATCTTTTGTTTAGCTGGCAAGCTGGCAGTATTGGCGCTCGCTGTATTCCATTTGTTCGAGTAACGAAGATTTTGGCGAAGTAAGTGATTCATGAAGGATAGATTATTGTTAGTCAGGGCTATTCTTTTGTAGGGATTATTAAAGGTCAGACTGCGTTGCGCTAAAATTTTGTGTGTCAGTTTAGAAATGATCACAATAAGTAAAGAGAAAACTGTCGGAGTATGTTCAGTTTTGCTCAGCTGTTTCAGTATCAAATAACGTAGAAGTTTACCAGCACAGTCATTCTTTACATTGAAAAGGGGAAGTTTCATCATCATTTCATTATACAGCTTATGGTTGCCCATATTCACAACCACGAATGTGTTTCACGTATTTCAATATTTCATAATGGCTGTAGTCGCGACAATTCCTGTTTCTTCAGACGTGCATGCATATCCGAAGGAACACTGCATCGTATTTTTGAACAAGACAGGCACCTCAGTATCATATTTACGGAATGTATTAGCTGAGCAGAGCTACGTCAACTAAACTTTATGACGTCCATTTTTACGGAATTCGCTACTGAAGACTGTCACACTAAGATGACTCGAATCCCCCCCCCACGAGTCCTCATACGGAATGAAAGACACTGGCTCACCGTCATAGGAAGAACTATTTTCTGAGGGAAAATTGCACAAATGCATGTTAATATTGCACTTTTTACAGTACTGACCACACGCAAACCTGGGATCAGCGAAATTGGAGGTAAGATTTTTCCTCACAAAACCCATTTGCATCAGGACCTCTTAGCAGGAATTTGCGGCACGAAGTAACAGACGTAGTTTTCTCAAGAAGCGCTCAGCTATATTCGGTGCCGGTCGCATTTAATGTGTTTGGCCGTTCTCTGATCTCTGCGTCCAAACCGAGACCGTCTCAAGCAACGGAGACATGGGCATAAGTCACGTCTCAGGGAAAGTTACTCGACAAGTCGGTGTCTGAGGAATGGGACCAAGATTAGAAATTAGGACTGAGACCTGGAGGAGTCCAAGGTCGGACCTGCCGGAGCTCAAGCTGCTCCTGCGTCGGGTCGTCCTCATTCCGACCCACAGAGCCGCTACGGGAGTGCAGCTGGCGCCGGCCTCCGTAATGGGAGAAGACAGCACGACTATTAAGCTCACCGGTACAAAATAATTGTAATCTGGCGTGGTGACGTTAACACTAATTTTAAGGCACTTGCAAATGTCGATGAACGACGTGTGTCGAGAGGACTTACTTGAGTTGTGTTGTCCAGTAATCAGTGTGTGCAAACTAGTGGCACTGTACAACGTGTGACTTGTGAACCGTGAGGCACAAGATCCACGAAGCAGCATAAGGAAGGTCAAAACGTGAAGGAAGTGGCAGAATTCTCTGCTGCACCGCACACTGTATAACGGGTTTTGATAGTTTTTGCTCTGGGATTGTCTGATCAAAAGTGAATAAAACACAATTTTTGTGACATATGCGTTTCTTCTTTATTCTTTGCAAGGCATCTCCAGTGGCCTGGAATATGTACATATTTTGGTATGTACTATTTGGTGTACGTTTAGGACGTTGTATATTTTGGTTATAAACAGTTCTGGCAAATTTTTAGTTCTCTATGACGTAATAAGAAAGTTTTGCCTACAAATTTCGTGGATGACGATCTACGTGTTGTGTTCTTGTTTCTGTGCTATAGCTATTCTTCTAATAACTACCATTTGAAATTTCTGTTTTACTTTTCATTGCACTGGGAATTGAACACAAGTTTTGATGTTATGTTTATGATATATATAGTGTGTGTCTATGAGAGAGAGAGAGAGAGAGAGAGAGAGAGAATATGTATTTGTTTTGATATTGCTACATGTACAAAGGGATTTTTTTCTTGTCATTTGTTTTATTAAGTTTAGTACAGAGTCTGTAGTGATGTGTTTCTCTTCATTTACAACATGGTTAGGTTTCAGCAATGGCTTTCTGTATGTGGTAATTCTACTGTATTTGTATAAGGCATTTGTTATGATTGTTTATTCTGATCGTATCTTGGTCCATGTTTGTAGGATGGCGGTTGTAGTTCTTTAAGTGCTCTACTAATGTGGACTCATCTGTTTTATGCTTCCACCATCTAAAGCGTTCCTTCTATCGTGTTTTGAAATACTTGCTTGTCATGCCTACGCGTGCTGCATCACAACTTTGACTTTCAAGTTTCTACATTCCTGATCCCCGAAATTACGTCTAGTTGACGTGTGCGGGCTTTTTTGGCAAGGGGGCTTGTGTTATTTAGAAAGGTTTGTCATAGACTTCATGACATGTTATACAATCGCGAAACCTACTTTACTTCCATTTTATGTCCTGTCTGGGGGACTCCCTGTATTTGTGGATATGGTACTGCTAAAATAATTTTCTACATGACCTGTATGGTTTCGTGGTACACATTTAAGTTTTCATTAACTTTTACAGTAGCTCCCGAAGATGGTATTCGTGTCCTGAAACCTAGATGGTGTACATTCCTCAATCAAAAGAAAGGAACTTTCAAATTACAACGCAGCAGGTTTTATTCAGCATCAGGAATCGAAGTAACAGCTGTGGATGTCCGACTCAGAAGATATTGATAACAAACAGTTTGTTTTTCAGCATGATAGTGAGCATGTCAAGTGTTTAGTAACACGTTTACATAAAAATACTTGCAAATCAGGCAATAACAGCCGAGGTGGAACCACGCCTCTAACCTTCATAAATTCACGGCTGTGGTACGCCCTACGATGAGAACAAACATATAATGTCCTCGTCACTCTGATTCGAATGATGAAGCTCCATCGCATTTCTTTATGTAGTCACGTAATAGGCTCGCGAAAGAAAAATTTTCGGTCACTTGATATTCAGCAACTCAGTTTTATTTATGCGTTTCGAATAAATTCATATTAGAGAACATCCGTAGAAAGGATACGAAAGTCCTCAGAAATAACAAATAATGATAAAACTGACTAATTTTAAAAAGCTACATTGAAGTGAACATACCAAAGGAGGTAAGGTGCTCATAAACCGGTATGGCGTCATGTGTGAGCAACCAATTTCCTATTACAACTGAATGACAGATTTTGACGTTACGTACAAAATAACAAACATAGCCACTAAATGGCACAAATTATGACGCAAAGTGACGCTGAATGCGTATGACAAGCCAGGTAAAGGTGCAAGAATGTTTAACAACAGTGCATATTGATCAGAAAGTTATACAGCAAAAAACCGTAAATACATCATTACAAATTTCCAAATCAAGATAATTTTTAATGATTGTGTTATCATTTATTTATGGCTTTTGCTGTATAGCTTCCTGTGTAACATGCTTTGTTGTTAAACATTCTTGCATCTAATCAAATGAAACTGTATGTTACCAGAGATCTTTTAAAGTCTCAAACCCATCTATGATGTATATATGCACATTGAAACGTCGACAGAAAATTTGTACCACGGTCAGGATTCCAACCCGCATCTCCTGCTCACTAGGCAGGTGCGCTAGCCACTACACTGCCCTCGCTCGGTAGCTTTGCACAATTGAACGGTTTACGCCAGCACGACACCCATCTGAATCCAAATTTCCATTCCTACCTCAGTTTAGGGGGAATAACAAAAAGCCATCTGCCTAGTGAGAAGGAGACTCGGTTTCAAATCCCGGCCTTGGTACGAATTTTCATTTGTCGCTTAAATCTGCATATTTACATTATTCTTGCATCTTTACTATGGCTTGTCATACGGGTTCAGCGCCACGCCGCGTTGCTATTCGCGCCACCTCATTTCCATGTCTATTACTTGTACGAATCGTCAAAATCTGTTATTCAGTTGTAGTATGAATTTGTGACTGACAAGCGACACCGTACCGGGTGTATGAAGCAGTTTACCTCCTTCGGTACGTTCATTTTACGGTAGTTTTTTGAATTTTTGTCAATTTTATCATTGTTGTTGTTCGTTGCTGTGGTCTTCAGTCCAGAGACTGGTTTGATGTAGCTCTCCATGCCTATCCTGTGCAAGCCTCTTCATCTCCGAGTAACTACTGCAACCCACATCCTTCTGGATCTCCTTAGTGTATTCATCCCTTGTCTCCCTCTACGATTTTTACCCTCCATGCTTCCCTCCAACACTAAATTGGTGATCTCTTGATGCCTCAGAATGTGTCTTACCAACCGATCCCATCTTCTAATCAAGCTGTGCCACAAATTCCTCTTCTCCGCAATTCTATTCATTAGTTATGTGATCGACCCATCTAATCTTCAACGTTCTTCTGTAACACCACATTTCGAAAGCATCTATTCTCTTCTTGTCTAAACTATTTATTGCCTACGTTTCACTTCCATACATGACTACACTCCATACAGATATTTTCAGAAACGACTTCCTGACACTTAAATCTATACTCGATGTTAACAAATTTCTCTTCTTCGGAAACGCTTTCCTTGCCATAGCCAGTCTACATTTTATATCCTCTCTATTTCGGCCGGTCGGAGTGGCCGTGCGGTTCTAGGCACTATAGTCTGGAACCGAGCGACCGCTACGGTCGCAGGTTCGAATCCTGCCTCGGGCATGGATGTGTGTGATTCCCTTAGGTTAGTTAGGTTTAATTAGTTCTAAGTTCTAGGCGACTGATGACCTCAGAAGTTAAGTCGCATAGTGCTTAGAGCCATTTGAACCCATTTTGAACTTCGGCCATCATCAGTTATTTTGCACCCCAAATAGCAAAACTCATCTACTACTTTGAGTGTCTCATTTTGTAATCTAGTTCCCTCAGCATCACCTGATTTTATTCGACTACATTCCGTTATCCTAGTTTTGCTATTGTTGGTGTTCAGCTTATATCCTTTTTTCAAGACACTGTTCATTCCGTTCAAATGTTCTTCCAGGTCCTTTGCTGTCTCTGACAGAAATACAATGTCATCGTCAAACCTAAAAGTTTTTATTTCTTCTCCATGGATTTTAATTCCTACTCCAGTTTTTTCTTTTGTTTCCTTTACTGCTTGCTTAACATACAGATTGAATAACATCGGGGATAGGCTACAACCCTGTCTCACACCCTTCCCAACTACTGCTTCCCTTTCATGCCTCTCGACTCTTATTACTACCATCTGGTTTCTGTACAAATTGTAAATAGCCTTTCGCTCCCTGCATTTGAACCCTGCCACCTTCAGAATTTGAAAGAGAATATTCTAGTCAACATTATCAAAAGCTTTCTATAAGTCTAAAAATGCTAGAAACGAAAGTTTGCCTTTCCTTAATCTATCTTCTAAGATAAGTCGTAGGGTCAGTATTGCCTCACGTGTTCCAACATTTCTACGGAATCCAAAATGATCTTCCTCGAGGTCTGCTTTCAACAGTTTTTTGCATTCGTCTGTAAAGAATTCTTGTTAGTATTTTGCAAAAAAATGTTTCAAATGGCTCTGAGCACTATAGCACTTAACATCTGAGGTCATCAGTCCCTTAGAACTAGTTAAACCTAACTAACCTAAGGACATCACACACATCTATGCCCGAGGCAGGATTCGAACCTGCGCCCGTAGCGGTCGCGCGGTTCCAGACTGAAGCGCCTAGAACCGCTCGGCCACAACGGCGGGCTAGTATTTTGAAGCCGTGACTTATTAAACTGATAGTTCGGTAATTTTCACACCTGTTAACACCTGAGGGTGTGGTGTGCGTACTGTAAGACCTTCGGTACACAAACCATCAGATTATTTGACTCGTCGCTCTAACGAAGTAGGCGAGTGTCAGCGATATGTCTCGTGGTCTTATCGTGGCGTGTTTATCTTCTGCCGCCAGGTCAGACGATAGAAATGCCACTTGCACGCTTAGAGTAGCAGAATGACGGTGACCAACTTTAAACAGAACTTGATTAATTTTCACACACATTTATTAAAATAATAAAAAGCGTAGACATTACGTAACTTGATTCTGGATGCTGTTTACAATTGACAATCTGAAGTTCCTTTGGTCTTGGTACATTAATCTTATTCTCACATATCTCTGATACTTGACAAAGTGTTTATTCATTTATCTTCATGACTATGTACAGGAATATGGTAATCTTATTAGGTGCAGACTGAAACTTGACTATAGACTGGTACAGACAAATGCATACTGGTACAGACCAATGCAGACTAATGCAGACTGACTAATCGGAGGTCTGTACACTCGTTATAATACCTCGCGCGTTCAACTATCACTGCGCGAGTGTGACCCGCAAGGAGAAAAGGTTCTACGTTAGCAGCAATCTCACTGGCTGCATTACATATTAATACGCGGATCGGCGGAAGCAGAATTTGGTCTGTCTCTAAGGCAGCGCCATCTCGTAGTACGGAGACGGACGAGCGCTGCGCCTGCACTGTTGTGCTTAGCGGGGTGTGCTCTAGTGGGAAAATTGTGTACGCGCTGACTACGCGGAACTATGTACACAACAGAGGGTATTTCGCCTCTTCCGTACATCTTGCTTTTATTTGTTCTAAATAGACCACAAGAACAACAATCTGTAATTTGTCTTGCGTACAGATATTATGACGATCAGTTTACTCGAAACGCATAAACTAAACTGAGTTGCTGAAAATGAAGTGACTAAAATTTTTGTTTTCTCCAGCGGCGTCACAGTGCTCTAAGATGTGTAATTCTGTCGTGTTCGTCAGCGAGCGCAAGTGCAGGTGGTACCAGATCTGCACGATATAGTAAACTGGCGCCCTCCTTCCCTACGGCCTCCGTGCGTCGCTCGCTAGTTGCATAGCCCAGCCCAGCCGCCGGCATGCGCCCGCCTCCGATTTGAAATGTAAATGGCGGGCCGGCGTGCTGAGTGCTGAGGACGCAGGCGGCGGCATTCCAGGCGGGCGAGACCAGCAGGCAGCAGCCAGCAGCCTGAGTCACGACACACCGCGCCACAAACCGCTCCACGTTGAGCTCTGCGCCGGCTGGTCGCAGCAAGTTCTGGCCCTGGAGCCGTCCCCTCTGATATACACTTGACGTGACAAAAGTCCTGAGATACCTCCTAATAACATTTCGGTCTTCTTTTTGCACGGCCTAGTGCAGCAACTCGATGTGGCATGGACTCCACAAGTCGCTGGAATTCTGCGTTAGAAATATTGAGCCATACTGCCTCTTCAGACGTCCATAATTGCGAAAGCGTTGCTGTTGCAGATTTTTGTGCACGAACTGACTTCTCGGTTATGTCCCACAAATGTTCAATGGTATTCATGTGGGGCGGTCTGCGCGGCCAAACCATTCGCTCCAAGTGCCCAGTATGTTCTTCAAGCCAGTCGTGAACAATTGAGGCCTCGTGACATGGCGCATTGTCATCAATAAAAACTCCATCGTTGTTTGGGAACATGAAGTCCATGAATGGCTGCAAATGGTTTTCAAGTAGCCGAACATCCAGAAGTCCCAGTCCATTCCATTAAACACAGCCCACACGATAATGGAGCCACAAGCAGCTTGCACAGTGGCTTGTTTACAACTTGAGTCCTTGGCTTCGTGCGTCCAGCACCACACTCAAACTCTACCATCAGCTCCCACCAACTGAAATCGGGACTCATCTGATCAGGCCACGGTTTTCCAGTCGTCTAGGGTCACGAAATGGTCACGAAGCCAGGAGAGGCGCTGCAGGCGATGTCGCGCTGTTAGCAAAGGCACTCACGTCCGTCGTCTGCTGCCATATCCCACTAACGCCAAATTTCACCACACTGACCTAAGGGATACGTTCGTCATACGGCCCACATTGATTTCTTCGGTTATTTCACGCGGTGTTGCACTGTCAACTCTACGCAAACGTCGCTGCTCTCGGTCATTAAGTGTAGGACGCTGGCCACTGCTTTGTCCGTGGTGAACGGCAGTGCCTAACATTTGGTATTCTCGGCACACTCTTGACACTATGGATCTCGGAATACTGAATTCCCTAACGATTTCCAAAATGCGTCTGGCCCCAACCGCCATTCCGCGTTCAGAGGCTGTTAATTCCCGTCGTGCGGCCATAATCACGCCTGACAGGAATCACCTGAGTACAAATGATGGCTCCGCCAGTGCACTGCCCTTTTTTACCTTGTGTACGCGATACTACTACCATCTATATATGGGAATGTCACCTCAATGTAACTATGCCTGTACATACGGCTACGTATGTTCAAAACCTGTACTTGTTTCCACCATGCCAAAGCATTTGTTGTTCTCTGCATATGATTAAGAAACTCAAGAGCACACTGTGACCTCGCCTACTCGGAGCTACTAAAGCCCTACTTAGGGCCGTATCGTTCACTTCGTCGCTCGTTGGATGATCGACCATGGGAAGGAAAGTGAAGTCTGACTCAACGATCGCGAAGCTTCGACGGGTGGGGCTACATTCGATGCTCGTAGTAGGGAAAACGATGTAAATAACACTACCAGAAATCGACGATCCGCCAAACGGAGAACCATTGACAAGATCTAGATCCAGTTTGCTGTTGTCGGCTCCAAAGAGAATTTCTGAAACGGTGGGTCGCCGATTCTCCAGGAGAGTGAGCAGTGCCCCAAGATGAGGTGCATCTATTGTAGTGTAGTGTAGTGTACCGGTTAGCATTTCTGCCTGACGTGCTGCAGATGGCCAATCCAATCCAAACCTAACCATCAGCTATATTCGATGTTTGTATAAAAAACACAAGTCTGGATTATTCGTCGTTTGCGTAAATAGCTGCGCTGTCCGTTCCGGAGGTCAGTTCTGTTCTGGCTGTCCGCTGGTGTTCGTAATAACCGTGCTTTCAGTTCTAAGTGCTGTACCTCACTGACAACCCTGCCATCGGGTTCGTGATTAATTGGGTTTTCAACGTAACAGTATTAATACATAGGCTAGAGGTATACGAAAACACTTGTTTATATTTCAGTATGTATTAAAATTCATTTGTCCAACACTTTACACACGAGCTCAAACATTTTTATGGATATTGATACAGTTCAATGTGGGCACCGCTTGTAGCTCGACAGATAATTGAAACGGTGCTCCACTTCTCGTCATTTGTTCATAAGCATGACAGGTATTATAGCCTGTACTGCGTCGTTGAGTACACCATCGCAGGCGCTCCTTTCTGTGATGCAGCGTCAAGGGTAACCGCAGCAATGGTCTCCGAGCTGATACTCCATGCTGCTTCAAACGTCGTCGAACTGTTCGTGCAGATGGTTGTTGTCTTGCAAACGTCCCCATCTGCTGATTCAGGGATCGAGACGTGGCTGCACGATCCGTTACAGCCATGCGGATAATCAATGCTCTGAAAAGCTAATCATTTGCATATCACAGCATCTTCTTCCTGTCGGTTAAATTTCGCGTCTGTAGCACGTCATCTTCGTGGTGTAGCAATTTTAATGGCCAATATAGTAAATATTGACAGATGAAAATCGCAACGCCAAAAGATAATTTACGTAGAGTAATGAAATTTCGGACATATTTGTCTATGTAAAATATTTAAGTGATTAACATTGCAAGATCACAAGTTAATGTAAGTGCGAGATATGCCATTACAAATGTGAAATGCTGGTACATTAATAACCTGTGTAACCGTCGGGATGTTGAATGCAAGCGTGCAAACGTGCATCGACATGCATCCAAAGTGTTGTGCAGCAGCTGGATGTCAGTTCGTGGGATGGAGTTCCATGCCCGTTGCATTTCGTCGGTCAATAAAGGGAAGGTTAATACTGTTTGTGAATAACACTGGAGTTGTCGTCTCATGATGTCCCGTATGTGCACGACTGGAGACATATTTGTGGATTGAGTAAGCCAAGGCAACATGTCGACAATCTTTAGAGCATGTTAGGTTACAAAAGCGGTAATTGGGTGAGCGTTGTATTGCTGGAAAACACTATCTGGAATGCTGTCCATGAATGGCACCACAACAGATCGAATCACCAGACTGATGTACAAATTTGCATTGATGGTACGTGGAATAAAAAAATGGCTCTGAGCACTATGGGACTTAAATTCTGAGGTCATCAGTTCCCTAGAACTTAGGACTATTTAAACCTAACTAACCTAAGGACATCACACACATCCATGCCCGAGGCAGGATTCGAACCTGCGACCGTTGCGGTCACGCGGTTCCAGACCGTAGCGCCTAGAACCGCTCGGCCGTACGTGGAATAACCACGAGAGTGCTCCTACTGCTATACGAAATCGTACCCCACACCGTAACTCCAGGTTTAGGTCCAGTATGTCTAGCACGCAGACAGGTTGAGAGCAGGTTCGCAACTGACTTCATTCTAACCACCAGACTGCCATCACTGACATCGATGCAGAACCAGCTTTCGTCAGGAAACACATCAGACTTCCACGCTGCCCTACAATGAATTCTCCCTTGACACCACTGAAGTCGCAATTGGCGGAGATTTGATGTCGGTGGAACGCAGGCTACAGAGCGTCTGGTTCGGAGCTGCCGTTGAAGTAATCGATTTGTAACAGCCCATTCTGTCACTGCGGTGCCACTGCTGCTCAGATTGCTATTGTAGATGCAGTACGATGCACCAAAGCCATACGCCGAACACGGTGGTCTTCCCTCTCGCTAGTGCCACGTGGCCGTCTGGAACCCGTTCTTCTCGCAGGCGTACGTTCTCGTGATCGCCGATAGGAGCAAACATGTTGAGTGGGTACATTCGGGACAAGTCTTTCTGCAGTATCGCAGAAAGAACAACTAGCTTCTCGTAGCCCTATTACACGACATCGCTTTAACTCAGTGATGTGTTAATAATGGCGTCTTTGTCGCCTTAAAGGCATTCTTGACTAACATGAGCTCCTCACGTTGAATCTCAAAGGTAACTAACGGTCAGCTCAACTTGTATTTAAAGCCAAGCTTATTAGCGTCCTCGGCGCTACTAGAGCCACTCTTATGCGGCTGACGCAAAATTTGAGTAGACATCATCTTTCAAATATAGAAACACGCCTACCAACTATCGTTTATGTCGCAGAACTCCTTCTTGGTGTTGCGATTTGTTTCCCGTCGGTTTATATACCGATTGTGACGATAAACCGCCTGCATACAGTGCATTCTGTACATATGGTAGATGTTACAATGATATTCATTGAAAGATGTGACATACTTCGATCAGAGACAATTATTTGGTTTTTACGTGCATGTAGTGCAATCTGTGGCAAATACTTTTATCTGAACTGGTGTTAACTCGAATTCTAAAAAATACCCTCATGCTCATAAATTAAGGATAATGCCGATAAATGGTGAAACAACGCTCTGGTGGGCGGTTTGCGGGTTTAAATCACCTCGGGGTATCACCATGCTGTGCATTCGACCTGCGGTCGTCGCACGGTGGCGCTGGCAGCAGTCCGCATACACAGAGGTGTGTTGGTGCATGTAAGAGTACGGTGCAGCGGGTAAGAGTGCGGACGTTTTCAGACGTGCTAATGGTGACTGTGCGTTGAAAATGGCTCAAAGAACACATATTGATGACGTTATGAGGGGTAGAATACTAGGGCGACTGGAAGCTGGTCAAACACAGCAGGTCGTAGCACGGGCCTTCAGTGTGCCACAAAGCGTGATCTCAAGATTATGGCAACGATTCCAGCAGACAGGAAACGTGTCCAGGCGCCACAGTACGGGACGTCCACAGTGTACAACACCACAAGAAGACCTTACCGCAGCCACTGGAACAGTTGTCTCCAGACACACAGTCTACAGACGACTGAACAGACATGGTTTATTCGTCCGGAGACCTGCAAGGTGCATTCCACGGACCCCTGGTCACAGGAGAGCCCGTAAAGTGTGGTGTCGAGAACACAGTACATGATCATTGGAACTGTGGTTCCAGGTTATGTTCACGGACGAGTCCAGGTATAGTCTGAACAGTGATTCTCGCCGAGTTTTCATCTGGCGTGAACCAGGAACCAGATACAGACCCCTTAATGTTCTTGAAAGGGCCCTTTATGGAGGTCGTGGTTTGATGGTGTAAGGTGGGGTTATGATAGGTGCACATACACCCCTGCATGTCTTTGACAGAGGAAGTCTAACAAGCCAGGTGTACCAGCACATCATTTTGCACCAGTATGTCCGTCTTTTCAGGGGTGCAGTGGGTCCCACCTTCCTCCTGATGGATGATAACGCACGGCCACACGGAGCTACCATCGTGGAGGAGTACCTTGAAACAGAAGATATCAGGCGAATGGAGGGCCCTGCCTGTTCTCCAGACCTAAACCCCATCGAGCGCGTCTGAGATGCTCTCGGTCGACGTATCGCTGCACGTCTTCAAACCTCTAGGACACTTGAGGAGCTCCGACAGGCACTGGTGGAATAATGGGAGGCTATACCTCAGCAGCTGCTCGACCACCTGATCCAGAGTATGCCAACCCGTTGTGCGGCCTGTGTACGTGTGCATGGTGATCATATCCCCTATCGATGTCGGGGTACGTGCGCAGGAAGCAATGGCGTTTTGTAGCACATGTGTTTCGGGACGGTTTTCTCAACTTATCACCAATACCGTGGGCTTACAGATCTGTGTCGTTTGTGTTCCCTATGTGCCTATGCTATTAGCGCCAGTTTTATGCAGTGCCATGTTGTGTGGCACCACATTCTGCAATTATCCTTAATTTATAGCATGTGTGTAGTACTGCAGTAGTTACAGAGATCTGCAGCTGTTTATAAATGTATGAACATTAAATTTTCTAATCGATAGGCTTAATATATTTTCTATATTTCTGTAATGCATTATATGGCAGAACAGGGTCACGATAAAGCCAGTCAAATAAAAATAAAAAATTCTTCCCACGCTCCATACGAGACTGGAACGGGGAGAAACGCCCAGTATGTGGCGCTTAGAGTATCCTCTACCATGCACTTAATAGTGCTTTGCAGGATGTGGTTGCTGATGTACATCGAACACTCTCAAACTGTCATTTTATTCCTTCTGGCCCCTCACTCGTATTTCGTCGCGAGCCGCGCCGGTCTCGAAGTGTCGTCTCTTAATCTCCAACATACGTAGCACGGTTTACACTTGCAGTACGGCTAAGTCTGCGCGCTGTAACAGCGGTGGCGTCGTATCAGTAAAGCACGTCGTCAGCTGAGATTAACTAAATCCGTCCCTGTTGACTTCTCCAGGGGCGTAGCGCAAGAGGAAAGGTCTTGTCGCAGCGTCGCGTCAGCACTCGACGCAAGAAAGTGAGGAAGAAGCGTCGGCGCGTGAGACGGCGCAGGGCGTGCTGACAGGGCGCCCAAGGCAGGCGGGCGGGCAGAGGCTCCATCCAGCTGCCGCCGTGCCACTTGCGATGCCGCCGCCCGGGCGCCCACGTACGCCCATCGCACATTTCGGTCGCCCCCGTTCCCAGACAGCGGCCTACTATACTGCGCGCGACCTTTCCAGCAGTTTCTGTTGACAGCCCGGGCTCTCATCAGCATTCCGGCGACGGGGCGCTTCCCACAATAATTATTTTCGTGCGAGAGAGCGAAGCGCGCAAGCAGTCCGCCGTTCTTGACACAATTTGCAGGTTCCCTGCCTCTTCGTGAACGCTACCCCAAAATCAGACGTCGCTTACGAAAGAAGGCGCTTGGAAACGGCTGGTGCAGACCAACATTGCGACACTCTGAAATAAAGGATCCCACGAATCCATATTCGGAGAACACCGTGTTAATAATAGTGAGTCATATCAAGTAGGCACCAAAGTTTCGTGAATCGAGGGTTTTTTTTTTTTTTTTTTTTTTTTTAAGAGCTATTGATAGATAGGCTTTAGTTTTAGGGTTGTAGATACAGGATGTCCATAGAGTCTGGGTACATAAGGATCTCTAATCAATAATAATAAAGCACATTTTCGTCACTTTACGTTAATAAATAACATTTTCAACATGATCGTCGTGCTTTTCAATGCATAATTTGATGTGCTTTGCCAGATAAGATGAACTCGATGGAATAGGTCTGAATTTTCGTCGACTTTAGCTCTCTGGCCGGTAACGAGTTCTGTCAGGTGGTTTAAATCTGTAATAGAGTAAATTTTCTCTTTCAGCATGACCCAGAAAAAGAAATCAAGCGGAGGAATGTCTGGCGAACGAGGGACTCATGCCGGCAGTTGTGGCCAAGCGGTTCTAGGCGCTTCAGTGCGGAACCGCGCTGCTGCTACGGCCGCAGGTTCGAATCCTACCTCGGGCATGGATGTGTGTGATGTCCTTAGATTAGTTGGGTTAAGTAGTTCTAAGTCTAGGGTGGCAGGCGTAAAATACAGGAGCGAAAGGCTATTTACAATTTGTACAGAAACCAGATGGTAGTAATAAGAGTCGACAGACATGAAAGGGTAGCAGGATTGTAGCCTCTCCCCGATGTTATTCAATCTGTATATTGAGCAAGCAGCAAAGGAAACAAAAGAAAAATTCGGAGTAGGTATTAAAATCCATGCAGAAGAAATAAAAATTTTGAGGTTCGCCGATGAAATTGTAATTCTGTCAGAGACAGCAAAGGACTTGGAAGAGCAGTTGAACGGAATGGACAGTGTCTTGAAAGGAGGATATAAGATGAACATCAACAAAAGCAAAACGAGGATAATGGAATGTAGCCGAATTAAGTCGGGTGATGCTGAGGGTATTAGATTAGGACATGAGACACTTAAAGTAGTAAAGGAGTTTTGCTATTTGGGGAGCAAAATAACCGATAATGGTCGAAGTAGAGAGGATGTAAAATGTAGACTGGCAATGGCAAGGAAAGCGTTTCTGAAGAAAAATTTGTTAAGATCGAGTATTGATTTAAGTGTCAAGAAGACGTTTCTGAAAGTATTTTTATGGAGTGTAGCCATGTATGGAAGTGAAACGTGAACGATAAATAGTTTGGACAAGAATAGAATAGAAGCTTTCGAAATGTGGTGCTACAGAAGAATGCTAAAGATTAGATGGGTAGCTCACATAACTAATGAGGAGGTATTGAGTAGAATTGGGTAGAAGAGGAGTTTGTGGCACAACTTGACAAGAAAAAGGGACCGGTTGGTGGGGCATGTTCTGAGGCATCAGGGGATCACAAATTTAGCATTGGAGGGCAGCGTGGAGGGTAAAAATCATAAAGGGAGACCAAGAGATGAATACACTAAGCAGATTTAGAAGGATGTAGCTTGCAGCAAGTACTGGGAGATGAAGAAGCTTGCACAGGATAGAGTAGCATGGAGAGCTGCATCAAACCAGTCTCAGGACTGAAGACCACAACAACAACAACAAACAAGTCGAGGGGACTGATGGTTCAAATGGTTCAAATGGCTCTGAGCACTATGGGACTCAACTGCTGTGGTCATAAGTCCCCTAGAACTTAGAACTACTTAAACCTAAGTAACCTAAGGACAGCACACAACACCCAGCCATCACGAGGCAGAGAAAATCCCTGACCCCGCCGGGAATCGAACCCGGGAACCCGGGCGTGGGAAGCGAGAACGCTACCGCACGACCACGAGATGCGGGCAGGGGACTGATGACCTCCGATGTTAATTCCCATAGTGCTCAGAGCCATTCGAACCATTTGTGGGACTCACTCCGCATGACCTCCTCTTCAACTCCAGAGTGCAAAACTGTCATTTAGCCAGACTGTAACAGCTGCGTCAAATGGGCAGAGAAGTCTGGGAGTCCCTCACCCAAACGCTCAATTTGAGGCATCAATTTCTCTCTCAGCATGTTCGATAACTCTCACCTGTTCTATATTCATCTAAGAAGAGAGGTCCTACCATATGGGCTTCCCACAAAATACACAGCACCATCATCCTCTGGTAGCCCTGCTGTTTGTATGGACTCATCCATTGCGGAT
This sequence comes from Schistocerca americana, assembly GCF_021461395.2. NCBI lineage: Eukaryota > Metazoa > Arthropoda > Insecta > Orthoptera > Acrididae > Schistocerca > Schistocerca americana. The sequence continues at coordinate 673,097,326 of NC_060120.1, read as the reverse complement.
TACCTTGACACCAGAGTCGAAGACTTTTCAGCATTGAATAAAACACAATTTCATCACTGAACAGCGCAAAGTCTTCAGTAAAATTGATATTTTCTTTCGCTTTATCTGCAAACCATTCAAACATCTGCATGCATCTATGGGGGTCATCCTCATTTAAGTTATGCCAATCTGGAACTTGTACGGATGAAACCTCTCCTCTGCCAGGATTTTGTGGATGGTTGATCTTGCAACTCCCAACTCTGTGGATCTCCGACGAAGCGATTTCTTTGGGCTAGCATAAACCTTAGCCAAGACAGCCTCTTTCGTTTCGTCTGAAGTCTTTGGTTGTCCGGAACAGGGTTTGTCCAACAGACTTCTGTTTCTTGAAACTTGGTGGCTAACATCCCCGACGGCAAGAAAACAAATACGTTGACGTTGAGGATGTCGAAGGTTAGATTCTTCTACAACGTGCACTTAAAGAGCACCAACTCCACTCGTTCTTCTACTCGTTCTTCTTTAGATAGAGCCATCATTCAGTCTGAAAAAACAAAATGTATTAGAATTTATTTTATTATTTATTTATTTATTAATATTTACTAAAATTTGTTGGAATTCCCTGGGTACGCAGACTTTGTGGATACCCTGTACAAAATTGAGTAATACTGCAGAAATTTGGGAAGAAAACAATGGTGTTTACTTGCATGTCTATATGGACAGACATTGTTGATGGAAGACACCCGACCGAAATTACTCCGAAATAAATTCGTTGAATTCGATTGACTTGGCTTCATATGTGCTACATATAGATGTACTACCTATTGGTGACTTAACACAGTTAAAGCCAAGTTATTCGCATTCAGCGATTTTAATTCGAAATAATTTCGGTCGACTGTCGGTCGTCACCAATGTCTGTCCATCCAGACACGCAAGTAAATATTGCAAGCCGAGGCGGGCAATAGACGATAACATCACAGGCCTCGATTCGTCATTGTCTCGTTCTCACTGGTGCGGGAATACAGAGTATAGGTGCGAGTATTGAATGGTGAGTGTAGGAGACCATACTGGGGTGTAGGGATGTAGACAGTGTGACGCATGGATGTTTGGCTCTGGCCCTGAGTCGCGCACGGATGCCTACTGGTAAGGTGACCGCTCGCTATGGCGGGATATCGGTGTTCGAGTCTCGGCCTGTTACAAATTTTGACATCACCAATTTGTAGTACATCTATACCTAACACAGCTGGAGCCAAGTTATTTCCATTCAACGAATTTATTATTTCAAAACAACAGTGCTCGGGAAAATACGTGTAAAAAATTATTTGTCAATTTGCGAAAAGAAGTTTTCATAACAATTCTGAATAGCCCCAAGAGTTATGCACAAAATTCTGATAACTTTGTTGTGCAGATAATAGCTCGAAATAAATAGTTGCGTTTTGTTATACACTTGCGATGATGAACCAAAAACATTCCAGGACCTATCATTGCTGTCGTTGTTTTTTTCTTCAACGAAACATTCCTGCGTTAAGGTATTTTTAATGAATGTAAGAACACCATGGCGTTCTTCTTTAATTTGTGTAAACATGTTGCGATGACAATTTCGATCCTATATCAAGCATGGCATGCGACAGTTTTTGAAATACAGCGTGAGTCGACGTGAAGAGAACGCCTCTATCATCGAACAGTTTTTTAGTCTTCCGAACCGTGAAGACGTTTCAGCTTCGGTAGATTGTACATTTTTATGGGTGTTATGGTTCACTGATATTTACACTAGAGCGACGACCGCACAAGAGCACCGACTGAACGAGCGTAACCATGCCGTTCAGACTAGCTTGAATACTATTGTACTATATACTTCTCACATCCTTCTTAGTTGACGTGTGTTTTGTTTTCTGATTGTTATCTACTCCTTTAAAAATAAGTTGTGAAGCCATATCATCCAAATCTTCGCCTTTTCTTTTAACAGAATTTCATGATATTCTGTTCAATAAATATTCTTAAGCTTGTTCGTGCTCATGATCGTCTTCCAAACGTGAAAATAACTTTTCAGTGCCTCCAGTAAATAAATTAAAAGGGCACCGTGAATCCTTGTCCCTGCAACTCCATAGTACCTCAGATTCCAGAATGCTTCGCTCTGTAAATTAAATATACGTTAGCACCACGATCATTACAAGCGCTATAAGATCTATCTCTCCCACAATTTTACTTAATACGGCTAACTTAAATTAGACAGAGAAACACTTCGTAATCTTGTGCATATCGCTGACCAGTTGGGGGCCGGACCGCCTGCTACCTGAGGACAAAGCTTTCGCAGTTCTAATAGGGTTTTAACTGACCATTTTCGGTAGAACTCTTGGGTGCTGTCTTGGACTGTGAAGTGCTGCACGAATTCCTTTTTTATGTAGTGAAAGTGGTTCCCTCATTACTGGAATAATCTCATAAACTATTATCCACACACAAAATATAATTAGGGTTTTCCTTAAAACTCGTGAAGAGTTACTCAGAATTGCGATCATATTTTTTTCGCAAATTCATAAATAAATTTCTTACAACATTAAACTTTTCCCGATTGCTATTGTTTTCTTCGAGAAATTCTCCAGAAGTATTCCAACTTCGTACAGAGAACTCTAGAACTACAACACGTCTATCAAGAACACTGAAAAAAAAGTATGTTTCTCGAATTAAACTTCACCAGACTACAATAATGATGTTGATTGTTAGGTGATGGCGTACACTTAAACGAATTACTACACTTTTGTAAGCAGAAAGATCGTTATTATATGCCACTGTGCCTCACTCTTTTTAAAAAATAAAATAAAGTCTTTTGAGAAATGCGACGGGATTCATGGAAAAGTAACTTCTCACAACGTCTCATTTTCGCAACGAACCCGAACATGTGTGAGTAGAAAGGTCAATGCTGTAACGTTAGGCTGAAGGCTTTAGTTTATTTAAAAAGTATTTTTGTTAGAGAAGCGAGAAGGTGCACGGAAAACCACTGCAACCACTTTTCTTACAATGTCTCAAACTGCTTCGCATATTACACGAGAATTTATGTCGGCTTGATGTGAGTGGAAAACTGTTTGTTCTCTGATCTGAAGATGGTCATCATAGACCGAAGTTAATTACCCGGTATAAAATAGTGTGATCCGTGAATAAATATAAAAAACATTAACACTTTGGCACATTTTACAACTGGCGCAGTATGGTTTTTATGTTAATTGGCGCCACAGTTTACATACTACTACCTGTTATTAAAGTGCTTTAAAAAACTTCAAGATATCTGAAAATGATATGAAGATCGAAACAGATCGAAACTGTGGAATAGTAATATCATTCTTAAACATATATTATAATGAATCCTATGAATATAAGATGGAATTCAGTGTCAGGTCGATGTTCAGTACTATATTATACCATCAGTATGACTGCTGTGCCGATTTGAATGAAATACATAATTCGAAAAGTATTTGAAAGTAATTAATAACCAGAAAAGTTGAGTAAAAAGTGAGTCACAACTCCTGTAACTCGATATTGTTTTGCTCTAGAGCAGTGATATTTTGTACGTCATTTATCATCTAATCTTCATCCAGTTTTTGTTTTCTGCTGTTTCAGGTGAGACACCATGGATGATCGACATAACTCTCACCCATGCCTATGCAGCAATCGATTTCAACCCAGGGATAGCGAAGCAGCATCGATTCATGGTAAGTCGGTTTCAGTCAACGAAGGTTCTTTGGCTTCACTAGTTACTGGCATGGTGACTGGTAGATTGGTAGACTGTCAACCGTCAGAGAGAACGAAAGCTCGTCAGTCGTCGATGAATTCCTCCAAAATAGCAAGTGCGCACCCTGCAGACAGATAATAGGACATGGAGTTTCGTTCACGAACGGCTGCAGCATAGAAAAAAAAATTGTGTGTTCCCTGGTTTCTGGTGAAGAAGGTAGTATAAATCGGAAAGAAGCATACGATCATACGTAGCAAAATTTGTTTAGATTCGAACCTAGGAACTAATGACAATTCGGCATGGAAACTGCAACGTCTTTGGTCATGCAAGTAATGAATAACGGTGTTACTTTTGGATAAAGAAGATATCCAATTTCCATAGACCTTCTCCATCGTGGAACGACCAATTTCAAGTGACTGTTATGACTGTTCATGTTCAAGCGGGCCAGACTTCGGAGCAAACGTAATCAAGCCTCAACACAGTAATGCAAGACTGTTTGCTGTTCGTATACCAGTACAAAAGATTGACCTCGTGGTATGAATATCGGCTATGTAAGCCCTATACTGTACCAACTAGCTACATAGAATTTTTATTTGTCTTGAAAATTGAAGATCCAGATGTGCAGCAAACAAAAATGACAACCAACTCATTATGTCTATATAACGAGCAGTCAAATGAAAAGAAGACAAATGGGAAAACGTATGTGTACTGTTTATTGTTTTGAAACATCCCCTTAGAAAAATTTATAAATGACAGTGCTGGAAAACCTCTTACGTTATTTGTTTTTCAAACAGCTGAGCAGAACTGAACGTACTCAGACCTCTCCCTCTTTACTTATTCTGATCAACACTAAACTGACACACAATATTCTTAGCGCAACGCAATCTGACTTTCAATAATCCCTACAAAAGAATGGACGTGACTTAACAATAACCTATACCTTTCGTGAATCACTTACCTCACAAAAATCTTCGTTACTCGAACTACTGCAATGCAGCGATCGCCAATACTGCCAGCTAAATAAAAGATTCTAACTACTGAAGGCACTAACTACTGATAGGCATAGTTAGCAAATGAAAGATTTTCATAGAGAACAAACTATTTATTTACCTTAATAGTGTTCAAAAGATATATATATATATCATGACATCCAGTCTTACAAATTTCGTTTTTCTGACGGACACACGTCCAGATCGTCCGTTCTCAAAATTCTGCCATCTCTCTCCCCACATCCACCACTTCTGGCGGCTCACCTCCAACTGCACAACGCTATGCGCTGTTCACATCCAACTGCCCAACACTACAATGGTAAATATTCCAACAATGCAAACCAGCCACAGATTGCACACAGCACAGCCAGTGATTTTCATACAGAGCACTAAGTGGCGTTACCAACATACAAACCTAAACAAGCAGTTTCAAAATTAATCGAGTTGACTGTTAATACAATTATCCCACTGTGAAACAAAACGTCAATGCGGGGCTACATTTTGCCAAGGTTGTTTCGGCTATGCTACAGAAGTTTCGCTGGGAAGCCCTTGTACATTCTTCATACAGTCCCGATCTTTACCCATGCTATTTCCATAGTTTTTGAGCTCTGAAGGAAGACATCGGTGCCCATCGACTTGCTTCGTACGAAGAGGGGCACGCCTGGATACAATCATGGTTTCGTAGGCAACCGCAAACATTTTTCCATGAAGGTACTGACCGTCTGGTTTGACAGTGGGGGCAATGTGTTAACAGTTATGGCGCTTACTTTTGAAATAGTAAACAGTTTACTTTTTTCCATCTGTGTCGTTTACATTTGACTGCCACTTACAAAAGCGGTTTAATGACTATTCTCAAGGGTTTTAAAAACGGGAATTTGTGTTGTGGAAACAAAGATGACTGTAATGCAGTGAATCAGATGGGTTGTAAAGAGAGCCACATTTCGATAGGTCAATAACTCTACGTACAAAATTTCAATTTCTTAGTGGTTACCATGCAACGGCCTTGCCGCTGTGGATACACCAGTTCCCGTGAGATCACCGAAGTTAAGCGCTGTTGGGCGTGGTTGTCACTTGGATGGGTGACCATGCAGCCGCCATGACCTGTAGCCATTTTTGGGGGTGCACTCAGCCTCGTGATGCCAATTGAGGAGCTACTTGACCGAATAGTAGCGGCTTCGGTCAAGAATACCATCATTACGACCGGGAGAGCAGTGTGCTGACCTCACACCCCTCCTATCCGCATCCTCCTCTGATGATGACACGGCGGTCGGATGATCCCGGTAGACACTCGTGGCCTGAAGACGGTGTGCTTTTTAGTGGTTACCATAGCCATGCTGCTTTGTGTGATTTGTTACTTTTTGATTGAAGTTTGTATCTCTAACACAAATTTCCGATTTTCATAGTTTTTGAACCCTTGCATCACAAAGCTTGCATTAAACAATTCTACTTTTGCTAATTTTTTGCTGGAATCAGTGTCGCAAAGAGCGGGTAGGCAGATGAAAACTTCGAATCAACTCAGAGAATAATGCAAGTTAAGCTACCAACACTCTCTGAAACATTTCGTTGCCCATCACTGTACAGTGGGATCAAAATGCTTCAAAAATATTTGGGCATGGCTTCTTTTACAGCGAATCGCTCTGCAACTTGTGTGACACTTGTGTTCGAAAGTAACGGTGTTTTACAGCAGAACAGACGCCTGCAATTCAGCGGACCACGCCCAGTTAGACCGACAGCTTTTTACGTTTCTCTGACCTCTAAATATGTATGATCCACTTGAGTAGTTGGTTTAACCAGGCGTGGCTTGTTAAGCTGTACCTCGAGCTATACGTTCGTTCAAGCGTGATCCTTTTCTCTAACAGGGACGTAATAAAGCGTGGCACATTTTGTGTAGTGTGTGAGTGTCCTTGATTTCGTCCCCAAAACTAAATATCAAGCTGCGAAATATCGCTTGTATCGTATAAGAACGAGAAAACTCACCTCAAATACTTTAGTGGCTGGAGAAACGCTACCTATCATCGGCGTGGATGTCGACTGTTAATACCGAGTGAGGTGACCTATCGGTAAGTCACTGGACGCGTATGCGGGAGAACGGAGGTTTAAATCCCCATCCGGCCATCTAAATTTAAGTTTTCCGTGATTTCCCTAGATCGTTCCAGGTAAATGCTGGGATGATACGTTTCAAAATGGCATGGCTAATTCCCTTTCAAGTCTTTCCCTAATTTGAGCATGAACCATGGACCTTGCCGTTGGTGGGGAGGCTTGCGTGCCTCAGCGATGCAGATAGCCGTACCGTAGGTGCAACCACAACGGAGGGGTATCTGTTGAGAGGCCAGACAAACGTGTGGTTCCTGAAGAGGGGCAGCAGCCTTTTCAGTAGTTGCAAGGGCAACAGTCTGGATGATTGACTGATCTGGCCTTGTAACAATAACCAAAACGGCCTTGCTGTGCTGGTACTGCGAACGGCTGAAAGCAAGGGGAAACTACAGCCGTAATTTTTCCCGAGGGCATGCAGCTTTACTGTATGATTAAATGATGATGGCGTCCTCTTGGGTAAAATATTCCGGAGGTAAAATAGTCCCCCATTCGGATCTCCGGGCGGGGACTACTCAAGAAGACGTCGTTATCAGGAGAAAGAAAACTGGCGTTCTACGGATCGGAGCGTGGAATGTCAGATCCCTTAATCGGGCAGGTAGGTTAGAAAATTTAAAAAGGGAAATGGATAGGTTGAAGTTAGATATAGTGGGAATTAGTGAAGTTCGGTGGCAGGAGGAACAAGACTTCTGGTCAGGTGACTACAGGGTTATAAACACAAAATCAAATAGGGGTAATGCAGGAGTAGGTTTAATAATGAATAGGAAAATAGGAATGCGGGTAAGCTACTACAAACAGCATAGTGAACGCATTATTGTGGCCAAGATACACACGAAGCCCACACCTACTACAGTAGTACAAGTTTATATGCCAACTGGCTCTGCAGATGACGAAGAAATTGAAGAAATCTATGATGAAATAAAAGAAATTATTCAGATTGTGAAGGGAGACGAAAATTTAATAGTCATGGGTGACTGGAATTCGAGTGTATGAAAAGGGAGAGAAGGAAACATAGTAGGTGAATACGGATTGGTTCTAAGAAATGAAAGAGGAAGCCGCCTGGTAGAATTTTGCACAGAGCACAACATAATCATAACTAACACTTGGTTTAAGAATCATGAAAGAAGGTTGTATACATGGAAGAACCCTGGGGATACTAAAAGGTATCAGATAGATTATATAATGGTAAGACAGACATTTAGGAACCAGGTTTTAAATTGTAAGACATTTCCAGGGGCAGATGTGGACTCTGACCACAATCTATTGGTTATGACCTGTAGATTAAAACTGAAGAAACTGCAAAAAGGTGGGAATTTAAGGAGATGGGACCTGGATAAACTGAAAGAACCAGAAGTTGTACAGAGTTTCAGGGACAGCATAAGGGAACAATTGACAGGAATGGGGGAAAGAAATACAGTAGAAGAAGAATGGGTAGCTTTGAGGGATGAAGTAGCGAAGGCAGCAGAGGATCAAGTAGGTAAAAAGACGAGGGCTAGTAGAAATCCTTGGGTAACAGAAGAAATATTGAATTTAATTGATGAAAGGAGAAAATATAAAAATGCAGTAAATGAAGCAGGCAAAAAGGAATACAAACGTCTCAAAAATGAGATCGACAGGAAGTGCAAAATGGCTAAGCAGGGATGGCTAGAGGACAAATGTAAGGATGTAGAGGCCTATCTCACTAGGGGTAAGATAGATACTGCCTACAGGAAAATTAAAGAGACCTTTGGAGATAAGAGAACGACTTGTATGAACATCGAGAGCTCAGATGGAAACCCAGTTCTAAGCAAAGAAAGGAAAGCAGAAAGGTGGAAGGAGTATATAGAGGGTCTATACAAGGGCGATGTACTCGAGGACAATATTATGGAAATGGAAGAGGATGTAGATGAAGATGAAATGGGAGATATGATACTGCGTGAAGAGTTTGACAGAGCACTGAAAGCCCTGAGTCGAAACAAGGCCCCCGGAGTAGACAACATTCCATTAGAACTACTGACGGCCTTGGGTGAGCCAGTCCTGACAAAACTCTACCATCTGGTGAGCAAGATGTATGAAACAGGCGAAATACCCTCAGACTTCAAGAAGAATATAATAATTCCAATCCCAAAGAAAGCAGGTGTTGACAGATGTGAAAATTACCGAACTATCAGTTTAATAAGTCACAGCTGCAAAATACTAACACGAATTCTTTACAGACGAATGGAAAAACTAGTAGAAGCCGACCTCGGGGAAGATCAGTTTGGATTCCGTAGAAACACTGGAACACGTGAGGCAATACTGACCTTATGACTTATCTTAGAAGAAAGATTAAAGAAAGGCAAACCTACGTTTCTAGCATTTGTAGACTTAGAGAAAGCTTTTGACAATGTTGACTGGAATACTCTCTTTCAAATTCTAAAGGTGGCAGGGGTAAAATACAGGGAGCGAAAGGCTATTTACAACTTGTACAGAAACCAGATGGCAGTTATAAGAGTTGAGGGACATGAAAGGGAAGCAGTGGTTGGGAAAGGAGTAAGACAGGGTTGTAGCCTCTCCCCGATGTTGTTCAATCTGTATATTGAGCAAGCAGTAAAGGAAACAAAAGAAAAAATCGGAGTAGGTATTAAAATTCATGGAGAAGAAATAAAAACTTTGAGGTTCGCCGATGACATTGTAATTCTGTCAGAGACAGCAAAGGACTTGGAAAAGCAGTTGAATGGAATGGACAGTGTCTTGAAAGGAGGATGTAAGATGAAAATCAACTAAAGCAAAACATGGATAATGGAATGTAGTCTAATTAAGTCGGGTGATGCTGAGGGAATTAGATTAGGAAATGAGGCACTTAAAGTAGTAAAGGAGTTTTGCTATTTGGGGAGCAAAATAACTGATGATGGTCGTAGTAGAGAGGATATAAAATGTAGGCTGGCAATGGCAAGGAAAGCGTTTCTGAAGAAGAGAAATTTGTTAACATCCAGCATTGATTTAAGTGTCAGGAAGTCATTTCTGAAAGTATTCGTATGGAGTGTAGCCATGTATGGAAGTGAAACATGGACGATAAATAGTTTGGACAAGAAGAGAATAGAAGCTTTCGAAATGTGGTGCTACAGAAGAATGCTGAAGATTAGATGGGCAGATCACATAACTAATGAGGAAGTATTGAATAGGATTGGGGAGAAGAGAAGTTTGTGGCACAACTTGACCAGAAGATGGGATCGGTTGGTAGGACATGTGCTGAGGTATCAAGGGATCACCAATTTAGTATTGGAGGGCAGCGTGGAGGGTAAAAATCGTAGAGGGAGACCAAGAGATGAATACACTAAGCAGATTCAGAAGGATGTAGGTTCCAGTAGGTACTGGGAGCTGAAAAAGCTTGCACAGGATAGAGTAGCATGGAGAGCTGCATCAAACCAGTCTCAGGACTGAAGACCAGAACAACAACAACAACTCTGTTTTTAACGATCAGGACGTTAGCCCCTAATCTTTCCCTAATTTTCCTTCCTTTCGACTGTAACCCACTCTAGTTACGGTTCCCGGACCAACAACTTCTTGCAGGAACATTCGACAAATACTTCCGTGATTTCCTGATAAATAACGAGTGGTCAAGATTGTTTCTAACGCCTTTAACATGTCATTTGAAATAACAGCAGATTGACAGAGCAGAACGAGGCTCCAAGTGTCGCACGAATGTGTGGGTAAGTACGCCCTACTGAATAATTCGTGGTCTTTTGATGTATCAGCCAATGCGAAACGGAGTGCGAAAGAAGCGTACTAGCTAAAATACGCGCTACAAGATCGAATTACAATCACTGAGTACAGGGTAGGACAGATTGAAATGCGTTGACAACATAGAACACGCAGCTGCCTTTTACCCTCTCTCAGCGTAACGATACGAAAGAAGTTGCGGAACAAGTTCTTAAATGTGCTGAAACTAAATCTTGAGGTTTACGAAATGGTTGAAACAGCGGTGTTAGAAATTTATTGTAGAGGCGAGTATGAGGAATAACTGAAGGCATTGCTGATTCGATTGCTACTCGTGTTGTGCTTTCAATGCCAGGACCACGAACGCGCAACTCGGGATTCTCACCTGTTTTACGACAGACAACCATAACGAAATCTTCATATAGCACTGAGTAACAGACAAAAACAAAGACCAAGCACGGTAGTGAATGATAAATACGTTTCAAACAAAATTTCTACTTGGGTTTTTCGATTGCAAAGACATAAAGACATAAACTAAGCACAACAGGAACTGTACTTAGGTCTTGTAAAGAGAAATCAGCAGTAGAACTCAGCTATTGAAAACATCGGATTCTTATTTCTAGTGAGTGCTAGATTCGGCAACTGAGACAAAACAACTAGAATGCAGACGAATAGACTGACGTTTGTGAGATCAAAGAGCTTTAGGAAGGTACTACAGTGCAAACACCCAACGAAGTTCCAATTGATTCTAAAATGAACCTTAAACCGGCTTAGATTATCAGCAGAAAACATATTTATGCCCACATGCGGTCTGTTCCTCAGCTGTCGGCAGCAGTGTAATTTTCTTTTACTTCATAATCATCGCCCCGTAGAGCTAAAACAAACACTTACTATTAGCTGCCAGGTTTTCTCTTGCCAATTGTTCAAAAGTGTTCTCAGTCACGTAGAAGTTGCATTGAAAGTTACAAATACTTTTTATTATCTTTTTCCTGGGATTTCTAATTTTCGTGTTGGCATATTAGTAGATAAAAAGCATTTTTCGTAGAGATACGCCCGAAGTATCACTGATATGCTGCATTTGTTGGTAGGGTAAAGATAGTGGAATGGCGCAGGTAGGAGAGAGAACGCGCTTCCCATTTCCATACTTGTTCGTATGTGGCAGCACCAGTCTTTAAGTAGAGGACAGTCTTACTACAAATTCTGCAGAAACTGCGGGCATATCTGTAAGTTTCAGGATCGAATTTTCTCACCGACCATGAATTCCTTCTCGAAGCTTCTAAACAGTTATTCTGTGAGCTGTTTTGTAAGACTGTTCTCTCTGTCAGCTTTGTTACTGTTTTTCTTCGCGTTGATTCCGTCTCACCAACTTTGCGGGAGTTTTCACCGTCATTATGCACTGCCTTCTTTGAGGTTGGAGCTAACGACAGAATCATCAGGGACCTGAGAAAATATACCAGCAGGGTGCGTCGAGGCAGTGAAAACCAACGGAGAAAAAAGGCTTAGAGCGCCTGCAGAAAAATTGGTGCGCTGCTTGCCGGTCTGTTTCACACTCCGAGGACACACAAACACTCTTCCCAAATGTTCGGGATTCCAACAGGGATAACAGCGTTATTTTTCTGAATCGTACTGGAGTTCCTACTTTCTCAATCCGTATCGAGGAATTTAATACCTGAAGCTTTGGCTATATTACGATGTGTGTGTGTTTGTGCGTGTGTGTGTGTGTGATTGTGTGTGTGTGTGTGTGTGTGTGTGTGTGTGTGTTTTCCATTACAACTTCAAAAATACCGCATTTATTACAGTAATGCACTCATAAAAATGTGGTATGGTACGACGTCATCATGGAAAAGGTACTGTACTGCGTCGCATCTGCGATTCCCCGTCGGGATCGCTCGTATTTACTGCATTATTTCGGTGCCGTTACTTGAAAAATCTTAAAGTATAACTGTTCACTGCCCTTGTTTATTGTGTATCAACAAACACTTTACTCTTTTTTATTATGATTTTGCGTAACACCAAATTGTAATACGTTTAACTGCTACCTAAGTACGAGGTATCTCACATTTGGCTATCAAAACAACTGTCATGTCATGGAATCTACGAGTCCTTCGTATGTTACTATGCAATCCCTTCACGTTACCATGAGATGGTTTGGGAGATGACGCTTTATGACACACTGTATATTTCTTATGGTTCGTAATCGGGATTTGAGGAGTAGGGCATTGGATGAAATTCATTACCACGCTCCTAAAGCCATTGCAGCTCACTGATTCACAGAGCACCAATCTTCTCAAAGAATTGCTTTGATCTCTTGTATTATCTATCTCCCTCCCCGAGTCAGTGTGCTGTAGATTTCATCTGGCGACGAATTGCAGCAGTTTTGCATAACGGAGGCGACCATCTCACCTTGACGTGAATGACCATAATGTTATGAGAGGGCCTACGCTCATATCCCACTTTGATGATCATTGTAATAATTAAGTCTTAACAACTGCTGGCCGTTTGAGCGTATAATAGCGGCGGTATGTTTATATTCATGAAAAAGGAAAACAGCTGCGTTCAGCCACAAACGGTGATTTACACTGACGGAAAAAAATCGCGACACCAAAAAATAATTAAATTAGAGAAACGAAATTCTGGGGATATATTTGTCTATGTGACATATTTCATTGATTAACATTGCAAAATCATAGGTTAATATAAACGCGAAATAAGCAACTGGGAAAGTGAAATGCTGGTACATTAATAACCAGTGCAACCGCCAGAATGTTGAATGCAAGCACGCAATCGTGCATGTATTGTGTTGTACAGGTATTGGATGTCAGTTTTAGGTCAGTTTGTGGTCAGTACAGGGACGGTTAATGCTGCTTGTGGATAACGCTGGACATGTCGTCGGATGATGCCCAACATGCGCTCGGTTGGAGAGACATCTGGTGATCGATCGGGCCAAGGCAACATAGCGACACTCTGTAGACCATGCTGGGTTACAACAGCAGTATGTGGCTGAGCGTTATCCTGTTGGAAAACATGGCCTGAAATGCTGTACATGGATGGCAGCACAACAGGTAGAATCACCAGACTGACGTACAAATTTGCAGTCACAGTGCGTAGGACAACCATGAGAGTGTTCCAGCTGTCATATGAAATTTCAGCCGAGATCGTAACTCTAGATGTCCAGCACGCAGACAGGCTAGTTGCAGGCCCTCAATTGGCCTCCTTCTAACCAACACACGACTGTCACTGACCCGAGACAGAACCACCTTTCATCAGAAGAGGAAGCAGACATCCACGCTGCTCTCCAATGAGCTCTCGCTTGACGCCACTGAAGTGGCAGATGGTGGTAGTTCGTGGTCAGTGGAATTCACGGTACAGGGCTTCTGCCTCGAAGCTGTCCTTGAAGTAAGCGATTTGTAACAGTTCGTTGTGTCAGTGTGGTACCGACTGCTGCTCATATTCCTGCTGTAGATGCAGTACGATGCACCAGAGCCATACGCCGAACACGGTGGCCTTCCCTCTCGGTAGTACCACGTGGCCGTCTGGAATCCGCTCTTCTTGTGACCGCACATTCTCGTGACCACCGGTGTGAGCAGTGGTGTACAGTGGCTACATTCCTGGTAAGTCTTCCTACAGTATCGCAGAAGGAACATCCAGCTTCTCGTAGACCTATTGCACGACGTCGTTTAAACTCAGTGAGGTGCTGATAACGGCGTCTTTGTCGTCTTAAAGACATTCTTGGCTAACATCAACTCATCGCGACCAATCTCAAAGGTACTAACGCTCACGACGCTTACAGCGTGTATTTCAAGTAAACCTGATTTTCATCCTCATAGTGGCACTACTAGCGCCACTCTTACGCCACTGAAGCGAGAGTTGAGTAGACATCAACTATTAGATATAGAAACACGCCTACCAACTTTCTTTTATGTTGCGCAACTTGTTTGTGTTGAGATTTTTTCCCCGTCTGTGTATATTTCAATATAGATGCTTTTTGAGCCCCAGGGGTTCATCTTCAGGTGCTTCATCAGTTAACACCAACTTTCGAAAACTGTTTACTGCTAGTCCTTTAAGAGTACACAGATATGTTACGAAGTGTCACTTTGTGACTGCAGTTGTCACAAAACTAAGACAGAACCGCAGTGGTCACGTAGTTTTTGGTGACACTATGTGTAGACAAATGGTTCAAATGGCTCTGAGCACTATGAGACTTAACATCTGAGGTCATCAATTTCCTAGAACTCAAACTACTTAAACCTAACTAACCTAAGGACTTCAGACACATCGATGGCAGAGGCAGGATTGGAACCTGCGACCGTAGCGGTCGCGCGGTTCCAGACTGAAGCGCCTAGAACCGCTCGGTCACAGAGGCCGGCTATGTGTAGACATATTAGCATATGTCTACACACTTTTCACCTCGCAGCGCAGTTGTGAACACAATTCAAACAAGTTAAACAATACCCAAATACAAAGATATTGCATTTCCACATATACATAGATGTTGTAGCTGTTGCTGTCTCTAAGATGACTCAAAGATGTTACAATATCATTTAGACACAGATATCACTTGCAAAACAAATTATTTCCAGAGATATCGTATCTGACCTTATGTTACAGAACAGATGTTACAGAACGGTTGCACCTATTACATTCTCTTTTTTAGGAAAAAATAAACGTTTGAAATTGTAGAAAAACAGTGACTGTTCAATTAAATTTGGTCATTTAATACGTTTTCGGAAATTTTTTCTCTGTGTAAGAGTTCTAATTCCTCCAGCACATCATTTTTAGTATCTTCTGTGCGGAGTACAGTTACGCTGTTGTGGTTGTCGTCTGTTCAGATACGTATGGTTAGCTTCTGAAGTTTTATCGAAATGGTTGAGCCCGAAAGTATGCATGGGGGCTTAATTATTTACTATGCAAATAATTTTTATTTTTCGTCGCTGTCTGTCCGATTACGCTGTCTCGTAACCGGTTGGCCCTGACTAGTATTTGTACGCAATCTGACTGCATAGAACAACAACAAAGAATGAAAGAAAATTTCCGTTAACACAATTAATTAATTAAGTCCCCAGCAACTATAAAACCTAGGAAACAACAAAACACAAGTGTAGCTGTTCTGTGTGTGGAAGTGTGATTCAACGTACACATCTGGCACGGTTCTTCCTCAATAAGACCAGATATTTTAAACACCATTTATACTGAAGTAATTAAAAAAAAAAAAGCAGAAATACTATAGTTGCACATAGAAACCAGAAATACCGTCTAATACAAGAACACGAGCCAGATGCTTTGTTGACTGAACCTGTGACCAAGAGGCATTATTGTTTAAGACATTGAAATAAATAAAAAAAAGGAATTTTTTTACCTTCATATATATTGACGAAAAGCACATTACAGCATCCCTAATCCAACAACATCTGGTGTCTAGCCCATCAAAACAATATGACAACATCTGAATAAGCACTCTCCATGGGAACTTCTCAACAACGACTCATCACTGCTACATCTCAACAAGCACTCTCCACCACGACTTCTCGACAAGAACTGCCAGTGGAGGCGGCTGAATAATACTCTTTGGCGCAATCTCTGGCGCTGTGGCTCAGTGTAGCCACCTTTCAAGCATTATTTTGCTCTTTGTAGCGTGTAAGTAAAGTCCTCCCTGTTTTATGTATGTAGAACACATGACACCCATTACACTGTATTTTTCTCATATAGAGAACTGTCCGAAATAACGTACAATAGTTCAGTATCAAGTACAGGTGGCAACCCTAACTACCATATTTTTTCTCTTTTATGTCATTTTACACTCGCAACAAACGGGAACAATACAGCACTATATAACTCAATGTTTATTTGTTTGTTACCGTGCCTGTGCCCGTGTATGCTGGTTGTTTGAATTTAAATTTAATGCCAACGTCGACTTCCGGAGAATCACTGTACAGTTACAGTACCAAAAAGATAAAAATAACGTAAAAAGTGAAAAGAATTTAAAAAATCGCGATGACATGGAGATCGCCAGCATTAATTAGGGCCGGGTAAACGAGGTTTCGCTGTGACTAATGGATACAGGTAAGAGATTGTTTCGACAGCTGCAATTACTCGGTAACGTTAAATCACTTCTAACACGCGGTACGAAGCAAAAAGCAGTAGTCGCAGCTATTGCATCAGCCCTGCATGAGGTGGGCGGGACTTACTCCTACAATAAGCCCCCCCCCCCCCCCCCATTCCTGCGCAGGCCACGTGCTGGGTGGAGCTCCCTCCCTCGGCTCCCGGCATCTCCCACCACTACGACTCGTGAAAAACTGCGCCGATATTAATTCTTAAGTCGTGACCTGAAAGCCTAACCATTGTTAGAGAAGCACAAACAATAGCAACCGCGTGCTAGCAAGGATAGGGTTAAATTACGTTCGCTTATTCATGCGGTGTATCCTCTCGCAGCTGTGAAAAGAAAAGAAAACGGCGTTTCCTTCGCAGCTGAGGTAATGCTTGCAAACAGGCTTCTGCTCACGGGGCTGCGGTCGCGTAACATGGCCTAAGCGTACGGGCGTCCCCACGCGGACGGCGGGAAGGGTATTAATGATACCGACCCCGGCGTTTGCTTTGGGATGACTTACGGAGCAATCAGAAGACTAAGCGAGCGTTAGGGAGAAGGCGGGAGGGTACTAGAGAACAGAGGAGATGCAGTGGAGCGGGAGAAGGGAAACGGCGCGGCAAATAAAACAATAAAAGCCGCCGCCTGCGGCTGAAGGCAGAGGCTGCTGAAAAATGGACGAGGTGTGCAGGGCGGTGCCCGGCCAAGGCGCGGATAGCAGCCAACTAGCCGCAGCAGCAAGCAAGCCCGCTCCCCCTCTGTTGTATTTCCTCCTCAGTATCTGGCTGCAACAGTATCGGCGCCGAGATATCTACTGCACAAGTTCCTCATACAGGGTGACGCAGAAAAACGGGACCACTTCCACACTCCAATAAAACTCAGCTGGGATACCGTGAATTGCATCTAGAATTCTTAGTCGAATGGTGTAGACTTTGCTCTTGAGGTAGACCCACATGAAAAAAAATCGCAAATGGATAAATCTGGCGATCTAGGGAGCAGGGAACGTTACCGAATCATGAGCTCACACGGTTGCCAAACAATTCTCGCACATATGCCATTGATTGCGGTGCAGTGTGTGATGTCGCTCCGTCCTATTGAAACCAGGATTCTTGAACGTTTGGAAAGTTGTTCTATGCAAGTGTAATGAAAGTACGTAACATCACGTAACTATTCGGATTGGCAGTTATTGTGTTTCCCTGTTCATATGCGGTCCGATAATACCATGTAGTGAAACAGCACATCATACGGTCACTTCACTAGCGTGGAAATGACGCTCATGAATGTCATTAGGATTTATGTTTGCCCAGTAACTGTAGTTCTGTTCATTCACATAACCTGTGAGATGAAAATGTGCCTCATCTGACATCCACAACTTGTTTAGAAATTCATCGTCATTGTTTATTTTTGTTATCATTTGTTAATAGAATCCTAATCGTTACCGGTAATGGTTGTCCTTCAATTGTTGCACCATCTGTAGTTTCTACGAATGATATTTTAAATCAAGATGAAGAATTCTGCGAATACACTCCCGGAACATTCCAACCACTGCTGCTTGCTTACGAATTGAACGCCGTGGGCTCCGTAAGACCGACTCGCCTACAACATCAATCTTCGGTAGAGAACGCACACTTCTTGGTCGTGCTGTTGGTTTCTTCTTGAGGGCAGATCCAGTCTCTTCAAAGTTATTAATCCGAACATTTTATCGCGTGTTTCGACGGGACGGCATCATGACGTCCTAAATTATAAAAACGTCGAAACTCCTTCTCCGCCGCTACCAAACTATCATTGCTTCTATAAAACATGTTTATGGCTGACGTACACTGTTGTCCGATCCACTAGCCGGCCGAAGTGGCCGTGCGGTTAAAGGCGCTGCCGTCTGGAACCGCAAGACCGCTACAGTCGCAGGTTGGAATCCTGCCTCGGGCATGGATGTTTGTGATGTCCTTAGGTTAGTTAGGTTTAATTAGTTCTAAGTTCTAGGGGACTAATGACCTCAGAAGTTGAGTCCCATAGTGCTCAGAGCCATTTGTCCGTTCCACTGATCCATGATTACAGAAACGGCGGGCTGTTTACTCGCTGTCACGAACCTGCAGTGCTGCCACCCGCCCATGGGTGTCACTACTCATTTCAAACATTCCCGTTATTCTGTGTCACCCTGTATTTTCGAAATTCTTAATTTTGCGCACGAATGATTACTAGTAGCACACCGCTAAATGATTACTAGCACACTCGCATACTGCTAGGTAGCTGCACATCAGTGTTGTCAAATCTGCTTTTTTGGTGATAATTCCGGTTTCTTTTTAGCTGACTGATTTAGGTGGGGTCTGGAAGTACAGCTTTTTTCATAATCATTTGGCCTTTTTCTGGCATCTGTACATATGCGTTTAATAGTTGGGTAATAACTGGTAAACTTAAAATGACAGGCAGTTTAATACAAATCAAAACAGAAAATATATTCCAAAAAGAATCTAATTTTTTCTGGAATTGAATGTTGCTACAGCTGTTAGTTGATAACGGCACAATAGCCTAAATCACGATTGTAACTAAATTAATTTAACAACTATCTAGGTAGAATATGTTGTCATTGATAAAATCTGTGAGAAATGTAGAGTTTCGTCATCCACATTTCAAGTTACTTACTCATATTTCTTTCATTCAGTAGTGCAGCACCCCACACTGTTTAAGTTGACTATGAATTTCTCCAGATTCTAGCTTCACGCTTTGAAAAATCGAATGACACCTGGCACTAAATATATCAGACACTTTATTTTAAACTGTCACAGACTGCCGGCCAGGGTGGCCGAGCGGTTCTAGGCGCTATAGTCTGGAACCGCGCGACCGCTACGGTTGCAGGTTCGAATCCTGCCTCGGGCATGGATGTGTGTGATGTCGTTAGTTAGGTTTAAGTAGTTCTAAGTTCTAAGGGGACTGATGGCCTCAGAAGCTAAGTCCCGTAATGCTCGGAGCCATTTGAACCATTTTGTCAATGTGCAATAAGTCGCTACTTAGTGGATTGGTTTCGTATGTTCCTCAGAGCTCAGCAGATTGCTTCAGATAGTACAAGAGTTCGATATTCACAACAAATTCTGTGCGGTTGTTGTCTCCCTGGCCATCTTCTTTCGCACTTCGCAGCTTCCAATGACAGCAGGTGGCGCTCAAGTGTCACGTACTCCCCAGTTACGCACGGTAGTTCAAAGGCGAATTCTGCAGACTACACTTTTCAATTGGAGCGTAACCGACTGACAACTTCTGGAACGTAACCGACTGCCAATTTCCACGAATTTTGGAACAGTTTCAAGTACCTGTAACTGAAAATCCTAGAAGGAACGACTGACCGAAACTGAAAGCAATCTCTAAGTTGAATGGCAGCTGAAAGGATTGTGAGGAAAAAAAATTAAAAAATCGCGCATATTTATGTATAATAATACGTAACTACTATGGACACTTCCTGCATGATGCGTTCACTCAGTAGCTCCCAACAATGGAAATTTCTTTACCTGCAATAATTTTAAAGTACACAACTATGTAGTTCACGAAAAAAATTCGAAAAATAATTGAATAGAGAAAGAAAAATCCTGGGATCGTGGATTTTGTGCTTCCAATATATTACACAAATTCTGATTCGATACAAATGCATTAATACTCGTATTCATAAGAAATCACATATTGTGTTGTTCGGTTGAGAGTATCACGTACAGCATTAAGTCAAAACATGTTTCAGCAGAAAGAAAAATCTAAATGAATTGTGGGAGTTCCAGCAAATCGAGGATTAGTCACAAAAGAGCTCATTTTTAAGATTCAAAATGGTTCAAATGGCTCTAAGCTCCATGGGACTTAACATCTGAGGTCATCAGTCACATAGACGTAGAACTACTTGAACCTAACCTAAGGACATCACACACATCCATGCCCGAGGCAGGATTCGAACCTGCGACGGTAGCAGCAGCGCGGTTCCGGACTGAAGCGCCTAGAGCCGCTCGGCCACAGCGGCCGGCTTTTCAGGATTCCGTGCCACAATATGTAAAAAAGGAAACTTTGTAATACACTTTTGTTGTCATTTCGTCCGTTTGTCTGTCTAACTGTCCGTCCGTCTGTTCAGAACTTTTGAAATTTATGTCACATACTAAGGTCTACGGCCCCTTGGCAGAGTAAAACATTTAAGATTCTAAGTGAATGCAATGAAAAGATACGGCCATTTATGTTACATATTTTGATACTCGCAAACTCACTGGTCAAAACTTAATAGGATGCTTCGCGTTCATTGAGAATCATCAAACCGAGGAAGAAGTATGATTTAAATTAAAGTAAAGGAAAAATTAATTGGTGTTGCTAGTTATCATAAGCCCAGAATTAAGAAAATAAATGAAAAATTAGAATAGCGAATGCGAATTACACAAAAAATTTAAATTTAAAACGTATAATTAAAATATTCTCAAAAGTTTTGAAATTTCCGGGACGGATATCTTGCCAGTATCGATATCAACAACAGGCGCGATGGATGAACTATTTACATGCACAGTTAAGTTCGTGCGGGACCCTCAGAACCCGAGCTATACTCGGACTTGTCTATTTTTTTTTTTTTTTTTTTTTTGGAATGTTACAATTTTTTTGGTTAAATAATCTCACAAATTCAATTTGGTGTCGAACAATCATCAGACTGCGATTTTTGTACGACTCATATTGCATAAAAGCCTTGTGCCTAAACAGCTGTGTCATTTCGCTACAGTAGCCGAGCGGTTAAAGGCGCTACAGTCTGGAACCGCACGACCGCTACGGTCGCAGGTTCGAATCCTGCCTCGGGCATGGATGTGTGTGATGTCCTTAGGTTAGTTAGGTTTAAGTAGTTCTAAGTTCTAGGAGACTTATGACCACAGCAGTTGAGTCCCATAGTGCTCAGAGCCATTTGAACCAACCATTTCGCTACAGCGTGGACTGGATTTCCTCCTGTTCTACAAAGGCCACGGAAGGAGGTGTCATTCTGCTGGGTATCAGGGAAAATAGATATGAAGCGAAGCGATATCGATGTACCAACCAACGAGGCGTATAGTGATAATCGGATGGTTCAGACTTCTCCCCAAATGCTATATCCTCGCTGTTGAGGTACAAAGCCATGACTAGATGAGAAGAAGAATGACTGGAAACCACAGACAATAAGTTGCGCCTTCTAAAGGCAACAGCTCAGCCATGGCGTAGCTCCTTCCAGTAGCACAGATGACATGAGGTCCCTCTCTTTCATTTTTGCGTACGACACAATCCTATGATGCATGGCTTCTTGCTCCTGCAAGAGAATGCTCCAGTGCATGGTGCTTGTGGTGCGCGCGTCACGGTGCGCCGCATTTTAGTTTACTGCGTTATATTCAGACAAAAGGGAAGGTCTGCCCTCTATTATCGCCGACTACGGGATGAATGTGGTACGTATTTTAAGACTCTCCGAAATGACCGACTTGGTTCATGAAATATCAGGGAAGAATTTTTGCCGCATTGTCGTTTTTTAGCCTCCTTGTGGTATTTTAATAGAAAATTTTAGAATATTAGACAAAATTTCTCCTTAAAAGTTGCGTAATAGTGTTAATGTGCGGGTGAACGTGAGTGAGTTCTAATTATTTTAGTGAAACACATACACGCACGCACGCACACGGCTCTAACCTCTCTTCTTTTGTTACATGCTGTCGTTCCTGATATCTGCTACTCACAACGAAACTTAATGCCTAACGCCCGCTAGCGTCCCGAGTTATCTAATCTAAATCAAGTCACAACTGTCAACATCGAGGTTGACATGTAATTAGTACTGTAATGTATTGCGATAATTGAGTATGGCGTGATAAGTAAGGCGATCCAACACCATTTTCGTTACAGCGCAGTCCATAGAAACTTTTGTACTTTTCATCACCACTTCATCTCATGCATCAGTGCAGTAAAACACACACACATACACACACACCTAGTACATACAAACACAAAGACGCATAAACCTACCTTTCATCCAGTTAAGGCTACATTCTTCTCTTAGCTCTGGTTGAGTTTATCTGCATGAAAAAACGATACTGGATATCGGCGGCAAGGCGAGGAGAGGGGAAGAGATAAGGCTGTTTGATCAGGATTTGTGGGCGCGAAGGTCGCTGGAAAGGTCGGCGAGATGCTCGTGACTGAGGCCCGGCTGCGACCTTTCCGCGGCTGCAGCGGCCGACTTGGAGTCCTGCAACTGGAACAACGGCGCCGCTGTTGACACAACAAGCGAGCATCAGCTGCAACTCCTTGCGAAACCTCGAGTTCGTTTTTCCAACGCAAGAGCAGCAGCACACTCTGTCACTAATTCGGTGGCGTCTCAGATTTTGCTACGGTTAATGCAGAAGGCCATAATAAATGATTCATTCGTTTCCAAAGCTCAATATTAGAGTATTACGAGTAAAAATGCTACTGATGCATGAATAGAACCGTAAACTCGCCAAGTTTTCGTCCTACCCTCTGCAAATGTTCTATGAGTGCCCCCCTGGTCACACGACACACGACCATGTAACAATCAATTTCGACTCTACTTCATGTAGCAGCATCATCTGAATGGCCATCAGAACTGCATTGATTCGTTCTCCCAGCTATTTCAGTGTTATTGGCACTGAGGTACGTAAACACGGTCCCTAATTTCCCATCATCTTCACTACTAAGCCCAATGTAGGGATGCGACAAAAATCGATGCTCCAATTGGGGATGGGGGAGTATTCTCGGTATCAGCAGTTAGTTATGCAAACAATCACAGCTGCAACATAGCAAGGTAAGAGCGACTCGTCACACTGAAGAAAAACGGTCGTCTGTTACATTGCACAGAAAACGTTATGTTTCGACGACTGTCGATCATACGGCAAAATTTCATCAGGATTTTCAGTATATGAGACTCTCACATCGTGCCGATTAACCTTTACAGATATGCGTAAGGTTGTTTCATCGCTGGCGAAACTTTCGTCTTCAAGTGCTTCCCTTCCTATACTGTGATGCAAAATTGAAGGCACTGACCATAATCTTGAATTTTTGGACGAGCTGCATCAGCAACCTTTTTCCTTAGGTTTTTGTGTTTCAAAATCTTCCACACAGTGTGCTGCAGTATTCCAAGTTCCGGGCTTACGTGGACCGTTGATTGTTTTGGACTGCGCAGGAAACTTTCCGTTAACCTCTCCACGATTGCATCTCACACACTGTACTTTTCGGTCTACAGACACATCTAGTGTCCCTAAATTGTCGATAACAAGGCACAATGGTCTGTTTGCACGGCGCTTCTCTTCCTTAAATCCTTCTGAATCGTCTCCAGCCATCCTGATTTAGGTTTTCCGTGATTTCCCTAAATCGCTTCAGGCAAATGCCGGGATGGTTCCTTTGAAAGGGCACGGCCGATTTCCTTCCCAATCCCGAGCATGAGCTCCGTCTCTAATGACCTCGTTGTCGACGGGACGTTAAACACTAACCACCACCACCACCACCTTAAATCCTTCTGAATGCACGCTGCATTGTTTTAAGGGATAAACATCTCACGTATTCTAACACACGCATATTCCTTCCTTGCTTTGTAACCATTCTGTCAATATATTGCACCCGTAAGGTCAGCTGGTGGGCACAGTGCAAACTCAGTGAGTTTACGGTTCTGACCGTCGTATTCGTACGTGTAATACGTAGGACGAAACAGAAATTTCAAAACGAATCATTTATAGCAGCCTCGTATTGTGTTGGTCTGAGCTGTCTAAAGAAAAAGAGGATCGTTTTAAGGATGATAAAAAGTAGTCAGACTCGTTTGCATTATACTAGTATCGCATATGTATACATCACATTGTGATATGTTTTCAATTCATAACATATGAACCCTTATTCGATTTCACAGCCATCAGTGAATTTTTTGCTTGTTGATGAACTTTCCCGCAGTCAGCTTTACGAATCAATCATGTTAATCAAATACTGTCGTTTACAGCGGACGGAAAGGCTTGTTGTTAACATGACTGTCGCTGCCAAGCCGGCTTCTGTGACCGAGCGGTTCTAGGCGCTTCAGTCTGGAACCGCGCGACCGCTACGGTCGCAGGTTCGAATCCTGCCTCGGGCATGGATGTGTGTGATGTCTTCAGGTTAGTTAGGTTGAAGTAGTTCTGAGTTCTAGGGGACTGATGACCTCAGATGTTGAGTGCCATAGTGCTCAGAGCCATTTGAACCATTTTTGTCGCTGCCAGAGAGAAAGAGCGCTCGTGTTTCTTAAGATATAGGTGGCACGTCTGCCGACGTAGAATACTGGTGACTGCAGGAATACACAGTTTCTGAAGACTATGGACACAGACTAAAACAACAGCCCTACTGGCATCAGTATTCTCGTGCCAGTCGCCTCGCGCACGTATATTGCACCTCATTCCATGCAAGCAATATTTTTCCCAATTTACTGAGTTTTTTTTCCGGGTATAAAATTATTCTCTCTCTATACATACGCACATTAGAGGCAAATAAATCAGTGTGGCAGTTTTTGCATTTGCAGAGTCATTTTTTATGTTTATTAGTTGTTTAAATAATTAGAGAAGCTGAACTTCAATTTCATCGTCCATAATCTTAGAATGATGGATTGCAGAACGAATTTTCACTTTGCAGAGGAGTACGCGCTAATATGAAACTGCCTGGCAAATTAAAATTGTGTGCCGGACCGAGCCTTGAAAGTGGAACCTTTGCCTTTAGATACAACTGTTTCTTCTAGATACAGCTGTTTCCTCTCATTGCGCATGCCAGCTCTTAATTATGATTGTGTAAAAGGAAAGATTTTGAGCAGCACTAAGGTCGTAAATTCCACACTTACTTAACCATGCGTAGGTCTTTCGTTTAGTAAACTAAACTTCGTCTATTACTGCAATGGTTATAAAGATGATCAATGGAACAAATCAATTATCTCACTTGTTTCCAAAAACTTTTAAAGTCAGTCCAATTCGAAACATGTTTAGAAAACACGGTACAGCTTGTTTGGAAAGTAGTTTTCATTTACATTTTGTTCTACGTGTTTTTTTAACCGCCTTATAACTGCAGACTCGTCCGACTGACATGAGGCCGGTAACTGCCCGCAGCGTTCCGATTTCGTGATCCACAGCTTGGTGCGGGCTCGCCTTTGGCGGAACAACCGTTCAGCCGCGAGTGTGTCACGGCTATCGGGAAGTGGGCTATTCGGCACCGTAGCGGCGTATCGCCTGTGTTCGTGATCGTGTAATTCACGCCCCGCTCGAGGTTCAGACTCAAGGTGCTAAGTACATGTCCAATCATGCACTCCTCTCACTGAGGTGCCCATAAGAATGCCAGTTTCTCCTCTCCTCGTGAAACTGATAGCTCCTCTGGAAGCAGGAAGGTGACAACATGCTGGGACTCCGCCAAAAATTTTTCACAAAATGCTGCTTTACGCTGCCACCTACCCAATTAAGTAATTACTGAATACGTTACTGGACCTGAAAGAGCTTATATTTTATATCGTACCACACATGCTTAGAAACCGTAAAAATGTATTCAGGGTACGATTTCCCGCGCTCATACCCTGAACTGCTCGCTATCATTCGAGAAATATGGGACCGTATGACAACGTCTAATAAAACTACACAGTGTTTTGTTCTCTTCGGCACCACCACATTCGGATACGTCTAACGTGATACTGTACGCGGAGCTGGGGCTCGTCTCAAAAGACGATCGTGGTCCACTCCTAGATGCATCACTCCACACGCCGTTCTGACAACCCTTGGTGCTCCATACGTCGTCAGACTGTTTTTGTGGATATCTGTCTTGCTGCAAACAAGTTCATTTTCTGATTCAAGGTACGTGAGAAGTCATACTATCCTGCACAGTCGAGTGAGGAAAGTCTCTATCATAGACGCGAGTGCCTCTCCATATGTCATCATAGGTTGTGGACACGCTACAGGGAGACAGTCTCTGCACAAAGCAAGTTGGACAATGTCGCCGATGCATTACAACTCCGCGTGAAGACCGATATCTGGCCATCTCTTCGCTGCGCCATCGTACGGATATGGCTAGAGCACTACAAGACTATCTCAGAGGGGCCAATGGAACCGCCGTGTCTCATCATATTTTGATGAACAAGTTACGAGAAAGGGGCTTATGACCTAGACGTCCTGTTAGAGTGCCTCGGTTAATACGACATCTTACAGCTCCCCTTCAACTCTGACATCCCCATGTCAACCGGTTGCTTTGTCACTGGTCAAATGTGTTATTCACAGACGAGTCCAGATGTCCTCTGATGCAAGGTGATGACCGTGTTCGATATATATATATATATATATATATATATATATATATATATATATATATATATATATAATGTGAGCAAAAGTATCCGGACACTTGTCTGAAAATGACTTAAATGACCGGTATTCTATTTTTGGAAACTCTGCTCAAAGATCCGTGTTGTAATCGAGGGCCATACCACTATTTGGACATTAACAGTAGTCAGTATTGAGGAGTGAAACCGGAGATTCGAGAACGCTTCTTTTCGTGGTAAGCTGTCCTTTGTCCGCTTCGGTAGCTAAGCGGTCAGCTTGGCGGATTGCTAACCCAACGGGCCGCAGTTCGATTCTCGGACCGGTCGCATATTTTCTCCTCACGTTCGCATCGTCATAATTGACGCTCCGCTCTTGAGATGGCTATATGGGCACGTCCCGAAAGCCAATAAATTATTTTAAAAAAAGTGCACCTTTTACAATGTCTACAACCATCGTCTAATAGGCCACTCCATACCGGAATAGGTACATCGTTGTCTCAGCAATGCTGAACCAATTCTTAACCATTTGTTGCTTTTTTCTGTTAGCGTTGTTACTAAAATACCACTGATACCTTTTCTCATTTTCTATAATAATGCACTATTTCAAAGCAATAGAAATTTTGCCAATAAACATTACTCGTCTTTAAAACAAGCTTTATTTAGAAACCAAAAGTTAAAGCACCACTGCTAGGACAAGCTGATAAAATGGTTTTTTATCCGGTCATTAGTAAGAAATAAACAAAACTGAGATAATACAAATACCGAAAAATGCCGATTATGAAGAACTGAATCATCGCTATCTGCTTTCACCTGTCGGTTTTTCCCATCACAGAGTTGGAATAGGAGGCAGTGTAGTGAGTGCCGAGGCGTGTCCGCTAGAGATGGCGGTTATAGCTGAAACAACTGCTTTTTTCTAAGCCAAGCCGCGCGGGATTAGCCGAGCGGTCTAGGGCGCTGCAGTCATAGACTGTGCGGCTGGTCCCGGCGGAGGTTCGAGTCCTCCCTCGGGCGTGAGTGTGTGTGTGTTGCTCCTTAAGATAATTTAGGTTAAGTAGTGTGTAGGCTTAGGGACTGATGACCTTAGCAGTTAAGTCCCATAAGATTTCACACACATTTGAACTTTTTTTTCCAAGCCAGTATAACCGTTTTATGAAATAATCGAATTTCTGTTTCTGTTCATATTATTTCCTGTAATAAACGTAAAAATTGGACAAAGATTGAAACATTTTGACTTTCTCAGTTCCAAGATACATAGTATCAAAATATTAAATTAAATAGGCAAATAAAAGAAAACTGTCCATCGTTCGCTGCTTTTCACCAAAAGTGATGACTGGATGAATACTAAAAAAGATCATCAATATTCTCCTACAGATTTTAAATTTTTGAAACTCTGCTCAAGAATCGTGTCGTAATCGGGGATCAAATGGTTCAAATGGCTCTGAGCACTATGGGACTTAACATTTATGGTCATCAGTCCCCTAGAACTTAGAACCACTTAAACCTAACTAACATAAGGACATCACACAACACCCAGTCAGTAATCGGGGATCGAACCACTGTTTGTGCATTACGAAAAGTCAGTGCTAAAGGGTGAAAAAAGCGGTTGAACACTGTTTTTCGAATTAATTTGTCCGTTTTGCAGGGCTACAAGCAGGTAATTATGTAGACATGCTCAGCAGATCTGCTACTGTCTACTTTTATTGTGTACGATTAATGAATTGTTGTTAAGTTTTTAATTTATTGTTGTTACCATAATTACCTTCGTCTTTTATTGTTCCATAAGGCAACGGCCTTGCCGCAGTGGCTACACCGGTTCCCGTGAGATCACCGAAGTTAAGCGCTGTCGGGGGTTGTCGGCACTTGGATGGGTGACCATCCGAGCCGCCATGCGCTGTGGTCATTTTTCGGGGTGTACTCAGCCTCGTGATGCCAATTGAGGAGCTACTCGACCGAATAGTAGCGGCTTCGGTCAAGAATACCATCATAGCGACCGGGAGAGGTGTGTGCTGACCCCACGCCCCTCCTATCCGCATCCTCCACTGAGGATGACACGGCTGTCGGATGGTCCCGGTAGGCCACTTGTGGCCTGAAGACGGAATGCTTTTTTTTATTATTTCATTGAAATGGCAGACAAATCTTTAATCTTTTAAAGCAAATGAAGCATTGTACTTCACTGCTACGTCACTTCATAAAAATATTTCCAGCCAAGGGTTGGTGCTTATTGAAATACAACGGAGGTCCGGCGATGACAGCGAGAAAATATCGTATAGACCAGGTGGGGGGGTAAGTCTTGCACACGGCACATACACGCGTACC
Source organism: Schistocerca americana (assembly GCF_021461395.2). Taxonomy (NCBI): domain Eukaryota; kingdom Metazoa; phylum Arthropoda; class Insecta; order Orthoptera; family Acrididae; genus Schistocerca; species Schistocerca americana. The sequence goes on along the minus strand of NC_060120.1, from coordinate 673,068,206 downwards.
TTAAGCCATGACACACGGCAGTAGGGACATTATTGTCTCAGAATGCTGCGCTAATTCTTATGCCACGTGTTTGTAGCTCGTTTCTGTCGGGATTGTTATTAAAATACAGTGAAGCTTTTCCCATTTTATATAATAATCAATGCAGACTTTACGAATAAAAATTATTCCCTTTTTTAAAAAAACATTTAGTTGACATTTCGGTTTTTTACTCGGTTTTTAGTAATAAATAACCACCTGTTATAACCGGGACGAAACTACCGAAAAATATCGGTTATTCACAATATATCGGTGTCTCAATAATTCAAGAACAGTCTTAATCGCATTTATTATTATTATTATACCGCCAACCGGTTTCAACCCGACGTAGGGGTCATCTTATGGGCGTTTACACCATTGTTCGACTGTTGGCGGTGTCACTCCAGCCGGCCGCGGTGGTCTCGCGGTTCTAGGCGCTTCAGTCTGGAACCGCGCGACTGCTACGGTCGCAGGTTCGAATCCTGCCTCGGGCATGGATGTGTGTGATGTCCTTAGGTTAGTTAGGTTTAAGTAGTTCTAAGTTCTAGGGGACTGATGACCACAGCTGTTAAGTCCCATAGTACTCAGAGCCATTGGTGTCACTCCTGTCTACATAACGGCAGGAAACTATAGTTTGTAGACAGGAGTGACACCACCAGCAGTCGACCAGTGGTGTAAACGCCCAGGACATGAGCCCTACGTTGTGTTGAAACCGGTTGGCGGTATAATAATAATAATAAATGCGATTAAGACTGTTCTGGAATTATTGATTAATTATACTGATCGCTGATTCTCTCCACAACCATGCTGTCCAAAAATATCGGTGTCTGCTTTAACCGATCGGTTTTTCCCATTCCTAGTGTCTGCTGGGCAACGATTGAGAGCGGTAGTCGAACGCGGTGCCCCGTAGTGTGGACCCTCGGCAGGGCAGCTGTGCCGCCCCCTAATTGCACAACTAGCGCTCTGGTCGCCGGCTGCCGGCTGACTGGCACACAATGGCCACGAGCGACCCACATGCGCGCTCCGTTAGCGCACGACTCTGATTTATACGGTGATTGTGATCGGCGCGGCCCGCCTCTCAGGAAGCGAGCGGCCCGCCGCCCCGAGCAAAAACGCCGCTTCTGTCTTTGTCTCTGTCACGGCGGACACGACTGGGAGACCGAGTCACACGACGCGCACGCGGCTAAACGGTCAGACAGTACTAGGGTCGCGTGCCTCGCGAATAACTGACCAGGAGAATATTAGAACGATCTGTCGTTTTCCTCGCGAAGCGTAATAATCATTTGTGATTTATATCGAGCATTCATTGTTTATATCGTCGTGTAAAGGTTGTATCGCACGAATATGCGAACGAGCTAGCGACGGACTAGGACCGCTGTTGTTTGCTCGTTAGGCATGCAGTCTTTAGGGGCGAATGTCTAAGATGACCATAGAACAGGTTGCACAGGTCGAGCTCTCTCTAGCTTCTGCTTATTTCATGAGAGTCATTTGTAAAAAGAAATACGAGGGTCGTTCAGTAAGGAATGCAACAATTTTTTTTTTTTCTGAAACCAGGTTGGTGTTATTCAGGATTCCAGTACATCATATTATTCTCCACTGTTTTGGTTACAAAAACCTTTTTTGTAACGTAATCTCCGTCCAAAGCGACCGCCTTATGCCCTCTTACTGGGAGGGCTTGTATGCCAACACGGCACAGTACCACTCTACTGGTGGACGTCCGAGCCGACGTCTCGCTGCGTCAATTAACTGCCCATCATCCACGTACTGCTTCCCGCGGAGTGCATCCTTCATCGACCAAACTCACTGCTCTTTACGGTCTTTTGTTAGAGCGTCGAGAAACACAATGTAAGTAGGCTGTATAGGTTTTTATGTTGGTAACGTCACGTAGCACTCTATATGAAAATCACTGACTGTGCTGTGTGAAGTCTGTGGCTGGTTGGCATTGTTGGAATAGTCGCTATTGTAGTGTTGGGCAGTTGGATGTGAACAGCGCGTAGCGTTGCGCAGTTGGAGGTGAGCCGCCAACAGTGGTGGATGTGGGGAGAGAGATGGCAGAATTTTGAGAGCGGACGATCTGGACGTGTGTCCATCAGAAAGAGTAAATTTGTATTATTGGTTATCATGAACTGATACACATATATCATGACTTTTGAACATTGTTAAGGTAAATACATTGTTTGTTCTTTATCAAAATCTTTCATTTGCTGACTATGCCTATCAGTAGTTAGTGCCTTCAGTAGTTAGAATCTTTTATTCAGCTGGCAGTATTGGCGCTCACTGTATTGCAGTAGTTCGAGTAACGAAGATTTTTGTGAGGTAAGTGATTGCTGAAAGGTATAGGTTATTGTTAAGTCACGGCCATTCTTTTGTAGGGATTATTGAAAGTCAGATTGCGTTGCGCTAAAAATATTGTGTGTCAGTTTAGTGTTGATCAGAATAAATAAAGAGAGAAATGTCTGAGTGCGTTCAGTTCTGCTCAGCTGTTTGAAAATCAAATAACGTAAGAGGTTTATCAGCACAGTAATTCACTAATTTTTCTAAGGGGACGTTCCAACAGCGATTAGCCGAGCGGTCTAAGGCGCTGCAGTCATGGACTGTGATCCCGGCGGAGGTTCGAGTCCTCCCTCGGGGATGGGTGTGTGTGTTTGTCCTTAGGATAATTTAGGTTAAGCAGTGTGGAAGCTTAGGGACTGATGACCTTAGCAGTTAAGTCCCATAAGATTATATATATATATATATATATATATATATATATATATATATATATATATATATATATATATATATATATATATAAAACAGCGGGTAACACATCTTTGAGTACCCCAAATGGTGGACGAGTTTATCAGCACTACCGACGCAGACGTCCAGCTGAGCAGCGAGGTGTTCGATTGTCATCCGTCGATAACCTCGAATGAGAGTGTCCGCACGTCCCAACATTGTAGGAATCACAGTCGTGTGCGGCGGGCCAGCATCCGGGAGGTCGGACAGGTTTGCGCGACCTTCATGTGATGATGGCATACGCCCCGCCCGACGACTCACAGTGCTTTTTTTCACTGCCAAGTCTCTGTAGACATTCTGCAAGCGCCTGTGGGTATATATGACTGGTTTTCCATCCCAAAGAAACTCAGTGACAGATCCATGCCTGGAACGCACCTCCGTTACAGATGCCATTCTGAAAGCAACTTATACCGGCGCCACCTATCGGAACATTATGAAACTATAGCGGCTGAAGCGGGAACATTCCACGACGTTCCACAACAATTCCCACATAAAATTCCGCATTTTTTTTCAGCCAAAAGTGGCTGAGAATATAAATGTGTTGCATTGAGTATTAAACGTCCATCGTACCAGCTGATCAAAAGTACCCCAACACCTCTATGTAACGGGGAATTGACCACTATACACCACGAGGCGGACTCGCCAGTAAAATAACATGCGAGCACTGTTGTGTTGTCAGTAGAGTAGCAGTAACAGCAGAACGAGTCGCTCAGGAAAGTTCAGCGACTTTGACGACGGCCTAATCGTTGGATGGCACCTGAGTAACAAGTGTATCAGACACTTTTCAACCCTTTCACAGCTGCTCAAATCAACTGTTGGTGATATGATTCGTAAATGGAAACGCGAAGGAACAAACACAGCTAAACGAAGTTCTGGTAGGCCTCATGTACTGATGTACAGGGACCGTCAAGCATTGTGGAACGTGTTTTTAAAATATCACATGAAATCAGCGGAAGGAACCTACTTTGAGTCCCAAAGTGCTACCACGAGTCCAGCTGGCACAGTGACTGTGCGTAAAGAGTTAAAGAGAATGGAGTACAATTGTCCAATAGATTCTCATAAGGTACAGATTTCTGTAGTCGAAACTAACCGGAGCTTGGGGTCGTGTAAAGAGCGACGTCACTGAACAGTGGATGATTGTAAACGACAGATTTGGAGTGATGGAGCACGCTATATCCTGTGTAAATTCGATGGAAGGATTCGATTCGGTGAATTCATCGAGAACGTTACCATCACGTAAAGTAATGGGGAGGCGGTGCTACGGTATGAGGGTGTTTTTCGTGGTTAGGGTGTAGTCACCTTATTGCCTTTGAGGAAGAGTTAAATTCCTGTGAGTATTGGCTGCTGGTGTGGCCGAGCGGTTCTAGGCGCTTCAGTCTGGAACCGTGCGACTGCTACGGTCGCAGGTTCGAATCCTGCCTTGGGCATGGATGTGTGTGACGTCCTTTGGTTAGTCATGTTTAAGTAGTTATAAGTTCTAGGGGACTAATGACCTCAGATGTTAGTGCTCAGAGCCATTTGAACCATTTTGTGAGTATTTTTCGAGTGTTTGGGCTTTTGGGACCCCCACCATGTCGGATTAAAGGAAGACACTGAAGCAATTCAGAGCCTTGCCGCTAGATTTGTTACCGATAGGTTCGATCAAAACGCAAGTCTTACGGAGATGCTTCGGCATCTCAAATGGGAATCCCATGGCGACTTCATTTCGAGGAACGCTAATGAGAAAATTTAGAGAACCGGAATTTGAAGCTGACTGGAGGACGGTTCTACTGTCGCCAACATCATTTCGCGTGAGGATCACGAAGATAAGAGAAACGAGGGCTCGTGCGGAGACATCTGGATAGTCGTTGTTACCCTCGCTCTCCTTGCGAGTGGAATAGGAAAGGAATCGACCAGTGGTGGTACGAGGTACCCTCCAACATGCACCATATGGTGACTTTCGGTGTATGTGCTTGTAGCCGTAGAAATGCAGAAGGATGTGAACACATTTTAAAGAATTGTGTACTGCGTGACACAGAGGAACAGTTCGGAGGAGATGATTGTATCACTATGACAACGCACCGGACAGTAACATTCCTGAAACGAACTGGCCTGCCCCGATGCCTGAAATTAACATAATCGAACATCTTTGGGATGAGATAGAACGCTGAATTCGCTTCAGACATCACTACCGTTTCTGGTTTTGTCTTTTGCAGAATGGGCCGCCGTTACTCCACAGACGTTCAGGCACCTTACTGAAAGGGTCTCTAGTGTAGAAAGGGTATCTAGTATAGCACAAACCGTCATAATGCCGAAGGGTGGACTCACCCGCTAATGCTGTCCACTAATAGGTATCCAGAAACTTTTGATCACGCACTGTATGTCGCCTCGGTCCGTAGCGTTGTGGTCTATGGCACTGCTTTCGGGATGAGCGCAGTTCAAATCCCTGTGCGACCAACACATTTAAATTAACTAAAAGCGACATCTTTCCACTTGGGGTGATGATTATTAAGACTTTTTCTTGGTCACTTCAAATACAACGATTAATTTCTGCTTAAATAGCTATTTTCAAATGCTTATACGGGGTGAATCACATAAAACGTGCACCGCAAATATTGCAAAAACGGAAAGTGCTATTGATGTGCGGTTTTCGTACAGTGAATTGGCAGCCAGGGGCTCGTATTGATAGCCATTCAACGGGTTGTAATAATACTTAGAAAGTGTATTTTTTGTGGAAACAAACGTTTTTTAAATGGAACAATGCCTATTGACATTACAAAATTAAAGGATAGTACATTAGAATGTAAGTGGTGTTTGTTGCAGTACTTTTCTGCGAGTCGTTCACGATGTAACATATTTTGAAAAGTTTCGTCGCCGACAGTTGTTTGTGCAATTCCGGCTGCATAGTTGCTAGGTACGATGTTATGTTTGCTTACAGTGTTTGTGTGTTCCTTGAGTGTATTGCGACTTGCTAGTCACTTAGTTTGTGACAGTCCATACAGTAGATCGTGAGTGGTTGGTTCAAATGGCTCTAAGCACTACGGGACTTAACATCTGAGGGACTTATGACCTAAGATGTTGAGTCCCATGGTGCTCAGAGCCATTTGAACTTAACATCTGAGGTCATCAGTCCCCAAGACTTATAAGATTCGTACCTGTGACAGTAGCAGCAGCGCGGTTCTGAAATGAAGCGCCCAGAACCGCTCGGCCATAGTGGCCAGCTCGTGTATGGGCAACTGGATTTGACAACGCAGAAAAATCAGACATGCTCAGGGTGTAAGGAGAGTGTAGGAAGAATAGAGTCTGTTCTTGTATGTTGTACGTGACAAGGCATGCCAATAGACGTCAACCATCTCGGCAATTATTTATCAGCTCTTCAACCGCCGGCCGAAGTGGCCGTGCGGTTAAAGGCGCTGCAGTCTGGATCCGCAAGAGCGCTACGGTCGCAGGTTCGAATCCTGCCTCGGGCATGGATGTTTGTGATGTCCTTAGGTTAGTTAGGTTTGGCTAGTTCTAAGTTCTAGGGGACTAATGACCTCAGCAGTTGAGTCCCATAGTGCTCAGAGCCAGAGAGAGAGCTCTTCAACCAGTTACATGAAAATGGCAGTGTAACGCGTAGACAGCGTAACACAAGGAACCAAGTGACGACAGAAGAGGGGGAAGTGAATGTTCTTGCTGCTGCCGCGCAATCGCAGGAGGAAGTGGCACGAGTCAGTTAAGTGTTCTACGCATTTTATTTCGTCATAGATGCCATCCCTATCATATCGCTCTCCATGGAGAGCTACATGGAAGCGATTATGAGAATCGTGTCAGCTTCCGTACATGGGCAGTAAAACAGGCCACTCCAGATAAATCATGTATCTTATATAGTGATGAGGCCAGATTTACTAATCATGGCCCGATAACCCACCGAAACATGCATCATTATTGGTCTGTTGACAATCCCCGTTGGCTTCATGAGGTGGAACGTCAGCATCCATGGAATGTAAACGTATGGTGTGGGATAGTGAAACATCAGGTCGTAGACACATGTTTCAGAGACAGAACACTGAGCACGCACAAGTATCGCAGCCTCCCAACAGACCATCTTCCATCGATGCTAGAAGAGCTTCCTCTGCAGACTAGGAGGAATCTGTGGTACCAATAAGATGGCTGTTCAACAGATAGTGCATGCAGTACCGCAGCAAGTCTTCACGAATTGTTTCCAAATCGTTCAAATGGCTCTGACCACTATGGGACTTAACATCTGTGGTCATCAGTCCCCTAGAACTCAGAACTACTTAAACCTAACTAACCTAAGGACATCACACACATCCATGCCCGAGGCAGGATTCGAACCTGCGACCGTAGCAGTCGCGCGGTTCCGGACTGAGCGCCTTAACCGCGAGACCACCGCGGCCGGCTCCAAATCGTTCGACTGGACGCAGAAGACCCGTACCTTGGCCGGCCCGTTCCCCGGATTTGACGCCTGTAGACCTTTTCCTGTACAGGAAGCTCAAAGACGCTGTCTACAATGACATACCAACTACATCTGATGGTATGCAACGACATATTACTGCAGCCTGCTCGTACATCTCCGCTGAAGTGCTAGCACGTGTGCAGCAGTCGTTCCACACAATACTGGGAGCGAAGGCCGATGGTCATCTTGAACGCAGCCTGTAATGTTAATTTGTCTCGTTACTGGCCAGAATACACATAGCTAGTGTATGCACTTGTGACTTGTGTGTTCTTTAGTGTGGGCTACCACAGGTATTGTACAAGTGTCAGTTTGGGAACTTTTCAAACTACTATATCTCGCAAACAAATCGCACTAGACATTCTAATTTACACCACTTTTAGTTTGTTTGTGTCAATAACATTGTTCAATTTGAAAAGTGTATGTTCGTACAAAAAATACTATTTCTATACAATTTTGAACATGGCCAATAATGCAGCAGCAACCGTAGACGAAATTTATATTATTACTTGAAAATACAGCTCTTCGGTTGCACAGGTAAAAAATTTTCAACTTTACCTAGGTTTCAACTGCTCTAAGGCAGCTTTCATCAGAAGTAAAAAATTTTTACATTACCTGTAACAGCGTTTTGGAATAATATAAAAATTATTAAATTAAACATATGTAATAAAATTACATCATAGTTAACTGCTATGGTACAGTAGACAAAGAAAGCATACTTACATAGAGTAAATAGTTATGAAATGGTTTAGAGCAACAATGCTCACGTTAAAGATAAAAATATATTTGTACATTATAAAATTTTCCTAGGAATGCACAACTTGATAAAGACGCGCCGCTAAGGGTCGCGTGTGCGGCCGGCACTGTAAGCAGCATCAGACTGACAGGTGCGGGCGCCGTCGATGGTAGCAAGTCGGCACCTTGTATCGCGCCATCTAGTATTGAAAGCTTGTAATTTACAGTGACAACAGCTGTCAGAAGCATTGAAACAGGAGTACACCTAATGTGCTGATTACATTATGTCAGGTAGTATGTAACAGATCGAAAGTTGAACAAAATATTATATTGTAAAACAGGGAGAGAGAGAACAATATTTAAGGCTACAGTACGGGAAGCATAATAGCAATATTCCGCGTTAAGTAATTATAAGCAAAGGCTTTACACCATCAAAGAAATTTTTATCACGTAAGTGTAATTGCTCATTGAGGATTAAATGGTCGTTACGAGAAAAATGTTTGAAAATTCCCAACTGTTCAAGAATATCAAGTCTGAAGCCTTTCTTTTCCGTATGTAAGATACTAATATCATGAACGTCTTTACGTTTGTGTCCTTTGATAAGAAGGTGGTCAGCGAATGACGAATTATGTACGTTCATATCTTGTTTCCCTAATAGATGCTCTTTATATCTAATCGAAAAAGCTCGTCCAGTCTGTCCTATATAATAAGCTGAGAAAGTGTCACAGGTGATTTTATAAACGCCTGAGTTTATTCTTGCTACAAAAGATGAATATGTAGCAAAAACTTTAGAATTTTTTGAGGAAAACAATATTTCTGAGCTACAGGTAGATCCCACCCCAATTTTACAAAAAGAAATTAGATCCGCGGTCAATGATCCAAATTCCTTACTTAAGCCATTCCAGAAAAAAAAAGCTGATTAGCATGAACCCCCAGCTGCCTAAGCTTCGGTCCCAATTTAAGGTCCACAAAATAAATCACCCTATTCGGCCTATTTCTAATAGTATGAACAGCGCTTACCACGATCTGGCAAAATTCCTTCATGATAAATTAAAAAGGTCTTATGTTTTTCGAAATAATTACTCTATAGCTAACAGTCAGAGCCTTATCAACAAAATAAAAGACATACACTGCGAAGAAAACACAAAGATGTTCTCATTTGATATTAAAAACCTTTATACCAATGTGCCTGTACTAACGACTTTAGATATCATAGAGAATAATTTACGTTTGTTCAAAAAAGAACTCTCTGATGAACAGATCACTGATTTCATTAACTTAATGCAGATCGTAACAAAATACAATTATTTCGAATTCAATGGACAGCTGTACCAACAACATGATGGTCTTGCTATGGACAATCCCTTAGCTGGCATCCTAGCAGACATTTTTATCAACTCTCTAGAAGAGAGTTCCCGTTGTAGCCTTAAATATTGTTCTCTCTCTCCCTGTTTTACAGTATAACATTATGTTCAACTTTCGATCTGTTACATACTACCTGACATAATGTAATCAGCACATTAGGTGCACTCCTGTTCCAATGCTTCCGACAGCTGTTGTCACTGTAAATTACAAGCTTTCAATACTAGATGGCGCGATACAAGGTGCCGACTTGCTACCATCGACGGCGCGCGCGCCTGTCAGTCTGATGCTGCTTACGGTGCCGGCCGCACACGCGACCCTTAGCGGCGCGTCTTAATCAAGTTGTGCATTCCTAGGAAAATTTTATAATGTACAAATATATTTTTATCTTTAACGTGAGCATTGTTGCTCCAAACCATTTCATAACTATTTACTCTATGTAAGTATGCTTTCTTTGTCTACTGTACCATAGCAGTTAGCTATGATGTAATTTCATTACATATGTTTAATTTAATAATTTTTATATTATTCCAAAACTCTGTTACAGGTAATGTAAAAATTTTTTACTTCTGATGAAAGCTGCCTTAGAGCAGTTGAAACCTAGGTAAAGTTGAAAATTTTTTACCTGTGCAACCGAAGAGCTGTATTTTCAAGTAATATTATAAACTCTTTCTATAGTTACAATCTTTTGATTGGCTAACATTACGAGCCACTGAGTACCAGCCCATTCTGTGAAGGCCGCACATCAATAGCATTTTCCATTTCGGCAACATCTGTGGTGCAAGTTTTCAGTGATTCATCCTGTATATTACAGTGTCAATACGGGCGCCAAAACCATTAGTTATGGTTTTCTCATCTGATACAGTACACATTATCAAATTGCATTCAACAGTGTTCTGACAGCGAGACGCCACTGACATAAACACAGCAGCGAACTTATACGATGTGCTACCGTTTGTGACAGTTTACGCACTATTCTTGACGCCCAAATTGACTATAATATGTAAACACCGGAAAATGGATATGTTAACCAAAACTATTTCTTTATATGCGACCAACAAAATATCGTAACAAATACTATGGTAGAGAAATGGTCCCATCATTCGATAAACTGTTGTTAAATGTAACACTTGCAGTTAGATCACAAAATGCCATATTTCACTATTGTAAGTACTCCGTCATCAGTAAGACTGCACTTGCATGGCAGTGCGTCATTTCAGTGGTGTTGATTAAGGCATCCGCAATGTTGCAAACTAGGTCGCATCCTTATTGCGAGTGAGTAATGGTAGTGCATTCTGGAAAACCTTGTAACCATCTGTGGCTCCGCACACACTTGCTCACATATCTTCGTGGACAGATATGTAGGTGTGACACTGTTGAGTTTTTTCGTTAAGTAGAATCTATAATCTTTGCCTCAGTGCAAACCATTTCCTGTCATTGGTGATAGAAACTGTGATACGTACAAAGCTTTCATATAGATCTTTCGGCTATGTTTCTGCTGTGCGACTATTCAAATGGATCCTTTATAAAATTACAGTTTCAATCCTCGGCACCACATTTTGGTTAGGTTGGTCACCAGTTCTGAAATTTTTCCTGATAATCTCTTGAAAATATGAGGATTGCTGTTTGTGGACGTGTATTTTGAGAGTTTGCGCTATTTTTATATATTAGTTGATAAACAACAGTGTCTTTCGTGGTGAAAAAAAAGGCTCTGAGCACTAAGGGACTTAACATCTGAGGTCATCAGTCCCCTAGAACTTAGAACTACTTAAACCTAACTAACCTAAGGTCATCACACACATCCATGCCCGAGGCAGGATTCGAACCTGCGACAGTAGCGGTCGGTCGGTTCCAGACTGAAGCGCCTAGAACCGCTCAGCCACAGCGGCCGGCTCGTGCTGCAATATCGATATTTATCATTCAGGATGTGTTTTGCCTTTTTCTAATGAAAGTTATTATGAGCAGATGTTGATTAATTTACAAATTTTGACAATTTTTGGATGTTTCCTCCATGTAGTTACAATTTGCAAAACGAACTTACGCCTTATTTACAATTTTTTTATCATATTCAAGTCGAATGTATGTGTTGTTCTACTTATTTCACAAAAAAAGATAATAAGCGTGTGAGACAGAATCAGTGTTGCAGGATTTTGTGTACGAAAGAATATTTATGTACGTGATATGAAAAATGGTCACGAAAAAATTTATGGAGTTTGCGTAATAAACGGATCTATTGTGTAACGTTGATGTTTTCTTCGGTTGGAAGTATCATATTGCCTTAAAATGAGCCAGAGAAAAATTCACTTCCTTATATAAGAAACTGTAGATAAGAGTGCAAGACAGTATTAGGTGACTTTTAAGTAAGTTTGAGACTTGTAAGCCCCAGGAATTCTTGAGTTTTTGCTGGTCACCTGGCAAAAGCGTGGGCACCAACACCTGTCACAGTGGCAACTGACCTAGGAGATGCGCCTCTCTTCCGCCAAACAGGGACAGCCTGCTGGAACAAAATGTCGTACAGCAAGGGACGAAAAGACACACATATTTTTTTACGCAATAATATCGAAATATCATGCAGTAAGTGAAACATTTATCTTGATTAACTTCTCATGGTTGGGATTCACAGTCAGTATAAATTTGAAAACTTAATAAACCACGGAATAATGCAGATAGAGAGGTAACAATTGACACACATGCTTGGAATGACATGGGGTTTTATTAGAACAAAAGAAAAAAAACACCTCATATTGCTAGACGCGTGGAAGATCTCTTGCGCGCGTCGTTTGGTGATGATCGTGTGCTCAGCCGCCACTTTCGTCATGCTTGGCCTCCCAGGTCTCCCCAGACCTCTGTCCGTGCGATTACTGGCTTTGGGGTTACCTGAAGTCGCAATTGTATCGTGATCGACCGACATCTCTAGGGATGCTGAAAGGCAACATCCGACGCCAATGCCTCACCATAACTCCGGACATGCTTTACAGTGCTGTTCACAACATTATTCCTCGACTACAGCTATTGTTGAGGAAAGATGGTGGACATATTGAGCATTTCCTGTAAAGAATATCATCTTTGCTTTGTATTACTTTGCTATGCTAATTATTGCTATTCTGATCAGATGAAGTGCCACCTGTCGGACATTTTTTGAACGTTTGTATTTTTTTGGTTCTAGTAAAACCCCCTGTCATTCCAAGCCTGTGTGTCACTTTGTACCTCTCTAACTACATTAATCCGTGATTTATTCAGTTTTCAAATTTATACTGACTTTTTGATCACACGGTATTTCTTAAAAGACTTCATAGTCGCCGTTGACTATATGAAATATTTATTATTACGATTCCACTACCAACACACCAAGATTAAACTACTGAAGACAACAGAGTGTATAAAATTTAATATACACCCTGTGCTTCATTTTTGTATTTTTTGTGTTAACTTTTGTAGTGTTGCTCGAAAATGGCACTAAGGCCGAAATTACAATTGTAATAATAAATATTTCATACAGTCAACGGCGACTATGATGCCTTTTAAGAAAAATTTCTTATCTTACCCATAAATGATCTATAGATCGCAGCACGCAGCTATATGGTGTGTTTCTTGTCTTCTAGAAAGCATAATAGAGATGCACATTTTCACTTGTTAAACAAAAGACATGCTTCCAGGATATTGGACGATGTGAGACTGGGCCACACGCATCTAATAAAACAGAGGACCGTACATAGTGACAAATGATTGATGCAATTTGCATGAAAATGCTATAAGACGACGCGACCATCTGCATGCACTTTTAATAACTTCTCTTATGTCTTGACCACACTTTCATTTTTCCAACAACACCTTACGCGCTAGACTTTGGGTCATTTTCAAACGCAGTGTTATGTCAAACTTGGTTCATTAGATACACTGTATCACGTCAACATTCTCAGTCACGAGACGAGACTGAGTATTCCTTATCTAAATAAGGTCTTGAAGCAGGAAATGACCTTAGAAGTACTGGTACAGGTTTCCGTTCATATCCCGAAAGACGCAGATATCTTAACGGATTTCGACTGAACTACTGTTTTTTGTATGAGACCGCCTCTTGAGCCATACCGTTCTCAGATCAGTATTTTTTTCCCTTGTGCCACATTCTCCTATTGCGTCTGAGGGTGGAGCGCGCTTTCTCTTTCCCCCGCCCGGCGAGGGAAAACAGGCGGTTGGTACGCTCAGCTTTTGTTTCCTGTACTAATTGCAAGTAATTATAATTAACGTTCTGGAAAACTGCTATAATAAAAATATAATGCAGATCCATCGAATGAGTTTTGATATCTGACAGTATCTCGCGAGTGTTAGGAGGGTACGTGGTTGCGCAGCTGTTCTTGTCAGTTTCAAACCGTCAGTGACTGTTACAATGCTTTTCAATGTTACTGATACGAATTCACTTCTAAAGTCCTGAGAAGCATAGTTCTGAATAAAATATTCTTGTACACTGGCGGAAATGGGAAGTGTTACAGTATGAACACCTTGAGAGAGTGGTACCAGACTGACCCTCTAGTATCTCCAAACCACAGGAATACACTGGCTAAAATTTCATTCTTATGCGAGCTTATTTTCAGTACAGAACAAAAAGCCGTTGCTAGAGATGAATGGTTTGAGTACATGGTGATTACTGGGCGTGTCCACTCGAACTTTTAAGGCGAAGATCGCAACACAGGACGCCCAGAGGGCAGCTTCTCGACATTTTTTGAAAAAGGTCGAGCCGGCCGCTGTGGCCGAGCGGTTCTAGACGCTTCAGTCCGGAACCCGCTGCTGCTACGGTTGCTGGTTCGAATCCTGCCTCGGGCATGGATGTGTGTGATGTCCTTAGGTTAGTTAGGTTTAAGTAGTTCTAAGTGTACAGGACTGATGACCTCAGATGTCAAGTTCCATAGTGCTTAGAGCTATTTGAACCATTTTTGAAAAAGGTGGAATCACTGGCATGAGTGACACGGGATCATCATACCATCAGATTGCTGGGGTGACTGAAGTGACATGGGTGTAGAACAAATGGTGACGAGACAGACATAGGGAACAGTGTGGCCAGAAGTGTCTGTAAGAGTCCTTCCAGAGTGACTACACTTCGAGAAGGTCGCAGGATACGGGAACTACGAGCCATATGACCACAGGAATATGCTGCAAACTTCTTCTTTTTAACACTCGCAAATAATCCGATGACTATAAACTTCTGAAGAAGGGCACAAGGTGCCTGAAACCGGTAAAGAAAATAAAATTTCCTTTGTGCGCTACGTTGCTGATTATTTCAACAAAGAGTTTTATAACTATGGCGTACGTGTAGATATCGGCTATTATGCTGGTACGTACACTGTCCAGTCACATTACTGCGACCACCTGTCAGAACAGTGAATAACCGCCCTCTGCAGCCCGGACCGCTGCGAGAGGTGCAGGAAGAGGGTCACTGAGGTTCTAGAAGTTGTCGATGGGGATGTGTAACCGTGCCAAGTTAAGTGCCGTGGCCAGCTGGACTAAGTTTCTCGGCGCAAACAGCCCAATCGTGGTGGTCCCATAAATTCTGGATTGGATTTAAATCCGGGGAGTCTGGTAGCCACGGGAGTACGGTAAACGCATCCTGGTGGCCATAGAACCACCACATACACTACCAGCTGCGTGACACGGTGCATTATCCTGCTAATAGATGTCATCGTGCCGAGGAAAACCAAGTGCGTGGATATTGTCCCTAAGGATAAATGCGTACTTGTGTTTATTCACTGTGCGTTCCAGAGCGTCGACATCAACCAGCTAATGCCACGAAAACATTTCCCCGACTATAAAGCTCCCTCCTCCGGCCTGCAGCCTTCCAACGATTGTTGCAGGGTATTTGCTTTCAGACATTTCACGCCGTACACGCCAACGGCCATCAGCACGGTGGAGCATGAAAAGTGTTTCACCTGAAAAGGTAACCTGTCGCCACTCAGCGGACGTAAAGTTTCGCTATTGCCATGTAAATTGCAGCTTTCGTCGCCGATGAACAGCAGTCAGCATGTGTGCGTGAACCAGGCGCCTACTGCGGAGGCCCACACGCAGCAACATTCGCTGAGCGGTCGGTCAAGACACACAGTTGATACCTGCTTAGTCAATCTGGGCGGTCAGTTGCTCAACAGTTGCACGTCTATTCGGCCGTACACACCTCCGCAGCCGCCGTTCAACCTTAGCACGTAATGGTCCGTGGTGCACCACAGTTGCTTCGGCGCCGGTTTGGACAGCGCCATTTTGCCATGCTCGGTATACTTTAACCATGGCGGTACACGAACAGTTTACAAACGTAGCCATTTCGGAAATGCTTCCACCCTTGTCCCGAAAGCCAATGATCATGCCCTTTTGGACGTCAGATACATCGCTCCGTTCCCGCATGAGAAAGACTGCACTGTTTTCCGCATCTCCCCGACACGCTTTATAATATCTCAATTGCTAATGCTGCCACCTGCCGTCTGTCAGTGGTTATTGCACGTTGGCATCGGGCATAGGCGGTGGTCACGTTAATGTGACTGGACCGTGTGTGATTAACGCTCAGTCTGAAATGCCTTGGTTGAATCGCGGTCTCCAGTTAATATGTTTCGGCCTACTCCACCATCAGAGTGACAAACAAAAGCAGTGAACGCGGTGTTTCTCAGTAACGCTTAAAAACCCCTGTAGCGACATAGACGACGCTGGGACAAGTAACATAAGATGCATGGGGTCGCAAATGTCGGAAAATACCCCAAAAGTTGATGACAAGTTGCAAACGTATAAGTTACAAAATTGTCCACGCTCTAACCAAGTAAAATCTGTCCTTATTTTTTGTTTCTTTCATTTCGTCCTTTCTTTTTTGCTCACAGACATTATTTAATAAAGAAAACGTAGGTCATTTACCGGCAAGGACGCAGTTTGCAAGCTTACAATTATTTACATGTGACGCAATACGGTTGGTTTTGTTGTACTGTACTTTGCAATAAGAAAGCGGAGACCGCAAGACCGGTAGATAAAGTAATAGATCTTGCCTCAATGTAAGCACCTAACTGTCTGATGCAATAAAAAAAATACTTCATGCCAGACGCAACACTCGAACCATGATCTCCACGCGCTGAAAACGTGCAGGTGGGCCCATAGTCACATCGACGGGCTTGGGTTGGGACCGTCAGGTGCAACAGACCGATAGACTAAACCGCTCCACGTGCGTCCAGGTACTTCACGTGGTGACTTCACATGTTCAACATTGAGGCCTACGAGAAAGACAGGCCGCGGCGCGTACGTCACGAAGGTAGACCTGCGCTCGCTCACTCGCTCAGATCAGCAGACAAACTACGTTTCTACACATGTTAACTCGTAACTAGGCGTGTCCGTACAAACGAAAACTGAATCTGGAATCCGCTGTTATGGAATCTTACTGTTATTAGTCTTATAATGATGGGAAGTCCATGGACCTACTTATAATTTGTTACGGCTGTACTGGCGTACAATAATATAAAATCATGCTAAAATGATTATCAGTTGCATAAGGCACCACCTCCAGCATGTAATAAGTACTGTTAAGCAGAAGAGACTAAATGCTATAAACACGCCGGTATACCATTTATATCGAGTAATGATCTTAAATTAAATTTTGCTGTAGTGGAAGATACAATTCTCGTTACTACTTACACGCCCAGCTGCGAATTAAGAGGTTCAGAAACGCATTTTATCTACTGAGCTGAGTGAGCGAGCCCGTTCAGGACTACCTTCGCGACGTACGCGCCGCGGCCTGTCTTTCTCGTGGACCTCGTTCAACATTTGTCATCCACTTTTGGGATATTTCTCGACATTAGCGACCCCATGTATCTTGGATTAAATTAATTGTCTCAGCATCACCTACGTCGCTTCGGGGGTTTTAAACGTAAATAAGAATCACCCTGTATAAACTGACCGTAACTGATTATAAGTACCGAAAATCTATTGACTCTAGCCGACTGCCGCATTTCCAAAGCAGATACATGAAAGTTTGAGCATATCTAATATACAGTTACGGTATTAGTTGTTACGAACGGTGGAGAATGGTTGTAATTCCGCCAATCACTAAAACGGACCGCGCGACCGCTACGGTCGCAGGTTCGAATCCTGCCTCGGGCATGGATGTGTGTGAGTTCCTTAGGTTAGTTAGGTTTAGGTAGTTCTAAGTTCTAGAGGACTGATGACCTCAGAAGTTAAGTCCCATAGTGCTCAGAACCATTTGAACCATTTTGAACTAAAACGGAACTGATGTACGGTATAGGCTGAAAGCTAACTGAATTGCAAACACCAAAGACGAATATAACACTGGGACCACAGAGAAAACACTTTGGAACGCTTCAATGAACAAGAAATATTCCTAGTGCGTTCCCTGCAGTGAATCCTTCAGCAGGGCCTGAGTCGCCGGAATTTTGCGTGCGGCTCTCGCTATTTCAGTCACTCTCTTCGTCGAAATGATGACAGGGGCGGCGTTTACGTGACGTCGCGCCTGTGTTTACCGCTGCATTAACCCGCGCTTAACCTGGGATGACCGTAAATCTTCTCGGCGGCGCTACCCGCACCCACCAATCTGCGCAGTGGCCTTCAACGACGAAAACGGCTTTGCGGTAAGAGGCGTGCAGCTGCTAAGCGCAAGAAGCGTTTTCGATACCCAGTATTGTTCAGGATTTTCCCTTCACCGTAGGAGTAGAACGAGGTCTGTAAAGGATGAGCTACTTGAAGCAGTAGTATATGTGAGCGAGACGTTTAGCTAGTATTTTTACTCCCTGTAAACGAATCTATGTAAACAGATTCCAGTTTCAGTTTTCAGTGCGACATTCACTGCGTCAGTATTCAATATAAGGGCTGAATTCTTTAAAAAATATGTATCACTCACTTGTGCACTTCACTAGCGTCCTAAATATTCTTTCTTACTGACTGTCTCACTATCATATCGCCTAGTCCCACCCTCCTGTTTCATTTGCTAACGGTACAGGCGAAGAAGACTATAAGCTCTAATTTCTCTGATTTCCTCGTCGTGATTTTGCGAATTGTATGTAGAAGATGTAAAATGTTGCCCAACTCTTCGTGTAAATTTCAGCAGTAAACCTTCCGTTGTGCACTAACAATCTCTCGCTTACTAAACGATCCCTACATCCTTTAGTGATCCTACCTGGCTAGGGATCCAAATTGACTAGGACCGCTACGGTCGCAGGTTCGAATCCTGCCTCGGGCATGGATGTGTGTGATATCCTTAGGTTAGTTAGGTTTAATTAGTTCTAAGTTATAGGCGACTGATGACCTCAGAAGTTAAGTCGCACAGTGCTCAGAGCCATTTGAACCAAATTGACTAGCAATAGGAATCTGTCGCACTAGGATTTTTATGTTGCCTCCTGTATGGGTGAATTACGAGGGCTGTTTTGTTTTTTCTCCATCTGATCGTCCGAGAAATAAAAATAAGACTTATTATTTGTCGTAGCGTGGTACCAACTTTTCAACACCTGCCTGTAATTTCCGTCAATTCCCTTCGCTGGTTTGCAGCTCGTTGTTTGTACCAAAAATACTGTCATAGCCAGCGGTTCACGTGAGCGAAGAGATGAAAATCAGAGAGAGCCAAGTATTTTCTTTTGAGCCGGTTTTTCGTGTATGTATGCATTGTAAGAGATTGCTTTGCGATTAAGAAGCACGGCCCTTTATATGTATGTCCGATAGAATGTCAGCCTGCAAAAGTTGGATCAGTAGCTGTCGACCGCACATACCTGGCGGTGAACGTATGAACACACCTTACTGTGGCCCCTTGTGCCTTCTTCCGAAAGATTGAGCCGCTTGAGCATTATATGGTCACTCGTTTCCGAGTCAATATCCACAAAGTCGACTAGAGTTTGAGAACTTAAACTGCGTACTGTGTTATTATTATTGTCTAGGTTGCTGTTTTCTCTAAAACTGCATCAATCTGGAACTCACTTTCTGCAAAAAAAAAAAAAACTATAATTAGGTTCTCATAGAAATGTGATACATGGTCAACATTGATCCAAAAAAATTCGTAGTATTAAGAGTACATTACTTCTTCGTATACATGTGGGAACATAATTCTTGGTAGCATCAACCGTTGTCCAGCAACGTAAATCATCGTTCACCTAAAGAAACTTTCAAATGTAACACACAACTCGTGTTGAACAAGTCTTTGGTCAGTCCTGAAATCCGGATGCAATGCACAAAATAGCACCTCACAGCTTATTTAAATAACCTTACGGGGTGTTCTGGAACGGGACGACAGCACAAAAGTTTTTACTATTACTATAATACGCTAATAGAACTATTTTACACAAGGATGTACTCTTCGATTGATCACTATCATCTGTTCCGCACAAACAAAATCGTTCCCATCTTTTCCGAGGTCTTCCAATATCTCTTTCTCAGGCAGCACGCACGCACGCACGCACGCACGCACGCCACCAAGCAGCACATACGTCATTCCATCAGCACCACATGTTGACGGTTATTCGCCGAAATATCGTGCATATTCGACAACTGGCTCCGGCGGTACACCCGAGAACCTTGGAAATCTCTGTTTTTACATTCGGTTTGTAGTTCTTTTGTGGAATTCTGTGACCTAGTATTCTCATGGAGTATTGTCTCTAGTATTTATATTACTTTTGAATTTCTACATTCATGTAGAATATCTCCATTTTCAATCATATTTCTGTTTGGCTAGTTCTTTGACCTCCTTGGGAACCTCATTTCTGCTTTTTGATTTTTTTAAATTATTTTTATTAACCGAGTTTTGTTTCCAGGATAACACAGGAACCCCGCCACCACTTTACCGTGTTTCATGATGGCCGGTTTTTGGATATTATGGCCCTATGTTCTCCTAACGGCACTGCTGACAGCTTGGAATTTGTGCATTTCAATAACAGTGTCAAAATCAAAACTTCGTACCACATATTGATCGTTATAAAAGTTAAATAGTAATTGTCACGCTTAAGACGAAGTTTACTTGCTTCCTAACTCACTCGTTTCACACACTTTTGACGGCCCCTTTCTTATCTGACACAACGCCGATGTTAAAAAGACGTCTTTGTTCCCATGCGTGCTAAGTCGGCTCGTGAGAGCAGCCTTTGTAAGCAGACAGTTAACAGAATGCACAGATTCACGATAACACACAGCAGGTAACGGCTGTTCACCGGAAACCGTGTAGACAGGTAACTCATATCGAGCAAACGGTTCTTCAGACGAAATGGCATTAGTAACGGCACCCACGCGCAGTCCGTTGTAAAGAAACGTAAATTATCTGCGGGTGTACAGAGTACATCTGAAAGTATAAGCCGTTAAGTACGCTATGTGCAGAATACAAAATACTACAGATGACAATATATTCATTTTACATTCATACAAGTGCTTGCTGATGAACAACCTGTACCGTAACTGTCGGCAGTCCACTCTAATGTTCTGATATTACGTAAGTGAAATTATTTCTCGCGACGTAACGTGAGTTCTCCTACGCTTTGCAAAATTTTCACTTAGCTCTTCCAACATAAATTTCATTTATTCATGCACAACCTTCATTTAATTTAATAATGCTTATTACAAGCACTTCCTTTTCAAGGTTATTTACTAATTCAAATTTCGCTGAATGACTTTTAGCAGTAATCATCCTCTATGCATTTCTTGTGATATCTGATACAACAGGAGATTCTGCAAAGATTATGTGGAAGAACTTGCTTCCCTTCTACGAGTAGCAGCAGTTTATCGCAGATCACTGGAGCAACTATTGGTACCTAGCGACCGGATTCCCGGTTTTAAGAAGGGCCATAGGACAAATACACATAATGATAGGTCTATGCCGTTGACATCAATCTGTTGTAGAATCATGGAAAATGTTTTGTGCTCACGTATTATGACGTTTTTGGAGAACGAAAATCTCCTCTATGAAAATCAACATGAATTCTGCGAACAGAGATCTTGGGAAACTCATCTCGCTCTGTTCCTCCATGAGAACCATAGCGCTATAGACAGTAGCACTCAAGTTGACACCGTGTTCCTCTACTTCAGAAAGGCATTTGACACCGCCCCGCACTGCCGTTTAGTGAAAAAAGTGCGTGTTTACCGAGTATCGGGTCAGATTTCCGGCTGAATACAAGATCTCCTTACAGATAGAACGCAACTCGTCGCTCTTAACAGAACAAAAACGACAAATGTACAGGTAATTTCCGGAATACCCCCAGGAAGTACGACACGATCGTTACTGCTTACAAGGTCTGTAAATGGTTTAGTAAAATGCATCGAAAGCTCTTTAAGATTGTTGGCAAATGATGCGGTGGCCTGTAAGAAAATAACAAAGCGTGAATGCGGTGTCAAATGGTTCAATTGGCTCCAAGTACTGTGGGACTGAACATCTGAGGTCATCAGTCCCCTAGACTTAGAACTACTTAAATCTAACTAACCTAAGGACATCACACACATCCATGCCCGAGGCAGGATTCGAACCTGCGACTGTAGCAGCAGCGCGGTTCCGGACTGAAGCGCCTAGAAGCGCTCGGTCACAGCGGCCGGCTAAGACAGTATCGATTTGCAGAATGACCTGTGAGGATTGATGAATGGTGCAGGGCCTGGCACTTGACGCTGAACGTAAATAAACACATTGCGCATACATAAGAAAAGAAGTCCATTATTGTACAACTACTCTATTCATCACAAACTGCTGGAAACGGTATCTACTTTAAAATATGTAGGTGTAACTATCCAGAGCGACTCAAGTGGAATGAGTATATAAAACAAATAATAGGAAAAGCAGATGCCAGATCGAGATTCATGGGAAGAATCTTAAGGACATGTAACTCATTTGCGAAAGAAATGGTTAACGAGGCTCTTGTTGGATCGATTCTTGAGTATTGTTCATCAATCTGGGATCTGTACTATGTAGAACTTGTAGAAGAGATAGAAAAGATCCAACGAAGTACGACGCGTTTCGTCACACGATCGTTTAGTCTACGCGAGAGCATTACCGAAACTAAAAAAATAAAAATAAAAAAAATAAAAATAAAAAATTAAAAAAAAGACTCCAGTGGCACTCAGTGCAAGAGAGATGTGAATTACGGGGAACTTAACTGTTGAAATTTCGAGAGAACACTTCCAGGAAGTCGGACATCACTTCACCTCCTCCCACATATATCTCGCGATATGACCGATGAGAAAATTCAAGAAATTAGAGCTAATACAGAGGCTTACCGATCATTCTTCCCATGCGGCATCCGGGAGTGGACAGAGAATGGGGGATCCCGTTAGTGGTACCAGGCTACCCCTGTTGAGGCAGATGTAGATCTAGATGTAAACTGTCTAAATTTCCTACAGATGGCGGCATATTTCGTACATATATCATACTGGGCTAAAAATTTCCCGCCGTTAATAGTATGCCTTCGTGGCCTGGTTAAAGTACCAGATCAGTAATCTAATTTTTCGACGTAAGCACAGATATTTTGCTGTCAGTTGCTACACAAAAACTTCAGGGAAAGCTAACACACATGAAATGTGCATAGCAGTTCGTATTCCAGGCAACTTAATATAAATTCTACTGGTTGGATGAGATGCTTCCCGGATGTACGTAGGCATACAGACTACACGAACATGGCTATTGTTGAGAGCATGCTCATTTTGATGACTGATTTATGTTAACCATACTGTCATCATTAGCATCGTCATCCATTTGACATCCAGTGTTGCATTAATATGTCCCCTAGGCGTTTCCATGCATCACATTGTTCAGCGAAACCACCCATAATAGTCCTCCACATTTTCCAATGTCGTCTATCCAATGCCAGTTACGTCGTTTTTATTTCGTTTCCTGTTCTTGTGGTGATCGTCTTCAACTGCCTCAAGCACAAAAACACCTCAGCCCGTTCTATGACTGCTTTTCTAATTATGCGCCATACTCATTTCATTTCAAATGAAGCTATAAGGTTAAAGAGACCTTTTAAACTCCCAGAAATCTATGGTGTATGCATGCATACTGAAAGGTTAAATGAAAATTTGTACCAAGGCCGGTTTTCCAACCTGGGTATAATGCTCACTAGGCAGACGCGCTAACCACTACGCCACCCTGGCTTTGCATAACCTTATTATTTAAAGTTTTTGGCGATTACAGTTGTTGTTTTAGGTGCTAATTTTGGTTATCTTATTTCTAAGTTTGATTTTTCTCATAACTTATTTTCTTTAAGTATGCTTCATTTTGTTAGCACGGGCTACCCTGGGACGCCTCCCTCCTCAGTTCAACTTCCGATTCACGCCTCAGCCCACTTCGCATTTCCCCTGAACTCGAACAGCATTGCAGAGGCTCTCCAACAGTATTCGAATACCACCTCAGCATCAAACGAAACGGGGGATTCCGCCTGAAACCCAGGCATAGGTGCTTTAATCAAATAAAACCATGCAGTTCCAGAGACCTATTCAAGTCTCAAAGATCTGTGATGCATGCAAGCTGACTGAAGCAACGAATTAAAAGTTGTACCAATGCCGGGGATCGAACCTGGGACTCCTGCTCACTAGGGAGATGTGCTAACCACTGTGCCACGTTGGCACGGTGGGTTTCTACCACTGCATGGACTACAGTACACGCCTCCCTTCTCAATCCAAATTCCCATTCACACCTCGGACTGTCCAACTGTAGTGGAATATTTCATTATACTTACATTTCGTATTCTAATAAGCGATTTTATATACAGGTCTTCCATTCTTTATCGAGGTTTATCTACAGGCAAACAAAACGACCTCATCAGCAAAGCAATGGTTGTCCAAATAAGGGGTGAGCCGGAACTCCAGCGACAAACTTTCAGAGTGCCAGTGTGGACCAAAATAAGAACAAAATATCTGGCAAACATGGTCCGTAAATGCATACTTTAAGACCTAGGAGCACTTGTTCATAATAGATACTGAGAGAAACATCTCTTCTACAGAACAAGTGCTCATAGCTCTTAAGGTAACAAGTGCTCATAGCTCTTAAGGTATACATTTTAGAGCCCATGCTTCCTAGACTTTTTTCTTGTTTTGGTCCATACTGCAGCTCTAAATATTTGTCGGTGGAGTTCTGGTTCAGCCTGTATGTTCCGTTAACATGCTTCTCCTTCGTTTTCCTCTTTAAAGATCTGAAATGTTCGTTTAGGGCAGGAAGAAAGTCTGCACTCGACACAGGAGGATGGAACTTGAATATAGCCAGTGTACTAAGATTATTTAGCTATGTTGTTGTTGTAGTCTTCAGTCGTGAGACTGGTTTGATGCAGCTCTCCATGCTACCCTATCCTGTGCAAGCTTCTTCATCTCCCAGTACCTACTGCAGCCTACATCCTTCATAATCTGTTTAGTGTATTCATTTCTTGGTCTCCCTCTACGATTTTTACCCTCCACGCTGCCCTCCAATGCTAAATTTGTGATCCCTTGATGCCTCAGAATATGTCCTACCAACGGGTCCCTTCTTCTTGTCAAGTTGTGCCACAAACTCCTCTTCTCCCCAATTCTATACAATACCTCCTCATTAGTTATGTGATCTGCCCATCTGATCTTCAGCATTCTTCTGTAGCACCACAT
Organism: Schistocerca americana; assembly: GCF_021461395.2. Classification (NCBI taxonomy): domain Eukaryota; kingdom Metazoa; phylum Arthropoda; class Insecta; order Orthoptera; family Acrididae; genus Schistocerca; species Schistocerca americana. Next base: position 673,043,332 of record NC_060120.1, on the reverse strand, counting down.
TTCAAAAGCTTCTATTCTCTTCTTGTCCAAACTATTTATCGTCCATGTTTCACTTCCATACATGGCTACACTCCATACAAATACTTTCAGAAACGACTTCCTGACACTTAAATCTACACTCGATGTTAACAAATTTCTCTTCTTCAGAAACGCTTTCCTTGCCATTGCCAGTCTACATTTTATATCTTCTCTACTTCGACCATCAACAGTTATTTTGCTCCCCAAATAGCAAAACTCCTTTACTACTTTAAGTGTCTCATTTCCCAATCTAATTCCCTCAGCATCCCCCGACTTAATCGACTACATTCCATTATCCTCGTCTTGCTTTTGTTGATGTTCATCTTATATCCTCCTTTCAAGACACTGTCCATTCCGTTCAATTGCTCTTCCAAGTCCTTTGCTGTCTCTGACAGAATTACAGTGTCATCGGCAAACCTCCAAGTTTTTATTTCTTCTCCATGGATTTTAATACCTACTCCGAATTTTTTTCCTTTACTGCTTGCTCAATATACAGATTGAATAGCATTGGGGAGAGGCTGCAACCCTGTCTCACTCCCTTCCCAACCACTGCTTCCCTTTCGTGCCCCTTGACGCTTATAACTGCCATCTGGTTTCTGTACAAATTGTAAATAGCCTTTCGCTCCCTGTATTTTACCCCTGCCACCTTCAGAATTTGAAGGAGAGTATTCCAGTCAACATTGTCAAAAGCTTCCTCTAAGTCTACAAATGCTAGAAACGTAGGTTTGCCTTTCCTTAATCTTTCTTCTAAGATAAGTCGTAAAGTCAGTATTGCCTCACGTGTTCCAATATTTCTACGGAATCCAAACTGATCTTCCCCGAGGTCAGCTTCTACCAGTTTTTCCATTCGTCTGTAAAGAATTCGTGTTAGTATTTTGTAGCTGTGACTTATTAAACTGATAGTTCGGTAATTTTCACATCTCTCAACACATGCTTTCTTTGGGATTGGAATTATTATATTCTTCTTACGTCTGACGGTATTTCACCTGTCTCATATACTAATACATTTTACTGTTGACTGTACTAATGCATTTTACAACTGACGTCAGATTCAGTGACAAGCCGGTCTTTTGTTTTATATCTGACGCTCAGAAGAATGCTGAAGATTAGATGGGTAGATCACATAACTAATGATGAAGTATTGAATAGAATTGGGGAGAAGAGGAGTTTGTGGCATAACTTGACAAAAAGAATGACCGGTTAGTAGGACATGTTCTGAGGCATCAAGGGATCACAAATTTAGCATTGGAGGGCAGCGTGGAGGGCTAAAATCGTAGAGGGAGACGAAGAGATGAATACACTAAGCAGATTCAGAAGGATGTAGGCTGCAGTAGGTACTGGGAGATGAAGAAGGTTGCACAGGATAGGGTACCATGGAGAGCTGCATCAAACCAGTCTCAGGACTGAAGACCACAACAACAACAACAACAACATCTGACGCTAAAGTAAGAACGATACCATACAGGCTAACGTAATTAATGTTTTGTTACCTGATGATCTTAGGTCGATCGTACTAAGTTGTTAATTGGAAATTTGTGGTAAGTTCTAAGGGACCAAAATGCTGAGGCCATCGGTCCCTAGGCTTACACATTGGTTAATCTAACTTAAACTAACTTACGCTAAGGACAACACACACACCCATGCCCGAGGGATGACTCAAACCTCCGACGGAGGAAGCCGCGCGAACCGTGGCAAGACGCCCTAGACCGTAGGCTACCTCGCACGGATAAGTTGTTAATGAGCAAATCTTAGAAAAACTGTAATTTAATACTTTTTCGAACATTTTCTAGCTTTAAGACACCAACTGCACAAAATAAATTCACCTTTTATTTTTTAATTTACTCTCATTGATCCAAACGATAGCGTGAGAACAGTGTCTTCTTCTAAACTCCAAATAAAACTAAATGTATCCTGTTTTCTGTTTCGTTGTTCTTCCTTTTTCGGCAATTATTCTATACGAAGCAATTTTCCGACTAACAGATATCTTGAGATTTACTATTTGCATCTCATAACACTGTTTGTTAAACTTTATTTGAATCCGAGTACCGAATAGCAATCTTCAACGATTATACTGCACCTCCTCACTCATCCTCAGACGTTAATAATGATGCTTCACCGTCCTCGCGAGAGTATTTCGGCCTTGACATTTGCCTTGACGAACCTGTCGCTACCGGCGTGGGCTGTCGGTTGTCTTACTCACGTGCCATGTCGCCGTAAAAAGTGAAACGAGACGGCGGCAGCGCGCACGCCGCCCGTGGAATATGACGCTCGCGCCGAGAATAATATCGTAATTGGTCCGGACAGACGGCAATTACAAGCCGCACCCGGCCATAACAGTACTGCCCGCTGGCTGGCGAAAGCTACCGTGCTGCGCTCACTCCCTTAATTTCTTCCACAAGGCCCGCAGGTTCGGTAGCGCTCTCTCTCTCTCTCTCTCTCTCTCTCTCTCTCTCTCTCTCTCTCTCTCACACACACACACACACACACACACACACACACACACAACACACGTTTAAACCCCCCTGACCCTGACACGTTCTGAAAAAAAAAATCATATTGGAGTAAAAGTTTTTGGAACATTGTTCCAGGAATGGTTCAAATGGCTCTGAGCAGTATGGGACTTAACTCCTGAGGTCATCAGTCCATCAGAACTTAGAACTGCTTAAAGCTAACTAACTTACGGACATCACACACATCCATGCCCGAAGCAGGATTCGAACCTGCGATCGTAGCGGTCGCTCGGTTCCAGACTGTAGCGCCTATAACCGCTCGGCCACCCCGACCGGCTGTTCCAGGAAAAACAATGATCTACTAATAATATAACTTATTTAGTCTTGAAAGGAGGATATAAGATGAACATCAACAGAAGCAAAACGAGGATAACGGAATGTAATCGAATTAAATCGGGTGATGCTGAGAGAATTAGATTAGAAAATGAAAGGCTTAAAGTAGTAAATGAGTTTTGCTGTTTGTGGAGCAAAATAACTGATGATGGTCGAAGTAGAGAGGATACAAAATGTAGACTGGCAATGGCAAGGAAAGCGCTTCTGAAGAAGAGAAATTTGTTAACATCAGGAAGTCGTTTCTGAAAGTATTTGTATGGAGTGTAGCATGTATGGAAGTGAAACGTGGACGATAAATAGTTTGGACAAGAAGAGAATAGAAGCTTTTGAAATGTAGTGCTACAGAAGAATGCTGAAGATTAGATGGGCAGATGACATAACTAATGAGGAGGTATTGAATAGAATTGGAGAGAAAGAGAAATTTGTGGCACAACTTGACTAGGAGAAGGGATCGGTTGGTGGGGCATATTTTGAGGCATCAAGGGATCACCAATTTAGCATTGGAGGGGAGCGTGGAAGGTAAAAATCGTAGAGGGAGACCAGGAGATGAATACATAAAATAGATTCAGAAGGATGTAGGTTGCAGTAGGTACTGGAAGATGAAGAGCCTTGCACAAGATAGAGTACCATGGAGAGCTGCATCAAACCAGTCTCAAGACTGAAGACCACAACAACTACAGTTAACACATTCGTGATCGAGACTGAGTTTGTTAAATAAGTTATAATATTGGAGTAAGTTCTCAAACTGCAAAATAAACTGCCCAGGATTACTTAGATAACACAGTGTAGGGATTCGGTAATAAATGGTGCACAAGTGAATAATAGGGATGACAATAATAGTACTGCCGGCCGCTGTGGCCGAGCGGTTCTAGGCGCTTCAGTCCGGAACCGCGCAGGTTCGAATCTTTACTCGAGCATGGATGTGTGTGATGTCCTTAGGTTATTTAGGTTTAAGTAGTTCTAAGTCTAGGGGACTGATGACCTCAGATGTTAAGTCCCATGGTGCTTAGAGCCATTTGAACCATTAGAATAACAGAGCAGGCTCAGATAAATAAGAGCATTTTCTACAAAATCGTTCATACATGTAATAAATATGTTGTTTCTAGTGACTGTTCGACGATCGTGTAATTATATCAGGTGTTCTCACTAAGAGCCTCCAGCCGCGTTTTCATTTGTGTCTTGGCAGATATTTGAATTTACTTTTGCGCAGTGTGTAGTTGGAGGAAGCCCAAACAAATACTGATCATCACGTGTTTCAATCGTCGCTCAGTATCGACAAAAATGTTGGTTTGTTTCCCACCACAAACAAAATGACTTTTATAGCGAAATTTTACATGCCCATTCAGTACACCGGTTTAGTGGGATATTCGTTTCTCGATGTGTATTAACAGAGAGATGAAAACAGAATAACAACCAGAACTCCAGCACCTACAGCGCCACCCTGGACCGCCCTGACCAGTAACACTGCTGAGTCTCTACTGGAGCACTGGTTATTCTTCATATTTTGCTGCTCTGTTAATAAAAATCGATAAAACACAGATCACAGTAAGCTTTCTCGGGACCGCTCTATCAAATAGGCACGTTAAGTACCACTTTAAAAATCATTTTATTTGTAACTGGAAAGAAACCGACGTTTGCTGTCGCCACTGGGCATCGTTTTAAAGATGTAAGGAGCAGCACTTGTTCGGGCTGACTCCAGATACACACGGTAAAAACGAAATACACTCCTGGAAATGGAAAAAAGAACACATTGACACCGGTGTGTCAGACCCACCATACTTGCTCCGGACACTGCGAGAGGGCTGTACAAGCAATGATCACACGCACGGCACAGCGGACACACCAGGAACCGCGGTGTTGGCCGTCGAATGGCGCTAGCTGCGCAGCATTTGTGCACCGCCGCCGTCAGTGTCAGCCAGTTTGCCGTGGCATACGGAGCTCCATCGCAGTCTTTAACACTGGTAGCATGCCGCGACAGCGTGGACGTGAACCGTATGTGCAGTTGACGGACTTTGAGCGAGGGCGTATAGTGGGCACGTGTTTCAATCGTCGCTCAGTATCGACAAAAATGTTGGTTTGTTTCCCACCACAAACAAAATGACTTTTATAGCGAAATTTTACATGCCCATTCAGTACACCGGTTTAGTGGGATATTCGTTTCTCGATGTGTATTAACAGAGAGATGAAAACAGAATAACAACCAGAACTCCAGCACCTACAGCGCCACCCTGGACCGCCCTGACCAGTAACACTGCTGAGTCTCTACTGGAGCACTGGTTATTCTTCATATTTTGCTGCTCTGTTAATAAAAATCGATAAAACACAGATCACAGTAAGCTTTCTCGGGACCGCTCTATCAAATAGGCACGTTAAGTACCACTTTAAAAATCATTTTATTTGTAACTGGAAAGAAACCGACGTTTGCTGTCGCCACTGGGCATCGTTTTAAAGATGTAAGGAGCAGCACTTGTTCGGGCTGACTCCAGATACACACGGTAAAAACGAAATACACTCCTGGAAATGGAAAAAAGAACACATTGACACCGGTGTGTCAGATCCACCATACTTGCTCCGGACACTGCGAGAGGGCTGTACAAGCAATGATCACACGCACGGCACAGCGGACACACCAGGAACCGCGGTGTTGGCCGTCGAATGGCGCTAGCTGCGCAGCATTTGTGCACCGCCGCCGTCAGTGTCAGCCAGTTTGCCGTGGCATACGGAGCTCCATCGCAGTCTTTAACACTGGTAGCATGCCGCGACAGCGTGGACGTGAACCGTATGTGCAGTTGACGGACTTTGAGCGAGGGCGTATAGTGGGCATGCGGGAGGCCGGGTGGACGTACCGCCGAATTGCTCAACACGTGGGGCTTGAGGTCTCCACAGTACATCGATGTTGTCGCCAGTGGTCGGCGGAAGGTGCACGTGCCCGTCGACCTGGGACCGGACCGCAGCGACGCACGGATGCACGCCAAGACCGTAGGATCCTACGCAGTGCCGTAGGGGACCGCACCGCCACTTCCCAGCAAATTAGGGACGCTGTTGCTCCTGGGGTATCGGCGAGGACCATTCGCAACCGTCTCCATGAAGCTGGGCTACGGTCCCGCACACCGTTAGGCCGTCTTCCGCTCACGCCCCAACATCGTGCAGCCCGCCTCCAGTGGTGTCGCGACAGGCGTGAATGGAGGGACGAATGGAGACGTGTCGTCTTCAGCGATGAGAGTCGCTTCTGCCTTGGTGCCAATGATGGTCGTATGCGTGTTTGGCGCCGTGCAGGTGAGCGCCACAATCAGGACTGCATACGACCGAGGCACACAGGGCCAACACCCGGCATCATAGTGTGGGGAGCGATCTCCTACACTGGCCGTACACCACTGGTGATCGTCGAGGGGACACTGAATAGTGCACGGTACATCCAAACCGTCATCGAACCCATCGTTCTACCATTCCTAGACCGGCAAGGGAACTTGCTGTTCCAACAGGACAATGCACGTCCGCATGTATCCCGTGCCACCCAACGTGCTCTAGAAGGTGTAAGTCAACTACCCTGGCCAGCAAGATCTCCGGATCTGTCCCCCATTGAGCATGTTTGGGACTGGATGAAGCGTCGTCTCACGCGGTCTGCACGTCCAGCACGAACGCTGGTCCAACTGAGGCGCCAGGTGGAAATGGCATGGCAAGCCGTTCCACAGGACTACATCCAGCATCTCTACGATCGTCTCCATGGGAGAATAGCAGCCTGCATTGCTGCGAAAGGTGGATATACACTGTACTAGTGCCGACATTGTGCATGCTTTGTTGCCTGTGTCTATGTGCCTGTGGTTCTGTCAGTGTGATCATGTGATGTATCTGACCCCAGGAATGTGTCAATAAAGTTTCCCCTTCCTGGGACAATGAATTCACGGTGTTCTTATTTCAATTTCCAGGAGTGTACAAATATCCGCTGGAATACGAGAGGATACGGATCTGACGTCTTTTACGAGTGACACCCTGTACATGCAGGGTGTTTCAAAGTCTTTGCACCAAACGTCTATGGCATGACGGATGGCGTCATTTGGAGCAACTTTAACGAAAGGGACAAAACGCTCACTAGGCATGTTTTACGAGGGATTGCTGAAAGGAAATGCCTCCGAATTTTTTTATGTGAACACTCTTAAAGCTTTTTAAATAAAAGAAACGTTATTAACCATCTATATCTTTGTTCTTCATGTATATATATTTATTTCTCAATACAGTCACCAAGGTGACGAACACATTTCTCACAACGAGAGACCAGTTTATTGATACCGTCACTGTAGAATGTTTGTTTTCAGAGCCACAGTCTCACCTCTGCTCGCACCGCTTTATCGTTCTCAAAGTGGAGACCTCGAAGATGCTCTTTAAGTTTTGGAAGCAGATGAAAATCAGGTGGGGTTTAGTCGGGACAGTATGGAGGATGATTGATGACAGTGAACCCAAGGCATTGGCTTGTTGCAGATGTCGCAGGGCTCGTATGTGTTCTGCCATTGTTATTCTGAAGAAGAGGTTGCCCTATGTGTGGACGAACTCCTCGAATTTGAAACGCGATTACAGCACGCTGTTCCTCAAGCACCGGCATAGTTACTTTACAGGCAGCCATGTTACATGCTGTAGTTTGGAGCCCTCTAGCGGCACAGGACTGCAGATATGTAGGCATGAAGATACAAAGATGTAGAATATTATTAACATTTGATTTATTTAGAAAACTTTAAGCATTTTCACATAAAAACTTTGATGCCATTACTTTTGTGCATGCCCTCGTAGATATGCGGACTCATGACTTTTTACTTTTAAAATAGTGCGTGTTTCGAAAGACATGTAAACGATTGGAATATAATAGACACAAGACGTGAAACTTCCTGGCAAATTAAAACTGTGTGCCGGACCGAGACTCGAACTCGGGACCTTTGATGGTAGAGCACATGCCCCCGAAAGGCGAAGATCCCGAGTTCGAGTCTCGGTCCGGCACACAGTTTTAATCTACCAGGAAGTTTCATATGAGCACACACTCCGCTGCAGAGTGAAAATTTCATTCTGGGAACATCCCCTAGGCTGTGACAAAGCCATGTCTCCCCAGTATCCTTTCTTCACGGAGTGCTAATTCTGCAAGGTTCGCAGGACAGCTTCTGTGAAGTCTGGAAGGTAGGAGACGAAGTACTCGCGTAATTAAAGCTGTGAGAACGGGTCGTGAGTCGTGCTTGGGTAGCTCAGATGGTGGAGCACTTGCTTGCGAAAGGCAAAGATCCCGAGTTCGAGGTTCGGTCCGGCACACAGTTTTAATCCGCCAGGAAGTTTCATATCAGCGCACACTCCGCTGCAGAGTGAAAATTTCATTCTGGATATTCAAAACGTTCTTTTCGTTTTTGTCGTACACCTCTAGGTGGTACAAGGGGACCTCGAGATATGAGTTACGCATTACTGTAAGAGGCCAAGTAACTTTTATTGAATGCTGTACTACACTTCGAAGTGTTACAAAATCACGACACTATTTTTCAACAGTCAGCAAGTCTCTCTAAACAATGGCTGGGAATTACTACCAGCTGGTCAATTCTTCGACGACAGATATGCGTTGCTTGGTCATGGAGCCATTCCACAAAAGCTGTGTGAACGGCGTAGTCGCTGGAAAGTCTCTTCCTCTCCACATCTTCTTTCAGCTTGCCGAAAAGATGGAAATGGCATGGTGCAAGATCTTACTTCCTTCCCGATCAACTTCACCAAAATTGGTTCAAATGGCTCTGAGCACTATGGGACTTAACCTCTGATGTCATCAGTCCCCTAGAACTTAGAACTATTTAAACCTAACTAACCTAAGGACATCACACACATCCATGCCGGAGGCAGGATTCGAACCTGCGACCGTAGCGGTCGCGCGGTTCCAGACTGTAGCACCTAGAACCGCTCGGCCGGCTCAACTTCACCCACGTCTATGCTGCTTCGGTCAGATTGTTGACACTATTTCCCTAAGGCTGCAAAAGGTGTTGGTCCATACACTGTCAGATTTTTCGACCGTGACTCTGTGTACAGTTTAGACGTTTTGCCCACAAGAATCGTACTGTCCCGCGTACATTAAGTTTGGTGTACGTTTCTGGTTTCCGTGCCAATTGACTCGCATACCGTGGTCCACCTCTTATGCGCATCGCAGCAGAATTGTATCTGCAGGATATCAGGAGCACGTACCCCCTCACTACAGTGCAGCATTCGTGTCGTGCAGTGATCTTCCCGTGGGACGACGTGTGCACCTTACTTCTCGAAGTCCCTACGTAGACACCGAGAACCATGTGAGCTGCGAGCTCAGCCTGACCCGATTTTCGGTCATTCGTGGAAGATAATAAAACGCTAGACACCGACTGCGCCCCAGATTACGAAATGAGCTTACCGCGATCCACCGTCCCGAATAACGTGCGGATTACGGGCGAGTCTTGCGACACGGTCGGGCCATCGCATCGCGTGATCTCTTTCTGCGGTGATAGGGTTTTATGGCCGCATGTGGTCCGTCGGCATACTTTAACGGGCCGCCATAAAAGGCAGTAACCGAGGCTCTCGGGTGCGCGAAGCACGTCCATCCATCACCGCGGGTCGGAGCCACGGCACCGAACCAAAAATACGGCATAACCTGAAAAGCCCGTGCGGCGTGCGTGACTGCTCGTAGGTTTCCATGGTCGGATTTTTCAGCCTTTATTAACTCTTGGCTGATATAATTCTGAATTCGAATCTTTAATAACATTTGCGACGTATTATCAATTCCATTGACGATTAATGAACAGCTGATTGTAACTGTTAGTTTGTATAGTGAGTGGTTAGAGCTAATACTTATTATCAAGTAGTCGTGTAATATAAGGGCTTGGTTTCCGTCCATATTTTATGTTGAATATGGACTATGTCAAATGGGGTTTTGCATGTGGAATAATAATTTCATTTATATCACCATCATCATCATCTGCAGTCATGGATTAGATTCGACGCTGTTCCTGTTTCAGCATCTTAGCTGGGACGACCTACGTCCCTTGACGCTTTCGGTATTCTTTGGAAAAGCTTTTTTGGGGTATCTATCTTTTCGCATTTGGCCTACACGTTGCTTCCATTTCTACTCATATGTGTCGATTTTTTTCTGTTAATACGAATATTCCAAGCTCATTTCTAATATCTTCGTTTCTTATTCACTCTCCTAGTTCACATCCTGTAACTGATCTGAGGAATTTCATTTTGTGACGTAACTACACAATTTATGTCTTCCTTATTTGCTATCCAAACCTCAGATCCCTAAGGTAGCACCGGAACAACTAATGTTTCATAGAATATCCGTTACATTTCTTTCGTTGTCTTTCTGCTTAATGTTCTTTCTACTGTTCCAAAGATACCCTGAAATTTTGGCGTTTAATTCTTTATATCTTTATCGTATTCAAAAGAAATGTTGCAGCCCAAGAAGTTAAAATGACCTACTTGCACAATGATTGTGTTTTCTACCGCCGTTTTTGAACGCACCTGTCGCTTCCATTGGAATGTCATTGCTTTTGTGTTTTCTATGGATATTATAATATTATAATTCTGGTCAATTTGGTTTAATATAAAAATATTTCTTTGCAGTTTGTCTTCTGAAGTATCTATTGTAGTACGGTCGTCAGCATTCATTATTGTTTTTATATAATAATCCTTATCTGGTCGTATTCGCTGTTGTGACTTAGCAAGACAGCCAAGTCACAACGAGAGGAAGCCGAAAGGCCCGCGTTAAGCTCACGCCGATTGGCGTGATGTCTGGAACAGTTAGAAGGAAATGAGAACTTAGAAAATGGACGCAGTTGCTGTAATACTTAACTTTTTCCACATTTGTAGAACATCGCTCTTGATGATACATTAATAGAATCTCAATATCAATTGAATACGGCGCCTTGCTAGGTCGCAGCAGTTGTAGCTGAAGGCTATGCTAACTATCGTCTCGGCAAATGAGAGCGTATTTGTCAGTGAACCGTTCCTTGCAAAGTCGGCTGTACAACTGGGGCGAGTGCCAGTACGTCTCTCTAGACCTGCCGTGTGGTGGCGCTCGGTCTGCTATCACTGACAGTGGCGACACGCGGGTCCGGCGTATACTAATGGACCGCGGCCGATTTAAAGGCTACCACCTAGCAAGTGTGGTGTCTGGCGGTGACACCACATTCGCCTGTTGTTTTTTGTCTCCCCATTCCATTTTTTAATTATGTCATTTATATATAAACTGAATACAATTGGAGAAAGACTGCAACCTCGTTTAACTCCTTGGTTATTTAAAATGTCATTCTTACCTATTTTGTTCCCTGTTTTTATTAGAAATTTAGCTTCGTTGTATAAACTTATTATGTCCCATATCAAGTGTCACGAAGTTTCATTTTCTTGTAATATTGTAATACTGATTTATATGCCATGTCGGACATGTTAAATCGTTTGATCCTTATGCACATTGCTTGAAAATGACATAGAAGTCGAAATCGGACGATCGCACAATTAATAAAGAATGTTACAGCCATGTTTTCCTTTAAAAAATGTATTTAGATGGCTCCACATGGATTAATGGAGTAAAAAATCCTTGTCATTTGCCAGTAATTTCTTATTTTTTGCACGACCGGTTCCGATGCGTAAAGTTTCATCTTCAGGTGTCAGCAAATAACAGTTATGGAAACACAAATGCGTGACACTCGGGCCAGTCAGTCATGGTGAGGTCACACCCACGTCAGACAAACGCATGGGACCAGCCCCCGCCTTCTCTCTCTCTCTCTCTCTCTCTCTCTCTCTCTTTATGTCTGTCGCTTCCGCCGCCGCGGTCAGCTGGCTTCTTGGTCGGTTGCCTAGTCACTTCCGTGTCGTACTTTCGTGGCGGACTCCGCGGTTGCTGACCCTACGCTCCCATACGTTTGTTTGACATAGGTGTGACATCCTAGACTGGTCCGACCGCCACCCATTTATGTTCCCACAGTTATTTGGTGGGACTTGAAGACGAAGCTTAACTGGTCGTGCAATAAATAAGAAATTACTGGCAACTGAAGCGACTTTTTCTGTTTCTATGTTCCTCAGTTGCGTATGTTCGCATGTTTAAATATGTTGGCTTCATAGGGATATGAACCGCCCTCCCCTTGTAATACGAGTACAGCTTGGTACAAGAGCGCCAGCTTGCGAGCTACCATGAACCATAGCATGGGTTTGCTAATATGTTTTGCACGCAGACTAACTGGCCTAAAAGGTGGACCTTACGAACCGCTCTGCCCTCATGGACTTCATCCATACTTCCAAGATTTGAGTCTGCCTCCATAGCTGAGTGATCAGCTGGAACAGTGTGTACTCAGTCTCGTGGTGCCAATCGAGGAGCTAGTTGACCGAGTAGTGGCGGCCCCAGGACATATGAAAGCGGCCGGGAGAGCAGCGTGCAGACCTCACGCCCCCCCATACAGCATCCCATTGGAGGGAGATGATACGCAAGTCGGTCAGTATCGACGGGCTTGCCAGGGCTTGTTGACAGAGATTACGTTACAGGATTTGAAAGCTAGTGTACGAATATCAGTTTCCTTCTTTCCCGCACGCCAGTTTAGTTCTTTCTTTCCCGTACGCCAGTTTAGTGTGTACTGGCAGCCCCGGAAATTGGTCACATGCGCCCTTCCCCCCGGCCACCCCTCCCTCCGCAGTATGCGGGTCGGAAGTCGGAGAGTGAAAAAGGGGCGTCGTCGAGATTAGCACAGATGTTCAACGCAGTGCGATGCACTTCTCAAAAAGTGTAGGGGAAACCTATATCGAAGAGTTGAAGATTTCCGAGCGCCAATACCAACAAAACATTTCTGGATAGAAGGACAAAACGAAAAGATTGCGTCCAGCGAGAATGAAACAGCGGCCTCGCGCTTATGATACTAGAACTCTAGGAAGAAATCCGCAATTCTTCTGATAATACAATGAAGGCTTTTTACGACCGGGTGTCTTAGCTGCTGGAGAGTCTTCCGAGTTGTACGGCTGTGGTCCATGAAACTATTCCGTTCCTAACGTTTCGTCTAGAGCTGCTTTGAACTTCTGCGTTAATCTCGACCACGCCCCTTTTTCACACTATTTACGTCACTCTCCGACGTCCTACCCGAATAGTGCGGAGGGAGTGGTGGCCGGGGGGGGGGGGGGGGGGGGGGGGGACACATGTGGACCAATTTCCGGGGCTGCCAGTATACACTAAATGTGCGGGAAAGAAGAGGAGGCCACTCAGAAGAAAGAGGAAAAACCACGAGGCCGGCCAACAGACAAAGGCACGGGTCCTCACGCCCGCCACCAGCCCACCAGCCATCAGTACAACCGGAGCAGACGCCGACACGCGCGGTACAAGCTGCGTCAAGACGTCCACAGCTGCGAGAAGTGCTGCCACCAGTCTACAGAAGAAGGCCACCACCACGCCATCAGGTGCCAAGTGGCCACACAGACGGAGAGGCCGCGGCAAACAGAAACAGGAGGTCTTGACGAGAGCTATCCGCTCCAACCGCTGCCGGCACGCACGGGCCGGCAGAGCCAGTGTAGGCCGTTTCCAGGACTGTCCTCTCCCAGGGAACTAGCGGCGTCGCCGCAGGACGCTCACAGAGACGTCAGCGCCACAGCTCGCCATTCGCGCCGCCCTTCCGAAGGGGCAGGCGGCACAAGCGACACGGTCTTCGATTCCGGTTATGCGGCAGTGCCAAGAATGAATAAGACGAACTCTGAAACGAAAATGCGGTGATGCCACTACTTCATCAAGTCTCTCAAAGAGTTTCGTTACATCGTCCACTTCACAAGCAACGTTCATCCACCGAAGTCAGCCAGCATGTCGCCCCTGCCAATATAGGAAGAACGGCGCCAATACGTGTCCCAGATGCTCAGAACGCTCGGATACGGAACCAGACGACCAGACAACCCTGGACAGTCCTAAAATCTCGTCATCGCAACACCCATCCTAACCCACCCAGGCCGGCTGCTGTGGTCGAGCGGTTCTAGGCTCTTCAGTCTGGAACCGCGCTGCTGCTACGGTCGCAGGTCCGAACCCTGCCTCGAGCATGGATGTGTGTGAAGTCCTTAGATTAGTTAGGTTTAAGTAGATCTAAGTCTAGGGGACTGATGACCTCAGATGTTAAGTCCCATTGTGCTAAGAGTCATTTGAACTATTTTTTTACCCATCCAGACAGCGGTACGATACCGTATCATCATTGTTCACCCATTAACTCATCATCTCGCTCGCCAAGCTTAGCACGATTCAAAAAACCCGCTAGCTCTCTCTACCAAAATAATAGGTTCATTTTTACAGATCACCGGAGGCCTATCCACCAAGTGAGTCCACAACAAGTCACCATACCGAGAGGATTTTGCAGGAATAGTACTCAAGTGATTTGTCTGCACTTCATCAGTTATAGGAATAGTCCTGTCAGTATTAGTGGAGCACCTCTGAGGATGTTCATCACAGCTCTGAACGACACGTCAGGATCCGAGAAGTTCCTTGAACCATGGCCATACAACCCGCAGCTCGGTCAGAAAGCTCGTAAGTTTTGGTTCCTAATAGCGCTCAGAAAGCTTCAAGACTTCGATGGTTACGTCTTTGAGTGTTTTCGAGAAATTTATTGCCTTAGATATCAAAACTTGTAACTATAAAGAAACTGTAAGTCCAGACGGTAAGCGCTCTTTTGCAGGAGAGACAAGTGACAAAAAGTGTCTGATTATTGTTATTTCAGGTTTTACAATGTATTTACATTTTCCGGTAACCCAGGATTATATGTCAAGCCGGCCAGCGTGGCCGAGCGGTTCTAGGCGCTTCAGTCTGAAACCGCGCGACCGCTATGGTCGCACGTTCGAATCCTGCCTCGGGCATGGATGTGTGTGATGCCCTTATGTTAGTTAGGTTAAAGTAGTTCTAAGTTCTAGGGGAATGATGACCTCAGATGTTAAGTCCCATAGTGCTCAGAGCAATTTATACGTCAAACTTATTTTCAATTCTTAATTTGTGCCCACCTGTCCATAAATTTTCCTCGACTTTTCTTCTAATTAATGTCTGAATTCGTAAAACCCATGCGACCGACGGTCTCCCTCTTTTCTTCCTTCCTGGTGGTTCCCGCTCTCGATCCGTCGTGGCAATCTCCTCTGTCATCCATTTCGCATGTCCATACCGTATGACTTGTATTTCTTCCACAAAATCGATAACAGAACTTGCAACATACATTTTTTCTCGATTACTTTCTTTCTTAGCGTTTCCCTCTTGGATATCTCTGAAGACCGCCTGCAAAAGTTCATCTCAGTTGCCATCAATCCTTGCATCGATTGGGATTTCATTGTCAATACTTCTAATATTTGTTTTGAACAGTTTTTTATTTCGTTTCACTTCTAATCTGTTGATATCATAAAATACTAATTAATCTTCCAATATAACTTTTCAGCATTTATGCTTGTATTAATTTCCATATCTTGCTTACCGTCTTGTGTGATCCTTACTCCTAGATTCTTGTACTCTTCAGGAAGTGTGTTCCTTCCCCAGTGTCATATCTCGATTTGTTCTTTCTGTTACCAAGTATTTTTTATTTATGGCGACCCGAAGCCCCTATTTTTTATTATGGATTGATTTTTTTATGTTAACCAAGAAGTCATGTTACCAGGAACGATAAGAGAATAGCGTTCCTTTAACTTAAGGGTAATCGAAGACGCAGCACTACTTCAGGGTGTCCGTTGTCGCAGAAGGAAATCAACCATGACCTAGTTTACGAAATTATCCTAGCATTCGCTTTTAGTGGTATAGGACAACCACGGAAAATCTTAATGAAGAAGACCGCTCGGGAATAAAAAAAATGTTTTAAAGTTCCTCTTACTGCCAAGCAGCCATCCTTGACACAGCTACTTGAAAACTATTCTTCCGGTGTCAGTGAGTGCGAGTACTGTTTACTGTACACTTTACTGTTCAAGCCTGTTTCAGTCATACGAATGCTGAATCATAGCTGGAATCTAAATCTGTTGCAGGACTTAAATTAAATGTGACGAGACAGCCAGGAATTTCCGTGGTATATCCGACATCCCAGATTTAGCCACGTTTGACGTCATCTGAAACTCGCGCGTCGAGTCGGCGAAACGGCGTGCGAAACGTTTTTGGGTAGATGTGAAAATTTCCAGAGATTTGAATAAAAACAATCGGGATGCTAGGGTAATACAATGTTCGTATCTCTCTCGCATTTTTTTTCTCTTTCGGATCTTTATTTTAGTTTTTCTCTGAGGCTTAAACCATTAAAGGGATACCAACATCACCTTTTTTTTTGGTTGCCTCCCTGACTGATGTTCTTCTTTCTGCCTGTTTTGGGCCAAATCACATCAGTCGTGTCTTCACTTGAGCGTAAACATTGTCCCAGTATTCTCACATTCGTTTTCTATAAGCCTCCTTTCTTTCTTTGGTCCGTATCTTCCCAGTATTCAACATTGACTTCTCTTGGAAACTCCAGTATGTTACAAGTTCCTTCTCAAAAAGGCGCATTTCTAAATGTGATCCCCACTATTTGAAGATCCCATACAACCTCAGTGAACTCGCATACTTCTAAGTATTACACATTCTGTTAACGAGATCTTCCTTCCCCCGGACCGAACTTCATGAAACCCATGAGTGACGGTGAAATTCGCAAAAATTTCAACAGTTCCAGTGTTATTTACTCTGTCGCCTGATGGCGATCTATTACGCCGAAAACCATTTTGTTACCTAATGAATCATTTTTATTGTCAATGGAGTATTTATTTACTGGCCCGTTCTTCAACATACAATAGCGAGGTGTATAAATGATTGTTACAAGCCTTGTACAAAGTTTTGTAATACAGAAAAAATTACTGATTATGGCTATTCACATTTGATAAATTAAGCATTTCTAAAGCTCTAGTCCAAACACAAATAAAAACTAAAAACTAATTATACGATAAAGTAAATGTTAAAAATAATAGGAGAAATACACTATTTATATACTATTCAGACCTAGATATTACAAGGCCTTGAAATCATTACGTCGAGCAATGACTAGTAATTGGTACAGAAGGGGTCTAATAGCAACATGGGAAGACGATTGAGCTGAAACTGTTTTCTTAAAAGGTGCAACGAATATTAACCATCCCATTGTTAACAGACGAAGTCTTGTTTTACCCAGCTGACAGTGCACACTGATGTGCAATATCTAGGCAAATTCTACTAAATACGCAGTGCGCAAATTGTTTAACGGAGGTGCTGACTTAGCTACGAACTTAACTGGAATACGATTTTGTGGTGACCGTAAATTTTAAAACAGACCGAACAAACAATTGCCCGAAGCTTAGAGCGGCGTATTTGCATTATGGCTACACGTGCAGCGCCTACCCAAGAAACTGTCGCTGCGCTTGTAAATGGCGAACAATTCACCCATATGGGATCCAACAGAAAAGCTTAAGGCACGCAGCAATCCAGACGCTTCAAATGTAACTCTTAATGCGTGGACATTATATTCTAAGGAAACTGTTTAATGTGGCTCGAAAAGGCTCTTAAAAGGAATAATTATTTATTGCTTCGTAACCAGTTACTAAACTTGAATATTTACCAATAACGACGCGTTGCGGAGGATGTATTCCATCATATGACCACAATTTAGATTCTTAGCTGAGCAACGTTGCACTCGGGAAAGCAACAAGTCGAAAACTCTGCAGTTCCTCTACATCTGAACTCCACATTTGACTTGATAGCTTAGCATTTGAATTGTGCGTCCACTTACAGTTCAGAAACTGCATCAAAGAGCCGTAGGAATCGGATGCGAACACATATAAATACCTTCTGAACAGAATTATTTAAAGAAAGCCCTTGTACAGAATCCAAAACAGTAAGATAATTTCGCTGCAATCGCTGAGCACGTAAGTTTAGTGAGATGATGGCATTAGCGTATTGATAGCTAAAACCGAGAATTATTTATAGTTAAAGATCAGTTACCCGACATTAAAACTAAAAGTTGAAAAGTTGTCTTTATTCGTATTGTTACATCTGACTTTTCGCAGCCCTGAATTGTATTCTTTGTACCGAATATTTCAAGTAAACAATTAACAGAATGCAACTGCCATTAGTGACTCTGTTGTTAACAGCAGACTTTGAACAAAGCCGCTAGATGGTACGTAGGTCAAATTTCCACAGAAGTCCAGCCTAGTGATGCGGAGAAATATGCGAGGCGGAAGTGCTACAGCTGTCCACCGGCTGGGAGGCACATTCGCTCCCGGCTTCTACAGAAATTCACCGCAGCGAAAAGGTTAATGCAACAGTACATTAAAGTAGCATTTTATTTTTATAAGAGGCAGTTGTCTTGTACCAAGTCCTGTATTAAATTGTTTAGTGCGAAAACAACGATTCGCTTGATTATTACACTTAATAACGATAGTGAATAACATTACTTTGCCCCATTTACGACCTCATGGACACGGCAGAAGGGAAACATAGGAAATGGCAGCAAAGGAAAGAAAGAAGGAAAATGATGTAAACTGAAATTAAACGAAATTCTGTGATGAATTATTCTCGTATAATGAAGTTTTGTCAGTAGGGTACGACGATACATTATAAATTCCTTTTTTTGTAATGCGATAACAAATGTTACGGGTTTGTTCATACACTGTCCGTCTCCAGATTGTGCAATAGAAAAGGAAATAAAACTACATATGGGTACAACAAATCTGTAAATATTTTATAATTTATATTTGTAATTAATTTAGAGTAAAACCCGATTCGGTTCGTACCTGTACGGCATAGATGGCATTTCGCGAACAAACCGCTGCTATACTAAATATAAGAACAACACTAGTGAACCAAATAACAAACACAAAATTGTATAAAAAGTTACAATGAATCATCTTTTTAAAATACGGTGATCTTAGATTTGGTATGAGAATACTTAATTCACTAAATGCTACCTAAGATGTATAGGTATGAACTGCGTGTATTTTCGTTGTTAATTACAAAGAGAATAGAAAAAACATTTTTCAGATTTTATGTTTGTAATGTAGATTATTTTTCTTTTCCTATTGTAGAATCTGAAGATGGCAGTGATTGGCCGAAACGATAATGATTCTTATATTATAAATGTTTGTCTAAAGCACAAAGTATGGAATTTATTAGCTCAAGTGGAAAAACACAGCGCTACATGCTCCAGAAAATCCGAACAAGTACGGCTCGGAATTATGTCGCTCATAGACTGTTGATGTGGAGTCTTTTGTGCTCTCACAATTTGGATTCACTTGCATGTCATGCTCTTGACTGATTTTTATTTTGCTTTTTTCAGTTTTTATCGCATTCTAATAACCTGAGAGCGGTCACGATCTCGAACTGGATATCGATGTGTATAAATACAAGGAGAACATCTATGTTTCGAAACCCGGTATTCTTTCATTTTTCTTGTGTTGCACCGTCGAAGAAATCAGTCAGCAGTATACTGAGAAACTGGATAGCGCTGTTGAGGCAGAATGTAAGATCGAATTTGAATATTTACACACTGTTCGGAAGCGGTTAGTCGGAATCAGTGTATTTGAGACTGTCTACGGGAGAAACAAAGCGACTGCCAGTCCTTTCCCTCATCTTTCTCCAATCAAGCAAGTGATCTGTGTCTGATGACCTTATTGCACGTGGTGTCACAGTGGTCTCGTATGGTCGGTCGTTTAAACACCTGTCTAGACGACCAGATTTAATTTTTGCTGCAGTTTCCCGAGATCACTTGAGGTAAAGGCTGATGTAAAACCTTTGAAGAAAGACACCACCTATTTCTTTCGCCTGTTCGAGATTTCTCTCCGTCTCGAGTGGCCTAGTCGTCGATGGGACGTTGAACATTAAACTTGCCTTTCTTAATTTTAAAGATACTATAAACCATAACCAATCTCTCTTACCGTGTTGAATTACGTAAGGCTCTTAGGTTTCCATCCGAGTGTATTGGATCAGACGTTGTCCTGATCATCATCTGTTGTATCCGTTCGACGAAGTTGATATTAGTTCTGATTTTAACGTAAATAATCAATGCTTGTGTCACAAATGTTGTAGTTCACTGGATATGATCCGCTAAGAGGGTTCGGGATGGTCGAGCAGAAGGGCGGTGGTGTGGACCTGTGTCACGCCCAAACTGTCACTGGAGACAGCATTAAATTATCATGTGTTTATTGCTGACAGTTTTACAGTAATTCAGTCTCCTCCTCAGCGCGACCTGGTAGCAGCCGTGCTGCGTCCGCGTCAAAGGAACGCGCATACCCCGTCGCGGAACCTGATGTCGTAGCCCCCGGTGTTGACCACAGTCAGTTTCGCAGCCTCGTGCAGGGTGGAGCGGCAGTCGGCGTGTTCCCACAGCTTAGCGTGACAGTGGACGTCCGCTGACGCCTCGGCGCTCTCGTTGAGCGTGTTTGCGCTTAGGTTTGGTGCTGGAAATCGGCATACCCCTGATGATAGTTGTCGCGATGGTGAGAAGGCGAAAGTCCTAACAGCGACGCAGAGGACAGCCTGAGGGGCGGTCCCAGCTTACAGCCGGTAAGGCAATACACGCACTGCCAACGAACGATGGCACAAGGTGCCCTTCTCCCAAGTTGAACAGCATGCAGTCTGACAGATTAGTTCTTCATCCACAGAAGATTTGCGCAGCCCTCATCTTCAGTCAGTTATCTCTGTGACCAGCAGGAGTATAAATTCGCAGTTTGAAGTCCCCCTCATAGACGAGAATGGCTGCAGACCCGTAGAAGTAGACTCGAGACTGGCAGCAGTTGACGAAACTTTGTTGTGTGTCAAGAAGTCATCCTGCAACTAACAGGGTTGGCCTTCTGTCAGCATCGTTGATGCTGGTGGAATGACCAGATTCTGAGTACTGAGTGGAAAGAAGGGGAGGGTTATATAGTCGTCGATAACATGATTCCCCTGCGCGGGTGACCAAATGTGCTCCAGGTTTTCGAGGCAGATAGCGTTCTCTGCTGGACTAAATTTTAGAGGCGCGGAGCGTTCTTTTGTGAAAGGTTTGCAGCCTGAAAGGCATTCTTGCATATCTTTAGGTGTATGTACTCCACACTGCCCCATTAACCTATTCTGCATTGATATCATGGTGCTGAATCAGACCTCTCTCGCACAGTTCGTGACAATGTGCTTCTTGCTTGTTTGTGTTCCATCAGCTTCGAGTGTTCACACTAGTTACGCAACCATTATGCACTGGACAGGGCTCTACGCCTACATGTTGTTCCAGACAGCTCAAAATTTCATTTTTCGCTGTAATATTATTTTGCTGTGCAACAGTATTAGTCCAAAAAGAACGAAGCAGTAACTTCGCAGATAAGTAGTCTCTTCATTTTTTCGTCTTTATTTATAGTCCATTACCTACATTAGAAATATGCACCACAGTTTATTACGTAAGATTCCTTAAACAGATATTATAAGATGTATATACATTTTTCTTGGTAAAACTGCCACTGGTGCCCCTGGATGACTCGGCACTCAGTTTGCAACCATTCAGAGCCACCGGAATCCTGACGAAAATTCTAATACAGGGATCGAAACGTCAAGCTTCTCAGAAGTTTCAAAAAGAATCTGACGGTGCCTAGCGTCTCCGAAGACTGTCGATGACAACAGCAACAGAAGACCGCAGCTTTTTATTTTTATTACTTCTTAAAGTACCCGTCAGTTTGTTATAATCTCGTTACCTGACAGCGGATGACGTTTTAGGCAACGCACGTTGGTATGTACTTAAACCTATGGCACTTAACTGACTGTTACAATTTACTCGTTAAAACTACCCAACACTTTGTGTAGCTAGAGACGATATAGTGGTATTCAACCCGAACGTTGATTTCACGCAGCTTTCAACATTACTCTGCCGTGTGCAAGTCTCTTCATATCTGTATGGCCACTGCGACCCACATCTGCGAGGGTTGTTCGGAAAGTAAGGAACGATCGGTCGCGAAATGGAAATCACAGTGAAAGTCAAAACCGTTTTCTTTGCACATTTAGCTACACTTTCCAGGTACTTCTTTACATAGTCGCCGCTCCAACTTAGACATTTGTCGGAGCGTTATACCAAATTTCCAACACCATCGTCATCGAAGGCAGCCTCCTGTGCTTTCCGATAAATCTCTACACTGGTCTATAGCGCGTTGCCTGCGCCCAAGTGTTGTCTTAGTATCCAGCATTTCATATGGACAGAGATGATACTCACTATGAGCCATTTGGGGCTGTGTTGTGGGTGACCGAACACATTCCATTGAAAAGGCTGCAGGAGAGTCTTCACTGCCTCTGCAGAGTGCGGCTGAGAATTACCATGATGAAGGAAGTGCGTGGCAGTTGTGTTACGTGGGCTGTATTCATTGAGGCGAAGCCTCTCAATGGGCCATCCTACTTGGTGAGAGACATTGTTGTTCTAGGCACCATTACTCACTCACAGTGCGCTCACAACTGAAAAGAGCATGTTGATGCGATCGACGGGAATACTAGAGACACTACTCAACACATCTGTGAAAAGCCTCGTCAGATTTTCACAGTGGTTTCCATTTCGCGACCGATCGTTCCTCACTTTGCGAAAAACCCTCGTATTTGCACCTGCTTACTGTACTCGAGTCTTGGTATCCCTCCACAAATTTTAGACCTTCCTTCATTAGCAAACTGACAAACTGAATCATCGTGCACGATTCACATCTCTACCAGGCTACACTCCAGAGATATTTCTTAAGAAAAGTCTTCCTAACATTTGAACTTATATGCCATTTTAACAAATTTGCTCCTTTTTATTATGGATCTTTTCTACTCTGACCAACAGCAGTCGTTTAGTGATCCAAAAACGAGACTTATACACTACTTTTAATGTCTCATTTCCTGGTTGAACTCCCTTAGCATCCTCTGATTTGACTGGAATGCATTTAATTACCTTCGTTTTAACTTTGTTCATATTCATCACGTAACTTCTTTCCAAGACAATATCCATTCTGTTTAACTGAACTGGGAGAATAGCACTGAAACCGCTGAACTATAAGGCTGTTAGTTCTTCAATCTTCACTGTAATTTCTTTTTAAAATTATTCCGTGATTTCCTTTATTGTTTGCTCAGTTTAGATGTTGAATAAAAGAGGGAATTGGTAAGATAACAAATAAGGATGTTCTCCGCAGAATCGGCAAGGAGAGGGACGTGTGGAAAACATTAATAAAAAACAAGATCCGAATGGCAGGACGTTTTAACAGTTTGTGTATCAGCGGTTTCTGCCTAAAACCACCAGTTTATTTTTATTTATTTATTTATTTTTTTGAAGTAACAGTGACTTTTGCATGAAACTTCTGATGTTATTGCAAGAAAGACATCTTCTGGAACACTGGGGCACATCCACGAATCTGCATTTTAGCATTCACTTAACAGCGTGCACAGCAAGAGTTCCGCGGAGATTGTGCTACAAGTACGTGAGTGTAGCAGATTGGAACTTTTTTTTTTACACAGTGATCATACTGAGGAGATCATCGACAGTGCAAGTAAGTATATCTACAGTTATTGTAAAGTATATTTGAGTTTTTAACTATTGCTGTTATGAATGGTTTTAAAATGGAATCACTCAGGCAGTATGTACTTTTGATATAAATTTGTTACATTATTAGACAAATTTTTGCTAGTTATGTAGGACTATAATTTTTTGCAGGCATTAAGAGTTCATGGAAATTTCTATTTTTGGGACTGTGTCTCGGAAAAATACGACATTGCTTTCAAATATATCTCATAAAATAGTGGGTGGTTCAAATGGCTCTGAGCACTATGAGACTTAACTGCTGTGGTCATCAGTCCCCTAGAACTTAGAACTACTTAAACCTAACTAACCTAAGGACATCACACACATCCACGCCCGAGGCAGGATTCGAACCTGCGACCGTAGCAGTCGCGCGGTTCCAGACTGTAGCGCCTAGAACCGCTCGGCCACTCCGGCCGGCATAGTGGGTGGTAGAAAACTGTATGTCCCATTGGTTCCAAAATGAAACCACAACATTGAAACAATTTATTGTTTACTTTTTGCCAGTGTTTTCTTGTTTTCGTTGCTTACTATGATGATAAAGGTCAATTATGTGAACAAATTCTAAAATAATTTTTTATATTGTTGGGACTGGGAGGGTAAACACGTCAGGCTGTAACTTTCATGATAGTTGAGGAAGCTGTAGGGCACCGAGCGAGGTGGCGCAGTGGTTAGCACACTGGACTCACATTCGGGAGGACGACGGTTCAATCCCGTCTCCGGCCATCCTGATTTAGGTTTTCCGTGATTTCCCCAAATCGCTTCAGGCAAATGCCGGGATGGTTCCTTTGAAAGGGCACGACCGATTTCCTTCCCCATCCTTCGCTCACCCGAGCTTGCGCTCCGTCTCTAATGACCTTGTTGTCGACGGGACGTTAAACACTAATCTCCTCCTCCTCCTCCTCCGGAGCTGTAGGGGGTAAAAAAATGTAGAGAGTTTGGTGGCGGGCCGACTCAGCAAGTCAGAAGACTAATGAAAAAGGAAGAACCGCCAGGTATGGGTTACAACCCTTTGACATCCCCTTCTCAGTAACTTCCTCCCTCTCATATCTACTGACTCCATGTAATTTATCCCTGTTACCTTAACAATTCGGAAGAGCTTATTCCAATCAAAACTGTGTATAGCTTTCTCTAAATTACAAATGCTACGGTCAGTACTGCTTCGTGTATTCTTACATTACTGCTGAACCATAACACAACGTAGGTGCTCGTAAAGAAATTGACGTCTGGAACGCGACTCCCAGTTTACTACTTCATTCATCACAGTGGAATTTACTGCCGTGTTCTGTAATGTTAATGACGCGGTTCACTATGAAACAGCCCTATGCTGTCACTTACTATCAGCCTCGCTTAAGAAATCACATGCTCAGCACTTACACTCGATTACAGCCCTTTACTCTGCAGTCTTATCTCGACCACCTTGTACCATACGAGCGACACACAGAAAACAACGCACGCTGGCCTTCTAGCAACAGGCGTACGCGCGGTGGCGCCGATGAATGTGCTCCCATTGTCCCGGTCTGCGACCCTCGGCAGTGTTATCAGTAAGTGACTCAGGCGGGCTTTAAGCGATCCACTGGTGACTCGGCGCCATCACACCGAAACGTCTTTTCACAGACTGAGGAACGGCGGAAGTATGGGACAGTCAGAGACACATATGGCTGGTGGGAAAAACGTTACAATACGACATAAAGCCCTTCTTGAACCGTCGTATAACAGCACCAGATTTTATGGTTTTTGAGCTGTGTGTGATCGACTGAAATACTATTCATCCCGGAGATAATACCACTGATCATATGACCGCAAAACGCTTTCCAAGCAACTCTTGCAAAGCGTCCTCGTATGGAAAAGGTATATATTTTATGGTTCTGTACCTCAGTCGTTAAAAACGGAACCCTTATACAGGGAGACAGTTATTGAACTATATGAAATAAAATCGTCACAATTTCTAAACAATTTGCGTTAGGACGTTCAGACTGTACGGTTGGCCGCGGAGCGTAGTGGGAATTAGTATGCGCTGTAGGGTTTGATTTAGCGACGAAGCCCACTTTCATTTGGATGGATTCGTCAGTAAGCAAAATTAGCGCACTTAGGGGACTGAGAATCCCCATTTCGCGATCGAGAAGTCTCTTCACCCTCAACGGGTGCCTGTGTGGTGTGCAGTGTCCAGTCAGGGAATAATCGATGCGATATTCCTTCATGGCACGGTGACTACCGAACGGCACGTGAATATTTTGGAAGATGATTTCATCTCCATTATCCAAAACGACCCTGATTTCGACAAGATGTGGTTCATGCAGAGCTGGACCCCATCGAAGCAGGAGAATCTTTGATGTCCTGGAGGAGTGCTTTTGGGGACTACGTTCTGGTTCTGGGATACCTACAAGCCACAGACATGGGTCTCGATTGGCCGCCATATTTTCCTGATCTGAACAGAGGCGACTCCTTTTTGTGGAGTTATATTAAAGACAAGGTGCACAAAAATGACTCCAAAACCATCACTCAGCTTAAAACAGCCATTAAGGAGGTCATCGACAACATCGATGTTCCGAAACTTCAGCTGGTCATGCAGAATTCCGCTATTCGTCTGCGCCACATCATCGCCAAGGATGGCAGGCGTATCGAACACGTCATAACCTAAATCCGAATACCTGCAGTGACGTTTATATGTTGAATAAAGTGTGTTCATTAGTTTGTAACTAATTTTCGTTTTTTCTCGTGTATTTCAATAATTGTCACCCTGTGGGATCACTTCCTTGTCTCCCTGCCTGTCTGCCCGCCTGTTAAGACCCTTTTTTCTCAAGAGCGGATAAAGGTATCAGGTTGAAGTTTTTCAAATTCTGAGGTCTACGTTCCCTTGGTGCTGCGAATAATTTAAGCTCAAAAATCATTGCAGTCGAAAGATATGGCCACGCACGTCATATACAGGGTGTTACAAAAAGGTACGGCCGAACTTTCAGGAAACATTCCTCACACACAAAGAAAGAAAATATGTTATGTGGACATGTGTACGGAAACGCTTACTTTCCATCTTAGAGCTCATTTTATTCTCTTCAAATCACATTAATCATGGAATCGAAACACACAGCAACAGAACGTACCAGCGTGACTTCAAACACTTTGTTACAGGAAATGTTCAAAATGTCCTCCGTTAGCGAGGATACATGCATCCACCCTCCGTCACATGGAATCCCTGATGCGCTGATGCAGCCCTGGAGAATGGCGTATTGTATCACAGCCGTCCACAATTCGAGCACGAAGAGTCTCTACATTTGGTACCGGGGTTGCGTAGACAAGAGCTTTCAAATGCCCCCATAAATGAAAGTCAAGAGGGTTGAGCTCAGGAGAGCGTGGAGGCCATGGAATTGGTCCGCCTCTACCCATCCATCGGTCACCGAATCTGTTGTTGAGAAGCGTACGAACACTTCGACTGAAATGTGCAGGAGCTCCATCGTGCATGAACCACATGTTGTGTCGTACTTGTAAAGGCACATGTTCTAGCAGCACAGGTAGAGTATCCCGTAGAGGAAATCATGATAACGTTCTCCATTGAGCGTAGGTGGGAGAACATGGGGCCCAATCAAGACATCACCAACAATGCCTGCCCAAACGTTCACAGAAAATCTCTGTTGATGACGTGATTGCACAATTGCGTGCGGATTCTCGTCAGCCCACACATGTTGATTGTGAAAATTTACAATTTGATCACGTTGGAATGAAGCCTCATCCGTAAAGAGAACATTTGCACTGAAATGAGGATTGACACATTGTTGGATGAACCATTCGCAGAAGTGTACCCGTGGAGGCAATCAGCCTGATAGTGCCTGCACACGCTATACATGGTACGGTAACAACTGGTTCTCCCGTAGCACTCTCCATACAGTGACGTGGTCAACGTTACCTTGTACAGCAGCAACTTCTCTGACGCTGACATTAGGGTTATCGTCAACTGCACGAAGAATTGCCTCTTCCATTGCAGGTGCGCTCGTCGTTCTAGGTCTTCTCCAGTCGCGAGTCGTAGGCTGGAATGTTCCGTGCTCCCTAAGACGCCGATCAATTGCTTCGAACGTCTTCCTGTCGGCACACCTTCGTTCTGGAAATCTGTCTCGATACAAACGTACGGCTGTTGCCCCGTGCTAATCCATACATCAAATGGGCATCTGCCAACTCCGCATTTCTAAACATTGCACTGACTGCAAAACCACGTGATGAACACTAACCTGTTGATGCTACGTACTGATGTGCTTGATGCTAATACTGTAGAGCAATGAGTCGTATGTCAACACAAGCACCGAAGTCAACATTACCTTCCTTCAATTGGGCCAACTGGCGGTGAATCGAGGAAGTACAGTACGTACTGACGAAACTAAAGTGAGCTCTAACATGGAAATTAAGCATTTCCGGACACATGTCCACATAACATCTTTTCTTTATTTGTGTGTGAGGAATGTTTCCTGAAAGTTTGACCGTACCTTTTTGTAACACCCTGTATATTTGATACTCACTCACCAAAACCTACATCTACATACAAACTCCGCGAGCCACCGTATGATGCGTGGCGTTTCCTTTTCTGTTTGACTTGCAAAGAGAACGAGGCAAAAACGACTCTCTATAAACCTCCGTATGAGCCCAAATCTCTCTAATCTTGACGGTCCTCACGCGGAAAGTACTGTGGCGGCAGTTACGCAGTCAGCCTCAAACGCCGGTTCTGTAAATTTTCTCAATAGTGCTCCTCGAAAAGAACGTCGCATTCCGTCCTTCGATTCCCATCTGAGTATCTCCGTAATACTTGCGTGTCGTTCGAACCTACCGGTTAACAAGTGTACCAGTCCCCCTCTGGGTTGTTTCGATGTCTTCCCTTAATCCGACCTGGTGCGGTTCCCAAACAGTCGAACAATATTCAACAGTGGGTCGCACTAGTGTCCTATATGCGTTCTCTTTTACAAATGAACCACACTTTCCTAAAATTCTCCCAAGTCTTGGAAGTACACACTCCACAAAAAATTCACAAAATCCAGGTGTGATGGCTCCTGTTATGGATGCGCTGATGTATCTGATTCTCTGTACATGGAGTGCATAGGGACCTGAAGATGGTATTAATGAGCTACCGAATCTGGTAGTGAAAATAAAATAACTTCGGAAAACATGCAGCTGTTTCCGGATTTTCCTTTGGTAAAAATTTATTTTCATTTTCACTACGCGTTTCGGAGGATTAAATGTCCATTACCAGGTGGATTTATGCCAATTAATATGACGTGCGTGTATTGTGTATGACTGTCGGGCAACTTGCGGCACTGTCTCGAGTGCTCACATATTCCTTTCCCTGCGATGCTAACACAACAGGAAGAAAAACGTGTAACCACTAGGGACAGCCTCACGGGTCACTCAGAGGTCGTACTCAGTACATGCACGACATATTAACTGACATAAATCCACTTGATGAAGGTTTAACCCTCTGAATCGTCTAGCGGACATGAACATATTTTGTGACTGGATGCAGTGACTTACAGTTTCAATTGATACCGACAGAAGTTAGGGTAAAAAGTGGTCTAAAATATTATAAACATTTAAAGTCAGATGAAGTAAGTTACATAGCGGATGTTTACGCCCGAACTTACAGCACACGCCAGCCGGTGTGGCCGAGCGGTTCTAGACGCTTCAGTCTGGAACCGCGCGACCGCTACGGTCGCAGGTTCGAATCCTGCCTCGGGGAAGGATGTGTGTGATGTCCTTAGGTTAGTTAGGTTTAACTAGTTCTAAGTTCTAGGGGACTGATGACATCAGATGTTAAGTCCCATAGTGCTCAGAGCCATTTGAACCATTTTACATCACACTCTCCTCACCCGTAGAAAACATTCAACAGGCTTGACTCAAGAAGCGCTGAATTTCAGTGTTAGATAATGTTTACATATCTTCTTTGTAATCATTAGTTAATATGCAGGAAAAGAACGTACTAGCAAAAAACATAAAACTCCGTTACACAGGAAATGTTCAAAAAGCTGTCATGGCTACGTCTAATTAAGCTGTAATTCTTAGGTTCGCCACCAGTGTTTTGTGTTCCATTTCACGAAAGGTAAAGGTGACGTTCGATTCACGTCACCGCCTTAGTTACTCATAGAGTTAATTTAGTGATCGTTATGATCATGACGATCACATAAGCGTTTACTAAGTTCATCATAGACTTGGTTTCCAAGAGCCGGAAGTGTTCACAAATGCGGAGCTGGCAGATGCCCATTTGAGGTACGAATTAGCCGTGCTGCTTAACGTGTGTATCGGAAGAGATTTCCAGAATGAAGGTGCATGTTCTGTAGAAGGCTGAAAAACAACCGAAAATACGCAGTACTCAAGTAAAACATCAGCCCCTCCGTGATGCAGTACGTTGGCAGGTTGCTGCACATATCAATGCAAAATTCCATGTTATACTTGGCAACCGATATGTAGTCTTTTACTGTTCCTGTATGTTTCCCATTATTAATGTACAACGAAGACTAGCAGAAAGTGATTTACGACATGGAAGTAATACATTTCCGGACTTATTTCCATGTAACACATTGGCGGTATCTATACGGAGGAACGTTTCCAGATAGTTTTGTTCTAAATTTTTATTACACCCTTTGTGCATAGATTAGTGCGTTATGGAGATGGCATTTTTCTTGTCAACCGCCGTATTACAAACGAGATCTTGGTTTTTGGGCAAGTGGCAGTTAATGACGTTCCAGGACGGGCAGTACAGGTCGTGGCTTCCGATTACCAGCGATACAAACGGCAGTGGTTTTTCCAGGCGCGACGCGATCCGGCGATCCGATGGCGCTCGCAGTGACAATGGAGGGTGACCAGGCGGTAGACGGCGCCGCCTTGGACCCGGGTATCGGGTTCGCTACCACTCGCAGTCGATATCGCCTTACTGCCGCTCCCCTGGCACCGGATGCAGTTTCCGTCGCTGTTCCAATTAGAAACTATATGGTTGTAAAGTGGTAGCCCACCAGTACGAAAACATACATGACTGGCGCCCGACCTGGGTACACACAGTACAACCCGACATGAACACTGTTGCTCGATACGTACAACAATCTACGTCTACATCTACATCAACATGATTACTCTGCAATTCACATTTAAGTGCTTGGCACTTTGAAAAATTACAGAACAAAGATGAGCTTAATTTGTAAGTTACACAGAAGGACATAAAATAAATTTTAACTGAGTACTAGCTGACGAACCCGGAATCGTTAGGATATTCATTTTGTCAATTTTCTATTAGAAAAGAAAACAAAAAGTGATCTGTGTTTGTAGGGTAATATCGAAAAAATTTCGTTTCCACGTATTCGTGAAAACGCTTTTAAGATTATGTAACAGTTTCAGTGCGATGGGCGCAGTTGCTTCGCGTATCTGCAACGCTATTTTGTAGACGTCTCTTCGTAGCTTTATAGAAGCCTGCAGCAGTTTTCGCTTCACAGTTGAAAGCTGTCAATAGCGCTGCCAGGTGTCAGGTATTTCCTTCAGGTGCCGGCCGCGGTGGTCTAGCGGTTCTGGCGCTGCAGTCCGGAACCGCGGGACTGCTACGGTCGCAGGTTCGAGTCCTGCCTCGGGCATGGGTGTGTGTGATGTCTTTAGGTTAGTTAGGTTTAAGTAGTTCTAAGTTCTAGGGGACTTATGACCTAAGATGTTGAGTCCCATAGTGCTCAGAGCCATTTGAACCATTTCCTTCAGGTAACTCGACTGTACCATTCTCTTAGTAGTAAAGAATAAATTGTGTTAAAAGTTCACGAACAGTGCGGTATTTTTTCCACGCATCCCAATGTTTATGACGTCGTATCCCCTCAGCTATGTGTGGTTTCATGATATAACTCTGTAGGTGTATTTAGAGGCATATTTGGATAATATCTGCGAAATTTATTGCGAAAAGTTAGTAGAACAGAAGTAATAACTTTAAACGTCATGCATGAAGCGGCAGTTTTTCATGTATTTCATTGTTTATAACGTAATATCTCCTGAACTGTGATAGGGAGTATTCTTACCCCCCACAGCCATTTTTGCCTGACAGTATGGAATTTGTGTATGAAGTTTGGTTAAAATTGGTCCAGTAGTTTAGGAGGAGGTGTGGAACATACACATCTACATACACTCATACGTATATCCATTTTTATAATATGTCTGGATTACAAAATTCGCATTAAAGAGATAATGGAGGCCATAGATTTATCTTATCAAACCACCGAGCCAACTTTCCTGAGCATCCATTCCATGTCCTCAATTTTAATGAAATGTATGTTGTAGGTACTTATACTGAAATACACTTAAGAGCCAAAGAAACTGGTACACTTGCCTAATATCGTGTTGGGCCCCCGCGAACACGCAGAAGTGCGGCAACACGACGTGGCATGGACTCGACTAATGTCTGAAGTGGTGCTGGAGGGAACTGACACCATGAATCCTGCAGGGCTCTCCATAAATCCCTAAGAGTACGAGGGGGTGGAGATTTCTTTTGAACAACACATTGCAAGGCATCCCAGATAAGCTCAGTAATGTTCATGTCTGGGGAACTTGGTGGCCAGGGAAGTGTTTAAACTCAGGAGACTGTTGCTGGAGCCACTCTGTAGCAATTCTGGAAGTATGGGGTGTCGCATTGTCCTGTTGGAGTTCCACAAGTCCGTCGGAATGCACAATGGATATGAATAGATGCATGTGATCTGACAGGATGCTTACGTACGTGTCACCTGTCAGAGTCGTATCTAGAAGTATCAGGGGTCCCATATCACTCCAACTGCCCACACCCCACACCATTACAGAGCCTCTACCAGCTTGAGCAGTCACAAACTGACGTAGATTCGTGAGGTTGTCTCCTTCCCCTTACACGTCCGCCCGCTCGATACAATTTGAAACTAGACTCGTCCGACCAGGTATCATGTTTCCAGTCATCAACAGTGCTATGACATTGCTGACGGAACAGGCGAGGCGTAAAGCGTTGTGTCGTGCAGTCATCAAGGGTACACGAGTGGACCTTCGGCTCCGAAAGCTCATACCGATGATGTTTCGTTCAACAGTTCGCACCCTGACACCTGTCGGTGGCCCAGCATTGAAATCTGCGGCAATTTGCGGAAGGGTTGCACTTCTGTCACGATGAACGATGCTCTTCAGTCGTCGTTGGTGTCGTTCTTGTGGGATCTTTTTCCGGCCGCAGGGATGTCAGAGATTTGATGTTTCACTGGATTCCTGATATTCACGGTACACTCGTGAAAGGTCGTACGGGAAAATCGCCACTTCATCGCCAAGTCGGAGATGCTGAGTCCCATCGCTCGTGCGCCGACCATAACACCACGTTCAGACTCACTTAAACCTTGATAACCTGCCATTTTAGCAGCAGTAACCGATCTAACAACTGCGCTAGTCACTTGTCTTACATAGGCGTTGCCGAACGCAGCGCCGTATTTTGCCCTTTTACATATCTCTGTATTTGAATACACAAGCATATACCAATTTCTTTGGCGCTTCACTGTATATCGAAAATAAGACGGCACATTGTCAGTCTCTCGTTCGTGCGTTAAGGCACACAGAGAAATGTATGAATATATAAAATGTGTGGCTTCGTTTCTGGCGCCAAAAACGCGCGACGATAAGAGAGAATGGTATGTATCCTCACTTCCATTTTTTGTCAAGCTAATATGTAAATGAAGCGCCAACACCACGTTATTGTCAAACACGAAATTTAAACATTTTCACTGTATACGTACTGCTTGTCAGTTGTGCACACTTTTAAGGGTTAGAGGCTTTCATTCAGCCGTCTCGTGCGGCTCACGCGCGCGTGTTAGCTCTGTCTCGGAATGCTGACTATTATACTACTGGTGTCAGTAAATGCCTGCCGCAGAGCGACGCCACACGCAGCTTTAACGAACTTGGTTCGGATTCGAAATAAGTATCATTGTCTGCTGACGATGGAGTATCGTTAAGGCCGTATTTTTCCGGCACTAGATGACAAAAACAGTTAATATAAACTGTTTGTTTCATGGAATAAAGTGGTGAAGTTTACTTGTGGGGTGTTCACGTATTTCTGTACCTGACGGACCCAGTGGCTACATATCCTGACCAATAGCACGTGAGATCCGCAGTCGAGGATGCAAAACCCCTCCCTCTCATACACTCTTCTTCTTTTTCTTGCGCCTTTGTCCCGCGTTGGGGCAGGGTTGGCATCATTATTTATGGATATGGCTTGGTTAATTCAAGGGGTGATGGCTTCCTGTCGCCACGCCGTCACCTCTCAGGAATGGAATATGTGTACCCCAATTGTCTGCGTATAGTCTTTGTGAAAGTGGGCGGAAGTTTTCTAAATGTTAGCTTATCATGTAACTTAGGCGGTATTTCAGTACCAGCCCGATATTCACCTAGTGGGGTCTTAGATACCGCCTACAAGGCACATCCAGGATGGCCGATACAGCAACCCTGCTCACTAACCTGCCGTGTGGATTCTACCTGGAGCCGGTGCACCTCCCCTTACCGGAAACATTCACGGCTATCTACCTCGTGCTTGTCAGTTATATACACATTTTAAGTATGTGTACTCTTGATATTAATGCGAAGGTCGTTAATTAATCTCCCGACCGGAAGAGATCAATGAAATTTTCTGCACATGTAAAATACATATTACAGTGGTTTACTGTACGTTTAGCTGTGATCAGTGTGATGATACAGTGACTGGTAGACTGTAGCATCTATCATCTCCGCCATACGATACATGGACAGCAAGTAGTTGTAAGTTTCGTAACGACATTAAAAATGAAAAGGTTTTGTATATTTTATATTGTGATATCACACTGTAAAAAATGTATGTTCTTTCTTTTGTTCCATGCTACGAGATTAGTAGCGGAAGGAACAGTCTTCCTGTCATAAATCAGCCATCATTGCTGGGCTATAATTGCGTCTAATCTTGAAGTGACTCCGCCGACCATACAATGTGATGACAGATGAAATTCATAACTTTGCATTGTAATACAAACATCAAAGAAAGTTTTGCATCACCCCGGTTCCCATAATTCCTGAAGACAGACGTTGACTGTGGATATTGTATCACAGACACAGTCTCTTTGACTGTTCAGATGTCTCTAAACCCGCCCAAAGATGTAAACAACCATGCATGAGCAGTGGCTATTAGACGGAGGGGGTCTGACAGCCGATCAGTTACAGTCATTCCACCAGGAAGGAGGCACACGGCTCGTCTTGTCCGTAGTTAACCATACCTAGACGGTCAATACCGCGGTTCGATCGCGTTTGCATTGCTACTTTGTGCCAGGAAGGGCTCTCAACAACGGAAGTGTCCAGGCGTATCGGAGTGAAGCAAAGTGATGTTGTTCGGACATGGAGGAGAGACACGCCTCACTCAGGCTGCCCAAGGCTAACTGCAGCGGATGACCGCTACGTACGGATTATGGCTCGGAGAAACCCTGACAGCAAAAACACCATGTTGAATAATGCTTTTCGTGCAGTCAAACGACGTCGTGTTACGACTCAAACTGTGCGCAATAGGCTGCATGATGCGCAACTTCACTCCCGACATCCACAGCGAGATCCATCTTTGCAACCACGATACCATGCAGCGCGGTACAGATAGGTCGAATAATTGCCTAATGGACCGCTCAGGATTGGCATCAGGTTCTCTTCACCGATGAGTGTCGCATATGCCTTCAACCCGACAATCATCGGAGACGTGTTTGGAGGCAACCCGGTCAGGCTGAACGCCTTAGACACACTGTCCAGCGAGTGCAGCAAGGTGGAGGTTCCGTGACTTTTGGAGTGGCATTAAGTGGGGCCAACGTACGCCGCTTCATGGAAGACGCCGTAAAGGCTGTACTATATGTGGATGCCATCCTCCGACCGATAGTGCAATCATATCGACAGCATTTTGGCGAGGCATTCGTCTTCATGGACGACAATTAGCGCCCCCATCGTGCACATGCAATGTGTGGTTTTCAGCCGGCCGCTGGTGACCGGGCGGTTCTAGGCGCTTCAGTCTGGAACCGCGCGACCGCTACGGTCGCAGGTTCGAATCCTGCCTCGGGCATGGATGTGTGTGATGTCCTTAGGTTAGTTAGGTTTAAGTAGTTCTAAGTTCTAGGGGACTGATGACCTGAGATGTTAAGTCCCACAGTGCTCAGAGCCATTTGAACCATTTTGTGGTTTTCATGAGCAGTAGAAAGGGCGGAAATGATGTTTATGTTGATCTCTATTCCAATTTTCTGTACAGGTTCTAGAGCTCTCGGAACCGATGTGATGCAAAACTTTTTTTGATGTGTGTATATTAAAATATGTATTCAGTTCTGGTTCATATTTGGTCACGATCAATTGGAATCTGTCAACATGCGTCGTTGATCACGTCGTTTTATGGATGCAGCATCTCATCGACGTCTCTCGTGTTCTTATTGAGCAAACTGCTAAAGCGGCGGTTCATAATAAAATCAACATTATGGATTTTTCACTCGTTTGACCTTTTCTACCCACGTCCCGTCCCTAATGTATTGTACGTGGAAAAATTTCTATAGGTTTTTCTGGCACTCACAGCTCCAGATTTGCATCTGGTGGCCTAAATTGGAACTAATTTTTTTTCCAGTGTAAATCGGTTCCGCATTAATGCATTACCATATCTACCAAGTTTCGCTATCATACGATAATTACAGCTCACATTGGACCTCTGTGAGTAGCTGCACTTCTGTTATAACCACTTTTCTCACTGAACTTTAATTCCGTTTCGAAATTATCCTTACTTTCATTTGTTCCTTCCTGTATGCACTATATGTATATGGTGAATAGCCTTAGGCTTAATATATAAGAAAAAGCAACTTTAAAGACAGACGGCTTATCTAGTACGCCTCAACAAACCCCCCATTCTTTTCCCCGCACATTAGCTAACGAGTGGATGATGGTCTTGTTACACGGCGCGACCGCATTTCTCGTGAAGACTGTGAAGTGCGGCAACGTGTCCAGCCCAGACAAAGATCCTCGTGGGACATTGGGCGGCGGTGGCAAGGCGCAGGGCCCTGCCTGAGTACAGGGAGGCGGCGCGGGCAACGCTCCAAGGGAAGTGGCGCCGCCCCTCTGACGTCACTTCCTCCAGGCGCGGGACACGCCTCGACGTGGCTCCATTGCAGGCTCGATCAGGCTGTGGGCGCTCTAATGACTGTCTGTGTCCTCCCAGAAGCCACCAGGCCTCTCTCTCTCTCTCTCTCTCTCTCTCTCTCTCTCTCTCTCTCACACACACACACACACACACACTCATACACATACATACAATCTCAACATTCAACGCCGCCACAGTTCCTGCGTTTGAAGTGGAGTAGCCGATTTAAGATTTTGTTTTCTTCTTTACAATACAACGGTGTCTATTTTCATTACATTCTTCAATGAACTTGTCGTCTTATGACGTTACCTACAAACGTTTTTTTTTTTAAAAAAAATGAAGTGGTTAATTTTTATTTCCGTCTCTGGAAGTGTCTGTTGCAGTGCAAACGCTATGACTTGTGCTGTTTCCTTGTTAGGAACCTGCTCCTCGCTGACAGTTCTAAAACAACATATTTCTCCTTAATGACGTAGTCTGATACCATACGTTCTACGTGGATCAGCCAACAAATGATACCTTGTATTTTTTTCTCCTTAAATATTGTCTGTTGAGTGAAACACTTGAATTTGGCGTTATTCCGTAATCCTTCAATCCACTGCGTCAACGGATTCCAGCACTACAATCACTTGCAAAATGTTCGTGGAAGAAAGAGGATGACCCTCGTATGTCTACATCTATATTCGCAGCTTGAAAACCTCTTTGGAGGGCCTGGCAGAGGATAGTTTCCGTTTTACTAGGTATTAGAGTTTGTTCCTGTCCCATTCAAGTATGGAGCACGGGAAGAATGTTCAAATACCCCTGTGCTCACTGAAGTTAATGGCATCTTGTCCTCACGATTCCTTTGGGACCGATACAGAGGGATTTGCGTATTCCTAGATCGATCATTTGAAGCTGGTTCTTGAAACTTCGTAAATGGTTATTCACGGTGTAGTTTGTGCCTGTCTTCATGTGTCTGCCAGTTCAGTTTCATAAACATCTCTTAGAACACTCTACCACGGATCGAACACGTCTGTGACCATGAAATATGCCCTCCTGCTAGAGAAAGTTCTGCAATGGATAATCTTCCAGGTGAACGACATTAAAAATTGCAAATGATTCAAAATTTCGCGTCTTTATTTTTGTCGCGTCAAGAGGGCACATTCCAAAAGCGATGGGATTTTCTTGTATTTACGCCTTTTCTAAGCAAAAGTCGTAATCTAAAATCAGTGACTTCCATCGCTGAAAAATACAAAAAGAAAAGATTAACTTTCAGGCCAGCATGTTTTGGTTGTCTGCCGTCATTGTTCAGTGACACTCGACCGCAAAAGTTCAATAAATCTCTTACACTCAAATAATATAGGAATTGAGATAATCTGATTTCGAGGTTGACGAAGACAGGTTATTTCTCTATCAAGAGAATGATTAACGAAAGAGAGCAAAAAGAGCTCGTATAGTCTGGTCATTGAACTATCTGGCTCAGCATCTGTAAACATAGAAAAACATGTAATACACGAAATATGATTTCAAATAAGGTAAGTCATCTGATCTTAAGAAACAAAACACCGTTAGGTAATTAATTCTCTAGTTATTTTTTAATTTTATCCATATTTTGCAGCTTCAAATGTGACTGTACTCAATACGCTCGAGGTATGAATTAAAAAATGCCTTCTGTCACAATTTTTCGTGTTTTATTGAGTACACGATGCACTTCGGACTCTGTGGGTCCATCTTCAGGTGTAATTTGTCTTAATACATGATTTATTTGTTCTCTTGATTGAGATAAAATGCATATTCCTGTCACAAAAACGTTTGACGTTAGGTTACGAACTTCGTAAGTCAGACGCGGAAAATATGTGTGATATAGTGGAATAGATGAATAGTGTTAACATTCATTGACACCATTGATTGACACCAGTTATGACTCGCTGATATTGTAGTCATGTAGTAGTAAGTTTTCTCCGTTTTATCAAGTTGC
The DNA here is from genome assembly GCF_021461395.2 of Schistocerca americana. Lineage (NCBI taxonomy): Eukaryota > Metazoa > Arthropoda > Insecta > Orthoptera > Acrididae > Schistocerca > Schistocerca americana. The sequence continues at coordinate 673,004,914 of NC_060120.1, read as the reverse complement.
CAGTCTTATACGCTTGCACAGTTAAAGCAATTTGCCAATCTTTACACACTTTCAAATCTCATCAAGATTCAACGGAAAATTCGTGCCGCTTTTCTCAGAAAGATTACGGATAACTATATCAACTGCGAAATGTCTGAGGGTACTGTAAACATTGTCTGCAAAGCCATTAGCATGAATAGCAAGGGTCCCAGCACACTTCCCTTGGTAACATCTGAAATTACTTCTACATCTGTCGATGACTCTCCATCCAAAATAATATAATGCGTCATCTCTATTAATAAGTCTACAATCCACTCACAAATTTCGCTTGGTACCGCATGTGATCGGACATTTGATAAAAAGCTTATGCCTGGCAATGAGTCAGATGCTTTTCGGACATTGAGAAATACTGCATCACTTGGCCTTGAGCCATGCCTTTCAGGACGTCGTGTGAAAAAAGCTCGAGTTGGGTTTCCCGGCGATCGATGTTTTGAAATCCATGCGCGTAGGCATGCAGAGGGGGCAATGAATTGCAATGGAAATGCGCAGAGGAAATGTCATAAGAAAAACGAAAGAATCAACAAAATATGAAAAGAATCTCACCTGAAATATGACTGCATAATCAGTAGCAACAGCACAGCATGAAGAAACTGCGCCAGCTAAAATATGCTAAAGTAAAACTAAACTACTGGGAGAAAGACCACTTCTTACGTGAAACAGAAATACTAATCCGTTCATTCCAATGACAAAGCTATTTCACAAGAACATGAACTCACAGAAAACTAAAACCTATATTTTCTTTACAAAATTCTTATAAGGCAATGCTTTTGCGATATGCAAATTGAAATGAATTAATCTGAAATGACCTAAATGGAAGTGGTGAGGTGGACAGTTCTGTTGCAAGAATCGCTAACATTATCAGTACGCGCCAGCAAAAATAATTGCTTTAAAAACATATCCATAATGCAAATCAAATCTCTCTGTTCCACAAATGCTGCGACTGTAAGTCCTTCGATCAGATTAATAATTCCTAATAATTTTCTTCAGCAAAATCCTCCTCCATTATGCACTACGCTAAAAGTTTTGCCAACTCACTCCATGTCCAACACTCAACTACTCTCCGCTCTACAACTGAGCCAAAGAAACACAAGTTCAGAGATGCTACTGTCATGTCGTAAGTCGACTTTTCACAGATTTCACACGTGACTGCTTCGCTCTCGCAACATGAAATTTCCACTCATTCTAAATCTATGCACAAATAAATCAACAGTACACCTATATATATACGTCCACCTTTCACACTACTGAAACTTTGGTCGTCGTTACATGTAAGTCACCATGGAAATTGAAAAAGAGAGCCAACTACCTTTCCTCGACGTATTAACTAACAAAATGGCTCTGAGCACTATGGGACTTAACTTCTGAGGTCATCAGTCCCCTAGAACTTAGAACTACTTAAACCTAACTTAACCTAAAGACATCACACACATCCATGCCCGAGGTAGGATTCGAACCTGCGACCGTAGCGGTCGCGCGGTTCCAGACTATTAACTAACAGAAGAACGGACGGATCACTGGGTCATAGTGTACGTATGTAGAAAACCTAAGCAACCAGACTATCTCCAGGCCTGGAGACATCACCGACCCTCAGAAAGAAATTCGGTGGTAAAGAATCTGCGTCCATAGAGCTCGAACTCTTTAACAGGGAGAGACTCGCCGAATAATTTCACCTACAAATAATGTTCCGAAAGAATAGGTACCCAGATCGTCAAATTCAGGCGCATTCGTAGACAAAATCAAGAATGCATGAGAAAGAGGCTTTGACTGAGTCCGAAGAAGAGAAAACAGAAGTGGATGAAGTACCTCACGGCGGCGCGATATCCGGAAAGATCGGCAGACGCCTACAGAAACTTGGCACTTGGCATCCAGTCTATTTCGCTCTCTTCAAACAAAACGGCATGTGTTGCAAGGGCCAGACTATCAGAGCAGTCGAGGAGAGATGGAAAGTCAGCGACGCACTCGACTGAAACGACCAAGCAAATAAGCTGTCACAGAGCACTGCCTCGGAGATAATCATGAAATGAAATACGATGAGACCAGTACGTTGGTGGAAGTTTGTGGGACAGCGTAACTGAGAATTCTGATGAATTAAGATGTCAACTCAATAAGCAGGTGCAGATTCCGATTTAAAAAGGCTGTGGATCTGGCACTCAGTTCATTAATATCTCATCGACCATCACATCCAGCAGAGCTGGAAAGCGCTCAGAAAATTTGCCTTTCTCTGAAAATCTGTGTCGGGTCTGCAAAATATGAGAGGTATCAAAGGGGGTAATGGCTGTCGGGAAACGAACTTGTTTCTTAATAGCGGCCCGAGACGGACAATAGTTCATCTACATCTACATCTAACTTCTACTTCTACATCTCACTTCTACTTCTACATCTACATCTAAATACATATTTCGCAAGCCACGCTACGGTGCGATAGGGAAGTTCCCCTTCACTACATTGTTCAATTCCTTTCCTGTTCCACTTGCAAATAGATAGAGGAAAAAACTACGCTCTATAAGACTCCGTATGAGCCCAGATTTCTCGTATCATGTCTTCGTGGTCCTTGCCAGAAATGTATATTGGCGGCAATAGAATCGATCTGTAGTCAGCCGATTCTCTAAATTTTCTTGGAAGTGTTCCTCGAAAAGAACGTCACTTCCCTCTAGGGATTCCAATTTGGCTTCCCAAACCATCTCCATAACACTTGCGTGTTTTTGAACATACCGGCAACAAATCTACCAGCCCTCCTCCGAACTGCTTCGATGTATTCCTTTAACCCAACCTGGTACGGATCTCAATTACTCGAGCAGTACTCAATAACAGACCGCACTAGCGCCCTATATGTGGTCTCCTTTACAAATGAACCAGAAATTTTATCTAAGTCATCTTGTATCCTCATACAATCACTCAACTTCGACTCCTTACTGTACACCAGAGCATCATCGGCAAACAACCGCAGACTGCTGCCTACCCTGTACGCCAGATCATTTATGTTTATAGAAAATAACGGCGGTCGTATCCCACTTCCCTGGGGCAGTCCTGAAGAGACCCTTGTCTTTGACGAACACTAGCCGTCGCAGACTACATACTGGGTTCTGTTATTTACGAAGTCTTCCAGCCTCTCACGTATCTGGGAATCTATTCCGTATGCTCGTACATTGGGTAATAGTCGGTGTTGGGGCAAAGTGTCAAATGCTTTCATAATGAGGTTGGAGACGAGGTGGCGAGTACACATAGCTGCAAAACTCGCAGCACCTGAAGAAAATGATTGGGTAGGTCGTCAAAACACTGTGCATAAAACTGAAACAATTAGGCAGGTCACCCGGAAATACACCACGTTGAGAAAACCTGAGACACCACATCACCCATGAGTGCAGCGGTGCAATAATTAAGCCGGGCCAATACACCACTGAATTTTCATTTGTAGAAGAACATATGAAAACGGCTGTCTGCTTCTGCTAGCTACCTTCAATTTCGGTACCCGTGTTGTACATGAGTCTGTGTACAGTAACTTTGGTACCACTAATAGCCTCTACATATAACAGGACTTTCTTTGGAATTTGTGAGACATCCTTCGATAATATTCTGCTACGGCAGTCGTTGAAGGCTTCACGCATTGCCCTCTTGGCAGCCAAACGCGTTTCATTGGGCAATTCCGTAAGTATAGTCCTACGCTTTGTTTCATACCCATCATGCAGCAGTATCTGTACACCATTATTGTCATATGCTTTGTTTCATCCCTATTTCGCGGGAGTGTCTGTATCCAATGGAGATAGATTCTCTCCCATTTTGAACTGCTCTAGATGGACGGATGGGCGCAAAAGAACTTTAGATTTTCAAAAATTGTTAGAAACAAAATGGCACTACTTCTTCGCTTCAAACATTATTCCGTTAATAAAGTGTATCCTGAAGTTCTTTTACGGATAACAAGGATACGATGTGTGCTCCTCGAGCCACAAGGAAAACGCTAGACATTACTCATACTTTACCCAAACCTTACGCGATACGTCAGTGATGATGGACTCTACAACAACTGCGACTCGCTGCGGTAACTGCGGCAAGGATTGTAACAAAGTTGGGACAAATACTGTATATTTGACATAACCCCACAACAAAAATAACGAGGATTTAAATGTAGTGATCGTAGAGGCCATCTTCACCACACGTCTGCACGGTGGAGTCATCGTCCAGGCAGATGTTCTTGGGTGTTCCGTGCAGACACTGATGATAATGTTGACAATGATGGCGACTCGAGGGTTTTGAGGGTGCACGACAGCAACGTCTCTAGCGCCCATTATAAAACTTAATGTGACGAGTGTGGTGGAATATCATGAAATTACTAAATTGGCAACTGCCAATAAAAACATAAAGGAAGTCCTGAATTACTTAAACACACACACACACGAAGCAAATCATAGGGTCAAATCCAACACATGGCAAAAGAGTGGAAAAACAGTGTAAAGAATTAAAAGAAGACGGCAGATACCAGCGGCTAGCTGATCGCTGGAAGAAAAGTGTGTGAATCAGACAGTCTGCAAACATACTAAAATCTCCAGCCTAAAAGCTTAAGCCAGGGTCCAGACATCAGAAAATTTTAAAAACATCATCACACTCGTCTCGTCATCAAATAGAATAGAGGATGGATCCTCACCTAAATTTGCTTCTGTCCGTTCGTCACTAAATAAAATGCACTCAATTAAACACAATTAAAATGTGGTATACACTGACTTGTTCGCCACAGGCATCACAGACAGGAGGATCCTCTCGCTGGAGTAAACAGCCCTGTGTGAGGGGACAGTTGCATGTGGAAGTGGAGAGTTCCACCATCTTTTTTATAAGATGGAGTTGTTGTAGTCTTCTTGCAAGTGAGACAGAGTCCATAAAATAAAGCTTTTTGATATTTTAAATGCCTAAGACGGTTTTCTCCATGAAAAATATGGGCCGGAAGACGTTGACAGTATCTCGTTCGTGTTCCGTGAGGAAATGGGAGATTTCTGTTTCACAAAAATAAACATTAGTGTGAAATGTTGTTTCTTCACTAAAAATTAGTCTCTTTTACGTGACCTTATCATTGCCCGTGCTTGCCAACATCTCGGTGCAGCATGATATCCTGGAGGTAAAGCCTGCACCAACTGCAGTCTGTATGGTGTCATGCCAAGTGTTCACGAAGTTTTTTGGCAACGGTTGTCTGTGGGATCTGAAGCTCACAATTTGCTCGACGTGCCGATTTCTGTGGACTTCGTTGGATCAACACAGGTGGCTGCTCAGGGCGTTAACCTTTCTAAATGCAGCCCTTCTCTTTAAACTATTTGCATCCGGCATAAACGGAGACTGTGCTGGCTGGCTGCTGGTGAAAATGTGAGCGAAGTGCTCGATAAACAGCAGCTACCGGACAATCTTTGCTAACTGAAGGACCCGACAGCTCTTCTGTAGTGTTTGCCGTTTTCTACCCTAGCACTCTCTGGTGGCGGAACACTGTAATAAAAGATTTGCATCCATGCGTAAGAAACTCCCAAAGAGACACTAGTAAAAGATTAAAGTTTGGAGTGAATAAGTTGTATTGTTTCGTTTGTACGAATTTTTTGAAAGTGTAAAGTTATTTTGTAGTCACCCTGTACAAGGTTTTGTTAATTATGTGTTTTCTGCCATTGTGAATATTTCACCTTTACTGTACTGGGACAAAGATGTAAGAGTGCGCTGCAGGAGTAGTGGTTAAGATCCTTGACTCCGTGTTTACTGTAATCTGTGGTGCGCTTGGTGGCCTGTCAGTTGCGCAGCGCTAGGGCATTCTTGAGAGAGGCACAGTAGCGAGCAGTTGAGTTTTAGAGAAGGAGATCTGGCATTTGTGAATCTGGGAGTAATTATTTGGAATATTTTATTGCGGAGATGAAAACTTGATTGTAGAGATATTTTGTTGACTGTATGGATGGATAAGATTCTTGGAGGAATATTTCAAGGTAACAAATGCAAGCACGAGAATGAAATGTCTGTTTGCCAGAACTATTAACTGAAGGAAATCTTTGTCCCATAGATAACTAATAACATTCACGATTAGTGTTAATTTCATCTCTATTGTTTCATTATGGTACAAAAACGCAACTACTTTAAAAGTCTAGTTTTTGTAATGAGTGAATTTCGTAATTGTTGCAATCTTGTCATGTTTTACAGCCTTTTTTGATAATAATCTAACTCCAATTTTTCAAGAACGTTTTTCTTTAAAGTTAAACCTTTCTCCATCAATCTTAGTAAAATTTTATGTATTACGTCGCACGCAACCACAGTTTTTTTCTGACAAGCAAAGAAGAATTTAGCTGTGAGTAGATTATTTTTCTTTACCTGCTGCATTTGCTGATTTCAATTTGCTTTCCAGGACGTCAGTACATCAGACACAAAAGAGCATACTGAGCAAGAGGTAAGTTACTTTTCTTTCAGGGCAGATTACACTTCGCTTTCTTGTGAGCAAACAGCACGTAGTCACTTTAGCGTGTTGTGTTAGGTATGCTGATTAATTTACAGTGAACAGTGAAGGTAATCTTAAACAGCTGTTGTCTTCAGACTTGAGCAGTATTTCACATTGCGGACATTTCAAGTCAGCCATTGCACTTTTTGTTACGTTACTTTCACAACGTACTTCAGTATTTAGTTTCAACTAAATACACTGAAGAGCCCAAGAAACTGGTGCACCAGCATAATATCGTGTAGGGCCCCCGCGAGCACGCAGAAGTGCGGTAACACGACGTGGCGTGGACTCGACTAGTGTCTGAACTAGTGCTGGATGGAACGGACACCGAAAATCCTGCAGGGCTGTCCATAAATCCGTAAGAGTACGACGGGTTGGAGATCTCTCCTGAACAACGAATTGCAAGGCACCCCAGATATGCTCAATAACGTTCATGTCTGGGGAATTTGGTAGCCAGCGCAAGTGTTTAAACTGAGAAGAGTATTCCTGGAGCCACTCTGTTGAAATTCCGGACGTGTGGTGTGTCGTATTGTCCTGCTGGAATGGCCCAAGTCTGTCGGATGCACAGTGGACATGAATGGATGCAGATGATCGTACAGGACGCTAACGTACGTGTCACCTCTCAAAGTCGTATCTAGACGTATCAGGGGTCCCATCTCACTCCAATTGCACACGCCCCACACCGTTGCAGAGACCCCGCCAGCATGAACATTCCCATGCTTACAAGCGGGGTCCATGGATTCATGAGGTTGTCTCCATACACGTCCATCCGCCCGATGCAATTTGAAACGAGACTCTTCCGACCAGGCAACATGTTCGCAGTCATTAACAGTCGCTGCGCGGTGTAGCTGCGGTCTCAGGCGTCTTGTCACGGTCCACGTGCCTCCCCCTCCCCCCCCCCCCCTCCCCGTCAGAGGTTCGAGTCCTCCCTCGGGCATCGGTGTGTGTCTGTCGTCCATAGCGTAAGTTAGTTTAAGTTAAGTGAAGCGTAGGGACCGATGATCTCAGCAGTTTGGTCCCATAAGCCCTTACCACGACTTTCCAAAATTAACGGTCCAATGTCAGTGTTGATGGGCCCAGGCGACGCGTAAATTTTTGTATCGTTCAGTCATCGAGGGTACACGATTAGGCCTTCGGCTCCGAAAGCCCGTATCGATGATGTTTCGTTGAATGTTTCGCACACTGACACTTGCTGATGGCCAGCATTGTAATCTGCAGCAGTTTGCGGAACGGTTGCACTTCTGTCACGTTGAACGATTCTCGTCAGTCGTCGTTAGTCCCGTTCTGGCAGGACCGCTTTCCGGCCGCAGCGATGTCGGAGATTTGATGTTTTACCGGACTGCTGACATTCACGGTACACTCGAGAAATGATCATAAGACGAAATCTCCACTTCATCGCTACGTCGGAGTTTCTGTGTCCCATCGCTCGTGCGTCGACTATAACACCACGTTCAAACTCACTTAAACCTTGATAACCTGCGATTGTAGCAACAGTAACCAACCTAACAACTGCGCCAGACACTTGTCTTATGTAGGCGTTGCCGACGGCAGCGCCGTATTCTGCCTGTTTACATATCTCTGTATTTGAATACACAAGCCTACACCACTTTGACGCCTCAGTGTAATTTTCACAAAGTACACCGTTAATTTCCTTTCGTATTGTTTTTCGATTTATTACATTATTTCAGATTCAGCGATTCAGTAAGACTAAAGTTTTGTTTCATGAAAGCGTTCACGAGCGCAATATAGGGCCAATCAACAGTCAGTATTGGTCAGATGTGCGATATCTTAAAGTGACATTAGACGAGGAAAAAGAATATTCAGTATTTCAGATGTGTGTGTGTGTGTGTGTGTGTGTGTGTGTGTGTGTGTGCGCGCGCGCGCCTGTGTGCGTGTGTGTTATTATAACCGTTGCAAGATGCAGGTGTCTGCGCATTGCTCGATTCACTGATACACTTAATACGGACGCTTCTGCACCAGTAAAGGACTGCTCCTCCGCTCTGAGCAGCGAGTGAATGGCGAGGTAAACAGCAGGACGTAAAGCATAACGCGCCATATCGGGGACAGCCGGCGGAGGAGCCCGCGCTGTCGGCTGAGTTATTCACGCCCCCGCCCAGCTCGCCATTGTCCCGGCCGGCGGACGCCTTTGTCGCGAGGCGTCGGGGACAATGCCGTGGCTGGTTCTCCTTTTGTGGCAGGCGGAGCAGTGGAGTGTGCCCGCGCGGAAGGACCCAGCACGCACCGTAGTCACTGGAACTAACGCTGCGCGGGTCTCTCGTCTGTTGCAGGTGGGTGTCCAGCGGCTTGTGGACGGAACTTCTGCTGCCGAGCAAGCATCGCTGCTGGCAGATAGCTCTCTGCTGCATCAGCCAAGGTAACTCTCTACTAAAGTTTCATCACCTGCAAGTCCACATAAAGAATGACGGTTTGATTGTACTGGGTGAAACGTTCCCTTCGTCCGTAGCTCGGAACTTCCGTGGTGTCGCACGAAATCTCACTCGCCAGTATTCACGTACTCCTCGCGGTGGGCGGCGCGCGTGACAATTTACGACCCCGTACTTCTCCGTGATTTTAATTGGAAACTTTTACTGGCGGATCTGGACTAGCCCTCTCCACTACAACACTATCAAATGGCTCTGAGCACTATGGGACTTAACATCTATGGTCATCACTCCCATAGAACTTAGAACTACTTAAACCTAACTAACCTAAGGACATCACACTACACCCGGCCATCACGAGGCAGAGAAAATCCCTGACCCCGCCGGGAATCGAACCCGGGAACCCGGGCGTGGGAAGCGAGAACGCTACCGCACGACCACGAGATGCGGGCTACAACACTATCGTCCAATCTAAATCAGGGGTTCCAAAACTTTTCCTTTGGCGTAACACTTAGAGACTTCTGGTACTTTGATGGAACACTTTGTTTATTTTGAACGTTAATACAATTACTAAAATTTTTAAAAAATGAGATAAAACTGTTTTATTCAGCGATTACTTCAATTTTAAATCATAACTACTAACACAGAATTCGTAATAAAGTTTTAAAAAGTAAGAAAAAGTGTCGAAAAAGCCCTATGTTGTTAATACTTCACTTCCAGCGGAACACAGTTTGGGAGCCACTGGTCTAACTAAGGGGTTAGCAGCGTCATTTTGATCCATGAGACAGGCTTAAAGATTTCACAGCTCCAGTCAATAATTAAGGGCCGTTTAGCTATCGAACTGCATTCTACATCTACATCTCTACTCTGCAAGCCACCTTACCACACGTGTGGTGGTGGTGGTGGTGGTGGGATATGAGGAGTACTTCGTGTAACACCGTCAGTTCCCCCTTTTGCTGTTCCTTATACTTTTTTATTTGTGGGGACCAACAGGCTCCAAATGCTTAATAAACGTGAGCATGGTCCTTAGAAACCTTTAATGTGCATTGCAGTCTACTATGGACCATGTTTACGTTTATCTTCCTATTCTAATCGCGTATGATTAGCGGAAAGAACGATAGGTGATAAACCTTCGTGTGGGTTCGAATTTTTCTCATTTTGTCTTCATGGTCTTTTCGCGAGATATACGCACGTAGGAAGAAGCAATACGTTGGTCGACTCTTCTAGGGGAAAAAAAAACGCTCTCGCAACTTTAACAGAGAACCACGCCGTGATGCAGAACGCCTCTCTTGTAGAGCCTGCCACAGGAGTTGGCTGATCATCTCTGAGACGCTTTTGTGATTACTAAATGAATCTTCTCTAATTCATCTATCAATGCTGCATGGTGCACGTACCAGACTGACCAACAGCATTCAAGTATTGGTCGGCATCTGCCTCATCTGCAATTAATTTTATGTGGTCGTTCCACTTTAAATCACTCCGTACGCATACTCCTAGATTTTTTATGGAAGTAACTGCTTCCAGAGATTGTCCAGCAAATTTCAGGAAGGATGCAGGACTGGAATGATTCACCACTAACAGTTTAGCACGCAGCCTCCATCAGGCTCGTAGCCGCTTCGGCAAATAATGACCATCAGAACAAAACAGGAGAGTTCAAAGTCAATAGAGAAAGAGTCACACAATTATAGCACACTCTCAAAAAAAGAAAAAAAAAGGGAATGAGCGTATGGCTTTGATGGCCGGGCCGTATTTAAGTCCTTTTCAGTTGACGCCACTTCGGCGACTTGCTGGTCAATGATGATGAACGACAGACAACACCCAGTTCCCTGCTGGGAATCGAGCCCGGGCCCCCTGCGTGATAAGCGGAAACGCTACTGCTTTGCTACGGAGGGAACACAGCACTCTCCAATTTGCATGGAAACAATAGTAATTTATTGGCAGCTGTTAACGCTACCCAAGTCCGTCACTTTTACGCATCACGACCTCGAGCTAGCTGATAGCTTCACGCTCTTCCCTGATGCCTCTGTCTTCTGAACACCTCCAGGTTCCTTAATCCGCAATACTCGCCAAGGAAAACAGTAACGTGTCCAAGCAGTATTCGACACCAGCACACAGGAACGCGTTTTCGAAACATTTGTCCATTTCCGTACCGGAAAACTAACCTTGCTCATCACGGAGGATCAATAACTTCAGACTCACAAAATAATAACCACTTTAAAATTCAAACTCCGCCCCCAGAGACTACCTGTCGACTCCTCCATTTTCAGACTTCCTAACAGCTCCACAAAATTATTTAATAACTTTTAAAAATATTTATCGTGGAGAAACAGCGGTCTCGCTAAAAGTACTTTAAAAATGTATTACAGTCTCTACAGCGAAAACATTTATTTCGAGGGTAACCGGTTTCGGTCAGTATTATCGATTCTCAGACTCTCATACCATGATGGTAGATATTGGTGGTAAATGGAGCGGGTTTTGTGGCTCCACGAACGTCAGCTGCTGAGCAGTTGTTCAAATGCTGATCGAAACCGGTTACCATTGAAATAAATGTTTTTGCGGTCGAGACTGTTTGTAATCCACTTTTAAAATTATTTAACATTTACCCCATCCAATGAATCATAATCAACAGCTTAATGTAAGTATCTTCATTGGCTGTTTTCTGCTGCACTTACAGCGCTTCAGGAAGTCGCTGCCTAATGGCAGGACCTTTAGAGCTCTGCAATAAATGTTGGAAACATTCGCCTTTAAAATCCACGAAGTCAGCTCCGACCGCCATCCATTTAGGAGGACTAAGGAAAAGTCGGTCCACCATCTTCAGGCCGAACAAGGTCCGGAAACTGGCTGAGATGATTGCAAAAACGAACACGGCCTGTACACATGGGCGGGCCAGGAGATACGTTACGTAGTTTCCAGAACTAAGGGGGAAAAAATAACATAAAATAGTTTAAGAAATTTGTATTGGTATTTATGGAACTCAGTCACTTGTACGGTGCACGACGGAATTTACATTAAACCAGATAACACAGTTTCAGGGCAAATAATTTGTTTCCAGATCGAATATTTCACTCTGCAGCGGTGTGTACGCTGTTGCGAAACCTCCTAGCAGCTTACAACTGTGCACCGCTTCGGACCGAACACGGAACCTTGCCTTCCCGCGGCAATAGTGACTGACCTATCCAAGCACGTCCTTCTGCCAGTATCGCTGTTCTACTTTTCCTAACCTCGCAGTTCAGCTTTATCCCTTGATTCAGTGGTACTTAAAGAAGAAAGGATATTGCGCAGTCTAACCACAGCGTAGGAGAATGTTTCTAGAGGGAATTTTTCACAGTGATATGTGCGCTGTCTTGAAACTTCCTGGTAAACAAAAGCCGTGAGTACGGGTCTGTCGAGCCTGGATAGTTAAGTCGGTAAGAGCATTGACCGTGACAGGCCAAGTTTTGGGTTCGAGTCCCGGACCGGAACGCACTTTTAACATGCCAGTACATATAAAACAATTTATGGGTGTTTCACTCTAGCATAGCACAAATAACTCTGCAGCCATACAACGCGGTCACTTTGTTTGTTACCACTGTTTTCTGTCTGCTGTGTGCTGCTCCAATGCAGCTCTCAAAGCGGTAAAGAACTTACGGGAAGAACCGCGGTAACCAACACACTTTGAGAGATGAATTCTTCTCGGGTTATCAGCCGAGTGGTGGCATCGTATTGTCGCAACGTTTCAATGAGTTTCGTACCCTTCATCTTCTGGCGAAGTGACCACTCGGCTGATAACCCGAGAAGAGTTCATCAGTGGAATACGGCGAGAAAGACTGCAATCGCATAGACCTTGAGAGAGTATTTCGAACACGCTCCATAAGATTCAGGTCGGGAAATCGAGCCGGCCACTCCATACTCTGAATTGTTTTCAACACAAATACATTCGTCTGTTTGACGAACCACATTGGGGTCGATCGTTATCGTCTTGAAGATTGAATTGTTATCTATTTCGCTGCCATAAGAACAAGCAGTACCATTAAGGATGTTATCTCTGTGCTTATGGGCACCACAGCACTCTGTGCAAAGACGTGACAGTTTACGCTGCCAGCCAATGTTTCTTTCGCAGATTCCGATGGATGGTAGGGACACCTGTCACAGAACAGGGTACTTATTGTTCAACAGTCATTATGAGGCACAATAAAGTTAAAATACGCTGCTAAATTGGTCCAGATCTCTTTATTACAACATTAGCTTACAAAAAGTTACACCATATCAACATTTAGTTACCTAACTTCACATTTTTATTGAACAATTAGAGAAATGGTAATTTGGTGGGGCAAAATAAGGAATAATATTTCGCATACAAAAAGTAGTCTAAAAATGAAAACGATAACAGCTGGTATGTATTTCACATTAGTTATAAACAGTATATAGACTATTAACGTTTATGCTGCACATAAAGTGCACACATAGATAACGTCGCCCTCATTGTCGACCCGCTCCCACGAATTGTTGGTTGGGAGTTGGTTGGGTGGTCGGGGAAGGAGACCAGACAGCGAGGTCATCGGTCTCATCGGTTTAGGGAAGGACGGGGAAGGAAGTCGGCCGTGCCCTTTGAAAGGAACCATCCCGGCATTTGCCTGGAGCGATTTAGGGAAATCACGGAAAACCTAAATCAGGATGGCCGGACGTGGGATTGAACCGTCGTCCTTCCGAATGCGCCACGAATTGTGTAACCACTTGAGACATACACTACATCTTATCCAGCCTTTTTCAGAGTAGCCAAGGCAGTAAAAGCATTCATCGGTTTCTTCTATTTTATCACTATCATTGAACGAATTCGGCTGCTTTAGTTTTGTGGGTGTTTTGGAGCTTTGATCACTGTTAGTTATTTTCTTTCCAGTTTTGCTTACTTTAAACTTTTTCTGAACTAATTCAAGGCGCCTTTTCGCAAACTTAGACCTTTATGGCTTGGTTTCTTTCTTCTCTTTTTTCCTTCCTCTCCTGTAATTAGCCTCGTCTTGTAAGGAGCGTTCGTTTTTCTGTGCTACTTTTGGAAATGGTAGTGTGCTCTCTAGACTGGAAACATGGAAGCTACATCTGGTGATATGGCTACTCAACAAGGCATGTTCGGTGAGTACGGTGTAGGAGTTATGCTGTGCTAAACGTACGTAGTGACCCTGCGAAGTTTTCTTCGGAATGTGCTACTCAATATCCGTGGTTGCTGATGGTGGGAAATCTTTAGTTCGTAAGGCATTCTGGTCATCAAGTTAAATTCCTGATTTCCGAAAGCCATTAACAGAACGTAGTGTAGTTGAGGACTTCAAATAAACATTGCCAAACAGGGTCACAATTTGGAAGACTATGATCACTTACCAATTTCTTCCCCTTACTACGATTAGACTCGAAACATTCTCTACAGACAAAAAACTTTTGCGTACAAAATCTGAAAAAAAAAAAATAATTTAACATGGTGCGGAACAGGACAGTACCCCGTGCTGCCCGTTCCCCATTCTGCCACAAGAGTACGCTTTGAGATTACACAACGTTCAGTGACCACCATGAAGCATAATTGATATTTAAGCTACGTAAAAATGAAGTTGAGAATGCAATGAAGACAATGGTGGCGATTTAATTTAATTGAACAAACATATGTTTACTTACTTGTGTGATTTTAGTACCTGGATATTGCAGAAAAATGCAAGAAAAACGTGTCGTCACAGAACAAGCAAAAACACAGGACGCAATTGCTTTGATGCATTGTTAGACATAGTTCTAACAATGTCTGAGATATGGCAGCACATACAAGACAAGGAACACCAATACCTCGTTCTGGCTCACTACCCTGTTCCGCCATATGTTCCCCTAACAGCAAGTCTGTTGCTACTCTGAAAGCTGAAGCGGACCTTCCATGCAGATAACAGTTTTTCATGATCTTTAATCTTGTGCACAAATTAGCGTACCCCACTGCGACCGTTCGATACACACCTGACTTGTAGCTCAATAAAAACCACGTTCCAATGCTTTCTGCGCAAGGTATCCCATGATACCACGTGTCGTGTTCCTCCAGCGAGAGCAGATTGCAGTTAATATGGAGTAGAAGTCTTCTTTCCAGGGCATATTTGCACATATCGTTCATCGGCGTAGCCCCTGGTGGAGTTCAGACGACGTGTTTGAGGTTATAAATTATTACCATCTTTCCAAAAATTGCTGTGCTGCTTGTGTGTACGTAACTACCGCAGTAACAACACACTCAATTCTTGCAATAACATTTTTGTTTTCGTAATGAACGAGACGTACTTTTGTCTTCATCTGGCGTCTGAGCGCCATCAGTTATGGAGGACTGCAGTCGATGTCGAATCTAAGGCAAAGGATTGTCTCCGAGTTTCATGCACACAGAAACGAATGGTATGTTAAGACAGAAAAGACGCTGCCAGATCTTTCGAGAACCCTACACCTAAGTAGCTGGAGTAGTCACACACACATTCAGTTATCCGTGCTTCTAATCTTGTTTGTTAGCCATTTTCAGTAAAAATTGTACTGATCAATTTTTATTTTTTCATTGCATTACCACCACACTGTCAAAGATGTTACTGACTGTATGTTTCTACTCGAGCCTGGACGTGTAACTTCTCTTCCGATGTTGTTTGCAAACATTGTAACTTCTTCGGTGATAATACTCAGTAAATTTCTGAAGATGGCCTTGTAAGCCGTAAACCGGTTAACAATAAAAGTAATGTTGTGGAACAAAACCAAACTGGTGCTTTTCATTTATAATAATCCTACATTTGTGACTTTTATTAAATCAGTGTGAAGAAGAAATTCATCTACTGTTGAAAATCATTAAACGCATCACCGTACAATTTCATGCCGTTTTAAAGTTACGGATGGATTCAAATAACATTTCAAATCGTGTTTCCCTCAACCAGACGCTCTGAAAATTCCATACATGCTGTTTTTGAGATCAGTTTCACAAGAAGCCGCCTAGGATCCCTAAAGAAGAAATTTTAGGATGTTGTCAACCCTCACACTACTGTTCTTTGTGTGTGTGTAGTATGGTTAGTGTTACTGACAATGCTGTTTCGAATGAGTTGCATAGCTTGTTGCCAACGCTGTAAGTAGCAAGTGCCCAACCTATTTTACGTGTAGCACGTGAAGGAGTACCAAATTACACGCTACCTTTGTAGGAGGAAGCAGAGAAAAACGGCAACGTGCACATCTTGTGGCTTTCGTAGAGACTGAAGAGTTGGGGATGTACGCAACTAAAATTTTCACAGCATAAACTGAATACTATTTGTCCCATCATTATTTCTACAAACAGCTGTATTAAATGCACTTTGGAGCCACAAGGCTCCAGTCTCAAGCATAAAAAGTGAGATGCAGTACAAAAATAATTCGCAAGTTTATCGTCTAAACTTGGGTTCACAATGGCTCTGAGCACTATGGGAATTAACTTCTGAGGTCATCAGTCCCCTAGAACTTAGAACTACTTAAACCTGTCTAACCTAAGGACATCACATACATCCATGCCCGAGGCAGGATTCGAACCTGCGACCGTAGCGGTCCCGTGGTTCCAGACTGTAGCGCCTAGAACCGCTCGGCCACCACAGCCGGCTCTAAACTTGAGAGAAAGGTAGTATGACACCTGTCGTAATTGTTGGATGGATTAGCAGTCTCCCCATGTTCGGATGAGCGAACTGTACAGTGATTTACACATTTTATGTTTCAAAGTGGAGCCTTGGTACTTCGAAGTCGACAGCAGTTAAACTGAAAACCAATTAATACAGCTGTTTGGATACAGAAATAAAAGGGGGATGGTAAAATTTATTTTCCGTCGTCGGAGGCAGTCTAGTTCCGGTAACAGAAATGAATCAAAGTTTGCAGGGATAAAGGGAGCTCAAAGAAGAAGTGCTATAAACGTTAACCTAAAGCCTGGGAAAGTCCCGCGATTCGTTGTTGTTCCAGTGGAAGCGACTGCGTGCAACGGTGGGTGACGACTTATTTTACCGCAGATAAACTTCCTGCGGAAGCCACACGTGGTGCAAGAAATCCGCAGGAAGTCCAGTTGGCTTCCTGCGGCGCTGCGCGTCTCCAGGCAACGCGCTATCCATCACTGAGGCAGCGGCCGGCAGCGTCCGAACGTCAGCGCAACATTTCATGGATTGACGGAAAACGAACGAGGCTAACGCAGCTCCCCACTATCTGCCCATGCAGCAGATCTTAACAGCTTGTACTGTTTCTAAAACACTGCTCTCAGGCAGCTGATATATGCGCGTATAATCTTTCTACGGTTACTCAGTTCTGCCATCAAGCCTCATTAACTACGAGGGCCATTTCAAAAGTCCTGCGCATTTAAGGTAGAATTGAAGAAGATGATTTATTTTACAAAATACTTTCACAAGACTCCGCTGTAATCTCCATTCTTGCTTATCACAGCTTTCCAACGTTTTGGCAACTTCTCTATTCCGGATAGGCCACCTTCACTGTTCAGCTGTCTGATAACTCCGGTGTCCTCACTGGAAGTTTCACTGATTGTAACAAAACGTTTACCACGTAGTTGTTCCTTCAATTTTGGAAACAAATCAAAGTCTGGTCGGCTCATAACAGGACTGTATGGTGGGTGGGGAAGTATTTCCCATCCATACTCGTATTTGTCGGGCGTTTCTCTCGCTGGTAGGGCGATACGCGTTCTTGCATTATCGTGCAAAATAAGGACACCATCTGCAAGCATGTCAGGCTACCTTTGACGAATTTTCGGGCGCAAAGCATTTTGCAGAACCACCTGGTGGTACAGAATTGTTACGGACGTCCCTTGGGGCACACTGTAGCTACGACTCCAATCATGTCTTACTCAAAGATCACCGTCAGTTTCATCTTTGATTTTGTAGCGGAATTCTATCGGGCTTGGAGAATCGGAACTTTTCCATTGTGCCGACTGAGACGTCAGTTCTGGCTCATAATCTCGTTTCTGGGTTTCATCAAGTGCAATAATCCCTTTCAGAAACTGTTCTCCTCCTGTTCGATAACGATTCTTTGGCGACCTGCTTCCTGCTCTTCACTCAGATCATGCGGAGCCGATCTGGTAACAATTTTTCTCATCTTTAACTTTTCGCTTATGATGTAAACTAAAATGACAGACATTCTGGCCTCATAAGCAGTTTCCTCACTTGTTTTTCGTCTGTCATCTCTCAGAATCTCGTTAACGATAACCTGAGAAGTGTAGTCTGTTGCAGTTGATGGCTTTCCACTTCTTGTGTTGCCCTCAGTGCTTATCCGACCTTCACGGAAAAGAGCAGACCGCCGTGATATTGCGTTACGATCCACTACACTAATCCCACATACCTCTCTCAAAGCGTTGTAAATCTCCATTTGATTCTGTCTAGGTAGGGATTCGATTTTGATGCAGGAATGCTGGTCATTACGTGTAATCCGACCTGAGTCGGTTTCAGTATTCATTTTAAAATTTGAATTACTGACGACACAGCCACGTGAACCAGCAAACACGCATACGATCATCACGGCTAAGTCTCACTCACAATTGCCATGAATTTCAATTTGATCACGCCACCGTAACGGTGGCGCATGCGGGATGTGCAGGACTTTTGAAACGACCCCCGTATTTCTTTTATTTTTTCGCCGTTCTTCTTACCGTGACGAAATACACGAATTTCGTGTAATCGCTCATTCGTGACCTGACAATTTCGTTCTCATCTTGAGACCTTCTATCAAATCTGACGCCACACTACCCTAGCGCAGGAAAGGAGTGTGCCCGTCTACTTGTAAACAGCCTAAATTTAGTTCTTTATCAAATGGTTGAAATGGCTCTGAGCACTATGGGACTTAACAACAAAGGTCGTCAGTCCCCTAGAACTTAGAACTACTTAAACTTAACTAACCTAAGGACACCACATATATTCATTCCCGAGGCAGGACTTGAACCTGCGACCGTAGCGGTCGCGCCGTTCCAGACTGAAGCGCCTAGAACCGCTTGGTCACACAGGCCGGCGGTTCTTTATCCTTGTACCAACTGTCTATATGTTGTATTTCTGAGGAAGACCAGGCAAACAAGGCTGACTTACGCATTGGTTACCACTGTCGAAAAACTCGTAAAGTACATTCATTTTGGTCGATGTCCTCTTCATATTGAGCCGGCCGACCTGTTACAAGCGTTCAACCTGTTACCTCTCAGAAAGATTTAGATCTTTGCTTTCTACACTACTGGCAGTTACAATTGCTACACCAAGAAGAAATGCGGATGATAAACGGGTATTCATTGGACAAATATATTATACTAGAACTGACATGTGATTACATTTTCAGGGTACAGAGATACTGAGAAATCAGTACCCAGAACAACTACCTCTGGCCGTAATAACGGCCTTGATACGCCTCGGAATTGAGTCAAACAGAGCTTGGATGGCGTGTACAGGTACAGCTGCCCATCCAGCTTCAACACGATGCAACAGTTCATCAAGAGTAGTGACTGGCGTATTGTGACGGGCCAGTTGCTCGGCCACCATTGACCAGACATTTTCAATTGGTGAAATGTAACGTCCACTGTTCAAAGTGCTGTCAATGCGAACAAGAGGTGACCGAGATGTGTAACCAATGGCACCCCATAGCATCACGCCGGGTGATACGCCAGTATGGCGATGACGAATACATTCTTCCAATGTGCGTTCACCGCGATGTCGCCAAACACGGATGCGACCATCACGATGCTGTAAACAGAACCTGGATTCATCCCAAAAAATGGCGTTTTGCCATTCGTGCACCCAGGTTCGTCGTTGAGTACACCATCGCAGGCGCTCCTGTCTGTGATGCAGCGTCAAGGGTAACTGCAGCCATTGTCTCCGAGCTGATAGTCCATGCTGCTCCAAACGTCGTCGAACTGTTCGTGCAGATGGTTGTTGTCTTGCAAACGTCCCCATCTCTTGACTCGGGGATCGAGCCGTGGCTGCACGATCCGTTCCAGCCATGCGGATAAGATGGCTGTCATATCGACTGCTAGTGATACGAGGCCGTTGGGATCCAGCACGGCGTTCCATATTACGCTCCTGAACCCACCGATTCCATATTCTGCTAACAGTCATTGGATCTCGACCAACGCGAGCAACAATGTCGCTATACGATAAACCGCAATCGCGATAGGCTGTAATCCGACCTTTATCAAAGTCGGAAACGTGATGGTACGCATTTCTCCTCCTTACACGAGGCATCACAAGAACGTTTCACCCGTCAACGCCGGTCAACTGCTGTTTGTACATGAGATATCGGTTGGAAACTTTCCTCATGTCAGCACGTTGTAGGTGTCGCCACCGGCGCCAACCTTGTGCGAATGCTCTGAAAAGCTATTCATTTGCATATCACAGCATCTTCTTCCTGTCGGTTAAACTTCGCGTCTTCGTGGTGTAGCATTTTTAATGGCCAGTAGTGTATTACATCTACAACAACGAAAAATACAATGCCATGAAAGGAAGAAGGAAGTGGTTTAACTTCAAAAATGGTTCAAATGGCTCTGAACACTATGGTACTTAACATCTGAGGTCATCAGTCCCCAAGACTTAGAACTACTTAAACCTAAGGACATCACACACAGCCATGCCCAAGCCAGGATTCGAACCTGCGACCGTAGCAGTCGCGTAGAACCGCTGGGCCACAGTGGCCCGTTTAACTTCCCGTCGTCGGCTAGGTTATTAGCTACCGAACACGGTAGGATAGAACACGTACAGAGGTTGGAAAAAAATATGAAAACCCCGCGAGAAATGCGTGTTTCAACATATATGCAGATGCTAGCCAAGTTTGCAGGTTACACTGTTGTATTTGACAACGAACGATACCTATCAAATCTCCTCATTAGTTTGTGAGTGTCCATCGTGGTCAGACTAGTTACTGTGTAGTTGTGAGTGCGTTATGTCGGAACTAAGCGACTTCGAACATGAGCTAACTCTTGGTGCTCGTACGGTGGGTACTTCCGTAACCAACGTAGCCGAAGCGTCTGGTATTTCAAAAGGCAAAGTATCGAATATTTATGTCGCATACAGGGAAAGAGGTAAAAATCGTCTCGAAGTTATAGCGCGGACTAAAGTGCGTTTTGAATGACGGCGACGGACACTCACTGAAGAGGACTGTGACGAAAAATAACAGGACGGCGGCTACAGAAGTCACCCTCGCCTGTCAGAGATCGCAACTTTCATTTCTGGCCAAGCCCTGAACATACCATAAATCTGGACGAATCGGTGTTGAGGAGCAGGCGCGGCCGCCTAGTCAGAGCTGTCCGCTGCCCCTGGTGTCCATTGCGCGGCGTCCCGCCAGTAAGGACGCACCTTCCCGTCAGCTGTCTGAGCGGAGAGAGCGACAGCGGGGATGCAAATGCAGCGCGTCGGCGGCCCAGGAATGCAGCGCTGGCGAAACGCCGTTGCAGCACAGCACAGCACACCACGCCACGCCAGCTGGGGAACGGCGTCCAGATCGCGGATCAACGGCACTCTGAGCAAATGTCACGTCTCAGGCGTGATGCCCCTGCGGCTGCGAGCCACGGAAGTGGCGCTACTTGAGCAGCGTGCAGCACCTTCCCAGTTGTATTTCTGGAGCAATCAGTCAATTTATTGGGTTGGTACATAAGTTCTTAGAGTTCCTCCTTTAGTTTAATAAGCACAACAGATACATGTAACAGAGACTTTAATCGTCAATAGTATATTTTTCACTACTTACAACACTCTGTCAACGGTGAGGTAACTCTTCGATTGGGCGACTTTAGAAATCACGCGGCTTTTAGGCGAACAACTCGTTTGGAGTGCATTTTCATCTGGAGGTGAATTTTCTTCAAGGTTGTTCGATTGAGAGCGGAAAATGTGAAAAATCTGAGGGCTAAAGTAGAGATTAATCAGAGCGCAAGATTAGGTGAATAGAGCGATTGCTGACTGACATCCCAACCCAACTCCTGTATAGCGTTTTTTTCAGACTAGCTGAACCCGCGAGGCGTTATCGTGAAGTAGCGTCACTTCTCGGTCTTTCTGGTCGTTGTTCTAGGACTGCGTCTCAAAGACGTCTCAGCTGTTGACAATAAACATAAGCAGTGGTGGATACTGCCTGGCGAAGAAATTAATAGTATATCGCACCGCCACTGTTCCACCACATGCATAAAATTATCTTTTATGTATGCGTGTAGGTATTTGTAAGGGGGATTGCTGCTTTGTTTGGGATCATGCATTACTTTCTTTTTCCTTAATTTAGCACAAAGACACCATTTCTCGTCACCAGTAACGATACAGTGTAGGAATGGTCAATGTTGTTTACGAGCCAATTAATGACGAGCAGGCAGAGATGCAAATAGGGCCACCCGCTGAATTTTTGAACCTTCTCCATGCAGATATCGCACGATTGTCGAAGGATCACAGTTCGTTACATACGCCAGTTCTCGAGTACACTGACGTAGATTATTGTGCATTAATACGTCTAAACGATCTTCATAAAATCCTAAAGGTCTTTCCGTACGTGGACAGTCACTAATGCCAAAACGGTCCTTCTTGAAACGATAACATCATTTTCTTGCGGTGCTCTGTCCAGTGGCAATATCCCTATAGAAGGCGGAAATGTTTCTGGCTGCATCCACTGCTGTAACCCCTCTACTGAATTCATACAGACAAATATGTCGGAAACGTTCCGATTCCTTCACTTGGAACTCTGTTCTCTAGCGTGAATTGCAAATAAGAAATGACAGTCGATAACTAAACCCATAGCAACCAGAATACCAACATGTAAAACAAAAACGGTACGATCTTATGCGCCAGCCTAATATTTGCAAACTCTCTGAAGGATGAGCTCAAAAAGTTCAAATGTGTGTGAAATCTTACGGGACTTAACTGCTAAGGTCATCAGTTCCTAAGCTTACACACTACTTAACCTAAATTATCCTAAGGACAAACACACTCACACATCACCGAGAGAGGACTCGAACCTCCGCCCGCACAGTCCATGACTGCAGCGCCTTAGACAAGGATGAGCTGCATCATAATATTTCCAGAAGAGTATTATTCTTACTCTGCCGAGCAAAGGAGAGTAGGTACTTTTCAGATATACCAAAGATGCCATAAAAAAAGAAAATACACTAACGTAATGTCTCCTTCAGAAAATAGAACTCAAGTTGTTTTTCGCGCCCTAGCTTTTTTCCCAATCTTCCATCTGTAAATTCCTCCTTGACATAGCTCTCCTGACTCCGTCTTCTGATGTTGTCGGTCTTTCTGTTCTTCTTTTATGATTTGGAATCCATTCCATCAATTTCTTACGTCACCTGTTCTCAACCAAAACAAGTACTTGCGCGTACTATCTCAGTCGTTTTGCTTCGATTGTATCCATTACAGTGGTACTCATGTTCATTTTCTTATGTATCTCTTCATTTTTAATTTTGTCCCTTAGTGTCAACCTACATCAACGCCTCCAAAACCACATTCCCATTGGCAGTAAGTTCCTCTTAATTCTTTCCTGCGTTTCCCACGTTTCTATTCCAAAAGTTTTGTATTTAGCAAATGTCAAAATTTGGCAATATATCAAAAAGATTAAACGCTGTAAGTGACGATGTGTTGAGTTGTCATGATGTGAAGGTGAGAGTTACTCCTAACGCACGCAAGACGGAGAACGCAGTAAAGAAAGAGCTTGCCTTGCGCACCCGACTCCCTGTTCTCCCTGGTCGGATCCTAGAGGTTGAGGGACAAGGGACCGTCACCCTCGCAACCACTTTCATTAGTTTCGGATTTATAAAACTTCCCACATCAGACGCCTGTCCCACGTCCCCATGCATCGCTCAGTATGTATCCGCTTGCCTTTCGTGGGCATTCATACTGATGCTTATGACTGAATATCAGTTGATGAGTGAGTAAGCTAACTTATTGTCAAATTCAGTACTGCCACCTTTCGTCAGACTATATTCCTCAGTCAGCTGCTGATTATCAGGAATTCCTCAGGCTTAAGCGCTGGCAGTGCTAGTTGCAGCATAACCTTATCGTGTGTGTACCTCCCACTAAGTGATTAACACCGCAATCTCACGGTACAATGTAAATGCTGGACACCTACAGCCGTAGTTTCAAGCCATCCTTTCAAAAACTTCAGGCATCCCTTACCTCAAATACCAGTACTAGTACACGTATCTACGTATTCACAGCTTCATAGAATTTGGAAGCAATACTGTGCAACAGTACAAACCCCTTTATCCAGTTTTTACAGAAAACTCATCTTCGCTGCAGTAAATTGATGCTGCTGTAAATATACCTCCTAAAACAAATTTGTCTATTCCTTGCAGTTTGTTTCCATATACTGCGGTCTGTTTACAGAACAGGTGGCTGCATCGGTATGACTCTTCCAAATGTTTTCACTTGCTGTTCCCCTTAAATCTAAATTGAGGCACTCTCGCGAAAGAGAAGTGCGCAGACTGCAAACAATATCGTGAAATGAAGGAGTTTTTTTGGCTGACGCGACGGTCTCAGTGGGCTCTATAGATCGTTATGGCAAGACTGGATATTGAATCATATACATCTAATTTATATATAAGAAATTCTGTCACTGTGAGCTCCTCGATTTCTTGTAAAACGCATCTCCCGCTGTAAAACATTAGTTTAAGAACTTGTTAAGAGTGAAACTCAAATGCAACCAGTAAGTGTTTTTCAAATATTATTTGTTGGGCACGTGAGGCTCTGATTAGCAACATTATTCGAGATAACCTCTCCCATTCAAATGGAATTACCTAAATGTCCGTAGAGAAGAATTTATTTGGGAGTCTGTGCTATCAGTCGTCCACCACCTCTTCATTAGACCGAAACTGTCGCTCAAGGGAAGGTCGGGAGAGTTCGGTGGATGGAGAAGGAACGCAGACTTCATGACCACAATTGACGCCGTGCATTGTCATATTACAGCAACACACGACAGCAGTTCTGTTCGTTTTCATATGATATCATACCAAAGATGGTACTTTTCAAGGCCTGAGTACGATGAACCGTTGGTAGAGGTACCTTACGATGTGTGGTGGTCAAGGATTATGCCGTTTTCGTCCCAAAAGAGGGTCTGTATGCGCTTTTTATCTGACGGCCATTTTCGAAATTTCTTTCTTCGTCTCTGATTGGTGGTGATGGTCGCAGGCTCCTTCTCGTTTAAAGCACCGACGGATATGTGCACAAGCGTCAACACGTCCGTTCAACAGACTACTGCTGGAGCACCCATCTTTAAAACGCTTTTTGAAACTGGGCCAGATCATTCAAATGCTGGTACGATGAGACATGACAAATAATTTCAATGGAGTGGCAATGCCACATGCCACGTCTGGACAAGTCATATGTCAGGGATGTACTCTCTGCGAACTTCAGACTCCACTCGTAGAGTTGCTGCTTTAACAGGCACCCGATGTGTCTTAATAGGTGCACACTTTCACTACGCAGAAACCAAGAAACCAAATAATGCTATTCGTCCGTGATGCTTGTTGCTTGTGGGACGTCCATATTTCCTATGGCGAAGTTCGTGTCGCATGTGCACTAGGTAATACCCCCATGCCTGTGCACAGTAATGTCAACATATTTACCAAGCTGCAGACCACCTTTCAGCCTCTAATTACCGTCTTTTTATTTTCCTCTGCCTGTATTTCAGTACACCTGTTTTCTTAGACTCATGTCCACGTAAACAGAGTGACTGTGAAATGAAGAATATAAGCAAAGATGATTGGAGTAACGAGAGGCCTCTGTAGTGAGAACAGATTAGTTTGGTTTTTATAGCAATGTGTACCACTTTATTGTATTTTCTTTGGGAAACATCTACTATAGAGCCAATAACAGTTATATTCGTACAGGCTTAACATAAAGTTACAAAAAACTAACAGAATAAGCTGAATGTTGTGGATGCTATGGTATAATACTAAGGGGATATAATTATAGTCATGATTACATTACGTAAAAGCCTCTTCTTAAAATATATTCATATGTAGTTTCTTACTCAATATGTTAAGTCCTCATACACAAATATAAGTTCCTAAACGTAAAAACAAATTGTACAAAGATACAACGCTTTATTCCAACAACCAGGCTGTCTCCATAAGGTTGCTTTAACGAAATGGACTGCTGGTACAAAGTTTAAATCTGAATATTCGTATTTTTAGGTACTCCGCTAAATATGCTCCTTCCGTATTGTAAGTACTCCAGCACGTCGACGAGTCTCATTGTTGAGTTCTGAGAAGAACAAAGTGAGTCAACTAGGGACTACAGGCCTTCCATCGTCAGAATTCACGGAGGCAATTAAGTAACTTTTCGCACAAACTTCCAGGAAGACCGAGGTAGTTAATTTTAATCTCGTTTTGTGACACAAGTTCAGTTTCAAGAATTGCATGAGAGGGAGCAACAACGATGTTTTGTCTGACATGTTCGCAGTCAGCCTCCCTGTTAAGAATAGCTCGAAGCAGCAACAATCAGTTACCACCTAAAGCACACAGGGATACTATCAGAGTGTGCAATAGTATAAGACATGCTGTCCGAGGGAAAGACTCAATTATTTAAAAGTGAAAACGATCAGAAGCATAAAACTAAGTGCCTGTAAATATCTACCGACGGTGCCACGTATTCTTCATCACATTAGCATAATGTGATGGTTTGTCTGTTTTAATGATCTGGAGATGGCCAGTATGGACCGAAACCGATAGCCTGACGACAGATTTTGTGATTGTATACTGGAAAACAAATTCTATATTGCTAAACAAATGCTTGATTAATCTGATGACTCAGTTGATTCGATGACTCAGTTGGGATCTCTCTCAATTGTTTAGAAACTTGATCGGTGCAGTAAAACTGACAGCAGAATTCTTCATTTTGATCAAAGACGGTAGAGTACATCATCAACATGGACATTCGACTGTATTACATCCCGCTGTAGTTGTGTTTCCGAATATTTTGTGGTATTATGCATTTCATATATTTGTATACCAATTCTTTTTTTCTTTCTTTATGACCTGCATGTGTTATATACATGTACTGTAGGCCACTTGTGTGTAATTAATTCATGTGTGTGCGCTATACGCTAAGTAAGTAAATAGACAAACTGTATAATTTTGCATATAAGGAAAACGAAATTTCGACATGCAAGGGGTCCTCTTGAACATATCGAACATAATAGGTGTTTCAAAGACTTTGGAACAAACTTCCGGAGGCGATAAACCACGTCTTAATCGGAAACTTCTGTTTTGCCTTTCACGTGGACGATAGGCAACACACATTGCATACTAGAGTGCTTACGCACTGTCGCCTCTCAATGGCAAAAACAGTCATGAACGAAGCCAGGCGTCGCCGGACACACCAGGGAACATTTTGTCTTCAAACAAGTTGTTCCCGTTGGCGTGATTTGGCACCCCTAGACGTTTGCCACAAAGATTTTCAAACAGCCTGTGTAAGGAAATTAAGGGAGCCCCAGATGGAATGGTCATTATACAGAAATATGAGAGGAATCCACATTCGAAGCAAAAAAAATCCAGTAAATATGGGCTCCAAAATGTATACCTTCAGAGCTACGGACACTTGTTCATCTTCGCTACTGTGAAACTCATCTCTTGTACCGAACAAGTGCTCATAGCTCTTAAGGTATACATTTACTAGACTTTCCTGCTTCGAATTATCGTTTCTACCTCATCCCTGAATATTGATATTTCCTTCCGGGACCCCCTGTACATAAGAACCAGCGCCCTATACACTGCAGATTTTTCTATCTACCTGCTCCATGTAAACAGATACTCCTTCTGTTTTTCTGATTTTCATATTAAACTCTGGGCTACTTGCGACAGTAGCAGAACGAGAAATTTGAATTTCATAACTTTAAGAGCATACCGAAAGAAGCTACATGCCTTGATTCAACTGCTGTTTAAATATAACAATTCCACACGATTAAAAATAATTGGCAAGCAATTCAGCAAAACTTTTACTGCCACTGCTGTAAGTGACCTCCGTCAGTGTACTGATATGTCCCTCACTCGCCGATACCTACCAACAGATAATTTAAACAACCTTCAGTAGATATCAGATCGTCCTCGCTCCTGCAATCGAGACACACATTGAGTTCGATGACGATCTTGATAGAATGACACTAGAAACAGGACAGAGTAACAGTGTATAAGACCGGCATGTGGCGCTGGCCCAGTAGTCAATACATCACACGGATGACCCCTGCCTACAGTGGTCGAAACGTTAAAACATGACAAATAGTTCACATACCCGGAAAAATTGCCTTGAACATAACGACAGGCAGGGAAGCGCGTGCACGTGCCAGGTATTTTATTCAAAGTGAAACTGAATTTACAATTTTAAGTTGACGCCACAATTTCCAGTTAAATCGTCTGCAGTAGTTTCTCGTTGCTGTGGTACTGATAATATTCTATTTGTAAAGTTACCTACACCCAGTTGGCTATCTTATAGTGATTACTTGTCATGGGAATAGACGCTCTAGTCTGCTACTATTAAAACATGCGCGATGAAGTTAATGGACGGTAAAAAAATTGAGCAATTGATACTTTGCGTACCGGATGACATCTATAACAAATTTAATGGTTGAGACATAATTTGTGTCAAGAAACAGCGTCGAAATAGCACATTATGACATCTGTAAGTTTCACGTTATGTTCCTTACGCTACTTTAGTCAGTGTGACAGTTTGGTAAGGAAGGACTAGTAAATTACAGGTAAATTCTTACAACAAAGTGAAATCCGATTTCTGTCAATATATATAATGCTGTTTAAAGCGTTTGTGAAGAAGAGAAATTTGTTAACATCGAGTGTAGATTTAAGTGTCAGGAAGTCGTTTCTGAAAGTGTTCGTGTGGAGAGTAGCCATGTATGGAAGTGAAACATGGACGATAAATAGTTTGGACAAGAAGAGAATAGAAGCTTTCGAAATGTGGTGCTACAGAAGAATGCTGAAGATTAGATGGGTAGATCACATAACTAATGAGGAAGTATTGAATAGGATTGGGGAGAAGAGAAGTTTGTGGCACAGCTTGACCAGAAGAAGGGATCGGTTGGTAGGACATGTTCTGAGGCATCAAGGGATCACCAATTTAGTATTGGAGGGCAGCGTGGAGGGTAAAAATCGTAGAGGGAGACCAAGAGATGAATACACTAAGCAGATTCGGAAGGATGTAGGTTGCAGTAGGTACTGGGAGATGAAGAAGCTTGCACAGGATAGAGTAGCATGGAGAGCTGCATCAAACCAGTCTCAGGACTGAAGACCACAACAACAGCAATTAGAAACGAATAGAGTCGCTACATGGCGAAATTTTCACTTCTTCAAAACAAACAACAGTGACTTAGAAACACTCGAGATTTTCGATGTAAGTAACATAAAGCTAACGCGATTTGTATCTGAGGAAGTTGTTACGTTATGTTAATTCATTGTTGAGTTGATTTACAATGGAGTAGTTCTGTTTCTTACATGATTTTTTGCTGTGGGGCAGCTGCACCCCAAGAAACTTTGGCCAAGATCAGTGAACATCTCACGTAGTGCACAACGTAATTTTCAGTGTGAACCCGTCGGTTCGAAATCGATAATTCTGCTATTTCTTCCTAACAAACAGCGTTATTAACAGTGCTAGCTGCTGTATTTACCTTGCTGTAAGGATTAACCTGTATTTTTTTCACAGGCACGGTCTCACCACGACAGTTTCCGACAAAATAGCAAGTAGCGCTAAAAAATTAGTTTGCATTGAGGGAGAATTATCACCTCCCTTCGAGCAGATTTCTGGTTGAGAGGGTACTGAATAGGTTTGTCACGTGCTGTAAGTGGCAGAGGAGTTGTCGTTGCCTAGACAGAGAACAACGCGTGTCACATCACACAGCTTTTTATACTCCCCAGCCTAGCGACGTTTCCAGACGCGTCAAGGCTGTGTCAGGCAGTATATAGGGCGAGGGTGGACCCCGCTTTGTGTGTAAATTAGCTTCACGAGCGCGCGGGGTCCGCCCGCATAGCGCCGCGGATCGTGCACCGTCCCTCGCTGCCAGCCGCCGCAGACATAGCTTACCTGTGGCTCGCCAGGAGACCCAGGCGGGTGTGCTGGAGGGTGCGTATTCCACCAGATTTATTTCCCTTGCTTTCTTACCGTATTCGCGGTTCGTACGCGGAAAGAATAATTGTCAGTACCGCTCTGTATGTGGGGAGACGGCATCCCCACATTAATACACTACAGAGCTACTATTAAGGTATATTCACACGATGCCATACTACTTTCCACGTTCGTAATCGCAGGCGCACAGGAATAAAAGAGAGTGCACTGAAAGTCGTGGAAAGAACGCATTTACGCGTAGGGCATTCTCGTGTCTGCTCGTCGCCTCTTTGCGTAAGCAGTCTTCTATGGATACCCTTCTGTGCTTGTGACCTCGTGCTGCGTTTATTGTGATGAAAAGAGCGACAGAAAAAGATTAACGGTAAAGTGACTATGGGTAAAGAAGTATCCAAATAACAGAGATACGAGAAATACAAAGTGACGACGACGTTTTGTTTGCAAATTTCTGGAGGTCACAACGAGATTTTAGATTTTCTGCTTGGGAGACTACATCGATAAGGCTTCGTTAGCTAGTAGCCGTTGACTCTCAGTTTGATTTATGTCTCATTTCAAAAGAAACTGAAAAATACTTGACGGAGCTTCTGAGTCGTTAGGTGAAGGTCAATTAACTTTCAGTGCGTCACTTGTATTTTATTTTATAAAAAAGTTGGTTACATAACTTTAATCGTGAAAGGTTATATGTAGATTAACATCTAGAAAAATCTGGAAATTTCATAGACATCAAAATCCATTAGAACGATGGTTGTGTTTCCCAATTTTATATTTTCTTGCATCACCAATGTGGTTTGTTGTGGATCTACACATACCTCATCATTTCTTTTGTTCAGCTATCAGGTTCCTCATTTATCTGCTATTAATTCGCCATGGTATGAACTTTTGTTCAAAGTTACACCTTACGAATTACTGGCTTATCTTTTATATTTTCCTACTTCGAAACTTACGGTATCTCATTCTTTACAGTAGTATGATCGGAGACTTTATCTAATGCTTGATAGATGCGTCACATCTCAAATTTTTATTCAAATAATGTTTTGAAGTGGCATTACATATACTTTTTCTTTGTCTGTAATCATTATAAATTTATGCGTGCTTCCTTTGGAGTCAACAGAAATTATTTATTATAAATCGCTTTACAACATCAACAGACTACATAATGAAACACACATGGATCCCAGCTGCCTGATGTCTGCAAAAAGGCGCAAAGATTCTCACCGAAAGCGGTAAGCAATGCTCTTAACGCACGGCCTCCATTTCCAGAAAATTACGCATGCACAAATGCGCATGCGTAGTTGAGTTGTTAGAAATTTATGCGGATGTGCAAAGTTGAACAGAAAAAAAGGCGTCGTGGGGAAGCACCTTTAATGATTCATTCGTTTTCAAAGTTCTATACTTTTCAAAGTGTCACATGCATGAATAGAACCGTAAACTCGCCATATCTCGATTGTGCCCACAAGCTGGTCTTACGAGAATAGCACCTAGACAAAATGACAATTAAGCAAAGAGACTTTTTGTTTGTTGGACTCTGCGGGAGACTTATCTGTTGTAACAGTGGAGTGTCTTTCAGAGACTATTATGACAAAGAATCGCCATCTAAACAGAGCACTCGGCGTTGGTGTCGACAATTTATCGTCACTTGTCTCTGTAAACAGAAGGATACCGGTCGAAAAAGCGTGTCACATGCAGTTGTGCAGTCCGAAAAATCAAGGGTCCACGTAAGCGACGAACTCTGAATATCGCAGATTTTGCGACGACGGTTACGTTTCAAACCGATCCCTCTGTAGCTCGTGTAAAAATTGGAACCGGAAGATCATGGCTTGCGCCTTCAATTTTGCATCACAATGCTTGGGGATGAACATGTCGCCTTTAAGCTGATATCTAACGACGAAGAAACCTTCCATTTTCCTCAAAAGGTTAATCGTCAGAATGTGAGATGTAGGGCACTGAAAATTCTCGTGAAACCGTGGCGCATGAACGTTAACGTTTTTTGTGCAGTGTCACAGACGAACCTGTATGGGTTGTTTTTCCTCTGTGAGAAAACTGTGTCGGGTACCTCTTACCTTGAGATGTTGGACTTGTGGTTGTTTAGACGACTGACTGCTGATTACGAGAATTTCATCTTCCAACAAAATGGGGCGTCTCTCATTTGAGCATCGATGTTCGTTGCCATCTAAATGACGAACTTCCGAATCACTGGATTGGGGGAAGATCATGTGATTCTGTTCACTTGGCCCCACAGGTCGCCTGACGTAATGCCTTGTGAATTTTTCTTTTTGGGCGCTCTTAAGGACATTGGATAGTTCAAAGAATGCATCAACGCTGCTGTGATGTCCATTGAGAGGATTTTACTGCATAAGTTTTGGAACGAACTTGACTACCGCTTGGACGTGTGTTGTGTAACCAGAGGAATACACAGAGAATATCTGTAGAGTGCAAAATGCGAACTCGGTGAGTTTACGATTCTGTTCATGCATAAATCACATTTGTACAAGTTTGTTTCGAAAATACAGAGTCCCGAAAACGAATGAAACATTTACAGTAGCCTTTATATATTACTTATATTCAAATTTGAGCATTATTGGACCAAACAGTGTACAACAAAGGGAGTTTTCATAGTTTTGCTTTATCTTTTCTTTGTGCCTACTTTACCTTCATTCTCTCTCAATAGGCTCTTTTTCGCTCATCAGATCAAGTTTTTCCGATCTTTTTTGATTTTTCTGCGAGGCCAGTTCTCGTCGTGAATTTTCTGTCTGGACATTTTTCTGTCTGCGGCATCAAGTTTTCATTTCCGCTTCCTCCAGGTCTTCTATTTCCATTTTAGCTTTAGCGAGATTCGCAGAATTCCACAACCTGTTTTATTATCTGGATGTTTCCATTCTTTGATTTACATCTACA
The DNA here is from genome assembly GCF_021461395.2 of Schistocerca americana. Lineage (NCBI taxonomy): Eukaryota > Metazoa > Arthropoda > Insecta > Orthoptera > Acrididae > Schistocerca > Schistocerca americana. The sequence goes on along the minus strand of NC_060120.1, from coordinate 672,972,110 downwards.
TCATACTCCGAAAGTCACCTAATGTTATGTGGCGGATGTTACTTCTGATACCACTAACTCATCCCGCCTACCCTGTTCCACTCGCGAATTTCGATTGGGAAGAACGATTGTCGGTAAGTCTCAGTTTTAGCTATAATGCGTGTTTCGCAGATTCCACAACCTATCTGGATGCATCCATTCTTCCATATACATCTACATCATACTCCGCATGTCATCTAATGTCGTGTGGCAGAGGTTACTCCAGCTGCTCCTTACTTATCCCCCCTAGCCCGTTCCACTCGAGAATGGCGCTTGGGAAGAACGATTGTTGGTAAGCCCCTGTCTTGGATTAAAAGTCTCGTCGTGATCATTACACGAGATGTTTTTAGGAGGAAGTAATATGTTGTCCGACTCTTTCCCGAAAGCGCTCTCTCGAAATTTCAGTGGTTAACCTCTCCGCGATGCACTACGCTTCTCTTGTAATTTTTGTCACTCGAGTTTGTCGATCATCTCTTTAATGCCCTCGCGTAGAGTAAACGATCCTGTGACAAAAAGCGCCGCACTTTCTTGGATTTTCTTATCTCTTCTATCAGTCCTACCGGGTAAGGATCCCATATTGATGAACATTAGTCAAGGATCGATCAATCAGGCATCTTATAAGCCACTACCTTCGTGGTGGGTTACATTTCCTTCACATTCGTCCTATGAATGGCATCTGATTTTCCTATTATTTGTTTCATGTGGCCATTCCCCGCTCTGGATAGTTACTCCTAGATATTTTACGGAATATACTGTTTCCAGCGGTTTCTCACCAGTACTATAGTTGTACAGTAGTGGCTTTCTTTTCCTACGTATACGCAGTATGTTACATTTATTTACGTTCAGGCTCAACTGCCAGGGCCTGCGCCATTTCTCAATCCTCTGCAGGTTATTCTACAAATCGCTGCTGTCTTCTGGAGTTGTTACTTTGTTATAGACAACCGCATCATCTGCGGACAGTCTTACAGATGATCTGAAGCTTTCTGCTAGATCATTTATGTACACTGTAAACAGTTCGGCCCTGTCACACTTCCTCGGGGTACTCTGGATACCTTAGCGTCTGACGATTCCGTTTTATTAAGAGCGGCTTGTTCAGTACTATCTGCAAGGAAGTGTTGAATCCAGTCGCAGTCTGGTCCGCTACTCAATAACATTTTCGTCGTGTTTTTTTCTTTTTTCTTTTTTTTTCCTGAACGGGAGTGCAGGACGGTGTAAAATGCTTTCCTGAAGTCAAAGAACACGGTTTCATCGTAAGCGCTGTTGCCTTCAGCACTATGGATCTCTTGAAGGAACAGAGCTAGCTGAGTTTCTCAAGATCTCTGTTTGCGGAAACCATGTTGATATATTTATATAGAGGAGATTTCATACTTCAAAAACATCTTAATTCTTGGGGATAAATCGTGTTTCATAATTCTACAACAGATGATATAAGTTTATAATAGTGTGCATCTGTTCCACGATCCTTCTTGGTAACGGGAATGTCCTGTGATTTTTTCCAGTCGCTAGGTACCTTTCGTTGCTTCATCGATCTACGACAAACTGCTGGTAGAAGGAACTCGAGTTATTTCTCACATGCTCATAGAATTTTAACGTGCGTTTCATTCCTATCCGGATAAATTTTGGTATACTTTCCAACTTTTTTTTACTTGCTCTCTGTGTGTACGTTCTTTCTTCAATATAATTTGGACTGAAAATGAACGTGAATATGTGTCCTTCCCCCTTTCAGCTTGAGCCACTGTCTCTGTTTAAATGAGTGTTTCAGCCCCATAAGGACACATGGTTTGTTGGCTACGTTGCAGTGACTCAGTTTTTGGATACAATTTTTGTTATGAGTGTATTTTGTAAGCCTGAAAGCTGTTACCATTTTGGACAATGAATATCGTAACCAGTCTTTCCCACGCTAATTTACTGAATGTTTTCACCTAAATATTTGCGTTGGAAAGCTCTCGGTTTTCCCGTACTTAGTTTTTGTGGCAGGTTGTGTTAGATAACATTCGTCGATTTATTCTTTCATGGCATGACTAGTCAATACCTACCTCCAAGTTATGTGAAGGAGTGGTAAACCTCTCTGGCGCACCACAGTAGATACGTTGATGCTCTGGTTTAAGTTGCATGCAGTTTATGTCCTCGTGCGGAAGTCGTCGCCAGCTAGTGTTCCAAGAACGTGTATGTAGTATGTATAGTAGACGTGGGTAGTAATAGAGATTTTCTGAGGCTCGTGTTGGAAACAGCAAAATGTAAAAACTTAGCGACGCGAGTAGGATTGGAGGAAATGTATTTGTTTACCGTGATTAAATTTAAAATGTCAGTGTGAAAGTTCGGACAGTAATCGCGGCACATGGTAGGCTGTTGCATACGATGGGTTTAGTATAATATACCGTTGAATAGAGGCAACCACTTGATACGTAAATTGTGTTTCAAAATTACCAAATGAACAATTACAGTATTCAATCATCCCCACAAAAGACAAAATCTGACTGATAAATAGACAGTAATGAGTGATTATTATAAATACAGACAGAACAGCATTATAATATGGAATAGAGCACTTTATATGTACAAGTGCAAATTTCTCCAGTATTAACGTTATGGACTTTGTACGAAGTGCATCTTGGAGGAATCTGCGTGTTATCGAACGTGGGCTTTGAAAATTTTGCAAAAACCGCTCTCCACGACCCACAATTCCATTCTTGCCACGTTTCCCATTGTTAATTGTCGGGTATTTCTGTGACGCTCTCACCCTGACTAAATTAAGCTCGGAACTCTTCGGATTTGTCGTTATTATGGCCGTCAGTGCGAAGAATGATAAGGAACAGGTCTCCGCTCTGATATATGCTGTGCAAGCTTCTTCGTCTCTTCGTAACTACCACACTCTACACACACTAGGCCTGCTTATTTTAGTCAAATTTTTGTCGCCCTCTGCAATTTATACTCTTCATACTACCCCCAAATGTTCAAATGTGTGTGAAATCTTATGGAACTTAACTGCTAAGGTCATCAGTCCCTAAGCTTACACACTACTTAACCTAAATTATCCTAAGGACAAACACACACACCCATGCCCGAGGGAGGATTCGAGCCTCCGCCGGGACCAGCTGCACAGTCCATGACTGCAGCGCCCTAGACTACTCGGCTAATCCCGCGTGGCATACTACCCTCCATTAGCAAACTGATGATTCCTTCATGCCCCACGAAGTGTCTTATCAACCGATCCCTTATTTTAGTCAAGTTGTGCCAGAAATTCTTTTAATGTCATGGTCGTTTTTGAGACTCAAGTGTCCAAAATACATCTTTTTATCAATTGAAGTCACCCGGTGTGGCCGTGCGGTTCTAGGCGCTTCAGTCTGGAACCGTGTCACCACTACGGTCGCAGGTTCGAATCCTGCCTCGGGCATGGATGTGTGTGATGTCCTTAGGTTAGTTAGGTTTAAGTAGTTCTAAGTTCTAGGGCAATGATGACCACAGATATTAAGTCCCATAGTGCTCAAGCCAACCATCAATTTCCTTTTGTTAATTCAAACTCTTTAATGGGACCGGTTTCTGGTATTTCCGTTCATCATCCACACCTGGAACAAATATTGTCGATGAATATCAAAAGACATCTCTGCAGCCTCTTAAGTACTCCTTGTACCTAGAATGAATTTTCACTCTGCAGCTGAGTGCTATTCTCGCAAGATACAAGGGGAAGATTTTGTAAAGCTTGGAAGGTAGCAGAGGAGACAGTTGCAGAAGTAAAGCTGTGAGGACAAGTCAGGAGTCGTACTTGGGTAGCTCAGTCGGCATTGCACTTGCCCGCCGAAAGCAAAAGCTCCGGGTTAGAATCCCGGTACAGTACACAGTTCTAATCTGTCAGGAAGTTTCATTTTGTATGTTAGTGTAGTAAGAGATATACACAAGAGGTCATAATAAGAGACTAAGAAATGGTGCATTTTAATACCCATAGACTAAGTAAACTCTAACCCCAGATGATGAACGGTGATGCTGGTACCTGGTCTGGCAAAAACGTTTGAGTAAAAAAAGAAACGCAATCTGCTCTGGACAGTATATACCAAAGCTACACAGCATGAAGCTTCAAAGTTCTACTGTTTTCTTTGAATCTGCCTATAGCTGTTAGATCATGTTTAAATGTACCCGTTCAAGCGTTTTCCGCATTCTTACACGAAGTTGCCTTTGGATGCTGCAACACGTACACCAGAGCGGTATTGCGGGTTGCCGCTACCGATGAGATGGCTAACACTGATCAGAATGTAGAGCTGTCAAACAGGGTGATCCTTGATGATGTATACGAACTTTGAAATTTGTTGGAGAGCGGTAAATCCATCAATCTGAGCAAAGGAACTGTGGACCGGAAGCGACAGTCGAAAGTTATAAGCGAAACTAGTTCTGATACCTCTGACAGTGGACCTCTTCTGCTGATTTTCATTTTCTGGGAGATGGTAGTAAGGACGAATACAAGAAAAAATGTCCAGCAAACGTGGGCTCTAAAACGCATACGTTAAGAGCTATGAGCGCTCGTCCAGCTTTGCCACTGTGAAATACATCTCTTTACCAGCCAATTTTTTTCTTGTTTTGGTTCATATATACTACCTCGTCCCAAAATATCGAAAGTAAAGAGCTTGGCGTAGAAGAGGGGCACATCAGAGTTATTAGAACTACTTTCGGACGTAACTTTCGATTCTGTCGGTTTCGGACCACGGTCCCTCACCCCAAATTGATACCATTTACCCTTCTCCATCATCTCTGACGGTTTATAAAATCAGCACGAAATCGTCATGTATATCAGTAAATGGTGATTCAACATGGGCTACTTGGAGTGTTTTACAATAAGCCATATTTTTAATTAACTGGTTTGTTCTCTTACTTTTTTCTTTGCCTCAATTTGCATCTTTATTTCAAATTTTCCCTTTTTTCAGAAGTCAAAGACCTACTCCTTGGACACGATTTCGACTAAGAGCGTTCGTTTACTATGGATATTTAGAGCCCAACTAGTTCATTCTTGCACCAGACGATAATTGCTTCACGTTTCATCCTGTACGAGGATCAGTGATGGAGAGGAGATCTGAATCCAGTGTTGTACGGGTACATAAACTGATTGTCATTACATTGGCAGGCATGTGTCAAAAATAAAATATTTTTGACACATGGATCTATGCCGACAATTGTAAAAACGGCGATGGTACATTAGTCCTTACTAATGTAAAATTGCTACCTTCTGAAGAACACAAATTTATATTTGTCGAAACCTAGGTAAAGAATTTCTTTATCCATTGCAACTGGTCGGCTGTTTATAATTTTATTATATCGCACATTGCTTATGTCCATAGCAGCGTTCCCATACACTTTCTTCATGGGTGGGCTTAGAACTTAAAAAATCATGGGTCAAGAAGCAAACCGTCGAATTTTTCCAAACTGGTTTTGTTGCCTGGGTGACTATGTTGAACGATAGTAGATGACTTTTTAGGCTATAATCTGTGCTGTTTCTGCTGTTACATGTTCATTATTAAGTTTATGGTACAGGAGGCATTACTTTTTGATACAGTCGTAGCTGTAAATAAGCAGCCTCTGACAAAATGTTTCACATGGCTCTGAGCACTATGGGACTTAACATCTGTGGTCATCAGTCCCCTAGAACTTAGAACTACTTAAACCTAACTAACCTAAGGACATCACACACATCCATGCCCGAGGCAGGATTCGAACCTGCGACCGTAGCGGTCACGCGGTTCCAGACTGAAGCGCCTACAACCGCACGGCCACACCGGCCGGCAAGCAGCCTGTGACTGCAAAAACGGTGTTTCTTTCTTCAGTGCACGATCGCCTTGAAATGCGCCTATTCACATAGCAGCATGTTGCAAAAATTACATTACAACCGTGCGTAACAATATAACACCATTACTCGTGCACTGTATGTTACAAGTCGCCAGTCCTATAGGATTATAAGATCAGATTGTAAGTTCTTGAGCGTGTCTGAATCTGTATGAAATTACAATTACTGTATTCAGAGGCTGTTTATTTACAATCACTTCTTAAATCAAAGAAAATGCCCACAGTCCTCAAGCTATCTTTTAGACCATCACCACAGAATAAAGTGCATTTTTTTGTGCTTAATCCTTATCTGAGGCCTGATGATCCAAAATCAAACAACAAAGAAAATGATTAAAATGTTTGGGCGCGTGATGGTTGAGAGGTGGAGCCAACCGGCTGGAGGTCCTTGGGACGGTACACGTGCCAGCAGCGGATACGCCGTAGCGAGGGTGTGGGAGTCCACTTCCGCCTACGTCGCGGCCTTCCGGTTATAAGAGGGTCGGTTCTGGGACCGGGGGAGGAGAGTGCAGACAGAGAAGGGATGCTCATCTGTCACGGGCACACCCCTGTTCTGCTGAGGACGGGTGCCCCGCGGCCAAATCCCGCCAGGGTAATGGCCCGCTGACGTCTCCTGAGCTCTGCCTCGGAATCAAAAGGCCCCGCTCCCTCATCAGATGTAACTTCTCGGCTAGGGCCGCCACCAGTGGAATGCAAACTGCGCCAACAACAGCCGCAGCAGGCCACCACCCCACCGACTCGCAAATTATTCCAGCCGTGGGGGCGTTCCATTCTCTTCTGCTGCGGTGTAATATCCTCGTCACAGGAGTCACGACAAGACCCTTGTGCAGCTGTGAAAGAGCTGAAAATACTCTGCTCACACTCTGAAAACTTGGGATCTCACTTGTTCAATTGTTTCAGCTTGTAAACTACTTGACGGTTAGAAATAAACTGAGGGGACATTGAAGACCCCAGAGAAATTTGCTCTAATGAATATGCACTGTTGCTATGAATGTAGGCTTGTGAAAATACTAATATAACGCAGTCTGACTTCATGAATAATCTAACACACGTAAACTTACTTAGCGCAGCGATTAAATCCTCCATAATAACTCATTTTAGTACCAGAAGAAGTAACAGTTCATTTGACAAGTTTTAAGTCCCACCTCACAGGGAAGTCATGTGCGATGAACTTGCTTGGTCGACATCAGTAATACTAAGCACTTTTCCACAAATAACAGGCTAATATTGTGTTAAATCCAGCCTAGTCGTCAAATATGGGGGTCTAGGAATCCTACTTTCTCGGACCACTAGACAATATTCAAACAAATCGTATTAATGAATTTTATTACACAACGAAAAAATACAATACTTAAGTTTGTGTTACACAGATGTGTCGCAAGAAAAGGGCGACAGACAAAGTAAGAAATCTCTTCAGTATAACAATTCCCAAGTCTGTGTCACATAGACAGTACAAGCAAGTGATTAAAGTTGACGCTTCTATCCTAATTGCTAGTCTTGAAGCTGCTTAGAACTGGCTGGGCCCAGTCGGGCGCGGCGCTTATGTCCTCTTCACATTGGGGCCGCTGCTGTCGCGTTGTCCTCCTGGAGAGCGGTCGGTCAGCGAACGATTGGCTGACGTCTTCTCACAGCCATCTCTTCTCTATCGTTCCCGACTGGAGTGCCGGAGCTTGACTTTACGCCGTAACATATTTGAATATCCGCAGAAGATTAAATGGAAAGTGACACAGTAAATGCTGGTTCGTCGATCTCGACGAGAACTAGCCTTCTGAAACCTGAAAGAAATCTATTAAGAATGCGGCAAGCAGTCTCACGCTGTCCAAAAGTCTGTACGACATGAAATGTAATTCTCATGAAGTAATGAGCGTACTGAAGGCACAAGATCAGAGTTGATTAGCATTATTAGCATTGATTAGCATTACACCGTGCTAGGCATGGTAATGTGTTGTGTCTTTGGTTTCTCTGTATTTTTATCCAGCTCCTGAACGGGAACAACGCATGCGTTTTGTGTCGTTTAATTCACTAAATGTGAGTCAGCTGCGACGTTTCAGAGCGATTTCGTATCAAATATCAGGTAAAAGCATCAACACACAAAATATCCCATGGGTGGTACAACAGTCTCCGAGGAACTGATCTATTACATGGTGCGAAGAAAACAGACGTGCCAGGACCATCAGCAGAGAAGCAGAGAAGCTGGAATCATTCATCAGGAGCCGGAAAAAACTGAATTACAAATTAAAATTTGAAGAGATACATCATCCTCGATATGTTTCTATTTTCTATTTATCTTGCGGTTTTCACGCAGTCATCTTCTGAAACTCTGGAGATAGTTTTTAATAACAAAGTATATTTTCCTTATAGCGTCAGATGCACGCAGAGCCACAACGCGACGCTTAATCTCGACAGGGGCAGTAGCCATAATATTTTGGCCCAACGGTGTTAATAAATCTAGGAAAATCACGCGCTCTCGGAACAACATTTCCAAAAACGGACAGCACAAAGATCTGTCAGTTCACAAAGGACTCAAAGAAATGAATAACACAAGCGTAAAGAAAAGTAAGGATGCATAATCATAAATATTTCCTGACCAATTTCTAGCGATACTTTATCTCGGAACATAATTTCGTAAGGACCAGCAGTAGTCGGAGATCATTGCGGTACTCTATTTGCCTTGCTAACGCTCTTCCATTTGGGAAATGTCCTGGTGGGACTGCACTGCATGTCCGTCACTTACAATGGCGCGGCTATCCGGGAAGAAGAACAAAGGATCATTCAAGAAGTGTAGTATAAGTCACATTCTCTATCTCTACATCTACATCTACATGGTCACTCTGCAATTCACACTTAAGTGCCCGGTAGAGGGTTCATCGAACGATTTTCATACTACTTCTCTACCATTCCACTCTCGAATGGCGCGTGGGAAAAAGGAACACCTAAATCTTTCCGTTCGAGCTCTGGTTTCTCTTATTTTATTATGATGACCATTTATCCCTACGTAGATGGGTGTCAACAAAATATTTTCGCATTCGGAAGAGAAAGTCGGTGATTGAAATTCTGTAAATAGATCTCGCCGCAAAGAAAACCGCCTTTGTTTCAGTGACTGCCACCCCAACTCGCGTATCATATCAGTGACACTCTCACCCCTATTGTGCGATAACACGAAACGGGCTGCCCTTCTTTGCACTGTTTCGATGTCCTCCGTCAATCCCACCTGGTAAGGATCCCATACCGTGCAGCAATATTCCAGCAGAGGACGGACAAATGTTATGTAGGCTGCCACTTTAGACAGCCTATACAACATCGCTCTGGTTCTCTGCTGTTTGGGTGCCTAAAAAGTTCTTTCAGACACTTGTGAAAGACAGCCATGCCAACCTTTCAACATCACTGAACAAATCAAGCAAACGTTCTTCAGATACTAATTTCCTAATTTACAATCCGACAAATATTCCTTTCTTCATTTTTGCTTCATTAATCCTTGTAATGAATCCACTTTAAGATTTGTCCATTTCATGAGACCCATTTTAATGTGCCTCGAAGGTAGATACGCATGATTGAGATCAACAAGAAACATGTTCACCACATTCTTCTATCCAGTCAACTAGTCCATTTCGAGGAGGACTTCTTTTCCTCACAGCATTGGTTCATACTACCTCTACAGACTCATTAGCATAGAAACCAGCAGTGCTTTTTGTAACGGAGCTATATGCCAAGAACCATTCCCATTACCTTGAGACATCCAAATATAAGACAGCTGAATTTCTCATATTGGGTAAGTGTATCAGTTTAAGGTTCTCATATGTGTTCTTTCACATTGTTTGTAACAAAAATGGTACTGACTAGTGTTACTTGTTATCGGAGAGGTCTTTCGGAAATAGCAGGTAGCTGACTCCAGGGTAGCAATACGAGTGATTCGGTTCATTACTTCTACATCATTTCTCTACATGCGTGTCGACATGTACATAGCGCATTCGTATTAATTCCCGTTGCCCTATGTCTCCCTGTGTATATTGTCAGCTGACCGGTGCGTAAAAAGACAGGCTATGGATCCGTCTTCGGACAAGCCCTCTTTTCTCTAACGCTGTCATGGTTGTTACGTGCGAATCTATGTAATGATAGGATGGAAGGGGAAATACTAACACCCATTTTCTTGAGCCTTCATTGAATGTTCACTCACAGAATGTTACGACTATGCTTTTACCGCGTCTCGTGTCGAGTTTCCTGTCACGATTTTTACTGGGGAATGTTGGCCATTTTTGTGAAGCAGTCGCCGTAACTCACAGAATTGCAGAGAGAGGAAAAAATCTGGTGAACGCTTTGCAACTTTTTCTTTCCTTCGTTTCATCTTTACTGATAACATTACGTCTTACTGATTTAGCACGCAAAAAATATATACTGAAATGGATGCCCCAAGTAGACAAGGAGCTTTATTAGGCTTATTTTTAGCATCGTTGCTTTATGAGATACAGAAAAAAAGGCGGGAAGGAAGTGAGGTTACAGAGTTCAGGAAGATTGACAGTGACCAAAAATTGTTTACTTATTCACAAAAAATAAAGAACATTATCGGGACTAAACTGTGTAAACAAAGCACGCTGTTAGCGATAACATGTAGCAATTTACCTATTGATTCTGTGTATGTTTCTTTCTCAGGTGTTTCGGTGTTCGATCAGTAATTCAAGTTTATAATTCCATCTACTTAGCTCTTTTTTATACTTAACATGACGCCAGGTGCGTGTAATAACCCAAGTCGCTTCTGTTTTCACATCATATATTGAAGTGTAAGTTTTCTTTAAAACATCCTCCCTCTGGGTTGACTGTACCCTAAAACAAGCAAAATAAGAAAAAAGTTATATTCTTTCAAATGTTGAACTGCTGGCAGATAAATGGAATATTCCAATATGAAGTAGGTTTGAAACATCGACAGGATGTTTCCTCTTCTCGTCATATAAAAGAACGTGTATTTACCTTGGTGTTTACATGTAGCATACTGATTTAGTAACTAGTAGCACATAAAATTGAAACTTTGAATTCCGCTGCTTTGCCGAAGGGCTAGGGTGTAGTCCACGACAGGTTTAACAAGGTGCTGTATTGAACTTCATTTTCTTTCCCACTTCTGAGCCACAAATTGTACCAAATATTGGGCGGCGGCTTCTGCAACGTAACAGCATAGCCATAGCCATAGACTGCTTTCATGTGACAGCCGAGGAGTACTCGACTTGCCTATCATGCGTGAGTGACTCCTCAGCTCTCAGATGGCGCCCTGGATCCCACGCCATAAAGGAAACGGTCTTCTGGCTGGGAGCATTGTCCTTGCATCTCAAGAGCCCGCGCCACTGTGAAATGGCCCTCTTGCGTCATATCCTCCTGCTAACGGCGCTACAGTGACGCTGCTCTGATGAACTGCGTTAACAGCCCGTCCCCTAACTAGTAGTGACCACGATACTTTCGTAGCGTTTTTGAACATACCCAAAAACTACGCATACCTAATTAGTATCTAAGTAGCTTAGCGCCCACGTGGACTGTATAGTCACCACAGAGTTACTTTCTTTTTCCTTAATCGAATTTTCATGTTGTCCACAAATTGAAATATTACCCAAGCTTTTCATGCTGATTAAGACCTTAGAAGCAAGGTCTTTTCCGAATTTACTTCTGACAAAGAAACGATTCTGGTAGCTGGAGCCAGAGGTCTTTGTTAATCCTGCCTTTTGAGTTCTTGTGGTGATATTTCTATAAAAGCTTTCATCACCTAACATGTTTTTTTAGAAGTCAAGTACGAGTTTTCATAGACTTAGCTTTAAATGTGCTTCATCGTCTATTTCACTCCCTTAGTGGTTGAATTTCTAAAAATAGATACGCATTTTTTTATTTCCACCCGAAAAGCTAAATTAAAATTTTCACAGATTTACCTAAAAAATGCTTTCATAAAGACATATTTTAATAAAATATTTTATCCCCTTTTTCACCGGTTTATCGCTTTAATTTCCTAAAGTACTGAAACATTTTTTTAGTCTGTAACCGAGAGGTCAAATACCAGTTTCCATAGATGTAGCTGTAAAAAATACTTTATCTGTTCTTTCATAATGGTGTACATTAAAAGACTTTCACCCACTATTTCACCCCCATAGGGGCTAAATTTCAAAAAAGGCTGGAACATGTGTTTCTTTATTTCTGATCGAGAAACCAAATACCAGTTTTCGTAGATCTAGCTTCAACATTGCCTTAATAGTGAATAATTTTCAAAAAACCTTTAATTCCCTATTTCGTCCCCTTGGGGGTGGAATTTCGAAAAACCGCTTCTTAAACGACGCCCACAGTATTATATCAGCACCCTCTCCAAATTTCAAGTTTCTATTCTTGGCGGTTTGGGCTGAGCGATGATGAGTCAATCAGTCAGGATATCGTCTTTTATTTGTAATGATTTATGATGAAAGTCGAAAAAAGTGGATATTGTGGCGCAGGATTCGGTTGGGAGTGCAGATTGACTGGGGGGGGGGGCTCTAAAATGTGGCGTTTCAATCAGTATCTGTTTTATCAACCAACGATTTACAATATGAATACAGGCACACACTTGAGCTCAATGCCGTACAATAATTAACTTCACATAACAAATCGCATAAAAAACACAATTACTCGCCCCACAGTAATAAAATAATCTGATATCAAAAGTAGGCAACAATTATATACAGAAAAAGTATCGTAAGATACATGTATATATGATAACGATAAAACAATATTGTTTCAGCCCCCGAATGACATTACAAAAGTACACCAAAATGAAGCAGCACCAAGCAGAAAGGCTCACTAGAATGATCTGCAGTCCACTACTACAAACACATCCACCGTAACACAAACAGACAACAAGATAGGACGGGACAGTCTACATGAATATGAAACCTTTAATGGACTCTAAAAGGAAAAGACATAAAGAAACAAACTGTAGAATGGCTTATCGCTAACACACAACAGCCTTGCCGTGTTTTTAAATTGGAACAATGATGTTACTCCTACATAGTACCACACCCACGCTATGGATAAACACTTTAATCACGTTTATGGCGCAAACTAATTCCTCGCGGCCTCGCCGCGCCTCTGCACAACAACAAACTATATCGGATCGAGTTCGACCAATCCCGGCACACACCGCCGCACTGTATTTTGCATAGCCAAAACTGTGATAATTGCACTTATAACTCACAAAAAGCACACGTCACTTTATGCTCTGCATTAAATTGCCGTAACCGAAACTCTTCACCTTCCTTTCTATTAGTTGCCTTCTTCTTCTGGCAGATAAAACATCATCTGCTACCACATGTCGACGACGTCTGCCTTATAGGCCTGCACTGACCGTTGCAGTCCACTACTGCTGCTTCCCCAAGCTCTGTTTTCCTCAGTGGTCGTTCAAAATGGTTCAAATGGCTCTGAGCACTATAGGACTTAACATCTGTGGTCATCAGTCCCATAGAACTTAGAACTACTTAAACCTAACTAACCGAAGGACATCACACACATCCATGCCCAAGGCAGGATTCGAACCTGAGACCGTAGCAGTCCCGCGGTTCCGGACTGAGCGCCTGAACCACTAGACCACCGCGGCCGGCTCAGTGGTCGTCAATGAACTCCTTAACACTTCTGTAGCATCCTCAGCTGGCGATTGCGACCAACCCCTCGGCCAGTAGCGTCGATAACAATAGAAGCACAGCTGACGTGCCAACCAGGTCCCGGCACCGAGCCCAAAGCTTGCCCGCCGCTGCCCACGGTGGCCCATGGGCTGGCTCAAGCTGATGTGGCCGCTTCCGCCCCGTGCTGCCGACTCGCCCTGACCCGGCACATTCCGGACCCACCGACCCATTTCAAAACCTCGGCTGTCGCGACAGTGGCTCACCCACGGTGACGCAACGCGGAATTGTCAGCCGCTTCCACACTGCAGCTCTCAGATTGTGTGCTCCATCCAGCTCTGTGCTTAGGGAAAGGACCGCCGTGTATTGTGGCATGAGTGGGACAGTGCACAAATGGTTTAATTCGTACCTAACTGGAAGAGTGCAGACAGTTGAAATAAGTAGTTCTCGTAACATGCAAAGATCAGCACATTCCTCAAACTGGGGAACTATCAAGAATGGGGTTCCACAAGGGTCAGTCTTGGGTCCTTTGTTGTTCTTATTATATATTAATGACTTGCCATTCTATATTCACGAAGAGGCAAAGTTAGTTCTCTTTGCTGATGATACAAGTATAGTAATCACACCTGAGAAACAAGAATTAACTGATGAAATTGTCAATACTGTCTTTCAGAAAATTACTAAGTGGTTCCTTGTAAACGGACTCTCACTGAATTTTGATAAGACACAGTACATACAGTTCCGTACAATGAATGGTATGACGCCATTAATAAATATAGACCTTAATCAGAAGCATATAGCTAAGGCAGAATATTCCAAAATTTTAGGTATGTCCATTGATGAGAGATTAAATTGGAAGAAACACATTGATGATCTGCTGAAACGTTTGAGTTCAGCTACTTATGCAATAAGGGTCATTGCAAATTTTGGTGATAAACATCTTAGTAAATTAGCTTACTACGCCTATTTTCACTCATTGCTTTCATATGGCATCATATTTTGGCGTAATTCATCACTGAGGAATAAAGTATTTATTGCACAAAAGCGTGTAATCAGAATAATAGCTGGAGTCCACCCAAGATCATCCTGCAGACATTTATTTAAGGATCTAGGGATATTCACAGTAGCTTCTCAGTATATATACTCTCTTATGAAATTTGTTATTAACAACCAAACCCAATTCAAAAGTAATAGCAGTGTGCATAACTACAATACTAGGAGAAAGGACGATCTTCACTATTCAAGATTAAATCTAACTTTGGCACAGAAAGGGGTGAATTATACTGGCACTAAAGTCTTTGGTCACTTACCAAATAGTATCAAAAGTCTGGCAGATAACCAACAAGTATTTAAGAAGAAATTAAAAGAATTTCTGAATGACAACTCCTTCTACTCCATAGAGGAATTTTTAGATATAAATTAAGAAAAAAAGAAAAAAAAACAAAACAAAAATATTAAAAAAATTTAAAAAAAATAAAAATAAAAATAAAGAAAAACAAAAAAACACAAAAAAATAAAGTTGTTATATTAACTTAAGTATGTTGTTAAATTAACCTAATTATGTCATGTATTGGAAAATTCGACTCGTTCCACATCATTACGAAATATCGTATTCATGATCCATGGAACTAGTATTAATCTAATCTAATCTAATCTGTCGTGTCGCCCAAGGAAGACTCGGCGTGGCGCTGCCTATGTCACACGCCGTCACTCGCGCCCTCTGGCGAGATCTCAACGCCGCGCTGCGCCAGCGCGACCAGCTGGGCGAGCGGGAACACAAGCTCGCTGCCCAAGTTCAGTTCCACCGAACACTGTTTAGCGTTTCTAGAGTGGTGATCGCGAGGTAGATGAAGTCAAGGAATTATGCTGCATAGGCAGCAAAATAGTCCTCGACGGACGGAGCAACGAAGACATAAAAAGCAGACTAGCAGTGGCAAAAATAAGTCCATTAGCAACAAACACAGGCCTTAATTTGAATATTTTTGAGAATGTACAGGGTGAAAATTATTGAACTATATGAAAAAAACGTAAATTATTTACAAACTACGTCGTGCACACATTTTATTCAACATGTAAAACTCACTAAAGATATTTGCATTTAGATTATCACATTTTCGTTATGCCTGCCATCACTGGCGACCATGTGGCACAGACGAATAGCGAAATTCTCTATGAACCACTGGAGTGTCGGAATATCGATACTGTCGATGAGCTCCTGAATGGCTGTTTTCAGCTCAGCAATGGTTGTAGCATTCTTGCTGTACATCTTGTCTTTAATACAGACCCACAAAAAGGAGCCGCAGGTGTTCAGATGCGGAGAATATAGCGGCCAATTGAGGCCCATACCAGTGGCCTCTGGGTACCCCAGAGCCAGAATGCGAGCCACAAAGTGCTCCTCCAGGATATCAAATACTCTCCTGCTTCGATGGGGGCCGAGCTCCGTCTGCATGAACCACATCTTGTCGAAATCAAGATCACTTTGGATAATGAGGTTGAAATCATCTTCCAAAACCTTCACGTGCCATTCGGTAGTCATCGTGTCATCAAGAACTATCACACCGATTATTCCGTGACTGGACACTGCACAACACACAGTCACTCGTTGAGGGTGATGAAACTGTTCGATCGCGAAATGCGGGTTCTCAGTCCCGCAAATGCGCCTATTTTGCTTATTTACGAACCCATCCAAATGAAAGTGGGCTTCCTCCCTAAACCAAACCATATTCACATCATATTAACTCCTATCATGCTCGGCGTCCAACAGTGCAATTTGAACGACCTAACGCAAACCGTCCAGAAGATATGACAATTTTATTTCATACAGTTCAATAACAGTCACCCCTACGTTTGAAGCACAGAATCGCATGGTAGTGAACCGCGGACAGTTGGAAAATCGGAGCAGAAGGGAATCGAAGCATTTGAGATGTTCCGCTACAGATCAGGTGGACTCATAAAGTAAGGAATGAGGAGACTCTCCTCAGAATCTACGAGGAACGGAATGCATGGAAAACATTGACAACAAGAAGTGATAGGATGGCAAGACATCTGTTAAGAAATCAGGGAACAACTTACACCGGACTAGAGGGAGCTGCAGCGGGAAAAACTGTAGAGGAATACATCCAGCAGATAATCGCGGACGTAGGTTGCAATCTCTACTCTGAGGTGAAGAGGTTGGCACAGGAGAAGAATTTGTGACGGGCCGCAGCAAACCAGTCAGAAGACTGATGACTCAAAAGAAAAGAAAAAAAAATGTTCTAATCAGTCGGAAAGTGGATGGCTCGTTAGGGCATTTCTTCCACTGTAAGCCCGCACAGTAATATCTATATTTTGAAACAACTTACGGGAATTCAGCCAGGTAATATTTACAGCGACCGGCGATATTTCGGCGGGAGTACTCCCCGCCATTTTCAAGGCACAAACTGCGATGTACAAGCAAATTTGAAACCTCGATTCTCAGAGTAACTCAGGAAAGATAACATCCCCACACACATTGAACACTTTGGTCATCTTTGGTGGCGCTAGTGTTCAGTGTGTGTGCGTGTGTATGAATAAATAAAAACATAAAATAATTAAATAACCGATGACCTGGGTCTGCAGAAAGTTGGTGTCTGCAGAATACCATGTTGATTTAGCAAAACCAATGTTCGTCAGACCACACGCTCAATACAAGGTACATGTATGGAACACGATCGTCAATCTCGCCTTTCGACGAATGGTAAGTCAGCCATCGCACAGCCAGAGCTCAATGTATGGAACATGTATGGAACACGATCGTCAATCTCGCCTTTCGACGAATGGTAAGTCAGCCATCGCACAGCCAGAGCTCAATGTGACACTCCATGGATTATTCTCGCAAAAAAATACCTTGGCTACATCGCGACCCTTTAGGAATTTGATTACTAAGGACTACGTTTGACGGAAGAGATTGTTAATCGAGCTGGCGACATTCAACTGGATAAGGCGTAGCACGCGTCCATTTCTTTAATAAGGCGTAGCACGCGTCCATTTCTTTAATAAGGCGTAGCACGCGTCCATTTCTTTAATTCGTTCGCAAAAACATTTTATACACCTAGTGCCACGTCCAAAGGGAATTAATTTCAGTAACTTTTCCAGATAATAAAAGTATCTTGAAGAAATTGACATTGCATACAATGCATTTGCTCCAGCGATATTTAATTTTTTAATATGCCGGCAGAAAACAAATGTGTTTCTTACTCTACACAATATTTGCTTTACTCGACGAAAACTTTTTGCCTCCAAGGTATTTATTAGTTTTAGCAACAGAAGAGGTCACATCGGCCCTTAGCCGGACTGGGTGAGGAACTATTTCGAAGCCTAGCTTGTGCACATCTGCCACTCCAATAGGTTCTACGTGGACAGCCTCCGATGCTAGAACCCTTTTCTGTACCTTTTTCCTTCAGTCCAACAACACTACATCACAAGAACCTGTCACTGTTTTCCCTGTTAGCCAAACATCATAATGATACCGTGTGAATTGGCGCGCCGGGAGAAAAAAGTGTTTCTATTGTTTACGCCGATGAAACGGTTGTCGAGTTTTCAGAGCATTTACACCTTCGCCGGCGCAGTCCTTTAACTGCAGTTTTGTTCACAGGGTGTAGTGCTGGAGCCAAGTTTCATCTGCAGTCACAAAGCGACGCAAGAAATCTTTCGGATCAGCTCTAAAATTTTACAAGCTATATTTTAAAATATTCTTCCTCGAGAGGATTTGAAGCGAAGTCAGCAAAAGCAGCACAAATTGTCTACTCAGCATCGTAACATGCAGAACCCACTCCAGAGGATTACGTGCCCGTTCCTTATGATATTTTTATCTGAACACACTCAAACGAATCTTAATGGGAAGGTCTGCTGTCTCTGTACCATTACTTATTTGCTAGATCGTGTCTTCGGAAGAAACACATTTTTTCACCCCTAGCTCAGAGCCACTACAAAACGTGGCGATGTCATCGCCCTGCAGTGTTGTTCTAAACAGGCGTTTTTATTTATTTATTTATTTTTTTATTTTTTTTTTTTTTTTTTGAGGTGGTGTGCTCTTGCCTTTCCCAGACCTTTGAACTAGCTTACCAGAGAATTATGAGGGGACAGTTCAATGTAGGCTCCGAACCACAGCGCAGTTTGGCACGTATAAGATGTACAAATCACTATCAGAGGAGGAAGAAAATTTGAAGAACCATTAGTATCCTAAACCTTGAAATTTATGGTCTGCTCCTAAATTAACCACCCAACCGTATTTACCTCAGTTCATTTGGTAACTGGCTCCAAACTGCTTCTTCGAAAATTAAATGAGAATATTGATATCATTGAGTGTTTCTCATATGTGGCTAAGAAGTGGATGACACCGACTGGTAAAGACAATTCAAAGAAAAAATAGCGGAAACTTCAAACAAACCGCTACAACAATCACGTGCACCAACAACAGTACCGTTTTACTTAATTTCCTATTTCTGTATCATGTTAATGGAATCTTCCATCGCCACTCGGAGACACAGTTTCATACTTTTCATCATAGGAACATGAAATGTAGGTGTCTTGCCGCATGATCAATTAACTCCAGTGGTAAACGCTACAAGAGAGGTGTTGTGCATCACAGAGATGTTTACTGTTTGTTGAAATTTCGAGAGCTAACGTGCCAAGAAGAGTCGTGTAACATATTACTTCCTCCCACATGCTTCTCACGAAATGGTCACGACGATAATATTAGAGAAATCAGATATCACGTATGAGCTCTACCAACAATTATCGTTTCCCTCCCCCTCCCCTCCCATTTCCCTCTTCACGCCTAGGACCTGCGCCTGCGTCCGTAGGACAAGGCCCGGGGAGACATTCCGCGAGCGTGCATGCGGAAGAGTGGAGGAGAGCCTTGTGGGTGGCGGAGGAATGCAGCAGGCGTCCCAGGTCACGGCCAGCCGTGTCCGCTGTCTGA
This sequence comes from Schistocerca americana, assembly GCF_021461395.2. Taxonomy (NCBI): domain Eukaryota; kingdom Metazoa; phylum Arthropoda; class Insecta; order Orthoptera; family Acrididae; genus Schistocerca; species Schistocerca americana. The sequence continues at coordinate 672,952,715 of NC_060120.1, read as the reverse complement.
AGCACGCTGTACAGCCAGGACACAGCCCACGTGTTGGCTGCATCTGTCTGGATCAGTCGTACAGATTCTCAGAGACTTCACGCAGATTTTCCGATCTGAGCCCTGGAACGCGCCATGCATACAACAATCTTCAGTAACTTACCGTTAGTTCACGAGCGTTGCTCCAGAGTGTACACGCAGTGTCAAAAAAACGTACTCCATATTTTGAGAGGCGTCCAGCAAACAAGGCTCTGAAAGTCATATCCTGAGAGCTATGAACACTTGTTCATCTTCTCTACTGTGAAATTACTGACGAGCCAGGGAAATTGGTACACCTGCCAAATATCGTTTAGGGCCCCCGCGAGCACGCAGAAGTGCCGCAACACGACGTGGCGTGGACTCAACTAATGTCTAAAGTAGTACTGGAGGCAATTGACACCATGAATCCTGCAGGGCTGTCCATAAATCCGTAGGAGTACGACGGTTGGAGTTCTCTTCTGAACAGCACGTTGCAAGGCGTCCCAGATGTGCTCAATAACGTTCATATCTGGGGAGTTTAGTGGCCTGCGGACGCGTTTAAACTCAGAACAATGTTCCTGGAGCCACTCTGTAGCAATTCTGGACATCGGTGGTCTCGCATTGCCCTGCTAGAGTTGCCCAAATCCGTCGGAATGCACAATGGACATGAATGGATGCGGCCGGCCGAAGTGGCCGTGCGGTTAAAGGCGCTGCAGTCTGGAACAGCAAGACCGCTACGGTCGCAGGTTCGAATCCTGCCTCGGGCATGGATGTTTGTGATGTCCTTAGGTTAGTTAGGTTTAAGTAGTTCTAAGTTCTAGGGGACTAATGACCTCAGCAGTTGAGTCCCATAGTGCTCAGAGCCATTTGAGCCATGAATGGATGCAGTTGATCAGAGACGATGTTTATGTACGTGTCACCTGTCAGAGTTGTATCCAGACGTATCAAAAGTCCCATCTCACTCCAACTGCACGCGCCCCACACCATTACAGAGCCCCCACCAGCTTGAACAGTCCTCTGGTGGCATGCAGGATCCATGGATTCATGAGGTTGTCTCCATACCCGTACACGTCTACCCGCTCGATACAATTTGAAACGAGACTCGTCCGACCAGGCAACTTCTTTCGAGTCATGAACAGTCCAAAGTCGGTGTTGACGGGCCCAGGCGAGGCGTAAAGCTTCGTGTCGTGCAGCCGTCAAGGGTACACGAGTGGGCCTTCGGCTCCGAAAACCCATATCGATTTCGTTTCGTTGAATAGATCGCACGCTGACACTTGTTCATGGCCCAGCACTGAAATCTGTAGAAATTTGCGTAAGGGTAGCACTTCTGTCACGTTGAACGATTCTCTTCGGTCGCCGTTGGTCCCGTTCTTGCAAGATCTTTTTCCGGACGCATTGGTGTCGGAGATTTGATGTTTTACCGCATTCCTGATATTCACGGTACACTCGTGAAATTGTCTTAGGGAAAACCCTCCCTTCTTCGCTACCTCGGAGATGCTGTGTCCCATCGCTCGTGCGAAGACTATAACACGACGTTCAAACTCACTTAAATCTTGATAACCTGCCATCGTAGCAGCAGTAATCGATCTGACAAATGCGCCAGACACTTCTTGTATTTTACAGGCGTTGCCGACCGCAGAGCCGTATTCTACCAGTTTAGATATCTCTGTATGCGAAAAACGTAGTAACCAATGAGAACACATTCCTCTGTCATTGTCCATGGGCACAATCTGCAGTAGACATCTGTTACTGTTGATACAATAGAATGAGGTGACAAGCATCATGGTTAGCGATATCAAATTTATAGATGGCTGTAGCATCGCGTGCACAAGGATTAAAAGGGCAGCGCATTGGGGAAGCTGTCATTTGTACTCAGATGATTCATGTGAAACGGTATCCGACGTTATTAGGGCCAAGAGAAGGGAGTTAACGGGCTCTGAACGCGAAATGGTAGTTGGAGCTAGACGCCTGGGACATTCCATTTCGGAAAATGGTTAGGGAATTCAACACTCCGAGATCAATTAGAGTCTGTCGAGTCTGTGTCCTGAAGCTCTGCTATTTGATAGTAACAGAATAATGTGTTCTCATTTGTTTGCCCAATTCTGCAGGTCGTTCCTAACAGCAAACAGCTTGCAGTAGAAGGGACGGGTTTCACAGTAATGAATGGTTAAAAAATGGTTCTGAGCACTATGGGACATAATATCTGAGGTCATCAGTCCCCTAACTTATAACTACTTAAACCTAACTAACCTAAGGACATCACACACATCCATGCCCGAGGCAGGATTCAAACCTGGGACCGTAGCAGCAGCGCGGTTCCGGACTGAAGCGCCTAGAACCGCTCGGCCCCAACGGCCGGCAGTAATGAATGTACAAGTGCTCATAGCTGTTGTGGGATGCATTTCAGAGTCCATGTTTACTGGACTTATTTTTCTTACTTTGGTCCGTACTACCACCTCTCAAAAATGGAGTGCTGTTTTTTAATACTCTTCATACTTAAACTGAAATTTCGTTCGAGCAATCGGTAAAAAAATGTCGAAATCCACTGAAGAAAATAAATCTGGTTCATCCACAGAAATGTTCATTTTCCCACTGTTGTCAGAGTGTGGTGCAAAAATTGGAAATTTGTGGTAAGATCTTACGGGACCAAACTGCTGAGGTCATCGGTCCCTAAGCCCACACTCTACTTAATATAACTTAAACTGATTAACGCTAAGGACAACACACACACCCATGACCGACGGGGGACTCGAACCTCCGACGGAGGAGTGTGGTGCTCATAAACTCCCATACTATCCTTATAAACGCGAAACCATCACTCGAGAGCGTTGTCCTTTACACAACTTGAAACACACTGTACATTACATTAAGGGTGACCACCTGTCAAAAGGCTGAATAGCAAACTTCTGCCAGCGTGAAAGTGCAGGAATAGAGTCAGTGAGATTCTGGAAGTTACCAACGGTGATTTCAAGCCATTCTGACTCCAGTGACGGGGCCAGCTGTGTTTGTGGAACCGTGGCACGATCAGCGCGATCGAGATGGTCCACAGATTTTCGATTGGGGTTAAATCCGAGGAGTTTGGTGGCCAGGAGGGTACGATAAACTCATCCTGATGCTCTTCGAACCACGCACATATACTACGAGCTGTGTGACACGTTGCATTCTCCTGCAAGTAGATGCCATCGTGCCGGGGAGAGAACAAACTTCATGTAGGGGTGGACATGGTCGCCAAGGATAGGTGCATTTTTATGCCGATTCATTGTGCCTCCAAGAATGACGAGATCAGCCAGAGAATGCCACGAAAACATTACCCAGATCATAACGCCTGCAAAATGCTCGCTTTCAGTCGCATAGAGCATAAAACGTGATTTATCTGGAAAGGACACCTGTCTCCACTCAGTGGGCCACCAGCTGCCGCATTTGCGTGCAGATTCCAGTCTTGGTCGCCGATGAACAGGTCAGCATGGATGCATGAACCAGCCGCCTTCTGCGGAGTCCCATACGAAGCAATGTTCGCTGAACGGTCGTTGAGGGGACACAGTTTGCACGCCTGTTTCCTCCCTACACATCTCTCTTATCAACTATGGCCCGTGATTCACCATAAATGCCTGGGCGCTGGTTTTGGATGGCGCCGTTTTGCCACGCACGGTATGCTTCAATCACGGCGGCAAGCGAACGGTTTACAAACTTAGCAGTTTCGAAGTCCTTCCACCCTTGACCCGAAAGCCAACGATCATGCTGTTCTGGACGACAGATAAGTCGTTCCGTTTCCGCATTACGACAACACTACACTGTTTTCCGCGTCCCCCGACACGCTTCATATGCCCTCCTCTGCTGGTGCTGCCACCTGCTGCCTGTGAGTGTTATTGAACGTTGAAGTCGAACATAGGCTGTGATCACTTTAGTCTGACTAAACCGTTTATATCCTATCAGTATATGTATATTCTATACATATATAAATTAAAGGTCCCGGAGCGGTTTTTTGTCAGCAAGTTAATCTCAGGGACTACTGCAGGGATTTTGATACTGTTATCACTAATAGCCTGATTCAAACGTTGTCACTCCTGGTACACGGTACCGTGAACGTTGTTCGTTCCAGTATCCATATTTCGATAGCCTGGCTCGTATTTCTTTCCGCACCGCTGCTATTCGCAGAGCTATGCGAGTGATTTCCGCCGCGTCGGTTACCTTCGCCTTCTTTATGATGATGACGTCCCTCGCAGCACGGGCTGTTGCTGCGCAGTCGAGAGCCTCCGTTTGATCCTCGCCGCTACCTGCGGCGACGACTGTTCCCTGCTCATTCCGAAACACGATTGCCGCGGTTCTGTGGATTGTAGTCACTCTCCGTTGTGGCGCTCTTACGTTTTGTGCTGCCTACGCATCATAAAAGGCAAAGCCAATGTTGTCTGTTACGAACATGAAGTGGCGTTTAATTTAAAGACTTGCATTAGGCCATTCAACCAAACGAAACTATTATTACCAGCCTCTATATATTTAGACGTATTATCTACTTCTTCTTCTTCTTCAAAACATTTTCTAAATTGAAGTCCGACGCTGCGGTTTGTCCCCGTATGTTCAGCCCAGTCACAGGAACTGCAGTGTGGATTTTTCTACTGTTTTCAATAATCGACTGATTCAGGGCGGACCGGACGACACAATAGCTCGCAACTCTCTACATTGCCACGAGATGTCACTCCAAGCGCAATTAAAAGTGGAAAAGATAGCATTCGTTCCTCCTGAGAGCTTTCCTGGCGCGCGCTGCCTAAATCGTTTAAGTTATATGAAAGTGATGAAGTTCAGTTACCTAATGTTGTTCTCTGAACTTTAATCATAATTGTACGGAGTGGCCGGTAGAGGAAATTAGCAGTATGCCAGAAAAGTCTTCCTCCAGTAGAAACTTAGTGATGCCCGCGAGCCGGCAGCTGTGGACGACCGGTTCTAGGCGTTACGGTCTGGAACCGCTCGACCGCTACGGTCGCAGGTTCGGATCCTGCCTCGGGCATGGATGTGTGTGATGTCCTTAGATTAGTTACGTTTAAGTAGTTCTAAGTTCTAGAGGACTGATGACCTCAGATGTTAAGTCCCATAGTGCTTAGAGCCATCTGAACCATTTCAACCATCCAGAGCTATGGAATCTACAATCAAGAATAAAAACAACATATCACTAACAGTTACCAGAATATTAGAGATGTCGTGTCTTTCCGAGTCGTATACTTCGCAGGAAGAGATTAAGAAGGAAAGCAATATTCTGCGTTCAATACATAAGCGGGAGTAGAATATAACAAACAAATTGAAGCTCTCCGGTTCTTCCACTGCCGATGTATATGCCCCAAAGTTGCGCTATGTTAGTGAATTGTGATTAGAGGACCAAGTGGATGAGAATAAATTTTTGCCTGCTTGTTCAAATGGCTCTGAGCACTATGGGACTTAACATCTATGGTCATCAGTTCCCTAGAACTTAGAACTACTTAAACCTAACTAACCTAAGGACATCACACAACACCCAGTCATCACGAGGCAGAGAAAATCCCTGACCCCGCCGGGAATCGAACCCGGGAACCCGGGCGTGGGAAGCGAGAACGCTACCGCACGACCACGAGCTGCGGACTGCCTGCTTGTGTCTTCCTTTTTAATGTGAGGGTGAAATAAATCAGATATTAAAAATTTGACTTGCTTGAGGAGAAAGTTGATTTAATCATCAGGTTTTTGGGTGTAATATTTCCTTCTTCAGATTTTCGTCGATATATTAAAGTTTGCAGCGAATTTGATCAGTGGAAAAAAAAGTTGAAATGTGTGTGAAATCTTATGGGACTCACTTGCTGGGGTGATCAGTCCCTAAGCTTACACACTACTTAACCTAAATTATCCTAAGGGCAAACACACACACCCTTGCCCGAGGGAGGACTCGAACCTCCGCCGGGACCAGCCGCACAGTCCATGACTGCAGCGCCCTAGACAGCTCGGCTAATCCTGCGCAGCTGCTCAGTGGAACAAAGTGCTAATTAAGTAACTCAGTTTTAACCATTTCCTGCTACCGAGATGGGACGGCGCAGTGGTTAGCGCCACCGACTTCCATTCGGGAGGACGATGCTTCAAATCCGCGTCCAGCCGTCCAGATTTAGGTTTCCGTAATTCGCTAAATCGCCCCAGGTAGATGGCGGAATAGTTTCTTTGGAAGGGCATTGCCAATTTCCTTCCGCATTCCTGAAACATTCCGAGCGTTTGCCCTGTCTCTAATAACCTCGATGTCGACGGAATGTTAAATCCTATTCTAAGGCGCTGCAGTCACGGAATGTGCGGCTGATCCCGGCAGAGGTTCGAGTCCTCGCTCGGGCATGGATATGTGTGTTTGTCCTTAGGATAATTTAGGTTAAGTAGTGTGTAAGCTTAGGGACTGATGACCTTAGCAGTTAAGTCCCATAAGATTTCAGACACATTTGAACATTTCTTTTTTGTTAAATCCTGATCTTTCTTCCTTCTTTCATTCCCTGTACAAGAGAGTTTTTGATATTTATACAAAATGGATAGGAAGAGAGAAAAAGTGCTCTCGAGAGGAACAAACCTGTTGCACCATCCAGTCAACACCAACTGGGTATGCCATTGTGTGGTGTGCGTACTGTAAGACCTTCAGTACACACACCATCAGATTATTTGACTGGTCGCTGTAACGAAGTAGGCGAGTGTCAGCAATATGTCTTGTGGTCTTATCGTGGCGTGTTTATCTTCTGCCGTTAGGTCAGACGATAGAAATGCCACTGGCACGCTTAGAGTAGCAGATTGACGGTGAATAAAATTGACAATCTGAAGTTCCTTTGGTATTGGTATGTTAAGCTTATTCTCACATCTCTGTTACTTGACAAAAGTGTCTATACATTTATCTACATGGCTATGTACAGGAATATGCTAATCTTATTAGGCGCAGACTAAAACTTGACTACAGGCTGCTGCAGACAAATGCAGACTAACTAATCGGAGGTCTGTACAAGCGTTACAATACCTCGCGAGTTCATGTATGACTGCGCGAGTGTGATACGGGAGGAGAGAAGGTTCTACGTTAGCAGCAGTCTCATTGGCTGGGTTACATATAAATACGTGGATCGGCGGAAGCAGAATTTGGTCCGTCTCGATGGCAGCGCCATCTCGTAGTGCGGAGACGGACGAGCGCTGCGCCTGCGCTGTTGTGCTTAGCGGGCGCGCTCTAGTCGGAAAGTTGTGTACGCGCTGACTACGCGGAACTATGTACACAACACATTGCATCGGGAGAATCTGTGGCTCCGTAGTAGGACCATCTAGCCACCAAAGAATCCACAGATAACTCTACCAAAAGACATTCCATACTCGTGAAAGAATAAATGCCTATGATGATATTGATTTATAAAGCTTGTAACACTAGATAATGGCCTAAGGCCGAAATGTAGATTGTGGAATAAAACATGTTGTACAGTCAAATTGCGGTTACGTCTTTCAAATAGAAAAGAGCCAATTTGGCAACCAAAGTTGATCGTGCACGGGGGCCTTTAAGATGCGCTGGGACTCGCAGCCGGGGTTCCTGCTACTGGCGTGCCGCGGCGCCACAAATGCAGCGCTGGACAGCGGCCGGGACAGGCGGCCGCTCAGGATTCCGGAGGCGCCCGATGCCGCCGCCGCCTCCCCCAAACAAGGCGCAGTCGGCGCCAGGCAAAGTCGCGCCGCGGTCGCGCGCAGCCGAGCCTGCACCAGGAAGCCGCCGCTGTTTAGTCTCCGGCGCAGTTTATAGGCCGCCCGCCGCGCGCCGAGCTTGCGCAGCGTCCGCTTTGCTGCAGCCACACGTGCGCACATATTGGGGAACACGTCACAAAAACGGTGCTAACTCTGCAAAACATTAAACAGCTCACACGGAAGTGGCCTACTTTGACTCTGTAGCTGCGCTGTCCGAAATTGCTACGAGGAGACCAGCAGCCCTGCAACCGTTATTACTACATACAGTGACGAATCAAAACATTGTGGCCACCTGCTTAATAACGTATCCGACGCCGATCCTTCCGACACTGACGTCATTGTCGCCACAGAAAACTACGTTTCAGTATGAAGATAAGCTTGCCGGACGTAGCAAAACCCTGGCGGGATTATTGCTCTCATTCCCACTACGTTTTAATCATTACAGCTCGTGCGTTGAAATGCGTTAAGAATATACACTACCGGCCATTAAAATCGCTACACCGCGAAGATGACGTGCTACAGACGCGAAATTTAACCGACAGGAAGAAGATGCTGTGATACGCAAATGATTAGCTTTTCAGAGCATTCACAAAAGGTTGGCGCCGGTGGCGAGACCTACAACGTGCTGATATGAGGAAAGTTTCCAACCGATTTCTCATATATAAACAGCAGTTGACCGGCGTTGCTTGGTGAATCGTTGTTGTGATGCCTCGTGTAAGGAGGAGAAATGCGTACCATCACGTTTCCTATTTTGATAACGTTCGGATTGTAGCCTATCGCGATTGCGGTTTATCGTATCGCGACATTGCTGCTCGCGTTGGTCGAGATCCAATGACTGTTAGCAGAATATGGAATCGGTGGGTTCAGGAGGGTAATAGGGAACCCCGTGCCGGATCCCAACGCCCTCGTCGCCCTCGTATCACTAGCAGTCGAGATGACAGGCATCTTATCCGCATGGCTGTAGCGGATCGTGCAGCTAGGTCTCGATCCCTGAGTCAACAGATGGGGATGTTTGCAAGACAACTACCATCTGCACGAACAGTACGACGACGTTTGCAGCAGCATGGACTATCAGCTAGGAGACCATGGCTGCGGTTACCCTTGACACTGCATCACAGACGGGAGCGCCTGCGATGGTGTACTCAACGACGAACTTGGATGCACGAACTGTAAAACGTCATTCTTTTTCGGATGAATCCAGGTTCTGTTTTTTAAGCATCATGGTGGTTGCATCCGTGTTTGCCGACATCGCAGTGAACGCACATTGGAAGCGTGTATTCGTCATCGCCATACTGGCGTATTACCCGGCGTGATGGTATGGGGTGCCATTGGTTACACGTCTCGGTCACCTCTTGTTCGCACTGACGGCATTTTTGAACAGTGGACGTTACGTTTGAGATGTGTTACTACCCGTAACGCTACTCTTCACTCCATCCCTGCGAAACCCTACATTTCAGCAGGAGAATGCCCGACCGCATGTTGCAGGTCCTGTACGGGCCTTGCTGGATACAGAAAAAGTTGGACTGCTGCCCTGGCCAGCACATTCTCCAGATCTCTCACCAGTTGAAAACGTCTGGTCAATGGTGTCCGAGCAACTGGCTCGTCAAAATACGCCAGTCACTACTCTTGAAGAACTATGGTATCGTGTTGAAGCTGGCATGGGCAGTTGTACCTGTACACGCCATCCAAGCTCTGGGCTCAAATGGCTCTGAGCACTATGCAACTTAACTTCTGAGGTCATCAGTCGCCTAGAACTTAGAACTAATTAAACCTAACTAACCTAAGGACATCACACACATCCATGCCCGAGGCAGAATTCGAACCTGCGACCGTAGCGGTCGCTCGGTTCCAGACTGTAGCGCCTAGAACCGCACGACCACTCCAGCCGGCCATCCAAGCTCTGTTTGACTCAATGCCCAGGCGTATCAAGGCCGTTATTACGGCCAGAGGTGGTTGTTGTGGGTACTGATTTCTCAGGATCTATGCACCCAAATTGCGTGAAAATGTAATCACATGTCAGTTCTAGTAAAATATATCTGTCCAATGAATACCCGTTTATCATCTGCATTTCTTCTTGGTGTAACAATTTTAATGGCCAGTAGTGTAGCTTGGCTTCCTGTGTTCCTATTTTCTCTGCATGACCTGCCAAAATAATAGATTTTATATCGCTATCCCTACCCATCTCCAGCTCTGAAATCTATCCACGATCACGATATGCTGTATTCCAACACTACAAGCAGGATTGAGCCGACGCCCTTTGATCCAGAGCATTTCTATTCCAATTAATTAATGCGGTTGTTCTCTCACAGAAATCGCGGTGAAGCATGCATCTGACTCCCGTGTTTAATGAAATTATTTCAACTAGCCATAAATTGGCGAAGAGTTCCATTACTGTTCGATTACGCGATAAATAACTGGAAACGGTATCAGCCGTAAAGTATCTAGCATTAACCGCCCGGCCCAACCTAAAGTGGAATGGCCACATAAAACAAATTATGGGAAAAGCAGATGACGCTCGGTACCAGTGAGTGATTTCAGGTGGTGACCGACTTGGGGGAGGGAGGGAAGGGAGGAGGGAGGGGGAGAGGGTGCCACAATCGGTACTCGGCGCCTACAGAGCCTTAATCCCTAATCTTCCCTTCTTCGAGTCTTCCTCGAAAAGGCAACCTAGTACGCTCACCACAGCGCCACTTCGGTCATTGACCAAAGAGAAACAGTGCATGCAGAATACTTCTGTGATTTTATTCAGCTGTAAGAGACTTTTCAACGTTCTGAAACCGATGAGACTGAAACAATATGGAAAGCGCATACCGCGAACGGATTATGAGTCAATAGGAGCGCAAGTGTGTGCAGTGAGGTCGCGGGGTGATTGTTTTGCAACCTGTTCCGGCGTCTGGCTGGCGCCACTCCAGCAGGCCTTGGACCTGCTAACCTCGCGTGCCTTCTGTTCCCACGGACAAGCACGCGTCTCCCGCATCGCTCATACAAGGACGCCCCGCACGTCTTAGCTACCAGCAATACTAATGACCTCTGGATAGGTATCTGTGCTAGACAACACTGGGGTACTGAATACATTAGGGGCCGCGAATAATGAAATATACAGCGGCGTGCGTCGGTCTAGCGAGTGCTTCAGCTGCCGAATAGGTCTCTTCCACAAAAATCAACATGTATTCCCATCTTGCGAAACTCAGCCTGCTCTTTTCGTTCACGAAATTCAGAGCACAGTAGAAAACGGCGCCCAGACTGTTACTTTGTTCCTGGACTTCCGGAAGGCATTCCATACGGTTGCGCACTTTTGTTTAGTGAACAAAATACGGGCTTATCTAATGTTGGACCAGGTTTGTGACTGCGCCTAGGACTTCCTAATAGAACTCAACACGTCGCTCATAACAGGACGATATCGATGTAAAATTAATTTGTGGAGTATCCGTTACTTTTTATAGTACATATAACTGATCTAGTGCGTAAAGCTGGAAGGTCCATGACGCTGCTCGCAGGGGGTTGCAAGAACAAAAGGCTGTAGCGAATTGCAAGAACTGTAAGTACGAATGAAAGTCGTGAGTCAGGCAGGGATTTAACAACTTCAGAAGACCTTGGAAATTACGCTCATCATCGTACAAACCCAGATAGTGTAATCAATGAACAAGTAACAATTAACTGACAGCTGTTTTTTTATGAGCTGCTAGCATAATTCCTCGTTTCCATTTCTCACTAGTACAAATGTACTACCTACCGTTTTATTTGTGGCATACGTAGAGTCAAATAAAACGAATTACTTCGTAACAAAGATTTTATGATTAGGTTTAATCTTGGTATTTCACTCTATCTTTTATTACTTATCTTAAATATGTCTTATTTTTGCTATATGTTAGAATGAAATATACACAATTGTAAACTTGTGAAATTTCTCTTCTTATTGTAAAAAAAGTAACAGTTTACTCTCCTTTATTGGCGGGCTGCAACGCTAATAAATGATCACATTTCAAAAGCAATAACAGTGTGCACAGCTACAACACTAGGAGCAAGACTGATCTTCACTACTCTGGGTTAAATCTAACTTTGGCACAGAAAGGGGTGAATTATGATGTCACATAAATCTTTACGCACTTACTCAATAGCATCAAAAGTCGGACAAATAACTAACCAACATTTTAAAAAAATTAAAAGAACTTCTGAATTACAACTGCTTCTACAGATGCTTCTGCTTCTACAGATGAATTTTTAGAACAAATTAGTAATATTACAACTAAAAAAGGAAAAAAAAAGAAAAAGAAAACGTTCAATTGTAGTATACAAAGAAACCTTTTGTTAAATTAACATGTTTCACATCATTACGCTGTGTCGTATTCATGATCTATGGAACAAGTATTAATTTAATCTACGCTGAAGAGCCAAAGAAACTGGTCATCTGCCTAATACCGTGTAGGGCCCCCGCGAGCACGCAGAAGTGCCGCAACACGACATGGCATGGTCTCTACTAACGTCTAAAGCAGTGCTGGAAGGAATTGACACCATGAATCCTGCAGGGCTGCCGGGTAAATCCGTAAGAGTGCGAGGCGTGGAGTCCTCTTCTGAACAGCGCGTTGCAAGGCATCCCAGATATGCTCAATAATGTTCATGTCTGGGACGTCTGGTGGTTAGCGGAAGTCTTTAAACTCAGAAGAGTGTTCCTGGAGCTACTTTGTAGAATTCTGGACGTGTGGGGTGTCGCATTGTACTGCTTGAATTGCCCAAATTCGTCGGAATGCACAGTGTGCATGAATTGATGCACGTGATCAGACAGGATACTTATGTACATGTGATCTGTCAAAACCGTATCTAGACGTACCAGGGGTCCCATATCACTCCACCTGCACACGCCTCGCACCATTACAGAGCCTCCACCAGCTTCAACAGTCCCCCTGCTGATATGCAGGGTCCATGGATTCATGAGCTTGTCTCTATACCCGTACACGTCCATCCTCTCGATACAATTTGAAACGAGACTCGTCCGACCAGGCAACATGTTTCCAGTCGCACAGAGTCAAATGTCAGTGCTGACGGGCCCAGGCGAGGTGTAAAGCTCTGTGTCGTGCAGTCATCAAGGGTACACGAGTGGGCCTTCGGCTACGAAAGCCCATACCGATAATGCTTTTTCAAATGGTTTGCACGTTGACACATGTTGATGGCCCAGCATTGAAATCTACAGCAATTTTCAGAATTGTTGCACTTCTATCACGTAGAACGATTGTATTCAATCCTCGTTGGTCCTGTACTTCTTTCGGCAACGATGTTTTACCGGATTCCTGACATTCGTGAAATGGTCGTACGGAAAAATCACCACTTCATCGCTACCTCGGAGATGCTGTGTACCATCGCTCGATTATAACACCACGTTCAAACTCATTTAAATCTTGATACGTGCCATTCTAGCAGCAGTAACCGACTAACAACAGCGCTCGACCCTTGTTGTCTTATACAGGCCGTTGCCGACCGCAGCGCCGTATTTTGCCTGTTTACATATCTCTGTATTTGAATACGCATGCCTATACCAGTTTCTTTGGCGCTTCAGTGTACACAGAATAGCAAGAAGACCTGCAAAAGATCGGTAATTGGTGCAAGGTCTGGCTGTTGGTACTGAACGTAAATAAACACAACGTACTACGCATAAATTGGCGAAGAGCTCCATTACTTTTCGATTACTGTATAAATAACTGGACTGGAACAAATCGTAACAAACTACTATTAACAGTCCAGCACAACCTGAAGTGTAATGACCACTTCTAAGAAAATCAGATGCCACATGCCAGAATCTTAAGAAAAATGCAATTCATCCACAAAAAAGGGTTTCACAAAACACTTATCTGCCTGATTCTTGAGTATTGCTCAAGTCTGGAATCTGTACTAGGTTGGACTGATAGAAGAGAGAGAAGATCCACCGAAAAGTGGTATATTTCGTCACGGGATCGTTTAGGAGGTGCGGGAGCGCTACCGACACTACAAGAGTGGTGTTTGCATCAAGGGAAAAAAAATTAAGATTAAATTTCCGATAGCCTATGTTCTAAGAAGAATCAGGCAACTTCTCGCGAAATGATTACTATTTGAAAATCGGAGAAATTCGGAAGTTTATCTTAACTAGTTCTTCCCACGCAGCATTCACGAATGGAAGAGGTAAGTGGAGGGAGGGGGGAGGGAGGGAGGAAGGAAGATAGAGGTACCAGAAGTACACTCCACCACACAACGTAAGATGACTTGCGGAGTTTTGATGTAGACGTAGACATCATGTCCCAGAATATGCTATATTAATGACACTGCGGCGTTCAGACATGTTGATCGTCACTTGTTAAAGGAGAATCCAAATTTACGAACTAGTCGTGCTGTAAGCGGCAGCTCGGCCGAACTTGACCTCAGTAAAATAGTACTAGGAGGACCGGAGAGTAATGTCGCTCCTGCGCGTTATCATTTATCATCTTACCGTGTACTTCATAGTCATGCCTAAGACATTTTAAGGTTAGAACGACTTGTTTACTCGTAAATAATTAAACCTTCAACTCTTTTTTGCAATTTATGGTGAAGTGGCCAGCCAAATACCAGAAGACGTGCATATCTGGCACTGTTTCACAGGGGTAGTAACGCAACAGTGGCTACCAAAAAACACTTGCGATTTTTATCGAAGTGCATTAGACGTTCGCAAATGCCAAAAGTAGTTTTCTAAGTTCAAATAGGATAATCTTGACCTTTCCGACTCGTATCGATCAGGAAGACCAACAACTGTAGACAATGACATGTTAAGGGCGGAAGGGGAAGGAAACTGGAAATTTTTTGTAAGGTCTTATGGGGGCAAACTGCTGAGGTCGTCGGTCCCTAAGCCTACCCACTACTTAATATAACTTAAACTAACTTACGCTATTGACAATACACGCACCCATACCCGAGGAAAGACTCGAACCTCCGACGGAGGGAGCCGTATGGACCGTGACAAGGCGCCTGAGACCGCGCGGCTACCAGGCGCGGCGGAGGAGGAAGCAAATCCGTGTTAGACAATAGGAGAATTGTCAAACACTCATAACCAACTTTGGTCGACTATCCAAGAACATTTTTGCAGCAAACTGGTAAAGTAAGAAGAGCCAAGTATTGGGGTTCCACATAATCTGTTCGTAGAAAAAAAGCGTTTTTTGATCGCTTGATTACTGAAGATGAAAAATGAGTTATTTATGATAATCCAAAACGCTATAGGCTTCTGAATGAATCGCCACGAAGTACGGATAAGTCAGGTTTACATCCCAAAAAGGGGCTTCTGTATAATTGCTGGAGTATTCCTGGGATCGTTCATTTTGAATTGCTGAAAGCTAGATAAACTGTGAGGCAGATCTTTATTGTGAACAGCTGGATCGAGTAAATCAATCTTTAATTGAAAAGTATCCAGTGACTATCAACAGAAATTCTGCAATACGATAATGCAAGACCCCACTGCGCAAGAAGAACCCTGATAAAAAATTAATGAACTGGGGTGGGTGGTATTGACTCCCCCACCACACTATCCCGAAATTGAGCCATCGGATTTCTATTTATTCCGAGCGCTACAGCGTTCTCTAAGCGGCAAAAAATTGCAGTATCTCGATGTCCAAAATGTCATCTCCGATATTTTACTCCAGAAATGATTATTTATCGATCCAGCATTGGGAATTTGCACACTTGATGCAAAAAGGTTGTTGATAACGAGGATGATTGATTACATCATTAATCAAAATTAAAATCTTGTTAAATATTTATCTGATGGAATGTAATGTAATAAAACGACACTACTTTTCAGTCACCCTGCTGTAAGTGTCATGAAAGAAGACATAATTCCACCACATTGTGTTGTATTTTATTAACAACTACTAGTTTCGTGCGTGGCCCTTAAGAGATGTGGATATATCATCCTCGTCAAATAAAAATCGTCTGTCATGCGCGACTGTGCATAGCACGGTCGTCAGAAATGTGATTTCACGACGCATAATTACAAACCATATCTACACCTAGTTTTTTGTGGTACCGTCACATATGCACACATGTGGCAGTACCATAAACCACTGGGTGTGTAGTTGTAGTTTGTGGCGATGCACCGCGAGGTCAGGAATTTTGACGACCGTGCATGGCAGCCGATTTTTATTTGACGAGGATACCTTTTTTTTTTAACAAA
Source organism: Schistocerca americana (assembly GCF_021461395.2). Taxonomy (NCBI): domain Eukaryota; kingdom Metazoa; phylum Arthropoda; class Insecta; order Orthoptera; family Acrididae; genus Schistocerca; species Schistocerca americana. Next base: position 672,936,856 of record NC_060120.1, on the reverse strand, counting down.
CTTATTGAGTGATGTAAAAAGATAGCACTTCACTGTCCATTCATTTCTTATTACCAGTTATCGCGCACAAACTACAGATACACTGTTTCATTAAGTAACACTACACAGTCTGCCAAGTGACACGGGGCCATAGAGACGGTATTGAACTCCATTTTGTGTACTGCTACTTCCCATCTGCTTATCTGAAAAATAGAGTCCGTAATGAGTGTGATGTCCAAAGGAGGATAAGACTTCAGTATTATAGATTTCAGAGCTTTAGATCTAAAGTTTTTCAGAAAAGAAAAGAAAAACATTGTAGTGCGAAAGCGTTGTGTTAAATGACAGATTATTTAGTATTATTTTTAGTATTTACTTGTGCAGTATTTTTACCGAATCCTTACTGTACGATCCATATAATCCCTCAGTGTATAGAATGTAAAACTTAACAGGTTGCTGCCTTTTTAAATAAGTTTGTTTTAGTAATTTTGTCTCCCTGAGCAATTGTTGTAAGGTTTTGTACCTTGATAGAAAATACTGTTTCGAGTTTTATGTTTATTCTTTGCTACTAACTGTTAAGTACAACCTAAGTTACATGGTCATCGATAGAGCTGTTTTGTAGTAATTATCCAGGTTATTTTTTATGTGCATAATAGGTCGGAAAATGTACTCACACGGTATAGTCAATATCCTCCTGTATTCTGAGCAGACAAATGCAGTGAGCCCGATTACCGTTTTCTCGGTACCGGTATTGTTCTTATGACTCTTTTTTGTAATCTGAAAACAGTTTTCATATTTTGCTTAAGTTCTATAAAGAGAGGCCGGTACTAAAAACAACAGAAAAGAACCTGCGCCGTGATGGGGTCACAGAAAAGGAAGATATCTGTCGTCACGTGTAGATAACTGTTTTTTTCTTTAAGGAGAGGGTGTGCGTGGGAAGACAGCGGCGGACGTTTCGCGTTGGCCGCTTTCCCACGACTGGGGGAACCTCATTGTTAGCTCTCTTCTCCCAGGGCACCAGCCGCCTCCTCGCGCTAGCAACGGAGTCACGGGTTCGACAGCCCATAGCGGTACGGAAGGTCGCCTACCTCTCTAACAACTACGTTGAGGTGGGTCCTCCACAATACAACTTCCGACTTCCTCATTCCCAGTGGTTACGACGTCTACTGTGTTTTATTTCTGCTCTGGTGATGCGGCTCCACATCCCAGGAACAAAAACGCATACTGAATTCCTTTTCCGTTGCTTACAGTTTTTGCAATGGAATTAAAGTGCGCAAAAGACATTCATCGCCGAACGAAGTCGCAATATGGAAAAAAAGCCTCTTATTTCGGGTAATCCCGGGTCAAGTTTTTTGTTGATAGTGTGAATGAATCCAGGAGCTACAAAATTGTTGACTAAGCATGCAGAACTAAAGCTGGCAGTGCGGCATGCTATAACCACAGGCGTAGAACGTAAGATAGCTCGTCCTGGTCGGATACCTGCCTACGTTCTACATTCCATGGCCGAAGAAAAGACCATATATTCAAAGCCACACAGAGAAAGAGCACAGGTGGTTACAGTTTTCAAGAAGAATCGTCGAGCAGATGCGCAAAACTATAGGCCTAGGCCTATATCTCTGACATCGATCTGTTGTAGAATTTTAGAAATTTTAGAACATGTTTTTTGCTCGCGTATCATGTCGTTTCTGGAAACCCAGAATCTACTCTGTAGGAATCAACATGGATTCCGGAAACAGCGATCGTGTGAGACCCGACTCGCTTTATTTGTTCATGAGACCCAGAAAATATTAGATACAAGCTCCCAGGTAGATGCCATTTTCCTTGACTTCCGGAAGGCGTTCGATACAGTTCCGCACTGTCGCCTGATAAACAAAGTAAGAGCCTACGGAATATCAGACCAGCTATATGGCTGGATTGAAGAGTTTTTAGCAAACAGAACACAGCATGGTGTTCTCAATGGAGAGACGTCTACAGATGTTAAAGTAACCTCTGGCGTGCCACAGGGGAGTATTATGGGACCATTGCTTTTCACAATATATATAAACGACCTAGTAGATAGTGTCGGAAGTTCCATGCGGCTTTTCGCGGATGATGCTGTAGTATACAGAGAAGTTGCAGCATTAGAAAACTGCGGGAAGATCTGCAGCGAATAGGCACTTGGTGCAGGGAGTGGCAACTGACCCTTAACATAGACAAATGTAATGTGTTGCGAATACATAGAAAGAAGGATCCTTTATTGTATGATTATATGAAGCGTAACAAACACTGCTAACAGTTACTTCTGTAAAATATCTGGGAGTATGCGTACGGAACGATTTGAAGTGGAATGATCATATAAAATTAATTGTTGGTAAGGCGAGTGTCAGGTTGAGATTCATTGAGAGAATCCTTAGAAAATGTAGTCCATCAACAAAGGAGGTGGCTTAAAAAACACTCGTTCGACCTATGCTTGAGTATTGCTCATCAGTGTGGAATCCGTACCAGGTCGGGTTGACAGAGGAGACAGAGAAGATCCAAAGAAGAGCGGCGTGTTTCGTCACAGGGTTATTTGGTAAGCGTAATAGCGTTAGCGAGATGTTTAGCAAACTCAAGTGGCAGGCTCTGCAAGAGAGGTGCTCTGCATCGCGGTGTAGCTTGCTGTCCAGGTTTCGAGAGGGTGCGTTTCTGGATGAGGTATCGAATATATTGCTGCCCCCTTCTTATACCTCCCTAGGAGATCACGAATGTAAAATTAGAGAGATTCGAGCAAGCGCGGAGGCTTTCCGGCAGTCGTTCTTCCCGCGAACCATACGCGACTGGATCAGTAAAGGGAGGTAATGGCAGTGGCACATAAAGTGCCCTCCACCACACACCGTTGGGTGGTTTGCGGAGTATAAATGTAAATGTGGATGTAGATGTAGAAGAGAAAGGCTGAAACGAACATTCTTTTTCATACCACAGAAATCGCCTCGAAAGAAATACAATCATGATCGCCTAAATCTGACGAACCACATGCGAAAAAGGTATTTTCTTTTGCACGTAAACGATGAAAACGTCATATACATTTCGAGAAAATATGTATGTTGTGAGAATCACATGTGGCAAAAGAGACGTTTTATGTGATACATTGTCTTCCTTAAAAGCTTTGTAGATCATCAGAGCCATTTCGAAAAAGTGAAATACTCAAACTTCGTGGAGATTGTGCATCAAAAGCAACTCAACGGAAAGATAAATAAAAATTACGGAAGATAAATAAAAATGAAACACGTATCAGAAATGAAGGCCGTCGGAGTTGTGTATTTTCCCCGCCAATCTCTACACTACAGCTGAGGAAGATCATAAAAACATGTATGTTATCAATGAAGGACCAGATCAGATGTGGAGATAAATGGAAGCTTAGAGAAACTACTGAATAAGTTTCAGCCCGCAATAACTCATCACGCTATTATCTAAATATAGATGTAAGAAGAACGAAGTGAGTGCTGTTTATTATGTTGTCGTTCACCATCCTATTGTTAAGCAAAAGAAAAACAGGAATTATTTCCCAACAATTAAACCGGATCTACAAAGACACTCTGGCGTAAGAAAGACATGAGAGCTTTCGGTCCGAGATTGTTTGAGCTACTTTTGAAAAAACGAAGTTCTTATAAGATGAAATGCTGCGATTTAACTACGAACAGAGCGGTGGCGCAGTGCTTAAGGCACTGGATTCGTTAATGTGTGGAAAGGGGTTCTATCGTCCAGTCGTCCAGATTCAAATTTAAGTTATTCGATTAAGACGAATGTTGGTACGGTTTCTTTCAAAAGGCCACGGGCGATTTACTTTCCCTGCCTTGTCTAATGATATCGTTTCCTTTCTTCGTTCCTTTCTCGCTTCCTTCTTTAGACATTCATTGACTGAATATTTAATACTAATGTATAAAGCAGAGGCAGATTGTGGGTAGAGCACCAGTCTTCATAATGTGATTTGTATTCTGTGTCGTAAACAGACATACTTCCAAATGAAGAAGTCGACAAGAGAGCTCATGCAGAAAAAGAAGTAGGAAAAATAAGTTTGTTCAAATTTTATTTCTATCATTTGATGCAGATATACTAAAGTTTTCAAGCGTTATTCAGGCAGTTATAATAGTATGCCGTTTTACGAGACCACTGCTTATTCCCACCCTCATTCTCGTCCGTGTGTAACTCTGGCCGCTTGATTCGTACTCAGTGGTCAGAGTCGTTTATAATTTCGCACTTGGACATCTTCGCGAGACGGCACTACAGTCGACACGCTTTGGTTCACTAATGCCTAGCTGCCCTGACGTACAGGGGTTGGACAAAAAAAGGGAAACACTGCGAGAAATGCGTGCTTGAACATAAATGCATATGCTAACCGAGCCTACAGGTTGTACTGCTCTGTTTGACCAAGGACGGCACCTGTGCAACGTCCTCGATACATTGAAAGTGCTAGCCGTGATCAGAAGAGTGTTCTGTGTAGTTGTGAGTGCGTTAGGTCGGAGCTAAGTGACTTCGAACGGGGACAAATTGTTGCTGCTTATATGGTGGGTTCTTCCATAACCAAGGTGGCCGAATTTTTTTGTGGTTCAAGAGGCACCATACTGAAGATCTCTACCGCCTACATGGACTGAGGAAAAATATCTTCCGCTAAGTCACAACACGGACAAAAGTGTGTGTTTCGTCACCGTGACAGATGGTCCTTTAGGAGAATTGTGACATCCAAAAGTAAGAGGACGACAGCTGCAAGAGTCACTGCAGAATTGGATGTCACACTCGCGAACTGTGTCAGCTCCAAAACAACACGAAACTCTTTAGGTGGGAATAGCACGGTGACCTAGAATCCCGAAACCATTGATCAGTAATGCCCAGTGAGAACGTGGTGCCGAAGCCGTAAAACCTAGACATTGTTTCCAACTTCGGCTGAGTTTTCGTCCCAAGAGTGGAACATGGCGCATCTGGGCAGCAATATCGTGCTGTTCCTCAGCGCTGTGGCTACTCTGCTACTCCGCAAGGTCATATTACTGGCAAGGATTATGTGAGCATTTCGGCTGGTCGCGTCCATCCAATGGAACAACGTTTGTTCCCCAGTGGTGATGCTATATTTCAAAACGACAGAGCCCTTGTTGACACTGTATCCATCGTCCAGTACTGGTCTAGCGGGCACGAAGATGAACTGCCGCATCTCTCCTGGTCACCACAATCACCAGATATCAGCGTCATTGAGCCTTTGAGATCTACTTTGGAGAGAACGGTGCGCGATCGCTATCCACCTCCGATATTATTACTCAACTTGCCTATACATTGCAGGAAGAATGATGTAAGATTTCCCTGAAAACCAAACAGGGCCTTTATATATCCGTTATGAGACGACTGATATAACATCGGTTTCTTTACACTGTATTAGGCACTGTAATGGGTTTTTGGTGTTTCGTACCTTTGTCCAGCCCCAGTAGATGTTACACTGACGGTTGTCGCAACATGAAGCACCAGTCTAACGTTTATCAAATTTTGTGAAGCTGTTCATGACATAAAGGATATTAAATGATTATAGTTTCAAGTCATTCGGAACTGATGTCCAGCTTCAACATCAGTCTGAGGTGTGACACGCATGCTCTTGTAGTCGTTGTGGCAAGAAAGCAATTAGCCGGCGAATGTCTCCATGAGAAGTTTGTTGCCATTGCTGGACACGGGTCATTAAGACTGCTGGCTGGAGGCTGGTATGAAAATATTCGTTTCCCATCGCATCCCAGACACGCTCTCTGGGTGACAGACAAGGGGATCAGGTTGGGCAGTCAATGATCTGTACGTTCCTCAAGGCACTTATGACGTGAACTGGTGTGGGGTCTTGCATTATTCTGCTGGAATATGCCATTTGGCGTACTGGTCATGAAGAGTAAAATAAATAGTTTAACCATTCTTGCGACATAGTGCTGAGAATTCAGCCTGCTTTAATCAGTTAGTACATCAGGCCTTCTGCAGTATCCAATACCTCGCCGCAGCATAAGTCCAGGAGTTGGAGAAGTACGTGTCTCTAAAATTGCTGCTTCCTGTGACCTATCACCAGGACATGTTGGCGTCGATCTGACAGCCACAAACGAGTCTCAGTGCTGAACAGCACGCAATGTCATTTAGCATTCCAGCTAACTCTGGTTCTACACCATGTAAGTCTCCGTGGTATTGTGACAAAAGCAAATGACAAATAGCAGCTCTACCTTTCAACCCAGCTTCCAGTAACCTGTTCAATACAGTTTGTGGTGACAGCCGGCTTCTAACTTCTACCCGGATTTCTGCTGTTGTCATCCCTTTATTCGTCACAGCCAGTTGGCCAGTACTATGATCTACTCGTGATATTGACCTTCTTGAAAGACTCATGCCTACTCTTCGTTCCACACAGTTGAGCTGACTCGTTCACGTCTTTGCACTTCAGCCAGCTGTCTGTTTGATCTGTCGCTACGACGCACACCGATGTCCCTTATGCCATTCATTCGACCTTTCCGAAATATGGCGCCAAGCTGTGTTGCGATCTAGTCTGAAAAGTTCCACTAGTAGTCACAACTCATATCTTTATTCATTTGTAGGACTGACTTCTTTCTCCATTGAAAATGTACTCACGTAATGATGAAAACTTAATACATATACCCCACATGCATGGAGGCAAAGGCCTTGCCGCAGTGGTAATACCAGTCCCCTCGGATAACCGAAGATAAGCGATGTCGGGCTTGGCTAGCATACGGATGGGGGACCGTCTGGGTCCTCTGAGCACTGTTGGTAAGCAGGGTGCACTCAGCGCATGCGCAGCCAATTGAGGAACTACACTACTGGCCATTAAAATTGCTACACCACGAAGATGACGTGCTGCAGACGCGAAATTTAACCGACAGGAAGATGATGCTGTGATATGCAAATGATTAGCTCTTCAGAGCATTCACACAAATTTGGCGCCGGTGGCGACACCTACAACGTGCTGACATGAGGAGAGTTTCCAACCGATTTCTCATACACGAACAGCAGTTGGAACGGCGTTGCCTGGTGAAACGTTTTTGTGATGCCTCGTGTAAGGAGGAGAAATGCGTACCATCACGTTTCCGACTTTGATAAGCAGTTCGACGACGTTTGCATCAGCATGGACTATCAGCTCGGAGACAATGGCTGGGGTTACCCTTGACGCTGCATCACAGACAGGAGCGCCTGGCGATGGTGTACTCAACGACGAGACGAACCTGGGTGCACAAATGGCAAAACGTCAATTTTTCGAGTGAATCCAGGTTCTGTTTACAGCATCATGATGGTCGCATCCGTGTTTGGCGACATTGCGGTGAACGCACTTTGGAAGCGTATATTCGTCATCGTCATACTGGCATATCACTCGGCGTGATGGTATGGGATGCCATTGGTTACACGTCTCGGTCACCTCTTGTTCGCATTGACGGCACTTTGAACAGTGGACATTACATTTCAGATGTGTTACGAGCCGTGCCTCTACCCTTCATTCGATCCCTGCGAAACCCTATATTTCAGTAGGATAATGCACGACCGCATGTTGCAGGTCCTGTACGGGCCTTTCTGGATACAGAACATGTTCGACTGCTGCCCTGGCCAGCACAGTCTCCAGATCTGTCACCAATTGAAAACGTCTGGTCAATGGTGGCCGAGCAACTGGCTCGTCACAATACGCCAGTCACTACTCTTGAAGAACTATGGTATCGTGTTGAAGCTGCATGGGCAGTTGTACCTGTACACGCCATCCGAGCTCTGTTTGACTCAACGCCCAGTCGTATCAAGGCCGTTATTGCTGCTAGAGGTGGTTGTTCTGGGTACTAATTTCTCAGGACCTATGCACCCAAATTGCGTGAAAATGTAATCACATGTCATTTCTAGTATAATATATTTGTCCAATGAATACTCGTTTATCATCTGCTTTCTTCTTGGTGTAGCAATTTTAATGACCAGTAGTGTACTTGATTGAGAATTAGCGGCTCCGGTCACGAAATCTGCCAACGGCTAGGAGAGCGGTGTGCTGACCACATGCGCCTCCGTATCTGCATCAAGTGACGTCTGTGGGCCGAGGATGACACCATGGTACTGTTGAGCCTCCAAGGCCGTTCGGACAGAGATCCTTTTTCTAGATACAGGCGTAGAATGCCGGAGTATTGATAGTGTTCGTTCAGGGTATTCATGGTGTAATAATTTCCATGGACGAAAGGGTGAGGGGGGAGGAGAGAGATCGAAACGCGATATGGTATCCAAGCAACTTTTCTTGCGCCGTCATCATTTCGGCTCACAGAGTAAGACACCGGACGTTTCGGCGCTTACCTGACAGGTAGACTTGACAAGTACCTCCTTGCACACCAAGAGTCTCTCTCATTTCCTTTGTCAGACGTCACGCACACTCCACTCGCCGAACTCGTTGATAGTCTGAGCACAGCCGCCGGAAATAGTTTCTCTTGCCGGGAAGGAGTGGAAGGGCTGACCGAGGTGGGGAAGACAATGGAAGACTGGTGCCGGGCGTGAGATACGTATCTCCGCGTGTGTTCGCTATCTAGAGGTAGACAGTGCGCGAGGGAAGCGAGACGTCAGTTGGTGTCGCACAGTAGGGCGGCCTAGGCCACTTACCCGCAGTGGGAGGGCCTCCAGCAGCGCCCCGCGTGTGACACGCAGGTGAGGGCGGGCGAGGCCAGCGCCGGCCGATGACTCCCGGCCCGCGGGCCTGATTGTGCGTCTGGGAATCCCGGGCACGCGCCGCCCATCAACATACAATGGCGGCGCGGCGGCGCCACCGCACTCTGCGGCCGCAGCGTCTGTCCCTGCTGCGTCTTACTGCGTCACCTTCTGGGGGCCGTCTGCTCCCACACGCTCCTTGAGACAGTCTAGTGCCAGGCGGAGGGTACTTCGCACCAAGATTGCCAGCTTTCTCTGTTATTCTTAGCGTACAGATCCAACGAAAATTGTTTGTTTGTTTTCCTCAAATGGTTCAAATGGCTCTGAGCGCTATGGGACTTAACTTATGAGGTCATCAGTCCCGTAGAACTTAGAACTACTTAAACCTAACTAACCTAAGGACTCACACACATCCTAGCCCGAGGCAGGATTCGAACCTGCGACCGTAGCAGTCGCGCGGTTCCAGACTGTAGCGCCTAGACTCTACAGTCTGGAACCGCGCGACCGCTACGGTCGCAGGTTCGAATCCTGCCTCGGGCATCGATGTGTGTGATGTCCTTAGGTTAGTTAGGTTTAAGTAGTTCTACGTTCTACGGGACTGATGACCTCAGAAGTTGTCCCATAGCACTCAGAGCCATTTGAACCATTTTTTTGTAGCGCCTAGAACCGCTCGGCCACCTCGGCCGGCCTGTTTTCCTCCATACGCAATGTAATCTCGCCAGACGCAGGTTCAGTGCTAAGTTAGGGGGAAGGGAGAGAGGGATGGACGGAAGGGCGGCACAGTGTGTTAGTCCCTGCCTTCCCCTTTCCGTCTACATCTACATCTACATCCATACTCCGCAAGCCACCTGACGGTGTGTGGTGGAGGGTACTTTGAGTATCCCTATCGGTTCTCCCATCTATTCCCGTCTCGTATTGTTCGTGGAAAGAAAGATTGTCGGTATGCCTCTGTGTGGTCTCTAATCTCTCTGATTTTATCCTCACGTTCTCTTCGCGAGATATACGTAGGAGGGAGCAATATACTGCTTGACTCCTCGGTGAAGGTATGTTCTCGATACTTCAACAAAAGCCCGTACAGAGCTACTGAGCGTCTCTCCTGCAAAGGCTTCCACTGGACTTTATTTATCATCTCCGTAACGCTTTCGCGATTACTAAATGACCCTGTAACGAAGCGCGCTGCTCTCCGTTGGATCTTCTTTATCTCTTCTATCAACCCTATCTGGTACGGATCCCACACTGCTGAGCAGTATTCAAGCAGTGGGCGAACAAGTATACTGTAACCTGCTTCCTTTGTTTTCGGATTGCATTTCCTTGGGATTCTTCCAATGAATCTCAGTCTGGCATCTGCTTTACCGACGATCAACTTTATATGGTCATTCCATTTTAAATCAATCCTAATGCCTACTCCCAGATAATTTATGGAATTAACTGCTTCCCGTTGCTGACCTGCTATATTGTAGCTAAATGACAAGGATCTTTCTTTCTATGTATTCGCAGCACGTTACAGTTGTCTATATTGAGATTCAATTTGCCGTTCCCTGCACCATGCGTCAATTCGTTGCAGATCCTCTTGCATTTCAGTACAATTTTCCATTGTTACAACCTCTCGATATACCACAGCATCATCCTCAAAAAGCCTCAGTGAACTTCCGATGTATCCACAAGGTCATTTATGTATATTGTGAACAGCAACGGCCCTACGACACTCCCCTGAGGCACACCTGAAATCACTCTTACTTTCAACGCCTGGAAGTTATTGCTTTATCACTACAAATTGACTGAAGCAGCAGAAATAATTTCATAAGCATTATCTCATTGTTATGAAATGCTGGAAGATTCTGCAGGCCATCCACACTTGGTGCAGTGGTCTCTACCATCAAACTTAATCAGTATGACTTCCCAGTGGTAATCAATGTCTAGAATGCAGGCCGAGCATAGATCAAAGATGGGTTCGCCACTAAAACGCTTCCAGATTCAAAATATAAAAAATAATTTTTTTTAGTTTCCTTGTTTTTATTACACTGCTGGCCATTAAAATTGCTGGACCACGAAGATGACGCCCTACAGACGCGAAATTTAACCGACAGGAAGAATATGCTGTGATATGCAAATGATTAGCTTTTCAGAGCATTCACACAAGGTTGGCGCCGGTGGCGACACCTACAACGTGCTGACAAGAGGCAAGTTTCCAACCGATTTCTCATACACACAGCAGTTGACCGGCGTTGCCTGGTGAAACGTTGTTGTGATGCCTCGTGTAAGGAGGAGAAGTGCATACCATCACGATTCCGACTTTGATAAAGGTCGGATTGTAGCCTATCGCGATTGCGGTTTATCGTGTCGTGACATTGCTGCTCGCGTTGGTTGAGATCCAATGACTGTTAGCAGAATATGGAATCGGTGGGTTCAGGAGGGTAATACGTGCCGGATCCCAACGCCCTCGTCGCCCTCGTATCACTAGCAGTCGAGATGACAGGCATCTTATCTGCATGGCTGTAACGGATCGTGCAGCCACGTCTCGATCCCTGAGTCAACAGATGGGGAAGTTTGCAAGACAAGAACCATCTGCACGAACAGTTCGACGACGTTTGCAGCAGCATGGACTGTCAGCTCGGAGACCATGGCTGCGGTTACCCTTGACGCTGCATCACAGGCAGGAGCGCCTGCGATGGTGTACTCAACGACGAACCTGGGTGCGCGAATGGCAAAACGTCATTTTTTCGGATGAATCCAGGTTCCTTTTACAGCATCATGATGGTCGCATCCCGTGTTTGGCGACATCGTGGTGAACGCACATTGGAAGCGTGTATTTGTCATCGCCATACTGGCGTATCACCCGGCATGATGGTATGGGATGCCATTGGTTACACGTCTCTGTCACCTCTTGTTCGCATTGACGGCACTTTGAACAGTGGACGTTACATTTCAGATGTGTTACGACCCGTGGCTCTACCCCTCATTCGATCCCTGCGAAACCCTATATTTCAGCAGGATAATGCACGACCGCATGTTGCAGGTCCTGTACGGGCCTTTCTGGATACAGAAAATGTTCGACTGCTGCCCTGGCCAGCACATTCTACAAATCTCTCACCAGTTAAAAACGTCTGGTCAATGGTGGCCGAGCAACTGGCTCGTCACAATACGCCAGTCACTACTCTTGATGATCTGTGGTATCGTGTTGAAGCTGCATGGGCAGCTGTACCTGTACACGCCATCCAAGCTCTGTTTGACTCAATGCCCAGGCGTATCAAGGCCGTTATTACGGCCTTAGGTGGTTGTCTGGGTACTGATTTCTCAGGATCTATGCATCCAAATTGCGTGAAAATGTAATCACATGTCAGTTCTAGTATAATATATTTGTCCAATGAGTACCCGTTTATCATCTGATTTCATCTTGGTGTAGCAATTTTAATGGCCGGTAATGTAGTTTGTTAGATATACATTGAATTAGTGTACTTTGGTTATTTTCTTTCGCTTACGTCGTATGGTATTATATTTTGGGGTAACCCTCCCATTTTAAAAGGAGATTTTTGACTCATAAACGGTCGGTTCGGGCGATAAGTGGCGTAGGTTCACGAACCTCTTGTCGAACCCTGTTCACGAGTCTGTGTATTTTGACATTGGCCACTCAATATACATATTCCATATTGTCATTTCTTGTTAACAACATTAACTTAATATCAAGAATAAACAGCTTTCACTCACTTAATGGTCGGCACATCAAACCTGCATTTGGATCGCAGTTCCTTAACTTTTGTGCTGAAAGGTGTGCAGCATACTGCTGCATCCATTTCCAACAAGCTACCTCTCGAATTCAAACATCTTAGCAGTAATCCACGCACTTTCAAATCGAAACTGAAGAGCTTCCACATGGCTCACTCCTTCTATTCTGTCGAGGAGTGCCTTGAAAAATTAAGCTGATTCTTGTTGTATTGTTGATTACATTCACGTAAACTTATGGATAGGCTTTTTTCGGGTTCTTAAATTTTATTTTTATGTGTTATTACTTTTATGTTGTAATTTCATGTACTGACACTTTCCATGACCTTGGAGATTTGCTCCTCAATTTGGCCCTACGGAACTTGACGTGTAAATAAATAAATAAAGCAGAACAATATGAGTAACAGGTGTTACATACACTGACTGAACACATACGGCGTGGCTTCAGATGGAGCCAGTTCGCACGAAATCTCGCTACTTTAGGTGATAAGGTAAAATGCAGTTCCTTTCTCCAGTTGGGCATATTGCTGCTTGAGAGATAGCATACTTCCATCTGCTTCTGATACGTTCCTTCTTTGTGCTAGAGTATACACAGTGCCTTGAAGTGCCATTTATTCGTAGAAGTTTTGCTTCTGTTGACTGTTTTTCAACTGGAACAACAGTTTCAGATTTTTTGGTAATCGTTCTTTGCTGTCACTTTCAGAAATAATAGACGTCAACAGTGATTTTTTCGTTCGAAAATCGAGATCACTGTCTTCAGACAACACATCATCTCCACTTTCACTGCTATTGTCAGTCTGAGCCGGCATCAGAACAAATCCCTTCCAAAAGGGACGCCAGAATTTCCTCTTCCTTTATTCTGCAGGAATACATCGTGTGAAACTGGAAGTACAGCAGTCTGTCACAGCTAGTCATGTTGCCCTTAGATCCGCAGTGGTTTCAAAAGGAACCACCACAATAATTATGAAAATAAATATATAAATGTAATTATCATCGCAACAGAGTATAAATTTGAACAAGATATTTTACCGTACCTAATCCATGCGCAAAACACGCATTATAGAGACAAGTTCAATCACAGTTTGAAAACAAAGACAACCGCGAACTGAGTGCAAAAATGGCTCCTTCGTTTGCTCGTGTAACTGCTAAGATTCGAAAGATATGAAACAGTTCAAGCTGCAGCCGCTACATAGCAGCATCTACTGGAGACGTAAAGGGCGGCTACAGATGTTGCGACTGTGCGTATGCCACAAAATGAGAAAATGCTAGGTGGCTTCAAACGGAAACACGTCGTCTGAAAGCGTTAACATCCCTTACATCCCCACTTTTACCTTTCCATAGAAGCAGCTGAGTGTCAATCGTTCTCCGGAAATCGACGATAACCTAAAATCCTCTAAAATTTATGTAATAACGTAATGATAGGTGAACCCGCCAGGGCAGCCGGGAGCGCTAACGCGCTGCTTCCTGGACTCGGGTAGGCGCGCCGGCCCCGGACCGCATCCGCCCAGCGGATTAACGACGAGGGCCGGTGTGCCGCTCAGCCTGGATGTGGTTTTTAGGCGGTTTTCCACATCCCGCTATGTGCACCGGGCTGGTCACCACGTTCCGCCTCAGTTACACGCGTCGCACACATTTGAAACACGTTTGCACTATTTCAAGATTTACACTAGACGCAGACAGCTGGGGTACATTGATTCCGTCCTGGGGGGTACAGGGTGGCGGGAGGAAGGGCATCCGGCCACCCCTAAAACTAACCTCGCCAGATCCGTTCTAACCGCGCCGACCCTGCGATCGCTGCGGGACTATGGCGTAAGCGAAAGAAAGAAAAAGTTATGATGAATTAAAATAGCCGTGTATTTTATAGAACTCACGAAGAACGTTCATTCAGCCGAATGCATAAACGGCGCGTTTACTATATAACACGAGAATCTTTCGTTTTTTATATCCTTGCAACTTCACTGTCAGATTAGAAGTAGACTAAATCATTTCTTATTTCTCATTTTTTTCCGATAGAAACTATTTCATGATGTTCGACGGGAGTCGGCTGCTCGGATAAAACTCAGTAGAGCTACCTAATCGATATAAAACAGCAGAAAACTGGAGAGATAATAATGACGCAAAAACAGTCCGATTGCCTTGCGTCGCCAGGATCCACAACGATCTCAATTCGTCACATAACTGATTAGCCAGTGAGAGACCTTGAACTAAAGACTTAGCACACATAGATGGGAGACACTATAAGGAAAGACGTCAGGCGTGGCGGAAGGGTTTCTCACTCCTCTTGGGAGTCGAAGTTTATAGTTAAAAAAATCCTTTCACAAACATATTTCGCTTTGGTCATTCCGGTAAAATACCATAACTTGCAGCTGCATTGAGGCACACTAACAGTCGTTCTTCTTTCCTAGCACCAACATATTCTAACAGTAGACGTTACAAGAGAAGTGTTGTGCATCACGGAGAGGTGTGCTATTGAAATTTCGAGTGATTACTTTCTGGGAAGAGTCGGCCAACATACATCCCGCGAAATAGTCACGACGAGAAAAATCGAAAAATTAGAGCTAATACAGTGGCTTACTGACAATCATTCTTCACACGCGCCATTCGCGAGTCGAAAAGGGAAAGGAGGTTGGGGGGGGGGGGGGGGAGGTGGATCAGTTAGTGGTACCTCCGCTATACATCATCGTTAGGTCGCTTGCGGAGTATGATGCAGATGTAGATGGAGTAGAATAGAAGGAGGTAGATGGGACGATAATAGCACTAGATGCTCTCCGCCAAACCCAGTGGATCGACTGCGTGAACTAGAGTGATGCGACAAGGTGTCTTCTTTCCAGACGACGAAAACATTTTAAACGCAGTGACGCGTATATGGTACTGAAATAAGAAGGATTTACGTTTCGTTAGATCTTCTTACCGAACATGCTTTCAATTAAGCTCCGAAACGGAGTCACAGGCCCGGCATATAAAGTTTTAATTTATCAGGAAGTTTCATATCAGCGCACATTCCGCTTGTAGAGTGAAAAATTCATTCCAGAAAATATTAGAATAGCGGTTTTCCACATCTCACTAGGCGAATACCGGGCTGTTCCCCAGGTTCCGCCTCAGTTACACGACTCGCAGACATCTGAAACACGTTCGCACTTTTCCATGGATTACTGGATTACACTAGACGCAGACAGCTGGGGTACACTAATTCCGTCCCGGGGAGGTTCGGGGTGGTGGCAGAAAGGGCATCCGGCCACCCTCTGCCAAATCAGTAGTGACAAGGCCGACCACGCATTGCAGCGGGAATAAGGCCTCAAGACAATGATGATGAAAATATCAGAATAACGTTACTATTCTGTGAGGGACCACGGGTCCCTTATGCGAAAATACTCAAATGAATAACCCCGGAAAAACTCCGGAATTTCATTGGTGGAGCTTTTTTTAAGACTGTATGGGGCGTGTGTGTTGTCTGGCGCCACTCGACAAACTTCCCTGTCCCGGGCGGCCACGATCGCTGGTAATCCGCTATACATTCCAGCCGCGCTCCACGCGCCGTAGAAACGTGGCCGGCTCGTTAGCTGTGACACGGCGCTGTCCGTTTCCCTCTGGGGCCTACTTCTCTTTCCCTCGATAACACTGATACTAGGCCAGTGCCGTTAAGCCCCTTGTCCTCGTTCCGTGGGACGGCTAAGCTCGCCTCATCGCGACTTCATTGGCGTCAGCGTAAACTCACTGCGTTATCAGCGTCGAATGAGGCCGTATCCGCTTGTTTATTGGCAGTTCGGAGGAACTTCGAAACGACGTTTCTTATGCTGCGGCAGGCCATATGGCGATAAGCACGATACATAAATGACGCGTGTATAACTCTCGCGAAACTTTTTTTCCCGTATGCCGTACACAGCCAGAGTGCTCGTATATAATGATCTTTTACTTTACCTCGGGAATTTTTTTTTCTTGTAAGCAGTATTTCACAGGATTTAATACGACAGGGCATCAGAAAGTAAGTTATACCTTATTACGGTCGCCCAAGCAGCTTTTATTGTATGCTGCAACACACTTCAAAGTGAGACTGATACATAACATTATTTTTCAAGATGAAATGCATTAGCAGTTACGAATATGAAGCACCTTCATCTGTATAATGGAATGATGACAGTCCGAACTCGGGTGGGCTTTACGCGAGCGGTCGACTTAACCGCTTAGGCTATCCGAGCACGAACCATGACCAGACCCAAACTTCCATATGTCGACGACCATGTGCCATACCTGTATACGTACAACCTGTTATGCACTTACATGGGAGACATTTTACGAGGGGCGTTGAATAGGTTATGCAACACGTTTTTTTCTGTATGTAGTTTGGTTTTATTCGGGATTCCAATAGACCATACTACTCTTCAATCTTTTCGCTACAAAACTCTGTTTCTTAACATAATCTCCGTTCAACGCGACGGCGTTACGCCACCTTACTGGGAGAGCCTGTACGCCCGCATGATACCACTCTGCTGGTCGATGTCAGAGCCAACGTATTGCTGCATCAATAACCTGCCATCATCCATCCCGCAGAGTGCGTCCTTCATTGGGCCACATACATGGAAGCTACTGTTCATGGTCTTTCATTAGGTGGTGAGGAACTCAACGAGCACACGCCTTTGATTATTCCAATTGCTGGACGAGTATGTCAGTGCTACCAACAGAGACGAGTAGGACGAGTGTTCCAGTACTACCAACAGAGACGTCCAGTTGTGCAGCGAGGTGTTTGATTTTGATGCCTGGATCACCTGGACTGAGAGTGTCCGCACGTTCCAAATTTGCAGGAGTCACAGTTATGTACAGTCGACCGCCACGCGGGAAATCGGTCAGGTCTACACGAACTTGTTGCGATGATGACAGACGCCTCGCCCAACGACTCACCGTGCTTTTGTTCACTGGCAGGTCCTGTAGACATCTGCAAGCGCCTGTGAATATCCGCAATATTCCGCTTTTCCGTCAAAAGAAAATGACAACGCTCTACTTGGAACGCATCTCCGTAACAGATGCCATTTCGAAGGCTACATGTAGCGCTGCCACCTGTCAAAACTTAAGCGAGAATATTCCACGATGTCCCACAACTAATTCCGTATTTTTCAGCCGAAATCGTCCGAGAAAAAAAAAAGTGTTGCATTGCTTACTGATCGCACCTCGTATTTGTAAGTCACAGGCCCGGAACCAGCCCATAAATACGAAATTGCAGTGCCTGTGTCGTGCAAGAATACAATGGAATGTTCCTTCGGACATGCATGCGTGTGTCTGTAAACAACAGTCGAAATGTCCTATTCTTCGACGACGGAAATCCACTTTTCGGTCACGGGGTCATTCGAGAACCACCACTGTGTGAACGTCCTAGTCGTTGGAAAATATCACCCCCACCCCTCCAGATGTTCTCTGAAGTTTGCCGAAAATGTGGAAATCGCTTGGTATAATGTCTGCACTTCCCTATCAGCTTAACCCACGTCCGTGCGACCTTATCAAATTGTTGATACCATTTCACTACCGCTTGTTGCGATTTCGCATTTGATCCATATACCACCACAATTTCATGGTGAATCTGTCTGCAATTTAGTTACTTCGCCCACAGGAATCGTACAGTCCCGTGTACTACAACTTTGGAATACGTTTCCAGTTGTGATGTCATTTCAGTAGCACATTATGATGCACCTGTTACACACCGCGACTGTGCCTGTGGGAAACCCAGAGCATGTACTCTCTTGTGACAATGCACCACTCTTCTTGCGCAGGAAGACTTGTGAATCTTACTCTCTGAAGTTCTTTCTCTTTCTTTCTTGGGGCCTTTGTCCCACTTCAACGGGGGATCGGCCGTGTTACTATTGAATTGGCAGTGTGAGTTGCAGAGGGTGGCCGGATGGCCTTCCTGCCGCCACCCTGAAACCCCTGGGATGGAATTAGTGTACCCCAGCTGTCTGCATCTAGTGTAAGCCATGGAATAGTGCGAACGTTTTCAACTGTCTGCGAGTCGTGTAACTGAGGCGAAAAGTGGGGACCAGTCCGGTATTCACGTACTGGGATGTGGAAAACCGCCTAAAAACCACATATAAGCTGGCTGGCATACCGGCCCTCGTCGTTAATCCGGTGGGCGGATCGATCCGGGGCCGGCGCGCGTACCCGAGTCCAGGAAGCAGCGCATTAGCGCTCTCGGCTACCATGGCGGGTCAATCTTTCTCTCTGAAGTCCATATACAATTTAAGGAACGTTATTATTAATCTCTAAAAAGCTGCCTGAAGTATTAAGTTCGTGCGTAAGTTGTGGCGGTATTCCGGTTGATATGGGTTTATTTATCAAATGGCTCTGAGCTCTATGGGAGTTAACTTCTGAGGTCATCAGTCCCCTAGAACTTAGAACTACTTAAACCTAACTAACCTAAGGACATCACAAACATCCAAGCCCGAGGCAGGATTCGAACCTGCGACCGTAGCGGTCACGCGGTTCCAGACTGTAGCGCCTAGAACCGCTCGGCCACACCGGCCGGCGTTTATTTATCGATTCTCATTTTTCTTTGTAGTGCACTGTTGCTATTTGGGTTTACGTATTGTCATTTTCTCATTTGGAGATAGTGAGTGGAACTGTGGACGCTAGCAAATGGAATGTCAAGTGAAGAAATCGGAACGTTTCTGACATATTCTTCTCTTTGAGTTAGTAGAAGAGTGACAGCAGCGGAGGCTGCCAGAAACATTTGCACATTGTTTAGGAATAACACCATTGGACAAAGCACAACAAAAAATTGTTTCCTCGTTTTAAGGAGGATCGTTTGACATTAATGACCACGTTCAGGAAGACCTTCGGGATCTGATGAACGTTTAAACGCATTAATCCACAATGATACAAGTCATTGTACTTGAGAAGTGCCAAATGTAATGAATTGTGATCATTCCACCATTGTGCGACATTTGCATCCAATGAGAAAGGTTCAAAAATCGAGATGGTTAAGCCCAAACAAAGCAGCAAACCCACGTACAAAGACCTGCGCGCATCCACAAAAGATAATGTTACGTATTTGGTGGAACAGCGGCGGTGTGGTATACTACGAATTGGTTTCTTAAGGTGTAACCATCACAGTTAACATTTACTGTGAACAACTGCAGATGCAGTCAAAGAGCAACGACCAGGAAGACTGGCTGAAGTGGTGCTACGTTGCGATAACGCCCGTCCACATTCTGTTACAATTAGACTGACAAAAAACACAGTACAGGATTTGAGTTGGGACGTCATTGTGCACCCACCTTATTCACCTGATATTGCGCCCTCAAATTTTGACCTTTTCCGCTCTCTACCGAACACCCTTCAAGGAAACTCCTTCCCGGATGAAAATGCTCTCCGAACATAACGAGTTCTTTGCCACAAAACCATGTGATTTCTGCAGTCGAGGAATCGAAAAGTTCCCTCAGCGTTGGTAAACCGTTGCAAATAGTGAAGAAGAGTTTATTATTGGTGACTAAAGTCTTTGTTATTTGTATCTGTTGTCTTTATTAAACTGATGGGAACACGCAACGGACTTGTGCATCAAGCCAATGTTTACTGTCGAGAGTAGTTTCAATGAAAAGGTCATATTCAGTGGATCTGCACGTGTACAGAAACAAGCAACTAAAAGTCATTTCGTACCCCTGTGAAACTCTTTACTATTGTTACCAGTTTCGGTTGTTACCAATCATCGTCAGTCACTAGAAGACTGATGCCTCATGGTGCAACACATTTCAGTACCTTGTCGTTATACAGTAGCACAGTCACCAGACTGGGCCGTTGTCATGTTTTCGAAATTGTTTAAAAGGAAAGTGTGTGGATAACAAATCAGAAACAAAAGCCAAACAGGCAAACAAAGTAAATAACTTCTAAACTTCCCAACAGAGTAAAACTGCGTTGCACTGGTACTCGAACCTGGGACCTTTGCCTTTCGCGGGCAAATGCTCTACCGACTGAGCTGTCCAGGCACGACACATGACCCGCTCTCGTAGCTCGATGTCCGCCAGTGCTTCTCTCGCATGTTTCAAACTTCGTATAAGTTTCCCTCATAGACCTACACGAAAGGATACTGTGGAGAACTGACTTAGCTACTGCCTAGCGGATTGTTCCCAGGATGAATTTTCGTCGTGCAGCAGACTTAGAGCTGATTTGAACTTCCTGGCAGATCAAAACTGTGTGCCGGACCGGTACAGGTGAGCGTACACTCCGCTGAAGAGCGAAAATTCATTCTGAAAAATAAATAACTTTGGTTTTCAGGGAAATAATAAGCTTAACCTCACAAATCATCATCCTTCGACTGAAGTTTTCTCCTACTTCCTGTCAACATTATAATTCACCACAAGGCTACCCCACTCGAAATTCGCACTAGTTAGTTAGTACAAAGACATCACGTCCCCACTGGTTCCGACATATATGCTTACAGGCCGTTGCGTTATCAAAGGACCCCACTCGAAATTCGCACTAGTTAGGTAGTACAAAGACATTACGTCCCCACTGGTTCCGAAATATATGCTTACAGTCCGTTGCGTTATCAAAGGATCCATCTCAGTATTAAATAATTCATTGTACATTCATCAAAACGGGCAGGCCGGAATCTGAGCACCACTACTTCCAAATCCAGTGTCTTAACCAATGCGCAATCTCTATAGTGCGTTAACCAACCGCACATTATTTATTTTGTGTGATGTGGATCTGACAAATCGCTCTATTAGCGTTCCATTCTAAACAGTTCGCAGCTCTGCGTGTGTTTTAGTTGAATGCTGCCGAAGACACCAATAGGTATTGGGTTGGTGCCGGAGTTCGTTGCGTTTTTCCTTAAGTATACAGATACACCTAACAGAGACTTTGGTCATTAATAAAATATTCTCGTTCACTATTTACACCAGTCTGCCAACGCTGGGGTAACTTTTCGATTCCCAGACTGTAGAAATCACATGGTTTCGACGCGAATAACTCATCGAGCCTTGTTCGCAGCGCATTTTCATCCGGAAAGGAAGTTTCTTGAAGGTTATTCGATAGAGAGGGGAAAAGGCGAAAATTTGTAGGCGCAAGGTCAGATGAGTAAGGTGGTTGGAGAATGACTTCCCCACCCAACTCCTGTTTAGTGTTTGTCAGTCTAGCGGAATGCAGGCGGGGTGTTATCGTGGAGTAGCGTCACTTCACGCAGTCTTCCTGGTATTTGTTCTTGGACTGCGTCCGAAAGAAGTCTCAGTTGTTGACAATTATGTCAGCAATGATGGTTACACCTTGGGGAAAGCAATTTGTAGTACACCATGCCGTCGCTATTTCACCAGATGCATAACATTATCTTTTGTAGATGCGCCCAAGTATTTGTACGGGGAGTTGCTGCTATGTTTGGGCCAACCATTCCTTTCTTTTTCTTATGTTAGCATAAAGAAACCATTTCTCGGCCGGCCGGTGTGGCCGTGCGGTTCTAGGTGCTTCAGTTTGGAACCGCGTGACCACTACGGTCGCAGGTTCGAATCCTGCCTCGGGCATGGATGTGTGTGATGTCCTTAGGTTAGTTAGGTTTAAGTAGTTCTAAGTTCTAGGGGACTGATGACCACAGATGTTAAGTCCCATAGTGCTCAGAGTCATTTGAACCATTTGAACCATTTCTCGTCAACAGTAACGATACAGAATAGGAATCGTCGGTGTTGTTCACGAGCCAGTTGATGACGAACAAGCCGAGATGCACATATGGCCACCCGCCGATTTTTGTGATTTTGGCTTAAAGCGTGGGGTACCTATTCACCTGATTTGTGAATCTTCCTCCCTCCATACAAGTGTCACACGATAATGGAATGATCACAGTTCATCACATCTGCCAGTTCTCGAGTATGCTGACGTGTATCATTATGAGTTAATGGGGTTAAACAATATACATCAAACTCCGAAGGTCTTCCTGAACATGTAGAGTCACTAATTTCTACATGAACCTCCTAAAGACGAGAAAACAATTTTCTTGCCGTGCTCTGTAAAATTTGGAAGTCTATGGTAAGATCTTATGGGGCCAAACTGCTGAGGTCCCTAAGCTTACACACTACTTAATCTAACTTAAACTAACTTACGCTAAGGACGACACACTCACCCATGCCCGAGGGAGGATTTGCACCTCCAACGGGGTGAGCCGCGCGAACCGTGGCAAAGCGCCCAAGACCTCTCGGCTACCCCGCGCGGCCCGTGCTCAGTCCAGTGGCATCAACCGTATAAAAGGCGCAAATGTTTCTAGCTGCCTCCGCTGCTGTCACCCCTTTATTGATCTCGAACAGAAGAATATGTCATAAATGTTCCGATTTCTCCACTTGGCCCTCCATTTTCTAGCGCCTACAGCTCCATTCACTATCTCCAAATGACAAAATGAAAATATGTAAACTCAAATATCAACAGCGAACTACAAATGAAAAATGACAATCGATAAACAAATCCATAGCAACCGGAATACCAACGTGCAAAACAAAACCCCTAGGAACTTTTGCACTAATCTAACATTTTCATATCTAAATACTTCTGGTGCATAGTTAGAAGTTACTGTTGCTACAACGAAGACACTGGCCCGAAAATGACATAACAGTACCTCCCCTGGAATATGGAGGACAGAGGATTTTATTCGTTATAGAATTCTCAAAGACTTCTAGAACTGATTTCCAGTTAGTCTGTTAAACCTCTCGTTTAGCCAATCGTAGCATTACTTAATTTAGTTTTTGTCGCAAAACACGTCTGCAAACTGACCAACTCATTTACATAAGAATTGGCAATTTTGTAGTCTTCCCCCGCCATCGCCCCCTACATTTCTGCTGACTCCCATGACACCTCCTTTTGGTCGATTATTATGCTGTTAGATGAGAGATTTGCCCTGCACAGTGGCAGCTTGAAAGACAAATCGGGCCCTGTCTTGCATGTGGCGCAGCTATTAAGATAGGACTCCGCCTTCCTCGAGAAAGAGCACCAGAGATATGAGGAAAAATTCGTCGTCAAATGACTTCTGTCGCTGCATCGTGGCCCACATCTGAAGGCACGTCATTTTACGTGTCTATAAAGGGCATCACATTCATGATGGCCGCCCTTACAGTCCCTGGGCGCCTATTCTTCTACGACAGCTCATTGTAGGCGCAGAATATCAGATTCTGGAGGTGAGCAGTCACATGTGACGTGGTGTGTGTATATATTATAAGGTTTTATAGCTTACATCAAACTTGTGGCTGCATGTGTGGAAGTGAAAACAGAACTACCGGCATCCGGCCTAGCGTATCGGTATGCCAACCGCTTATGAGTCTGAAACAGGTTGGCCGTCACGCACTCACACTGCACGCTGTGGCTACAAGCAAATCAAGTGCTTGGAGGTAATTTATTTGATGTGGCTAGTCAGTTCGTACCAAAATTACGTCACTGATAGTGACAGGGTTTGCAATGAGAAAATCTTACGGAAAAGTCGCCGGTTCTCTGATTTCTCTTCAGGTTTCTTTTGATATACTTCGTGTAACACAAACTTTAATATTGTGTGTAACTGTAGGGGTAACGGGCAATGAAAAACAGTACGCTGTGGCAGTTAAAACATTGTCATTACGTTTTTATACAAACATACAACAGAAGATATTGCATTACCATAGAATATGTCAAAGGGTTAAATGTGTGACGCGCGTGGACTTTCTTCAGCAAGTGAAGAAAAAGTAAAGCGACATTGTCTTGCATTTGCAAGAAGCCTCTACGAATATGCACAACGCAGAATGAAACAGCACGCTTACACTTCAAGTAGAAGACCGTGTCGTGCGAATGAAAAACTGCTGAAAGAACGACGCTTTTGCGATAACCACCTTGGTGTGGGATTCTATATCTACACCTGTACTCCGGAAGCCGCCTTATTGTGAGTGACAGAGGGTATTTTTTTCCACTGTCCTATCGGTAAACTTCTGCATTATCTTTAACCTCTCTGATTTTCTCTTCGTGGCCTAATGGGAGGAAATAATACGTTGCTCGACTCGCCTTGAAAGTTCAAAAATGGCTCTGAGCACTATGAGACTTAACTTCTGCCGGCCTTGGTGGTCGAGCGGTTCTAGGCGCTACGGTCCGGAACCGCGCTACCGCTACGGTCGCAGATTCGAATCCTGCCTCGGGCATGGGCGTGTGTGATGTCCTTAGGTTAGTTAGGTTTAAGTAGTTCTAAGTTCTAGGGGACTGATGACCTCAGAAGTTCAAGTCCCATAGTGTTCAGAGCCATTTGAGCCATTTTTTGAGCTTAACTTCTGAGGTCATCAGTCCCCTAGAACTTAGAACTACTTAAACCTAACTAACCTACGGACATCACACACATCCATGCTCGAGACAGGATTCGAACCTGCGACTGTAGCGGTCGCGCGGTTCCGGACTGTAGCGCCTAGAACCACTCGGCCACTCCGGCCGGCCTCTTGGAAAGTATTCTCTCGGGATTTGAACAGTAAACCTTTCTCTGATGCACAACTCCATTGATTTAGTGTTTGACACTGGAGTCTCTTGAGCATCTCCGTAACGCTCTCGCGACGATCCCGTGACGGAACGCGTCGCTCTTCTTCGGATCTTCTTCTTCTTCTTCTTCTTCTGTCTCTCTCTCTCTCTCTCTCTCTCTCTCTCTCTCTCTCTCTCTCTCTCTCTCTCTCTGTCTCTCTCCCTCTCTTTCACTCTTCTTTTAACCCAACCTGGTAAGGACCTCAGAATCATCATCATCGTCTTCTTCTTCTTCTTCTTCTTGTTCTCTCTCTCTCTCTCTCTCTCTCTCTCTCTCTCCCTCTCTCCCTCTCTCCCTCTCTCCCTCTCTTCTTTTAACCCAACCTGTAAGGACCCCAGAATCATGAACAACACTCAAGACTTTGTCGAAAAGTATTTTGTAAGTTAATGTTCCAAGCAGCAATGCGCCGACCATTACCGAGAAACTGAATAATTGCAAAACTGAGTGCAAAATAGCATCCCGTGTCTCACATTACACAATTTACGATTCTGACCTGAAGTAATAGCAGAATACATGCCTGACGTCTTCTTCGAATATCTGTTTGGTAACCATTATCCTGGTCATGTGGCGGGCCGTGCGCTGCAAATAAAGCCACTAATAATCAGTAGTTATATTGGTAGACAGCTTATACGTGACTGTTATTGTTGTTGTTGTTGTTCGATGCAGCACTCCATGCTACTCAATCTTGTGCAAGCTTCTTCAACTTTGCATAGTTACTGCAACCTACGTGCATTTCAACCTACTTACTGCACTCAATCTTTTGTTTCCTCTTCAATTTTTACGCTCTTAGCTTCCATCTACTAACATAGTAAACGTTTCTTAATCCCTCAAGATGTATCCTATCAACTCTGATCCCCTCTTTCATTCAAATTGTCCCATAAATTTCTTGTCCTACTATTGGATTCAGCAGCTCCTCATTAGTTACCCAGTCGGCTAACCAACCTTCAGCACTCTCCTGAAGCATCTCATTTCAAAAACGTGTATTCTATCCTGTATTAAAATTTTAAAAAAATGCACAAAAATCTTTTACTGCCTAGACCGCAATTTACATTAGACACTTAAAACGTGATGACTGCTTTCGGTTGTGTATAATAACCATCTTCAGATCTGTAAATAAGAAGAAAAAGAAATTGTCCGAGAAAAATTCTTAACAAAGTAATATACATTCGTAGGCTTACACAACACATGTCATTTTGGATAAAATTACCGCTCTGAAGAGGGCCGCAGCAAGCCAGTCGACACGTCGCCAATTTAGTTGTTTTAGTAGTTTACAATGACACAGCCCAATACCCAAAATTACGTTATCCCAAAAAAGTAATACACAGTTCAAAAATATTATAACCGACGCAATATATATAGGGAGAGCCTACACCATTTGTAAAATCAACATACATCATAACCAAGTTTGCAGCGTTGTGTGGATAGTAATTTACTGCTTTCAAAGTAACCTACGGCCAATGGCCTGGGCTACCACTTGGATGGGTGACCATTCGGTCTGCCGAGCGCTGTTGACAAGCGGGGTGCTGTCAGCCCTTGTGAGCCAACTGAGGAGCTACTTGATTGGGAAGTTACGGCTCCGGTCTCGTAAACTGACATACGGCCGGAAGAGCGGTGTGCTGACCACATGCCGCTCCAGAGCCGCATCCAGTGACTCCTATGGGATGAGGATGACACGGCGGCCGGTCTGTACCGTTGGGCCTTCATGGCCTGTTCAGGCGGAGTTTAGTTTAGATCTTTTTTTTAAAATAACCTACCATTCAAATCGTTAATGCAGGTGAATATGCATTGAACAGTATCAGTAGTGAATCTCATGCAGAAACATGAATTCATGTTAAAACGCAATCAGACTAAGACAACACTGACACGAAAAGCATCATCAAGTGCAAGCCAGGTCGTAACCCTGCAGAAATAAACATCTGGTCCAAACTGTTTATCGCCCATATCACAGTTCTGTACAATGATACACTCCATGCCTTCAGAAACCACCCTTCCAAACAAATGAAATTTACATTCGAAGCTTAAAAGTTCCTTTTTTTCGGAAATGCTCTCCTTGCTATTGCCGCTCTGAGTTTTATATCCTCTCTACTTCGGGCGTCATCAGAACATAGTCCACCTACTGTTATTACTGCGTCATTTGCTAATAAGTGGAGTATGACAACTGTGTGTGGCAATATAGACCGATGCACCGATGCTCTCTTGCACAGAAGCCTGGTATAGTCCTAGTTCGAGCAAACGATGACTTAATCACTTGCCTAAAGTCCACTTTGGCTCTTCTTGGCGCCGAGTCCTCAGATATCATCTTGAGGTACTGGCTAGTTGCTGAGTGGAGCCATGTGTCTGATTTTATTCACGTGTGACGGATGGCTGTCCATCTAGGAGCTATCTGTTAGACGTAAGGGGAACGTATAACATAGTCGTTGTCGAGTGCGCCCTTCTGGTGTTTGGCTTTAACTATGTTGCGCCTGATTCGCAAGCTGATCGGCGCTGTTCGCCGTAGGTCGTCTCCTGTATTTTCTGGATGGCACAGCACTCTTGTTTCGCTTTTGTTCATATTCATTTTATAATTTCTTTTGAAGACACAATCCATTTCATTGAACTGCTCTTCCTTTTCTCTGCCTATTATTATTTTTTTAAAAAGAAAACTGCCCTAGTGACAAATAGTGAATAGTGTTAAAGTCTTTAGCTGATAGCCAATTTATCTACATATATCTTCATCTACATCTATAGCTATACTCTGCGAACCACTGTGAAGTGCATGGCAGAGCGTACTTCTCACTGTGCCGGTCATTAGGGCTTGTTCCCATGGCATTCGTAAGGAGCGATGGAAAAATGATTGTTTAAATGCCCCTGTATGTGCTGTAGTTAATCTAATCTAATCGTCACGATCCCTATGGAAGCGATATGTAGCGGGTTGTAGTATATTCCTAGAGTCATTATTTAAAGCCGGTTCTTGAAACTTTGTTAGGAGACTTTCTCGGGGTAGTTTCTGCCTATCTTCAAGAGTCAGCCAGTTCAATTCTTTCAGCATCTCAGTGACATTATTCCGCGGGTAAAAAAAAAAAAAAAAAAGGTAAGTCTCTTTTGTAGACTGATTACATTTCCTAATATTCTACCAGTAAACCGAAGTCTGCTACCTGCTTTATCCATGACTAAGCCTATGTGTATGCTTCACTTCATGTCCCTACTAAGTGTTACACACAAGTATGTGTATGAGTTTGCAGATTCCAAATGTGACTTGCTATTATTGTATTCATAGGATACTATGTTTTTCTTTCGTTTTGTGAAGTGCACAGTTTTATATTTTTGAATATTTAAAGCAAGCTCCCAGTCATTGCACTACTTCCAAATCTCATTGACATCTTTCAAACTGTATTTCGTTGTAGACAACGCACATCTGAAAAAAGTCTGACGTTGCTATTAATATTGCCCACAAGATCATTAATATACATTATGAAAAATTAGAGACCAAACGCGCTGTTACTTCCACATGTATCGATGACTCTCCATTCAAGATAACATGCTGTGTCGTCCCTACCAAGAAGTCCTCAATCCAGTCACATATTTCGTCTGATACCCCATGTGCTCGTACTTTCAATAATAAACGTAGTCAGATATTTTTGGGAGATCGAAAAATACAGCATCTGTCTGACTGCCTTGTTCCATGGATTTTAGGATGTCATGTGAGAAAAGTGAGAGTTGGGTTTCACAAGATCTATGTTTTCTAAAATAGTGATTGTTGGCATGGAGGCGGTCGTTCTGTTCAAGATAGCTCATTATATTTGAGCTCAGAATACGTCCTAAGGTCCTACAACAAATGGACTTCCAGGACATTGGACAAGTGTGACATGCGCTTTCTTCCAAGCACTGGGTACTAGAGATGGGCAAAACTGTTCTTTTCAGAGATTGGATCAGAACTGTTCACTCCCTGAAATGAATTAGCCTTTTTTCATGACTCACCACTCATTTACAATAGAAAATAAATGGAAGGCACATTGCCCTTTAAACTTGGTTTATTCCAGTACTATACCTGTATTTTGATCTTATTTGATCCTATTTTGAAGTAACACAGATAATGAGTAAGAATTTTGTATTGTTTATTGAAATTTCCACGATATGACAAAGTTTTTGATTATTGATTTATTTTGCACTATCATGGTTTTCTGGGTGATCGGAAAATGTTGTAACTTGAGATTTACATTAACAATATATTTGGCTATAATGTATTAAAATTTCATTAACCTCATACAAATACATCGCAAGCCATATATTTTAAAAGTGAACGTTTCCTTCCGAAGACGCCTAAAATCGCAAAATCCGTAACAGAATAAGAAAAAAATATATAAATTTGACTGTAAAACGAAAGTGCTGCATATAGCCTTACGCAGAATAAAACAAGGAAAATACTGGTGTATCACATTTTGCGATACGTTTATCAGTTCGCTCGTAATTAAAGCGTAAATTCGAGTGTTCATAATAAAAATCCTATAGTAAGAGGAGTCATCAGGAACCTAATCTAATCAGTTTAAACAAATAAAAATAAAATAAAAACAATTGATGTATACATAACATAATAATGTAATATACATAGCGGTATTACTACGAAGAACAATATCCAGTAGGGACGAACTCTGATGCAGAGGCGCTGAGTCGAGCAGGTCGAGCCGCGAGCTGTATTACTGCGTGAGCTGAGACCGCAGAGAGCAGAGTGACACCTGAGTCGCTTTGCTCAACGCTCTGGCTAGAGTCGAGACAGTGGGGTGAGCGTTGAGCGGGCGAGTTCCGAGGGTGGGGGGAGCGGTGAACTCACCCGCTCCGAGACAAATCGTCCGTTCCCTTGCGAGCAGTTTGTTGCAAGTAGTTCCTATGTTATCCGCTAGGTGGCTCTCTGTCCTGTTGCTCGCATCAACTGCCCAGAGGGCAGGACGTGCGACTGAAACGATCGCCGACAGAGTGCGATGCGAAGTTAAGCTGCGCCAGACACTGCGCGCGGCAGACGACGCACAGAGACGGCACGGCATATGTGAAACACAAAATCCAATGGGGCACTGCACAATGCAGGCAGCCAAGGTAGAAGCAGGGCAAAGGCCAGCGCTGGCTGTGTTGTGTGGCGTGCACTGTGCTGTGACCAGCAGAGGCGCTGCTGATATGCTCCGTCTCTCTCTCTCTCTCTCTCTCTCTCTCTCTCTCTCTCTCTCTCTGCCGTGGGAAACATTTGGAGCTACCGTTCTTTTTTTCTGAATCACTGATTGTTCACTCCTTTGAAAGATTCAACTCTATGAATTAGTTCAAGAGCGGATCCCCCATCTCTACTGGGTACAGTATTTTGTTCGAGGGATCCACGATAGATTATAGTTAACAGACGGGCTAACTCAGCTACGAATTTGGTATAGGCATTTCATGGGTCCCTGGAGTTTTTCAGTTTTTACGATTTCACCTATTTCTCAACGCTACTGACACTAAAATTTATTTCACTCACCTTTTCAGTAGTACGAGAATTAAATTTGGCAGTTCTCCTGGGTTTTCCTTTGTAGACGAACATTTGGAAACAGAATTAAACATTTCCTCTCAACTTAAGTTCCATTCTCGTCCATGAGTGACTGGACACCAGCTTTGGTGCCATTAACAGCCTTTACATATTACGAGAATTTGTTCGGATTTTGTGAAAGATCATAATGGAAACTGTGAGTTGGATGTTAACATCAAAACTGCCCCTGCTGCTGCGCGAAGCAACCTAGAAACAAACGCTGTGACTTCTACATGCCCCATCTGAGGATGAGCTGACAAAGCTCGGAAACCAGTTTTTGAAAACGAAAGAAATATTTCATAAATGACTGGTGGCATGTGTCTGGTTCAGTTACTAGCGTCGCCTTTGGTCCGCGTGTTTCAGATGCTGCAGCAGATCCTGAAGGAGATGTGGGTGGACCCCGAGCTGCTGGCGGAGCTGGACGACAACCAGAAGCAGACGCTGTTCTGCCGCATGCGCGAGGAGCAGGTGCGCCGCTGGAAGCTGTGGGACAGCCAGGCGCCCGTGCCCGAGCGGCCGCCCAGGCCGGCAGGTGGGTACCGCTCTTACACGACGCACCCGACGTGTGCAAGTCGGGTGTGGGCAGAATTTGACGCCATATCCCTCAGGAGGGCGTCCAACAACTGTAACAATCAATGCCAAGGGTCACAGGTACACCAACTCGTTATTGACTTGCTCTGTTTGTGAAGCTCTTTCTCTTCAACAAATCATCCATTTTTTTCTGAAATTGTAATCATTTGTTTGTCTGTATATATACCGGGTGATCAAAAAGTCAGCATAAATTTGAAAACTGAATAAATCACGGAATAATGTAGAGAGAGAGGTACAAATTGACACTCATGCTTGGAATGACATGGGGCTTTATTAGAACCAAAAAAATAGAAAAGTTCAAAAAATGTCCGACAGATGCCGCTTCATCTGATCAGAATAGCAATAATTAGCACAACAAAGTAAGACAAAGCAAAGATGATGTTCTTTACAGGAAATGCTCAATATGTCCACCATCATTTTTCAACAATAGCTGTAGTCGAGGACTAATGTTGTGAACAGCACTGTAAAGCATGTCCGGAGTTATGGTGAGGCATTGGCGTCGGATGTTGTCTTTCAGCATGCCTAGAGATGTCGGTCGATCACGATACACTTGCGACTTCAGGTAACCCCAAAGCCAATAATCGCACGGACAGAGGTCTGGGGACCTGGGAGGCGAAGCATGACGAAAGTGGCTTCTGAGCACACTTTCGTCACCAAACGACGCGCGCAAGAGATCTTTCAGGCGTCTAGCAATACTTTTTTTTGTTCTAATAAAACCCCATGTCATCCCAAGCATGTGTGTCAATTTTTACCTCTCTATCTACATTATTCCGTGGTTTATTAAGTTTTCAAATTTATACTGACTTTTTGATCACCCGGTACATCACACCTACCGATTTCCATCCCACTCGGATAATTCTTTCGTGGTCCGTCCTTTCTTTGTCTTTGCTTGTACGTTTCATTTTAGCATGACCTGCCTTCTTCCTCGTTAATTTGTGTTGTTTTACGATCTCTGCGTTTGCTACAATCTTCTGTTTCTCTTCTTCGGGGGGGGGGGGGGGGGGCAGCTGTCCTCCCTTTCTCCATACTGGCTACACTCTCCGTATGGAGTGCGAGATGCGAAGTAAGCGCGTCGATGTCGTCGACATCTGACTGAGTCGCCACGCTTTAGTACGATTTACTTCTATAGAAGTGTAAAAGCGAATAAACACCATAAAAAATAAGCTCAACGATCTTCATAATTGTTACAAATCCAAAAACACTGCTGACTTTTAGGGATAGAACATCATGAAAGTGGTGTGCAACAAACGTCAAATTTGGTATGAAGTGTACTGTTACTAGCGGCATTCAGTAAGTTTTTCTCGGATACTTTCGGTTGAAAAAAGTCGGGATTTGTTGTGGGTCATAGTGGAACATTCGCGCTTCAGCCCCAGTAGTTTCATGAAGTTACGATAGGTGGCAGCTAGCCTTCAAAATGGCGTCTGTAACGGAGATGCGTTCCAAGCAGACACCTGTCACAGTTTGTTGCGGCGAAAAACCAGAGCATCACAGATATTCATGGGTGCTTGCCGAGTGCCTACGGAGACCTGGCAGTGAACAAAATCACGGTGAGTCGTTGGGGAAGGCATGTGTCATCATCGCAACGGGGTCGCGCAAACCAGTCCTATCTCCCGCGTGTCGGCCGGCTGAACACAGCTGTGACTCCTGCAGTGTTGGAACGTGCGGACACTCTCGTCCGAGGTGATCAGCGGATCACACACACTTTGCTGCTCAACTCGACGACACACAAGTCTGCGTGCCCGAGAGGCGCTCACAAAACTTAGCTGGAGTGTTCTTCCTCATTTACCGTTGACCATTAGAATGGTACCATCGGGTATAAACGCCCTCTGTCAGGTGGTGTAAGGCCGTCGCATTGAACGGAGTCTATGTTGAGAAATCGGATTTTGTAGGCAGAAGACTGGGGAATAAAATGGTGTACTGGAATCCTTAATAAAAGCAGCCTCCCTTCATAAAAAAATGTGTTGCATTGTTTACTGAACGGCCTTCGTACATGCTTGGAGATGCAAATGATTTAACTTTTAAGCACACAGCATAGAGTAGGCAAGAGTAACGCCAACAACAGTCTGTTTGTAAGGAAAGATTATGCAGCGGAATATCTGATTTTGAAATCGCATTTGAATGTTGGTTAGTTGTGAGAAGATCTCGCTTTCTCGTGTAAAAAGGAAATTGTCTACCAGCACGCAGATCATGGTGTATCAATACTGCTGTTTATCGTTCCGCGATAATGCTGTTCGCGTTGGTCGGGATACCACTACCGTCGTGCTATTATGGATTCGATAGGTCCACAAGAGCCGTACTGAATGTCATGCAGAACCTCAACGGTCTCGCACGACAAACACTCGAGAGGACAGACCTGGTGTTTGCTCTGTCAAGTAGGCTATACAAACAGCAGGGCGGAGTGGCGGCGCGGTTAGAGGCGCCATGTCACGAATCGCACGGCCCCTCCCGCCGGAGGTTCCATTCCTCCCTCGCCCATGGGTGTGTGTGTTGTCCTTAACGTAAGTTAGTTTAAGTAGCGAGTAAGTCTAGGGACCGAGGACCTCAGCAGTTTGGTCCCTTAGGACTTCACACACATCTGAACATTTGATATACAAACACGTTATTTAGCATGACTCAGGAAATGGGATTATTTGCGGCAAGACAAGTATCTACAAAGACAGTGCGACGACGTCTAGATCACAATGGACTGTCTGAACGTCGACCATAATTGCAGCTTCCTTTGAAGAGGCAGCGGAGAGAGGCATGCGGACAGTGTGCGTCCAACAACACTGCACACAAAGTTACCACTACGCTGTCTTTGCAGAAGAGGCTCAGTTCAGCATCACGTAGGAGATAGACGTCTGTAGAGGCTTCGTCACAGTCATACGCGTGTAGCACCTGGAATGATGCTAGGGGTTGCGACTGGGTCCCTAACATGGTGACCTCTGGCTAGCGTAGATTTCTGACGCCTTAAGACCGGTGCCTGCCGAATCTTCGAGATCTCTATGGTGTTATCTTTCAACATGATAGCACAAGACCCCATGTTGCCCGTATCCTGGACATAATACGATACAGGAGGTGTTCGACTATTGCCACGGCTAACACATTTTAAGATCTCTCAGCCATTGAAAACATGTGGTCGTGGGTTGCGAAGAGACTCAAAACACCGCCAGTCGCCTGCCATTAGGATTGAGGAACTCTGGCATAGAGTAGAAACAGCTTAGAATGATGTACCTTGTCTGTCATCCAAACGCAGTTCAACTCCATTCCCAGACTAAGTTTCTCACTCCATGTACTCAACCGTGTATTCTTCCTACTACATACACCAGAAGCAAAATTGTGTTATTTGTTATCGTTCCTGGTGTTCAAGTTAATGGGCAGAAGTATACATACAGGGTAATTCATCTGCCCCTACCGGTGGGTTGTATGCAACCCACATTGCCTTCAAAAACCACACGCTAGTTTTTCATATCCTCTAGCTCGCTTTGTGCAAACTGTAGGTCCTACAGTAAAAATGAGAAAGACCTTTTTTGGGGCAAATTTAATGTAATTAACTTTTGTATTGGGATACGTTTTCGCTGAAGACCACGGTTTTCGAGTGATTCAAGAAAAACGTTCAAAAGTGACCTTCAAATACGCCTCCACCCCCTACTCACCTCTCACCAGTTAGGACTTCCTCCAACCACTGTACAAAAATTTCCGACTACGCGAAGTATTCCCGATATTCGACATTTTTTGTCTCTAACGATTGGGCTATTACACCACCAGCATAGTTGGTTGTTTCGTTAACATTATTGATTTAAACATGCCCGTGATGTTAGTGAAAGAAAAACGGTTTTTGTAAAGGTTACCCTAAAACTAATTACGTTGACAATTCGATCCAGGCGTAACCTTTACAAACACAGCACTTTCGTAGCCAGAAAGCTTGACGAATACAACGATGTAATTGTTTATTTTGCAATGCTAAAATTCACAAAATTGTTAAATGAAATTTACACCAACATCAGTTTTACGAGTGGTAAGTGCTCAAAAAAGCCCGTGGCGTAATAAGACCAGTCAATGGAGACCAAATACGTCGAATGTTGGGAATAATTCCTGCACTCGCAAATTTTTTTACATTGGTAGCAGGGATTATCATGAATTACATACTACAAATCCAGGTTAGAGGGGGCTGAGTGTGGGAGTGGGAATGCATTTGTGGGTTACTTTTGTGCATTTTTCTTGAAAAACACGTAAACTACAGCCTCTAACAAAAACCTATCCCAGTACAAAATTTAAGTACAAAAATGTTCTGTAGGACTCAGTTTGCTCACAATGAGAGACAGAATGCTAAAAACTCACGCATGGTATTTGAAGAATTTGCGGGTTGCATTAAACAAATCAGTAGGGGCAGCTGAATCACCGTTTATATTGTAACCAACAGAAACGCTATCACCCTACTTTGAGGAACACCTGACACAACCGTTGCCTGTAACGTTGCTTCTTGTTTAATAGCGATATGAGGTGGAAATCATAGATAACATTCCTTCGCAATGTCTGAAATTATCTGGGGAAATGGCAACCAAACCATATTCTACGAGGGTAATACCAAAATGAAGGTCTCCTATTTTTTTTTTTTATAAGTACATAGACCTGTTTATTTCTACAATGGTTTACATAGGTTTACAGCTTGAACATTAGCTATTTTTCGACATAATCACCATTTCTGTCGATATATTTTTGTAGACACTGTGGCAGTTTTTGTATGCCCGTGCCATACCAGCTCGCCGCCATACTGTTCAGAAAGTTATGAACCTCTTCTTTCACCTCGTCGTCGGAGCTGAATCGCTGGGACCACAATTAACGCTGACAGGTACTGTGTGACCCAGAAAAAACTCAAACGGGCAATTCAGAACCGGAAAAGAGGAATGTTGAGCAAGGGCGTACACATTCTCCATACCAACGCTTGCCCACACATCGCTCGGCAAACAGTTGCTCTCCTGCAACAGTTTCAGTGGAACATAATCACCAACCCACCCTGTAGTCCTGACTTGGCGCCCAGTGACTATCAACCGTTCTCTAGGTTAAAAGAACATTTGGCCAGAGAGCGAGTCAGCTCCGACGACGAAGTGAAAGAAGAGGTTCATAATTTTCTGAACAGCATAGCGGCGAGTTGGTATGGCATGGGCATACAAAAACTGCCACAGCGTCTACAAAAATGCATCGACAGAAATGGTGATTATGTCGTAAAATTGCTAAATGTTCAAGCTGTAAGTTAATGTTAACCATTGTAGAAATAAACAGGCCTA
This sequence comes from Schistocerca americana, assembly GCF_021461395.2. Lineage (NCBI taxonomy): Eukaryota > Metazoa > Arthropoda > Insecta > Orthoptera > Acrididae > Schistocerca > Schistocerca americana. The sequence continues at coordinate 672,900,663 of NC_060120.1, read as the reverse complement.
TGTACTTATAAAAAATAGGAGACCTTACTTTTGGGATTACCCTCGTAGTATCTCTTACCTATGAGACTGGAGACATAGCATCAGACTTTCGGAAAAAAAATCATCCACAATCCACACAGTCCCAAAGATAGCAAGCATAATGTACACAAAAACCAAGAGGGGACAATAAGAATGGAAGATCAAGAACAGAGTGCTCGAATTGAAAAGGATGTTCGACAGTGATGCAGTCTTCAGCCCCTACTGTTCGGAAGGAGGGGAGTAAAAAATGAAAGCTCTGCCAGTCTGGTCACAGGCTGGTTAGTCGGGACCAACCGACTGCCATGTCACCCATCAGCCGAAGGTGTCACTTGAATGAAATATGGAGAGGCATATGGTCAGCACACAGCTCACCTGGCCATTGTTGGGTTAGCGTCCTGGAGCCGGTAATACTCGGTCGTGTCGTTCAGTTGGCATCACAAGGCTGAGTAGTGTGATACCATAGATCGATTCCACCTCCACTGGCGTCCCGAAATTGGCAACGAAAGTGCACGTTTCCGACAGAGGCAGACAGAGGTCGCGCGGGAACCGACGGATCCAATGATCTGCGCCTGCTGACCCACGCCTTCAGCAGTTCTGTCTACGCTTGCCCTCTGCCGCCGCGGTATAGGATTGGTGGTGGCCTCTCAGTGGCAATCTTTGACAATCTTAGTCACTCTTGACAGTTACTCGTGGGACCCTCACGCTCTTTTGTAACGACTGGACTTTATTGCTGTTTGTCCTTCTGTAGCCGGCCGGTGTGGCCGAGCGGTTCTAGGAGCTTCAGTCTGGAACCGCGCGACCGCTACGGTCGCAGGTTCGAATCCTGCCTCGGGCATGGATGTGTGTGACGTATTTAGGTTAGTTAGGTTTAAGTAGTTCTAAGTTCTAGGGGACTGAAGACCTCAGATCATAAGTCCCATAGTGCTCAGGGCCATTTGAACCATTTTGTTCTCCTGTAAAGTTTCTTTGCAATACTTGAACAAAACTACAAGTTCACTAAAGCTTTTGTTTATTGTATTTGCGTGTTCGCTAATCATTTCTGCTCCTGCCCAGTTTCCTTGGGACGACAGGCGCTGTACCACTCTGTAGCCAACCTCTCCTTACCGTTGTGTACAAGGTCGTACACAACAAGAAGACCCTGTTCCAGTTCTCCTACCAAGTGAACATCTCTGGGGATGCGAGGAGTCAAACATGGGTTCTCCACTTGGCAGCCATTTCGCTGGCCACTGGGCTACAGTTCGAAGAAGCGATGACGGTAATGAAAGAAAATTCAGGCTGGAAGAATATCAACGTAATACTCGCTGATGACGTTGCTACCCTCACTGTAAGTGAAAAAGAATTACAGGGCCCGTTGAATGGGATGAACGGCGTAATGAGTACAGAATACGGATTTGGATGTCAAATTGAAGAAGGTAACGAGGAGTATCAAAAATGAGATTAGCGGTAAACTTAACATCAAAATTGGTGTCCACGACATGGTCCAAGTGGAGAATCGGTTATCTTGGAATCAAAGTAGAACATGATGGATGAAGGAGGGCGGACATAAAAAGCACACTAAAACAGGCAAAGACAGCATTCCTCGCCGAAGGAAGTCCACTACTATCAATAATCGGTTTTAGTTGGAGAAAGAAATTTTTGAGAGTGTGTGTTTGGAGCACAGCGTTGTAGGGAAGACAGTTATGGGCAAAAAGGAAGAGAACTGAAGCGTTTGAGATGTGGTGCTATTAAAATATGGCTCTGAGCACTATGGGACTTAACATCTGAGGTCATCAGTCCCCTAGAACTTAGAACTACTTAAACCTAACTAACCTAAGGACACCACATACATCCATGCCCGAGGCAGGATTCGAACCTGCGCCCGTAGAGATCGCGCGGTTCCAGACTGAAGCACCTAGAACCGCTCGGCCACTCTGGTCGGCCTGTGGTGCTATTAGAATGGTGTTGAAAATTAGGTCGACTAACAAGGTAGAGAATGAGAAGGTCCTCCTCAGGGTCGGCGAAGAAAGGAACATATGGAGAATACTGAAAGGAAGAAGGGAGAGGATGATAGGACATGTGTTATGACAGCAGTCAATTACTTCCATTGTGTTAGAAGAAGCTGTAGAGGGTAAACATTGTAGCACAAGACAGAGACTGGACCACACCCGTCAAAGAATTGAGGACAGAAGGTGCAAGTGATGACACTCTGATATGAAGATGTTGGCGCAGCAGAGGAAGTCGTGGGAGGCCGCATCAAAGCAATCATAAAAAAGCACTCCGTCTTCAGGCCACAAGTGGCCCATCTGGACCATCCGACCGCCGTACCATCCTCAGATGAGGATGCGGATAGGAGGGGCATGTGGTCAGCACACCGCTCTCCCGGTCGTTATGATGGTTTTCTTTGACCGGAGCCGCTGCTATTCGGTCGAGTAGCTCCTCAATTGGCATCACGAGGCTGAGTGCACCTCGAAAAATGGCAACAGTGCATGACGGCCCAGATGGTCACCCATCCAAACGCCAGCCACGCCCGACAGCGCTTAACTTCGGTGATCTGACGGGAACCGGTGTATCCACTGCGGCAAGGCCGTTGCCACAAAGCAGTCATAAGACTAACAAAAAATGCCTGTCTGCCAGGAAGTCTTCAATCCGATGGCCTAGCTGCTCAGATATCATGTACGAACGTGTCTTGTGCGCTAAGCGGCAGTGCGGGACTGAATTAAGGCTCTGTGTACGTCAGGGAAACACTGCGTCCAACTGTACTCCGCTAACTGCTGCCTCGTGGCCGGCTGGCTATGGCAAGGGCGGCAGGCAGCGTATCTCCGGCCAGTGAAAGTGTTGCCCGCCAGCAGACAGCAGCCGTGAACTTGGCCGTCGCGTCGTGGCGAGCAGCCAACACACGGAGCAAACACGCCGCCTGCGGCCTCACACCCACACTTTCACTGTAGCTTACGCCGCGAGTAGCCGTGTGTCACGCTGACCGCCGCCACGGCGCCCCCAAGTGAAACAGCCAACAACTCGCTGAAACCGCTGCCCGAATCCCAGGACTGTGTCTAGGCTGGGGCAACCGGGCGTTGTCCCAGTGATCACCGAGGACGGGGGGCCAAATGAATCAACAGTTACGAGTAGTGTTCCGGTGTAATATCAAGCGTCGGCATGTCGGCCTGAACGATACACCAGAGGAGGCTGTGAGACGACGTCAGCCTGCAGAACGCTGACTAGGATGACACCACGACAGGAGCGGCACCTATACGAAGAGAATATAAGCGCAACTCCAGCCAGCCTCGGCCGCACTAGAAAAGCCGCACTACAAGACGAGCTGTGATACAAACTCTATAGCAGTGACTTATGAACTTGTGTGGTGTGCTTGCATGGAAATTTTATACTGGGTGATCAAAAAGTCAGTATAAATTTGAAAACCGAATAAATCACGGAATAATGTAGACAGAGAGGTACAAATTGACACCCATCGTTGGAATGGCATGGGGTTTTATTAGAACCAAAAAAATACAAACGTTCAAACAATGTCCGACAGGTGGCGCTTCATCTGATCAGAATAGAAATAATTAGCATAACGAAGTAAGACAAAGCGAAGATGATGTTCTTTACAGGAAATGCTCAATATGTCCACCATCATTCCTCAACAATAGCTGTAGTCGAGGAATAATGTTGTGAACAGCACTGTAAAGCATGTCCGGAGTTATGGTGAGGCATTGGCGTCGGATGTTGTCGTTCAGCATCCCTAGAGATGCCGGTCGATCACGATACACTTGCGACTTCAGGTAACCCCAAAGCCAATAATCGCACGGACTGAGGTCTGGGGACCTGGGAGGCAAACCATGACGAAAGTGACGGCTGAGCACACAGTCATCACCAAACGACGCGCGCAAGAGATCTTTCACGCGTCTAGCAATACTTTTTTTTTGTTCTAATAAAACCCTATGTCATTCCAAGCATGTGTCAATTTTTACCTCTCTATCTACATTATTCCGTGGTTTATTAAGTTTTCAAATTTATACTGACTGTTTGATCACTCGGTATATCGAAGGACACTGATTATTTGTATGCCGCCAATTGCTTGCGACACCTGTTCGTGAAAAGGCGAAGTTAAGTATTGTCAATTCAGTTTACTGTAATAAACTCCAGTAATAAGATTTGCTAGATTGTTGTTTAGCTATCCGAGCCGGCTGCGGTGGCCGTGCGGTTCTAGGCGCTGCAGTCCGGATCCGCGGGACTGCTACGGTCGCAGGTTCGAATCCTGCCTCTGGCATGGATGTGAGTGATGTCCTTAGGTTAGTTAGGTTTAAGTAGTTCTAAGTTCTAGGGGACTGATAACCTAAGATGTTAAGTCCCATAGTGCTCAGAGCCATTTTTTAGCTATCCGAGAAAACAACTTCCTTGGCGCCCTATATTAGACGAGTATGCAGGATCCCACAAGTAGAACTCGCGCACTAAGTGTTTCGTACAAACTTAATCATGTATTAGGTTGTTGCGTAAGTTCGTAATGTTTTGTTTTGTATGTTAGTATTCTAGTCACTATGGGTTTATTTTTATCGGTTCTCATTTCTTATTTATAGTTAACTGTTGCTATTTGAGTTTACATATCGTCGTTTTGCCATTTGGAGAAATATCTGGACGTGTAGACATAAAAATGGACTGCCAATTGGAGAAATCGGAACATTTACAATTTGTTTTTGAGTTCAATAGAGGGGCGACAGCCGCTGAAGCAACCAGAAACATTTGCGCTGTTTGTGGGAATAATGCCACTGGACAGAGGACGGCAAGAAAATGGTTTCCTCGTTTTCAGGAGAGTTTTCCACGTTCAGGAATACCTTCGGGATTCGGTGAAAGTCGTTTAAACTAATTAATGCACAATGATGCACGTCAGTGTACTGGAGAACTGGCACATGTGATGAACTTTTTGATGATTCCACCGTCGTGCGACATTTACGTGCAATGGGGAAGGTTCTAAAAATCAGGTGTGTGGGTACCGCATGCTCTAAGCCAAAATCACAAAATCAGCGGTTGGCAATATTTGTAGCTCTGCTTGCTCGTCATCAAGTGCCTCGTGAACAACACCGACCGTTCCTATCCTGTATCGTTACTGTTGACGAGAAATGGTGTCTTTATGCTAACATAAGGAAAAGAAAGGAATGTTTGGGCCCAAACAAAGCAATAACTCCCCCATCTCCAGAAACAGAGACGGTGAGGTACACTACGAATAGTTTCGTGTAACCATCACTGCTGAGACGTCTTGGAGACGCGGTCGAACATCAACGACCAGGAATACTGCGTGAAGTGATGCTACTTCATCATAATGCATCCTGTTAGACTGACGAAAAACACTATACAGGAGCTGGGCTAGGAAGTCATTTCAAACCCACCTTATTGATCTTATCTTGCGCCCTCAGGTTTTAGCTTTTCCGCTCTCTATCCAACAATTCTCAAGGAACTTCCATTCCGGTTGACAATGCGCTCCGAACATGGCTCCACGAGTTCTGGGCATCAAAACAACGCGATTTCTACAGTTGCGGCATCGGAAAGTTACTCCAGCGTCGGCAGGCTGTTGTAACTAGTGAAGGAGTATATATTATTGATGAGTAAAGTCTCTGTCACTAAACTTACAGAAAACGCTACGAACTTAAGCACCAGTCTAATATATATAGACCTTCCACCCATTCCGGGAATCGAGGATCTCGATGATTTTTGCCTGTTATCGACACTGATACCATCAAGATATCGGCACCACTGATTGCAAGACCTTCGAGTATGTTTTAAGTTTGAAGTCGGATATCAGATGATAAAAGAAATATTTTTTTGTCTGACATAGTTCTAAATTAACGATTTTCTGATTTCTTTCCTTTACTTGTAGTGTTAAACCTTTCTTCTTGCCAAATTTCATGACTACGTGAAGGGGAAGAAGCATGTAGGTTTTAATGAATGAGTTTACGAGAATCAAATATGTGACATACATGGCCCCCATCTTTTGATTGCATTTACTTAGATGCTCATTGTTTTACATCGTCAAGGGACTGTAGACCGTAATATGTGACATAAATTTCAACTTGATACGTTTACCAGTTCCTGAGAAAAAGGGATTTTGAACAGTCAGTCAGACAGACAGACAGACGGACAACTAAGTGACCCTATAGGGATTCCGTTTTTAACGATTGATCTACGGAACCCTAAAAACATGAAAGAATTAAAATGACAACGAAAGGTGGAAAAAAGGAACTACTACATGCGTCGATGGTACGTTCACAAATCTCCACAATCTGCTTGTGTACAAATCTTAATAACGAAAGTACCTTTCGCATGGTGTGTCCTTGCTAAGCAACATAGCTCTATGAAACTGGGATCATACATACGAAGAACCGCTACAGTATAATACATAAAGTAACTAAAACAAATGCACAATAAGGCGAAAGAAAACGACACTTTTATTCAAAGACAATAATTACACTGAAGTCTCCATGATACACCTTGTGATCAAAAGTATCCGGACACCGGTTCTTGGCGCCCTCCTTCGGTAATGCTGGAATTCAATATGGTGTTGGCCCACCCTTAGCCTTGATGAAAACTTCCATTCTCGCAAGCATACGTTCAACTAGGTGCTGGAAGGTTTCTTGGGGAATAGCAGACCATTCTTCACGGAGTGCTACACTGAGGAGAGGTATCGAGTTCGGTCGGTGAGGTCTGGCACGAAGTCGGCGTTCCAAAACATCCCAAAGGTGTTCTATAGGATTCAAGTCAGGACTCTGTGCAGGCCAGTCCATTACAGGGATGTTATGGTCGTGTAACCACTTCGCCACAAGCCGTGCATTATGAACAGGTGCTCGATCGTGTTGAAAGATGCAATCGCCATCCCCGAATTGCTCTTCAACAGTGGAAAGCAAGAAGGTGTTTAAAACATCAATATAGACCTATGCTGTGATAGTGCCATGCAAAACAGTAAGGGGTGCAAGCCCCATCCATGAAAAACACGACCACACCATAACACCACCGCCTCCGAATTTTACTGTTGGCACTACACAAGCTGCCAGATGACGTTCACCGGGCATTCGCCACACTCACACCCTGCCATCGGATCGCCACATTGTGTACCGTGATTCGTCACTCCACACGACATTTTTCCACTGTTCAATCGTCCAATGTTTACGCTCCTTACACCAAGCGAGGCGTCTCTGCCAGTCAACAGACGAGGTCGACCTGTACGCTTTTGTGCTGTGGGTGTCCCTTCACGGTTCCACTTCACTATCACATCGGAAACAGTGGACCTAAGGATGTTTAGGTGTGTGGAAATCTCGCGTATGACACAAGTGAACCAAATCATCTTACCTCGTTCGAAGTCTGTGAGTTCCGCGGGGCGCCCCATTCTGCTCTCTCACGATGTCTAATAACAACTGAGGTCGCTGATATGGAGTACCTGGAAGTAGGTGGCATCATAATGCATCTAACATGAAAAACATACACTACTGGCCATTAAAATTGCTACATCACGAAGATGACGTGCTACAGACGCGAAATTTAACCGACACGAAGAAGATACTGTGATATGCAAATGATTAACTTTTGAGAGCATTCACACAAGGTTGGCGCCGCTGGCGACACCTACAACGTGCTGACACGAGGAAAGTTTCCAACCGATTTCTCATACACAAACAGCAGTTGACCAGAGTTGCCTGGTGAAACGTTGTTGCGACGCCTCGTATAAAGAGGAGAAATGCATACGATCACGTTTCCTACTTTGATAAACGTTGGACTGCAGCCTATCGCGATTGCTGTTTATCGTATCGCGATATTGCTGCTCGCGTTGGTCGAGATCCAATGACTGTTAACAGAATATGGGATCGGTGCGTTCAGGAGGGTAATACGGAACACCGTGCTGGATCCCAACGGCCTCGTATCACTAGCAGTCGAGATGACAAGCCGTAACAGATCGTGCAGCCACGTCTCGACTCTCGATCCCTGAGTCAACAAAAAAAATGGCTCTGAGCAGTATGGGACTTAACTTCTGTGGTCATCAGTCCCCTAGAACTTAGAACTACTTAAACCTAACTAACCTAAAGACATCACACACATCCATGCCCGAGGCAGGATTCAAACCTGCGACCGTAGCAGTCGCGCGGTTCCGGACTGAGCGCCTTAACCGCGAGACCACCGCGGCCGGCCTGAGTCAACAGATGGGGACGTTTGCAAGACAACAACCATCTGCACGAACAGTTCGACGACGTTTGCAGCAGCATGGGCTATCAGCTCGGAGACCATGACTGCGGTTACCCTTGACGCTGCATCACAGACAGGAGCGCCTGCGATGTTGTACTCAACGACGAACCTGGGTACACGAATGGGAAAACGTCATTTTTTCCGCTGAATCCAGGTTCTGTTTACAGCATCATGATGGTCGCATCCGTGTTTGGCGACATCGCGGTGAACGCACATTGGAAGCGTGTATTCGTCATCGCCATACTGGCGTATCACCCGGCGTGATGGTATGGGGTGCCGTTGGTTACACGTCTCGGTCACCTCTTGTTCGCATTGATGGCACTTTGAACAGTGGACGTTACATTTCAGATGTGTTACGAGCCGTGGCTCTACCCTTCATTCGATCCCTGCGAAACCCTACATTTCAGCAGGATAATGCACGACCGCATGTTGCAGGTCCTGAACGGGCCTTTCTGGATACAAAAAAATGTTCGACTGCTGCCCTGGCCAGCACATTCTCCAGATCTCTCACCAATTGAAAACGTCTGGTCAATGGTGGCCGAGCAACTGGCTCGTCACAATACGCCAGTCACTACTCTTGATGAACTGTGGTATCGTGTTGAAGCTGCATGGGCAGCTACACCTGTACACGCCATCCAAGCTCTGTTTGGCTCAATGCCCAGGCGTATCAAGGCCGTTATTACGGCCAGAGGTGGCTGTTCTGGGTACTGGTTTCTCAAGATCTATGCTCCTAAACTGCGTGAAAATGTAATCACATGTCAGTTCTAGTATAATGTATTTGTCCAATGAATACCCACCCGTTTATCATCTGCATTTCTTCTTGGTGTAATGGCCAGTAGTGTATGTTTTTGGGGGTGTCGGTACTTTTGATCACATAGTGTACATGATGGTCCTTCTGACATTACAAAAGGCGGCACACGGTTCGTAATAGGGTGCGTGATCACCACAGACGGCAGTGCGTGTTCTGCAGCGTGCTCCCGTGGTGGCCACGAGAATGGTGAGGAGTTCTTGTGGTGGTCCGTTCCATTCCTCCACCAGAGCGGTCGACAACGGTTGAATGATCGATGGTGCGTGTTGACGTGCTGCAATACTCTCCCCAACGCGTCGCATTCGATCTTAAGTCGATGGAACGGGGACGCCAGTCCATTCGCCGAGTATCCCCTCGTTCCAAGAGCTCCTCCACGCCGCTGTTCGATGCGGTCGCGCATTTTCATCCACAAAACTGAAGTCGGGGTCGACTGCACGCTCAGAAGACGCACATGGAAGGGACTGCAGCGTCACAATAACAGTGGCCAGTGGGTTATTATTATTATTATTATTATTATTATTATTATCGTATGTATCAACTACAGTAATACACATTTAGCAAAACATAGAAATATATATAAAAATGAACATGTGAAATTATATATAGTACACAAGTTTTAAAACGGCTCAGACTACACTCTGATGTTGATGGACTCGATCCAGTGGAGTGCCTCGTGGGATGCTTAATGGAGCTTCTCAATGCCACCAGGGAAGCGTCTGATTGTTCAGTCATTCACAGTGTGGCTCATTGTTTGGGTGTCACCACAGTCATACACAATGTCACTTGAAAAGCCCCACTTGTGCATGTTGTATTTGCACCTACTCTCTTCGGTCTGATATCTGTTTAACTTCACCCACACCTCCCTTGGTTGGTGGAAGCCTGGAACTGGAACTGTTGGATTGTCTACGAGTTCGTGGTTTCGGGTTCTTGTAGCTTGCCACTCACGTTTCCACTCTGCGTCCGGTCGAACCCTGTGGATAGCATTTGGACTCCCATTTCATATGTTGGTCTTCTAGATTTGAGGAGTTTCCTGGGCAGTGATAGCAAATCGTCTTGAAGAGGGATCGAGTTGTTTTCAGAAACTTGCTGACAGAGGTTGTAAAGAGTAGCCTTTCGACGGAGGTCTGGTGGACAGATGTTTGAAAGCACTGGTAGCCAGCAAGTAGGTGTAGACCGGACTGTACCACTAATTACTCTCATAAATGAGTTCAGTTGGACATCTACTTTCGCTACGTGGGTGCTTCAGAGCCAAACTGGTGCACAGTATTCTGCTGCAGAGTATACCAGTGCAAGGGACGCTCCTCGGAGAACTGGTGTGGTTGCTCCCCATGTACTGCCTGCCAGCTTTCTCACAAGGTTCACTCGTCTTTGTATCTTCTTGGCCAAGCTGGAAAGGTGTTTTTTGTATGTTAAAATCCTGTCCAGAGTGACTCCCAAATATTTTAGGCTTTCGTTGTATCTGACTGTGCCAAGTGGGCCGAACTGTGGACTGATCTTTGCTGATGAAAGGCGATGGGTGTGCCACGTTCAAAGATGATTTGCAGGCCACAACGACCACGCAAGAGCGCCCGTGCGACAATTCGTAGGGCGGGGGGAGGGGGGGGGGGGGGGAGAGGCAGACGAACCGAGGGATATGCTGTATTTTTACACTGAAGCGCCTAAGAAATTGGTACAGGCATGCGTATTCAAATATAGAGATACAGTACGTAAACAGGCAGAATACGGAGCTGCGGTCGGCAACGCCTGTGTAAGACAAAAAGTGTCTGGAGCAAATGTTAGATCGGTTACTGCTGCTAAAATGACAGGTTATCAAGATTTAAGTGAGTTTGAACGTGTTGTTATAGTCAGCGCACCTGCGACGGGACACTGGGACACAGCATCTCCGAGGTAGCGATGAAGTGGGGGATTTTCCCGTGCGACAATTTCACAAATGCACCGTGAGTATCAGGAATCCGGTAAAACATCAGATCTCCGACATCAGTGCGGCAGGAAAAAGATAATGCAAGAGCGGTACCAACGACGACTGAAGATAAGCGTTCGACGTGACAGAAGTGCAATCCTTCCGCAAATTGCTGCAGATTTACTGAAATCTGGGCCATCAACAAATATCAGCGTGCGAACCATTCAACGAAACGTCATCAATATGGGCTTTCGGTGCCGAAGGCCCACTCGAGTACCCTTGATGACTGCACGACACAAAGCCTTACGCCTCTCCTGCGCCCGTCAACACCGACACTGGACTGCTGATGACTGGAAACATGTTGCCTGGTCGGACGAGCCTCTTTTCAAATTGTATCGAGCGGATGGGCGTGCACGGGTATGGAGGCAACCTTATGAAAACATGGATCCTGTATATCAGGAGGGGACTATTCTAACTGGTGGAGGCTCTGTAATGGTGTGGGGCGTGTGCAGCTGATGTGATACTGGTCCCCTGATACGCCTAGGTACGACTCTCCTGATGACACATACTTAAGCATCCTGTCTGATCACCTGCATCCATCCATTTCCATTGTGCATTCCGACGGACTTGGAAAATTCTGGCAGGACAAAGCGACACCCCACACGTCCAGAATTGCTACAGAGTGGCTCCAGGAACGCTCGATGAGTTTAAACACTTCCGATAGCCACCAAATCCGCACACATGAACATTATTGATCGTATCTGCAGATTTACAGACAGCCCTGCAGGATTCATGGTGTCAGTTTCCTTTAGCAGTACTTCAGACTTTAGTCGAGTCCATGCCACGTCGTGTTGCGGCACTTCTGCGTGTTCACGGGGGCCCTACACGATATTGAGCAAGTGTACCAGTTTCTTTGGAAGCCGTGAGAGCTGGGAGATTGAGCCCACGCAGTATTATGTCTCGCTACATTGTAGCACTTGGAACACCAAAACGGTCATATTCGACAATGTTCTTGGGTGCATTACGTGTTACCATCCCTCGCCATATGAGGGTACATCCATAAATCGTTTGTTAACGAATCTGTCACCAGTTGCGGTACTTATGTTTGGCGACTAATTTCACGCCTTACAGGTTCATCTCCAAGCCCGGCCTGTTGAAGCTCCACTGAAATTGCCTGACCTTAATATTGAACATCACATTGGCAACATATGCTTTATAAAATGTTTGCAGAATGAATACAACAACCCTCACGTGTTTCTTAGCAAGTCAAAATCAAAATGTAATTCGGCGTCCAGGTGTTCCTAAGTGCAAGAATTAAAAAGCATGAGCAGGCTTTCAACAAAAATGGCTATTCAGAGAAAGAAAGAAAAAGGGTTTGTGACGAAATAAGAGTAGGCCTAATGATAACCATAAAACGCAGTGGAAGAACACGGTTTCTCCCCCATTTACCAAAAAAGTAACTCATCGGATCGGGAAGGTTTCAGAGAAACATGATATCAGACCGGCTTTTAAAACCAACTAAGAAAATATTTCAAGCACTCCGATCCGTAAAGAATGAACTCCTTCCCCTGTCGGCATATGGGGCACATGAGGTCCTGTGTACTTGTGGAAAAATCTACATTGGATCTACCACGAAAGCGTGAATACGAGAATGAAAGAACGCAAGTCTTTGCCGACTAGGGAAAACAGAAAAATCAGCTATGGCGGAACATGCTCTTCAATCAGGAAATAATCAAGTGAAGTTTTCCAAAACTAAAGTGTTATCCACAACGACAAACTGTTATTATCCACGGCCATATAGAAAAGCCAGCGAAATATACAAGCATGGGGATAATTTTAAGAGAAAAGAAGGAGCCATTAAACAAAGTGATATAATTATGGACAGTGGCTCTGCAAAATTGATAGTTAGATTTTATCTCTGACAATAATTATCTTTGCTGACCACTTATAAACTACCCCACACTCATTTTACACGGTATTTAAGTCGCTGTCCGACGCCTGCCTCGTCAGTCGGCAGGAGCACCTCCGAAAATGTCCAGCACAGCTCTGGATAGAACGTGAGGAGCCGAAAAGTTTCTTGGACCACTGTAACACAACACGGAAGACTCGCCAGCAGCTATGACAACGTGCCTTGAAAGCCTTCATTGTATCTTCTAAATGGTTGTTTTTCTCTTTCAGAAATATTTCAGTCTCTGTTCTCAAGATAAAGATAAAGAAGCTTGACGAAATTACATCAAAATTTAACCACGTCGTTACCATGTGGTACATGAGATCACCCGAATAATATGCTACCTCTTCTAGGAAAGATATGAAATGGAGTCGAGTCCATAACATCGAATGAAATTGACGGTAGACATACTGGACACGTATTCAAAAGAAAGGAAACCTGATTTAACTACTCAACAAAAACAGCCAGGAAGTCGCCGTCAGTTGCAAGCACAGTTTTCTTGGTGGCATTTCAATTACTTATGAACAAGTGAAGGCAGTGCTGCTAGATGTCTCTTTTAGGATTAAACGAGCGGGAAGAATTGCGCGCTACTTTAAAAAGCTTTCACGCAAGCGCGAGCCAGATTAAATCATTTCCTCTGTCGGATGTGACCCGCAGGCAGCATTTTGGAGACCCTGTTCTAGGCAGTAAAAATTATAGAGGAAAAAGACTAACAGAGTTCTGCAATAAATTTCAGATGGTAATAACGAATAATCTGTTCAAGAATCAGAAGAGAAGAAGGTATACTTGGAAAAAGACACGGAGACACGTGAAGATTCCAGCTGGATTACATCATGATCAGACAGATATTCCGAAATCAGATACGGATTGTAAGGCGTACACAGGAGCAGATATAGACTCAGATCACAATTTAGTAATGATGAAGAGTACACTGAAGTTCTAGAGAATCGTAGGCTACGGCAGAATCAGCGCGGAAGGAAGTTGGATACTGAAATACTGAGGAATGATGAGAAGCATTTGAAGTTCGCTAATGATGTGGATGCTGCTATGAGGAATATCACAGAAGACTGTACCGTCACAGATGTTCAGACAGACATATGCACAAGGAAAGTAACTCCAAATAAATCTTCGATAACAAGAGAAATCATTTAGGAATGAAAGAAGTAGGAAGAGCAGGGCAGATAAGGCGAAATGGCTGCAGGAAATATATGAAGAGATGGGAAATGAAATGATGGTCGGATGGACTGACTCTCCATACAGAAAAGTCTAAACAACCTTTGGTGAACTTAAAAGCAGGGGTGGTAACATTAAGAGTGGAATGGGAATTCCATTGTTAAACTGAGATGGAAATGCGGCTAAGCAGAAAGAGTACACCGAAGGCCTCTATTAGGGAACAGGACTTGTCTCATAAGTTGATAGAAGAAGACACTGAAGTTGATAAGGAAGATACACGTGATCCAGTATTAATCAGAATTTAATAGGGCCCTGGAAGGCCTGAGATCAAATGAAGTAGAAAGGGTAGATAACACACCATTGGAATTTCTAAAATCATTTGGGGGGGGGGGGGGGATGACAGCAAAACGACTACTAGTATTCTAGTTGATGTGTAGAATGTTTGGCGACATACCGTACCATCAGACTTTCGGGAAAAAAAAACATCATCTGCATAATTCCGAAGATTGCTAGGGCAGATAGGAGTAAAAATTATCGCAAAATCAGGTTAGCATCTCATGCATCCAAGCTGCTGACAATAATAAAATACGGAAGAATGGAAATAGCTTTAGGAAAGGTAAAGGCACGATATAGGCAAGCCAGCCGAAGTGGCCGAGCGGTTCTAGGCGCTACAGTCGGGAACCGCACAACCGTTACGGTCACAGGTTCGAATCCTGCCTCGGGCATGGATGTGTGTGATGTCCTTAGGTTAGTTAGGTTTAAGTAGTTCTAAGTTCTAGACGACTGATGACCTCAGAAGTTAAGTCCCATAGTGCTCAGAGCCATTTGAACCATTTGATATAGGCAATTCTGACTTTGTGCTTGATAATGGAAGCAAGGCTGAAGAAAAATCAAGATACACTCACACGATTTGGGGACCTAGAAAAGTGTTCGTCAATATGAAATAGTGCAAGAAGTTCGAAATGGTGAGAAAAATAGAAGCGACCCATAGGAAAAGATGGGTGTTGTGTAACATGTACAAGAACTAAGGGGGAACAATAATACTGGAAGAACAGGAATGAAGTGTTCAAATTAAAAAGGTGTAAGGCAGGAGTGCAGTCTTTCACTCCTAGTGTTCAATATATACACTGAAGATCCAATGACAGAAATAAAAGAAAAGTTCAAGAGTGAGATTAAAATTCTGGATGATAGGGTATCAATGACAAGATTTGCTGATGACATTTGCTATCATCAGTGAAAGCAAAGAAGAACTGCATGATCTGTTGCATGGAACGAATAGTCTACAAGTACTGAATATGAACTGAGAATAAACTGGAGACTGTGCGGCTGGTCCCGGCAGAGGTTCGAGTCCTCCCTTGGGCATGGGTGTGTGTGTTTGTCCTTAGGATAATTTAGGTTAAGTAGTGTGTAACCTTAGGGACTGATGACCTTAGCAGTTAAGTCCCATAAGATTTCACACACATTTGAACAATAAACTGGAGAATCATGAAAGTAATGAGAAACAGCAGAAATGAGAACAGTGAGCAACTTAACATCAAAACTGGTGGTCATGAAGTAGACATAGTTAAGGAATTCTTCTTCTACCTTGGAAGCAAAATAACACACAGTGGCTGAAGTAACAGAGGATGTAAGAAGGAGACTAACACAGGCAAAGAGGGCATTCCTTGCCAAGAGAAGTCTACTGGTATCAAACATTGACCTTCATCTGAGAAAGAAATTTCTGAGCATGTGCATTTGGAATGCAGCATTGTATGGTAGTGTATCATGGATAGCGGGAAAACTGGAACAGAAGAGAATAGAGCCATTTGAGATGTGGTGCTACAGATGAATGTTGAAAATAAGGTGGACTGATAAGATAAGTAATGTGGAGGTACTCCACAGAATCTAGTGAAGAAAGGAACATAGAAAACGGTGACAAGAAGAAGGTACAAGATGGTAGAACACGTTTTAAGGCCTCAGGAAATAGCCTACATTGTACTAGAGAGAGCTATGGAGCATATAAACTGCAGGGGAAGATAGAGATACATCCAGCAAATAACTGAGAAAGTAGAGTCCAAGTGCTACTCTGGAAAGAAGAGGTTGGTGATGGAGAGGAATTTGTGGGACTGGAAAGTCTACATCTATCTCACTAACAAGTTAGGTACTGCTTGCTTTGCATTACATGTAATTAGTATTGTGTTATAATGATCTTGGTTCCATAATATTTAATCAAATGACACATACCAGCTAGAACACTTCAGTAACTTTTTTATCAGTCTTCAACAAAGCAATTCCAAAAGCATTGTAACTACACAAACAAGAAAATTTATATAACCAAAGAGTAACTGAGCTGTCAGATCTGTTCTCTGCAAAGCAGAACACGTCACAGTGTACTGTGCACTTTACCCTCTCACAGTGGTGATTCTCACGCAGCCCCAACCCACACACACAGAAGAGTGATGCTCTGGGGATATACAGGTAGTGGTGAGTGATCTGCCGACCCACTCAAAAAGACCGCTTTGATACTGGAGTCTTCTCTCCAGGAGATGTTTGACCTGTTGAAATTGGTGTGTTTTGTCCATACTCTTGGTCTTCTTCCTTCTGTCTCTATAGGGCAACAGTGTCTCTTTCTACTGTTTGTGATCCCTGCATCTGCCACCAGTATGTGCACTGTTTTCACTCTGTCCAGTGATATGGTCTGCCATTTGCCATTAACATCTATTTGTATTTAATGCTCCCCACTCAGCAATATTTTGTATGACCTTGAATAAGGCAGGTGCAATGGTGGTTGAACTGCATCCATCCTCAGCATGGCATGTGAACATGGATAAAGTTCCTTGTCCAGGATCATATTGCTGTTCCCATTAATGAACCAGATGAAGGGAGGAGGTTGGACATGTGGCCCTGTACTTGTTACGGGATGTATGACAATTCCCCCATGGTTCACTGCTCTTGTGCCACAAAGAATTCTGCTGCCAGAGGCAAGGTCTCACTGAAAACCAATTTTGCCACGCAATTATATTGTCTCTGGATGAATAATTTACTACTACCACTACTATATGATAATGATGAAACCAATTAATTAATTCCTCATCAGTGAGGAACTATATTTTACTGCTTTTTGAATGGATATTTACTGAAAACTTTGTCTTTTATCCTTAAGTATATGTACCACTAGCAGATTTTCTGCCAGAATCAGTAGGATCCTGCGTAAACACAATATCAAGTGCGTTTTCTGTCCATCCAACAAGATCGGGGGACTGCTGGGGAGTGTCAAAGACGACCTGGGGTTACGAAAACCAGGGATTTACAATATACCTTGTCAATGTGGCATGTCCTACATTGGCCAGACGACAAGAACTGTGGAGATCAGGTGCAAAGAACATCAGAGGCACACTAGGTTAAGACAGGTGACTAAGTCAGCCATTGCTGAACACTGTCTAGAACTAGATCATGCCATGAAGTATGAGGATACCAAGATTCTAGCACAAACACCCAGATTTTGGGACAGTGTTATAAGAGAATCGATTGAGATTAAAATGGCTGACGATCTTATGAATCGTGACACAGGGTACCAGCTAAGCAGAGCCTGGGATCCGGCTCTGGAGTTGTTAAAGGAGCAACGGGGCCAGCTACAACACTACACAAATAGAAGAACCAGAGACATGGAGATGGTAAACGAGCCCCTGACGGACTGCCAGGAGCACCAGACCGAAGATGGAAGACCCAGAAGTGGGACTGGTGGGCGCGGACCGCAGAGGGAACATCCAGAGCCGCAGCAGACGAAAAACAGAGTGGCAACGCTCCAACAGGTCGTGGTGAGGGGGCGCGGACCGCAAGGGGAACGTCTGGTACCCCAGACCGTAGATGAAACCCCCAGGAGCGGGTTTGGTGGGCGCGGACCGCAGAGGGAACACCTAGAACCGCAGCGGACGGAAAACGGAGCAGCAACGCTCCAGCAGGTCACAGGGAATGGGCGTGGACCACAGAGGAAGCGCCTGCAGCCGTTGGTGGAGGGGGAAGGCCATAGGCATAAATACTGGACCAGGTCCACTCGAGGAGCAGTCTCAGGTCGCACCTGATGAAGGTCTCGAGCTACGTGACTGAAATATCGTGCAAGTATGACGCTGATATCCGGCAGAACACCCGACAACCCAAGATGTCAGATTTTAAAATGTTCAAGATGGCAATCCTAACTGTTCCATCTAGTAAAATGAAATGTACCCAGTTGTAATAAGCAGCTAGAAAATGTTTTAATAGCTTTTGTAGAAATGACTGTCAGACATACCGTTAACATAATATTGACTGGAATTAATTCAAGGCACTAATGCACACTTTTCTAATATCAATATTCCCAGCAAGTTTAGAGCTTCCTAGCTGGACAGTAGCTTGCTGGTCAGGCTAAGATTAAATAGCTTTCGGCGATGCAAATTCAAATACTGTTGTAAATAATTAGTCAATTCATTTTGGTCAGATGATGCCAATAACTTGTGCAGATAAGTTTATATCACATTTAGCAATAAACTCTCTGTGCAGCTTGTGCATAATAATATTTCTTCATTTTTTTCAGAACCAAACAAGAAGAAGGTTGATTTTCTGCTGGGATCAGATGGGGAGCCCTGGGTGTGGGTTATGGGGGAACATCCAGATGACCCATCGATAGAAGAGATCCTTGAGCGTGAAGCAAGGGAAAAGGCAAGGCAACAAGCTGAAAAAGAAGCTGAACAGCTCAGGTATGTGAAGGACCATCTACATTCATTTCAGCAGCAACTAGTTTACTGATTCTGTATCAAGCCAACAGCTGATTTTGTATGTTTTTCATCAATGCACTACTATACCTAGCAAGCCAGAAATTTTGGTGTTTAAAGGATACTAAACTTGAGTATTTCGAGATGTAGTGATATAAACAGTTTACACTATATAACATCTTAAGCTCATACTAACTCTTCAAAGCATTGGCAACCAGTACAAATTGTTGCGTTACAAGAGCACATAAAATTTTGACGCAGATTCTCAAATGTTCCTATTAGTTGTAGTATATTGAGACAGAGATCTAGGACCTACCAACATGTTTCTCTTCAGTTTCTACTGAGGTTTCAGACATAAACAATTTTGTATAATCCCATAGGGAAAAAATCCACAGAAGTGAGATCCAGTGATCTTACTGATTGTGAGTCCCTATCAGCCCTTACAATCAAACAAGGTGGGCACCAATATCTGTTGCTCAAGTGCTCATGGGATTAATATTAAAGTTGGGAGATGGACTGTCATGTTGAAAACATGTCCTGTCATAGGTCACAAAACTGTGGCAATAATTGGTGCACTACTCAAATTGGGTGGCAGCAATAAGGGCCTGTTAGTTTTTGCTATATTAATCATGAACTGTTAACAGTGACAAACTTTGCTGTGAACACACAATACAAGATTATATATTGTTTTTCAATATATTACAGTCTGTGTTGATGTAGCAGGCACATGTTTATTATAAAAAACAAGCAGTTTATAAATGCATACCTCACACGTATTTCTCACCCAAGACCTGATGAAGCTTGAAAGCTTCATTTATGACCATTTGTCATCATCTCCATTGTGCAGACCTAAGGTTTTTGGACATCCTCTACATTCAGACTGAAATTAATAGGAAACAGACTCTCAGTCCCTTGGATTAAATGCCTCCTTGATTTTACTTCTACTTAACATTTACTTTTATTAAGACTATTCTGCATGCAAAACTTGTGAGAACAGCAGATAAGCTTATGGAGTAAATTTTTACAGTGTTTGGGACTGTAAAATGGAAACAGGGAATCTAACAGTAAGTTTCATAACTGTACAGTATGCAACAAAGTTGACATTATCGTGTCAATGTTTATTTACAAATGGAAGTTGATTAAGTTGTATGAAGTAGTTTAATGTTTTATTTAGGTTACATCATAAGAACAGAAAACATATCACATTTCTTAGATGATCTACTTCTTATTTCTGGTTGCAGTTGTTTGATACAATAAGGGAAAAAAGTCACCTTATACAGCTCTTCTTCTTCATTCCAATTTCTCATGAGAATTCAGTTGCAGTCTGTATAGAGTATATCCAGTTATCACCACCAGCAATGCAGTTTTTTGTTGGAGCAGCACACAGGCACAATTTACAACAAACATTCCACACTGTTATTGTGTCATTCCTTATCCCTATAGCGTTTCTGCTTTATGATGAAATCTGTGAAACAAGACATGTGAGGTAATTTATATTACATTAGTCATATGTCACAGATCTTGCTGAGAGGAATTCCTGGGATGTGGAAAGTAATCAAAGATGTACATTTATTTAATTTTTTTAAGTGAAATACTATGAAATGATGCTAGATGAAAGATAAATGGCATGAATCACACAATTAATATGTATATTCAGTTATTTAATTAATTCACAAAGTGATCACAGATGTAATACATCAACTACATACATGACCACTATAACTGTAAATAAAAACTGTAATCATCCACAATGTGTCAATGAACCTAAGATAAATGTAGTGACAGTTTGTGTATTTTGATTGCAGAAAGTCAATGGAAGCAGAATTGACTGAGCTACTGGACTTAAACCAGAAACAGATACAGGCTATGGAGGCCCTTCAGCGCAAAGAGGCAGATCCAATGGATATATACTGCTCAGTAGATGAAATCAGAGGCAGAATAAAACAGCAGTTTCCTAATAATAACACGAAGAATAATATTAACAGCACTATAGAGATCAGCTTTGCTGATAAACGTGATGCTTTGCAAGAAATATCTCTCAATACTGTAAGTTTTTGCACAATTCAAAAATAAAATAAGTTATTTATTGCACACAAAGCAAGTGGGGACTAAATGTAATTATTTTCACTATTAAAGAAGTTCCTCTGATAACCTACTAAATGAAAGGAAAGTCAACAGAAAGAAGAAATTATTTTATGTGCATCAAATCTTTCCTTAATTTTGTTGAATGAATCTGTCACTCCTTGATTTTCTCAGTGAGAATAACCATTTGATAATCATGTTGTTACTATAAACAACAATTTTATTTATTCAGTTAGATATATCCAAAGTAAGAGATTTCTTGTCTTTTTTCAGCCAAAGAAGGTATCTCAACGTGTTGCACTCTGGGAGAAACGTGTGATGGAAGAAAGGACATCTGAAATATTCAGACGGATTCAACGTAAACAAAAAGAAGTTGCTAAAGAAGCTGAGGAGGAAGAGCATAAGAAAGAACAGCTATGGAGGGAGCAAGGTACTACCACTTATCAAAATAAGTTAACTTTAGTAAGTTCTTTAAATAGAAGTAAGCAGTCAAGATGTATTATTTCTTTTAACTATGACTGCAACAATTCATATAAAAGGAAGAAGGTTACCTTGATTTGATGGACTAATGAAATTGCAGTGCAAAATTGTGCTTGCTTCTAACTTTAAGGCTGGTGAAATACAATTGTCTTTTGATACACAGTTGATGATGCTGGTCATTTAATCAGCAGTGTCTGCTATGAGGCTCAAGAAAGCACAAGTTGGAGAGAAGAAAGATAGGAACTCGTGGCATCACAAACAACAACAATAACATTCACTCCCTTTGATTTGGTTGATTGTAGTAGAAAAGTCTCTTGGCTTGCTGATCCAAATATTGTTTGGCTGGTTGGCTGATTTGGGGGAGAGACCAAACAGCAAGGTCATTGGTCCATCAGATTAGGGAAGGATGAAGAAGGAAATCAGCTGTGCACTTGCAAAGGAACCATCCCAGCATTTGCCTGAAATGATTTAGGAAAATCATGGAAAATCTAAACCAGGATGGCTGGACGAGGGTTATGAACTGTCATTCACATGAATGCGAGTCTAGTGTGCTAACCACTGCACCACCTTGCTTGATTCAAATATTATACATCAAGTTTGGTCAAAGTGAAAATAAAGAATGGTTACTGCAACTAGCATTCATTGCAACCTTCAGCATTTTTAATTTTGCTATCCTACCACTAATACATACGCCGTTTCCAATAACTTTGACAAAAATTAAAATGTACATTTTCTAAAAACAAAATTGTTGATTAACTAAGTAACAGATTTGACTTTTTTTTTCAGAACGTAAAGCAAAAGAAGCTGAAATGCAGATACGTGAAATAGCACGGCGTGCTCGAGAAGAACATCGCAGAACTTCAGTACTGGATATGGATGTTGATATTCAGGCCAATTCAACCAAAAATACACTCTCTGTGGAAACTAGCAGCAGGTGGATTTTCTTTCTTAGATAATCTTTAGATCTTGCCTAGTTATCAACATCAAAATAAATTCATAAGTCCTTAGGCTATGATGATTTGATTTGTTTTAGTTGTAAATCTTCACAAATTATGACATTACTGTCTGGAGTCAGCTTGGAACATTAAGAATATGATGAATCACAAAACTTTTCTCTCAAATGATGAATCAAATCTTTATCATTTCAGTCAAAATAGCCAGTCAGCTGTCAACACAGCTAATAACACAACAACTGCAAAGCCAGAAAGTAAAGAAGCTGTGGTGGAATGGTTCCGCTCTAGTGAAATAGCACGAAGAGCAGGCTTAGAGCCTACATCTAATCAAATATCTCCTTGGTTCCATGGTAAGTACAATTAAACAACCTCCTTAATCTTCTGATTCTTATTCTGCTTTATCTTCTTGTATCCTCTGAATGCACCTGCATATAGTTAACAATTATATTATTCTGCACAAGAGTTTCTCACATTAGTTCACAGTTTAGTATTGTAACATTATTTATTGCATATACTACAGTAATTTTTTGTGTGTTTGTTCGGTTTTTACAGTCTCCATTTTTGGGTTTTAAATTTTCCTATCAACTTTCTGTGGTTTCATGACTAACGTATGTGATCACACAGGACATGCTGCATTAAATTAAATTAATGATTGTGCATTGCCTTATTCATGCATATTAGTTACTCTTGCTCCAAGCTATGTGCATAGTAATGTAAGACTCAAACAACAGCAAGGCTACAACGAACCAAAGTTTATTCTTCTTCCACACACAACAGCTGAGAACATAGACACAAACATAGCAACAATCCAGGTACTGATAAAAGCAGTTGCTGACAATAAGTATGAACACAATATGAGGACACGTTCCCCCTGCACTGTGCTTTTAAAGAGGAGGGCTCCAGTAGACAGTGCGGTAGATGCTATGCTATTTGTGCAAGTGCTGTGGCCACTCGTGGCCTGGTACCACAGTGCATATCATGGTATTATGTGCAGAGTTATAGCACCCCTTCCCCATTGTGGGTGTTGGGGCATCAGTTGAAATATTCATGGCCTCTGCAGTGGATGCTGAAGGAGATGGTGGCAGTGGAAGGAAATTTTGGAGCAGAACCAGCGAGTAGAGGCAGAAGTGGCATGGCCATGGGCACACACGATGGTCTCTCCCCTGTGAAGTACCATAAAGAGGACCAGTGACAAGAGAGCTGGTAGCATCTTGATATCCGGTCCCCTGACATGGCAGGACTGTGCAGATGCTTGGTCAGAGAAGCTGGTATTGATGGCCCCAAAGGCGTCAGCAACTGCAGGATCACTGATGGCAGCAAAGTAGCACAGGAATGCCCAACAACAGGTGCCAGGGGGCTGGGCCCCGGAGGAGAGGGAGGAGGTGGCAACATCCATAAGGAGGGCAGGTCTGCTCCCACAGAAGGGACACCCTGGGAGGCTGCAACAGACATTGCAGGAGGAGGTGGAGGACCCATGGCCCTTGCCATTAAGTGAGGATTTAGCTGGTTGTGATGGTGCCACCAGCCCATCACTGGTGTATGCTATACAGAGACGACAGCCTTGGAAGCTATGGACTGTGGCGAGTATTCACTTTAGTTGAATACAGAACCCCTGATCCCAGACTGCAGGGACAGGGGCAAATAAAGATGAAGGCCACACTGATGGGCATTGATGGGGTGGCATGTGCAGATGGAGGAGGGTGTGTGGCTGGTGACATTGGAGCATCGCGGCTGGACTCTGATTCCCCATTAGTGTAAACCTTTATTAACCCAAGAAGTATGTCGAGATATCATCTCTACAGGAGTCTGTGATGGGCACAGAAATTGTAAAGGCCTGAGACACAAACTGTAGACCATTATCCATCATAGGTCAATACTTGGTATGCAAGACCCCCAAACATCCCTGACATAGGAGCTGAAGCACATCCTGTCATAGGGTGTTTGGGATCACAGTCCCAGTCAACAGCCCATCCCTACCTAAGAGAACAACACCATCAAATACCAAAAGGTGGTAGCAGAGGATGTAGTTACACAAAGGATCAGAAGCCCAACCTGGAGACCTGTCTGGCTAACGAAGCTGAAAGAGGTGAACAATTTGATGCAAAACAAGATTAGCAGTGACAGTAGGTGCGATCCAGGAGCCTGTAACCCTTCCACTGTGCAGTGTGTCTCAACATCTAAGTGAAGCAAAGGAGTTCATCCTCATCAAAAATATGATCCATCCCCATTGAAAGCTGGGACAGCGCATCATCACTGGCATACTGTGCAGTAAGCCAAAAATTTATTTCATAGCTGTAGCAAGATGCTGCTTTGTTGGTCAATGAAGTAGAAGGATTAAACGATGAAACTAAGGGCTTGTGGTCAGTAACAAGGCATAACTTAGTCCCATACAAGAACACACGAAAATGTTTGAGGGCCTAGACAGTAGCAAGCATTTCCTTTTCAACTTGAGAATTGAGCTGCTGAGTGGAATCGAGAGTTTTTGATGCATAAGCTATTGGATGTTTGGAACCATCCTCATACTGCTGTGCAAGAAGGGACACCAAGTCCATAATGAGAGGCATGAATAGCCAAAGCCAAGTGATGGTCAGGATGGAAAGTTGCCAAACAAGGAGCAGAATGTAATTTGATTCCAAAAACGTGAATGCATGCTCGCAGGCTGGTGTCCATTGAAAAGGAACATTCTTGTGGATCAAATTATGGAGGGAATGGGTCAGTGTGACTGCACCCAGAATGAATTTGTAATCATAACCAATTTTTCCTAAAAATGCTTGGGGTTCTTTGAAATTTGTAGACTTAGCACAACCCCAAGTAATCTCAAACCCTGAGTATGAAATGGATGGCTAAAAAAATTTAAGTCGGGCAAGCTGCATTTCAACCCCACAGTATATAAGACTGTGAACAAGGTACATAAGTCACCTAAATGTTCTTCCATTGATGTGCCCATGATGACAAGCAAAACACATTATGACAAGAGATGCAGAGTCAGATGTTTAGTAAATGCTTCAAACATCATTTGTCTTCTACTCATTGAGTTATATTACAACTGGATTTATTTAAGTTCTTATTCATTACTACAAGTAAGCAACACATTTAAACATGAACAAACGAATAATACATCTTCCATGTGTGCAGAACCTGTTGTAAATCTTCTGTGCCAAACTGTTCAAAAAAATTTCCCTGGGATGTGCTGGAATGCCATTCCAGTGTGTTCCAGCCAAAATTAAGTTCTGGCTTCAGTGACAGTATTTTTCATAGTTCTATTCTGTGATTAGGTAGGATTACAAATTTTTGGATGGTTGAGATTGCATAATGGTATTCCAATCATAATCCAATAACCCACAAATAGAAGTTTCCTGTTTTCTGTTAAAACAGACTAGGAGGAAGAAAACAAAATGGCACAATCTGTCTAATAGCTTAAATGCCCTGCTATTGTAGTTAAAACTGACTGAGTGTAAGAAAACTGAACTGCACATTTTCACAGCACAGCCTGTTCTCTCTCACTTGTACATTATTGTTTAAAGATATATATAGCTTATGCACATTTGCATTTTTATTAGATTATTGTGTAAAAATCTGAAATAAATCAGTCAAGAACTTTTTGAGATTGTTGGTAACATTATCTTGTCTTTATATAGCATCTTTATATCGCAGTATAGAGTAACATGTGCTGCAAAAGTTGTGACTAAATTATATATAGCCTGCTTTACCCTTTCTCTATTTGGTAAGTGATTTTGGAGACAGATGTTGTATAATTTACTATCCTTTTGTAGTTAATTAGTTGTATATGTAACAACTTCATTTGAAATTTATTTTTACTGAAACTTAAAGAAACATCATTGTCTGCTGGTGCTGAAACAGCTCTCGAATAGCAATGTAGAATGAACAGAATTTAAAATTACTACATTCTGGAAAGGCATTGTAGCTTTTGTACAGTAATGGATTTACTTAACAAATAATTCATCAATACACAGATGCATAAATGTCATAAGCATGTAATTTTTATAATTATTTCTATAGGACTCATAACACGCCAAGAAGCTGAGGCACTTTTGCAGGACCAGTCAGTGGGAACATTCTTAGTAAGAGTGTCTGAACGTATATGGGGCTATGCTATCAGTTATAAGGATACAGATCGATGTAAGCATTATCTGGTTGATGCTTCCAACGGACATTATCAGTTTTTAGGAGCTAATCAGCTCAGTCACAACACACTGCGTAAGTATATAAATAATTATCACACTTTTAGTTGTACAATTCTCCAAATAGGTCATATCTGTCTACACATTTTCATTAAGAAGTACTTCAATGCTGATAATTGCTTTAACTGTAAGGTACTTACATGTAAAAAAATCTAATATTGATGAATTGCAGAGGCAGTACAGGGGGTCCTTGAATGACAGTCTGTTAGTAACAGTAGTAACCAGTACACAATACTTGCAACAAAAAATTGGATTAACTTCTGAATGGAGTACATACTGAAAATATATTTTTGATACCAATAATTGCACACATCAAGTATGAAAGTCATGGAATGTTTCAGAGAAAGCATAAAAATATTGCACATGAATTTCCTAATCATGATGTATTGATGGGGAAATTTCAGTTAATTTTGGTGTAGGAACGAAAATTGTTTTGTCATTGTTGCAAATGTCCTATCATAAAAATTGTTTTGAGCAGTCATTGGGACAAACCACTCATAAGTAATCACACTTGTAACAAATATCCCTGAACTGTTTGGAATCACTGAATTTAATGATAGAGATCAACAATCACAAGATTTTTTATCCATCCACTTACATTGATACATATAGATTCATTGGCCACTGCTGTTGAATGAAATGTTAAGAAAGGTAGGGAGATATTTCTATCATCTAACTGCAACAAGAAAGTTATTCAAATGCAAATGAAGCTGAATCGTTATAGACAAATAAGAGCTGAAAAAAGTCAGAATAAGCATACAGATAGCAACACAGCATGTATTCTATGAATTAATAGAAAGCATCACCTTCCCATTGAGTGCAACGAATTGGGACGTGGAGCTCAAATACATGTGTTAAGAAGAGATAATGATGGAAGATTATAAAATGAACACTGAAATACAAATTCTATCATCATAAATTGTTTCTTCAAATGGTTCAAATGGCTCTGAGCACTATGGGACTGAACATCTGTGGTCATCACTCCCCTAGAACTTAGAACTACTTAAACCTAACTAACCTAAGGACATCACACACATCCATGCCCGAGGCAGGATTCGAACCTGCGACCGTAGCAGTCGCGCGGTTCCGGACTGAACGCCTAGAACCACGAGACCACCGCGGCCGGCGTAAATTGTTTCTTCAAAGAATGTAATATATAGCCATAAATGGGAATGGAGTTGAACCAATGAAGAAGAAGAACAAGAAGGGGAAGAAGAAGAATAAGAAGATACTTGATAGAGAAACATCACTAGTTCTGATGGGGGTTCATATTAGATTCTATACCAACTGAGGTGAAGAACAGGTGACTCATCTAGCTGAAATAACAGTGTGTCAAATATGATTAAAAAAGGTGCTGGTCTTCTTAGTATTTAAAATGGTTCACATAACAAATGCTCCAATTAAAGACTTAAACTGCTGACACAAATTCCCTGTGTAAATGTATTTTATCTTATGTTGGATGACTTTCTTGATACCACGATGGACATCACGTGAAACTTGGCTCATTTTATTTATACATGACGTGCATAATGTTGTAAATATCAGAACCAAGACAGAAACAAGTTTTTCTTGGCTTCCAGAAAGGCTATGATACAGTTTCTCTGAGTAACCCAGTAAATTAAATGAGTGCTTACAGAATACAGAAAAATGTGTGGAATTTGATTAAGACTTGGTTGCTTATGTGGCGGCATAATCAGAAGCAGAGGTAGTGTTTGGTTTACATGCAAGTGACCTGGCAGACAATGTTTCTAACTCTGTATGGATGTTCACTAATGTAAGTGGATGGATAAAAAATCTGCTCACCAAGTGGTGGTAGGAGAACGCACATATAAAGGTATAGAAATTTGCAAACTTTCAGAGCCAGTGACTCCTTCTGCTAGCAGAAGGGTTGAATAGGAAGAAAGAGGGGATAAGAAAAAGAGCTGATGAAGTTTTTCAACCCTTCTGCCAGGAGGAGGAGCTACTGGCTGCAAAAGCTTAAAAATGTCTATACCTTTATATATGTGTTCTCCTGCTGCTGGTTGGTGAGTATATTTTTATCTATCCAATTACATTATCTTTTTGCTACAAAATGCAGGAAGGTCTGCAAATGATCAGTACTGATGTAAATGCTGACACTCTCAGTGTAAATAACTATAGTGTCACATAAATAAATGGGTTAAAAGATTTAATATCAGTTGATTATGCACACAATTATCACCAGTCTTGGAAGTCTCATGAATCTCAAACATACAGGAGTATCTGTCCAGAGTTTGATAGTTACCACATAGCTGTAACTATTGAGAAGGCAGATGACTGACTAATATTTATTGCAAAATACTAAGGAAGACTAATCCTGTCATGAAGCCACTGACAAAACCATAACTCAGAACCTTTGTTTGTTGGTGTAGGAGACTTACAAAGTTGCCTTAATGAAAACAATATAAAGCAGTCATCATGGGTTTATTTACTCAGTGCAAGATCACAGTAAAAATCTTGAGAAATTCCAATGGGATACCCTGTAAATGCTTTATATACCGCAGAAAGCTGTACTCTCAAAATCCTGAGATCCCACATTCCTATACATATGAAGAAATACATTACTTCCTAAAAACTGCAAAAAAACTCAACCCCAACAAGCCATGAAAGCCCAAAGGTACTGACTGGTCATTGTGTCCACTCCACACACATTTTGTGTAATCACCATGTGGATCAAATTAGAGAAAATCAACTTTTAATGAAGAAGTTCTTATTAGCTTTATTCCTCTACGTAGAAATGGGAAGAGAGGACAATGGTTTTAGCACACTGAGTAACCTTTACTGTATGCCATACATTGGAGTGTATGATGCAATGTAGATGCAATTGACACATTGCACACTCAGTATCAATCAGTAATAGTTTTAGCCTGGTGGATGTAATAATTAGAATGAACAGCATAGATGGTAATAGAATAGTCTTTCTCATAGCACTGGATAAATAGCAAAACTGAGTTGTCCATAGCTAAGTACCTCTTTTATCATTCAGGGGATCTGTCAAATTATCAAAGCACCCATTCCTACATGGCTGAAAAATCTTCAGAATATACCAGAACCTCCTCTATCAAGCAATACACCTTCCATGAAGTCCTTCAACCAGTCTTCTTGTGGTTTATACTGAGCAATGCACAATCATTTATGTGCAGGCCAAAATGTGTTTTTTTTTTTTACATTTTTAGATAGTGTTTTCTCACATTTTAGCTGTTGGTATTTGTTTGCCCATTACAGCAGGCTAAATGATTTCATTTTTCTTTGTGTACCCATTGACTGCGCAATACTCCAACTATATGGTGAGTGGTTCCCTTTACTTCTTTCATTATTTGTGAAACACACAAAAAGGTATAGAAGGACATACTGAATAGAACTGGAGAGGAGAGAAATTTGTGACACAATCTGACAAGAAGAAGGGATCAGTAGGACATGTTCTGAGGCATCAAGAGATCATCAATTCAGTATTGGAGGGAAGTGTGGAGGGTAGAAATTGTAGAGGTAGACTAAGGCATGAATACACTAAACAGATTCAGAAGGATGTAGGTTGCAGTAATTACTCAGATGAAGAAGCTTGCACAGGATAGAGTAGCATGGAGAGCTGCATCAAACCAATCCCTGGACTGAAGACCACAACAACAACTAGGATCAGCTGTATTTAATACTGTTAATTTCTGCAGATACTGAATAATTATGAAAAAAAACTTACACTTTATTGATTATTATTATTATTATTATGAAAATTTACTGGTGCAATTTGCTTGCAATTCTTTGTCAATGGGAATTGGCGAATTCATAATAATGAAAGGACCACCATTGTAGTGGAAGTGTTATATACATCTGTGTGTATGAGACTTATCTCTCTGAACACTTTGTAAATGAAGTGCTACACATTGTTCACTTTGAAACTTCCTGGCAGATTAAAACTGTGTGCCGGACCGAGACTCGAACTCAGGACCTTTGCCTTTTGCGGGCAAGTGCTCTACCAACTGAGCTACCCAAGCACGACTCACGCCCCGTCCTCACAGCTTTACTTCTGCCAGTACCTCGTCTCCTACCTTCCAAACTTTACAGAGCACTTGCCCGCAAAAGGCAAAGGTCCTGAGTTCGAGTCTCGGTCCGGCACACAGTTTTAATCTGCCAGGAAGTTTCATATCAGCGCACACTCCACTGTAGAGTGAAGATTTCATTCAATTGTTCACTTTGATTTTTTCAGAGATGATTCATCTTGAAATAAAGTATCTCAGTATTGCAAAGTATGTCAGTATGACTGCTAATGACAAATTTACTGCTTGTTTAGCAAACCTATTCATGTTCAAATAACTTATGAGACTGCAGCTGGGTGACTTTTTGAGAGTCGCCAATATTTCAACAGGTTTACACCCTATCAGTTACAAGAGACAAAGACAAATGCAGCTCAACCATTGGACTGTTAATGTTCACTCTCGATAACTTCTGATGCGGTTGTGTGATGGCGCTAGTGTGTACAGAAAGAAAGAGAGAGAGAGAGAGAGAGAGAGAGAGAGAGAGAGAGAGAGAGAGAGAGAGTAATTCATCTTTATGGTATGCTTTAAAAATCAAAGTTTTAAGTTCCCTTGCACAGCATTCCCTTGCAGCATTTGTGCCTTGAAAATGACAGTGTACACCTGTGTAAATAGCAGTGGCTGTTACCCTCCAGCTTCATTCCCATAAGTATTTGAATATTTTATACACAGTGACAAATTCAGATTTCAAACCCATTCATATTCTTCATTCATTTCAGAGCTTTTGTTATGCAACAAAATAGATTCTAAGATGTTCTGCTCCCGATTGGATTCTTTTCATTTGTCATTCTTTTTTAGTTCAAACAACACATATTCCTGTGAAAATGAAGAGTCAGAGATAGGAAGTGAATCACTGAGAGGGCAAATTATCACTCACCTTAGTTCAGTGTTGTGCATCCATTACTTGGTCTGAGTTTAGCTCTCCCCATTGACCTTCTCATTGCCATAGCTTATTAAGAGTAGATCACAAATTTGGTTGCTGATCCAATGTTAACTCCATATTTTTTCCTGCACCTAATGTGTACTATGAGTCATGATGTGGAGTGACTTTTCCTTTCTTTCAGCAACTGTGTAACTTCCTTTTTTCTCTTTTCTTCTGTTTTTTGTGCTTCCTAAATTTCCCATTCTAAATTGTGCTTTATACTTTAGGACTAAGACCCAGCTGTGTTAGGAATGGATATTATTGCTACCAAAAGACTGTAATCTATGTTTTGCTTTCCGTTTAAACACATAGTGTGTTACACTATCTGAGCTCGTTGTACTGACTTTGGATTTTGTGCCTAGATTAATTTGTGTTTATTTTTCTTTATTATAAGACATGTGTAACTTAATTCCAAAATGGAAAACGTGATTTGTCAAGGTAAATTTATATGTTCCAGGTGATATGATACAGTACCATGCAGAAAATCCTATCACTATGATGGGAGGTGAGAGATTACTATCTCCATGCCCACGAAATGAGGTACCTAGTATTTTCAAAGGACTGCTTCAAAACAGCTGGTGATTTTCCTCAGAAACATAAGTGGAAATGCCTAAGCCAGAAGTAATTGCTTATCATTAGCAATAGCTAAGACTGAACATTTACCCACAGTTAATTCATTTCTAGTTCTGAACTAGAAAAAATAGAGGTAGTGAAGCAGTGATGTGTTTTTTCAGTGTAAGCACAGGAAAAAGTTTGGCTAATATTCAAAACAAACTTCCTTGTGTAGTACCAGTGAATGTAATCTGTTAATATAAGACCTGTACAGTGGATAGTGATTGACTCTTGGTATTTATAAACAAAGAGATTGTGTGTGTTAAATGTTTGTGTTGTAATGTGCTGTTATTCTGTAGTATGAAATATTTCAACATCCACCCTCACTTTTTATCCATTAACACTGTTGTATTCCTGTGTGGTTGACACAGAGGAAGGTGACAGTATCACAGTGCCATGACTCATTTACTTGCTATTAATGTAAATGGAGGTAGTCCAGGTTATGCAGAGGGCACTGTCTTGTGCTGTAAGGTTGTACAGTTTGTAATGTACATTTATCAGAAGGAAAATAATTATGTTTCCTCATAGAACTATCAGATGTATTAAGCAGTGAGATAGCAGTGTATTATGTCAGTTTTTCAATAATATAATTAGTCTGGTTGCTTTCAGCCCTACATTAAAAAAGAAGAAAATAAATTTTATATTGGTGCTCATTGCTGCTATAAACTTACTCTTCATTGTTACTAATACAAGATTTTAGTGCTTTACTCTATAAAAATTAGTTTTATAATTCCAATTCCTTCTAAGTAAAATAATAGCCAGAACTATGACTGATGTACACTGATTTATGTGTATTCATTTTCTGATTATGATATTGTGTCAGTTTTGCAAAGGGGTTTGAGACTATCCCTAGAATAACTGCAGTGATTTCTATTCATATCATAATCTGAACAGCTGTTTTTGAGAGCTCATAGTATATGTCACCTGTCTGTCATGAATCAAAACAGCAGTTCCTTATACTAAGGACAGCAGGCACTATTTGGCTAATTTTGTATGTGGGACTCATACAACAGAGGAAAACAAAATTATATGATTTACAATTTATTGGAAAACACACATCAAAACAGCAAACAGTAACTATGTACACAGTTTTAAAAAATATTTTATACAAATATAAGGTGACTATCTGTTGTAAAAAATATAATTTTCCCAACTTGGGTTCCATATGTATCAAGAACAAATTTCTTATGATTGCACTCCATCACTCATCACAAAAGAGATCAACGAAATTTCATCTTTTTCATACATGATCACTCTATGTTTTTTAAAATTTGGTGCTTCTCCTTGAAAGTATTATAAAAACATCTGTCTCAAAAACAGATACAAATGAAGAATAATAAAACAAAAAGTATTTGAAGAACAAGATTTACACTGGATGACAATGTAATTCCAGAGAGAAATTGTAAACATAATAAATTTAGACATCAAAATAAACTTTTTTTTAAATTTTTAATAAATGTTCATTATTCTGATTTACACTTTCTGCATCATTATGCAAACAATCACTGCAATTTAAGCAGTAGCTTAAGTAAAGATAGGTACCACACACAAACAAAATTAATACATAAATGATTTTTCAATCAGAACATTAATTCACCAAATTAGTGATCATGTATCTGGCAAGAAGATACTGAAAGGAGGTCTGTGAAAGCAGAATATTGACATTCTATGATGTTCATGGATATGTAATTGTGAACTGAAATTTGTTAAGACTTCGTTGTGATGTTTCAATAACAGATCTGTACTTGGAAATGTTTAGTTCACAAGGCATAGACTGCCCTCTTGCTTCTGATTATTTCCACAATTAGTTTCATGTGATATGGAAATATAATGATGATTGTCTAGTACAAATATACTGTGTATGTCAATCTTGCTTTTTCCCTTATTGTTCATATTTTATAATATACTGAATACTTTGAAGATACTGTAAACTCTCCAGTTTAAAATTACTCATCCAGTACATTACAGTTAACCATCCTTTTCCTAAATGTACCACGGCTTTCGTGATCAGTGTGTACTGAAACTTAAAGATTTTGAGAAATTTCTTGTACGTCTATTTCTGAGTGTCTCATACAAATGGTAAGTTAGAACCAAATCTTGTTTTGGGGCTCTGTGATGGTGAACGAGAAGAACTGCCTCTCTGCAAAAAAGGAAAACAATCACTTCAGTGCACAAAACATTAATGTAATAAAGTGTCAGTTCTTGCATAGGATTTGTATTCAATGTTGTGCTTCATAAGGAGATTATACACATTTTTTTCCATCCTGATCTTCCCATTAATTCCTTATGAAGAATTATATTTAAAGCTGCATTTACATTTAGAAAATGAAGTTGTTCAACATTGTTAGTCTTCACTATGACTGAACATTCAATTAGTATGTAGTTTTATCAGACCTGAGTCTAATCACAACAGAACAATTTCAATGGTAAACATATTTTTTTACCTGTTATTTCAATCTAAAAGTGTTAAACTAAATAAATCCATGCAAAGGAAACACCATTTCACAGTCATGCTTGTCTGGCAGCTCCAGATAAAGTGAGTACAAAAAGTGAGAGTAGTAGTGCACACAAGCTTGAAAACTTTATGAATAAGCTTCCAATAACTTCAGTAACTAACATTTACAAAATCAACTTCTCAGTTCAGGGCGACACTTCTTAGATATAAATAGCATAAAATAACAAGCTGGGCATTCAACAATGCACAAAAATGTTCTTTGATTCTCTATGATATAATGTTAGAAATTAATTGTTTTTGAAAATGTCGACACAAGCTTAAAGAGATGGATGGTAAGAACCAGATAAATTTGAATGAAACTGGATTTTGTTGCATAAAAAGCTGATGATTCATCACTGAGTATCACTTCATGTAGGCCATTGGTGTAATATCTTAATTGAGGAAATACACCTGCATTCTGCCCAACTTCAGCAGCCATAAACTGTACAGAGTAACTATCATTCTTCACTATTAAACAATATACTCAAACCTTATAAGTGTATTGTAGTAAATAAATAACAGTTTAAAATTAGAAACTCAACAGTGTTTACTAAGGTAGAGACTTAACCGTTTTTTATGTAAGGTATTAATTTACAGGCTTTTTAAACATGTAGTTAAAAACAAATGTTTCTTGAAAAATGGAGGGTTCATTGCAATGCTGGCATAAGCAAGTCTTTTTTCCAATTTCAGCTTATGTACCTCATAAACTGTAGAATCAACAGTTTTTCCATTTGCAGCAGCGGTTCACATCACATTTCTCATGGTAGTGAGTACATGGTAAACTTAAACGGAGGTATATGTAAGAGTCTCAGTTTATAGACATGCAACGAGGAGGTTACTTGGTGTGGCAAGATGTGATGCTGTTCCAGTCCCTGCAGACTGTTGCAACCTTAGTAACATCAAGATAGGAGTTTTGGAACAATCTCTACTGAAAAACATTTCATATGTGTCTCAGATAAAATCAAAATATTTGCAAAAGGTATTGCTAGCATTACAAAGCATCTTGCAATTGACATATTTTGGTAGGCTGTGCTGTAAGGGAGGAGGACAAAAGAGAGAAGAGAACTGGGCAAAACCATAATATAAAAGGACATCTCACCTGATGAGGATTATTTGGCATAACAATTTCCAGCTAGATATTATCGATCACAGGTTTCTTATTTCCAGTCATTTCTTTGCTGTATGACTCACATTTTTAGAAATAATGAATCTGTCTCTAAGAATATAGTTCATATGTATAATCTTATTGAGCCAATATTATTATGAATTCCTGAAAGGATAAACTATTTGTTCCCTGAAATGGAGCAGGATTATTTCAGAGTATCACAAACCAAAACGCTATTAACGAGGGAAGAGACATAGAGATAAAAAAAATTGGTTTCCAGTTCTATGCATTCACTATGAGAGTTCAATTGGTACTAACAGTCAAGATTTTAAGTGCAAAAAATTCCCATCATAATCATGAGTATTTCTAAACATACAGAAAATGGTAAACATGAACTTTTAATCAAAGTATGTCATTCAGTCAACTGCATTTGGAAAAAAAAAAACAGATATGTGCACTTGACTATAGCAGAAATCTGTTTTAAGATAACTGGATGTCAATTTACGTCCACCTGAAACATATGTTGGATGTTTTGATATAATGCTATGTACCTACTCTGAAAACTTTAATTACCTACAAAAAAGCAGGAAGGAAAATATGAGTTCAATTAAAACCAAAGATAAAATGATCATGACAATAATGACATGTGATAATGACAACGCAACTGCAGGCTTTTTTTTTTCATTTCAGAATGATTATTATTGTAGTGGTAATATGATGATTAATGCTCAGTTTCTGATAATTTATAGTACTTTATTATTCATTTGTAATAATGAAATAGGAATATATAATTTCAAATTTAAAATATATCGGGTTTCCTTTACTTACATGAACGCCCTTCCTTTCTCTATCTTGTAAAATGTATAAATTCTGTTATTATGTAGCTTTATGTTTCTGCTCTACTAAATTCAAAACACTAAATGTCTCAGCTGTTAGTATAAAATGACTTATGCAACTGTTGCTTTGGAACATTGCAATTAGCCTTAATGATGAACAGTTCTAAAGAGTACCAAAGAAGCAGACATTAGCTACACAACTCTGTGGCAGGGCATATTTTGGTTCATTCCACATCTCCATAGTTTTCTCCATTGTGACATGTCATGTAGAACAAATGTGAATGAACAGACAACTTAATGACCATATGAAAGAACTGAATGGAATAACAACAATACAAAAGTCGTAGATTGCTACTCATCACATAGAGGAGGCATTGAGTGGCAGATTGGCACAATGAAAACAAATGCTAGCTATTATTCAGTTATTGGACTAAGTCCTTTGCCAGATATAGACAACAAAATTCACACAAGCTTGACTAATACAAGCACAGCTCACACACTCATGGTCACTGTTTCCTCCAGGCACTAAGGCCAGCTGCGACTGCATCTGAAGTGAGCAGTGGCCTTTACTGTGATGGATAGTGGTAGCACAGAGGCAATGTGGAGGGGAGGGGAGGGGAAGCGATAGCAGGCTAGGGGTGTGGGTAGATGTTAGTGCCACCTCTGGGACCATGCAGGCCCACAGTGGGGACATGATAGTGGGCTGATAGGTGCAGTTTTGGTAGGCTGTGCTGTAAGGGAGGAGGACAAAGGAGAGAGAAGTAGAGACAGGGAAAGGACTACGCATGTGCACTAGTGGGATAGAAAGCATGTGTAGGGCTGGGGTGGGAGAAGGGAAGGTGATACTTTGGAAAAGAACAGGGACTAGCAAAGGTTAAGGTCAGGGGGATTATGGGACTGAAGGATATGCAGCTCAGAAAGTTCCCACTGGCACAATTTAAAAAATCTGTTTTTGTGGGGAGAACCAAATGGCACAAGTCATGAAGCTGTCAGTTTAGTCAAGCACATCATTTTGGGAGCCATGCTCAACAGCTGGTGAAACACAGTAAGCTGGAACTATTCCAGTTGTTATTAATCTACTCCTGTTGAATACCTTTCTTCCTCTCTCTATATTTCAACCAACCCCAACTAAATGTGCTATTGCTAAAATGATTTAAATACAATATTTATCATTAATTTATTATTAATAACAAGTAACTGATAACTGAAATTGTTACTACAGAGTATAATGGTGAAAATAGTATGAGCTAATCCATAGATTTGAGAATATTGATACCACTCATTAGAAAGAGAGCATTTCATTCTGTTCAGTAACCTAGCTCAATTTTCTGAATATTAACTTAAAAGCTACCCTTAACTAAAGTTCAAACAGATCTAAAATTACTTTTGCCATTTGAGCTTAGACTTAGACTCCAGGATTTAACTGAACAATTCTGTTACACTAATTTTTCTGAACTATATACCACCCTTCAGTATTGAATTAAGCAATTACATTAACATCATTTCAAATATGACAACTTTATGTGCTGTTTTGAGGCTTTCCCGGTGCTGCATCTGCTTGATAGGTTCCCAAGAATTACGCCGGATAATATAGCAGAAACTGCACAATATTTCAGCAAGACAACTGCCCGCCATCTTCAGGTGCTACTGTCATGCCGCTGAGAGGCTTGCCAATTTATATGTTGACTTCCTAGAACAGCACAGGCACCAGCGGGGGCATAACGTCATCAAAGACCAATCATAGACAGCGTCGAATACCAGAGCCATCTTCTGGCGAAACGGGTCACGATCTGCAGATGCACGCCATGGCACGGGAAAATGCGGCCGGGAGCAACGGACCCCGTTCGCGCGCCTGAGGTGCTGGCACATGATTTAAGCATCTGCGTTAAGGTTTCCCATCTGCATTGACTTGGTGCAGCTGCTAATCTGTGGCTGACAATTCCATAGTGCTGCCAGGGCTGGCTCCCAGGCTTTGCTCAGGTGAAACCCCATGTCTCTAATTATTAGGTCATTGCTTGTAAGTATTTCGACTGCCACTTTGATGATGGAGTCCCAGTATGTGGAAGCATACAAGAGGATCTTGGTTTCTTCAATGTTCATGCCGTATCCTGTGTCGAGGCAGTGTTCAGCAACTGCAGATTTCTCTGGCTGACCCAAACTCGTGTGATGTTTATGTTCGTCGCATCTGTCTCTAACCGTATGACACGTCTGGCCAATATAAGACTTCCCACAGTGGCATGGGATTTTATATATTCCTGGTCTCCTCAGGTCGAGGTTGTCTTTAACAGAGCCAAGCATTGATTGCACTCGTGCTGGAGGCTGGAAAACACATTTAATCTGGTATTTCTTGAAAATTCTGCCCATCCCCCCCCCCCCCTCTCTCTCTCTCTCTCTCTCTCTCTCTCTCTCTCTCTGTGTGTGTGTGCGTGTGTGTGTGTGTGTGTGTGCACGCGCGCGCGCGTACTATAGCCCAACAAACATTCTACCAGAACTTCCCAACTATATTTGTAACTTAATGAAATTTGTACATACAGCAATCAATGACAATAGAAACATTGAGCATCTGGAAATACACATTTCCAACTTATAACAAAAAATTACACTTTTATTGGAAAATTACATACTCTTTTACCAGTGGGTACCACACCAAATAATACAAGAACTGCAGTCGACTGAATGCTACAAAGCACCACAACCCTGTGGTGTTCTCTGCTTCTACAGGCTGTTCTTGAGGTTTGGAGCGTGCTGGTCGAAATGCATTCTGGATCTGCTTCTCGGAGTACCCATTCTGAACAAACACAGAGCAGAGACGGCTAAGCTCTGCCGATAAGCTGTCCTGATCTGAGATGGCTCTAGCCCTATGCACTAGCACCATAATACAGCACTGCGCTGTGAGGGATGATGACAGCTCGTATGTTGTAAATACAAGTCTGTGTACGTAGGCTTCCAGAACACACTGTGACCCAAGGCACCATCTCCTTTACTCATAAACAGATAGTCCACCATGGAGGCATGCCGTGTGCTAATGAAATAGTACTGAGAATTCATACAATTTTCCAAACTTAGATAATTTTCCAACTAACTACTGTTTCATTAAACTAAATCATTATTGAATCCAATAGATTATCTACATTATTAAATTCTCATCTTACAGTATCTTCCGATTGTAAAATACCATCCACCATTTTATAAGCACCCCTTTCAACCCAAAAATCTTCAGTTCTGGATGCGCTGCAACAGGATTAACAACTTTTTGTAAACATCACATTGCAGCTTTGGTAATCTCTTTGGTAGCAGTTCAGTCAGCACCTGATATCTCCCAAGTAAGACCTATGCCTAAAAAGTACACATTTGGTAAACTCTTGAGTAAGACCTGTTTAAAAAGCCCACTTACTGCTTGCTACTGACATCTCAATGGAAGTGTGCCAACTACCATGACTTCAGTAACAGTTTTGTCTTATTCACATCAATGAAGGTCAGTGACTTACATTGTACCATAATGTTTATTACATCCTGCAAATGTTTCATATTTTTTAGCTTTTCTATTGTGAATAACAGGACATGTATGTGCAGAAGATGATGATGAGTGGTATTATTTTGATGAATGAAGACTTGAAATACAATTATGCTCACTGTCACTATGTGATGAATTTCTGTTAGTGGGTTATTACTTTTACAGTGTTGAGAGTGAATCCTGTGGACTGTAAAGTACTGTTATATACTGGTGAACAGAGTATAGGCAACTAGACAACAGGAGCAGACTGTGTAGATGAGCTACCACTGAATGCGAAGTCTGGTTCATAACACCAAGGAATAAGGT
The DNA here is from genome assembly GCF_021461395.2 of Schistocerca americana. Classification (NCBI taxonomy): domain Eukaryota; kingdom Metazoa; phylum Arthropoda; class Insecta; order Orthoptera; family Acrididae; genus Schistocerca; species Schistocerca americana. The sequence continues at coordinate 672,860,335 of NC_060120.1, read as the reverse complement.
TGCAATAATTGTTTGTATAATGACATTGTTTAGGATGAAAATTAACATGACACATTTTGTGAAACTTAGCAGTAGAGTAATACATACAGAATTTTCAATTGGCAGAGACTGGTTATCATTCCAGTGAAAATGTCTATGTTGAATAAATGTGAATAAATATGAATTTGTGAAAAATTTAACTCACTCATTTTGTGTTTGTCACTGAACTGTATGACTACCAATAAAAAGTAATTTCAGGTTATGAGGCTTCAGTTCTGCACTTGCCAGCTAGGAAATTAAAAACAGGTGGATTCAAAAACTAAGGTCCCCTTCACATTACTCAAACAGCTTTCCTTTTCTCCTAATGTGAGCATGATCATGAATTATATGGTAGCTCAGTTTAAAGTATCGTTTAATTACAGTGCCTAGTATCTGTCATATTTTTTTTTTTACTATTGACATGAGGGTACAGAGTGTGGGAGATGCAAGCATTGCCATGAGAAGAATGGGGGAACAAGCCCTACTTTCCTTATGCAATGTTGTCTTTGCACATGTACTTTGCACTCTGTTCTGACAAACTACAAAAGTTGAAGTAACGGTCACACACACTTAGAAATATCATCCACACTAATCTTGGAATTCTTTAGTCACTCATTAAAATGAAGTAAACAATGTGATAGCTTGACAGAGTATACACTTATGTAATGGCTACTACGAAGCTAGACATGGTACTGTTATTGTTGGTTCACTAAGGCTTGCAGTGTCCTGACACAAAACACTGGTGGCCTAAAGTCCTCAACCTTGTATGATGTTGAGATATGGATCCCAGTGGTCAAGAAATGTTTAATAAATAATACCTTATTGTCAAAACTAATGACAATTTCATTATTGTTATTTAGTATAAAACACACAAATACAAGAATGTAACCCACAACTACACATTTTAGGAGTCAAGCTTCCACCACCTGGCTATCTGAGTTCAACCCTCCACACACACACATGCTCAAATGCAGTCACCCTGATGGGAGCCTGAAGTCTAGAACACATAGCTATTCCTTACGTTTGTGGTTGTATGCTAAACAGTTAAAGTCACTATCTTCACAGCTGCTACCTCCAACCTATAAAATGCCTAATATTACAATTGTGATTTGTCTTTTCAATAGATGTCTATTTGAGGAGACAGAGACAACAGAGAGAGAGAGAGAGAGAGAGAGAGAGAGAGAGAGAGAGAGAGAGCAGCCTTCATATTGTATGAGTAATATCTAGTTTTTATGAGAAATATTCTGTTGCAAAGTATGGTTATTTACTGTAGTGTCACAAAGTGTAATATCAAATTGTTATTTTCTTTTATAATTATTCTCATCTTTATTACCAACAGGAACACAGGTGCACATATCCATCCCCCCCCTCTCCCTCCCTCCCTCCCTCTCTCCCTCCCTCGCTCTCTCTCTCTCTCTCTCCCTCCCTCTCTCTCTCTCTCTCTCTCTCTCTCTCTCTCTCTCTTTCTCTCTGTGTGTGTGCACGCGCACGCGCGTACTATAGCCCAACAAACATTCTACCAGAACTTCCCAACTATATTTGTAACTTAATGAAATTTGTACATACAGCAATCAATGACAATAGAAACATTGAGCATCTGGAAATACACATTTCCAACTTATAACAAAAAATTACACTTTTATTGGAAAATTACATACTCTTTTACCAGTGGGTACCACACCAAATAATACAAGAACTGCAGTCGACTGAGTGCTACAAAGCACCACAAATTAATAAGAATATTCTTAGTTGAAGTGATTCCATGTTGACTTCATTTGCGAGGTCTGATCCAAAATTTCAGTTTTTCTGGATTTAATTTCAAAATCCCCTGAAAGTGTCATAACATAGAAAGAGAATCAACTTTTCTACATGTGAAGAGAAAAGTTTAGTGCAAGAGAGTCTAGAGAGAGGCTAGTTTAGGAAGAAACAAATAATTGTTATAGAATGATGGAAGCATCATCATAAGCACAAATACAATTTTTATATTGCAAATTCTACTATAGACTGTAAAAGACCAATTTTTACAACTAAGAATACATGTTTACAAAGCAATATGAAACTTGTTACTACCGTTTTATTAAAAAAAAAGATCATTACTGTCCATCTTGATGAGAACACATTTGATTAAACAAGAATGTCAAAAGAAGCAGAAAAAAGAACCCAAACGCACTGCATGAAAACATGGGAAAGTACAGAAATATCTCTAAAAATCTAGGGTTCTACAGGGAAAAACCAGAAACAAATGAAATACAATACCGAGGACAAGTAACAGAAGAAACTGAAATATCAAACATTTTCTAATGCATTACAAGATTAAAATAGCTTCATAAGCAAAGATAAAAATTCAAGGACAAAGATAAACTGTGGAAATAGAAGGAAGACAGCTGACAAATATATTAATACTGGTCAAACAAAATGTAAAGAAGAGATCAGGAGGAGAAAGAAACGTCATATAACAAGCAAATGTATTGTACTTCAGTTGTATATTTCATTAGTGTAATTTTGTTAGAATCAGATCATGCAACTCTTCATGTTACAATTAGTTATGTCTTCAATGGACCATCTGTACTCTATACTGTAATAAGTTAAATAAGATTAGTTTATAGCCTATTCAACGTAACTTATACAGAGTGTCCACAATTAAAGTTCCAGTTCCAAAACACTGTAGAAAGAGAACTACTGCTGAGAACGACATCAAATTTTAACAGCGTATTACAAACACATGGGGAAATGTCATGGAAAATAAATAACAAAAATATGACCAATAGGCATGTCAGCCTCCATGAAGGGTCATGCACTAGTGATAAAGCTGTTTTACAAAAATGGTGACTGAGTCTCAACAGCCATGAAGGAGTTTCAGATACACAAGGGTATGAAAAAAGGCATTGGTCCAATGTCTGCTAAGAGCATGAAGAAAATGATTACAAAATTTGAAAAAGACAGGTTCTTTTGAAGCAAAATGTGGCGGAAGGAGGAAAGCAGCTGATCCAAAGACTGTCAGTGATAGGGTCACAGCACTGCAGGAGGGGTCAAGAGGTGGTGCACAAACTTGCAGTGCATGGGAAATTGCCCAAACATTAGACAAGCCTGCAAACACAGTGCACAAAATAATAAGAAACATCATGCATTGCTATCTGAACAAAATCTCCCATGTACATGAGTTGCTTTCTGCTGACCCGCTAGTGAGACAAATGTTCACTCTGGAACAACATGCTCACATGGAACTGGACAATGAATGGCTGTGGAACATTCTATGGACAAAGCCCATTTCCATTTGCAACAACATGTCAATACATAGAATTGCAGAATATGGGCAACAGAAAATCTGCACACACATAAACTGCTACCACATCATTCTGGAAAGTTGGCTGTGTAGTGCAGGTTGCAGGTTGATGGCATTTCCTATCATAGGGCCACATTTTCTTGAGGATTTGAGTCCTGTTCATCCTGTTACCTGCACCACCACTGGTAAATGTTATGAGAGTCTTTTGCACACCACCATCATTCCAACCTTTCAACGGCATGAATGTGTGGGTAGGATCATTTTTACACAAGATGGCACTCCTCCATACACTGTACAGTCAGTGAAGTGGTTACTGCAGAGGCATTTTTGAAATGCTAGAATTATCAGCCTTCATTTCCCTACAGTCTGGTTGTCCAGATCACTTGACCTTAGTCTGTATTACTCCTGGCTTTTGGGTTTTCTGAAAGATGTTGTGTTCAGTGCTCCAATTACAAACATACCTGAAATGAAGGCAGGCATTGCGCAACTCATTCTGAACATGATCCCTGAGACAGTCCGATCTGTTGTGAAACATGGTGTTTCTCTATTTCAGCTTGTAGCAGAAAATTGTGGGCAGCATTTTGAATATGTTTTGGGCCAGTCTCACAACAATTAGAAACCAATGTCATTTTACTTTTTATGCAGTTTTTGGCCCCAGGACAACTAAAAACTGTTTTTTTCCATCTGATGTGGTACGACCTTCCCATGGTGGATGGGTCTACCTAACTAACAGTGCCACAATTGCTGACCTACTGCAGTCATGCACATTGAACAGTATGTGTGGTGTAATGTGCAACTCAAACCATAGCCATCATATTGCAATTCACCTGTCATTTGTAACTGACCCCATTTACATTAACACAGTTTGTTTCATGGTGTTTCCCCATGTGTCAATAATATGCTGTTCAAATTTGACATCATTCTGAGAAGTGGTTCTCTTTTTGCAGCAGTTTTAAACTGGAACTTTAATTATGGATACCCTGTATTTAAAGATCAGCACAATTTGTTTATTTACAGATTAGCATATTGAAGAATAAATACATACAACTTGATAATAGGAATAAGAGTATTATTTTTGCACTACATAAGCTGCAAGATTCTTAATAAAAATTATTTTAAGAAACACAAAGCTTTGTCCAGAAGAGACTTTGAAATTTTGCTTTTCTAACTGTCTAGCCTCTTATAGAATTCAGAAGTCGCTCAAAAATTTTGGTAGCAGCATTATTAAATTCTTCCTGGGACAAAGTCCATTTCAGTGAAAAGTAATGAAGATATTTTTCCTTCTAATACTGCAGTTATGGACTCAATACTTTCTGGATTTTAATGGTTTCATTTCCTTAGAAAAGAATATCTGCTCTATGTTATAGTTAAAATATCTAACTCTCTGCATGGGTAGTTACAAAATCATTGGTGAACAACAATTGTCATTCCCACACAGAATCATCTTCTAAATAGCTATTTGATGCAGAGATTGTGAAAAGGAGGCAGCAATAACATAAAAGGAGCCAGTTTTATTAGATTAAGTTATGCTTGTTATGTTACAATGTTAATGGAAGATTTCAACTCACCAGCTATAGGATGAGAGACTCAAATGATTAGGGTGAGTCTTAGGGACAGTGAATCATGTGATATTGTTCCAAATGCTTTATCCAAAAACTACCTTGAGCAGTTGGTGAGAGGACTGACTCATGAGAATCATCTTAGAACTCCTGCTTGCAAACAAGCCTAACCTTTGATTTAGTTAATGCTGAGCATCCCTGTTTATAGGACTATTGTCTATTGGTATTCATAGTGGCATTAAGAAATAAAAGAAGACTTTTCTGTCAGCAGTTAACATCCAACATTCATCAAAAAAATGGTTCAAATGCCTCCAAGCACTATGGGACTCAACATCTGAGGTCATCAGTCCCCTAGACTTAGAACTACTTAAACCTAACTAACCTAAGGACATCACACACATCCATGCTTGAGGCAGGATTCGAACCTGCGACCATAGCAGCAGCGCAGTTCCGGACTGAAGCGCCTAGAACTGCTCGGCCACAGCAGCCGGCTGAAACATTCATCTGAACAAATGTCTTCACAGAAATTCAGATCACCATTCCAAGCAGAAAAGAGTAGTAAGAAGTGAATCAGGCTTTCAAATTTGTGAACCACAGTTCTTGGAGAAAGAGCTCACTCATTTAAGTGTTGCTCTCAAAGAAACACCTACTCTGAGAAAGAGATGAATAAGCACTTTATTCTCCCTTCTGAAAAACAGTGACAAATTGCAACAGCAGAGTGCTAAGAAAGAAGACACAGTGTTGTTATAGTGTTTAAATTGACAAGAGAGGTATAAGCATATTTAGACACTGCAAAAAACCTATTCCCATTATTTACCACAGGAGGAGTACAAAAAATTCCTTGTACATAGGAACTATTAAAAGATGCATTAACACCCACTGTGAAGAACACAAAAGTAATTATTGTGTGGACAACATGGATAAATCAGCAGTAACAGATCATGCATTTGGGTCCAGTGAACCACAAAATTTGATGCTCTAATACCGTGGCTTTATTGAGACCTAGTAATTATTATGTTAGGATGAACAGACAAGCCACAGAAATAAAAAAAACCCTGACACACAAAAACAACTTCAACAGAAAAAAGGACTGATATCAGACAAGTTGTGGACCTTAGCCCTAAACAAAGCAAATATCGCTAACTGTTCTGTAGTCAATGGTGGCTGCTGTGTAACAGCACATGAACACCCTAACTTTCAACACCTTATGAATTTATTGGTTATTTTTCATTTAATATTGTTAAACATAACATAGATGCTGGTCTCTGAAAGATATGGCACACAACAGGGTCAAGAGCACACCTTCACTTGTGCACATTTTAAGGAGCTTTTGTGCATGTGTGTCAGATAACTTACACATCTTATTATTATTAAAGTTGTTCAACAGTGGTTGTAGTTGTACCAATTTGTTGATAAGCATAACTGTTATACAGCAGATGCTATTAGTTTCACACTCCCAAATGTATCCGAATCTAAAAATTTATGAATGCCCATAAACTCACAAGCCACCACTGTCTGTAGTACAAGATCCGTAACACACAACAGCAAGGCTTCAAAAGCTGTGGTAGTGGTTGGATGATATCACTATCTGACTGTTGCAAGATTGTGCATAAACTATTTGGCTTGCTGAGCTTGCTTGATACTATAAACAACTGAGAAAGCGCTTATAGGTTCTGAGGATGTCTCCAACATTGGAAGGTGAAATGAAAGGCATAGAAAGAGATATTAAACCACAACCTGACACTCATATAACTAAATTCATCAAGAATCTTTCGCAATGTATTACTTGAATAAAAAACTCTCGGTGTACATGCTGAGACAATTCAGAATATAACTCCAAGCTTTCGACCACTACCTCCATGGTCGTCGTCAGGGCTAAAACTGACTGTCGTAAACTAGCGAGGCTCCCACTTTTACATACCAACGACAGCTTCTGATTGGTTGGAATATGCCATAGCAACAGCAATAAGGCGCATAGTGAAGTGGTGCCCTCTACTTCCATAGATGTAGTTTCTATCCCGCGTTGCTTGCAGCGCCATCCCTTGAATCAGGAGGTAAAGTGCGGGAAGTTTTCCTCTGCAATTTTTCTTTATCCAGTGCACTCTTCCAGGTGTTGCTAAGTGCATAGCCATTGTCTCTGTTAAAGTTATTATCGCTAAGTCTAATTTTGACTGCTTCCCAGATCACAGAGTCCCAGTAATTCGATGCTTGGGCTATTACTCTAGTTTCTTCAAATAAAATCTTATGCTTGTTAAGCAGGCTATGCTCAGCTACCGCTGATTTTTCCAAATACCTGTATTTCAGGTGGCACTGGTGTTCAATGCAATGGTTGGCAACGGTTCTCACAGACTGGCCCACGTAATTCTTGCCGCATTCGCAAGGAATGCTATAAATTCCTGGCACCCTTAAGCCGAGACTATCTTTGACTGGTCTCAACATTTCCTTAATTTTCTTAGGTGTTCAGAAAACTGGTTTTATTCCTTGCCTCTTTAGGACTCGGCCTATCTTGCTTGTTGTAGCACCGCAAAATGGAAGTTGCGCTACGTGTTGGTCCTCTTCTTGTTTATGGATGGAATCGTGTCTTAGTTTCTTGGACAATATTGATTTAATTTCACTGGCAGAATAACCATTCCTCTTGAAAACAGTCATCAAATGGTTAATCTCGGGACCGAGGTGGTCCTTGTCAGAAATAGTCCTGGCTCTGTGTACTACAGTATTCAGCATAGCTCTCTTCTGAGATGGATGATGGAAGCTGTGGCTATGCAGATATAAGTCTGTATGCGTTGGCTTCCTGTACACAGAATGGCCCAGTCGTCCATCCAGTTTTCGCTCCACCAACACATCTAAAAAAGGTAACTTCCCTTCCTTCTCTACCTCCATTGTAAATTTTATGTTTGGATGTACACCATTCAAATGTTCGACGAACTGCTGCAGCATGTCACTGCCATGTGGCCAGATTAAAAAGGTGTCGTTGATGTATCTGTAGAAGCATGAAGGGCAGAGGTGAGCACTGCTCAACGCTCGTTCATCAAAATCCTCCATGAAAAAATTTGCTATTGCTGGTGATAGTGGCGAGCCCATGGCTGTTCCATCTGTCATTTCATAATAATTTCCACTGTATAAAAAGTAAGTGGTCATCAAGGTATGCCGGAACAACTTCAAAATTTCTGAGGAAAAATGAGCAGCCAACAGTTGTAATGTGTCATCCACAGGTACTTTGGTGAACAGAGAAACCACGTCAAGGCTGACCATGATATCATTTGGGCCTATCTTCATTTGTTTTATGATATCAACAAACATTTTTGAATTCTTAATACGATGTGGGCAGTGACCAACTATAGGTGCCAACAATTTAGTTAAGTGTTTTGCAAGCCTGTACATAGGAGAGCCAATAGCACTAACAATCGGTCTCAACGGGACGTTCTCCTTATGAACCTTTGACAAACCATACAATCTTGGTGGCCTAGGTGCTCTCGGCCGTAAGTTCTTCACCAGTTCATTGGAGAGGCCAGAGTTTTTTAGTAGCTCCCTTGTCTTCCTGCTGAGTGCTGATGTGGGATCCCATCTGAGAATACGATATGTGCTGTCCTCCAGTAACAATCCAACTTTCTTGTGGTAATCTGTAGCATTGAGGAGTTTGTGCCCTACAGTTTCATCAGTTTCTCTAAGTACCTGTACATCCAAAACTGAAATCTGATCTCCTTCCTCTTTTTCCATTGCAAAATTCATATTACAATCAATATCATCCAGAAAATTTAGAAATTCTGAGAGTCCACTTCTTCTATGATGCCATATGATGAAAGTGTCATCAGCATACTGAACCGAACATGTGGGTTTCTTCTTGGCCTTCTGAAGGGCTGTTTCTTTAAATTTTTTCATATAGAATATCACTAAAACTGTGCTGAGTGGAGACACAAAGGGATTACAGATATTGGTTATGAGCAGGCATTGATGGAAATTAATGGGGAAAGTTGAAAATTTGTGCTGGACCATAATTTGAACCCAGGTCTCCTGCTTGGTAAGTAGACGCTCTCATCACTGAGCTATCCAGACACAGTGGTCATTGCAACTGAATTCACTGCCCTAGCACATCTCCTGTCAGATTCAAATTCTCAACTTAACCAGACACTACTAACATCATGCACCTTGCCGATTATCCTCATAACTCATGGTATTTTGCCGATTCATGTAAGAGTTCGAGCCTGAAGAGGTCATTGGCCATCTTGCCTTAATAATGTATATATGTGTTCTGTTGGACGTCTGAAAGCACACCACACACCCACACACACACACACACACACATACACACACACACACACACACAGATACATGCTGAGTGGGTTGCCCACAGCCACTGGTTTCATCAAGATATTATATTACACAAGTTGTGGCCTTAGTCCTAAATAAAGCAAGCAGCACCAACTCTTCTGTAGTAAAAGTTCTGTAACACACAACTGTGAGACTGCATGATCTGTGGTCGCAGTTGGATGACATCACTACCCAACTATTGCCCAATTACTTATAAACACGTTCCAAATGAAAGACATTCTCTGGTACAATGTTTATTGCAACAGATACTGTCTTTTATTTAGAACATGGAACCACTGTTGCTGCACCAGAGCAGAGCAGAGTGGAGCAATTGCTGAGCTAATTTGATTTCAAAAAGCAGCTGACAAATCTTTTTTGGCCTCTCAGGATATCTTCGGCTTTAGGAGATGAAACATCATGCACAAAATGTCCATACATCTAAAACCACCAAGAATTACTGCAGTGTTCCAGTCTTGGAAAATTGTCTTACTCTGCAGACATACTGAAAATAAGGTTGGAAGTTCCTTTTGTATTACTTTTGCTGCAGCTTTAATTGTTTCTATATAACTTTCTCTCCATTGTTAGTCACTGTTACATCTGCCATGCTAAATGGCAACATATGGAATCTGTCTATATCTTACAGTTCCAATCACTTATTTAAAAATTTTCGTTGTATCTTCTCATGTCCTCTCAAAGACATTTCCACATAGTTACGGTTAACTCAGCATGTTGTATTTTGTTTCTCTTACCATTTGCTTCAAGCTGTCAGCTTCTCTTTAATAGTTATCTTTTTACAGTTGACATTTCATTTATTTTGCTTTCTTAAGCTGTAACATCTTTTGCTGTTTATTTTAGTAACTTTGTTACTTTCAGATATTTCCATACAATCTCCATATTATGGGATAATGAACTTGTTGATTAGTTTATTCTGGTATACCTCCCTCGTGCTGGTTTTAGAAGGTGTGGAAGTTGAATGCGCACAAGAGGGTATGGACCTGGATACCTACTAGAGGTCTCTGTGCTCCCTCACATGCCTGCACCGTGAGCTTTGCCATACAAGTGCACCACTCCCAGTACCATGTGAAGTCTGTGGCCAATTGCATTTCTCACGGTCATGTATTTAGGCAGTTGTGCGGCACTACCCTGGCAGTCTGGTACTCACTGTAGTTTGTGTGTGCATCTCGGCTGCTCTGTGTTCCAGTTCCATGTGCTGAGATACATACTGTTATTGTTTGAAGTGTTCCTGCGCTGTTATTGTCTCGCCTTGTTTATCCCCTCAGATCTTGCGTGCTTGCCTTGTGTTGTGTCCTGGTCAGTCATACTGTCTGTCATCCCTCACTTGTTCATCTGTCCTGTCTGTCTGTTAGCTACACCTCCAGCAGCTCCCCCACCTGGCAGTTTTGTGTCTCCATTCTCTGCTGTCCATTGCTTGCCAGTCATTTGCGGCTATAACATTGGGGACGAGGTAAGAGGTTTGGTAGCATGGAGGCTAAGTTTGTCTGTCTCCTGGAGCAGGAGCAACAGCTCAGGCAGCAGCAGCAGTGCCAGTTACACATCTTACAGCAATCCTTGCAGTTGCTGACAGACAATGTCACAGCACGAGATTCCCTATTGCACCAACTGACAGGTATCCCGGTTTCTGATGCTTCCCCATGTCCACCGTCATTTCTGCCATTTAATGGCGCTAAGGAAGACTGGGAAATGTACTTGCATCATCTGAAGCAACATTTCATAGCGTTTCAGGTTATGGATGACTCCTTACAGGGGTCATTATTCTTGTCCCGGGCATCATCAGACACATTCTTTCTGCTCCGCAAGTTGGCACCATTGTCTGACACTGTAGCTCTGTCCTTTAACAATATATGTGTGCTGCTGACTAACTACTATCCCCAGTGATACCACATCATGGCATCTCAGCCTGAGTCCACCAGTACCATAAACAGCTCAGTCAGTCATACCATTCTTGGGTCATAGACATGCAGGGTCTCAGCCACAAATGTGACTTTACTTGCACCAATCAGCATTGCAAGGCATTGTATGCAAACTCATTGACTCATGATGTTGTCATTCAACTGGTACTCAATCCAGAGGTCCACACAGCTGCATTGAAACTTGACAATCCCTCACTGGAAGACGTCCTACACATAGCCCACTCTTTTGAAATTGCACAAGTGGCGAACAAGCATCTTATGGCGAGGCAACAGATAGTGGCAGCAGAGTCCTCCTCATGGGTGCCACTCTTGTGCCATCAGCATGGTACAGTTCACTGAGAGCATTAGTGCAGCTGGTCACCTCTCATTGGCAGTCGCGTAGGTCACTTCTGTCTTGCTCGCAGTGCTTATCCACCCACTCTCACGCAGACTGTCTTGATTGCTGGAAGACATGCACGCTCTGTCAGAAAGACAGCCATCTCTGATCTGTCTGTTGCAGCCACTCAACCCACTCCTGCCCCTCACCCGCAGGGCATCAGGATACCGTGCACATGCTGCAATCAGTCATCCCACTGGACGCCCCATTGATATGGAAGTTGTTCCTCATGCTCCACATTTTAACGTGGATGTTTGTTTCCAGGTAGATATGGGGGCCCCCAGAGCTGTCTCCCACCTCTCGGCAATTGGTCACGTACGGTGACAGTTTCTATCACCCTCTGTGGGCAGTTCTCAATTCCAGCTGCCTATAAACACATTCCCTGGCTTCTGACCCTATTGGTGGTTGACCATCCCTCGGCTTCAAACAGTTTTGGCTTTTTGATTTCTTATGAAGTTACACTCATTTGCACTGCCATCCCATTCCAGGGCTCAACAATCTGTGCTTGGCCTATGCCTCTCTGTTTCAGTCTGACTGACGGTGTGCTTCAGACTTCCAGGCGCACATTATTCCTCTCCGGCCAGATGCTCAGCTGCAGTTCTTCTGGGCTTGACCCAATCCAACAGCCTTACGTCCAGCAGTCAAGCAAGAGCTTGATTGACCGCAGGCTGCTGGTATCATCAAGCCCATGAAAGCGAGACCTTGGGTGTCCCCCTTAGTGATGATCAGTAAACCAAATGGCTCCCTTTGCCTATGAGGGGATTTCAGAGTTACAATAATGCACTGACCCTGGTTGAAATTTATCCCATTCCCTGGCAGGAAGACCTTCTCATCAAACTTGCATGTGGTGAATACTTCTCTAAGATCGACCTGGCAGAGGCTTACCACCAATTACCCTTAGATGAGGAATCCCATAACCTCATTGTCATCAACAAGCCTTTCAGATTATATAAATACAAGCGCCTGCCATTTGGTATTTCCTCAGTGTTAGCCATTTTCCAGAGGTACCTGGAGCAGCTCACACAGTCCATCCCAGCTTGTGTCAATTATGGCCGAGCGGTTCTAGGCATTACAGTCTGGAACCACGTGACTGCTACGGTTGCAGGTTCAAATGTTGCCTTGGGCATGGATGTGTGTGATGTCCATAAGTTAGTTAGGTTTAAGTAGTTCTAAGTTCTAGGAGACTGATGACCTTGGAAGTTAAGTCCCATAGTTCTCAGAGCCATTTGAACCATTTTTTGTGTCAATTAACTTGATGACACCTTGGTCACTGGCTGTACACTCAATGAGCATTTGCAACACCTCAGTACCTTATTTCATGCCTGCAGGCTGCAGGCTTATGCTGTCAGCTGGAAAGGTGTAGTTTCTTTCAACCAGAAGTTGAATACCTGGGGCACTGGCTCAGTAAAGACAGCATTTGTCTGTCGGATTTCAATGTCATGGCCATAAACTCGCTTCCCCGCCCCAAGGATTCATTTGACCAGGTTTTTTTGGGCAAGGTAAACTATGACTTACAGTTTTTAGCCCGGGCTGCTGACATTGCACAGACCCTCAATCACTTGTGTCGCAAAGAGGTGCCTTTCAACTGGACTACTGCCTGTGATCAAGCCTTTCTCCGCTCGAAAACTGTGCTCAAGTCCGCCTCTTGCCTGACTCCCTTCTCCCCAGACCGTCCCTTGGTTGTTGCAGTCAAAGGGGCAGTCCTGGCTCACAGGAATGAGGATGGCTCAGGACAGCCCATTGCATATGTGTGCAAGACTCTGTCCCCAGCACAGAGGAACTATTCTCAGATTGAGAAGGAGGCTGTGGAGATTGTGTTTGCCATTCAAAAGTTTCACATCTACCTGTTTGGGACGAAGTTCACTCTCCTCACTGATCCCGAGTTCAACCAGCAGGAAGTCCTCTGCTTTCACATAGATACAGCCCACCAAGATACAATGGATGGATTTCCCATCACAGCTGCACAGGTCACCTCTGCCATACGTCGGGACCCTGTTCTGTCGTAGGTTCTCTGGTATGTGACCCCTGATTGGTCCACCTATCTGACTCGCTGGTTGTAAAGTGAATTCAGCTGCTGGTGGCAGCTCTCACACAGGCTCTCGGTTGTGGCAGGTGTCCTTCTGTTGGCCATCCATCAGGAGATTGTCCCACACAATTTGTGTCACTGCGTCCTATGCTTGCTACACCACAGACACTAGGGGTGTCCTGTATGAGGCTTGCCATCATGTGTATTGGCCCAGCATCAATGGTGACATTAATCGCTTGTTCCATGGGTCCATGGTGTGTGCGCATGACCAGGCCAGCCCTTCGTAATCATTTGCACCCCGACCCAAGCCTCACTGGCCCTGGGACTGCATCCACCTCAATTTTGCGGGCCTGTTCTTGGGATCGACGTGGTTACTCGTTGTGGATGCATACTCGCTCGGGTTCTCACCATCAGAGGCCTGCCTTGTACCTTGGTCACCAATAATGGCCCCCAATTCATGGCTGACTCCTTCGCATTCTGTGAGGCCAACAGTATCAAAAACATCCACACTCCTCCATTCTATCCATCCTCCAATGGCACAACAGAATGACTGGCCAGGATGTTTAAACAACAGCTGACAAAAGCAGTAGAATCCTCTGCCACCACATTGGCCCTCACCTTATTCCTGAGCACTTCTCACACCACACCAATTGATGGTCATAGTCCAGCCAAACTCCTCCATGGGTGGCAACCATGAACCTTGCCCCATCTGTTGATGCTGTCACCTTCTGAGCCCCACTTCCACCCCTCTCAGTGCTACAACCCTGGCATGGCTGTGTGAGCCTGCTCGTGTGGGGGCAAGGCTGCTTGGACTCCCACCACAGTAGTCGCAACCTGTGGGTGGTGTGTGATGTTGGTACAGACACAGAAGGGGCTCGAGCACTGCCACCAAAACTAACTCCAGCCTCATTCCCCTTCATGGAACCTCACGTCCACCATCCCCTTGATTCGGCGCCACTGCCAACAGCCACTGGCTCCCTGCACTCTTTCCCACATCCACAAGGGTCGGATGTGAGGTGCCATGCCCTGTCCTCCAGTGACATTTTGATGGATTCCACACTGGGGGTCATCAACAAGAGGTCTCCCTCTGTTCTCTCCTTCCGCCCACTATCTGATACGTTTCTGCCCCTACACACATATTTCAGGGTGGGGGGAGGGGGAATAGGGAGGAGGATCTGATGTTGAAAGGCACGGAAGTTGAATGTTCACCACAGGGTATCGACAGGGATACCCACTAGAGTTCTCTGTGCTCCGGCACACACCTTCACCGCGAGTCTCGCCATGTTAATGTGCCACTCTCTGTACCACATGAAGTCTGTGGTCAATCGTGTTTCCCATGGTCATGTAGTTAGGTGGCTTTGCAGCACTACCCCAGCAGTCTGGTACTCACTATAGTTCATGTGTGCATCTTGGCCATATTGCATTCAAGTTTTGTGTTTTGAGATACATGCTGTCGTTGTTTGGAGTGTTCCTGCGTCATTGTTGTCTCACCTTGTTTATCGTCTTAATTCTTGCTTGCTTGGCTAATGTTGTGTCCTGGTCAGTCACAGCGTCTGTCATTCCCTACCCGTTTGTCTGTCGTGTCTGTTCGTTGTTACCTCCAGTGGCTCCCCCGCCTGGTGGCTTCGTGTCTCCATTCTCTGCTATGTCACTCATGACTATAACACTAGTCTTAAAATAATTTCTTAACATTAAATGAATTCACTGTTGGTACTTGACAGAAGATGGAAATTGTGTTAAAAAGGGAACACTTTCCTGCCATTCTCCAAATATCATTTATTTGATCATCAACTAGCTTCAGCTTCTGGTGAACTGACAATGGCCTAAAAAGCCAATCTGTGATCAAATAAATAATACTTGCAGAATATTACAACAATTTTTCCTTATCTATAAATATTCTGATACATTTCTTTCCAACCTAATGAAATTGTTTCTTTTTAGTTTTGTATCTACTTTTACTCTGCATCACACTACCCATGATCTCTTAAAATTCAAACATGACTTAGAATCATTACATACTGTATAATTTCTTTATTGTTTGGTAAAATATAGTCAATTTCACCTTTAGTTGCATTTGGTACTTGCCAAGTCCATTTTCTATTGTTAAGAATGTGCCAAGGATAAACGTACTGTTCTTGGCAAGTTCTACTAACAAATAACATCCATCATTTTTGTTATCATACCAAAATTCCTACTTATTCATCAATACATAAGTACCATGGCACATAGTCTTGAATTATTTATGTGGAATACCTAACAATGGAAAATCCAGGACAGAATGTAACAATATTAGAGAAGGTAAGTTGCTACTCACGATATAGCGGAGATGCTGAGTCGCAATAGGCACAACAAAAAGATTCACACAGTTATAGCTTTTGGCCATTAAGGCCTTTGTCAACAATAGACAGACAGACAGACACACACACACACACACACACACACACACACACACACAAACGCAACTCACACACACACACATCTGCAGTTGTGGGCAACTGTGGTTTCAGTTGCCTAAGACTACAGACGTGTGTGCAAGTTGCATTTGCATGAGTGTGTGTATGCATGTGTGTATGGAAGAAATCTCAGACAGAATAGGAAGACTTATTCTAAAAATAAATAAAAGATATTCCATGTAACAATATAAGAGAAGAAAAATTGCTACCCACCATATAGCGAAGATGCTGAGTCGCCATAGGCACAACAAAAAGATTGACACAGTTATAGCTTTTGGCCCTCAAGGTCTTCATCAATAATAGACACACACACACACACACACACACACACACACACACACACACACACACACACAAATGCAACTTGCACACATGTCTGTAGTTGTGGGCAGCTCTGGTTTCAGTTGCTTAAGACTACAGACGTGTGTGCAAGTTGCATTTGCATGTGTGTGTGTGTGTGTGTGTGTGTGTGTGTGTGTGTGTGTATGTGTGTTGTTGACAAAGGCCTTAATGGCTGAAAGCTATAATGTGTGAATCTTTTTGTTGTACCTATGGCGACTCAGCATCTCCGCTATATGGTGAGTAGCAGCTTTCCTTCTCTTACATTGTTACATGGAATATCTTTATTTACTTTTAGAATAAGTCTTACTATTCTGTCTGAAATTTCTTCCATACTGCTAATACTGTTTTCCATTATCTTGTTTGCAAAAAAAGCATACATCTTGATTTTCTCCTTTGCTCTTTTCCTCCAAAATCAAACATATGTCGTGATTTTAACTATATTTATCCCTCATGTTTTTGCTACCACTAACTCTTCTTTGGATCATAATGCTCTGGCATTTATTATTAGTAAATAAAAAATAGTAGTGGCAGCAGTTGGTTTACAAGGTCTACTGTTTTGTTTATTTAATGAAAATTACATAGTTGGATATTTCCAATCTCCTAAAGCCACTGTATATGCCAGAATTCTTTCAGTCCACTGTTCCCAATGTTGTTTCACCAAACACTGATGTCCAAGCTGCCACTAGGGTCTCATATAATTTTACTTGTTGTAGTATACCAGCCTGCCAGGTCCAGAAGAACTTGGTAAGACACATGATCAGAACAACAAGAAGTACACAGCATTTCAGAAGATACTTTACGATCCAAAACGTTACAGCATCTGATCAGGAACCATATGCAAATTGTTTCTGCCTTAGTAGTTCTAGAAAATGAAGAGCATGTTGAATGTTCCATTCAGATGAAATTTGACAATCACATACAGAAAACTTCCTAACAGCCATTTATACACCAAAGGTACAGTAGTTCAGGCACACAGAAAGTGTGGATGTGAAGCATTATTCTGGCTGAGCAAGGAGAAATTAAACTGAAATGGAATGGATGTGTGCAGTTCCCCAGTCTTTACACAAAACTTGGAGGACTTCCAGATTTCTAGAGCAATGATCCATCGAATCCTAGAAAAATTCTTTACAGTTAGATCCATACAATCTGCAACTTTTTCAGGTGCTGAAACCTAATGATGAGTCAATGAATGCCAATTGCTGTGGATATTCTTGAGTGTTTAAACAATAATGGCATTTTCTGAAGAATGTGGCATTTTATCACATATCTCCTTTACTATGTGTGGTACAGTAAACAAAAATAAACCTGGTATCAGCAGCACAACATTTACATATTGTAAAGGAAGTGGTATGTGAAAACCCTAAAGTGTGTTTGATCACATTCTTATTTTTCTCAGAAAAAAGCTTAATTATATTTTGCCATTCTGTAGCTGTATGCTTGACCACAGTTTGTTGATCATCAACCACAAGCTATTTTCCAACAAGATGGTGCACCACCACACAGGGCCAAGAGAATGTGAGATGTTTTAGAGTAGGAGTTCAAGAATGTTGGGGTGGGAAAAGTGACTTAATTCCCTGACCTCCTACATCAACCAACACTGTATTCTTGGAATTCTTCCTATGGAGATTCCTCAAACAAAGTTTTCGAAATGCCTGTGAACAACATAATTGATTTGAAGATTTGTATAATTGATACAACCACTACAAATGATGCAGTTATGTTGTGTGGAGTGTGGTTGGAACTGGAATGCAGATTATATCAACTGCTACAGAAAAGTGTATTTGAAACAGACTAGAAAAATATTTTGGGTTTGCAAATAAGCTAAAATCAGTTTGTACACCTTATTTTGTGCAATGCTAGATTACAATGAAGTTATTCAGTACCTTTTTAGACACCCTGGACATACTAAATGTACAGGAATCAATATCACTGTAGCAAAGAGGGCATCTAGAAGTAAAACTTTGTCTTCCACAGAATCTTTCAAAATGCATGACAGAGTAAAAACCAAAGTAATTCAGCACTTTCAAAGGCAGAAAGGTTGGCTAATGTGAGATCACAAGCTTCAATTCTACTATTTCATTTAATTGGTTTGTAATATGGAGCTGCATTTCATATGAGCTGGATAAACACAAAACAGAAAATAAACACCAACAGGACTAAAATGATGATGATAGATAAACTGAACAGACAAAGTAGGGCAAAAATTAAGATAAGAAATAAAACACTAATGCAGGTAAATTAATTTGGCCACTTGGAAAGTACATTTTTTGACAAATGACAAAGAAATTCATTAACAATATATTTGGAGCATTTTAAGTTACAGTAGTCAAGGGCGGACTTTTCTGAAACAAGAAAAAAAATTAGAAGAAACAGATATGTGGGTATAGAGAAGAGCCACAAAAACATCCTGGACTGAATGAAAATCTAGTGAACAATTACTAATGGCAATTTAAAAGACTTGATACAGAGAAGAAAAACTAAATTAATTGGACACCTAATTCCACATAACAGCTTCATAAAAAACTGCTATGTCCTCACCAATGGACACAACAGAGCTAGTGCACTGAGACAGTTTCAAACTGGCGCCACAGGTGGCACTTTGAAGTTCACCGCCAGCCACAAGCACAGCCCAATCAGCAACATCTGCACTGCCACCAATGAGATGGACTTCCACACTGCAGTAAGTGGTGGTTACAGGCAGCAACGGACATCTCATGCTTGGCATTGATGTATGACAGTTTTAGTATGGAGTTCAAGGGTTGCAGTTCGTACAATAGTTTGTAGTGGATATCAGACAGTGAGACTTAGTCTACAAGTGGAGTTGCCTATAGCCTTCACATAGGGATGAGTGTTTACTACAATGATTGACTGTGTGATGCCCAGGACAGACAAAGTCTTGTTGACATTGTATTTAGTAACTCACACCTTGACAGGCCACTGCCTGGTTGTACCTGCTTATAAGCACATCCAACAAGTTGCTGTACAACCTTAGTTAAGTATCACTGCATAATAACATGTATATTTGTGTGTCACTAATTTGTTTGAACTGTCACAGTCCCTCTCTTCATCTTGGAGCACCTAAACCAAATACAGAACAAGCCATTCTACCCAGACAACCTACACACATCATCTGGTGATTAGAATTCTGAACTCACTGTGCTGCAGCATTTACTGTGTCACTTTGCTAGTCCTTGCTTGCTTGTTTTGTTAACTTTTTGTGCTTGTGGAAATTTTCTGTTACAGACCGATGCTCTTCATTTTTTTCTATTTAATTGCTGTGCTACCATAGTTCAGAAGTTAGCTCTAGGATTTCTTGCGTGTTTGTATTAGCTTTTGTTTACCGTGTCAACCCCGCCATTCCAGACCCCTTATTTACTTGCCTCACAGTTAGTGGCACCATAAATGCAAACACCTGTAGCACAACCACTCGAACTAAATTAGGTCCTTCAGTTGCAGATGAAGTCAATGAACCAGCTTACAGAACTGATGAAGGGGTTCATCTCTAAAGAGATACAGAATCAGATTCCATGACCCGCTGCACAGCCACAAGCAGCACAACCTTCGTTTCTGCCTCTATTTTGACAATTTGAAGAAGAAAAGAAAGACTGGTCAGAATATTCACCACAATTTGAAGCACACCTGGCCACTCACCAGATTCACGATACTGTGAAGCAGTCTTTCTTCTTTCCACCATTGGTGTCACTGTTTACCGCATTTGTGCAAAGTTATTCCATACCAGTACTATGAGGCCAGTCCTAGGTAGCTATGAGGAGCTTATTCAAGCACTGAACAAATCAAATATTATGATGATAAGATCAATGTGGTGGATGCCAGATTTAAATTCTTTAGGCTCAAAAAACAACCAGATCAACTGTACAAGCAGTGGGTGACAGATTTGTAGGGGCTCACAAGACAGTCCAAATTTAAGTGTGAATGTGGAAAATACTGTAGTGACTTGATCACTGATGAAGCCATTACTCAAAACACAGCTTATAGTAGAATCTGTTAACAAATTTTAACATACCCTGATCCCATGTTGCAATAGGTTTTGCAGATTACTGACTTTCAAGACTTGTGTGACAGCATAGTCGATAATTTTCAAGCAGGGTAGATTCATGCCATAGCCTCAAGAAATAACATGGTGCAGTAATGTAAGCATCTCGCTTTGAAGGTAAACACAGAGCAACCCAGTCGGGTATGCCACAGCTCGCCACATAAATAACCTGGCCAGAAATCTACTGGTGTGAAATCTTGTCCACGCTGTTTCTAATCTCACACGTGACCAGTGCGCTTCGCATTGCATGACTTGTTTTGTGTGTGGTAAGAATGGGCATATTCAAGCTGTTTGTCTGCAGATGAGAAAGAGTTCTGCTCAGAACAAACACCCACATAGCTTGAAATTTCAAGTCATGTTGTTCATTCTGAGTCAATCTGTGATGCTAGAGTAGAACATAACAGTGAAACTGTGCAGTACAAAGAATCAGTAGTTTCTTCAGTGCAACATTACTCCAACAAACTTTTTGTGGACCTTGTTATTGCTAGACAAAGTGTTCAGTTTCAGTTAGACACGAGTTCTTCAGTGTCATTGCTAAATCACAATACTTACGATCTGCTTGGCAACCCCAATTTATAGAAGTCCACAACTATGCTGACAGCATATAAAGGACAAGATACATATTAGGATCTTGTAGTCCTTCCTGCCAGCTAATATTTTTGGCCTTGATTTGTTTGTATTGTTTGGAAGGCATATTATAGACAGTGTGCTAGCTGTTACTTTGTTTGATTTTAGCGGCAATGTTGCTCAGTTGTGTGGTGAATTTAAAAATTTGTTTGCTGAGGGCTTAGGTAAAGCTGTCAATTTTGTTGCTCATGTGACAATGAAAGACAGCACACAGCTCTGCTGTTACAAAGCTTAGACAGTACCAATTGCACTCCTGAACATGTTGCAAAGGAACTAGCACAGTGGCAGGAAAAAGGTGTCACTGCACTCATGACAGCCAGTTTGTGGGCATCCCCATCAGTTTTCATGAAGAACACTTCAGGGAAATTGAGAATCTGCCAGACTTTAAGGTGACAGTGAATCCTCAGACAGTGGCTGATGCATTCCCAATGCCACAACCTGATGAGATTATGGACCACTTAGGGGTGAGTCACTGCTTCTCCCAGATCAATTTGTTTGATGCCTACTGACAGATTCCATCATATGGACAATCAGAGGAAGTGTATGTGATTAACACACACATGGGACTCTACAAATTTTTTCACTTGCCTTTCAGAAGTGCGTCTGCACCAGTGATCTTTCAACACTATCTGGAACAATTAACAGCATCTGTGCCTTCATGTACAAATTATTTGGACAACATTGTGGTATAAGACCACATGACAAAAGTGCACCTCAGTAATTTGTGTACCCTGTTCAGAGCATTGTCAGAGGCAGGCCTCAGATGTAACAAAGACACACGTGTGTTCTTCCAGATGGAAATTGAGTACTTAGGTAATGCGATCAATTCCCAAGGTGCCCAACCGATGCAATCGCACTTGCAGGCTATTCATGACCTGAAACCTCCAAGAGATCTCTATGAACTGCAATCATTACTAGGGGAGCTGACCTACAACATCCACTTCAATCTTAAAGTATCTCAAATCGCGGTGCCCTTACATTGTCTTTGACACAAGAATGTACCTTCTGTGTGGTCCCATGAATGTGACACTGCATTTCAGAAACTGAGAGATGCTTACTCAGCAATCATTGCCTGGTCCATTTCGATCCTGGCAAACCAGCTGTCTTGGTCAGGGATACACCCTCATATTGCACTGGTGTGGTACTTTCACACAGAATTGGTTCTGCAGACAGAGTAATAGCTTTTGCCTCAAACTTCTTAACAAGGCGCAAACCAATTATTTGCAGATGAAAAACGAGGCTCTTGCAATTATTTATGGAGCAAATAAATTTCACCAACACCTGTATGGAAAGAAATTCTGCTTAGTCACTGACCACAAAATGCTGCAGTCACTTCTCAACCCAGCCTAGCTTATTCCAAACTGCACTGAACAAAAATTGCAATGATGGGCTCTTATTCTCTCACATTATCAGTACAAGTCAATTTAAGGCCCACATCCAAGCATGCCAATGCAGACATGCTCTTGTGTCTTCCTGTCAGACAAGATGCAGACTTCGACACATTGGAAGCATCATGTTGTCACATCAACACACAGGAGTTAGATGCTCTGGACCAGTTCCCCTGAGGCATGGTCCACATGAAACAATTAGCTCGCAGACACTGCCCTTGGTTCTGCATGGATGCTTGAATGGAACAGATGATGGTGTAGTGCCATGCTTGTGCGGAATACCAGGCAGGCCCTCCTCAATGTTTCTTTGATTGGCCAAAACCAGAGGTGCATTGGCAGGGCATTCATTTGGACTTTGCTAGATGCTACTGGAACTTTCATTGGTTGGTTGTCATTGACACATACAGCAACTTTCCTTTTGTCATACCCACGAATTCAACACTGACACACTGCACACTCCAGTCTTTAAAGTCCATATTTTGCATTGAAGGTCTTCCACAGCTGCTAGTGACTGACAATGGACCTCAATTTGTGCAACCAACAGCATTTGTCACATCACCAGTGTGCCCTTTCATCCTCAATCAAATGGAGAAGCAGAGCACTTTGCATGCACTTTCAAACAGCAGGTAGCAGGTGGACAAGCTACATACTCATCACACATGGGAACAAGTTTTGCTGCTCTTACTCTTGTCTTAACCCTCACAGCCCCACAATGGTCCTTCACCAGCAGAGTTGCTCCATGGTGGCAACCAGGCACTGCTTCAGCTGCTGCACCTACAATGGGGGTCATAGCCTACTCTGCCCACCCAGGCAACGTATAAAGCTAATCAACAATTTTTTTCAGATTGTACAGCAGACAGAAGACCTGGGCCACAGCAGTATTGTAAAATCATTTTATATTTCCATGTTTCTTGAACAGGGTCCAGGAGATTTGCAGCATTGGCACCAGAAACAACTTTGCTCTTGTAATTTGCTTGATCCTGCCACTGAGTCTTTGTTTACAGATTCGTTGCCTGCCCAGATGATGCAGTCTGCACTCCATCCAGTGGCCCAGGGTTCTGCATCACCACCACCATGCTTCAGCCAGCACCAAGTGGACAACAGAAATCTTCCAGGGATGGTCCACTCCACGGCACGGCTTACCAGAGGACCAACGTCCTGCATCACGACACCATTGTAGGTCAGCACCATGAAGATTGCAGTGCATTGTCAAAGGCAGAAGTATGCCCCCTGCCTTGGTTTTTGGCTGATGTTCCAGGGCAGCAGCAAGGGCCTCATCAATATCTACCACATGGCTCCCATTCTCTCATCGCTTGTTGCATCCACACCTCCCTCCCACCATCATAGCAGCAACCAACACTACACAGCAAGGGTGAGGAGTTTGTGGGAGGGGAGAGTTGGTGTGCTGAGACAGTTTCCACCGGTTGCACTTTGAGGAGTTTGCGATCAACCACAATGCAGGCCAATCAGCAACCTCTACGATGCTACCAATGAGATGGTTTTCCACGTTGTGATAAGCAGTGGCCACAGGCGGCAACAGACAGGTCATGTTCGGTGTTGGCATATGACTTTTCTAGTACGAAGTTCCTTCTCATAGGAACAAGTGTTTACTACAGTGATTGATAGTGTGGTGCCCATGACAGACATAGTCTTATTGACACTGTATTCAATAATGCGTGCCATGGCAGGCCACTGCGTTGTATCTGTCCACAAGCACATCCAATGAGCTGCTGCACAATTTTAGTTAAGTATCACAGTGCACCTCCCCCCATGAACCATGGACCTTGCCGTTGGTGGGGAGGCTTGTGTGCCTCAGCAATACAGATGGCCGTACCGTAGGTGCAACCACAATGGAGGGGTATCTGTTGAGAGGCCAGACAAACGTGTGGTTCCTGAAGAGGGGCAGCAGCCTTTTCAGTAGTTGCAGGGGCAATAGTCTGGATGATTGACTGATCTGGCCTTGTAACACTAACCAAAACGGCCTTGCTGTGCTGGTACTGCGAACGGCTGAAAGCAAGGGGAAACTACAGCCGTAATTTTTCTCGAGGGCATCCAGCTTTACTGTATGGTTAAATGATGATGGCGTCCTCTTCGGTAAAATATTCTGGAGGTAAAATAGCCCCCATTCAGATCTCCGGGCGGGGACTACTCAGGAGGACGTCGTTATCAGGAGAAAGAAAACTGGCGTTCTACGGATCGGAGCGTGGAATGTCAGATCCCTTAATCAGGCAGGTAGGTTAGAAAATTTAAAAAGGGAAATGGATAGGCTGAATTTAGATATAGTGGGAATTAGTAAAGTTCAGTGGCAGGAGGAATACAGGTGAATACAGGGTTATAAATACAAAATCAAATAGGGGTAATCCTGGAGTAGGTTTAATAATGAAAAAAAAATAGGAGTGCGGGTAAACTACTACTAACAGCATAGTGAATGCATTATTGTGGCCAAGATGGACATGAAGCCCATGCCTACTACAGTAGTACAAGTCTATATGCCAACTAGCTCTACAGATGACGAAGAAATTTATGAAGTGTATGATGAGATAAAAGAAATTATTCAGGTAGTGAAGGGAGACAAAAATTTAATAGTCATGGGTGACTGGAATTTGAGAGTAGGAAAAGGGAGAGAGGGAAACATAGTGGGTGAATATGGATTGGGGGATAGAAATGAAAGAGGAAGCCGTCTGGTAGAATTTTGCACAGAGCATAACTTAATCATAGCTAACACTTGGTTCAAGAATCATAAAAGAAGGTTGTATACATGGAAGAAGCCTGGTGATAGTGAAAGGTTACAGATAGATTATGGAATGGTAAGACAGAGATTTAGGAACCATGTTTTAAATTGTAAGACATTTCCAGGGGCAGATGTGGACTCTGACCACAATCTATTAGTTATGAACTGTAGATTAAAACTGAAGAAACTGCAAAAAGGTGGGAATTTAAGGAGATGGGACCTGGATAAACTGACTAAACCAGAGGTTGTACAGAGCTTCAGGGAGAGCATAAGGAAACAATTGACAGGAATGGAGGAAAGAAATACAGTAGAAGAGGAATGGGTAGCTTTGAGGGATGAAGTAGTGAAGGCAGCAGAGGATCAAGTAGGTAAAAAGACAAGGGCTAGTAGAAATCCTTGGGTAACAGAAGAAATATTGAATTTAATTGATGAAAGTAGAAAATATAAAAATGCAGTAAATGAAGCAGGCAAAAAGGAATACAAACGTCTCAAAAATGAGATAGACAGGAAGTGCAAAATGGCTAAGCAGGGATGGCTAGAGGTCAAATGTAAGGATGTAGAGACTTATCTCATGAGGGGTAGGATAGATACTGCCTACAGGAAAATTAAAGAGACTTTTGGAGAAAAGAGAGCCACTTGTATGAATATCAAGAGCTCAGATGGAAACCCAGTTCTAAGCAAAGAAGGGAGAGCAGAAAGATGGAAGGAGTGTATAGAGGGTCTATATAAGGGCGATGTTCTTGAGGACAATATTATGGAAATGGAAAAGGATGTAGATGAAGATGAAATGGGAGATACGATACTGCGTGAAGAGTTTGATAGAGCACTGAAAGACCTGAGTCGAAACAAGGCCCCGGGAGTAGACAACATTCCATTGGAACTATTGATGGCCTTGGGAGAGCCAGTCCTGACAAAACTCTACCATCTGGTGAGTAAGCTGTATGAGACAGGCGAAATACCCTCAGACTTCAGGAAGAATATAATAATTCCAATCCCAAAGTTACAGACGAATGGAAAAACTGGAAGAAGATGACCTCGGCGAAGATCAGTTTGGATTCCGCAGAAATGTTGGAACACGTGAGGCAATACTGACCCTATGACTTATCTTAGAAAACAGATTAAGAAAAGGCAAACCTACATTTCTAGCATTTGTAGACTTAGAGAAAGCTTTTGACAATGTTGACTAAAATACTCTCTTTCAAATTCTAAAGGTGGAAGGGGTAAAATACTGGGAGCGAAAGGCTATTTACAATTTGTACAGAAACCAGATGGCAGTTATAAGAGTCGAGGGGCATGAAAGGGAAGCAGCTGTTGGGAAGGGAGTGAGACAGGGTTGTAGCCTGTCCTTGATGTTATTTAATCTGTATATTGAGCAAGCAGTAAAGGAAACAAAAGAAAAATTCGGTGTAGGTATTAAAGTCCATGGAGAAGAAATAAAAACGTTTAGGTTCGCCGATGACATTGTAATTCTGTCAGAGACAGCAAAGGACTTGGAAGAGCAGTTGAACGGAATGGAGAGTGTCCTGAAAGGAGGATATAAGATGAACATCAACAAAAGCAAAACGAGGATAATGGAATGTAGTCGAATTAAATCGAGTGATGCTGAGGGAATTAGATTAGAAAATGAGACACTTAAAGTAGTAAAGGAGTTTTGCTACTTGGGGAGGAAAATAACTCATGATGGTCGAAGTAGAGAGGATATAAAATGTAGACTGGCAATGGCAAGGAAAGCATTTCTGAAGAAGAGAAATTTGTTAACATCGAGTATAGATTTAAGTGTCAGGAAGTCGTTTCTGTAAGTATTTGTATGGAGTGTAGCCATGTATGGAAGTGAAACATGGATGATAAATAGTTTGGACAATAAGAGAATAGAAGCTTTCGAAATGTGGTGCTACAGAAGAATGCTGAAGATTAGATGGGTAGATCACATAACCAATGAGGAGGTATTGAATAGAATTGGGGAGAAGAGGTGTTTGTGGCACAACTTGACGAGAAGAAGGGACCGGTTGGTAGGACATGTTCTGAGGCATCAAGGGGTCACAAATTTGGCACTGGAGGGCAGTGTGGAGGGTAAAAATCGTAGAGGGAGACCAAGAGATGAATACACTAACCAGATTCAGAAGGATGTAGGCTGCAGTAGGTACTGGGAGATGAAGCAGCTTGCACAGGATAGAGTAGCATGGAGAGCTGCATCAAACCAGTCTCACGACTGAAGACAACAACAACAACAACAACAACAACAACACAGTGCAGTAAAGTGTATATTTGTGTGGCACCAATTTGTTTGCACTGCCACAGTTCCTCCATCCACCTCGGTGCACCTAAACCCAATATGATGTGTGTGAGCTGTTCTACCTAAATGACCTATACACATCAAAAACATCTTGGATAGAAAAATCCTGAGGAAAAAGATCAAGAAGCACTTCCATGACACAATATTACAAAGTGTTATAAATGGAATGAACTGCAGCCAAATGGTACAGATGGCGAGGGCCAAAGGATGGCCACATCGAAAGGTGTTGCCTTCAGTTGTGATAATGGTGGTAATTCAGTTCTCCCATAGTAGTAGAAAATTACTTAGTTTTTTTTAATGTGGCACAAAATTATAACAGGCAAAATAATGTGATGTAATAAGCCTGATTCACCAAGTAAACTACATCTTCTTTATCATAAATAACACTACACGCACATTCTGAATACAGTATTTTGAATTGAGAAAGTTGTCAAAGAGACAACAGATGGAACAAAGGTCATTTAGAAACAGCATTGTGCACATTACCCAGCATTATCCCAAAGAATGTCACTACAAACATACAGAACCAGCAAGTATAATGTTTCTCTCCGATGGCAACTGTAAGAGACAGTTGACCTTAATACTTGGGCAATAGGCTCCAATCTGTATAGGAATAAACAGTAAAAATACACCAATAACTTGCATAAAGCATTTCTGTCAGAAAAAATAATAACAACAATGATGAGGATGGTGATAGCAACAATAAAACTGACAAAAAATTACTATTTGAGGATTTGAGAACATCTAATGGTTAAGTACTCATTTCATAATATTTATACTTACTGGTGATATAAAAGCATCTGTTGGTGTTTGATGAGTTGGGTTCTGTTTTTTCTTTGATGCCTTTGTTGGACTGCCAGTAGCTGTAATACAAACCACATTTGATTAGTACTGCCACACAAAAATAAGTACAAGGGGACAATATCTTAAGTAGATCAAATGTAACTGCATTAACAGTAAACTATTACACTTCAAGGGAAATGAAGGAATGTTTTCCTCACATTATTATCATGTTCTGCTAAGATTGTTCTATATGATACAAACTCTCAAAAACTATTGCAGTTGAAAAACGGTATCAGATTACACAGCTTTTAGTGTACAAATACATTCTCTTAGAAAGAGATTTATGATAATAAGAGTGGTTGTGCTGTGAATTAAACTTACTATTGACAGTGGATAACTACTATTGCACAATGAAAATAATGGCTTTGAGAGCTATCAGAAAACCATAAGTAATGTTAATGCTGCAGGTTTGTCAATGTGATTGATAGAATACATGTTGTTTAGATGTCCATGTTGACAGATCTGCTTTTCTGGTCCCACAGTCTGAGATTTAGAAACACTCAGGTCTAGGCTGTAACTGCTGTGAGCTTATGTCCACCAAGATTTCACACTGTCCACATGTCTCACAAAACACTTAAGGCACTGCAGGAAAATGTAAGACGGGCAGGATTACAGGCCCCCACAATGACAAATTCAAGTTTCCGGGATGACATTGATCTGGACCAGATGAAAAAGACTAGTTTAATGTCCTGCAGTTGGCAGGAAAGAACTAATAGTCAATTTCAACAAGCTTTATTATAATTAAACACCTTCTTGACATACACTAAGTTTCTAAACACAGAAACAAACAAACAAAACCCACAACTCGATGGTAGCAAAACAGATAAGGGAACAAGACAATGGAAGAAAATACTGACCAAAACTACTCTACAAAATACAACGTGCTACTACAAGACTACGGCGAGTGAATACAAGGCTAGGGCCAGCGTAAGTACTGGCCGGAGCTGTTTCTAGCAGTTGGTAAATACTGCCAGTCTGACAGTCTGAGAGTGTTTATAAAGCCAGGTTGGCAGAATGCTATATCAGTAATATGAGTTCTGATTGGTGGAACACTGTCACATGCTGTCTGGCGAAGTTGTTCCATTTGGAAAGTCTGTTACTGTTTCTGTCTGCTGGCGATGTTTCTCTCCGCGCAGCTGAAAGGGGTTAGCAACCCATCTTGCGTGTCAGTTCTGCGGGCCCTCTAACAATAAGGGGCCACTACAATAATTAGCATGAAATAAGACAATGATTTTATGTAAGGGGCCATGTCCATCTACTTCTGTGCTTGCATCTTGCTACACAAAGTTTGGACCAGTGGGCAATAACATGGATCTTAGAAACCCAACTGCTTCTATCACTTTTCATTTGGGGAAAATAAATTGAAGAACTTTAATACACATAAATATTTTGGTGGAGATGGAAGAAGAATTAAATAGCAGGCAATGCAATAAGGTAGTATTATAAGAAATGTGGTATAAAATGGAGATCAAATTCAATTAAAATTAGCTCTGTGTTTCACAACAGAGGAATAGTGCAAGGAGGAAATTCCAGAGTAGGCTATATAGTAAAAATGAAAATCAATGACAGTATTATAGTCAGATACTGAAGGAATCTCAGACAGAATAGAGACACTTAATTTAGGAATAAATAAAAGATATTAAATGGAAAGCATTCAAGTCAGTACATCAACATGCTCACGTTCTGATGAAGAACTGGAGTACCTCCACAAAAATGTTACAGAAGCTGGTACATGACAGAAGAGTTGACAATATGATGATAATGGGAAATTTTAATGCACAAGTAGCAAGCAATGAAAAACACTTCTTAAATGGAGAATATGATGATAATGGGAAATTTTAATGCACAAGTAGCAAGCAATGAAAAACACTTCTTAAATGGAGAATTCTGGACACACCACAAGAAATAACAGATGTCGTGTGACAGTAGAATTTTCTGAGAAGAACACCTTGTTGTCTTTAACACATTCTTTCAGAAGAAAAGAAGTAGAAAATGTCTTGATAAGGATCACATGGCATTAAAAGCTGAGTGGACTACAATTTATCAAAGAATGACGAATATGTTTCCAATGTTACTTGGATTACAAATGGTCATAGACTCCCAAGATGCACAGTAAAACTTAATATAAAGATAGAAAGAAACAGATTCATCAGGCAGAAAGTCAGAAATTTAGATCATAAACAAAATTGTTTAGTAACATCAGATTAATTAAGCAAGAAGTTCATTACCTGAAAATTGTTGATCTTATAGACATGGACAAAAGGGAGAACTAGTTGACATAGGTGCTTATACAAACAGAAAAAAATTTGTAGGTAAGAAACAAGTGGAATGAAGCAGCTATTATAGAGGAGGTTTCATGAAAATTATAGTAACAGCACAGTAGAAACTGCAGAATTAAACAAAACTACTTATAAATTTAGATTAATTAGAGCATCTCAACAGTCATTCTTCTCACACTCCATATGCAACTGGAACAGAAAGAAATCCTAATGTGATATCATGCTAAGTACACAGTACAGTGCAGAGTGCATATGTAGATGAAGATACATATTCAAGAGCATGCAAGAATAATTCCGAAAACTTAGTAAGTGAAATAAATGAAGACAACAAAGTTATTGATGTAGCAAAACAGAAATTTATGTTGCATAAGACAGCATATTTCATCAATTAAGATGTCTGGTGGAACAGTAACTAACAACACTGATCAAATTGTACAAGCATTCTAAGCCTTATTTTAATCACAAAGTTTTTGAATCAGTTAAAAACCAAATCTGCACTAACATTCCTCGAGAAATCAGGTACTGAGTCAACACATCTCATTGGACTAAACAATATGTGTCAGTGGCACAGCTTCCATTAGCTTCAACAGTACAGTGATAAATTCAGAGTTGAATGAGGTGTTTAGTTTAGTTTTTTGCATGTTCCATGGACCGTACTTTTAACAACCCTCTACAATATGAAATATGCCAGGAGACTTACAAATACATGGTTGCATGGGGGATGTTGAACTGTTTGTACTTATACACTACTGACCATTAAAATTGCTACACCAAGAAGAAATGCAGATGATAAACAGGTATTCACTGGAAAAATATATTATACTAAAACTGACATGTGATTACATTTTCATGCAATCTGGATGCATAGATCCTGAGAAATCAGTACCCAGAACAACCACCTCTGGCTGTAATAACGGCCTTGATACACCTGGGCATTGAGTCAAACAGATCTCAGATGGCGTGTACAGGTACAGCTGCCCATGCAGCTTCAACACGATACCACAGTTCATCAAGAGTAGTGACTGGCGTATTGTGACGAGCCAGTTGCTCAGCCACCATTGACCAGATGTTTTCAATTGGTGAGAGATCTGGAGAATGTGCTGGCCAGGGCAGCAGTCGAACATTTTCTATATCCAGAAAGGCCTGTACAGGACGTGCAACATGCGGTCGTGCATTATCCTGCTGAAATGTAGTGTTTCGCAGGGATCAAATGAATGGTAGCGCCATGGGTTGTAACACATCTGAAATGTAACATCCACTGTTCAAAGTGCCGTCAATGCAAACAAGAGGTGACCGAGACGTGTAACCAATGGCACCCCATACCATCACACCGGGTGATACACCAGTATGGCGACGATGAATACACACTTCCAATGTGCGTTCACTGCGATGTAGCCAAACACGGATGCGACCATCATCATCTGTAAACAGAAACTGGATTCATCCAAAAAAATGACGTTTTGCCATTTGTGCACCCAGGTTCGTCATTGAGTACACCATTGCAGGCACTCCTATCTGTGATGCAGCATCAAGGGTAACCGCAGCAATGGTCTCCGAGCTGATAGTCCACGCTGCTGCAAACGTCGTCGAACTGTTCGTGGAGATGGTTGTTGTCTTGCAAACGTTCCCGTCTGTTGACTCAGGGATCGAGACGTGGCTGCACAATCCGTTACAGCCCTGTGGATAAGATGCCTGCCATCTCGACGGCTAGTGATACAAGGCCATTGGGATCCAGCACGGCATTCCGTATTACCTCCTGAACCCACTGATTCCATATTCTGCTAACAGTCATTGGATCTCAATCAACGTGAGCAACAATGTCACGATACGATAAACTACAATCACGATAGGCTACAATCCGACCTTTATCAAATTCAGAAATGTGATGGTACGCATTTCTCCCCCTTACACGAGGCATCACAACAACATTTCACCAGGCCACGCCGGTCAACTGCTGTTTGTGTATGAGAAATCGGTTGGAAACTTTCCTCATGTCAGCACATTGAAGGTGTCGCCACTGGTGCCAACCTTGTGTGAATGCTCTGAAAAGCTAATCATTTGCATATCACAGCATCTTCTTCCTGTTGGTTAAATTTCGTGTTTGTAACATGTCATCTTCATGGTGTAGCAATTTTAATGGCCAGTAGTGTATTTATTTGAATACTATGCAACACAACAGTACAAACTACATAAACGTAGAAGCGTAAACTAATGGAGAATTGATGTCAATGGAAAACATGTTCAATGCAGCCACTATTTTGCCACTGTAGCTGTTCAAGAAAAACATTCATATTCCAACTACCTGCCAGCACAGATCTTCATTGTTTGAGTTGCACACTTCCACAACATGGGATCTGAGTTCCGCCAGATCTTAAGGACGCACACAGAAGACTTCTTCCAATTATTGCCACAGAAAATAATTTTACAGTTTGATGTTGGGGCTGTGAGATGGTCAAATTTGACCACACTGAAGACATCGAGGAAAGCAGTAAGGCAGCACTGTTTCACCAAAAGATTCATGCAAAAGGTCAAGAACAACATTGGCTGGGAGTGGTCGGGCTCCATCCTGCATAAACCACTGCATGTGCATTGGCTGTAGAGAGGCATTAAATGGAAGAAGAAACAGGTTTCACAACAAGCCCATGTACCATTCAGAAATGACCATTTCATAGAAAAAGGAAGATCCGTTTAATCTGTCACTTGATGTGGCAGCACAAACAGACACTTTTTGATTATAATTGTCCCTTTCATGAGATGACACTGGACATTCTGTAGCCCAAAACCTCACATTTTGTTTATGAACCACACCATTGACATTGGTGTACGCCTCATCAGAGAAGCAGATGTTGAATCCTTCCCCTTCTCTCTGCATTACCCAAGCAGCAAACTTACATCTGTCTTCTTTCTGTAGACTGAGAAGAGTATGGAGCTCAGTCATTTTGAACTGGAATAATTTAAGGTCTGAATGGAGACTGTGTTGAATAGATTGACAGAATATGCCAAGTTCAGCTGTGGTTCTTCTTTGTTGACTTACAGGGTTGTGCAGCAATTGCCACTCTCACAGCTTCCACATTTTCAGGTGATTGGATTTGAGATAACATGGTCACTTTGGTTCCAACATTCCATTATTTTGTAACTGGTGATGCAACCTACAGCTTGTGTTTTTAGCGGAAGGTCACCTTGCTTTAAAATGTTGAAAGGGATGTGTCTGTGTAATACCCGCATTTTTATGGGTGCATATATTTCTCCTTTCTGTGTTAACTTGTGGATTATTTTTCTTTCTAGTGTTATTTTTATGAATGCTGCTATTATTTTTCAATTGTGCCTTATTCTTCACCACTAACTTTACAAAAGAGTAAATATACTGAAAAGACATAATTAGAATGCATAAGTCTTTAAATATTTGCCTACATGATATCGTAAGATGGACGCTAGATACTCACCTTTATTCATCATTGACCACAGATACAATGCCATAGGCTTCATCTCTCATATACATTATCAATATACTTAATTACATACATTTAGCACACATTTTAATTTTTAACATATGTTCACACTCTGTAAATAAAAAAATTCTTTTGTATTATAAAATGGACTTTCAGCCAACTAGTTGTACGGCTTTTTTAAAAATAATTTACAGGACATGAACCATGCTGAGGATGGTAAGTTGTCAAATACTTTTAAGCAGCTGACTGTGGGAAATGGGCTGCTTTTACCAGTCTGTCTCTTGGAATATCCATTTTAATTTTTCCCGGATAAGGATAGAAACTTGAAATTTGGAGAGGGTGTTGGCCTTACACCGTAGGCATCACTTAAGAAGGGGCTTTTTGAAATTCCATCACTTAGGGGGTGAAATAGGTGATAAAAGTTTATGAAAAAATGTCACTATTAAGGCAATTTTGAAGCTAGACCTGAGAAATTTGGGATTTGATTTCTTGGTCAGAAATAAATAAATATGCGTCTCAGAATTTTTGGAAATTTAACTCCAATGGGGTGAAATAGTGGGTGAAAGTTTTTTGAAAATAAGTCATGATTTAAAAAACTACTAAAGTATGTTTAAAGCTACTTTTATAAAAACTGGCATTTGACTTCTCAGTTACAAATAAAAAAATACACATTTTGATTTTTTGGAAACTCATCCCTTAAGGGGGTGAAATATGGGATGAAATATTGTAAGAAAAATTTCTTTATGAAAGCATTTTTAAAGCTAAATCAATGAGAATTTGAGTTTGGTTTCACAGTTGAAAATAAAAAAAATATGTTTCACTGTTTTTGGAAATTCAACTCCCATGGGGATGAAACAGGGGAAGTTTTTAAGGAAATATTTCACTATGCTAGCATTTTTGAAACTAAATCTATGAAAATTTGTATTAGCTGTTCTACTAGAAATTTAAAAAAATACACATTCACTGTTCTGGAAATTCAGTGTCTAAGTTGAAATAGGGGATGAAATTTATAATGAAATTTTTTTATTATGAAAACATTTTTAAATCTAAATCTACGGAAATTTCTGTTTAGCTTCTCTATTAGAAATAAAAAAATATACATTTTGCTTTTTTGGGGAGGGGGGGGGGGGGGGGGGTTTGAACCATAAGGGGGTTGAAACAGGGGATGAAAAGTTTTAAGAAAATATTTTTTATTACATCAAAACATTTTTAAAGCTAAATCAACTGGTACTTCACTTCTTAGTTAGATATA
Organism: Schistocerca americana; assembly: GCF_021461395.2. Lineage (NCBI taxonomy): Eukaryota > Metazoa > Arthropoda > Insecta > Orthoptera > Acrididae > Schistocerca > Schistocerca americana. Next base: position 672,825,123 of record NC_060120.1, on the reverse strand, counting down.
AAGAAATATGTGTTAGGGGATGAAAGTTTCTATGGAAATATCACCACAAGAATGCAGAAGGTATGAGTAATAAAAACCTTGGACTCCTGGAAGTTCAATCTCTAAGGTGAAATATGGGATGAAATGTATAATGAAATTTTTTATTATGAAAACATTTTTAAATCTAAATTTACAGAAATTTCTATTTAGCTTCTCTATTAGAAATAAAAATATATACATTACACTTTTTTTGGGGTGGGGGTGGGGGGATTTGAGCCCTAAGGGGGTTGAAACAGGGGATGAAAAGTTTTAAGAAAATATTTCATTAGATTAAAAAATTTTTAAAGCTAAATCAATTAAAATTGGTACTTCACTTCTTAGTTAGATATAAAGAAATATGTGATAGGGGATGAAAGTTTCTATGGAAGTATCACCACAAGAATGCAGAAGGCATGAGTAATAAAAACCTTGGACTCCAGTTACCAGAATCACTTTTCAGTCAGAAGTACATTTGGAAAAGACTATGCTTCTACAGCTTTAATTAGCATGAAAAATTTAGATGGTATTATAATTTGTGAACAACATAAAAAATTCAATTAAAGAAAAAAAATCACTACAGAACATGCAGCCTATTCGGGTGAAGGAGCAGGCTCTAAGTTAGTCAATTACATACGAGGTATAGTGCCCCTATATTGACAATTTATAAGAAATGTGAGATTGGAGCGGTCTAAAATAGGTCAATCTTTAATATTCTGAAGTAACTAACCCTCTCAGTTCCCACATTAGGTATTTTGCAATCATAACTGATGTATTCTCCCCAAACAGGGCCCTCCCAGCCAACAATGCCATACATTCATTTCCATTTCTTTCCAGCTCAACTTAAAAAGTCTAAATGGGATCCTGAAGTTTAACTGTTCCATTTTCTACATTAAACAATGGGAAATCCAGGATGGAATGTAACAATACCAGAGAAGGAAAGTTGCTACACACCATATAGTGGAGATGCTGAGTCGCGATAGGCACAATAAAAGATTCACACAATCATAGCTTTTGGCCACTAAGGCCTTTGTCAGCAGTAGACACACACACACACATGCACACACACACTCACACAAACGCAACTTGCACACACATCTGCAGTCTCAGAGAGCTGGTAGTTTCAGCTCTCTGAGACTGCAGACGTGTGTGCAAGTTGTGTTTGCATGAGTGTGTGTGTGCATGTGTGTATGAGTGTCTATGGCTGACAAAGGCCTTAATGGCCAAAACTATGACTGTGTGAATCTTTTTATTGTGCCTATCACGACTCAGCATCTCCGATATATGGTGAGTAGCAACTTTCCTTCTCTGATACCATTTTCTACATTATTAGACAGTCCTAACAGAAGACGACAGGTCTTGCCAGGATTACACAGAGTTTGTAAGAGGAGAACCAATTCTCTGCAGCATCTAGTGATTTCAGTGTGACATTTGTTGTAATACTGAGCTGTCTTATGAGTTGCAATTATTATTGCATCATCAGCACAGCAAATCACAGAGCAGGGAACATGATGTGTCAAATTGTTGACTGTAATTATGAAAAAGAATGGCACAAACCTGATAACTGTGGTATCCATGTCTAAACAATTTTCATCCTAGGACGTCTGTTTCTCATTGAGAAATATTGTTTTCTATTAGGGTTACAAATATTTTGGAAACTACAGTTGTCTCCTTTTTTAAAAACTGGTATAACGTTTGAAATTTTTAATGATGCAGAGAAAATTCCAAAGTGAAGACTGCTGTTAAAAAATGTATGCAAAAGGTTCACAAAGCAAATGAACAGCTTTCTCTATTATGTAGTTGGATAGACAGTGATTATCCATAGTTTTAGAGTTGGAGAGTTTTTTATGCCTATTATGACATCAGTGGATGTGATAATTTTCCACTTAAAAGACTGTTGCACTGGCAGCTACTTGCCAAGTAGTTCACCTTCAGATGTGTCAGATGAGATTATTCTATTTCCAGTTTCTTTCACTGAAGACACAAAAAACTCATTCAATTGATCTGGTTCAGGTGACACTTCTTGTGTGGGTAGGAGAGTGTTCTTGTGCAATAATTTGCCATGCCATTTTGCACTTGTTTGAAGCAGTTTCTATAACCCTTCATAGGCTAACTGTTTTGCATGAATAAGCTTAACATTATCCTTATAGCATGGTTCTGTGTGATGAATACTTTTCATCTACATATGGAACTACCACTGAAAATTATTCCTTATGGAGGAGTTGGGCAAGGAGATATGGTATCACTAAAACCATTCTCAGCATGCTTAGAGTAAGTCTTCAGATCCTTGAGAATGTGGAAAAATAAAAAAAAAGGTATAACGTCAAAGGAACATATACAAACCACCATTATTTTGTTGATAACAATGTACTATTTGTATCTGCCACACATAAATGTCAGAACATATGGGAGAACTTCACAGAGCAAGTTTGAAAGTATTTCTGAAATACAATTTAACTAAAAATAGGAACATATGAACACACAAAAATAGTACAAACTAATTACAAAGTTGTGGAACCAATTGGTCAGTTACAGGTAATAACTGGGTGGTTAGAAAAAGAGAAAACAGAAGAGTCAAATGTGGTGTGAAGTGCACTGAGCAAATTAAGATGCTTTTCAAAACTAAACTTCTGATGTGTCTCTAAAAGAAATCTTACAGTCAGCTTGTAATACTGTTTTTAACTTATTCCAGTGAGACACAGACTTTTAATGCAAAAAGATTAAAAACATGATAGCTGTTCAGTAAGCAATGGAGAGATGCATGTTGGGAATTACTTGGAGCCACAGGAAAGCATATAAATGAATCAGCAAATGAACAAGAATTGAAGATTTAATTATGACTGTAATGAAAATGAAGTCAGCAGAACATACAGCTATGTGGATGGATGGTAGACAGACCAAGTACATTCTTTGCTGGATTCCATGAGAAAAGAAAAAATCAAGATGACAACTTAATGAAAAGTGTGTAGATGACAAAAAATGTGCAAGAGCAACATAGATGTTTCTACCTGAAGATCATGCATAGAAAAGTCTAGAGGAAACCTACAGTTAACAGTTCATCTCAAATGATTATTGTTGTTGTTGTTGTTGTTGTTCTTGTTGTTGTTGATGATGATGATTATGGTACTACTGTGCATTTGTTCTTCCATGGATTTTTATTGGTTCTAGATCAAGTTAACTGAGGCATATGGAATGACATATTTTGTTTCTTTTTCTTTAAATTCTTTTAATTATTTTGACAAAATTTGTATTTTTCAGACATACTCACCACCAGGTAAATTAGGCAGGGAGAAGTCATCAACAGCCTGTTGCTTTTGTGGTTTTGATAGGAGTCTTTTGCTGGTTGTAATCCACCCATCACCAGGAGGAGACTCATTAGGTTGGTGGGTATCTGGCGTACACACATCAAGCATCAGACTGCGATCCAAACGACGTATGAAGGTAGTACGTGGGGCCACGTGAAGCATGGGAGTAGCATTTACTGAAGTAGTTGTTGGTAGAGGGCGATTTACTTCTCGAAGTTTCCCACCAGGCACAAGTGGTGACTTTTTCAGTGGTTCAGGAATCCTGTCAAGTAAAACATTAATAATTTTATTTCTACATCAACAAACTGCCATTATGTCATCTGATTTTTCCTTTTGTTACATTAACAAAGGGGAACTGCAAAAATTGCTAGTAAATAATGGTTCAGTCTTGAAATGTAGAGCACAAGAAAATCATAGCTAAGAGTAATTGATATTTCCTTTTTTTAAAATTCATTATATAACACCCAAAATGTTGCTAACATCTTGTCATTACTTGCTTAAAAATATAATTTCCTGGTATCTAATGCCATGTGGTGAAAAAGCCAAAGGCCAAAACTGAAGTGAAAACATAGAACAAGATGTTGAACACAAAATATATGATTCCTTGGTGTAAGAGATCAATTTCAGTAAATTGCCTTTGTACATATAAAACAGAGTTGTTATCATATCTTTTATTTGCATTCATTTAAACCTCTTTAACACTGAGCTCCTCCCAAAAAGTCTCAACTGAACAAGACTGTTTGACAGTCTTAAATGGTCTTGTTGAAAGAGCAGTGCAAGTTCCTACCTGTTATGAGAGTTGTCTTAACCACTGTTTTGCTTAGTACCTACAGTTAAAAGCCCACAAATTGTCATAATTAATTAAGCCATACATCATGTACAAATACGATTTTCTTGTAGCCTCTACCCTCGAGCAGGCATGCCATTTTAAATAACATGAGGGGGTGTGTGGTGTACTCAGCACACATGTAAATAATAGCTGCTTTATGTCACCAAGATAAACATGTTGAACAAAATCACAGTTCAATGATAGTTTAATTAAACAAAGATAAAATAAACTTACATAATCTGAGCTAAAGCACTGTTTAATTAATCATTAATGAAAAAACTTTCATTATATCACACTGTTGCACAGACCAATGTTACCCCACAGTAATGACCCACTCAAAGTATTAAACAGAGCAATTGCATCAGCCCTGACAGTCGCTGATTTGACAGTGGATTTGTGCTGTTAGCTTGTAATCTGGGTCATTTTCTTGCACAGATTGTAAATTTTTTCTCACCTAGCTTGTTGTTTATTTTATATTACTGCTGCTCTCTTGGATGTATGACAACACAATTTATCACTGTTGGCTGAATCAATAACAAAGGAATAGATTGGGCTTGCAGTGGTGAAACAACAATGGAACACTGAAAAACAATTTTATTTGTGGTTGGCATGCTATATATATAGGTGTGCCTGCTGGAGGAAAGAGACATGGACTGATTGAAGATACACATTGACAAAAGATGCAACTAAAGGTAAATAAATATTGATTACAACTGTGATTTAAAGGGACTTAACTGCATCACTGTTAGACCCTTAATCCTTTCTATCAGACCCTTAATCCTTTCTTAGTGTTCGAAGACATAGGTAAGAGACATTTTCTTTATATTAATAATGGGATCATATGTATTATAATTGGTACATGAATGTTCAGCTGAACTAACACACTTTAATTATCATTAAAGTCAAAACTAAGATCACTGTATAAATAAGTATCAAGTGCAAAATATGTAAATTGTATCTATTATGTTAAAGAATAGGTACAAAAGTTATTTTATTGCTTGAGTCAGATTCAAGCATGAAGAACAGGTAACATCTAAATGAAAATTACCTTAGTGTCTTGTAAAGACCTTTTAAATCATAATTCGTCTGAAAGTGATTTTTCCAAATAACGACAAACACTATTAAGGAATATTTGTACTGTGAAGTTACTACAAAAATTCTAACATCACTCAACAAAAACTTCCAATATTTAGGGTTATCAACTATACACAACATTTCTTTAGCTGCACTATCTGAAGGGTAATTTAAAATATTGGTTTGATGTAAATGGATTAAAACTAAACATGGAAAACCCAACTTACACAGTTAAAAAGTAAACAAGCAAATTCAATCAACTTCCAAATTACTCACAAAAATCAGGAACCTAGGGAAGCAGAATCTGTCAAATTCCTGGGGATATTTTTAGAAAAAAAATTATTCTGGTCTTCTCATACAAGGTACTTGGGAGACAAGCAAAACAGTTTTCCATTCACAGCCAAGTGAAATGGACACTACAAAAGTTGTTTACCGCAGCTGTTTTGAATCTCTTGTAAGATACAGAATAATCTTTTGGGGAAATGCAAGTAGTGTAAATAGAATATTATTTCTTCAAAAGACTATTATTAGAAATATGTGTAATACTAAGCTAGACATTCTACCAACCTTTATTCAGGGATCTAAAAATTTTAACTATTCCATGTTTTTACATTTAGGATCTGTTTGTCTTTATCCATATCAACCCAGATTATTTATGAAAATATATTTGAAACATATGCATGAAACAAGAAACAAAGTTAACTTCATGTCACCATCTCATGGACTAAAACTCTACTCTCATGCTCCTCAACACATGGCTTCAAAAATTTACAATAAATTTAAAAAAACTTTCACAGCATGAAACTAGGTTTGTTGAAGATAAAATGCACTATCCTAATGCAAAAATGTTGTTATTTGCTCATGGAGTTCTTAAATGATGATGAAGATTCTTTGTAGACCAATGAAACAAATTTGTAGTGACTTTTCTAAATTAAATTTTCTTTGTTCTTTGTTTGACATGTTGTATTTATCTCTGGTACATTATCTATACTGAGAAGTCTCCTGCACTTTAAATTAATGATTTATATATGTACATGAATACACAACAAAATTCTGATTCTGATCCTGTATTACACAAGGAAATAGAGACTGAGAGTGTGCACAACATGCTAACACCCTGATCTTCATCTCTTCAAATTGAGAAATACTTTGACTGCAAACCAGAGTGAACTGATTTCCTTGGTTAGTTTAGGTATGTGTTTACTCAATTTTGGCTTGTTGTCCAACTGATATCCAAAGAACTTTGCACATAACATACCAGCTAGTGTAGAACAACTAATGTCTATTGCTGCTACCAGTAGATTATGTTTGCATTTATTTAAAAAATAATATGGTATGAGGTTTTTTAGGGTTAAGAGAAATATTTTCTTTGAAAAGTCATATTTAGGACATTAAATGTGATGTGTATTACCTTAATGCTGTACTTTCATGGCTGTCAGTGTTTCTGAGGTAACAAGAAGCTCCCCTACTGTCTGTCACTGATATACGAGTATAGGTTGCACCTTTCATTAAATAAGTTATCTCTCAATGTCAACACCATTTAGACACAAGAAATTTGTTCCTCATCACTCTGGTCATTAATTTTTAATACTATCATTGTAATGTTTTCAACTCTGTGCTTTATAACTGTGGGTACTTAGAGTAGACCAAAAATAAACTGGTTACCCATTTGTTCATGATATAAGTACGGTTCTTCTAGTTTCATGTATCTGCCACTAACTGTTATGTGCAGGGTTTATTAGACTGATGATAACCCTGAAATCATGAATTTCTTGACTGTAGTAGAATTAGTACCTAAGTAACTACTATTTGGTATTTAAACAAGGCTTATTTTTTGCAGTGTCCATTCCAAAATTTTTCATTACTGACATCTGACTCCTATAGGATCCATGCAATTTTTTGTTATAAAGACATTACTTTTCAGTATGATTGTTGCCATTTATTAACATTCATCTCTTTAAAACATAAATCTATGCAGCAGATGGCACAACTCAAAACTGTGATGGTGACTTATATTCGAGGTAAACATGTCTCATACATCAGTATATAGCATGTTATTGTAATTTTTTAACCAATAAGTCACAAAGGCAGACTCAGAAGACTATCAAAAATTGTCTGTACACCTTATTTATAGGCATCAGTTCTTGGAAACTTAATAGATAGAAAGGTATTTCTCCAGGGAATTTCATATTTTTACAGCCCATTATATCTTATCCTACCTACCTAGCAACTTAACTCTCTTATGATCAAAACACATTTATTAAATTCTCATGTTTTTCATGTGGATTTTAACAAAATGTTTATTTTTATGATTTACCTTCCATAATAGTTTTCAAATGTCACCACATATTATACACAGTTTAAGAATGAATTACTACAAAATGTTTATTTTAATGATTTACAGTGTATTACAATAATTATTCACTGACCCATACACAGGGCACATTATTAAGAATGAATTTCTTGCCAATCATATCGGTTCTGTGTTTTCTCTCTTGTCCTCTTGAGTTGTCTTCTTATGGATTTTCAGACTCCTCTTGTTTATTAACTTCTAATAATTCATTCAACTCAACTACCTTTCTCATGATTTCACCATGCCTTCTTCGCTCTTCTGTCTCCATCCTGTTCCATGGAAAGTGATTCTGCTATTCCCAAACACCTCCTGCCTAGCTGGAGTAATTTCTTTTGTTACTGTTCTAGTACCTTGTTGTCTTCCAAACAATATATGTGTTAACTATCCTCCGTAGCAAAAGTGCGAAAGTGCCCCCCCCATGAACCATGGACCTTGCCATTGGTAGGGAGGCTTGCGTGCCTCAGCGATACAGATAGCCGTACCATAGGTGCAACCACAATGGAGGGGCCAGACAAACGTGTGGTTCCTGAAGAGGGGCAGCAGCCTTTTCAGTAGTTGCAGGGGCAATAGTCTGGATGATTGACTGATCTGGCCTTGTAACACTAACCAAAACGGCCTTGCTGTGATGGTACTGCAAATGGCTGAAAGCAAGGGGAAACTACAGCCGTAATTTTTCCTGAGGGCATGCAGCTTTACTGTATGGTTAAATGATGATGGCGTCCTCTTGGGTAAAATATTCTGGAGGTAAAATAGTCCCCCACTCAGATCTCTAGGCGGGGACTACTCAAGAGGACATCATTATCAGGCGAAAGAAAACCGGCGTTCTACGGATCGGAGCGTGGAATGTCAGATCCCTTAATCAGAGAAAATTTAAAAAGGGAAATGGATAGGTTAAAGTTAGATATAGTGGGAATTAGTGAAGTTTGGTGGCAGGAGGAACAAGACTTTTGGTCAGGTGAATACAGGGTTATAATTACAAAGTCAAATAGGGGTAATTCAGGAGTAGGTTTAATAATGAATAAAAAATAGGAGTGCGGGTAAGCTACTACTAACAGCATAGTGAATGCCTAATTGTGGCCAAGACAAACACAAAGCTGACACCTACTACAGTAGTACAAGTTTATATGCCAACTAGCTCTGCAGATGATGAAGAAATTGATTAAATGTATGACGAGATAAAAGAAATTATTCAGGTAGTGAAAGGAGACAAAAATTTAATAGTCATGGGTGACTGGAATTCGAGAGTAGGAAAAGGGAGAGAAGGAAATATAGTAGATTAATATGGATTGGGGCTAAGAAATGAAAGAGAAAGCCGCCTGGTAGAGCTTTGCACAGAGCATAGCTTAATCATAGCTATAGTTCAATTCTTTTATCTTGGCGGCTCGCGCATGGCCGCCCAGATGTGGGAGATTGCTGCGTTGCCAGTTGCACACGACGCACACACCAATAGAAGCAGCGCCATAGTGTAGCATAGTTCACAAACTTACGTGCAGGGGGGAACGCGCAGTTCATGAAGTAAAGCCACCACGGCCGCATTAACTCTTTCGCTGCTACAAAGACGTGCTCCCTGCATTCCGCGCTGTGCGCGATTTTGTCACTGCACTGCTCGAATGTGCAGACACATCGTGTTCCGACTGCTTTGACACAAAACTATTTGCCCCAAAAATTAGATTTTTACACATCTTCTTGACTGATACCTTCCCCCCATAAATGAGTTAATTTTATTTCGATGTTCAACGTAGTTATTATGCAGCATTAAATATAGTAAACCATTGCATGAAATTTTGAAGAGTTTGCAGAGGTAAAAGTCCATAGAGTATACTTTCCGTATGGTCGATTTTAGTTGCCTCAATGTTGAGAATGAAATGTGGACAAGATACCTAAATTTCATATAAAATTTACTGTATAACAATATCTCATTTAATTTAAGTACGACATAGGTGTCGTATGTAATATTGAGAAATATTCCGTCTTTCGCGACTGTAATAAAAGTATTATTTACACCGGACGCGTTTGGCTTTATTTTAAAGCACTTCAATCAAGGAAAGGTATGGCACATACTAGAAATTTCAAAAAATTGCATTCAAACGAATATAATTCGTGAAGTAAGGGACTTCGATATTGTACTTAAATAATGAAAATATTAAGCACCTCTCAAGGTTTGAACTCATAACCTTTCGCGTAGCAGCCCAACACCTTCACCGTTATGCTGACGCACATCGTCTGACTACAGAACGCCATGAGGAGTATAACACGTCATGCAAAATACTGACAAACACTGTTGGTATGATTATGAATTACTCACGCTTCGTCGAAGTCCAATAGAAAATAAACAATTACCGCTGTTCTTTATTGCGAAAAAGCAGTTTGTGAGAGTGATACAAACACCTTTCCTTGCTATCCCCTGAATTAGGAGTCTTATTGCTTGTTTGGTTTAATTAATTAATAGAATATGAAGCAAATGGTATAAAGAATGCTTTTTCCAAACTTTCTATAAAAGAATGTCTGCCATCAAGACATTGCTTTTGTTCTATTACTTTATTTATGACTGAATGTTTCTAAAACTGAAGACACTTGTCCATGCTCTGCACTGCAGTCGAGATGTGGCAACGTCGTTCTCTGTTCATTGGCTGATTGTGTTTTGTGACGTCAGATGCGCAGAACGAACCTAAACTCGGCCGCCAACATAAATGATGCGCACTTTAACACTTGGTTCAAGAATCATGAAAGAAAGTTGTATACATGGAAGAATCCTGGAGATACTAGAAGGTATCATATAGATTATATAATGGTAAGACAGAGATTTTAGAACCAGGTTTTAAATTGTAAGACATTTCCAGGGGCAGATGTGGACTCTGACCACAATCTATTGGTTATGAGCTGTAGATTAAAACTGAAGAAACTGCAAAACGGTGGGACCTGGGTAAAGTGACTAAACCAGAGGTTGCACAGAGTTTCAGGGAGAGCATAAGGGAACAATTGGCAGGAATGGGGGAAAGAAGTACAGTGGAAGAAGAATGGGTGGCTCCAAGGGATGAAGTAGTGAAGGCAGCAGAGGATCAAGTAGGTAAAAAGACGAGGGCTAGTAGAAATCCTTGGGTAACCAAAGAAATATTGAATTTACTTGATTAAAGGAGAAAATATAAAAATGCAGTAAATGAAGCAGGCAAAAAGGAAACAAACGTCTCAAAAATGAGATTGACAGGAAGTGTAAAATGGCTAAGCAGGGATGGTTAGAGGACAAATGTAAGGATGTAGAGGCTTATCTCACTAGGGATAAGATAGATACTGCCTACAGGAAACTTGAAAAGACCTTTGGAGAAAAGAGAACCACTTGTATGAATATCAAGAGCTCAGATGGAAACCCACTTCAAACAAAGAAGGGAAAGCAGAAAGGTGGAAGGAGTATATAAAAGGTCTATACAAGGGCGATGTACTTGAGGACAATACTATGGAAATGGAAGAGAATGTAGATGAAGATGAAATGGGAGATATGATACTGCGTGAAGAGTTTGACAGAGCACTGAAAGACCTGAGTCGATACAAGGCCCCGGGAGTAGACAACATTCGACTAGAACTACTGACGGCCTTGGGAGAGCCAGTCCTGACAAAACTCTACCATCTGGTGAGCAAGATGTATGACACAGGCAAAAAACCCACAGGCTTCAAGAAGAATATAATAATTCCAATCCCAAGGAAAGCAGGTGTTGACATATGTGAAAATTACCGAACTATCAGTTTAATAAGTCTCAGCTGCAAAATACTAACACAAATTCTTTACAGATGAATGGAAAAACTGGTAAAAGCCAACCTCAGGGAAGATCAGTTTGGATTCTGTAGAAATATTGGAACACGTGAGGCAATACTGAGGCTACCACTTATCTTAGAAGAAAGATTAAGGAAAGGTAAACCTACATTTCTAGCATTTGTAGACTTAGAGAAAGCTTTTGACAACATTGAATGGAATACTCTCTTTCAAATTCTAAAGGCAGCAGAGGTAAAACACAGGGAGCGAAAGGCTATTTACAATTTGTACAGAAACCAGATGGCAGTTATAAGAGTCGAGGGGCATGAAAGGAAAGCAGTGGTTGGGAAGGGAGTCAGATACGGTTGTAGCCTATCCCCTATGTTATTCAATCTGTATATTGAGCAAGCAGTAAAGGAAACAAAAGAAAAATTCAGAGTAGGTATTAAAATCCATGGAGAAGAAATAAAAACTTTGAGCTTCGCCGATGACATTGTAATTCTGTCAGAGACAGCAAAGGACTTGGAAGAGCAGTTGAACAGAATGGAGAGTGTCTTGAAAGCAGAATATAAGATGAACATCAACAAAAGTAAAACGAGGATAATGGAATGTAGTCGAATTAAGTCGGGTGATGCTGAGGGAATTAGATTAGGAAATGAGACACTTAAAGTAGTAAAGGAGTTTTGCTATTTGGGGAGCAAAATAACTGATGATGGTCGAAGTAGAGAAGATATAAAATGTAGACTGGCAATGGCAAGGAAAGCGTTTTTGAAGAAGAGAAATTTGTTAACACCGAGTATAGATTTAAGTGCGAGGAAGTCTTGAAAGTATCTGTATAGAATGTAGCCATGTATGGAAGTGAAACATGGATGATAAATAGTTTGGACAAGAAGAGAATAGAAGCTTTCGAAATGTGGTGCTACAGAAGAATGTTGAAGATTAGATGGGTAGATCACATAACTAATGATGAAGTATTGAATAGAATTGGGGAGAAGAGGTGTTTCTGACACAACTTGACAAAAAGAAGGGACCAGTTAGTAGGACATGTTCGGAGGCATCAAGGGATCACAAATTTAGCATTGGAGGGTAGCATGGAGGGTAAAAATCATAGGGTGAGGCCAAGAGATGAATACACTAAGCAGATTCAGAAGGATGTAGGTTGCAGTAAGTACTGGGAGATGAAGAAGCTTGCACAGGATAGGGTAGCATGGAGAGCTGCATCAAACCAGTCTCAGGACTGAAGACCACAACAACAACAACAGCAAAAGTGATCTCAGTTGGGAGAGGGCATATTTGTCAGTGACAGATACTAATATTTACACTTACATATTTACACTTACATCTACATCTGTACTCTACAAATGACCATGTCAGGAGTGGTGGAGAGTGCATAGTGTGCCACAATAATTTTCCCCTTCTTATTCTATTTGCAGATGGTGCACAGGAAAATTGACTGTCAGTCCCATTCTGCATAAATCTGAATTTAGCTTCATTGTCATTATGTGAGATATACATTGGAGGAAGTTGTACATTTCTTGACATTCTGGAACATGGGATCTTGGCAGTTTTTGGAGCAAGAGTGTCTGCAATGCCAATCATCTTAGGTGTAATGTCTCCTGCCACAGTGGTTTGATGTGCATTTCTGTTATATTTCCATGCTCATAAAAGAACCCTTTGACAAACAGTGCAGCTCATCTTTCAGTATTTCTCTTTTCAGTTAATACAACTTGGTAAAGATCACAGATTGATGACAGTACTCAAGAAAAGAGGTAGTTTAGCCCTATAGCACATGACACAGGCTCTGCACTATCTGGAGCCCAGGTCTGCAGCTCAGATGACAGCTGAATAGGTCTACAAGTGGCTCACAGCTAACACTTTCCTCATAAAATCTCATATTATGCAGTTTCAAAAAGCAATAATAACCTTTTAGCACCAGAAACAGACATTAATGGCCATACACTGAATGAAGCACAGTGCATATTGTTCCTTGGAATCCTTAAAAATTGAGTCTTCTTACAGAGTTGATCTAAAAATAAGAGTGTTGGCATATTTCACATATTTTCACTTCCTCTGTCTTATGGAATTATCTTCTGGGGCAGAGCATGTAAAGTAAATAAAGTGCATGTTCATCAGAATCAATCATTAATAATATTATGTAAAGTAGATAACATTACATCTTACAGAAGTCATTTAAGGCTCTTGTAATTCTTACACTCATTTCCCAACACATTTACTTCTTAATGGTTTTTGTTGTTGGTAATAAATGTCAGTTCCAACTGAATTATGATATACACAGTTACAATACAAGACATAATAAATTTATTCCTTGATAAAGGAACTATCATATTTCATCAAAATATAAACAGTATTAGAGATAAAGTTAACGAAATGGTTGCTGATGTTGATTCTGACATTACTTGTATATCAGAGCACCACTTAAACAATGTGGTAGTTCAAACACTTCCTATACTGGGATAAAGATTAGCTGTCTCTTTTTCACAGAGGTCTTTTCAGAGTAGACGATTGACTTTGTATGTGAAAGACAGTACTTCATTTGAATCTACTGACATATCAAAGCATTGAGCCAAACAGGTTACTGAATGCCATGCATGAGTAGTTGAATTTAGTAAAGATATTTCTGTTCAAGCCTAAGAGATTATTTAGTTAACTTCATAGAGAGTACCAATGATTAGTTGTGTTTGGTGACTTTAACATTAATTTTATAAGTGACTGTGCAAGAAAAAGAATGCTAGAAATGCTAGAAGTTCTCCTAAATTCATATCCCCTGATGCAGACTCTATTTTTTCCTGTCAGAGTGCAGGAGAACAGTAGCACAACTATAGACAACATTCATGTTCGTCCTTCATCACCAGACGTGCATTCTGGTAGTAAAAGGGCAAATTGCCTTTCAGGCCATTACTAACACTAGAAGGAATTTGTGTGCATATGCACACACACACACACACACACACACACACACACACACACACACACACACACACACACACCATTGTTAAATATAATTACAAACTATTTTGAAATGTTAATCCAAGTGGCAACAGAGACTTTTGAAACCTCATTAAAGAACAAGAATGGCTTGAATTTTATAGTGCAGGTAACATAGACAATAAATACACTACTGTTTGTAAAAAGTGAAACACTCAAAAGTAACAGTCTGCAACATGCCACAAAAAGTGGATGTGTAGAACAGTGGAACCATAATAAGTGATTTAAATGACAGAGATGTGGCTGCCATGTAGGCCCAGTGACACCCTCATTTGTGTGACTGGACAGGTCGGCGTTACGCAATGCTGAATCTGTGCAGAGCCATCATACAAAGTGGAAATATGTAACCAAGTGCCACTATGCCTCACCAACATCACAGGGTGGAATATTGGCATGAGAGGGCATTTAAATGGGGCAGAACGATTGGTATCCAGGAGGCATATCTGTCATTAAGTGACATTGTGGCTTGTAAAGGCACATTGCTTCAGCAGTGAGGCATATGTGGAGCCAGTGGAGAGAAGAGGGCTGTACACAGTGCAACAGGGTACTGGAAGACACAATGTGACCACTGCACAAGATGACTACCATATTGTTTGGTTGGTCTTAACTGACAGAACAGCTTCATCCACAATGTTGGTGCAACTTTAGAACACTGCAATGGGTGTGTACATGGTTGCCTCAATGGTCTGATGTTATCTCCTGTGGGTGGCATGCATGCCGTTTCGTCAACTTCCATTCACCAGAACTTACAATGCCACAGACCGCAATGGGCATATGAAAGCCATCACTCGTGTGATGAATGGCAAAATGTAGCATTTGCAGACGAGTCCTGCTTCAAATTGTCCTACCGTGATGGCTGCACAGGTATTGAGCCACCATGGTGAACTCAATCAGGAAGACTGTATTGTTGAGCAGCATAGTGGACAAACATCAGTTGTGATGGTTTGGGGTACAACTGCCTATAACACACAATCTTGCCTCCTACATCTTGAACAGCTACTGGTACATCAGTACATCAGGGAGCTTACAGTCCAAGGCTCTGCCCCTCCTGCAGGCCATTCTACAAGCCATATTTCAGCCTGGTTACACGTGGCAACATGTGGCGAGGAATGTGCAACTCTACTTCAAAGAATGACAGATACCTCTGCTTTCCTGGCCCACGTGTTTGCCTGACATGTCACCAATTGACCATATTTGGGATATGGTTGGTCACTAGCTTGTTCATTCGGGTCCTCCTGTAGCTATAGTTGATGCTTTGTGGACACACCTACAAACCATGTGGCAGAATATTCCTCAACAGCATACCCAGACACTTGATTCCATGCCATGATGTCTAACAGTTCTGATTGCAGCACCACCCATTGGGATTTTTTGTGATCTCTCAAAGGCTTTTGATTGTGTAAATCATGAAATTCTGCTAGACAAGCTCAAGTATTGTGGCATGAGTGGGACAGTGCACAAATGGTTTAATTTGTACCTAACTGGAAGAGTGCAGAAAGTTGAAATAAGTAGTTCTCATAACATGCAAAGATCAGCACATTCCTCAAACTGGGGAACTATCAAGAATGGGGTTCCACAAGGGTCAGTCTTGGGTCCTTTGTTGTTCTTATTATATATTAATGACTTGCCATTCTGTATTCATGAAGAGGCAAAGTTAGTTCTCTTTGCTGATGATACAAGTATAGTAATCACACCTGACAAACAAGAATTAACTGATGAAATTGTCAATACCGTCTTTCAGAAAATTACTAAGTGGTTCCTTGTAAACGGACTCTCACTGAATTTTGGTAAGACAGTACATACAGTTCCGTACAGGGAATGGTATGACGGCATTAATAAATATAGACCTTAATCAGAAGCATATAGCTAAGGTAGAATATTCCAAATTTTTAGGTGTGTCCATTGATGAGAGATTAAATTGGAAGAAACACATTGATGATCTGCTGAAGCGTTTGAGTTCAGCTACTTATGCAATAAGGGTCATTGCAAATTTTGGTGATAAACATCTTAGTAAATTAGCTTACTACGCCTATTTTCACTCGTTGCTTTCATATGGCATCATATTTTGGGGGAATTCATCACTGAGGAATAAAGTATTTATTGCACAAAAGCGTGTAATCAGAATAATAGCTGGAGTCCACCCAAGATCATCCTGCAGACATTTATTTAAGGATCTAGGGATATTCACAGTAGCTTCTCAGTATATATACTCTCTTATGAAATTTGTTATTAACAACCTAACCCAATTCAAAAGTAATAGCAGTGTGCATAACTACAATACTAGGAGAAAGGATGATCTTCACTATTCAAGATTAAATCTAACTTTGGCACAGAAAGGGGTGAATTATACTGGCACTAAAGTCTTTGGTCACTTACCAAATAGTATCAAAAGTCTGACAGATAACCAACAATTATTTAAGAAGAAATTAAAAGAATTTCTGAATGACAACTCCTTCTACACCATAGAGGAATTTTTAGATATAAATTAAGGGAAAAAAATAAATAAAGAAAACAAAAAACACAAAAAATAAAGTTGTTATATTAACTTAAGTATGTTGTTAAATTAACCTAATTATGTCATGTATTGGAAAATTCGACTCATTCCACATCATTACGAAATATCGTATTCATGATCCATGGAACTAGTATTAATCTAATCTAATCTAATCTAATCTAATCTAAACATGATGGTGATAGTCAATTCTGAATTTCTCTGGTCACAGTGAATGGGCAGGTCTGTAGTACTAATCATTGGTGTCATGTCCCCAATTGGTGGAATAAATTTCATGGCGAGCACATCTCTCAGTCTTTGTGTTTCACTTTTTCCAAACAGGAGTGTACAGTGCTTTTCTCAACATATTTCTCATGTGCTTGGAAAGTTGATTTCCATTAGAACATTTAAAATAGAGTGCTGGCACTAATAGGTGACCTGGACAGCTGACTAATGGATAAAGATATCATGTAGAACAAAGTGAGAATTGTCTCAGAATGTTAGGGATAATAACAACTGAGCTTCAGTGGTTGACTACAGACAGTGCTGTAAGGGCCTTAAAGCTGTTATTAGGAAGGCAAAAAGCATGTGTTATGCAAAATGCTCAGTCATGAAGGAAGTGTCTGACCAACAGTACAAGGTCGACGATATAAAGTCAAGACATAGTAAACATTTTTTTTACTGATATGTCCAATATAAGTACAGTATTTAACAATTATTTTCTAAATATAGCTGGTGAATTAAATAAAAACTCAGTTTCTACAGAAAATCACATAACTTTCTTAAAGAAAGGCTTTCCAAGACTTCCAGATTTCCAGTCTGAAATAACAGCTTCATGACACAGACAAGACTGCGTCAATAATTAAACTGCAGAAGACTAATGGCTCTACAGATTTTGTAGGGTATCTAGGAGGATATTAAAACATTGTGCTCCATATGTTAGCCCACTACTTAGCCATTCCTTTAGGAACGGTTAGTTTTCTGAATGATTAAAGTACTCAAACTACTCTATAGAAAAGGAAACCTATTTCTATATCATTGCTGTTTGCAAAAGTTGTTGAAAAGGCTATGTATGTAATTGATCATTTCAGTTCACACACATTTGTTGTCAGAAATACAGATTGGTTTCAGAAGATGTTTAACAACAGAAAATGCTACATTTTCTTTTTTCAGTGAGACACTGGACAACTTAAATGAAAAGGTTGTGAACACTAGGTATCATCTTTGATTTAACTAAGGCATTTGACTGTGTTGACCACAAATTACTGCAGAAGTAGGACTTTTACCAGCCTGGAAAAAGAGGAGTAGGCCACAGTTCATTCCTCCCATACTTTAAGACCAGACAGCAAAAGGTCATTCTCCGCAGTAATTAGAGAGGGAAGCGGCATCTGGTTGAGGCATGGTTATTTCCAATTGCAACAGTGCATATGGAGTACATGAAATGATTACATTTACAGATTAGTAGCACAAGCAGTTCTGAGGTACCAGGTGTCAACTCATACTGCCATTAGTATGTGATGTAGCCTCCACAGGCAACAAAGGCACTGACTATGGAGTCCAATCAACCATACAGATAATGAATGCTGCCCTAGGGTATATTACGCCATGCCTGCTCAACCTGTTCATGAAAGTCTGTAAGAGTTGTTGGCTGATGAGTTGCACGAATCACTTCTCATCCCATCATATCCAATATGTTCTCTGTTGAAGACCAGTCTGGAGAATGTGCTCACCAGGGAAGTTACTGCACATCTTACAGAGCACATTGAGCTTCAAGGGCAGTGTGTGGGTGAGCATTATCCTGCTGGAACAACACATCATTTTCCTGTTGCAAGAATGGCAAAAGAATAGGTCTATCAACATTCTGCACACACCAAGTACTGGTTAGTGTCCCCTCTAGAAACACGAAAGGTGATTTGAGAGTTGTAGCTTATCACGTCTGACATCATAAGCCCTGGGATGGGCCAAGTGTGTGTCAGACGAATGCAGTCTACAAGGTAGTGCTCACCAGGTTTCCATCATATGCGCAAATGACCATCACTGCATGCAGATAGAATCTGCTTTCATTGCTGCAGACAATGGTGTGCTGTTCTATCTTCCAAGTAATTCACTGACAACATCAGTTGAGCCATACACGTTTACACTGTGGCGTGTATGGAAGACAGGATAGAGGTGTACATGTCCGTAGTCCGTCTGCTGATAACTGGTTTGCAACAGTTCATGTTAATACATCTGGGCTCACAAGCTCTCTTATCTGTGATGTGGCAGCTGTATGATCTGCCACAGCTGGTCTTGCAATACGATGATCCTTGTGGGGATCTGTGCTGCATGGATCTCACGAACCTCATCTACAGGTGTGCGAATGTTTACATGATCGCTGATATCAGCATCATTGCATAACTGATGCAGCATGATGAACTTGTGTGACAGTTCTCCAAAAGAACCATCCCATCACTTGGAAGCCACAATTTGATCCC
The DNA here is from genome assembly GCF_021461395.2 of Schistocerca americana. Classification (NCBI taxonomy): domain Eukaryota; kingdom Metazoa; phylum Arthropoda; class Insecta; order Orthoptera; family Acrididae; genus Schistocerca; species Schistocerca americana. Next base: position 672,805,831 of record NC_060120.1, on the reverse strand, counting down.
TTTCAAACTTGCTCAGTTGGCTGTGGGAAACACAAGTGCATCCAAAAGTAGTAAACTCAGCAATATGACATCAGTTTTGATTTAATTCTCTGACATCATCAGTTGAGCCCTGCACATTTACACTGTGGCATGAATGGAAGACAGGTTAGAGGTATACATGTCTGTAGTCCGTCTGCTGATAACTGGTTCGCAACAGTTCATGTTAACACATCTGGTTTCAGATGCTCTCTTATCTGTGATGTGGCAGCTGTATGATCTGCCACAGCTGGCCTTGCTATACGATGATCCTTGTGGGGGCCTGTGCTGCATGGATGTCCAGAACCTCATCTACAGGTGTGAGAGTGTTTACATGATCACTGATATCAGCATCATTGCACAACTGATGCAGCATGATGAACTTGTGTGGCAGTTCTCCAAAAGAACCATCCTATCACTTGGATGGCCACAATTTCACCCCTGTCAAACTTGCTCAGTTGGCTGTGGGAAACACAAGTGCATCTAAAAGTAAAAAAAACGGCAAGATGACATCAGTTTTGATCCAATGATGGCATATGCCACCTGGGGATTAGTAGATGTACTGATAATCATTTCTACGTTGTCCGCCAACAGCTAGCCTAGCATAGTGGCATAGCTACCAGAGTGCCTCCTCTGTGTCTACTCTTTAATACCTTCCAATATGACAGGTTATTCTAAAATATGACACTAGCTTAGTAGTGAAGGATTTTGAGCAGAACATAGGCAATGTATCAGGTAGAGCTGTTCAAGGCATAAGGTCATGGCTTGTAGAAAATAAATTGATGCAGAATCACACTAAAACTCAGTTTTTACAGATTTTAATGAACTATTCAACTAAAACTAAAATTTTTATTACACAGAATGAGCACATGATTTGTGAGTCTGAACTATCAAAATTCCTGTGTGTTCAGATAGATGGAAAGCTGTCATGGAAAGAAAATGTTGAAGATCTTGTTCAAAAATTGAATACTGCTATATTTACCAGTTATCACTAGCTTAGTGCCCACTGCTTCCACCCACTTAGGCTATATGGTCTGCACAGTGTTTTTTTTTCTCTTTTTCTTTTTCCATTAGCAAACTGCAACACCTAAAAGCTAATTAAGACCATAGAACAGGGTCTTTCCTGAATATACTTCTGATCAAAAATGCAATTCTGGTAGCTGGTTGCATTCTTGTAGTGATGTTTCCATAGAAACTTTCATCCCATAACATGCTTTTCATTATAGCTAACTGAGTAGTAAAATACCAGCTTTCATAGATTCAGCTTTAAAAATTTTTTAATATAAGGAAATATTTTCTTAAAAATTTTCATTCTGTGTTTTCCCCCCTTAGGGATTGAATTTCCAAAACCAGTAAATCACATAGTTCCAACTGAGTCAAATACTAATTTTCATAGATGTAGCTTTAAAATGCTTCATTAGTTCTTTAATAATGATTTATTTTCAGAAAACCTATTTATCTCCTTAGTGACTGCAATTCCAAAAATGCTAAAACATTTTTTTTTATTTCTGACTGAGAAACCAAATACCAATTTTCATAGGTCTAGCATCAAAATTGCCTTAATAGCAACATATTTTCAAAAAACCTTTCATCCCCTATTTAACCCTTTTAGGAGTGGAATTTTAAAAAAAATCTCTTCTCAAATTACACCTACAGTATAAGATCAACACCCTCTCCAAATTTCAAGTTTCTATCCTCAGCAGTTTGGGCTGGGTGATGATAAGCCGGTCAGTCAGGTCGTTGCATTTTACATAGATTAGAGCACTATTTGCAGTAAGTAGTAGTCCAACATGAAAATTAGACTACTTTGCTTATTTTCATTCACTTATGTCATATGGAATTACATTCTGTGTTAAGCCTCCCAATGCATAAAATGTATTTTTTGCTCAGAAATGTGGTGTAACTTCAAGAACCTCTTGAGGAGTCTGGGAATTCTGACAGTGGCCTCTTACTATTTATTTTGTTCAATGTCACTTGTTGCTGACAAAATAAAGTTATTCCCAAGAACTAGTAGCATTCAGCAGCAGTCAGTTAATATTAGGCAGAAAGCCAGTCTTCATTTGGATCACACCTCCTTGGCTTTTGTGCAGGAAGGCATGCAGTATTCTGCTGCATCAATTTCCAATAAGACACCACAAGAATTTTAAAAAAATCTTAGCATTAATCCTCATGCTTTCAGGTTTAAACTGAAGAATTTCCTCAGGGCTCAGTCCTATTCAGTCAGGAAGTTCCCAGAAAGAAATTACACTACTTCTTGTGTTATGTTGTTCATTATGCTAATGTGTACTCACAGCTTGTCATCTGCATGGGATTCATGTACATTTTATTTGATCTATTATTACTTTTCTTATGTTAATTCCTTCATGAAAGAAGATGAAGCAAATATTCCAGAATTCGAAACCAGAACAGCTGTTAGCATGAGTGACATAAAAGTAGATATCTTAGGTGTTACAAAACAACTAAAATCAATTAAGAAAGGCAAGTCTTCTGGTCCAGATGGTATACCAATCAGGTTCGTTTCAGAGTGTTGTTGTTGTGGTCTTCAGTCCTGAAACTGGTTTGATGCAGCTCTCCATGCTACCCTATCCTGTGCAAGATACTTCATCTCCCAGTACTTACTGCAACCTACATCCTTCTGAATCTGCTTAGTGTATTCATCTCTTGGTCTCCCTCTACGATTTTTACCCTCCACACTGCCCTCCAATGCCAAATTTGTGACCCCTTGATGCCTCAGAACATGTCCTACCAACCGGTCCCTTCTTCTCGTCAAGTTGTGCCACAAACACCTCTTCTCCCCAATTCTATTCAATACCTCCTCATTAGTTATGTGATTTACCCATCTAATCTTCAGCATTCTTCTGTAGCACCACATTTCGAAAGCTTCTATTCTCTTCCTGTCCAAACTATTTATCGTCCATGTTTCACTTCCATACATGGCTACACTCCATACAAATACTTTCAGAAACGACTTCCTGACACTTAAATCTATACTCGATGTTAACAAATTTCTCTTCTTCAGAAACGATTTCCTTGCCATTGCCAGTCTACATTTTATATCCTCCCTACTTTGACCATCATCAGTTATTTTGTTCCCCAAATAGCAAAACTCCTTTACTACTTTAAGTGTCTCATTTCCTAATATAATTCCCTCAGCATCACCCGACTTAATTCGACTACATTCCATTATCCTCGTTTTGCTTTTGTTGATGTTCATCTTATATTCTGCTTTCAAGACACTCTCCATTCTGTTCAACTGCTCTTCCAAGCCCTTTGCTGTCTCTGACAGAATTACAATGTCATCGGCGAAGCTCAAAGTTTTTATTTCTTCTCCATGGATTTTAATACCTACTCTGAATTTTTCTTTTGTTTCCTTTACTGCTTGCTCAATATACAGATTGAATAACATAGGGGATAGGCTACAACCGTATCTGACTCCCTTCCCAACCACTGCTTCCCTTTCATGCCCCTCGACTCTTATAACTGCCATCTGGTTTCTGTACAAATTGTAAATAGCCTTTTGCTCCCTGTATTTTACCCCTGCCACTTTTAGAATTGGAAAGAGAGTATTCCATTCATCATTGTCAAAAGCTTTCTCTAAGTCTACAAATGCTAGAAACATAGGTTTGCCTTTCCTTAATCTTTCTTCTAAGATTAGTCGTAAGGTCAGTATTGCCTCACGTGTTCCAATATTTCTACGGAATCCAAACTGATCTTCCCCGAGGTCGGCTTCTACCAGCTTTTCCATTCGTCTGTAAAGAATTCATGTTAGTATTTTGCAGCTGTGACTTATTAAACTGATAGTTCGGTAATTTTCACATCTGTCAATGCCTGCTTTCTTTGGGATTGGAATTATTATATTCTTCTTGAAGTCTGAGGGTACTTCGCCTGTCTCATACATCTTGCTCGCCAGATGGTAGAGTTTTGTCAGGACTGGTTCTCCCAAGGCCGTCAATAGTTCTAATGGAATGTTGTCTACTCCCGGGGCCTTGTTTCGGCTCAGGTCTTTCAGTGCTCTGTCAAACTCTTCACGCAGTATCATATCTCCCATTTCATCTTCATCTACATTATCTTCCCTTTCTATAATATTGTCCTCAAGTACATTGCCCTTGTATAGACCCTCTATATACTCCTTCCACCTTTCTGCTTTCCCTTCTTTGGTTAGGACTGGGTTTCCATCTGAGCTCTTGATATTCATACAAGTGGTTCTCTTTTCTCCAAAGGTCTCTTTAATTTTCCTGTAGGCAGTATCTATCTTACCCCTAGTGAGATAAGCCTCTACATCCTTACATTTGTCCTCTAGCCATCCCTGCTTAGCCATTTTGCACTTCCTGTCGATCTCATTTTTGAGACGTTTGTATTCCTTTTTGCCTGCTTCATTTACTGCGTTTTTATGTTTCCTCCTTTCATAAATTAAATTCAATATTTCTTCTGTTACCCAAGGATTTCTACTAGCCCTCGTCTTTTTATCTACTTGATCCTCTGCTGCCTTCACTACTTCATCCCTCAGAGCTACCCATTCTTCTTCTACTGTACTTCTTTCCCCGTTTCAGAGTATGCAGACACAATAGCACCTTTCTTAGTAACCCACGGACAGAAGTGTTTACTAGTGAGTGGCAGTAAGTGCAGCAGGCCAGTATTCCAATGATGCTAACCTGCTGCGGACCTATCCTTGTGCTCATCACGTGCTCACTTATCTCCATGGGTTTGGACATACTGCTTAACATAGTTCAGTTTACGTGGCGAGTTTGTTCCACTTACGAGGTTCTCTTCCCCAGTTGTTAGGAAGTCACCATTGACCTATGAAGTACCCATGCCGACAGTGTTGAGTTGTGGCATTGTCACAACTTCTGCAGATATATAAGGTTTGGAACGCAGACTCTTGTGCAAAACTTAGCAAAAACCTATGATATTGAGGATGTGGCTACAAACAAGAATAATTATAAGCAATTGAGAACAAAATATGCATTTCTTGTGTTTGTCAACGTAGACCATTTGTTTGCTAATCCAAAATGAATTAATTTCTATTTTTCAATATTTGATGAGTGATCACAGATGCAGTCATACTAAAAAGCAACATCAAAATGTTGAAAGCTGTTTCAATAGTTTTCTGAATGAATGACTAAAGTATGTCAGTACGTTTAGTGATTTCAGTAGAATTTTCAATATTTGAGCGGATTATTTTGGGAAGTATGTTCTAATATCACATTTCATCACTCCTGAATATATTTATTGACACCTGCACTCAAAATCATAAGTGAGAACCACAGCCATTTTATTGAATACACTGGTGGATATAAACAAGTGAATTTCCATTGGATGCTCAGCTGCACTGTTTGAATGTGCTCTCATTAGCCACTTACAGAAGCAATTTATGGTTTGTAATGGTGAGCTGCATGCAGTCTTGAGAGTACTGGAAAAATGACATGACATTATGACAAGAATTTTCTCATTTTCTCCAATTTACTGAGTGCCCTTTAGGTGATTTGATGAATTATCACTACTCCTTGCAAAAGTAAAAGGAGAGGTGTCATTCAGAAGTACATGTAGAGATTAAGCGGAATGATTTAGATGCCTATAGTGGAAAAAGAGTGACATAATGTTCAAGTCATCCACATACTACTGAAGCACAGGACAGCACATGAGAGGAAGAAAAAGTTGATGGAAGTGAGGAGTAATAAATTTATCTATGTGGAATGAACTACTGGGCTATGGCACAGCTTCCTCCAATCACTGAGGTGACCAGAGTTATCTTAACATGTATCTAGATTGGACAATATGCCTCAATAGATGGATTCCTCATCCACCAGGAATCCCCAAAAGTTGTACTTAGGTTCAGATGTCACAATACCACATATTAGAAGAATGCATAATGTTTGCCAATAAGTAGCCAATCCATGGTTTGGATGGTGACTTGCACTATTTTGTGTTATGCAGTAAGACAATGAAAAACATTCTAAATTTCTGTTTGTGTTGTCATAATAAACCTAAAATTTTAGGAATGAAAGTTTACTTTCTGAAATACATTAGTTACAATGTGCTACATCTTTTCTTTTGAATATGTTTTTATAGTTCAATGCTACAGTATTTTTAAAGAAAGATTAAAGTGAAAAATGAACAGTATATACAATTTTCTGCAGCTGAATGGAATGTACATATTATTCTTCATGCACTGTTAAGTGCCTCCACATCTTTAAACTATTTGCTATGTCACATCCACAAAATCTGTGATTAATTCAGTTTTACCATTGGAAGATGCAACATAAACTCATGGCCACCTCACATGCTGCTCCAAGAAATTGTCAAAGCTTGCCACTTGAAACAATGATGTAAGAGATGCCTTCCCCTAATGTTGAAGGTTTAATCATTTCAATGTCTAATGGATGAACCTAAACTCTTATAACTGATGCTGACTTATATATTACAATCATGACTGCTGCATACCTGGCTGCCCTCTGTTGTCAGTTCCCACAAGGACAGCCTCTCTTCATCTGCAAAACTTAATAAACATGGTAGTATTTCTTTTGTCTGTGCACAGCCTTGTGTGTGGGCCCAACTTTATTAGCCAGAAACAACAAGGTGCCACTATCATCTTTAATGCAGAAATGGAACTAGGAATTCTGTAATCCACTTGCATGGCAGCACGATAAAATGTCAGACTAGGACTGTGGGGGCTTTCTTGGTTAAATTATAGACTGTTAAGGATTGGTTTCAAGGATGTACCCAGTCAGATACAGGGGAAGACAGCTATAACAAATCCCCCCCCCCCCCCTTTTACGCAGGCAATCAGAAAAAAATCTTCACAAACCAAACTCACATCCTGGACCACTAAACAGGCAGATGAATCAATTCAATGTCAGTTTGAAGAAAGCCAGAACATGTAATGGAGCCATTTATTGTGAAATCTCAAAACTATTTCATCATTCCCACAAAAGAAACATGAGGGCCCCCCCCTCCCCCCTCCCCCCGCCATGGCATGGTTAAGCAGAATATTTATCAGGAAAATCACCGTTACTACGCATGTGAAATATTCAAGAAAGATTACTCTCAAATTTAGACATATATCAAATATCAATGTGTCTCCACAGGAACATGCAGGTGTTGAGGATACAATGAGTGCATCAGTAGCACTTACTTGTGTCAATATTGTAGTAGTCTGGCTTATGAATACTTCAAGAGGTGATGCCTCAAAGATTCCTGGAGGCACTGCAAGCAGCACCTTGATGAATGCCACAAACGAAGAGCCTCCAGGCCACTGGCCAAAGAAGAGTGCCAGGATGGTGTTATAAGTGGTGGGCACATGGGCACATGTCTTCTAGTATGAGATTAGTTCTGTGTTGCTAGTTGGTGATGAACATTATACTGACTTGTTGATAGCTAGTGGAAAAAGTACAGTGCACTTAAATGTATGCCCATGTCGGGCCACTACTTATAGCTCTGTCTGCCACAAGTTGTCAACAGTGCAGCAGTTCTTTCACACAAGTTGAATATATTATATTTATTTAAAGTGTACTTATGTCAACTAATCTTTGGCTTGCCTGTCCAGGTTCCTAAGGCAACAGATCCTTTGGACACCTTCCACCCATTTATCATTAGCAGTGAGGAGGTAACGCTCGGCTCCTCATAAAATAATTCTTACTGACCCGCATCATAATGTCTGGAGATGAACATTGTCAAATCTATGACACCACATCATTTTATTTCCTTTGCTGCCTATTTCTTATCTCTTCCAAGACATTTTTGTTTTGCTTTTACCATTTGTGCTTGTGGACATTTCTGTTTCAGATCTGTGCTCGTCATTTTTGTTCAGTTTATGTATTTGTGCTGCCATTTATTGATTTAGCTTTAGTATTTTTTGCTTTGCCAAGGCTACCCCACAGCCCCAAGCCCCATGCATGCCTGCTTCACACTCAGCAGTGCACAATTGCCAGCACCTTTGGCACCAACACTTGATCTAACACAGCTTCTTCAGTTACAACTGCAACAAATGATGCAGCTTATTGAGATGATGAGGGGCTCCATTCAAATGCAGATGGTAGCGAATGAGAATCACCATCAGATGCGACCAACTATGGCAGCACCACAACTTATGCAGCTATCATTACTGCCTCCATTTCAGCCATTTGAAGAGGACAAAGAGGACTGGATTGAGTACTTGGCCCAGTTTGAAGCTCATCTACCAGCACTTCAAGTACCAGGTACTATTAACCAATCTTTTTCTCTTATCAAAAAAATGGTTCAAATGGCTCTGAGCACTATGGGACTTAACATCTGTGGTCATCAGTCCCCTAGAACTTAGAACTACTTAAACCTAACTAACCTAAGGACATCACACACATCCATTCACGAGGCAGTATTCGAACCTGCGACTGTAGCGGCCGCTCGGCTCCAGACTGCAGCGCCTAGAAACGCACGGCCACTCCGGCCGGCTTTCTCTTATCAAATGACAGTGTATCAGTATATATGATGTACTGCAAATTGTTCCCCACTTTGCAGCCAGAACTTGTGAATTATGAGGAATTAAACCAGGCCTTGAATAGCTAGTATGGCGTGAAAGTCCATGTGGTGGCTACCAGATTTAAAATTTTCAGATTAAAGAAACAATCGGGACAAACTTATACACAGTAGGTCACAGACTTACAAGGGCTCTCTAGGCAGTGTAAGTTTTATTGTGAGTGTGGCAAGTATTACAGTGGCCTCATGATATGTGATGCCATTAGTCAGAACATGGATGATAACAGAATAAGGGAACAGATTCTCAAGGGTCCCAATCCTTCCTTGCAGCAGGTTTGGCAAATTATTGACTAACAAGACTCTTGTGACAGCACCTAGATAGTTTTCTGTCAGACAACAGTTTTGCTGTAGTGCCTAGCTATAGTACTGTGTGCTTGTGTAGAAAGACCACTTCCAAGGCAAGTGCACAGTGGCCAACTCAGGATCAGGTTCAACATAGCTAGCCATGTAAACAGCCAGGCCAGAGAGGTACTGGAGTGATTCTTGCCTGCACTGCTTCTCAGTGCATAAGCATCACTTATGACCATCATGAAATGCAACTTGTTTTTGTGTGATACAGTGGGAGCCCTGAAGAACTGGAGCTGTGCATTGGCTTTCATGGTCATGAACAACAAAATTAGAAGCTTTACCTAAACCGGCAACAAACAGGTCTTTGAATTCAGCACACAATTGAATGACACTGTCCTTCAAATCAAAAGAAATATCTGACAGCACATTGTCTACAACACACAACCCATACTTGGTGAACAGGTTGCTCAGGAACTTTCACAGCGGCAGGACGGTGGCATTATTGCACACATCACAGCCAGTCAGTGGACATCTCCTTTAGCACTCATCAAGAAGCCATCAGGCAAACTGCATATTTGTGCAAACTTTAAGGCAACAGTGGACCCCCTAAACAATGATTGATTTATTTCTTTTGCCTCAGAACTTATGGACCATTTGGGAGCTGGTTGTTACTTCTCTAAGACTGATTTACACAATGCCTACTTCAAGATCCTTTTAGATGAACAGTCACACCAAGTGTTTGTCTTTAATACACACAGGACCTCTTCAATTTTCTTACAGTAGTGCATTCTCACCAGCAATTTTCAGTGCTATTTGGCACAATTAACTGCATCTGTGCCTATGTGTACATACTATTTAGGTACCAGGTCACACAGCAGACAAACATCTTAGTAATTTGCACACCCTTTTCCAAGTGTTATCAGAGGCAGGCCTTAAATGCAACAGAGACAAGTATGTGTTCTATCAAGCTGATACTGAGTACTTTGGGCATGTTCAGCTGATGCAGCTGCACTTGCAGGCCATTCGTGTCCTCATACCTCCAAGCAATATTACTGAATTACAGTCAGCGCTAGGGAAGCTGATGTATTACATCCATTTCATTCTGAGTGCAGCTCAGATTGCTGCACCATTGCACTGCCCTTGCCACAAGAATACACTTTTTATGTGGCCCCAGGAATGTGACATTGCTTTTCATATACTCAAAGATGCTTTCCTCAGTGATCATTGCCTAATTCATTTTGATCCTTCCAAAACTGTAGTCTTGGCCATGGATGCCTCTTCATCGGCATTGTGCTGGTGCTGTACTCTTCCACAGGATTGGTTCTACTGACAGTCCAATATCCTTCACCTCCAAATTGCTTAAAGCTCAGAGCAACTATTCACAAACAGAGGAGGACGCTGTTGCTATCATCTATGGAGTGAGTAAATTTCATCAGCATTTGTATGGAAGAGAGTGTTACTTGGTTGCCAAACAAAGCCGTTGCAGTTGTTTTTAAGCCCAACAAAGCCAATTTCAAATTACATCACACATAAATTGCAACAATGAGCTCCAATCTTATTGCACTCCCAATACAAGTTGATGTACAGATCCACATCCAATCTTGCCAATGCAGACCTGACTTTGACACATCAGAAGCAAATTCCCCCCCCCCCCCCACAGCACTCAGACAAGACATACTGGACCAATTTCAATTAGACCACTGGAAGATCACCCAGGTCATGGTAGCAGATCCAGACTTGCAGATTCTATTGGGTTATGTCCACACTGGTTGGTCTCACACTGTGAAATAAATTGTTAGCCTGGTGGTTCACTGCTGCTGTTGTTGCATCTTTAGGGTGCTCAACATCACCATCATCAGCTTGCATACATTAACTGTATGAGACAAATGGGGCTACAGCACACAGCAGGAAGATAGTCTAACGTACAACATCAGGTCACAGATGCTCCCTTTTACTCTTTTTTATATGAACATGCACAATTCCTCTGAAAGGTACAATGGAGCTAGTGTGTCAAGGCAGACTATCAAAAATATTGATATCAGGTCTGAACAGCCACTAAGAGGCAAGACCAGAAAAGAAGACTGGCTAATCATGAAGAGAATAACTGGATAATCCAATCATCCTCTAACACACTAAAAGCTTTGAGCTAAGATCTTAGGAAGAAGGGAAGACAAAACACAAAATTGAAAAAGACATGCCACATTCAGTTCACTATCACTTAAAATTGAGGGCAGGTCTGTTGGTAAACCAGCTTGTATCCTCTCATCATCATATAAAACACAATTGGTTAAAATGTGGTGAGATGTAATCAGCACACTGCATGCATCACAAATAGGCAGTCCTTCACATTGGAGAAGGAAGCCATGGGTCAGGGACTGTGTCCTATTCGAAGTTGTTAAACAGAGTTCATCAGTTCTAAGTGGCTGGAAGGAGATGCGCCATGGCCTTACAGTCTCTTTTATTGATTGAAATTTACTTTCCATCATGCCTAGCAACTCTTCCTCCTAAATATGCATGACAAATCTTTGCAGCAAAGACAGTGTGGCGTGCAGAGGGATAGGGCAGTCAGTTATATTAGTAAGGGTACATGTCTCCTTGGCCACAGTATCAGTTAACTCATTCCCTTGGATACCCACATATCCTGGTACCGAGCAGAATAATACCTCCTTTCTTTGTCTTTGCAAATGCAGTATGACATCATGGATATTCTGGACAGTTCTGTCTGCTGGGTACATATACTGGATGGCCTGCAGGGCACTAAGTGAATCACAGCAGACAAGGAATTTGGATCCATAATCATGTTTCATCCGCTCCACAGCTTTAAAAACTGCATAGAGTTCAGTGTCAAAGATAGTAAACTCACTAGGCAGATGGAACCTGAAGACAGAGGCAGGAAAAATGACAGAACAACTGACAGCATCCCTCTATTTGGACCAACTGTATATACTGCATTAGTCCTGGTAGATAAAATGATAACAAATTTATTCTTAAAAAATAGTCTGCAGTGAACAATTTGTTGAACTCTGGCAAATCTAAAATTATTCTAGGCTTCAATAACAACCAGGGCAGTGCTTTGCACCAACCCTCCCACTGCATATTTGTTGGAAATACACCTAGATTTTAAAAAAATGCTGCTTTGCCCTTATACCGAAATGTTTTGTCCCTCGTGGATGAGTGCTGTAGAGTCATTCCAAGGACTCACAGATATTAGTAGTCACAAGGAAATCCAGTGAAGTTGGAAACAACTGGAGCTTGAGTGTCTGTTTAGCCACAAGCAATCGCCACCAAGCAGCTAATGGCAGCTCCGCTGCCTCTGCGCACAAGTTTGATACAGGGCTCCTGTGGCCAATCTGATATCCTCACATTGGTCATGCTGAGCCATAGACCATACAACCATAATCAAGATGTGATCTCGCTCAACCCTTAGAGAACTTCAGCAAGCAGGATCTATCTGTGCCCCAGTTCTTCCCAAGCGCTTCATGATATTCAGCACTTTAAGGGCTCTTATTTTGAGCTCCTTGAGATATGGCAGCCATGCCACTGTGCTATCAAAAAAAGATATCTAAAAACCACATCTTCAACTTAAAATTTAAAACAGTAACCCACAGCCTTAGTTCTTGAGGTGTAAAAAGAGAATGATCACAGTTAAAAATCAATACACAGTGTCTTCTCTGGGGAGAAATTAAAACCTTTTGGAGCAGACCATTCTTCTGTATCTCAGATGTCACCTATTACTGGTGAGAGGAAGGTGTGGGACTAGGAGTGGAATAGAAAATGGAAAAATCATCCACAAACAATGAACACTGCACATGACTCCTCACTGCAGACAACATGCCACTGATCACAATGGTGAACAAAGTCATGCTTAAAACATTCTGTGTGGGAGACCATGAACTTGAGTAAATCTGTCTGAATGAGTAGTCCTGACTCTGTACTGAAATTAACAAGCAACAAACAAGGACAGCAAGAAAATGAGGAGGCGGCCTTGAAACCCCCACTCATGTAGCTGACAAACTATATTGTGTCTTGATGTAGCATCATATGCCTTTTCAATATAAAAAAAGATGGATATTAAATGCTGTTTTCATAGGAATGCCTCCTGTTTAGCCATCTCCAATAGGATGAGGTTATTAAGAGTGGAGTTATATCTTCTACACCCACACTGGAAATGACTGAGGAAATTTCTGGATTCCAGAGTCCAGACTAGTCAGGAGTTGATCATCCGCTCCAGTGTCTTTCCTACACAGCTGGCAAGAGCAACACTCCAATAGCTGCCTGGTTTAATAATGGAGATCATTATTGGTTCCCTCCAAGGGACAGGATATTCTTCATCTCTCTATATCTTATTAAAGACAGCAAGTAAGATCTCTTTAGTCAGGATTAAGGCACCATAGCATACCAGTCTTGTGAGTTGCAGTTAATGGTGCATCCATTCCCATGTGGAGAAAAGGAACTTATAGGCCTCTTCATTGCTGGAGTTGGAACCAATGTCTCCTCCCCCAAACAAGGCAATAGGCATGGAAACCTGGAACAGGACTCTGGACAACGTTACATCGTAAAGGTACCACACCACGGTCTGAGCGACACCTGCGGGTGTGACTTTCAGGACTCCATTGTCCTATATGGCAGCTAATGGACATGATATTCTTTTTCCAGATATCTTTCTCACCAATTCTCATACTTCAGTGGCAGAAGTTGATCAGTTAATGTACTTCAAAAAATGCCATGATTGCTTCTTGCTCTCCTTTACTTTCCATCAAGCTTTTGTTCTTGCTAACTGAAAGGCTGTAAGGTTCTCTGGTGTGGACTATGCTTGAATCTGTGCAGCAATTTCCACCTGTCCCATATAGTGCAACAATACTTATTGTTTCACCGATGAACAGGTTGCCTTCAGTGACAGTTGGATAATTCAGAAACATGAGCAGCACAGCACAGTGCGTCACATCAGTAAAGTGATCCACCCAGTCATGGAAGCTGTCCCTGTGCTCAATCACAGCTACCTGGTTATAAAGCAACCAGTTTGCCTTGCATAGCAATCGCTTGGATGGTTTTCCCTCAGGTCTCATCCTTTGTAAAAGGCAGACAGTAACGGAAAATAGTCACTGGAGTGGAGGACAGCTGCCACCTCCCATACAACAGAGTCTGTGAGAGCAGGAGAGCAAACTGTCAAATCAGTGGCAGAGAATGTCCCTGTCACTGTGCAAAAATGTGTCTTTGTGCCCATATTTTGGAGGCATGTGGTGTCAGATTGTAGCACATTTTCAGCCTCTTGACCCATTGGGCATGTGGAGAGACTACCCCTGAGAAAAGAAACAGTGGCAGAAGCTGGTTGATCAGCTCGGAAAGTGCTTCACCATCCAGTGGTTCCTGTGGTGGGAGATAAAGGGAATGCACATTACCTGAAAGGACACAAAATACACAGTGACAGAAACTGCCTGTAGTGGGGTGACTACAATTATAAATGAGGAGTGAAGTGTGTCATTGATGAACACTGCTACTCCTATCTGATTTCTGTCACCACTGACGTCACCTTTTTCATACAATGATAACCACTAAAAACAGGAGTACTGGAATCCTTGAAATGTGATTCCTGAAGACACACACACTTTGGTCTGATCTGTGTGAGGACCTTTAGTTTGTCCACATGAACTCTGGAGTCATTTAAATTCCACTGCAGTATCAATATTATCTATTTGGAAGGTTTGACATCCATTTCTCTTTGTGCCTTGGAGGGGAGCCCATGGTCATTGGTGAAGGGCAAACAGGACTTGGTTAGTCACTGATTAAGACCACATCCGTCGCCAAATCTTCAATAGAGGCAGTAGCTGCTGATTTCATTGCTGGTGCCTTAGGTTCTGTTCCACTGGACTTTGATTTTGTCTTTGTGACAGTTTTCCTCTTTTGGGCTGAAACATGGGAAGGCCTCTGAATGAGTGTACCAGTTGATGCCTGTGTAACATTGTGTAACATTTGGTGTTAGGGGCAGTGGCTAGACATTGTCGGTTTGAGAAGTTTGTGTAACTGAGACTCTGGCAAGATCAGGGTTACTAGAGTCAGTCTGTTGGCACGTGCGGCAACAGGAGCAAGAGCTGGTAATGGCAGTTGCCACTTCTATTTGTGTTGACACACTAATTTTAACTATGGGCTATTTCACAGCTGGTGCAAGTGAGGTAACAATTGATGGGGGCTGCATGGTTTTAAACAGCTTTTTCGCTTCTGCATACTACACGTGATGAGTAACTTTAAGTTCTTGAATTTTTTTCATCTCTGTAGAGGAGGCACTCTCTACTCCAGATTGGGCATGAGTTAGAGCAATTAACATACATTGGTGGGGATGTATATCCAACACCTGGCACATGAGCTGCTTGACCACAGTTCCCACAAGTAGTACGACCATTACATGCAATGGAAGTGTGACCAGATCTTTGGCACTTGAAACACTGCAATGGATTCAGAAAAAAAGGCAAACTACTAAGTGTAAGAACTCTGTCCGAACAGGCTCTGAAGGTCCAACAGTACTGACCGGCTGCCGTGTCATCCTCAGCCCACAGGCATCACTGGATGTGGATATGGAGGGGCATGTGGTCAGCACACCGCTCTCCCAGCCGTTGTCAGTTTTCGTGACTGGAGCCGCTACTTCTCAATCAAGTAGATCCTCAGTTTAGCTCACAAGGGCTGAGTGCACCCTGCTTGCCAACAGCGCTGGACAAACCAGATGGTCACCCATACAAGTGCTACCCCAGCCCAACAGCACTTAACTTTGGTGATCGGACGGGAACCGGTGTTTCCACTGTGGCAAGGCCATTGGCGCTAAGTGTAAGAAACCTGCCTTAATGTTGCTGGGCAGGTCTTGTTTATTGGGAGTTAAAATGAATGTAGCTGTTGGTTTAAGCTGCCCATACTCTCTCTCTTCTTCACATTTTGTACCTCCGTAACACCTTCATCTGCCCATTCCTGTTGTAAGACACTAATGTCCTCATCCATGAGGTCTTCACATGTTACCACCCCATGGCTGGAATTTAAGGTGTTATGCAGTTCAACAATAACAAGGTATTCATCCAATGTTGTTACTTTGAGAAGTTTCTATACTTGCCCTGAAGTGGCCATTTCAATCAATAATGTACCACAACAAATCCTTTTTTTTTACTTTTGACCACTTTTAACACCATCTAAACACCATAGCAAAGGTGCCCTCAGCACATTTAAGTTTCATGAAAATTATTTTAACACATCTGTGCCCTGTTACCATAACTTATTCTGAAATTTTGAGGAGTATGCTCAGGAGAGGTATCCTCATGGCTTCTCTTGTTGGGAAAGATAAGAGTGCTCACCAGTGACCCACCCAATCCACTGGGAGCAATTTTTGAAAAATTAATAGGCTCCACAGTCAACCCATGAGCAGCTAGCGAACAGATGTGCACCCAGACAGAGTCCTGTTTGCCTGGGTAAGCTTTGAACAACTGAGGTGTGGCAGGTTCCCCAGAGGTCATCTGCTTATGACTGTTCTGCCTCAACAGCCATGCATCACATCGGTGTGCACCACACTTTAGGACTGAGGGTTTTTAGAGAGGTTTTTACCATCTTCACAATCTAGGTGATTAAACCAAAATCTGCAGGCTCAGTGGCACACAACATTCCACCACCACACTGCTGTCACCAAGCCCCAGCTTGGGGTATCTGTTTTTGCCAAGCCCATACTCAGTCAATGAATGCTGAGCCCCTTGGGAGTTGGTGGTTCGCCGATACTTTGCACACCAACATGACTTGTCTGTGCTATAAGATGTCCTATTGCTAAATGCTGAATCTGAACAGTCACATGTGGTGATTCTAGATATTCTCTGGAAACATGTTCTTAGTTTGCTTCATCCAAGTGACTGGGGCATGGCCCGCACCAAACAATTAGCTCAACAACAATGCATGTGATGCAGCATGGACTCATAAGTAGAGCAGATGATGGCTCATTGCTAATTTTGTGTGGAACATCAGGCAGCCTCTCCTTATTGGTTCTTTGATTGGCTGAAGACTGAAGCACCTTGGCACATTTGCATTTGGGTTTTGCTTGACCCTACTAGAATACTAGTTAGCTGATTGTCATTGATGCAAATAGCAAGTTTCTTTTTGTAGTTCCCACGCACTCTACAATGACATGTTCCAATCTTCAAGCCTTGCAGTCCATATTTTGCCTTGAGGGTCTACCAGAATTTGTCTGCAGAATTTGAGGACTTCTGTACAGCCAACAGAACTCATCACATCACCAGTACACCTATTCATCCACAGCACAAAAGCTCTTTTAAGCTAGATGGATAATCTACATGCTCACGACATGCAGGACCAAGCTTTGCTCCTCTTCTTGTCATCTTACTGCTCCCAGCCTCACAATGGTATATTGGTTTCTTCATGGACAGTGCCACCACACCTTGCTCCAGTCACTGCACACACCCAACAGCTCACACCTACTCTGCCCCCTCAGGCAATGTATCATCTTAATGACCCAGTTTTTTTAGATCATACAGCAGTTGGAAGCACTGGGAATGTAGCATCATTGTGAAGTTGCTTGGCAGTTGCATGTTTTTGATACAGGTTCCAGGCAGATTGCAGCGACAGCACATGAATCAACTTCACACCTGTAAATGGCATGATCCTGCCACTGATTCTTTGTCCACAGATTCACTGTATGTCCACATGATGCAGTCTGCATACCCTCCATCTACCAGGGGTCCTGCATCACCAGCATCTGGCCTGAATTGATAAACCTGGACCTTACACCTCATCCATCGCCAAGCACACAGCTGACATCCATGGGCATTGATCCCTTCCGCTCTGTGGCAGGCCAGGGGCCTACCACACCACTTCAAGATGCTGTTACAGTTCAACCACCAGTACACCTTGTACCATTGCTGGATGCAGGGGCACACCATCCATCTCATTTCTCGGCTAGTATTCTGGATAGTCTCAAGGTGAGTGTCAGGACACAGACAGAAACTTGGAACCAGCCACAGCTTCAGTTCCTGTCTCCTCATTGCTTCCTGCATCCATGCTTCCCCTCCACAGTTGTTGCAGCAATTGTCACTACATGATGACTGTGAGGACGTTTAGGGTAGAAGGAAAAGGGGAGGAGAAGTGTAGTATCGTAGTTTATCAATACTGCCAGAGCCGGTACCTCAAAGGTTCCTCCAGGTGCCATGAGCAGCACTTCAGACATTGCCACCAATGAAAAATATCCAGATCATTGACCAATGAAGACTGCGGGGGTGGTGTTATAAGCAGTGGGCACATAAACACAAGTCTTCCAGTATGAGATTACTTCTGTGTTACTTGCTAGTGCTGAACATTACACTGATTTGTTGATAGTTAGCTCCACTGGCAAACATTTAGGGTACTTAGACACAAGCCGATGTTGGGCCTCTGCTTATAGCGAGCTGCGTCTGTCACAAGTTGTCAACAATGTAGCAGTTCTTTAGCACAAGTTGAGTAAATTATATTTATTTAAAGCACACTTGTGTCAACTAATCTTTTGCTTGCCTATCCAGATTCCTATAGTGACAGATACTTTGGCCGCTTTCCACCCATTTATCATTAGCAGTGAGAACATAACATTTGGCACTTCAGAACATAATGGTTACTGACTTGCATCATAACATGCATTTTTAAAGTTTATTTTCTGCCTCTTTGAGAGTACATCTGCACATGGACAAAAATATCTTTTGCAAATATTTTCTAGCTTTATTTGCCTATTTGTCGATCATTATGTTGGATTCTTGCTGAATTTAAAGATATGAGGATTTAATTTCAAACTGCGAAGTTAAAAATTTGACCACACAAGATATCAAGTGAATAACTGCCAATCTTTTGGGATAAAAACAGTTATGCATGTCTCATGTAAAATTGAGATATCTTCTCACTCACTGACTCAGTTCAACAAAAATTACAAATTTTAGAATGGTGGACCACAATTCCCTTCCCCCACCCACAGTCTCTCTCTCTCAAAAACACACACACACACACACACACACACACACACACACACACACACACACCTGCACTGACAACTGTGTCCTAACAGCATCTTTAAAATGAAAGAAATCAGCTGTATGTACTGGAGCAGTATGAGGTTACAGGTTTAGCTGATTCAACAAACTTGAATAAATCTTGAGTAACAAAGGCCTTGCTTAACTTTTTTTGTTTCCTTCTAATTACAAAATCTTTTGCGGCTCAAACAGCTTACACATTCATAAACAACTTGTGTGTCAGCTCATCAAACCATCCGATGCTTGCCAGAGCCATTAATAGAAACACAATCACTATTTTTATTTTGGTCAGCACAGCTGTTTGACCAGACAACAGGTTTCTTTCCTGTAAGTGGCCCCAAACTGAAGACTTTAACTAATCATGAAGCAACCTCTGAGCTATTTCTTGCAGCAAGACTTACGGCCCACATTCATATAAAAACAGTATTTTTATTACTGACAAGAATACCCAAATTGAAACAATTTAGCTGGCTGCTATAATAGACTTTGCAATGTCTTAATGATAGCAAATGTAATATTTGGTGCACATCAATAGAAGCAGTAGTAGTTTTGCAACTGGTGAGTTTTGACTCAAATGCACAAATGCCCATTAAATCCAAAGAACATTTGTAATTTTTTTGAAGAATCACCTGTTCAACTTTGGCTGTAGGTAAGGTATCCCTTACACCTCAAATTAAACATGTCGCATAACCTGCATGTGTCCATATGAGGTCTGTGAAAGGACATGTGTAAAATCTCTCTTAAAAACTCACATTTGAAATTTGTAGGAAACATGAGTCAAAGGGCAGTTTACTGACAGCTTTGAAATTTAGGCTCCAGTACTCTTTACTCAACCTGGAATGACCCCAATGGCTTTTAGCATGTGAAAATCAATTTATTGAATCCTTAACTTGCAGTCTTCGGGCAGCATCTTTGACTAGTAACCATAATGTCCTGGATTTCACATGTGAACGTCACCACTGCTTAAATTTTGAATAAAAATCATCAGCAATGGCAACCAAAGACTTCCAGCCTAAGAAGTCAACCTTGTTCTGCAATGGCCTTGTCGAAAAGGGTGGTTGAACAGACAGAGGTGTGAGAAATTGCCCCTAAAAGGAAGAAAAATCAGCAACAATAAGTGGCATGAGGATGCAGAAGACAATGGAAACTACTGCATTAAAGCCATATGATGTGTATCTCCAGTGGCCTGTAACTGAAAAAAGTGTAATGATGATCTCTCCACTGACAAAAGATTCCAGACTAGTCTCTCATTTGGATCTCAATGAGGGGACTGCAAGGAGGAGGTGACCATGAAACAAAAAGATTGAATAACCAATGAAAGGCTAGTGTTCTATGAAATGGGGCATGAAACATCAGAAGTTTGAAGGTGGCACAGAAGCTAGAAAATCTGCAAAGGGGGATTGCAAAGGTTCAATCTAGATGTAGTGAGGGTCAGTAAAGTGAAATAGAAAGAGGACAAGGATTTCTTATCAGAGAAGTACAGGGTAATATCAAAAGCAGCAGAAAATGATATAATAGTAGTAGGATTCATTATGAATAGGAAGATATGACAGAGATTGAATTACAGTGAACAGTTCAGTGACAGGTTTGTTCTCATCAGAATTGAGAACAAAACAATACTCACAATAAAAATTCAGGTATATATGCTGATATTGCAAGCAGAAGATGAAGAGACAGAGAAAATATATGAAGATAGTAAAAGGGTAAAATACAGGACAAGGAGGGAAATGAGAATCTAATAGTCATGGGGGACTGGAACACAGCTGTAGGATAAAGAGTAGAAGAAATAATTATGGGAGAAAATGGGCTTGGTAGTAGGAATGAGAGAGGAGAAAGGCTAGCTGAGTTCTACAATGAATTTCAGCTAGTAACTGTGAATACACTGTATAAGAATAACAAGAGGACACTGTATACTTGGAAAAGGCTAGATGCAGCAAGATTGCAGTTAGATTACATCATGGTCAGGCAGTGATTCTGAAATCAGATACTGAATTGTAATGTGTACCCAGAAGCAGATAAGACACAGATAACAATATAGTAATGATGCAGAATAGGCTGAAGTTTAAGAGAATAGTCAAGAAGAATCGCTGTGAAAAGTCATCGGATACAGAAGTACTAAGGAATGAGGAGATACACTTGATGTTCTCTGAGGCTATAGATACTGCAATAATGAATAGCCCAGTTGGCAGTTCAGTTGAACAGGACTGGACAGCTCTAAAAGGGGTAAATGGGAAGAAACCATGGGTTACAGAAGAAATACTTCATTTAATTGATGGAAGAAGGAAGTACAGAAATGTTCATGGAAATTCAGGAATACAGAAATACAAGTCACTATGGAATGAAATAAAAAGGAAGTGCAGGGAAGCTAAGGTGAAATGGGTGCATGAAAATGTGAAGAAATTAAAAAAGTAATGATTGTTGGGAGGAATGACCCAGCCCAAAAAAAAATCAAAACAAGTTTTGGTGAAATTAAAAGCATTGGCAATAACATTAAGAGTGAAATGGGAATTCTACTGCAGTGGAGAGAGAGAGAATAGGGAGAAAGACTACACTGATGGCCTCTATGAGGGGGAGGATTTGTCTGATGATGTGACAGAAGAAGAAACAGAAGTCGACAGGGAAGAAATAGGGGATCCAGTATTAGAATTAAAATTTAAAAGAGCTTTGGACAACTTAATATCAAGTAAGTCAGAAGGTATACATATCACTTCATAGAAAATTTCTAAACCATTGGGGTACATGGCGACAAAACAACTATTCACGTTGGTGTGCAGAACATGTGAGGCTGGAAATATACCCTCAGACTGGCAAGAACTGGCAAGTATGAGAATAATCACAAATGCAGCTTAACAGCTCATGCATTCAAGCTGCCAACAAGAATAATATACAGAAGAATAAAAAAGAAAATTGAAGAGCTGTTAGATGGCAATCAGTTTGGCTTTAGGAAAGGTAAAGCCACCAGTAGTTCTAATGTTGTGGTTGATAATGGAAGCAAGGCTGGAGAAAAATCGATACATGTTCATAGGATTTTTTGACCTGGAAAAAGTGTCCAACATTGTAAAATGACAGAAGATGTTTCAAATGCTGAGGAAAAGAGGGATAAGCTATAGGGAAAGACAGCTGATATACAATACGTACAAGTATCAAGAGGGAACAGTGATAGTGGATAACCAAGAATGAAGTGCTCAGAATAAAAAGAGTGTAGGACATGGATGTAGACTTCTGCCTCTACTGTTTAAGCTATGCATGGAACAAGCAATGACAGAAATAAAAGAAAGGTTCAAAAGTGGGATTAAAAGCCAAGGTGAAGGGATGTCAGTGATAAGATTTACTGATGACATTGCTGTCCTCAGTGATAGTGAAGAAGAATTAAATGATCTGCTGAATGTAATGAACAGAAGAAGAATTACAGGATCTGCCAAGTGCAATGAACATTCTAATAAGCACAGGATATGGGTTGACAGTAAACCAAGGGAAGATGAAAATAATGAGAAGTTGCAGAAATTACAACAGTGTGAACTGAACATCAGAATTTTGGATCACCATGTAGATGCTATCTAGGCAGCAAAATAACTCATGATGAATGGAGCAAGGAGGATATAAAAACCAGAATGCACTGGCAAAAAGAGCATTCCTGGTCAAGAGATGCATACTAGTATCAAACATTGGGCTTCTGATAGTGAAACATGAACTGTGAGGAAACTGGAACAGAAGAGAATCAAAGCATTTGACATGTGGTGCTAAAATGAATGTTGAAAATTAAGTGGACTGATAAGGTAAGGAATGAGGAGGTTCTCCACAGAAATGCCAAGGAAAGGAATATATAGAAAACACTAACCAGGAGAAGGGACAAGATGACAGGACATACGTTAAAACATAAGGGAATAACTTTCATTGTACTAGAGGGAGCTGTAGAGGGTAAAAAAAATGTAGGCAAAGACAGAGATTGGAATGAATCCAGCAAATATTTGAGGATATAATTTTTATTTGCTACTCTGAGATGGAAACTTTGGCATAGGAACGGAATTTGTGGTGTGCCACATCAAACCAGTCAGAAGACATGACAAAAATACTCATCACAGTCACTGAACTTATAACTGTCTATGTTCTTATTGTGAGTTGTTACTTCAGGGACGATTCCCAGCCTTTTTTCTATTTTTGCAGCCCAAATTATCTCTTTCCGTTACAAAATTGTTTTATTGATATAGACAGAAGCTTACCACATGAACCATACATCAAATAAATGGAATCAACCTCGAGGATGCACTTGGAACATCGGAAATGATCAGTGCTTGGCAAAAAGACAGTGTGGCATTTACTAATAAGTGAGACACTTTCTCTGTGATTTGACATTTACAAAAAGGCTATGGACATGCAGCAGGGTACTAAGAACACAATAAAATTGAAAAACAACGTTTGTAAAAAATGGCATAGAATGTTTGACATTTTTATTCTTCATTTATCCAGCATGTGTAGTATACTGCCAGGTATACAAAAAGTATTTAAAAATAACTTTTAAATACTTTTTGGATTGTCCAAGGTGACTAATTTCTGACAGGATGTCATAGCCTTATTGTATAGTCACAGATGTCTACTTTAGGGAGGTATAATAGCAAAAATAGCAGACAGTGATTGGAAAGCAGAAAAGTTATTTTGAGCTTTAGTAAAAGCTTCAGTATTTGTCAGCAAAAGAGGTAAGCATCATTTAGCTGATTTGTATGTTTGTTGCGGTCTTCAGTCCTGAGACTGGTTTGATGCAGCTCTCCATGTTACTCTATCCTGTGCAAGCTCCTTCATCTGCCAGTACCTACTGCAGCCTACATCCTTCTGAATCTGCTTAGTGTATTCATCTCTTGGTCTCCCTCTATGATTTTTACCCTCCACGCTGCCCTCCAATGCCAAAATTGTGATCCATTGATGCCTCAGAACATGTCCTACCAACCGATCCCTTCTTCTAGTCAAGTTGTGCCATAAACTTCTCTTCTCCACAATCCTATTCAATACCTCCTCATTAGTTACATGATCTACCCACCTAATCTTCAACATTCTTCTGTAGCACCACATTTCGAAAGCTGCTATTCTCTTCTTGTCAAAACTATTTATCGTCCCTGTTTCACTTCCATACATGGCTACACTCCATACAAATACTTTCAGAAATGACTTCCTGACACTTAAATCTATATTCGATGTTAACAAATTTCTCTTCTTCAGAAACACTTTCCTTGCCATTGCCAGTCTACATTTTATACCCTCCCTACTTCGACCATCATCAGTTATTTTGCTCCCCTTTCTGCTTTAAGTGTCTCATTTCATAATCTAATTCCCTCAGCATCACCCGACTTAATTCGACTACATTCCATTATCCTTGTTTTGCTTTTGTTGATGTTCACCTTATATCCTCCTTTCAAGACACTGTCCATTCCGTTCAACTGCACTTCCAAGTCCTTTGATGTCTCTGACAGAATTACAATGTAATCAGCGAATGTCAAAGTCTTTATTTCTTCTCCATGGATTTTAATTCCTACTCCGAATTTTTCTTTCATTTCCTTTACTGCTTCCTCAATATACAGATTGAATAACATCGGGGATAGGCTACAACCCTGTCTCACTCCCTTCCCAACCACTGCTTCCCTTTCATGTCCCTCAACTCTTATAACTGCCATCTGGTTTCTGTACAAATTGTAAATAGCCTTTCCCTCCCTGTATTTTACCCCTGCCACCTTCAGAATTTGAAAGGGAGTATTCCAGTCAACATTGTCAAAAGCTTTCTCTAAGTCTACAAATGCTAGAAATGTAGGTTTGCCTTTCCTTAATCTTTCTTCTAAGATAAGTCGTAGGGTCAGTATTGCCTCACGTGTTCCAACATTTCTACAGAATCCAAACTGATCTTCCCCAAGGTGGGCTTCTACAAGTCTGTAAAGAATTCACGTTAGTATTTTGCAGCTGTGACTTATTAAACTGATAGTTCGGTAATTTTCACATTTGTCAACACCTGCTTTCTTTGGGATTGGAATTATTATATTCTTCTTGAAGTCTGAGGGTATTTTGCCTGTCTCATATATCTTGCTCACCAGATGGTAGAGTTTTGTCAGGACTGGCTCTCCCAAGGCCGTCAATAGTCCTAATGGAATGTTGTCTACTCCCGGGGCCTTGCTTCGACTCAGGTCTTTCAGTGCTCTGTCAAACTCTTCACGCAGTATCGTATCTCCTGTTTCATCTTCATCTACATCCTCTTCCATTTCCATAATATTGTCCTCAAGTACATCACCCTTGTATAGACCCTCTATATACTCCTTACACCTTTCTGCTTTCCCTTCTATGCTTAGAACTGGGCTTCCATCTGAGCTCTTGATATTCATACAAGTGGTTCTCTTTTCTCCAAAGGTCTCTTTAATTTTCCTGTAGGCAGTATCTATCTTACCCCTAGTGATTAGCTGATACAATGCTTAATAAGTCTAATCTCATAATTACGTAACACACATGAGAAAAAGTTTTTTCTTGTGCACTAGAATATAACAACCAGCAAACTGCATGATTTTCTCTTTAAAATGGCACACTTGACATTTATGTATTACAATGTGTGGAGCACCAAATTTGTAAAGTGTTATACTTAATTGTTAGGATGGGCGACCACCTCATAAATGCAAGATTTAATTACGAAATGTAGGCTCAAGTTTGGTACTTCCATAAGTGTTGTTACCAGTTAATCCTTGAGACTTAAAGAAAAGAAAGCGATACTGGATTTCCCTAATTTATGATTAAATATGTATTTATGTACTATGGAAAATTTGGGGAGAGAGAGAGAGAGTGCAGGGTCAACCTATTGACCACCCTTTAAACAATAACAATATACCATACTTTTATGACAAAATAATGATTTTAAAAACAATACACCTTGTGTTACAAAGTAAACTATAAAAATTCACAGCATTCTGACAAATCAAATCTTTAATACTGTGTAGAAACGATACCCTCTAACAACATAAACTGCTGTTTAATTCATTCTCTTCCTCCTGTTTTGAACTAGGGTCCTCCCCCCCCCCCCCCCCCCCCCCCAAAAATAAAAAAAAATCTGTCAGGCTATGATCAGAATGATGGTGTTTTGCTGTAGAAACAAGAACTTCTGTTTTGTAATGCTTGTTCAGATCATTAATAATCATTTGTTGTGCAGTCTTTCCAGGATCTGCTACAGATTGTCTTTTAATAATTCTGTTAACTCTGGTGGTAGTTTTTTATGGTTTGTTGCTTATATGCACCACAGATTCTATGAAATTTCACAACCACACATCAGCCATCTAGATACCGTACTCCAAAAAAAATGGTTCAAATGGCTCTGAGCACTATGGGACTTAACTTCTGAGGTCATCAGTCCCCTAGAACTTAGAACTACTTAAACCTAAATAACCTAAAGACACCACACACCTCCATGCCTGAGGCAGGATTCAAACCTGCGACCGTAGAAGCAGCGTGGTTCCAGACTCAAGCGCCTAGAACCGCTCGACCACACCCGCTAGCGTACTCCAAAAAGTATGAAGTACCTAATCCTGCTTTAGCTTCTTTCAAAGCTTGTATTATTGCCTTCGATTCTGGGCCATATTTTTTACGTTTTTGTTGTTGCATAATTCTGTATTAATGAGTTTGGATTTTTTTTTTTACAATTTGCCAGCAAAGAAAGGAGACTGAAACATTATGTCAAAACATTTTCACCTGGAGGTAGATTTCGTCTTATACTGTACGTACTTACCTCCCTGTGCTGACCCTGCCGTACCTTGTTAGAAAAACTGAATCAGTATATCCCTTATGTCCTCAAACTGATCCTTTTGCTTACACACCAGCAACTTTTTCATACAAAAGAACTTGATCAAAACACTTGAGAGCATCACGTTATGTCAGTGGTAGTGTAGGCAATTTATATTATAGACAATTGAAACTGACTATTTGTTTCTATCAAGTCTCTTGGCATCCATATGCAAACTTTTGGAGGTCACATAGTAAACTAAATGTGTGTGCATTATCCATGAATGTTGTAAAATAAATCACTTTTGCTTTATTGATAATGAAATACTGGAGGAGTTCATAATATGCCATATGTCTTTTCCTGAATCATGATGGTATGGTAGTAATAGGCACTTCTTAGATGCACTCTATTGCAATGATAATCTTTTCTGTCTCTTTTAAAGACATTGCACCAACACCACAGACAATAACTGCGAGTTGCAAATGACATAACACATTCCCACAGTTTTTGCTAACAAGGAAGGTAATGGACTAGTGTGCCATTAATTCCAGTCAATGCTCCACATTACCTGAGGCACTCTAAGATGCTATTTCATGAATGCAGTCTTCTGGAATATGTCCTAACTGTGAACATATCCCCCCCCCCTCTCTCTCTCTCTCTCTCTCTCTCTCTCTCTCTCTCTCTCTCTCTCTGTGTGTGTGTGTGTGTGTGTGTGTGTGTGTGTGTGTGTGTGTGTGTGTGTGTGTGTTTTCAACTAGGCTGCATTAGAAATTAGTAGACTCACCTTGTTGGCAGTGTTGTAGTCTGATCTCTGTTCACACTGAAACTCAAATTGTTAATGGATGGATGTAAAACTTGCATGTTATTGTGTCCTTGAGAAGAAGGAATGGAATGTTCATTTTGAACCTGAGTGTTTGTGTTAAATGTATGTAGCTGCAGAGACTGGAAAGGAGCTGGTGAAGGTGACGAAGTTTGCTCATCTCCGAAATTTGTACTCAGCTGAATGTCATGCACAGACACTTTCACACGAGATAGGTCACTTTTGGAGAGCATTCCAGGAGTCTTTGCTGGCTCATCCTTATTTTCACGGTCCTCTTCAGCTATATCCATAATGTTATTACCATCACTCATTTTTCTTCTTGAAGCAGGTTTGTTCAGATCTACAAGAAATCTACGGCTGTCACCACCAGCGTTCTGCTCGGCTGGAATAAGGTTTACCCTCCATCTTGGTGGATCAGCAAAACTTCTTCGCACGTTGGTACCTGAAATTGGTAAATGTTTTAAAGTAATTAGATGACATGTACTGGGAGATTATTTTATAATCAGTGTGACAGAAATTTGAACACTATGAAGTTTACTGTGTTTTGTGGGCATTTCATTTCACAATGAAAGAATGAATCTTAGAAATAGTGAAGATTACATTCTAAAACGATCAAAAGGTTGCTTGAAGTACATCTGTGAGAATTCTGGAGTTAGATTAAGTGGCAAAAATTTGGAAAATGCTACTACAGTAATACATGAACCAAGTTCTACATATACATCTGTACTCAACAAACCAGTGTTAAGTTATGGCAAAGGGTTCATTCTGTCATACCAGTTACTGTTTTTTTCCCATTCCTTTCACTTATGGAGCATGGTAAGAATGATTGTTTAAGTGCCTCCATACTTACTGTAATTAATCTAATCTTGTCCTCATACTCCCTACAGAAGTGATACTTAGGGGATTGTGGTACATTCCCAGTCATCATTTAAAACTGGTTGTGAAACTTTGTAAGCAGGCTTTCTCAGGATAGTTTATGTCTCCCTCAAAAAGTCTGACACTTCAGTTTCTTCAGAATCCCTGATGATTCCATGGAACAAATGATCCTCAGGCCATTCTTGATACTTTAGTTAAGTCCTTCTGTAAAATGTGAATCTCTCAATGCTGGTATTCTAGTTGTTGATGTAAGTTTTCACTGTGCTTGTATGATTCTTACACACTGCAATCCAGCAACACTATCAACACTTGAGAGTTGAACATTGCAATTATTTGTGCTGAATTTTGATCCTTCCCTATTGTATTCTACAACAAACACATGCACATGCATATTGGTAGTGACATGTTCCATAAAGGAAGATGCTAGTACTTCCAATTTTAGAGTGCACGACACAAAGGTACTGAAATAAATCATAGACATCCTGTTAGAATCATAAAATTTATGTATAGTCCAGATGAAATTGTAGTGGTATGAAGTGAAATTCAGGTCTTCTGGTAAAATTTTAATTGATTTAAGCACACAGTTGGGTGACTTGGCTTGGATGTGTGCTGGATGAGCAAAGAAAGTTTGTGTTGTGCTGTGTTGTTGCTTCCTGTGTTGATGTTATTGGTCAATTTGTAATTGTGGCAAATGTAAGGTAGCATTACTTGAGTGCAGCTGTTGATTGTGTCATTTAATATCTAATGATTCTCAATAACATCTCACAAAAAGAAAGCACGTACACACACCCTAAAAGCTGTTTTGATCTCTTTCTAGCTGATGTGATGTGGGGTGCTGTTGTGTGCTATAGAGGAAATAGTATAGAAGACATTATTATGATCAATTCTACGTTCTGGTTTTTAAAATTTTACAGGCGAACGCTATATTGAATGCGCTCCCCTTTGCTCAATATAATTTGAAGGAAACAAGCAATGTTTGCTTTCTCAAATTTCCCTGACATTTTATTTTTGATCACATTGGGACGTTGTTGTAGCACCATCACAAATGTTACACAAGCAATATAGGAATGAAGTACCCCTCCAGAAACTTGTAAATAGTTTGTGTCAAACTGAATCAATGTTGTATTTGATGTACAAAGTGGTAGTTTTATCCCCTTAAAGTTTGCATTCATTGTGTATGGAGCTTTGTACAAGAGAGTCTTGTTAGGTGGATGTGAACTGTATTATGTGGAAATGGATTTTCTATTACAACTATAGTGCACACCAATTGTGGTGGGGCATATGGCCTGTATCAGGCAAAAGGTGTGTGATGTTGGTTGCATTCCTCACTGTACGATCAGGCACCTGCTGCTCCAGAAACATACTGGGGAGGTGAAAGCAAATGGATACACACAAGACCACATGGTCTACTGGAGCATCTAACAGTCAGCTGCAAATATGAAATGCGCAGTGTACAGTTACACTTGGTACAGTTACACTTGGTTTGTGGCAGTTTCCTCCATCGCTCTGTGGTTAGAGGCTTGCTGCAGCACTGGTGAAGTGGCAGTGGCAGCAGTGTGCAGAGACCTAGTGTATTACTCCAGCTACGGAATGTCAGAACCGTTTGATCACATTCCTCTAAAGCAACAGATGCAATCTTGTTCTACAATTATACTGTATTTAGTGTAAAAGCTTGTAGTCTTAGGAGTATGGCAGAGAGCATGCAGACTGTGATGTCGACACATTGCCTTAGTGGATAATCGCCCTGGTCCTGGCCAGTACACGGTACACCTACTGCAGGTGCAAGCAGCCTCTCTGTAGTGGGAAATACAGGAGGTGTGTGATGTCATGTTGTGCACTCCGAGCAATACTGGAGCTGAGTTACACGCGGTCTGTCAACATGAGAGTACGTTCCCGGCACGGCAGGTGACCCAGCCGTGCCCAGCACGGCACAGCCTGCACAGGGAAGTGCGGCAGAGATGATGTGAGCTGGCATCTCCGAGGTAACCGATGGTCAGCATGGCGTGGTATGGGGGCAGTAGTGTTCAAATAAAGATGCAAGTGATTACCTCTCCTATTCCTTTCCCACCAACCATGTATGGCATTGACGAGTATTTGACAATCGTACAGGTTGCATTGGTGGACTATTTATTTTTAAAGTTAGGACAAGCAATTTACAGTTTGACGGGCAGCAGACATCCTATCACTTTAAACTTGGGGTAAGTGGGTTTTCAATTTGAATCTTGTCATTCAGGTTCAGTTAGGGCTGTTGCCTGGCAGCGGCAGGACAGTAGCCTTGATCCCTGCATGCCACAGAGTGGCTGGATAGCGAGGCAACATGATCGCTTGGGGATGGTGGGAAGGAGGGGGGAGGATGGTGTTGGTAAGGGGGGGGGGGGCAGAGAGCCTTTCCTCTTCCCTCACTGGTGTTTCTTTAAATAAAGACACAAGTGGAGAGATCCAAACCTAGAGTTAGGAGAAGCAGTGATCATACATCTGAGTGAACGGTAGCTCATAGCAGGACTGAGCCAGTATTTCAAGTCTAGGACAGTATACCTCAATTCTACACCGTTATAAAAATAGACTAACAGGTTTGAGATGGACTGTGACGTCATAGAGGCAGGGCCAGTATTACAGCTTTGGGCCAGTATGCCGGAATTCTAAATGGTCATAAACAGCCCTTTGAATCTGAGCTGGATGTCATACAGCTGCACCGATCGCCATGTTCTATAGCCATCTTGCATTCCAGGTAGGCATTATTGGCTTTTGACATCATAGTTAGGAGGGTGCTCTTATCCCCAGTCTCGGATTGTGATGTCACACAGCCAGGGCAAATATCCCTAGTCACCAGCCCCATTTTGAATTTGCTGCCAATTTATACTTAGGGCAACAACCCTCTATTCATAGGAAACAAACAAGCGCAATTGGGCTATTTTTTCTATTTCCCGCCAAAACTTGATTTCCCGTCATTTCATGCGTAGTGCAGTTGGTCTTTGTCGGACGGGTGGAGGGTGTGAGAAAGCCATGACTCATCGATGACGTCATCCAAGACGTCATCGATGATGTCATCAGTGACACACTTTGACCGTGAACTCTCCTTTCATACCTATTAATGTAGTAGTTCCTCCTTTCATCACACAAACATCGAAATGGTAGATGTTGAGACAAATAGCTACAGAACAAAAAAATCAGCTATAAGTGCCAAGTGTGGAATGGCATCTGAAACTAACTGTGAGATTTTATAGAGACTACGCAAAAAGATTTGCCCCTAAACTGTAGTTAATCACAGGTCGCTGGAGCAACGAAGGGCATCTAGCGTCTGGAAGAAAGAGCAGGTTAGTCCCAATTTCAAGAAAGGTAGTCCAGCAGATGTACTAATTATAGGTCGATATCAATAACATGTCGTGTGTAATCATGAAACTGTTTTACACTCGTGTATCGTGATGGTTTTCGAGGGTGAAAATCAACACGGAGTCCACAACAGAAATTGTAAGATAACAGGAGGAAGTGTCGCGTAATAACACAGAGACCACAGCTACGGCATTGTGTCCTGTGCTGAGCTTGTGTACTGAGTGGAATTTTGCCGAGAATTTTCCGAGATGAGGGGAGGAAACGGATTCAGAAATATAAGTACCAACACATTATGTTGCCAATGCTTTCAAAATCACAACCGGGAATGCATGAGACTCGGAAACTAATAAGCATATTCACAACAGAATAAATTAAGTTTGTTATAAACAAAGTACATAAAATGCTAATGCTATCTGTCAAGACTGAGAAACAATTAAGGTTCTGCATTGATGATTGTGATAAGATTTGATTGTATGTTTATTGTATGAAAAGTTGGAAACTGGTTTTAAAAAATAAGACATTTGAATAGCGCACTGTGGAAACGGCAGGAGAAAATAAAGTACGTCTTGACTAGTGTGGAAAGGGTTTTCCATGCTCTTTTTCCGGTGGACACCGATCCGGTATAATTGTTTAGGAGGCGAATTGCCGCATGTGGATGTGTGCCGAGTAAGGCATTTTTCGGGAGTTAATGTTTTAACTTTTAAACTGACAGTGAGTTAGAGATCTGAGTGCTCTTATTCAGTGGTTGAGATATTAGCAAACTTTTGTTGTGCAAAACACAACGTTTTAAATTCGCGTACATAATTTGCCTGCAAACTGCTCTGGGGCACTGCTAGACATATGGCTTATTTACACTGTTCTTGCTATGACAATAGCGAACCTATCCCAGCTGTTTCTCGATATCGCAAGACCTCATCTATTTCATTTTATATTTTTGTAGCGATGTATCCTGTGTTGAGCCACCGTTCGAAATAATGTGATCTATTGTGAATAAATCAAACGTGTTTCAAAAATATTGTTTCACTTCCATCAAAACCGCCTTGATTCCGGCTATTTAAATACATATACATCACTTCATGTATTTTGTCTTTCTTTTATTCACTGACAATTTCATTGGCGTCTCGCTTAAAATTAAAAGGTGCACATAAGGGTAAAAATGCAGCGATGGACAACCGCTCACATTAGTAGATGGGTCATCTACCAATGTTTAGGGTGTTTACTCCGCCTCGGTGGAAAAGCGGCATTGGATATTTGTTTCCGCTGTCTCAATGCAGTCTGGGAAGTATGATCTGTTTGAAAGTGCGCACTACTGACCCGGTATGCTGCAGTATCTTATAAACTCGGCTAGCTCTGTTTGTCCACGAGATCCATAGTACCACAGACAAAGGCGCCCAGCTTGAATATGTTTTCTTTGACTCCCAGAAGATATTTGATACAGCTCCGCGCTGTTGTTTGGCTAGCAGATTTGTGAGTGCATTTAGAAATTTTTAACAGAACAACACGTTGTCGGATGACAACAGGATGAAATCGACGGATGTAAAGGTAATTACAGGGGTAGTTCAAGGAGTTATCGCACTTCTTTGAAGTACGCCTGAACTTACATAAATTTTCTACTGGATAACATTGGAGACTCTGTGGCTGTTCACAGGAGAAACTGTTGTCTACAGGAAGGCGGCAATGCCAGAAGACAGTAGCAAAATACATGAAGTTGTAAATAAATGTATCGTAATGTGAATAAACAGGAGAGGAAATTCACTACTATTTCAGTGTACTATACATCCGGTCGTGAAAGCCTTCATACTATGAACTACCAGCCACCCAATCGAGCAGCTACGGACCGAAATAAAGGTCCCGGAAATAGCACGAATAACGACCTAGATAGAGGATACCCTTGCAGGACACCTCGGCGCACTTCTACATTATGTGATCAAAAGTACCCGGACACCTGGCTGAAAATGACTTACAAGTTCGTGGCGCCCTCCATCGGTAATGCTAGAATTCAATATGGTGTTGGCCCACCCTTAGCCTTGATGACACTTTCCACTCTCGCAGGCATACGTTCAATCAGGTGCTGGGAGGTTTCTTGGGGGATGGCAGCCAATTCTTCTTGGAGTGCTGCACTGAGGAGAGGTATCGATGTCGGTCGGTGAGACCTGGCGTTTCAAAACATCCCAAAGGTGTTCTATAGGATTTCAGTCAGGACTCTGTGCAGGCCAGTCCATTACAGGGATGTTATTGTCGTATAACCACTCCGCCACAGGCCGTGCATTATGAACAGGTGCTGGATCGCGTTGAAAGATGCAGTCGCCATTACCGAATTGCTCTTCAACAGTGGGAAACAAGAAGATGCTTAAACATCAATGTAGGCCTGTGCTGTGATAGAGCCATGCAAAACAACAAGGGGTGCAAGCCCCCTCCATGAGAAACAAGACCACACCATAACACCACCGCCTCCGAATTTTACTGTTGGCACTACACACGCTGGCAGATGACGTTCACCGGGCATTCGCCATACCCATACCTTGTCATCGGATCGCAACAATGTGTACCGTGATTCACCACTCCACGTAACATTTTTCCACTGTTCAGTCGTCCAGTGTTTACGCTCTTCAAACCAAGCGAGGCGTCGTTTGGCATTTACCGACGTGATGTGTAGCTTATGAGCAGCCGCCCGACCATGAAATCCAAGTTTCCTCACCTCCCGCCTAACGATCATAGTACCTACAGTGAATCCTGATGCAGTCTGGAATTCCTGAGTGATGGTCTGGATAGATGTCTGCTTATTACACATTACGAGCCTCTTCAACTGTCGGCGGTCTCTGTCAGTCAACAGACGAGGTCGGCCTGTACGCTCTTGTGCTGTACGTGTCTCCTCACGTTTCCACTTCACTATCACATCGGAAACAGTGGACGTAGGGATGTTTAGGAGTGCGGAAATCTCGCTTACAGGCGTATGACACAAGTGACACCCAATCACCTGACCACGTTCGAAGTCCGTGAGTTCCGCGAAGCGCCCCATTCTGCTCTCTCACCATGTCTAATGACTACTGAGGTAGCAGATATGGAGTGCCTGGCAGTAGGTGTCAGCACAATGCACCTAATATGAAAAACGTGTATTATTGGGGGTGTTCGGATACTTTTGATCGTACAGTGTATGAGGGGTAAAAGACGACCATTCACGTCAGTAGACGCCTGAATACCAGTAATTAGAACGGTCGCAGGTTCGAATCCTGCCTCGGGCATGGATGTGTGTGATGTCCTTAGATTGGTTAGAAGTTAAGTCCCATAGTGCTCAGAGCCATTTGAACCATTTTTTGAACGTCTCGAGCGCTATTTAGAAAGATCACGAAGGACAACATAATAAAATTCCCGACTCCTCCTCATTTCAGCCGCTTGATCAGCGCTTTACGCATGAGTGCAGTGTGAAGCCTAGGTCCGACAATGGTAACCCACCCGTAAACGAGCGACAACCACTCGCGAATGGCTTGCCTGCCCCCGCACGGCAGAGTTGATTTCGTCCAGAGAGAGGGGTCGGTCAGATGTAAAATATTTTGCTTCTAAATAGGGTGAGAAAGATGTACCCGCTACGGGACGTGGTTAAGTCATTGAAACTGGCAGGAATAATTATTCAGTTGACAGAAACTAGTTACATAGGGAAGCAGACAAATAAAAACTGTCGAGTCGACTACTACAAGTAGCTGTAAAATACATAAACTGCACTAATGCGGGATATCTGCAGATCCAAGCATTTTGGAGACTCAACGACGCCACAATATCACTAAGTTCACGAGTCTGATTCACAGGAAGTAAGACGCATTTCGATCTTCCCCAATCCAAATTTTTCGCGGATTTTGACGAAATAAATTAATGGCATCTTCCCAATAAAAACGCGAGCAGTAACATCTACGACCAGATCCAGATGGAGCACAAAGAAAAATTAAGGCGAGATCATAAAAACTACACCCTACACGCTGACCATCGTCCACCGTTTCAAAATCCGTCAACGGAATACCGTCCCTACGCAACACGGCCATTCCAGGAAAACTTTCCGGCGCAACGTTAAAAAACACAGAATCCCTGGGGAGACAAAACTCATCAAATAACACTTCTGTCATAATGGATTAAGTAGTAATGGAGAGCTTATCCTACCAACATTTGTGATAAAAAAAAACGTATACGCCTGGATTAGTTAAGACATGTGATGCATGGAAAGAGGAATAGAAAAGAATTTATGCATCACGTTCCGCTCCCCATAACACCGGCAGATGGCGGAGAAGAAGGTACAAGATTCGAGGCCTCCCCGTGGGAAGTTCCAGGTTCCACGCTTTGTTTTTTCCGGCACGACGCTACACCTCAGGTTGGTTCAAATGGTTCCAATGGCTCTGAGCACTATGGGACTTAACTTCTGAGGTCATTAGTCCCCTAGAACATGGAACTACTTAAACCTAACTAACCTAAGGACATCACACACATCCATGCCCGAGGCAGGATTCGAACCTGCGACCGTAGCGGTCGCGCGGTTCAAGACTGTAGCGCCTAGAACCGCTCGGCCACTCCGGCCGGCACACCTCAGGTTGAAAACGTTGTTTCACATCACGTAACTTCTTGACGCAGAAGGGTAGGAGGCCCATCAAAGGTCCGCTGCGGGAGGGGGGAGGGGCAAGGAGAGGACCATCCCCACTCCAGTCAACGGAATGCGAGAAATACAACTGGGAGCGACGAACACCACCATCAGATAAAGAACAGACAGACAATGCAGCGTCTGGCGCCGTCTGCATCATCTGACTCCCCGGAAGAGAATCCGTAGTAACCTGTTGCTCCACCGTACCAGAACGAGGAAGGGATGATATTTTCAAGAACACTGTAAAGGCAAAACAACAGACGATGTCTCCGATAAATAATCGGAACTCACCGTAACACACGATTCTACCGGCGGGGGACAGTACGCAAATGCAACACTCATTTCAACGCCATCAGAAACAGCCACGTCACTCCTGGCAAAACAAGAACCGCAACTAGCGTAAGTATTCAAAGTATCACCACGGGAAGAGGCACCCGCAACCATTATCTTCCCGGAGAGGCGAGATTTGTGAGCGGTGGTTTCAAAATCTTCACCTTTCTGAGTCCGCTGGCTTTTAAATTATGGTACCGATGCCGGCGCCTCTACGGCAGCTGGGGTTACATCTCATCATGCCAGTAAAAGCGGAAAGTCGGGCTTAGTGGGGGTAACGTCTCCTCAACATCTTCTAAAGGTGGAGAAGTACTGACAGCAGATTGTGGACACACTAATTCAGCTAATGTCAACGGACGACGTTTTCCAGAACACGACTTTAAAACCGTATCACGACGCAGATAAAAAATGGCTCTGAGCACTATGGGACTTAACATCTATGGTCATCAGTCCCCTAGAACTTAGAACTACTTAAACCTAACTAACCTAAGGACATCACACAACACCCAGCCATCACGAGGCAGAGAAAATCCCTGACCCCGCCGGGAATCGAACCCGGGAACCCGGGCGTGGGAAGTGAGAACGCTACTGCACGACCACGAGATGCGGGCCCGACGCAGATAACTGGATCTGAGATGGCCAATTTCATTACAAAGGAAGCAGGTCCCTTCTTGCCTTGGTATGTAACATGAATCCGGTAACCACAAACAGTCAGATGTGAAGGAGTATTCTTTTTTTGAACACTCGTTTCTACTGTTCGGATGTCACGTTAACTTTGTAAGTGGTGTTGTGAAGACTAGTGTTCCTGCCAGATACGCCGAACGACTCCAAAGGGAAGTACCGCCGCCTTAAGAAATAATTCGTCCACTTCGGGTGGAAGATTGTAAATTACAACTGGAATATACTCGATAGCTGAATTTGCAAGAAGGACTAGACTAACGGAACCATCACGGTGTGTAAACATCGCTGGAGAACCAACCCGAGAGAAAAGCCAATCTACTTGGAAGCGATCTTGAAACTTCACAAAAATGTGTGCAAATCAGAATCAAAACAAGCAGTATCTATTCTGATCAGATGTAAAGCGAATCCTATCAACCAACCAATCGTGAATTTCTAAAGAAGCGAACGTACCACGACGATAAATATTCTTGGGAGACTCGACAGACATCATGGCGCGGGCAGAGAACAAATCAACAATAAACTCAGCTACGCAAGAACGATGCGACACCAGCTGATACACGCACATGACAAACACACCGTTCGACACACGCGGCGCTGTGGCACAAGCGGAAGTAAGGACAACCTGCTGACTCGACGTGCAGACTCGATGTGCAAGGTGGAGCTGCAAAATGGTCAATTGCGCTACAGCTTCAACAAGCAACTGTACTTTCGTAGGTGGCATACACTGTATCAGGGCTGTATCTACAAATGCCAGTGTTTGATACGCAAGTTGTAGCAAAAAGACGCGCTTTTGACAGATCTTCATTGTGCCCTAGCATTGAAAATGTGTACTTTCGTATCACACAAGTTATAATACTAAAAACAGCATCTACAGGAAAACTTTACCAACTGATTTCCCGTCGTGTTATTATAACAAATCAAATCGTAGGTAAGACGACGCGTTTTCGAGAGATGCTCGATTTGTCGATGCTTTGAAACACCTTATATTCATACCACGTACCTTGTGAGAAAGAAAACCCACCAAATACGATGTTTAACGCCATACAACATGGCGACTCCTGCTTGTACCGTAAAACGATGTCGCATCTGATTGGCCATGTTCCTCTCTACGAGGCACAAATCTGACATGCCAGATTCTTCCTTTCACGCTGTGCAGTGTACTGGAACGTGGAATTCCACGCTGTGACGTCAACAGCACCTCGTCCGCGTGCCTATTCTTGTCCCGTGAGAGGAGGGCTTTAACAAGCATGAGACCATTACGGAGATGTTCAGCAAACAAGCTCGTTGTGCATCACGGAGAGGTTTACTGCTGAACTTCTGCTTGTGTACGTTCGAAGAAGAGTTGAGCAATATTTGCATTCCTCCCACATACGTCGCCCGAAATGATCACAATGAGAAAATCAGAGAAACTGGAGCTCCTATGGGGGTTCGCTAACGGTTATTCTTCCCACACGCCATTCGCAAATGGAATAAGGAAGAGGGGGGGGGGGACAGTAGAGGTACCAAAAGTACCCTACACACACCGTAAGGTGGCTTACAGAGTATAAATGTAGACGTACTATAAGACAGCAAATGACTGCGTGTCCCATCCTTGTCAAATTAGTCCTGCAGATAGGCAAACGCCTATAGGTCTACGTTTGAGTTGGGTTCGTTGTTCTTATGGCGCGTACACAGTAGGGTAACGAAGGCCAACTAACGTCTTCGTTGGCCGAGATTTGCTAAAAGTGTACGGGCGGCAAATCGTTGCCATCGAAGTAGTTGACCTTGGTTGCGGTTCCGCTTGCTGGCGGTAACATCAAAGCGTTGGAGATTACTTGGCGTTGGAAACCTTCTCGTTGAGTGGACGCCGCGGCGAATGTTCGTTGGTTCGGTCGCGATTTTCTGTGTCTAGTGCCTCTAGAACAGGTTTGTATTTGTTTCCCAGGACAGCCACAAGTCACACTTGATGTGTTCTATTGACCAGTTTCACTCTTTAATTTAACAAGGGCATCATGAGAAACACTGGAATTTACAGTTTAAAGTATAATAATCGGCTGTCAAATTAAGGAGAGAAACCATTAGATAAAACATACTGAGTGCGACTTGTGGCTGTCCTGCGAAACTTAATTTCCACAGTCGCTGTTTCTCTGCGGGCAGTGCCTGCTCTTGCTATGGGTCTGTATTTATTGTGTTTAAAAATACAGGAGTACAGAGTGCGACATGGCGAGAGCATTAAAGTTGATAGAATTTTATCGTGAACGGGAACGTTTACGGGCCCCTACGAACTGCTACTATATGTTCAAATGTGTGTCAAATCTTATGGGACTTAACTGCTAAGGTCATCATCGGCCGGCCGGAGTGGCTGAGCGGTTCTAGGCGCTACAGTCAGGAACCGCGCGACCGCTGCGGTCGCAGGTTCGAATCCTGCCTCGGGCATGGATGTGTGTGATGTCCTTAGGTTAGTTAGGTTTAAGTAGTTCTAAGTTCGAGGGGACTGATGACCTCAGAAGTTAAGTCCCATAGTGCTCCGAGCCATTTGAACTATTTGCTAAGGGTCATCAGTCCCTAAGCTTACACACTACTTAACCTAAATTATCCTAAGGACAAACACACACATCCATGCCCGAGGGAGGACTCGGACCACCGCCGGGACCAGTCGCACAGTCCATGACTGCAGCGCCCAAGACCGCTCGGCTAATCCCATACAGTAACTGCGATTATAAAAACAAACTGGAAAGACTAGACGCTTGGAGGGAAATAACTCAGCTATTACACAGTGATATGCACGATATGAAAAGGAAAATGGTGTCTTTATTGACATCTTTTTGCCGTGAACGACAAAGCGAATTTGGGAGTGACTCCTAACTTTCCACTGCAGGTTCAAAAATGGCTCTGAGCACTATGGGACTTAACAGCTGTGGTCATCAGTCCCCTAAAACTTAGAACTACTTAAACCTAACTAACCTAAGGACATCACACACATCCATGCCCGAGGCAGAATTCGAACCTGCGACCGTAGCAGTCGCACGGTTCCGGACTGCGCGCTTAGAACCGTGAGACCACCGCGGCCGGCTCCACTGCAGGTAGGACTCTTTTAAAGAGATGTGTTATCTTTGGAAATTTTAGGGCCCACACAATTCAATAACAATTCGAGATCCGTAATTTTGATTAGAGAAAGAATTATGAAGTAGCCCATATTCCAATACAGTCAACTTCGATTCCATATGGCCGAATCCATTGGCCCCAAGTAAGACCTTCGTTTGGTGTGGATGAGATGCGAACGCCAATACATTGGCGACCAGCGTTATCGGGCGAATCCAGTCTCTGTCGTTCGTTGGCCTGGTGTGCACGAGCCTTTAAACTGTAAAATGGTACCACAATACTGTATTTCCAGAGTCTTAGAGCGACCGACGAATGAGTACAGCTGCTACTACTACTACTTCTACTACTACTACCGTTGGGTGCAAGCTCTGTGATGGAGACATGAGAGTAGGCCGAGGTGTATCACGCACCCCGGATGTCTCGGCGGGAAGCGGAGCTGATGGCGGCGGCGGCCTGCCTGCGCAGCAGGGGGTTCCCCTGGCTCTCCTGGGCGACGCGCGCCAGCAGCTCGGGCAGGAAGCGCTCGGGGAAGTGGTCGTGCGTGAAGTAGGGCTGCTCCATGAGGTCGGCGGCGGACGGCCGGTGCGCCGGCTCGGCGGCCAGGCACAGCGCCAGCAGCTCGACGGCGAACGACGGCCACGCGGGGAAGGTGCGCGCCAACGTCTGCGCCGGCTCCTCGGCGGCCCGCCGCAGGCCGCGCAGCAGCGGGTTGCGCGCCACCAGCTGCTGGTGCCGCGGCGCCAGCTTCCCTGTCCCACCCACAACCCGTCACAGTTAACCGGGCTAGTCAAAGTTTTAATTATCAACCTGAAAGAGTAAAGTTACGTGCCGTAATTAAATCTCCGGTTTGTTTGCGGGTACATGGTTGCACTCGTTACACACACCGTAGTACTGGGTGGTTATCATTAAAGTGCAGCTATTCATAGAGGTCCAGTGTGAGCTTAATTATCGTATGTCAGCGAAACTTGGTAGCTATTCTAATCTACATCTGCATTGATACTCCGCAAGCCACCCAACGGTGTGTGGCGGAGGGCACTTTACGTGCCACTGTCATTACCTCCCTTTCCTGTTCCAGTCGCGTATGGTTCGCGGGAAGAACGACTGTCTGAAAGCCTCCGTGCGCGCTCTAATCTCCCTAATTTTACATTCGTGATCTCCTCGGGAGGTATAAGTAGGGGGAAGCAATATATTCGATACCTCATCCAGAAACGCACCCTCTCGAAACCTGGCGAGCAAGCTACACCGCGATGCAGAGCGCCTCTCTTGCAGAGTCTGCCACTTGAGTTTATTAAACATCTCCGTAACGCTATCACGGTTACCAAATAACCCTGTGACGAAACGCGCCGCTCTTCTTTGGATCCTCTCTATCTCCTCCGTCAGACCGATCTGGTACGGATCCCACACTGATGAGCAATACTCAAGTATAGGTCGAACGAGTGTTTTGTAAGCCACCTCCTTTGTTGATGGACTACATTTTCTAAGCACTCTCCCAATGAATCTCAACCTGGTACCCGCCTTACCAACAATTAATTTTATATGATCATTCCACTTCAAATCGTTCCGCACGCATACTCCCAGATATTTTACAGAAGTAACTGCTAGCAGTGTTTGTTCCGCTATCATATAATCATACAATAAAGGATCCTTCTTTCTATGTATTCGCAATACATTACATTTGTCTATGTTAAGGGTCAGTTGCCACTCCCTGCACCAAGTGCCTATCCGCTGCAGATCTTCCTGCATTTCGCTACAATTTTCTAATGCTGCAACTTCTCTGTATACTACAGCATCATCCGCGAAAAGCCGCATGGAACTTCCGACACTATCTACTAAGTCATTTATATATATTGTGAAAAGCAATGGTCCCATAATACTCCCCTGTGGCACGCCAGAAGTTACTTTAACGTCTGTAGACGTCTCTCCATTGATAACAACATGTTGTCTTCTGTTTGCTAAAAACTCTTCAATCCAGCCACACAGCTGGTCTGATATTCCGTAGGCTCTTACTTTGTTTATCAGGCGACAGTGCGGAACTGTGTCGAACGCCTTCCGGAAGTCAAGAAAAATAGCATCTACCTGGGAGCCTGTATCTAATATTTTCTGGGTCTCATGAACAAATAAGGCGAGTTGGGTCTCACACGAT
This sequence comes from Schistocerca americana, assembly GCF_021461395.2. NCBI lineage: Eukaryota > Metazoa > Arthropoda > Insecta > Orthoptera > Acrididae > Schistocerca > Schistocerca americana. The sequence continues at coordinate 672,763,369 of NC_060120.1, read as the reverse complement.
CGCTGTTTCCGGAATCCATGTTGATTCCTACATAGTAGATTCTGGGTTTCCAGAAATGACATGATACGCGAGCAAAAAACATGTTCTAAAATTCTACTAGAGATCGACGTAAGAGATATAGGTCTATAGTTTTGCGCATCTGCTCGACGACCCTTCTTGAAGACTGGGACTATCTGTGCTCTTTTCCAATCATTTGGAACCCTCCGTTCCTCTAGAGACTTGCGGTACACGGCTGTTAGAAGGGGGGCAAGTTCTTTCGCGTACTCTGTGTAGAATCGAATTGGTATCCCGTCAGGTCCAGTGGACTTTCCTCTACTGAGTGATTCCAGTTGCTTTTCTATTCCTTGGACACTTATTTCGATGTCAGCCATTTTTTCGTTTGTGCGAGGATTTAGAGAAGGAACTGCAGTGCGGTCTTCCTCTGTGAAACAGCTTTGGAAAAAGGTGTTTAGTATTTCAGCTTTACGGGTGTCATCCTCTGTTTCAATGCCATCATCATCCCGTAGTGTCTGGATATGCTGTTTCGAGCCACTTACTGATTTAACGTAAGACCAGAACTTCCTAGGATTTTCTGTCAAGTCGGTACATAGAATTTCACTTTCGAATTCAATGAACGCTTCACGCATAGCCCTCCTTACGCTAACTTTGACATCGTTTAGCTTCTGTTTGTCTGAGAGGTTTTGGCTGCGTTTAAACTTGGAGTGGAGCTCTCTTTGCTTTCGCAGTAGTTTCCTAACTTTGTTGTTGTACCACGGTGGGTTTTTCCCGTCCCTCACAGTTTTACTCGGCACGTACCTGTCTAAAACGCATTTTACGATTGCCTTGAACTTTTTCCATAAACACTCAACATTGTCAGTGTCGGAACAGAAATTTTCGTTTTGATCTGTTAGGTAGTCTGAAATCTGCCTTCTATTACTCTTGCTAAACAGATAAACCTTCCTCCCGTTTTTTATATTCCTATTAACTTCCATATTCAGGGATGCTGCAACGGCGTTATGATCACTGATTCCCTGTTCTGTACATACAGAGTCGAAAAGTTCGGGTCTGTTTGTTATCAGTAGGTCCAAGATGTTATCTCCACGAGTCGGTTCTCTGTTTAATTGCTCGAGGTAATTTTCGGATAGTGCACTCAGTATAATGTCACTCGATGCTCTGTCCCTACCACCCGTCCTAAACATCTGAGTGTCCCAGTCTATATCTGGTAAATTGAAATCTCCACCTAAGACTATAACATGCTGAGAAAATTTATGTGAAATGTATTCCAAATTTTCTCTCAGTTGTTCTGCCACTAATGCTGCCAATTATTAACCTAGTTCGGTTGTTTAGTGTAACCTCCACCCATAATAATTCCCAGGAACTATCCACTTCTACTTCACTACAGGATAAACTACTACTAACAGCGACGAACACTCCACCACCGGTTGCATGCAATCTATCCTTTCTAAACACCGTCTGTACCTTTGTAAAAATTTCGGCAGAATTTATCTCTGGCTTAAGCCAGCTTTCTGTACCTATAACGATTTCAGCTTCGGTGCTTTCTATCAGCGCTTGAAGTTCCGGTACTTTACCAACGCAGCTTCGACAGTTGACAATTACAATACCGATTGCTGCTTGGTCCCCGCATGTCCTGACTTTGCCCCGCACCCGTTGAGGCTGTTGCCCTTTCTGTACTTGCCCAAGGCCATCTAACCTAAAAAACCGCCCAGCCCACGCCACACAACCCCTGCTACCCGTGTAGCCGCATGTTGCGTGTAGTGGACTCCTGACCTATCCAGCGGAACCCGAAACCCCACCACCCTATGGCGCAAGTAGAGGAATCTGCAGCCCACACGGTCGCAGAACCGTCTCAGCCTCTGATTCAGACCCTCCACTCGGCTCTGTACCAAAGGTCCGCAGTCAGTCCTGTCGACGATGCTGCAGATGGTGAGCTCTGCTTTCATCCCGCTGGCGAGACTGGCAGTCTTCACCAAATCAGATAGCCGCCGGAAGCCAGAGAGGATTTCCTCCGATCCATAGCGACACACATCATTGGTGCCGACGTGAGCGACCACCTGCAGATGGGTGCACCCTGTACCCTTCATGGCATCCGGAAGGACCCTTTCCACTTCTGGAATGACTCCCCCCGGTATGCACACGGAGTGCACATTGGTTTTCTTCCCCTCTCTTGCTGCCATTTCCCTAAGGGGCCCCATTACGCGCCTGACGTTGGAGCTCCCAACTACCAGTAAGCCCACCCTCTGCAACTGCCCGGATCTTGCAGACTGAGGGGCAACCTCTGGAACAGGACAAGCAGCCATGTCAGGCCGAAGATCAGTATCAGCCTGAGACAGAGCCTGAAACCGGCTCAGACAAACTGGAGAGGCTTTCCGTTCAGCCCTCCGGAATGTCTTTCGCCCCCTGCCACACCTTGAAACGACCTCCCACTCTACCACAGGTGAGGGATCAGCCTCAATGCGGGCAGTATCCCGGGCAACCACAGTCGTAGTCCGATCAGGGGATGCGTGGGACGAGCTGGCCGTCCCCGACAAACCCCCATCCGGACCCCCACAGTGATGCCCATTGGCAACAGCCTCAAGCTGTGTGACCGAAGCCAACACTGCCTGAAGCTGGGAGCGAAGGGATGCCAACTCAGCCTGCATCCGAACACAGCAGTTGCAGTCCCTATCCATGCTAAAAACTGTTTTGCAAAGAACGTCTGAACTAATCTACAGAGAGCGCAAACAAATCGACAAAATTTAAACGGTTATTAAAATACAAGATTGCCTAGTAAATGCAGTAATGCTGCTACTTGCGCACTGCTGACACTGCTCGGCGGCGGAAGGAGACTAAGCGAAATTACACTATTCAGGTACTAAAACGCGATGCTACACTCTCAAATACTATAATACGCCCGAAATTTATGAATTAAACAATGCAAGTACCAAAAACACGCTAAGAAATTAAGAATTAAACTATGTAACAAATGCGTTAATGCGGCACGGATTTAAGCAGGGAAAAAAATTAGTTCAAATTGAGGTCAATAGGATGAAATCTGGCGCTGTGAGTGCAGGAAAGATTTATAGAAATGTATCCATGCGTAGTGGATTACGAATGGGACGTAGGCAGAAAAGGTTAAAGAAGTAATTAATGTACACTACAGGCCATTAAAATTGCTACACCACGAAGATGACGTGCTACAGGCGAGAAATTTAGCCGACAGGAACAAGATGCTGTGATATGCAAATGATTAGCTTTTCAGAGCATTCACACAAGGTTGGCGCCGGTGGCGACACCTACAACATGCTGACATGGGTAAAGTTTCCAACCGATTTCTTATACACAAACAGCAGTTGACCGGTGTTGCCTGGTGAAACGTTGTTGTGATGCCTCGTGTAAGGAGGAGAAACGCGTACCATCACGTTTCCGACTTTGATAAGATCGGATTGTAGCCTATCGCGATTGCGGTTTATCGTATCACGACATTGCTGCTCGCGTTGGTCGAGATCCAATGACTGTTAGCAGAATATGGAATCGGTGGGTTCAGGAGGGTAATACGGAACGCCGTGCTGGATCCCAACGGCCTCGTATCACTAGCAGTCGAGATGACAGGCATCTTATCCGCATGGCTGTAACGGATCGGGCATCCACGTCTCGATCCCTGAGTCAACATATGGGGACGTTTGCAAGACAACAACCATCTGGACCAACAGTTCGACGACGTTTGCAGCAGCATCGACTATCAGCTCGGAGACCATGGCTGCAGTTACTCTTGACGCTGCATCACAGACAGGAGCGCCTGCGATGGTGTACTCAACGACGAACCTGGGTGCACGAATGGCAAAACATCATTTTTTTGGATGAATCCAGGTTCTGTTTACAGCATCGTGATGGTCGCAGCCGGCCGGTGTGGCCGAGCGGTTCTAGACGCTGCAGTCTGGAACTGTGCGACCGCTACGGTCGCAGGTTCGAATCCTGCCTCGGGCATGGATGTGTGTGATGTCCCAGGTTACTTAGGTTTAAGTAGTTCTAAGTTCTAGGGCACTGATGACCTCAGATGTTAAGTCCCATAGTGTTCAGAGCCTTCTGAACAACTTTTTTGATGCTCGCATCCGTGTTTGGCGACATCGCGGTGAACGCACATTGGAAGCGTGTATTCGTCATCGCCATACTGGCGTATCACACGGCGTGATGGTATGGGGTGCCATTGGTTACACGTCTCGGTCACCTCTTGTTCGCATTGACGACACTTTGAACAGTGGACGTTACATTTCAGATGTGTTACGACTCATGGCTCTACCCTTCGTTCGATCCCTGTGAAACCCTACATTTCAGCAGGATAATGCACGACCGCATGTTGCAGGTCCTGTACGGGCCTTTCTGGGTACAGAAAATCATCGACTGCTGCCCTGGCCAGCACATTCTCCAGATCTCTCACTAACTGAAAACGTCTGGTCAATGGTGGCCGAGCAACTGGCTCGTCACAATACGCCAGTCACTACTCTTGATGAACTGTAGTGTCGTGTTGAAGCTGCATGGGCAGCTGTACCTGTACACGCCATCCAAGCTCTGTTTGACTCAATGCTCGGGCGTATCAAGGCCGTTATTACAGCCATAGGTGGTTGTTCTGGTTACTGATTTCTCAGGATCTATGCTCCCAAATTGCGTGAAAATGTAATCACATGTCAGTTTTAGTATAATATATTTTTCCAATGAATACCTGTTTATCATCTGCATTTCTTCTTGGTGTAGCAATTTTAATGGCCAGTAGTGTATAATGTTGATTTTATTATTATCTGCCGCTTACACAGTTTGTTCAGTGTGAACACCAGAGACATCAACAAAATGTTATACAGCGACAGATTTGCACCTGGAGGTCAAAACTGGAACAATTTTTTTCTGCGTAAATCGGTTCCTCGTTAATGCAATAGAATATCTACCACTACAGGAGCCAGAAAAAAATGGCGAAGGCAATTAATAAAGTGAAGTATTGTCCGCAACTGCTCATATCCATTTAAAATACCCGTCGAACCGAGGCAACAGCCGAAATATTGTAGCTATCAGGCCAGTCGAGATTAATTCTTTAGCCGCCTAATCACCGTGGACGAGGGCACTATGACCCCGAGACAAAGGGGCAAAGCAACCAGAGGAAACTTGTGAATTCACCACTCTGAAAACGGCAAAGACCGAATCATCATCGGGCAAGGTGATGCTGAGTGTCTTTTGGGGCTGTCATGATGTGGTGGACCAGAGAGTGTCTTCCCAGAATGAAAAATTGCAGAGGATGTAGCGGAAGAAGAAACTGAAGTGACTCAGCAGGATATAGAAAGAGTGATTGAGAAACTGAAGAATAATAACTCACCAGGAGAAGATACGACAACGGCAGACATGTTGAAGGCAGATGGGACACGTCAGATCCAGATATACGAGGGAGAGTCAAATGAAAACCTTAAATATTTTTTAAAATATTGTTTATTGTGCAGAACTGGTACAAAGCTGTATCACTTTTCAACATAATCTCCCCCACGCTCAAGTCCTCCAGCGCTTACAAAGCGCATACATTCCTTTAGAAAAAAATTCTTTTGATAGTCCGCACAACCACCCGTGCACCATGACTAGTCTGTAAACATGTTGGAATGTCATTCAGTGTCAATCGGCGGATTTGCTTCACTATGGCTTTAACTGCTGCAACGTTCTGTGTAGTCACAACTCGTTGTGCCTGACCTGGACGAGGAGCATCTTCCACCGAAGTCACACCATTTGCGAACTCCCTACTCCATTCGTAGACTTGCTGCTTTGACAAACATGCATCACCGTACTGAACCTTCATTCGTCGATAAATTTCAATAGGTTTCATACTTTCACTACGCAAAAACCGAATAACAGAACGCGGTTCTTCCCTGGTGCAAGTCGCAAGTGGTGCGGCCATCTTTATACCGATACTGTGACGGTATGTGTGCATCTGCACTATGCTGCCACCTACAGGCCATTCTCCACGCTGTTTGTAGCAAGCTTACGAGCTTACAGGAAATTTCGATTTGTTATTACAAATTTAAGGTTTTCATTTGACTCACCCTCGTACAATCTCATAAGTGAAGTATGAAGAAAGAAGGGCATCGAAAAAGAGTGTAAGTCAGCTACCATTATCCCACTGCACAAAAACAACAGTAAAGGGAATTTTAGCAACTACAGAACTATTTCTCTGCTAACTGCACCACACAAAGAGCTGTCGATAATAAGTCTTGAAAAGCTGAAGCCTTTTGTTGAAGATACTGTTGGAGAGCATCAGACAGGTTTTAGCGCAAGATCAATCGTGGCTCTAATTTTCGCAATGAGACATATCTGGGAGAAGTGCTGGAAATTCAACCATCAGTTTCAATTGTAGATTTCTCAAAGTCTTATCATAGTGTACACAAATTATGTACGACATCCTCAAGGAGATTGGTATACCAAGTATTAGCTTGGTGAAGGTGTCTACAGCGGAGACAAGAGCCAAAGTGAAATACCAGGAGGAGCTGCCCAAGGAATTCACCATCAGAACAGTTGTACGACAAGATGATGTCATTTCACCACTTCTTTTTAATTTGGTCCTGGACAAAGTAATTCCGGAAATGACAAGAGAAGGCAAAGGTGTGAAGCTAAGTGGAAGAACACAGTTACTGGTATATGCAGACGACAATTCAGTCATAGGCAGTCAGAGGAAGAAATGGCAGAAACTTTAGGGGACTTAACAAAGAATGCCAGCAAGAGTGGACTGTGAATTAATGTGGAGAAGACTTGAGAGTATAGAAGTATCCAGAGAAGCCCCTAATAACGCCCTATTACATGTGGGAATATGGAACATAACCAGAGAGGAAGATTGACAGTACGTACAGAAATCAACATGACATCACAAATCTTGAATTAGAAATGATTTGCTAAGACAAGAAATATTGTTTTCTTCTGGGAAACAGTTGCCATTGCCGAGGAGGTGGAGGTAGAAGAGACAATTCTGCTGGAGGTAGTAGAAGATTTTAGCAGGACGAGTGACACTGTGGCACCTCAAAGAGCGCCTGCTATGACAGAAGAACAGCACAGATGCAAATGAAGACAAGCAACCACCAAAAAAGTAGAATTCAAAGAAAGCAAAAAGTGAATTTAGTTATCCTTCAGATATCATTGAAAGAAAAAGTGACACCATTCCTAAAGGCTGCGACAAACGGTCAAACATCACCACCTATGCACATTATAAATTGAAGTCTCAAGCCTCGTTTTTCTGTAGAGATGTTGATACTAACAGACATACTGTTTCATATCATAAACAAGTCGTCTGGACGCAGATACTTAGTCCTACCCGTCCAAACTCGGGGCGCACCGTCAGTGTAATATATTTGGTGTGTATGTAGCATCCAAAATGAAGGATTATAACAGCCATGTTCAAAATGTAGTCTAATCTGAATTGCAAGAAGTGTTACACAAGACAGATTGGGAGTTTTAATTGTCCATCTGCCATTATTCAGCTTGCCGAAATAATTCAGGCAGTACCGACATTTTTAATTTTTATTTTTATTTCTTGTATGGTTATTTTAGTTTAGTTTATGTTTTATTTAAAAAAATTAACAGCATATGAAATTTTCACTGAAGTAAACAGATTATGCCGATTAATGTAAAATTAAAATACATGAAAGACCTGATCTCTCCCGTTGTATGAGTTCAAATCAACTGTAATTACGTCACATTATAGCTTTCATTTCACGAAATTTTAATATAACAAGCAAATAAATAAAACTGGTTTTTCCCTCGATCATGCTATCTCTCCTCTTACAAACTGTATAATAGATTTTGTGTGTGTGTGAGTTTAGAGTTTACGGATGCTCAACAGTGAAGTTGTCATTCCCCTTACAAATATTAAAAAACACGAATACAAAAAAGGACTAAAATGATATCACATCGTGAGGAGTAAACCTACAAAACGACACTCATTCACTCGCTCCCATCCCGCGTTGACGCACACCATCACTCCATTTTACACGGTGTAAGAAAACGGAGAGAGTGTGAAAGGTCTAATGACGGAAGAGCTAAAATAACGCCACAGGGAAATGTGACTGGCTGACCACTTAAAAAAAACATGGGTGAGCTACTCACCTTGTTAACACATTAAGAACATCTCCATAAAATTTTAGGAAACAAGTTGGACATACCACAAAACCTTAAAACTCTTATCACGTTAGTTTGAAAGTCACTTAAAATAGAGGGCAGATCTGTCGGCAAATGTGCCGTTGACCTCTGCTACACATTGGAGGGTCCTCTCGCCGGAGCAAGAAACCTTGCGTCATAGGGCTGTGGCCTTTGTGAAGACGAATAACGAGAACCTCATCCCGCCTGCGTGGTTAGATGGAGGCACGCCACGGCCGCGTTGTGGGCTTTACTAGACGGAGCTTATTGTCCGGCACTTCCAACCACACTTCTTCCCATCGACGCACGGCTCTGTAACTCAATAGTGAGTTACAGAGCGATGGCACACTGAACTAACTGAGGATCACGACACGTGTCCTTGGCTGGTACATCCGCCCTTTCGTTCCCCACAACACAAATGTGCCCTGGCGTCTAGCAGAAAGATACCTCCTTCCGCAGCCTTTGCAACTGGACAAGGGCGTCCTCAAGATTCTCGACTACTTTGTCGGCTGGATACATGCGCTGCAGAGATTGAAAAAGCACTCAGGGAGTCGAAACAGACGAGTAATTTAGCAAGCGCGGCAAATTACGGATAATTCAACATCAAAGACAGTGAAGTCTGGGCCTCTGCAGTAAGCGGTGTGGCAGTCAGTTAAAACCCCGGACATCAGCCTGTCCCAAACTAAGGGACTCCAGTACACGCTTCGCACAGACCCCAGAAGGACTCGTTGCCCACGGACGATTGGAACAGAGGTGTTCCACAGCTGGACGAGCAATGTATGGTATACTGCGGATGAAGAAGTAGCGAGGAACTTAAACACCTGGCACATCATGAGAAGTTGCCACTGGATGGTACGTGGTGGTTCTCCAGCCTTAGGACAGAGAATGTGTAGGTCCTATAAACGCCCTTGGCGAGCCTGATCCCCTCATGGTGTACTGCGTCAATAATCTTCAGATAAAAAGGCCAAGCCGACTCATGCACTGTGCACTCATGATCCAGCCATGATCGCACGGAAGCCCCATAAAGCTGTAGCAGACGCGCTCTGTCCACTCTAAGGATCTGTTATTAAGACAATTCAAGGTATTCAGTGCCGTCTGGGTCCTTGCCTCCAGATCCTTGAAGTGTGGTAATCGCGACAGTTTGGAGTCAAGAACAAGGCCTAGAAACTTCACTGAGTCTTGAAGATGGAGAATGGTGCCCCACGTACGCATTTCAGGTAAATTCAAAATACTAGGAGAACGATTAAAATGAACACACATACACTTCTCTGCAGAAAATGTAAAACCAGTCTTTGCATCTCCTCGTCCAATCTTTTCACTGTAAGTTGCAACTGACGAGTCGCTGCTACGGCACTGGAGAAAGAGCAGAAGATCGCAAAATCGTCCACAAATAAGGAGCACTGGACGGATCTCCATACCGTGAACGTTATACTTTTAATGACTATGACATCGAGGGTAAGACTTAAAACACCGCACTGGGAACACCATTCTCCAGCACAAAACTATTTGACAGCACGTCACCTACTTGTGCCGAAAAGGCGTCTTGAGAGGAAGGACCGAATGAAGACATGTAACCACAAAGCCCCATTGTTGTAGGTGACAGAGAACGTAGCGCCTCCAAGTAGTGTGGTACGGCTTACTGATGTCAAAAAAATAACTCTTAGACAATGCATGTTACATTGGAAAGCCTGGTTGATTTCTGCCTCTACATGGTCAGGTTGTCGATAATTGACTGACATCTCCTGAATCCACAGTGAGAGCTGCTAAGGAGCTGCCTGATGTGTAATATACAGACCAAACAACGGTTGACCAAGCGCTCTAGGATCTTTCCTACACAACTCGTTAAGGCAACGCTCCTACAACTACTGGAACACATTCTGTCTTTTTCTAGATTAGGAGAGGTATCAAAATTGCCCCTCGCCACGAGTCGGGAAATTGCCTTGTCAGCTATCTCGAATTAAAACATCGTAACAGAATTTTCTTTGATACCGTTTGCAAGTGTACCGTATTTGGTCGTGACCGGGAGCTGTATCATGAAAATCAGACAGTGGCGAATCCAGCTCCCACATGGAGAAAGGACAGTAGTCAGTGAAAAATGCCCCGCCGTAGCCTGAGCTGTGTTTCCGGGTGTTGTTTGGAGACACCACTGTCTCAACAACGCCGCTATAGGTAACCGACTGTTATTGGGAGTGTTTAAGGGGTCGCCGAGCATTCGATACGGTACTAAAGGAGTGAAAAGAGGCAGCAAAGAATATGGAGATGCAGCAACATATTCCCAATCGCACGAGCACATTGCTCTAAGATGTGTATTGTGTCAAAGAATATTGGAGTTTCAGTTACTATTATCGCGAAAGAAGGAAGAATCAGCACGACCCTTGGGCATGGGTGTGGGCGTTGTCCTTAACGTACGTTAGTTTAAGTTAGATTAAGTAGTGTGTAAGCCTAGGGACCGATGACCTTAGCAGTTTGGTCCCATAGGAACTTACCACAAATTTCCAAAAAATTAGCACCATTTGTTTGGATACAATCCAACATCATCACATGGCTGTGTATCAGATACTGTGAAACGTCCCCTTAGAAAAATTATACATGACTGTGCTTAATCTGACACACAGTACTTTTAGCGCAACGCAGTCTGACTTTCAATAATCCCTACAAAAGAATGGCCCTGACTAACAATAACCTATACCTTTCATGAATCACTTACCTCACAAAAATCTTTGTTACTCAAACTACTGCAATACAGCGAGCGCCACTACTGCCAGCTACATAAAAGATTCAAACTACTGAAGGCACTAACTACTGATAGGCATAGATAGCAAATGAAAGATTTTGATGGAGAACAAGCAATGTATTTACCTTAATAGTGTTCAGAAGTCATAATATCTATATCAGCCCATGATACCCAATATTACAAATTTACTCTTTCCGGCGCACACACGTCCAGATCGTCCACTCTCAAAATTCCACCATCTCTCTCCCCACATCCACCACTGCTGGCGACTCACCTCCAACTGCACAACTCTACGCGCTGTTAACAGCCAACAGCCCAACACTACAATAGCAAACAACAATGCAAACCAGCCACAGACTGCACACAGCACAGTCAGTGATTTTCATACAGAGCGCTACATGGCGTTACCAATATAAAAACCTAAACAGCCTACTCACATAGCCCCCATGCTCCCCACAAAAAATTTTACAAATTGTTTTGCGCAGTGGCCAATACAGATTTGAAAAAAAATTTTCATAATTACAATAACAAAGAAATCAAATGCACACACTTATTGAGACAATGTTGGTCAAAAGCTAAAATTTTCTCACAGTCTATAAAGACAGTCTTGATCATTCATCACAGTAGTAATTACAGTTTTTTTCACAAATTCTCATTAGTAAAAGAAAATGCACACGGAAGTAGTGGATTTCCATGCAGTCTTGAAGAACTAGTGTTGTCCGTCCAACGGAAAGACAGTGCTGACTCTTGACATGCAGACGGGTAATGGGCCACAACAGAGCAAACCCACAGCAGAGTCAGCCGAAGTTTTGAAAAATATTGGTGGGTAGGTCATCACAAAGCAGACCCACTGCAGTCCTGGTAGAGATTATGGTATTGGTGGGCCACCAGAGGTGCAGATCCACTGCAGTCCTTGTAGAGACGGCCAGCAGCCATCTGTTGCGACTGTGCAGGTGCACAATCACCATCGAAGAGTCTTGCAGACAATATAGCAAGTCCATGAACCACCACTTGTGCACTCACAAAGTTTTTGGAATTGTCCTTAGGACCAGCAATGCTGTTAACTAGTCCCTTGCTGAATTATCAACACACATGCAAATGCTAACAGTCCCCTTTTTTTCTCGCATATTCTGCCTGTACTATGACCAACAGAAACGTGTGCAGTGAAATGTAACTTAGTTTGATGAACTGGTGTCAATTACAATTTTATAACATGAGAATACAATCACAAAGGTACAGAAAACATCATTAAAAACATAATAATACAGATAACATTTGTAGTAATACAGGCTTTACAAAAGAATAGAAATAACATATACATCAGTGTTGCAGGAATTATGACATAAGTAAATACATAAAAGGTCAGAATAACTTTCTAAACATCAACTTCACATGTGATCATTAAAACAAAACAGAATAAATAATGTCTAAACATCTTTACAAAGTAAATAACATATTATAAATGCAAATTGTATTTGAGGATAACAGTATTCCTCATCATAGTGAATGTAGCTTAATACTAGAAAAATTCTACAACATAAGTCTTATCAGATAAACAGATAAAGACAAGAAGAACATTTTATGTAAGTAGGCTGTTTAGGTTTTTATATTGGTAACGCCACGTAGCGTTCTGTATGAGAATCACTGGCTGTGCTGTGTGCAGTCTGTGGCTGGTTTGCATTGTTGTTTGCTATTGTAGTGTTGGGCTGTTGGCTGTTAACAGCGCGTAGAGTTGCGCAGTTGGAGGTGAGTCACCACCAGTGGTGGATGTGGGGAGAGAGATGGCGGAATTTTGAGAGCGGACGATCTGGACGTGCGTGCGCCGGAAAGAGTAAATTTGTAATATTGGATATCATGGGCTGATATAGATATTATGACTTTTGAACACTATTAAGGTAAATACATTGTTTGTTCTCTATTAATGTCTTTCATTTGCTATCTATGCCTATCAGTAGTTAGTGACTTCAGTAGTTTGAATCTTTTATGTAGCTGGCAGTAGTGGCGCTCGCTGTTCAAATGGTTCAAATGGCTCTGAGCACTATGGGACTCAACTGCGGAGGTCATTAGTCCCCTAGGACTTAGAACTAGTTAAACCTAACTAACCTAAGCACATCACAAACATCCATGCCCGAGGCAGGATTCGAACCTGCGACCGTAGCGGTCTTGCGGTTCCAGACTGCAGCGCCTTTAACCGCACGGCCACTTCGGCCGGCGGCGCTCGCTGTATTGCAGTAGTTTGAGTAACGAAGATTTTTGTGAGGTAAGTGATTCATGAAAGGTATAGGTTATTGTTAGTCAGGGCCATTCTTTTGTAGGGATTATTGAAAGTCAGACTGCGTTGCGCTAAAAGTACTGTGTGTCAGATTAAGCACAGTCATGTATAATTTTTCTAAGGGGACGTTTCAACTGTACAATAAATTTTGATTCGATGCTGGAACGCACATACCACTTCGTCATTCCTCGACAAAAACTGTGACTGAGCAACTGCAAAATTGTACAGGACACCTCCAAGTTCCCTCCTATGAACAAATACAAAATTATGCTTGCAACTTTGTTGGCGGATCTTGACAGTATTTTTTTGTCAGTTAAGTAATTAACTCGGAAAAAAGCATAAGCGAGTTGCAGCGCTACTACAGTCTCTATGTCGCTTGGTTTACTTTTTTCTCTTCTTCAACGTTCTGTATTTGATATATAGCGTTTACTCTCATGACGGTGAACAAGGTAAGCTTGCTGGAAGAAGTGCTGGATTTTGTTTGTAAAGAACGAATGATACACAGCAAATGGGGAACTCCCTATCTGCTTCCTGGAATGTTGTAGATAAACGAAAAGAGTTTGACAATGTATTTAAGGCGCATTAGATCTCTAGGTAACTGAGTTTAGTTTCAGTTGTCTTGTGACAGCCAGAGCGAGAGCACCAGCAGCAGCGAGTACTGTTTGTATAAAGCGTTTATTTTGCATTTTGTTTACGACCTTCCACTAAGGAAGGGATTCTATTTGTGTTTATCTGCTCTGCATAGTAACTAACAGTTCTTGATAAAACTTTACGTAGTTTTCGTATTAGATTTCTTAGTGTTTTCTTGATCGTTTAGAACAGAAAGCGCCCTAAAACCGTCTTTTGTTTGTTTCGCGGCCGTTAGCCACTAGTCACTTGAATCAGCAGTTGTCTTGTGACAGCCAGAGCGAGAGCACCAGCAGCAGCGAGTACTGTTTGTATAAAGCGTTTTTGTACTTATTTGCTGCGCTTAGCTTTTAAATAGTTTTTCTGGGAAAACCTAGCGTAGTTTTCGCGTCTCGTATTTCAGTGAGTGTTTCTTGATTATCAGAGTAGCTCATCAGAAGATTATCTTGGGAATTTGTCACCGTATAGAGTAGGGTAAACATAGTCATGTGTAGGGACTGTGGTTGTTGTGAGCGGACGCAAGGAGAATTGGCCACTCTTCGGGGGCAGGTGGATGCTTTGTCTGTTAGGCTCATCGAGCTCGAGGCGCAGGCGTCGGCTCGTAGTGGCGTTGGGGCAACTGTGGTGAGACCTGTGCCTACTTCGGTGGCCTTGGAATCACATGGAACCCCTGATGTCGCTGCGTCTTCCGGCAGTGAGCATCTTACCGGTCAGCCATCACTCCAGGGTGAATGGCGGACAGTGGTGGGCTCGCGCGTGCCTGGCCGAAAGGCGAAGGTGGGATCTGGCCGCGTGGCAGCTGCCTTACCCCTTTCCAACAGGTACGGGGTGCTTCCTAGTGGTGATGACATCGTTTCCGAGCCACCACAGGATGCCTCGCCTGTTGGGCCAGTGGCCGATTCTCCGGCAAGGTCCCGACAGTCACAGAGGGCGGGCCTATTAGTTATAGGGAGCTCCAACGTTAGGCGGGTTATGGAGCCCCTTAGGAAAATAGCGGGTAGGTCGGGGAAGAATGCCAGTGTGCACTCGGTGTGCTTGCCGGGGGGTCTCGTCCGTAATGTGGAGGAGGCCCTTCCGGCAGCTATTGAACGCACTGGGTGTGACCGGCTGCAGATAGTAGCACATGTCGGAACGAATGACGCCTGCCGCTTGGGTTCTGAGGCCATCCTTGGTTCCTTCCGGCGGCTGGCTGATTTGGTGAAGACAACCAGCATCGCACGCGGAGTGCAAGCTGAGCTTAATATCTGCAGCATAGTGCCCAGAGTCGATCGCGGTCCTCTGGTTTGGAGCCGTGTGGAGGGTCTAAACCAGAGGCTCAGACGACTCTGCGACTATAATGGTTACAAATTCATCGACCTCCGTTATTGGGTGGAGAACTGTAGGGCCCCCCTAGACAGGTCAGGCGTGCACTACACACCGGAAGCAGCTACTAGGGTAGCAGAGTACGTGTGGCGTGCACACGGGGGTTTTTTAGGTTAGAGGGACCCCGCCTTGGGCGAAACGATAAAATACCTGACGGCTTACCAGAGAGGACATTATCATCGTTGATAAAGAACGTCCGTCCTCAGAGACCAAAAACAGGAAAAGTTAACGTAATATTGGTAAACTGCAGGAGTATCCAGGGCAAGGTTCCTGAATTAGTATCTCTTATTGAAGGAAATAGTGCGCATATAGTATTAGGAACGGAAAGTTGGTTAAAACCGGAAGTGAACAGTAACGAAATCCTAGACACAGAATGGAATATATACCGCAAGGATAGGATAAACGCCAATGGTGGAGGAGTATTTATAGCAGTAAAGAATTCAATAATATCCAGTGAAGTTATTAGCGAATGCGAATGTGAAATAATCTGGGTTAAGTTAAGTATCAAAGGTGGGTCAGATATGATAGTCGGATGCTTCTATAGACCACCTGCATCAGCAACCGTAGTAGTTGAGCGCCTCAGAGAGAACCTGCAGAACGTCGTGAAGAAGTTTCGTGATCATACTATTGTAATAGGGGGAGACTTCAATCTACCAGGTATAGAATGGGATAGTCACACAATCAGAACTGGAGCCAGGGACAGAGACTCTTGTGACATTATCCTGACTGCCTTGTCCGAGAATTACTTCGAGCAGATAGTTAGAGAACCAACTCGTGAAGCTAACGTTTTAGACCTCATAGCAACAAATAGACCGGAACTTTTCGACTCCGTGAATGTAGAAGAGGGTATCAGTGATCATAAGTCAGTGGTTGCATCAATGACTACAAGTGTAATAAGAAATGCCAAGAAAGGAAGGAAAATATATTTGCTTAACAAGAGTGATAGGGCACAAATCGCAGAATATCTGAGTGACCACCATCAAACGTTCATTTCTGAGGAAGAGGATGTGGAACAAAAATGGAAAAAATTCAGAAACATCGTCCAGTACGCCTTAGATAAGTTCGTACCGACTAAGGTCCAAAGCGAGGGGAAAGATCCACCGTGGTATAACAATCATGTACGAAAGGTACTACGGAAACAAAGAAAGCTTCATCATAGGTTTAAGAGTAGTCGAATCATAGCTGATAAGGAAAAGCTGAACGAAGCGAAAAAGAGCGTAAAGAGAGCAATGAGAGAAGCATTCAACGAATTCGAACATAAAACATTGGCAAACAATCTAAACAAGAACCCTAAAAAGTTTTGGTCATATGTAAAAACGGTAAGCGGATCTAAATCCCCTATTCAGTCACTCGTTGACCACGATGGCACCGAAACAGAGGACGACCGAAGAAAGGCAGAAATACTGAATTCAGTGTTCCGAAACTGTTTCACTGCGGAAAATCGTAACACGGTCCCTGACTTCAGCCGTCGCACGGACGCCAAAATGGAAAATATTGAAATAAACGTTATCGGAATTGAAAAACAACTGCTATCACTTAGTAGCGGAAAAGCATCCGGACCAGACGAGATACCCTTAAGATTCTACAGTGATTATGCTAAAGAACTTGCCCCCTTTCTATCAGCAATTTATCGTAGATCGCTGGAAGAACGTAAAGTACCTAGTGACTGGAAGAAAGCGCAGGTCGTTCCCATTTTCAAGAAGGGTCATAAATCAGATGCGAATAATTATAGGCCTATCTCGCTTACGTCAATCTGTTGTAGAATAATGGAACATGTTTTGTGTTCTCGTATTATGACGTTCTTAGATAATACAAATCTCCTTCATCATAACCAACATGGATTCCGCAAACAGAGATCATGTGAAACTCAGCTCGCCCTATTCGCCCAAGAAATTCACAGTGCCGTAGACACTGGCGAGCAGATTGATGCCGTATTCCTGGACTTCAGGAAGGTATTTGATACGGTTCCGCACTTACGTTTAGTGAAAAAAATACGAGCTTACGGAATATCGGACCAGGTTTGTGATTGGATTCAGGATTTCCTAGAAGAAAGAACACAACATGTCATTCTTAACGGTTCAAAATCTGCAGATGTAGAGGTAATTTCGGGAGTACCGCAGGGAAGCGTGATAGGACCTTTATTGTTTACAATATACATAAATGACTTAGTTGACAACATCGGTAGCTCCGTGAGGCTATTTGCAGATGACACGGTTGTCTACAAGAAAGTAGCAACATCAGAAGACTCGTACGTTCTCCAGGAGGACCTGCAGAGGATTAATGCATGGTGCGACAGCTGGCAGCTTTCCCTAAACGTAAATAAATGTAATATAATGCGCATACATAGGGGCAGAAATCCATTCCAGTACGATTATGCCATAGGTGGTAAATCATTGGAAGCGGTAACGACCGTAAAATACTTAGGAGTTACTATCCGGAGCGATCTGAAGTGGAATGATCACATAAAACAAATAGTGGGAAAAGCAGGCGCCAGGTTGAGATTCATAGGAAGAATTCTAAGAAAATGTGACTCATCGACGAAAGAAGTAGCTTACAAAACGCTTGTTCGTCCGATTCTTGAGTATTGCTCATCTGTATGGGACCCTTCCCAGGTTGGATTAATAGAAGAGATAGACATGATCCAGCGAAAAGCAGCGCGATTCGTCATGGGGACATTTAGTCGGCGCGAGAGCGTTACGGAGATGCTGAACAAGCTCCAGTGGCGGACACTTCAAGAAAGGCGTTACGCAATACGGAGAGGTTTATTATCGAAATTACGAGAGAGCACATTCCGGGAAGAGATGGGCAACATATTACTACCGCCCACATATATCTCGCGTAATGATCACAACGAAAAGATCCGAGAAATTAGAGCAAATACGGAGACTTACAAGCAGTCGTTCTTCCCACGCACAATTCGTGAATGGAACAGGGATGGGGGGATCAGATAGTGGTACAGTAAGTACCCTCCGCCACACACCGTAAGGTGGCTCGCGGAGTATAGATGTAGATGTAGATGTAGGGCGACAATTGCGTGTGAATTGCTTTTTCACTACAATAGTAATGACCTCTACTTAACAAGAAATAGTGAACATCATAAAATGTATTTCCAAAGTGAAATTTTAAACAGTAAACTTAGCATTAAATTTTAAAGTGGCATTAGAACAAATTATTTGAACGCATTTTCTAAAAACACAGAATTTTATTCAAAATCTCCAGTACCGCTCAGGAAAGCGACTGACTAACAATGCGAGGTTTTATAGCAGATGCGCACAAATAAAATAGGTCTGTGACGTAATACCGGAATTTATCCAAATTTCTAGCATAAGTGAGGGACTCTAAAAGCAGACAACACCTACTGTTTTAACTTACACGTTGTGAGAGAATAGCACTCCAGTTTAATATTTCCGTCAGCCGCGGCTCCTGATCAATAGCATAAACCGCGCAACATCAGTGAGATGCAAATTTTGATTCTGTTTAGATACAACCGTAACGTCCATGAGATGTAAATTTTGATTCTGCTTAAATAAAACCAAATCATACCCGAAGATAATATCGCACGGAATCGAACGATACCGTTTACTATATCAGCTTCATTAACCCTCTTTACTTTTAAAAATATATAGCTATAACGGGATTTATGAGTCTCCTAGAGGTTTTGATTATTCACAACGACAAAAACAAGTGATTTTCGCCGTCTTAAGGATCGTATGTCTCCTCTGAGTAAGTCACTTTACATATTAAAGCACCAGAGATAAACACCACATGAATTACACGTGTATCTTCCTTTTTATTGGAGATTTTTTCTTCATTTTGACATTGTCTACATCTTTTAGGCGCATTAGTAGCACTTTCTTCGGTTTCATTTACCTCGATATCCCTCCTGTCCCTCAATTCACAGAATTTCACAAAGTCTGGATGACAGAGATAAGGTAAAATCTAGGACTGAAATTCTCCTCCACAAATGGCCTTAACCAGTTCTTCCTTAGAGACCGACGAAAACGTCGTCTCATTTCATCGTTTTCGAAATACATAACTCGTCTGTTTAATAGCGTGACGTTCAGAGCTGAATAAAACATAGCTGCTCGCCATCTTTTTGTATTTCAGGAGATATTCTTATCTACAGTACCAACATGACATTTTGTGTTAATGTAGAACAGTGTTTTACAACCTTTTTTAATATGCGACCACTTCCCAAGTAAAAAATTCTAGCCAGCCCCCAAAACCGTAATAAAAGTATGTCAATGATTTCGAAGGAAACGTATTTAATTTCCATTCTAGCCTCCACGCCTGCATATATATATATATATATATATATATATATATATATATATATATATATATATATATAATGTGATCGAAAGTATACGGACACCTGGCTGAAAATGACTTACAAGTTCGTGGCGCCCTCCATCGGTAATGCTGGAATTCAATATGGTGTTGGCCCCCCCTATTAGCCTTGGTGACAGCTTCCTCTCTCGCAGTCATACGTTCAATGAGGTGCTGGAAGGTTACTTTGGGAATGGCAGCCAATTCTTCACGGACTGCTGCATTGAGGAGAGGCCTGGCACGAAGTCGGAGTTCCAAAACATCCCAAAGGTGTTCTATAGGATTTTGGTCAGGACTCAGTGCAGGCCAGTCCATTACATGTGTGCAAGCCCCCTCCATGAAAAACAAGAGCACACCATAACACCACCGTCTCCGAATTTTACTGTTGGCACTACACGCGTACCGAGCGAGGTGGCGCAGTGGTTAGACACTGGACTCGCATTCGGGAGGACGACGGTTCAATCACGCATCCGGCCATCCTGATTTAGGTTTTCCGTGATTTCCCTAAATCGCTCCAGGCAAATGCCGGGATGGTTCCTTTGAAAGGGCACGGCCGACTTCCTTCCCCATCGTTCCCTACTCCGATGAGACCGATGACCTCGCTGTCTGGTCTCCTTCCCCAAAACCAACCAACCAACTACACGCGTGGCAGATGACCTTTACGGTGCATTCGCCATACCCACACCCTGTCATCGGAACGCCACATTGTGTACCGTGATTCGTTACTCCACACAAGGTTTTTCCACTGTTCCATCGTCCAATGTTTACGCACCTTAGACAAAGCGAGGCGTCGTTTGGCATTTACCGGCGTGATTTGTGGCTTATGAGCAGACCCTCGACCACGAAATCCAAGTTTTCTCACTTCCCGCCTAACTGTCATAGTACTTCCAGTGGATCCTGATGCAGTTTGGAATTCCTGTGTGATGGTCTGGATAGATGTCTGCCTATTACACATTACGAGCCTCTTCAACTGTCGGCGGTCTCTGTCAGTCAACAGACGAGGTCGGCCTGCACGCTATTGTGCTGTACGTGTCCCTTCACGTTTCCACTTCACTATCACATCGGAAACAGTAGACCTAGGGATTTTTAGGAGTGTGGAAATCTCGCGAACAGACGTACGAAAAGTGACACCCAATCACCTGGCGACGTTCGAAGTCCGTGAGTTCCGCAGAGCGCCCCATTCTGCTGTCTCACGACGTCTAATAACTACTGAGGTCGATGATACGGAGTACCAGACAGTAGGTGGCAGCTCAATGCACCTAATACGAAAAACGTATGTTTTTGGAGGTGTCCGGGTACTGTTGATCACATAGTGTATATATATCCGCTGCAGTCGGCAACGGCTATATAAGACAAGTGTCTGGGGCAGTTGTTAGATCGGTTACTGCTGCTACAGTGGTGCTTTATCAAGATTTAAGGGAGTTTGAACGTGGTGTTACAGTCGACACACGAGCGATGAACACAGGACCTACGAGGTAGCGATGAAGCGGGGATTTTCCCGTACGACCAGTACACGAGTGTACCGTGAATATCAGGAATCTTGTAAAATCCGACATCTCTGCGGCCGGAAAAAGATCCTGCAAGAACGTGACCAACGACGACGGAAGAGAATCGTTTAACGTGGCACAAGTGCAACCTTTCCGCAAATTGCTGTAGATTCCAATGCTGGACATTCAACAAGTGTCAGCGTGCCAAAACACGAAACATCATCGACAAGGGCTTTCGGAGCCGAGGGCCGACTCGTGTACCCTTGATGACTGCACGACACGAGGCTTTACGCCTCGCCTGGGCCCATCAACACCGACGTTGGACTGTTGATGACTGGATACATGTTGCTTGGTCGTTTCAAATTGTATCGAGCAGACGGACTTGTACGGGTATGGAGAAAGCCTCATGAATGCGTGGACCCCGCATGGCGGCAGGGGATTGTTCAAGTTGGTGCAAGCTCTTTAGTGGTATGGGGAGTGTGCAGGTGGCGTGTTATGGGATCCCTGATACGTCTGCATACGTCTCTGACACGTGAGACGTACGTAAGTATCCTGTCTGATCACCTGCATTCGTTCATGTCCATTGGGAATTCCCACGGACGTAAACAATTCCAGTAGGACAATGCGACCCCCCAGACATCCAGAACTGCTACAGAGTGCCTCCAGGAACACACTTCTTAGTTTAAGCGCTTCCGGTGGCCACCAAACTCTTCAGACATGAACATTATTGAGCATACCTGGGATGCCTTACAACGTCCTGTTCACAAGAAATCTCCACCCCATCGTACTCTTAAGGATTTATTAACAGCCCTGCTGATGGTGTCAGTTCCTTCCAGCACTACTCCAGACATTAGTTGAATCCATGCCACATCATATTGCGGCACTTCTGCGTATTCGCAGGGGCCCTGCACGATATTAGGCAGCTGTACCAGTTTCTTTGGCTATATATATATGCATTGTCGATTGATTGTATCAATTGTCTGAATACGCCAGAGAGTACGAAAGTGATTACTGTGTTTCTACGCATAGCTCAGAGCGAGCGTAAAGTGGAGAAGTTTCTCAATAGATGTGCCCAGCCCTCCACGTCTCAGTCCGCAGCTCGTGGTCTGTACTCTTTTGACGTGTTTGAGTTTAAGTACGAGTCACCAGCAGCATTATACAGCTTGTCCCATATAAACCCCTTACACCTCATGTGCCAGTCGAACTGCTTGTGAAGTGACAACACTGTCTCGAAATTTGGTTACGCTGCATTTTATCGGATTGTTGAGTACAGCTGTGTATTCGTGCGTGAGTGGTTTTGAGAAGCTCGTATTATTGAGTTGTTACAGAAATGAGGCAGTTTGCATTAGTACAGCGAACAGATAATGTTAAGTGTTATATAAAGCCAAGACTCCATCAAAGAACATGAAGAATTGCTCAAAGCGAAATATGCTTGCAGCAAACTCCTCCCTACCAGTTCTATTCAAGATCTGTACAAGAAATGGCGGACTGTACGCTCCGTTCACAATATGCAGAGGAATAGGCGACCGACAGTCAGGGCCCCTGAAACTATAGTCAGAACTCGCATGGACATTACGAGAAGCCCCCGCAAGTCGGTAAGGAGGTTATGCAGCAAGTTGGTGTATGCCGTACAACGCGTTATCATGTACTGCAAGATATGAAACTAAAAACCTGTTGTGTGAGTGTGGTACAAGAGCTGAAATCTGAGAATCAAGAAGAAAGATACGATTGTTGTAATTAGCTGTTAACATCAATTACTAACGGTTACTTGGATCCCTTGCTTTACTTCATGCCAGATGAAACTTGGTTTCATTTGTCAGGTTATGTAAACGAAAGAACTGCAGATAATGGTCACAGGATAACCCAAAATTCTGCAAGAAGAATCTCTCCACTCAGAGAAGATTGTGTGCATTGTCCGGCATGCGCATTATTCGCCCCATGTTTTTCAATTACACCTTAAACAGAGCCAGACATCTAGAGATCCTTGACTCTCTCTATGCACAATTAACAGATGCAGAGAAGCTGTATGCAGTATTCCAACAAGATGGAGCAACAGCTCACACATCCACCGAAAGAATGATCCATATCACCAACGTGTTCCCTGAAGACAGACACGTCAGTAGAGGCCTCTGGTCCCCAAGGTCCCCGGATTTAACATCCCGTGTTTTTTATTTGTGTGACACACTGGAAAGCAAAGTGCATGCTGACAATCCCCATACAAGAGACGATCTCAAATGGAAAATTGCTAGAGATTTTAACAACATCACGCCTGGAGAATTACAGTGTGTTACTGGTAACGTCATCACACGAAGTAAGCGATACCTGGATGCCCATAGCCACCAATTCCAGTATCTCTAATAAACAGGTAACCACAAGCTTTAACGTTACTATTATCTATTCTTTTTTAATTAGTTCATTGTTACCTTAACCTCGGGCGTGAGGCGTATCGGTTTTATGTGGGACAGCCTGCATTTCTATATGGACTTCATTAACTGTAAAATTACAACTATAAATAAATCACGAAAAGCAATAGAAAACCGATGGAATTCTGTTTCTATTCATTACCTGTAGGTGCGGATCTGTATCATATCAAAGTTTGTTTTTAATGTTACAAGAAACATCGTACAAACACTGCAAAATTCCACAGCCTCGCGGCCCTTTTCGCAATATTCTGACACAGCGTTTGTTTCAACGAGCTGCTTCCATTCAGACTAGATGTAACAATCTGCAGCTGTAAGAGTGCAGTGATACATACCAAGCATTTTCACGATCTGGAACAGCTGGTCGATGTCAGAATCTCCAGGGAACAGCGGATCGCCCGTCATCATCTCGGCAAACAGGCAGCCCACTGCCCAGATGTCAACTTCCCTGCAAATCAAAAACAGTGCCATATAAGAAATGCGATGTTTAGAGCTCTCGGGGAAACAGTTTATAAAATTCATACTGATGTGCTCATAAGCGTGCAACGGAAAAGTAATGCTCAGTTCGATTTTTCTGTCGAAAGTAAATCGTACTCTGGTTATGTACAGAAGCCTAAGCTCTGATTTTTGTTCATATTGCCTTTCTTCTTTGTCTATAGATTAGCGCGATATATTAGCATGAAGGAATTGAATGTAAAGGGCTCAACTTCATTACTCAGAAATGCCATAAAGGGACAAATAGCCATAATGGAAGAGGAGACAAAGGATTAATAGAAGAGCTCTACGGACCACCCCTGTCCTTCAAATGCGGAAACACGGTACAGTCTAGGTTAAATGAGAAATTTCAACCTTTTGTTCTGATTGGTGGTCCTCGGTCTGAACAGAAATAAAGTGTGAAGAGACTGGTCATTCAAGTCTTGTATTTACCCATACACATGGACAAATGCAGTGAATTTGTATGTGGAGTGTGTCGTACTGCAATCCATCCCAGTAACTATATACCTGACGAGATGAAAACAGAAAAAATCCTATCCTACATACTGACTGGGCCAATATGCTGCGCCTTTGTTTTGGGTATGGGCGGGAGAGCGTGATGGAGACTGTTTCTTACGTCCGTCAACGGTCAAGAAAAGAATGATGCCGGATCGCTCCATATGCAGGTACTGAGTCACCTTCAGTATTCTATGCAGGTTAAGGTACATAACTTTTTTACCCCATTCGTATTTTGGAACTTTAACATGGGACTAGGGCTGTCAACATCTATAGCACTTCAATACACGACATCAATGATAACCCCAAGTTTTTATACCAATCAGCTGTTATTTTGTGCTGTTAGGGGCTTGCACGACGTAATAACTGCCTGTAAGGTTCACGGACGTAGAGTCGGATTGTATTGTCGACACAAAACGATACGATCGAACGCTATGCCCGAGAACCTTCCAAGCAGCTGTTATTTTGCTAAGGGAATGACAAGTGACTATAGTAACCAGAAAATTATGTTAATCGGTGTAGTGTAAATTACTATACTGACAACGTTGAATGTAAATGCTACAGAACTTGTTTAAACACATACAAAACATTCGAAATGTTAAATATACAACATTAACATAACAGCCTAACATAAAAATTAAGTAGCCAGCAGATATGGTCCAATGTCAATGTAACTTCGTACATTGGCGGGAAAGTCAATTAGTAGAGTTGCATTTCACTCTGAGAGTAGAACGGCCAGCATAGTGCAATAGTGTTGTTGTTTTGTGTTGTTACCAGGCCCGATGGGGTAGAAAAAGGGACACGAACAACGCGAGACGTTGAGTGATCTCTATGAAGGTCATGGATGTGCCGCGTACTCGCACTAGACAGCGTTATCAGCATCTGACAGTTTGAAAGCGGCCTCGTTGTTGGTCACCATTTGATCAGCTGGTCGAATCCTGCAATAGCGATCTGTGGGGCGGCCGGCCGAAGTGGCCGAGCGGTTCTAGGCGCTTCAGTTTGGAACCGCGCGACCACTACGGTCGCAG
Organism: Schistocerca americana; assembly: GCF_021461395.2. Taxonomy (NCBI): domain Eukaryota; kingdom Metazoa; phylum Arthropoda; class Insecta; order Orthoptera; family Acrididae; genus Schistocerca; species Schistocerca americana. The sequence goes on along the minus strand of NC_060120.1, from coordinate 672,737,990 downwards.
GTTCGAATCCTGCCTCGGGCATGGATGTGTGTGATGTCCTTAGGTTAGTTAGGTTTAAGTAGTTCTAAGTTCTGGGGGACTGATGACCGCAGATGTTAAGTCCCATAGTGCTCAGAGCCATTTGAACCATTTGCTTTGATCTGTGGGGCAATCGGATGTGACAGTGACCAGATGTTGGACTGCATGAGAACATGGGGGCAGGTACACTCATTGTCAAGGTTCTGATCGATCACATCTGACCACCACAATGGAGGATCCCCTTATTGAGCTCCTAGCACACTGTAACATCTTCACGTCCGTGCCTGCCGTCCGAGAACAAGCAATGGACTCCCTTTTACACCATGTGTCATTCCGCAGACTTGGTAGGAGCCCACAAGACTTCAGAGTAAGGCAGCTTTAAATGTAACAAGTTCTTTTAATGATGCATCTGCGCTGCTTGATACACTAGATCGGAGGCCAGCTAGCTACTGAATTTTGCTGGGTTGGCTGCCTGCACCTTGCATTGCTGACACGGTATTATACCACGCCAGCGGCCTTATTACATGAGCCTGCTGCAATGTATGGGATTTAGGCGTCCTTTACAATGTTTATAACGGATAATTTTTGTGTGTCTTAAATCCGGGAAATCCCTTACAACATGGGACACCTCGCAACTCTACATGGGACTTATCCACAATGCATGCTTATAAGCACGTTCATCTCCGAAACAAAAACAACAATATTTTTTTTTCCTTCAAACAGATATACAGTATGCTGTGATTTGGCTGCAGTACAGAATTTCTTGATGAAGCACTATAATTCGTTCTGATGAATAAAAACTTGTGTCAGGCCTGGAATCGAACAAAGATCTCCGGTTTATCACGAGTACTCGCCTTACCCAATTACGTTATATGAGTACGCTTCCAGGAACTAAACATCCATTGTAATTTTTGTTTCCCGGCTATATCTCCGAATCAACAACCAGACATCCTCCCTTCGGAAATAGCGTTACCGGGAGATTAATACCTGGCTCACATTCCAAATACCATCGAGTCGTCTCTCCCACATTGCATTAAAAATTGTGCAGTACTCCAGTTTCATTCTTCACTTGATGTTATGTCGATTATGTTTTCTAGCAACTATACTAAATAACAGAAATTAATCACACAGTCATTAATTCGTTCATACATTTCGTTTACACATTGTATTCTACAAATCTCTTCATGTAAGTGAGCCTAAGGGATGAGGAACGAGTCAAGTTGTACACCAACAGCCGCAAGCAGCAACTACATGCTATTTCTGTAAAGTATATTAGCGATAAACTATGACTAGTTCTAAAACTAATCACAATGAAAATTGTGGGAACTCCTTCCAGGTTACTTTATTTACGTATTTTAGGAGAAAACAGCTTCTTGAAAATGCGGAAGTTCCTCGTCTTACACAACTCAGCTGCTGTTTTTATCAACGAAGTGCTACCGAAAAGTTAGGTGAATGGTCTCATAGAAAAAAGGAAACAAAAGTTAGAAACGAAATTCCTTTACTGGCCTACAAAGTAATCACTATCAGATACGACACACTTCTGACATCGGTTGCAAAGCTGTTGGAAAGTCAGCAAACGCTTCTTGTGTTATCACAATGGTCATACGTAATGTCTGCGAAGCGTACGTGTTTCAGGGCTTATTTAAGGCGTGGAAGCAAAAAGAAGCCTGCCGACGCCAACTTTGGAGAATAAAGAGGGTGCTGAACAACAGTCACCTTGCGCATATCCAACGGCGCGTGACCACGGTGCTTGGATTGTTTCCACAAGAAGCGTTTGCTGACAGTTTCCAACAGGTTGACAACCGATGTCAGAAGTGTTTTGCAGCAAGACATTCGAGTACCAATGCTACCCTACAAGGACACATTTCCCCTCAATGCAACATTAAAATGAACATTCATTATCCTGTAAACTTAATTTTTCTCTCCGTGAGCGTTGTTCAGATCGTTAGCTCAAGGAAGGGTTGTTTTAATGATTTCACCAAAATATTAAACACTTCTTATACCAAACATGTTCCATTTCGAGTGCTCTTTTCAAAAGTATTAGTTTTTCCTATGTTCCCATTTGAATCACAGCTTTTTCCATTTTCAGCAGCTTCCAGGCAGTGTACGGTTCACTTTTCTGTTCGTCCTGGCTGTTTTCCTGAAGCGCATTTTACCAGAAAAAAAGATCATACAATAGGCCTGAAGCACCCTATACAAGTTGTAACAAAAAAACAGCGGCAAAGCTCAACGAGAGGAACTTGAGGAACTGATTGAAGCAGGTGACCATGTTCCCCATCCAAAGGTGTTAATAGAGCATCGAAATAATGAGGGAAATCTCCTGCATCTAGATGACACCCTGGGAAGCGAACGCGAGTTGTAACGCTGACGCATCTGACTGGGACGGTGTTCTGGCGTAACTACAAACGCCGGAACGAAGATCCGAAACGAAAGACCAGAGAAGGCAGTGAAGAAACGGTTGCCAATGGTGCGCGGAATCGGACAGCGCCGCGCTAGGCGCAGCTCCTGCCAGCCTCGACCGCACAGATCGGCCCGAGTCTGCAATGTGGTTAGTGCTACGCTGTCAGATCCGTATCAAGTGGTTCCTTGGACTCAGTGTATAACAAGAACTGTTCTGTTTTCACGTCGCCTCTCGATAGCGACATTTGCTGTAAAGGAAGTTAAGTATTGTCAGTTTGCTTTCTGTAAATAAAACTTCTAATGTTGTTTGTTTGAAATTGTTGTGTAACATTCCGGGAACGCTGCATCCCGTAGGCACTCTCGATCGTTAAGTGAAGGCCGACAGCCAGTGCGTTGTCTGGGGTGAGAGGTAATGCCTGAAATTTGCTGTTCTCGGCACACTCTTGACACTGAGCATCTCAGAATATTGAACTGCTTAACAATTTTCGAACTAATATGTCCCATGTGTCTAGCTCCAACTACCATTCCGCGTTCAAAGTCTGCCGGCCATAATCACGTTGGAAATATTTTCACGTGAATGCACTGCCCTTTTCTACCTTGTGTATGCGGTACTACCTCCATCTGTATATGTGCATGTCGGTACACCATTGCTTCTGTCACCTGAGCGTAGTCGCAGCCTGTTCCTCAAGAAAAGCTGAGCTCGAAATTTGTCGGTATATTTTTGTTAGATTATATAGGTATATAAATGATTCAAATGGTTCAAATGGCTCTGAGCACTATGCGACTTAACTTCTGAGGTCATCAGTCGCCTAGAACTTAGAACTAATTAAACCTAACTAACCTAAGAACATCACACACATCCATGCCCGAGGCAGGATTCGAACCTGCGACCGTAGCGGTCACGCGGTTCCAGACTGAAGCGCCTTTAACCGCACGGCCACACCGGCCGGCTGTATAAATGATGTCTCAGAATTAATAGCGAAAACTGACACAGGTGAATGTACACAATAACAGAAGCAAAAGCGTTCGAGTGAGCACGGGTCCGGAAACGAGTCGTTTGCGACGTAATTGTAGATGTGTGGCTACGAGCCGCCATTGATTTCACTATGAAACATTGTCTGCACCTACGTCATCAATATCTGCATGATTGCTCTGCAGTTCACAATTAAGTGCCTGGCAGAGAGTTCACCACCTTTAATCTACTTGTCTACACTTCCACTCTCGAACAGCGGGCGAGAAAAACGCTCCCTATGTAGGTGGTCACCAACAAAATATTTTAACACTCTGAGGAGAAAGTTGGTGACTGAACTTTCGTGAGAAGGTCCTACTTAAACGAAAAACGCTTTTGTTTCAATGACTGCCACCACAACTGGTGCATCATAGCCGTGACACTCTCTCTTATTTCACGATAATACAAAACGAACTGCCCCTCTTTGAACTTTTTCGATGTCCTCCGCGGATCCTATCTGATGCGGATCCCACACCGCACAACAATACTCCAGAACAGGGCAGACAAGTGTAGTGTAAACAGTCTCTTTAGTAGATCTGTTACATTTTCTAAGTGTTCCGCCAACAAGTCATAGTCTTTGATTTGCTATCCCCACAACATTATCTGTGTGATAGTTTCAATTTAAGTTGTTCGTTGTCTTAGTCCCTAAGTATGCGGGATCGATAAAAAGTAGTGGCAACATCGTCAGAATTCATACCAGACGTTACTGACAGACGTTCACCGTATTTCATGTCCCCAGTATAATCGTCCCTCATCTCGATCACCTACCCGCACAAAGATGGAAAGCGTCGTTCACTATCAGCGCATCCACCTCTGTCGAAATCTTGGAAGGACCGACCTGTGGCACATATGATGCCTTCTGTTATGTTGCAGCGCGAGCCACGAAGAGCTCCTTTAATTTTGGCGAACAGGTCGTAATCTCACTGAGTCATATCCGGAAAATACGGTCAACGTCCCAGTATCTCCTACCCCGAATAAAATAAATGTCATGTGACTAGGGCCTCCCGTCGGGTAGACCGTTCGCCGGGTGAAAATCTTTCGATTTGACGCCACTTCGGCGACTTGCGCGACGATGGGGATGAAATGATGATGATCAGGACAACACATCACCCAGTTCCTGAGCGGAGAAAATCTCCGACCCAGCCTGGAATCGGACCCGGGCCCTTATCCCACGCCCATGCACGCAGGGGATCGCCGTGCGGCACGTGCACTGTAGAGGAGGATTATGGTATGCAGTGCCAAAAGGAAACGCTGCAGTGTGCTCCGACCACGTGCCAATCCAGTCTTCATTCACGCACGTAGTTCGTGTTTCCTAAACGTACTGTTAGGGCGCTCGAAATGGCCTTCCGCAGTTTCAGACAGCACACACTGCAGCTGACTCAAACACAGCCGTTGCAGCTGACTTTCTACTCTCAGCTACAGACAATGGGAACGACATGAGACGCATATTCTTCACGTTACGGCAGTGTTGCCACTAGTCTTTGTCCAACTCGTGTATTTAGTTAAGTTTGCACTTGCCTTTAGATTTGTACGATTTATCGTGTAACTGAAATTTAGTGATTTCCTTTTAGTGTTCATGTGAATAACTTTGCACTTTCCTTTATTTAGAGTCAATTACCATTTTTTGCACCATGCACATATCTTGCCTAGATCATTTTGCAATTCGTTTTATATCATGACTTTGCAAGGCAGTAAATTACAGCATTGTCTGCAAACGATTAAGACGATTGCTCTGATTGTCTCCCAAATCGTTTATGTAGATCAAGAACAACAGAGGGCCTATAACACTTTCTTGGAGAACGCCAGATATTACTTCTGTTTTATTCGGTCTTTCCGTCAGTCATTACGAACTGTGACCCTTCTGACACGAATCCACTCGACCCAACTGGGATGATACTCTATAGGCAGGCAGTTTAATTAGAGGTCGCTTGTGAGAACGGTGTCACAAGCCTTCTGGAAATCGAAAAATATGGAACCAATTTGACGTTCCTTGTCGACAGCACTCATTACTTCGTGACAGTAAAGAGCTACTTGTGTTTCACATGAACGATATTTTCTGGATGCGTGTTGGCTATCTGTGAATAAATCATTTTCTTCGAGTTGATTCATATTGTTGGAGCTCGGTATAAGTTCCATAATACTACTGCAAATCGACGTTAGTGATACGAGTCTGTAATTCGGCGGATTACTCTTACTTCCTTTCTTGGGTACTGGTGTGAATTGTCCAACCTTTCAGTCCTTAGGCATGGATCGTTCTACGAGTTAGCGGTTGTATATGATTGCTAAGTATGGAGCTATTGTATCAGGTTACTATGAATGAAATCTGACTAGTATATAATATGGACCCGAGGCCTAGTACAATAAGTCCCCCACTCCGATTTTTTAAAGAGATGAAGTCCCATATACAAAACGTGTATCTCCCGAAATAAGTGTCGTACAATGTTATGATTTTGCAGGTACATTCAGTGGTATATGTGGATATTGTCTGCAGGATGTGCTGCGAGTAGCATTAGCAGTGAAGTGCATGGCAGCGCAGCGAGTAGCATGGCTGATGCTGCAATTTTTATACACGAAGGAAGAAAATACAGTAAGCCAATAACTTTGCTCCCTTTATCGTTCTGTTGAGGCGTTAGCGAGAAAAAGTTTCGTAAAGCTTTGAAATTGTGTGTAAAGTTTGTTAGAAGTCGATAAGTGGTTTCATTCTCAAACACTCGATGAACATAACGTGAGTAATTTACACGCCTTGGGTTACCCTGCCTCAACACATACAGAGTTTCTGACTTTAGTACAAGTATTTGACATTTGGTGTTTAACTTTTAAACATAAAATTGTAGTTCTTAATGAATAGATTATGACAACATTTCAGATTTTTAAATTCCCTCAATAATTTGTATGAAACATTGAAAGTCAAATTTTTGCTACTCATTAAAGTTCTTACATAGGCAACTGCAACCGAGACTGTGCCCGTGTAAGCCGTTTAGAACTATATGCATGTTTGCGAAGTAAACTTTTAGATTAAGGCCTCATTTAGTTGGGCTCAAATTTCAACCATGACCTACATTAACAAAGGAGGTGTTCGAAGTCTCGTCCTCGCATTTAGATAGAGTACTGCACTCCCTCTGCAGAGGATTACGAATTGTTTCAAATACTTGTAGGTCATCTCGTAAATTTTTAACAAATAGTATTGGCGTCAAACGTAAATGTCACAGGACGAGCGCCCGCGCCGCCAAAAAGTGTATGATTGCTTTTATTGAGGTGGCTTACTTGCATGCAGCAAGTATACAGAATCGTCCCTGGAGCCAAACAGGTGTATCCAAACAATGGCAGAAATTTTGGCAGCACTCATTAACAAGGATTTACAGCGATTTACTACACGGAAGTATATATAACGTAACTTGAGTGTGAAGGGGATGCGTGGCTGTATTGAAAAATGTTCACTTCCACTGATCAACCTTTGAGCGTTGATCTAGTCCTGAAACCAATGAAGGATAACTAATACAGTAAGCATGTCCAGTTGGACTCTTCTGGGCGGCAACGATAGGGTGGCGTCCTGATCCTGTTTTGAGGCACGGTTTTAATACTGTGTAACCACACTGAAGAGCCAAAGATATTGGTACACCAGACTAACATCGTGTATGGCCCCCGCAGGCACGCAGAATCGCCGCAACACGACGTGGCATGGACTCGACTAATGTCTAAAGTAGTGCTGGAGGGAATTGACATCATGAATGCTGCAGCGCTGTCCATAAATCCCTAAGAGTGCGAGCTCTTCTGAACAGCACGTTACAAGGTATCCCAGATACGCTCAATAATGTTTATGTCTGGGGATTTTGGTGGCCAGCTGAAGTGTTTAAACACAGAAAAGTACATGGAGCCACTCTGCAGCAATTCTGGACGAGTGGGCTGTCGCGTTGTCCTGTTGGAATTGCCCACGTCCGTCGGAATTCACAATGGACATGTACCGATGCAGGTGATCACACAGGTTGCTTACCTTCGTGTCTCCTGTCAGAGTCGTATCTACACGTAACAGGAGTCCTACATCACTCCACCTGCATACGCCCCACACCATTAGAGAGCCTCCACCAGCGTGAACAGTCCCCTGTTGACATGCAGGGACCATGGATTCAAGAGGTTGTCTCCATGCCCGTACACGTCCAACCGCTCGATACAATTTGAAACGATACTCGTCCTACCGGGCAACATTTTTCCAGTCATCAGCAGTCCAGTGTTGTTGTGACGGGCTCAGGCGAGGCGTAAAGCTGTGTGCCGCGCAGTCATCAAGGGTACACGAGTGGGCCTTCGGCTACGGAAGCCCATATCGATGATGTTTCGTTGAATGGTTCGCACAGTGACACTTGTCAATGGCCCAGCACTGAAATCTGCAGCAATTTGCGGAAGGGTTGCACTTCTGTAGACGTTGAACGAATCCCTTTAGTCGTCGTTGGTACCGTTCTTGCAGGATCTTTTTCGACCGCAGGAATGTCGGGGATTTGATGTTTTAACGGATTCCTGATATTCACGGTACACTCGTGAAATCGTCGTATGGGAAAATACCCACTTCATCGCTACCTTGGAGATGCTGTGTCCCATGCGCCGATTAGAACACCACGTTCAAACTCGCTTAAATCTTGATAACGCGCCATTGTAGCAGTAACAACCGATCTAACAACTGCGCCATACACTTGTTTCCTTATAGAGGCGCTGCCGACTGCAGGGCCGTATTCTACCTGCTTACACATCTGTGTGTTTGATTACGCATGTCTAGACCAGTTTCTTTGGCACTTCAGTGTAGCTGTTGATATACTCTTTCTGAGTGGAGCCGTGAGTTTCCTTATATTCACTTTTGGCGGAGGGATGTCCACCTGGGAGCTACATGGGTACCATAAGGACGAAGCTTAACACAGTCCGTGTTGCGTGCGCTCTGGCTGGACTTGCTATGTGGACACCTCTCTGTGTATGTCACAGACAAAGGGATAGACATGGGGATGTGGAGCACCCTTAACCTCTTGGAAGACGAATGGCGACTTGCATGTACCCACAAAAATGTTCCAGCAAGGATCGATACCTGGTACCTCAGAGCCGCTTGTGCTATTGATCAGTAAATGTAATTATTTCATGTACTCCATGTTCACTGTTCAACGATAAATCTTGAATGAATTGGAAACCTCTAAAAGGGTGTATTAATTTCATTTCCGGCAGCATATTATCGTCTGTTCTCATCTGTGTCAGTCTTGGCTATTACGTATGAAGGATGCTGTGAATGATCTCGTCTTGCGAAGTTTTACCGCAGACGTCCTATAACCTGAGCAACAGGTCCATTAAGTTAGAGCCATTCGTTTAGGAGATGAGAATCTCCCGCCATAGACCCGTCCGGATAGCCGAGGGCGTTAGCGCGCCGCTTCAGGGATTAGGGGAGGCGAGCCTGCCCCGGATTGAATCCGCATCGGAGTTTATCTACAAGGGCTGGTGAGCCGGCCAGCCTGGTAGTGGGCTTTAGGCGGTTCCCGACATAAAAATGGATAAACAGCGGGCAGGTATCCATCTGCCGCCTGAGATAGCCGCTACGCAAACATTTAGAAAACGTTCACACACCTGAACATGAGATCTAGACGAGAGCCAGGCATATGGGGGTGCAGACTTCCAGAAACGCATCCGGTCACCAGCTCTCAGTAACATTTCTTCAGCGCATACCTGCCGTACTTGACGTCTCCGACGAGCAGCTCCGGGGCGCGGTACCAGCGCGTGGCCACGTAGTCCGTGTACGGCTCTCCCGGTGCAGCGAGCAGCCGCGCGAACCCAAAGTCGCACAGCTTGACCACGCCGAGCCGCGACACCAGCACGTTCTCCGGCTTCACGTCGCGGTGCACGATCTGCGGGCAAGTCACAATTCACATTACCGTTTATCAATAGAAGAAAATAATATCAATGTGATAACACTGAAGCTGACTATTGCATTGCAAAGAACATCCGTTTCTTTTTAACTTATCTTCGTTTTCACTACTTGTTTTTATTTGTAACCTATCAACAGCACTAAATCTGACCTCTACGCTAAGAACTGAGTACCGAATATTATAGATCGCAACAAATTCATAGATTGTTATGAAAATTTCCAGCACAGGTCATTATATACATCTGCAACTACATCCACATCTATACTCCACAGGCCACTTTTAGAGTGTGTGGCGGAGGATATTTTGTGTACCACTGTCACTTTCAACCAACTACTGTTGGTAAGCCTCTGTGTGGGCTATATCAAATGGTTCAAATGGCTCTGAGCACTATGGGACTTAACTTCTGAGGTCATCAGTCCCCTAGAACTTAGAACTACTTAAATCTAACTAACCTAAGGACATCACACACATCCATGCCCGAGGCAGGATTCGAACCTGCGACCGTAGCGGTCGCGCGGTTCCAGACTGTAGCGCCTAGAACCGCTTGGCCACTACGGCCGGCTGGGCTATATCCTCTTTAATTTTGCCTTCATGTTCTTTTCCCGAGGTACACCCAGGACGAAGCAGTATGTTGGTTCATTGTGTTAGCAACGTACGTTTTAGGGATTTTAACAGTAAACCGCACTGTGAAGCACAACGCTCACCTTGTGGGGTCTGCCACTTGATTTGTATGAGCGTATGCGTTGCACTTCTTTTGTCTTCTCCATTTCCCCCGCGAATCTTATCTGGTAAGGGTCCCATACTGACAAGCAATACCCAGATATCAATCGGTTCCAAGACAACCGGTTTCAACAGTCATAATCTGATCTAAGGGGAGAACATGAAAGTAATGAGGGGCGGAGGGTCTACAATTAATTACACCTAGAAGAAGGGATCGGTTGGTAGGACATGTTCTGAGGCATCAAGGGATCACCAATTTAGTATTGGAGGGCAGCGTGGAGGGTAAAAATCGTAGAGGGAGACCAAGAGATTAATACACTAAACAGATTCAGAAGTATGTAGGTTGCAGTAGGTCCATGGAGATGAAGAAGCTTACACAGGATAGAGTAGAGTGGAGAGCTGCATCACGCCAGTCTCTGGACTGAAGACCACAACAACAACAACAACATCATATAAAATGCAAAATTTCGCGTCCCATATGGAACTTGTTATAAAAGTTCCTTATTACATTAGACGAACTAAAATCACAAAAGGCACTCCACACACACATATATATCTTGATAAAATACGTAGTTGATAAAATGCACACTGCTGATAATATCCTCGCTATCCATGCCTATCGCGGTCGGACATGACTCCCTAGTTCGTAGCTACGCTACGGGCGGAGTGTTGACATAGAGGTCGCCGTTGGACAGCGTAAGTAGTACACGCTAAATGATCGCCTGCTGACGTTACGAGCAATGAATAGTGATGCATCAGAAATAAAGGTGGTTTTTGCGTAGCCGAACCCTTTGCATGAGTGATACTTTGCGGGACCGTTCCAGGTCTTTATTTAACAAGTAAAATCGCCGAACAGCCGTGCGATTTGAGAAGTCATTTTATTTTATTTTCACAACCAGTTTCGGCAATTCAGTATGCCACCTTCAGGGCCCATATGCAGCTCATGTATAGCCTTGCAACCTAGTCGATACTGGCATACTGGAGACATCAGTAAATGGATGTCGTGAATTCTACAGCGAAAGCACAACAAGTCAAGCCAGGTCTGGCTGGCTTGGTATTCGCGCTCGTACCATTACGGTGTTCTCTTTACGTCATGTTGCTTGGTTCATTAAAGATACAGGTTATTTATATATTTTTTTGGATTATTACTGTAATCTCCTCATGTAAAATATGCAAATAGTCTGTATGACTATAGATTTTATGTCGAATGCAAACCCATTGTAATTTTAAACGTGCGGTCAGTTGGCATTCCGCTATTAATTGGTTGTAACCTCAGCATTTGATAATTTAGCGTGAGATAGGTAACTTTTCTGCCGCCTCAAAGTTAACACTCCGTCTGTAGCGTAGTGCTGTTCGGTGAGTTTGGGAGAATCATATCCGACTCCAATATTCATGTGTGATACGTGTGTGTGTGGAGTGCCTTCCATGGTTCGACTTCACGTAATGTAACATTGCACTTTTATAACAAGTTCCATAAGGATAGGTACGTGAAATTTCGTATTTCATATAACAGGTGTAATTAATTGTAGTCTCCCCCCCCCCCCCCCCCTCGGTACCTTAATTTCTCTCTCCTTAGTTCAGATGATGACTGTTGAAACTGGTCTTCTTTAAACAATAAAAGTCTCTATACTGCGATCATGGCGTGCGGAGTGTTCTTCATCCTCCCCCTCCCCTCACTCCCCTCTTCCTTGTCATTATGAGTGTTCTTCCAGGGAATCTCAGTCTGACACCTGTCTTTCCTACGATTATTTTTAAGCATAATGTCAGATATTTAATGATGTCGCTGCTTCCAGTGATTGTTCGGCAATCAGCTACTCACACAGTTACTGATCTTTCCGCTTGTTTATGAGTAATTCGTTACTGTTTCAGCACTATACATTAGAAACAGAGAAATGATTTGTACTTTTGTTTTTGTAGCATACTACTCGATAATGCACTATTGACGAAATTGTAACACTGGTGGATAATAAATCCTAGCAATAGTGTAAGGCGAATTTGTTATCCGTTTTGAAATTCTATGAGTGTGAAGACCGATCGTTTGGACCACGGAATATAGCGAGAATGTAGATTTGCTTCTAAGAGCAAGAATCTGAGGACTGACTGTTTTAACATCGTTTAAGCAATAGTGTAAGGCGGGTCGTGCGAAAGTCTTGTAAGCGATCTCCTGTGTAGACCGACTTCACTTCCCCAGTATCCTAACAAGTCTATCACCTTCTTGCTTGCAGTTGAGCTCGTGTGACCATTACATTTCATATCCCCACAAACTGTTTAACATATGTATTTTTATGAATTGACTGATTCGAATTACGACTCACTGATATCACAACAGGATACTATGTTTTTGCTTTTTGTTAAGTGCACTATTTTACGTTTCTGAATATTTAAAGTGAGTTGCAAGTCATAGCACTACTTTGAAACCTTGTCAATATCTGAGTGAATTCTGTGTATTTTACTTTTTTTTCAGATAGTACTTCATTGTAGATAACAGCATCGACTGAAAGAAGTCAGAAATTCCTGTGTTTACACCAGCGTGGTAAGCAATCGCCAGATGAGAGCGTCTACGCGGGACAGTGAAGGGCAGAGCGTGTACTGACGTTGTTGGAGTGGCAGTAGTGGATGGCGCGCAGCACTTGGAAGGTGTGGCAGCGCGTCACCAGCTCCCCCAGGCCGCCCGGCTTCTCCTCCAGCTCGTCCAGCACCGTGTGGTCCACGAACTCGAACACCAGGTAGAAGCGCCGCTTCCGCCGGAACACCTCGATCAGGTTCACCAGGTTCTCGTGCCGCAGCTTCTGCAAACGCACACCGCACCGCACCCTTGTGTGATGAATTTGAAATACTGTTCATGGAGAGGTCGGATGGGGGTGGTGGGGCGGTGGGGAGGCTGCCATGGCACAAAGGACACAATAAAGTTGTATGACACGGATGGCTAGAATACACCGTGGGGTAGATTAAGTTGCCCAACTGCAAAGATTTTTGTCTCCTTCGCGTACAGTCACACCTTTGTAAAATGTAAACCTCCAGGGCCGGAAATTTCACCTTTAATAAAATATTCCGGCCTCTTACGCCGTGGGCGGATGGACTTTCCATTAAAACTCAAAGTTTTGTCCTCGTCTGCGCAGGACATTATCAAGGGGAATCGTAGTGTGTCCAGTTCACATCCTGACTCGGTACTGACTGCGCCGAAATTCCGTTTACGCGTGCTCCCGCGCAGTGGCCTTTATTTCTCAGGCGCAATTGGCCGTTGTCGGTGGCTGTCGTCCGCTGTTGCTATCACTCTATGGTGAGAGACTAGTACACGTCATCTTCAGCACTGGGATCCAGATGTAATTCAATTTCATGTCCTCCTCCTTCCTATTGAAATTCCTGGAGTGTTTAACAGTCTCTGTGGCCTCTCTGTACAGCGTTTCACTTTATCCACTTGTGGCTGCCAGTATTTGAATCCTTTCAAAATGAATGTGGTGGTCTCCTGGCTGCAAAGCATGTTCCGCAACAGCTGATGTGTCAATCTCTCTCAATCTCTCCGCTTCTGCAGTGGCCCTTGTGCTCTTCCTCTCGTATTTTGACCGTTCTTTTTGTAGCGCCCACATACACGTCCACAGAACTACACTGTATCCTATAGATTCCTGCGTCTCCAGAGGTTTGCGAGCACCCTTGCCCAATTTTAGGTGGTTCTGAATTTTCCGGGTGGGGTTTTAGATTACCGCTTTCTCAAGATTTTTCCTATGCGGTCATAACACAGCAGCATAGCTGTGATTTTTGCGCGACGATCTCAATGCTCATTTTACCTCAGCGGGCGAATAACCAGAACTGGCGGCCACAAGCGGATACCATGCGGCCGCAGAGACTGTTAAACATCTCAGGAAATCCAGTAAGAAGGAGGCGGGCTTGAAATTGAATAACATCTGAACCCCAGTGCTGAAAGCCGGCCGCAGTGGCCGAGCGGCTCTAGGCGCTACAGTCTGGAACCGCGCGACCGCTACGGTCGCAGGTTCGAATCCTGCCTCGGGCATGGATGTGTGTGATGTCCTTAGGTTAGTTAGGTTTAAGTAGTTCTAAGTTCTAGGGGACTGATGACCTCAGATGTTAGTCCCACAGTGCTCAGAGCCATTTGAACCCAGTGCTGAAGAAGTTGTGTACGAGTTTTCCACCATGGTGTGGGTGATAGCAACAGCGGACGACAACGGCCAATTGCGCCCGGGTAGTCAGAGCACGTGACTTCACGCCACTGCGCAGCGGCACACGTAAAGAGAATTTTGCTGCAGTCAGTAGCAAGTCAGGGCCTGAATCGCACATTCAAAGGAATTACGATTCCCCTTCAAAATGTCCTCCGCAGGTGGGAACGAACCGTTGGTTTTTAATGGACAATACATCCGACCACGCCATAAGAGCCAGGAATGTTTTATCAATTATAATTAAGCCTTTCCTTCGCTGTATCTGAAATAGTTGTGTCTTACGTGCATCTGTTGAATGTAGATGCCTGTGGTGATTGTACGTATAGTGTAGTGTCGTGTATAGTTTGTGCGGTGATGAAAGAAGGGAGAAGTTGAAACCCGGTGTCGGCACATAACCCCAACCTTCTGAATAAAAGGGGGCCGCCATTCCACGGGTAGATCACCAACAAAAATGCCGTAAGCTCTGACTCCATGAGAGGCTGCGGAGAGATTTGGAAACTAACCCTGGACATTGCCGTAAAGACTGATAATCAGAAACTGTACGTCGCCACCTCTCCCAGCCTCGGCAGCCAAGTACCAGCGATCAAAATTTCTTCCACCGCCAGGATTCGACCGGCCATCGCACAAGCACGCGTTAGCGCCTTCCTTTGGTTTTTTCATCGTGGACAGAAGTTGTGCTGCAACCTTTTAAGCGACACATTCTACTTCTTTTTATTGAAAATAAATTACATTCTACAGCGAAATGTGCACATGAGTTGAAACTGAACTCCTCCATCCTTTAGATGCCTGATTCGCGAAGGGTCTCTTCACTTCTACTACATTCAGTAGGTAGGGGCCTATTTCCACTTTGTTTCGACCGTATAGAAATACAAATGAAAAATAAGAACATTAAAGGATCGAAGCATTTAGAGTGGAACTATCTTTAACGGCTACTTAATGAGCCCTTACGTGGCTACCACAGCTTGGTTTCGTTGTGTACCAGCTTTCCCTGTTCTTGGACGTAAATCTTTCAACTCAGTTGATGCTGTCCAGCATCTTTTCCAATCTTGTGTTAATCTTTTCATTTCAAGATTATTACTACATAAAATCTCTCGCCCCGCGAATTCTAGTCTTTGCCTACTCCTGTTGCACCAAGTTCACTTCTCAGTGCGACAGCAGCTGACCAAATAATGTTCCAAATAATGTTTCTACATCCAAGCAGGAGGTCTTCATAGAATTCTTTTCTTGTCTGTTATTTCTAGTACTTCATCTAGCTTTACCTATCCACCTGACTTTCAATATACTTTTACAGCTTCAGATTTCAAATATTTCCAGTTGCTTATGGAAATCTGTCAAGGCCAATCTCCATTGAATGCTGTACTCTAGATGGGCGCTTTCAGAAACTCCATTCTCGTCAACATTCGGTACTTGTACCGTTCTGCCGCTGACAAAAGCTTTGTTCGCATAATAGCTGCATACGCTTGATATCTTTCTTGCTTCCACTATTCTGTTTGTGCTTGCTTCCAAGATACGACAGTATTTGTTTCGTTTCTTTCATAATTTCGATGTTGTGCGTGTCGCTCTTCTTCACCTTCAAGCTGGCACTGGTTACCCTTAATCCATATTCACCTTTGGCTACGCCATTCCATACAAATAGTATCTGTTTAACTTGGGCTCCTTTCACATTCTGAACTTGCTTTTATTTTCTTATTTTCTTCACTGGTTCTTCTTGACAGTGGAAATCAGCTGCAACCCTGCTTTACGCTTACCTCGACAAGAACTTCCTTTACTTGGCACTAACTAGGACTCCTACTTCAATTTTGCCTCGGCTACGGAGGTATTGGCATAAACAACAAATGTACTGGAATCGTAGATGATCTCACACTGGGTTGGATGGTGTGTAGCGGCACTAACGGAATAGGCGACTATTGGTTATTGCACCTCTTAGGAAAAAGCATTAAGTCCACCAGCAGTGGTCATTAGAACAAGTGATACAAGTTTATTCGCTTCTGCCGTTTGAAGACACGTTACGCCGGCAAAACACGAAGCTTGTTTCTTACGCTGTGAAAAGGAACCAGACTATTAGACCTTCGGCAATACACACACACAGACACAACACACACACACAACACACAAAGATCTAAATGAATCTGGCCTTGACAACAACCTCTGTGACTCTGATACGTAAAAACTAACTGAAAGGCTCTGATTCGTTAAAACGGAATGATATCTCCTTTAGTTATTTTGTTCTGATTATTACCTTTTATTCTTAAGCCAGTAAGACCGTTAAAAACTATGCTGTCGGCTCTCCCACGCTTACTAACAGGAAAAATGGTTAGGCATCCAACGCTATACTTCGCTCGGAAATATAATTCTGCTGCACATAGTACTCAAGTCTTCCCAAGTCAGATTACGAAACGCTCATCAGATCAGTACTCTGTGGGTATATCTGCTGGAGAGAATTCAATCACTAAAAACTACAGTGTGGTATTTCATTTTATTTTCACAACGGAAGCAGTAATATGAAAGAGGTAAGATAGTTTTTACAGTTCACTTATCAAACCGCATTGAAAACGCGGTAATTGTAAAAATAATTGTAAAACTAAGCACCTTTCCTCGAATTCTCATAGACGCTGTAGTTATCGGCACTGGCACTGATGCTAACTACATTCAGTACAAAGGGGGATCGTTTTCCTGGGGCAGGAAGCTCCTTCTGCAGTTTTTTCGTATTTCCGAAACAAATTTGGGTTTCTAGAACTCTGCGTTCTGAAAACACAATGCATTTCTTTACCCAAACTCTTTTCGACACCTATCGGTCATCTTTAGTGGGTCTCGTTTCATTTCAGAAACAGCATTAATTCGAAAGATAGGATTGTACAAGTTGGCCTGTTTTTATGCGTTTCATAGATTGACAGCGTGTCACGTTGTATTCCCCACTGTAAATCTTCAGTATGTTTATTTGTGGGTTGCAAATTCTGTGCTGTTTTTCACAACTCTTTCATTTCACTCTCACCTCGTCTCTCAAGTTTTCCAAACCCTCGTTTTGGAGTACGAAACTAATGATTGTTGTCGGTGAGTTAAATCCGCGAATTACCTAGTTTGTCATTAATGAATAACAGAAACACCGCGCCGATGACAGGGAAGCTGGGCATACCTGTGTGACACAGCGTTGCACTGGAAGCAGTAGGTAGCCCTGCATCATCATATTATGAGGAGACGTTACCAAATGAGTAGGCAACGGCCTTGCCGCAGTGGATATACCGGTTCCCATGAGTTCACCGAAGTTAAGCGCTGTCGGGCTGGCACTTGGATGGGCGACCATCCAGGCCGCCATGCGCTGTTGCCATTTTTCGGGGTGCACTCAGCCTCGTGATGCCAATTGAGGAGCTACTCGACCGAATAGTAGCGGCTCCGGACAAAGAAAACCATCATGACGACCGGGAGAGCGGTGTGCTGACCACACGCCCCTCCTATCCGCATTCTGAACTGAGGATGACACGGCGGTCGGATGGTCCCAATGGGCCACTTGTGGCCTGAAGACTGAGTGCTTTTTTTTACCAGATGAGTAGTGGTAGCTCGCCAACCTCAGCCCCAGTTAAATACGGCATCTCTCAAGTTATGTAACAACATGTAGAAGACTTTTTTTCTTAAAGCAGGTTGTTTTATTTAGGATTCCGATACACCATATTATTTCCCGCTTTTCTAGCCACAAAACCCTATTTTTCAACGTAATCTCCGCTCAATGTGACGGCATTACGCCACAACGCTGGGAGGGCCTGTATGCCCGCATGGTACTTACTATTCTACTGGTCGGCGTTGGAGCCAACGTCTTGCTGCACCAATGATCTCCCCATCACCCACGTACCGCTTCCCGCGGAGTGCATCATTCATTGGGCCAGACAGATCGTATGAGAGTGTCCGCACGTTCCAACATTGTAGGAGTCACAGCTGTGTGCGGCCGGACGGCACGCGGGAGATCGGACAGGTTTGCGCGACCTTGATGCGATGGTGGCGAACGCCTCGCCCAACGACTCACCGTGCTTTTGTTCACTGCCAGGTCTCCGTAGATATTCTGCAAGCGCCTAGGAATATCTGCAGTCCCCTGGTTTTCCGCCAAACGAAATTCATTAGCAGCTCTCTGCTTGGATCGCACCTCCGTTTAAGACGCCATTTTGAAGGCTACGTATAGCGTCTTCACCTATCGGAACTTCATGAAACTATAGGATCTGAAACTGGAGTATTTTACGATGTCCCCCAACACATTCCGCATTTTTTCAATCGAAACCGGCCGAGGAAAAATGTACTGCATTACTTATTGAACGCCCCTCGTAATGAAAAGTGAAACTATTTATTTACAACTTAACAATAATCGATATCGAACTGAAATTTAATAGGTGATCTCCAATTCTTTCTAGGTTTTGAAATTTACGAAAATGGCTTATTTTAAGGTTCTGACACAGCTGCGAGATCTGTAAAAGACGAGGACAAAGAAATTCGCAGCTGTCCAGTCTCCTAATTATTGTAGCCGGTGTACATAGGTCTTATGACTATGTAGAGTGGTGAAATAAAAGGTGGGCGTCAGCGACGCACCTTGAGCATGCGGATCTCGCGGAGCGCCATCTTGCGCACGTTCTGGTCCTCCTCGGTCTCGATGAACTTCTTGATGGCGACGAGCTGCCCCGTCTCGCGGTGGCGGCACTTCATCACCAGCCCGTACGAGCCCTCGCCCACCACGGAGATGTTCTCGTACTTGTCCATCGCGCTGCCCTTTCGCTCTCATCCCAAACTCCGATCCAACGTCGTTCTCATGCTGTCAACAAAACGCCACAACATAAATGACAAAGTAAGAACAAACAGTTCAATAAAGATATTACTCTTTCAGGACAACTGTTTTCCGTCCATAACATTAGGTTAGCTTGTTTTGGGGGAAGGGACCAAACACCGAGGTCATCGGTCTCATCGGATTAGGGAAGGACGGGGAAGGAAGTCGGCCGTGCCCTTTTAAAGGAACCATTCCGGCACTTGCCTGGAGCGATTTAGGAAAATCACGGAAAACTTAAATCAGGATGGTTAGACGCGGGACTGAACCGTCGCCCTCCCGAATGCGAGTCCATATGCTAACCACTGCGCCACCTTGCTCGGTTCATAAAATTATTTACAGCTTTAGCAGCCAAGGTAACGTCACCATACTTGAAGTTTATGTCACAGAAAGTTTGAGGGAAAGCGGACGTCAGGCATCATGCAAGGTGTCCCATTTGTCTTGACCAGACCAAATGACTAAGCAAACTAAAAAATAAGTATTTCGTCCATAAGGGACGGCATTATGAGGACTGCGACTGTTGATACATACAAATAGAAGTTTCAACGTCAGGCACATATTTATTTTTCCACTACGCGTTTCTATGTTTCACACCATCATCTTCAGGTGGAGAACTGTTTATTTATTTAACTGGTATTGGTGACGAGTACAGACATCTTTTCACAGCAGTAGGCCAAGGGTAGTGTAGATTACGTTGCTTCTTTCGCTAACGGTAAAAATTGCGAATATAGAAAAGGAACTTCAGAGCTTACTTTCGTTTGGTTATAAGTGTCAAGTTCTTTTATCACTGGTAGCAAACTATAGGAATGTCAGCTCTACTGCTCCTAAGGCGACATCCTCGTGGGGCAACCGGTATATGCCCCAAAATGTAGGAAAGTAGAAAGTCGACCTCATGCAACCCCTGCCTACGCGGATTCATATTGGACCGACACAATTATCCAATGTGGCACGAGTAGTGAAGCTATAGGCGAATTAGTCTACCATGAGTGCAGTCTTGCCAAACAAAATCACAGCAGCTGTCGAATAATTCTTTATTATACAACCGGTTTCACAACGTAAAGCCGCATCGTCAGATACATATTCAAATCATTTACAACGAAACATAGAGATTACTGGACGCCCCTATCACTCAGACTAATACTCTCTACGTTTAGCTGTAAATGATTTGAATTTGTACCTGATGACGCAACAGTTAAGTTCAAAACCCTCAATATAAAGTGTGTTGCCATGAGTACTTGTTTGCTTTACATCTGCAACAACCGTCTACATGACCAAGTCAGTGCTTCATAACACCTAGTTCGGATGGCTGCAGCCAGGCAAATCACATGCGCCACTATAATAGCATTTTCAGGAATGCGTTTATGTCAACATTGTAACTGTGAGAGACTTGTTGAGGTTCTATCGCTATAAATATGTTAAATTGTCTCACCTTGCAAGGGAACTGAAACTTCCGGAATGATTTCGGTCAGATCCTCCATTTGTGGCTCATGGGATCAGTAACAGCAGCAGATGTTGTACTAGTACAGCGTATGCAACAGCTGAATTGTGTTTTTTTGTCACATAAACGTTTCGGTTTATTCAGTCAAAACACCGCCAATGGTAGGTTTTCCTTCTCCATCTCTTGCTTACAATAGGGAAGTGATGACACGAGGCACGTTTCACATAAAAATATATAATAAATTCGCAGACTGTAATCGGAGAGCAAATTAACAAAAGGCTGGCAGTGAAGTCTGCTGGTAAGATAACATTTTTCGGACGGCCAGTAATATACACTGATCAGCCAGAACATTATGACCACCTACCTAACAGCCAGTATGTCCATGTTTGGCACGGATAAGAGCGACGACGCTTCACAGTATGGAAGCAATGAGGTCTTCGTAAGTCGCTGGAGGGAGTTGGCACCACATCTGCACACACGAGTCACCTCGTGATAAGCTCTGACGCCCCATTCAATCGCATCCCAGATGTGTTCGATCAGGTTCAGATCTGGAGGGTTTGAGGGGGGAGGTAGGGAGGCGGCAGCACATCAATTGCAACTCGCCTCTGCGTTCCTCGAACCACTCCATCACACTCCTGACCTTGTGACATGCCTGCCACGTTATCTTGTTGAAAAATGCCACTGCTGTCGGGAAACATGAAGGGTTTACTGGCCTGCAACCAGTGTACGATACTCCGTGGACCTCATGGTGCCTTCACGAGCTGCTTTGGACGCATGATTGTCCACGTGTATGTTCCCCAGAGCATAATGGAGCATAATGGGCCGCCGCCAGCTTTTCTCTGTCCCACAGCACAGGTATCTAGGGGCCGTTCCCCTGGAAGACGACGGATTCGCACACTCCCGTCGGCATGATGAAGGTCCAGTGCCTGTTGTCAAGTGCTCAGTTCAGTCGTAGCTGCCGATGTCGTGGTGTTAGCATGGACACATGCATGGGGTCGGCTGCGGAGGCCCATCGTTAGGAGTGTTCGGTGCACTTCGTGTTACAGACACACTTTTACTCTGCCCAGTTTTAAAGTTTGGTGTTAGTTCTGCCACAGTTCGCCGCCTCACCTGTTGTACCTGTCTGCCCAGCCTACGACGTCCGACATCTGTAATAAGGGGTGGCTGCCCAACCCCACAACGTCTGGGGGGGTGGGGGGTTCACATTGGTTGGTTGCGGCACGTGTTTAAGACAATCACCACAGCACTCCACGAACATCCAACAAATAGTGCAGTTTCCGAAATGCTCGAGCAGAGCCCCCGGCCCATCATAATCTGCCCTCGGTCAAACTCAGGCAGATAGCGCGTCTTCCCAGCTACACGCACCATGCGTGTGTCTGACTAACGGTCATTCCTCTCCAGGAGACGCTGCTACCGCCTGGACGTGTTCATATCGGCAGTTGGTTGCTGGTCATAAAGTGCTTGCTGATTGCTGTAGACCACGGGCAGTCGCAGGGCTGAAGGGAAATGAGTGGTTGGTCTGTTTTGCCCCAGTCCGCCCTACCTCTCGCAGGAATTCTTCTGAGCTGCCGACTGTCCCTTGCATGAGAAATCAAGTACCTATCATATCATTTAACTGGAACACAAATTCTCACTTATCTAATACCTTCGCCGTTACCATACATAGAACAAACACATTCGCGATCTCGTCTCTAAAACAAATTATCTGCAGTATGCAGTAGGCGAGGATCAGTTTCGCTTTAGGAAAAGTAAAGGCACTAGAGTTGCTGTTCTGATGCGCGGCTGATAACGGCACCAACACTAAACAAAAATCAAGATACGTTCATAGGATTTGTCGACCAGGAAAAAGCCCTCGACAGTGTCAAATAGTGCAAGATGTCCGAAATTCTGAGGAATATAGGGGTAAGCTATAGGGAGAGACGGGTAATACACAACATGTACAAGAACTAAGAGGGAATATTAAGAGTGGAAGACCAAGAACGAAGTGCTCGGATTAAAAAGGTTGGATGATAGGGATGTGGTCTTTCACCCCTATCGTTCAATCTACATATTGAAGAATCAATGATGAAAATAAAATAAAAGTTCAAGGGCGGAATTAAAATTCAAGTGAAAAGATATCAATGTTAAGATTCGTTATTGACACTGCTATCTTCAGTGAAAGCGAAGAAGAATTACATGATCTGCTGAATGGAATGAACAGCCTTATAAGTACAGAATATGGATTGAGAATAAGTCGAAAAAAGACCAAAGTAATGAGAAATAGCAGAAATGAGAACAGCGAGAAACTTAACATCAGGATTAATGGTCATATAGTAGACGAAGTTCAGGCATCCTGCAGCCTAGGCGGCAAAATAGCATACGACGGACGGAGCAAGGAGGGCATCGGAAGCAGACTAGCACTGGCAACAAGGGCATTCTTGGTCAAGAGAACTCTGCTAGCATCTAACGTAGCCCTTAGTTTTAGGAAGAAATTTCTGAGAATGTACAAATACTTTTGGTGCACAGCATTGTATGGTAGTGAAACTTGGCTGTAGGGAAACCGGAACGGAAGAGGATCGAAGCATTTGAGATGTCGTGCTACAGACGAATGTTGAAAATTCGGTAGATTGATAAGATAAGAAATGATGAGGTAAGACACTGACAAGAAGAGGGGACAGGATGATAGGATGTCTGTTAAGACTTCATGGAATGGTACTAGAGGGAGCTGTAGAGGGTAAAAACTGTAGAGGAAGGCAGAGAATGGAATACATCGAGCAATTAATTGAGGACGTAGGTTTCAAGTGTACTCTGACACAAAGAGGTTGGCACAGAAGAGGCATTCGTAGCGGGCCGCATCAAACCAGCCAGAAGACCGATGACTCACAAAAGGAGATGCGCACAATTCTGCGCCCCAGTGCATTTAAGAAAAATGCTTGAACACTTTCTTTTATTGACCACATTACGTTTCTTCGAATAATTAACAGATATTAACAATTCCTCCTGTATCAAACAGTAAAGCAAATGCTTCCATCTTTTCCCATTTATATTTCCCTCTCTTTTCGCTTCTCAAACCGCCACTTGACCTTCTATATCCCTCCTTGCGTTGCGCTGCGCACCAATGACAACACAGCGCTTAAAAGAAAACAATATTATAGCCTACATGTGAAAAGAGAGTGTGGTGTCACCGCCAGACACCACACTTGCTAGGTGGTAGCCTTTAAATCGGCCGCGGTCCGTTAGTATACGTCGGACCCGCGTGTCGCCACTATCAGTGATTGCAGACCGAGCGCCGCCACACGGCAGGTCTAGTCTAGAGAGACTCCGCAGCACTCGCCCAGTTGTACAGCCGACTTTGCTAGCGATGGTTCACTGCCTACTTACGTTCTCATTTGCCGAGACGATAGTTTAGCATAGCCTTCAGCTACGTCATTTGCTACGACCTAGCAAGGCGCCATTATCAAAATGGTTCAAATGGCTCTGAGCACTATGGGACTCAACTGCCGTGGTCATTAGTCCCCTAGAACTTAGAACTAGTTAAACCTAACTAACCTAAGGACATCACGAACATCCATGCCCGAGGCAGGATTCGAACCTGCGACCGTAGCGGTCTTGCGGTTCCAGACTGCAGCACCTTTACCCGCACGGCCACTTCGGCCGGCGCGCCATTATCAAAAAAATGGTTCAAATGGCTCTGAGCACTATGGGACTTAACAGCTGTGGTCATCAGTCCCCTAGAACTTAGAACTACTTAAACCTAACTAACCGAAGGACATCACACACATCCATGCCCGAGGCAGGATTCGAACCTGCGACCGTAGCAGTCGCACGGTTCCGGACTGCGCGCCTAGAACCGCGAGACCACCGCGGCCGGCGCGCCATTATCAGTTACTATTGATATTGTGAATCATGTACCGTCAAAACCGACGTTCATCATTAATGGATTAAAGATAAGTATTCCACCAGCTACGTCTGTTTTTCTAAATTCTAATTTCCTTGTCATGTTCCAGACCTCACGCCAGCCTCCTTTAGTAAAACGGTGTTGGCTCTCTTGCCAACCACAACAGAGAGAATTCTGATATTTTCCCTTTTCCCTCAGGCCACAATATCTAGCGGCCTTCTGGTGACAAATGTGAAAGGTGTACTGTCTGGCGAATGATTTTGTTCCACTTATGTTTATACGTACAGAGATACAAACACATCTTCTGCAATTTATAAGTGATACAGTTTTTTGATAAACGCTGTTGTAATACTTTTATTTCATTTAGTTCTTTATAAATCTCGTAACTGAGTAACAACAGTTTTCAGCAGTCTGTTAAGGTGCAGTAGTGAAATTACATTCCATGACTTCTTTGGGAAACATATACGGAGAGTTATACGGAGAGAGGGTGAACTCTGAAGATCTCTTTTCTTTCTTTATTTTTCTCTCTCATACAGCAGGAAAACTCATGTTTAATGGGGCGCCAGATTATTACAATATGAAAACTCAAAACAGCGTTTGTGAGGTTTGAAATGTAACTTTGATATTGAAGCTGTCATATCTTAAAAACTAAATTAATTATGATTGGAAATAAGTGAGGCTGAAACTTTTTTAGGCATTTAGAACTGAATTAAAATTTACCAGCAATGTCGTAAATAACGAGTTATCATGCATTATAGCAGATATGGATTCACATAATTCATTTTGGTATTTCTGGCTCTACAAACAAAGCTGGAATAGAATGAGATTTTCACTCTGCAGCGGAGCGTGCGCTGATGTGAAACTTCCTGGTAGATTAAAACTGTGTGCCGGACCGAGACTCGGGACCTTTGCCTTTCGCGGGCAAGTGCTCTACCATCTGAGCTACCCAAGCACGACTCACACCCCATCCTCACGGATTTACTTCCGCCAGTATCTCGTCTCCTATTTTGCAAACTTCACAGAAGCTCTCCTGTTGCCCGCAAAAGACAAAGGTCCAGAGTTCGAGTCTCGGTCCGGCACACAGTTTTAATCTGCCAGGAGATTTCAAAGCTGGAATAGTTGATAAGTTTACAAACGTTCTATCGAGTCAGAACTGTGTAGAAGTATTTGGACTTTTATTGATTATGACATTTAGTTAATTTGTAATTGTTCAGTTTTTCTTCTTTCGTATAATTAAATAACATAATAATAATATTTTTTTAAGAAGAGAGGAGCAAGACTGCTTGAGTCCTTTTTGTGTGGTAAGGAGGTTTCTGACGATCGCACATCGTAAAGGATCGGTACGAGAAGTACATTGAATATCAATGTGCAAAAACTAAAAAAATACTCCACGAATAAATGCATATTTTGTCTAGATGGTACAGTTTCATTAATATACATGAAATGGAGGCATCGGTGGTTCAGTGGTAGAATGCTCGCCTGCCACGCGGGCGGCCCGGGTTCGATTCCCGGCCGATGCATCATTTTTAGGTAGTCCGGATATTGTTCTTAAGTAGCAAACAAAAAAAATACTACAAAAATATCTTGTTATTACGCAAAACCGTATAACCTCAGCTGAGCTACTGAGATGTGGGAGTGACGCAGCTTTCCCTGAAGCGGCAGATGGGACGCAAGCGCTATCTAGCTGCGAGTTCCGCCTGCTGCCTGCGTAACAGCCCACGCAATCGCTAGGTGGCCACAGCGTTAAACTTCTCTCAGTGGAGGATGACTGTGGGAAGAGGGGAAGGGGGGAGGCTACACAGATGTATGTTTGAATGCCTGTCAATAGCAAATAGAAACTCTGGAACACACTCCTAACAAATGCCTCAACGTTTGCATGCAGTCCTCATACAAAATTGTGTTGCCTAAAGGCTGTTTGATGATGTCTTGCTTTGTGCCCTGTGCTATCTTTCACTGTTTGTATGTAATAACATGCTCAAACATCTTCGTCAATAGAGTTCTCCACGATCTTCAGCTTCTAGGTACACTAGTCCCAAAATATGTCGTCTACACACATCTCACTAGCTTCTCGTCTGTGTCGTTCTTTATCACGACCAAGTCAGCAAAAAAGTTCCTTAATCTATCTCCTTGCAAATACATTTTACTACATCACAATCACTGTGAGATCTATGATATTTTCCATTCATTGATTTTTTTTTTTTTTTAATGAATCACTTTTGCTTTCCAGGAAATAGGAACAGATAACATCCGAAAATATAGACGCTGAAAGCAGGAAAATATTCATGAACAGCTCTGTGTTGGTGCGAAACGTCGAGTGGGACAGACAGAGAGGGAACTACTAGAAGCCCGACGAAGATAAGATGGACTGATCGAGTAACTAACGAAGACGTTCTGCAACTTGCCAACAAGAAAACATTGGTACCCTGCTAAAGAATGCAATGAATCGAAGAGGTAGACCGGTTTGGGTAGCTATTATGTCAAGACTCACTGCTGACAGGTGTAGGATTGCGGAGAGTAGACGTGGACATCGTGCACATAGAGGGGCAGGATACTGGTATAGCAAGCGGATCGCTGCTACTGTGGTGTGTGGCAGTTATACTTAAATGAACAAGTTAGCTGGTCAGAGACAAGAATGGAGAGCTGCACCAAACAAACCTTAGGACTGATGACGAAAACAACAATAACGAACTTTTTGTACAGCTGCACGACTACCTACTATAACGGTGTTTTCGTGATACTGGCAAACAGATTTTTATTTTTCGAGAATGATTCCAAAATTTTTTAATTTCAACGTTAATTTTATACTGTATGATACATTTATTTTATTAGGTAATTAAGCTACAAAATAAAATAAGTGAAAGACAGCCTCCAGACTTTCTTTGTATTCGCGAGACAGAGTGAGACGGAAATTAAGGAACATTATTCCTTCGGTACAGAAGCAATTTTGGTTCAAATGGCTCTGAGCACTATGGGACTTAATGTCTGAAGTCACCAGTCCCCTAGAACTTACAACTATTTAAACCTAACTAACCGAAGGACATCACACACATCCATGCCTGAGGCAAGATTCGAACCTGCGACCGTAGCAGGTTTGAGGCATCGTGTCGCGGACTGCGCGTCCCCTCCCGCCGGAGGTTCGAGTCCTCCCTCGGGCATGGGTGTGTGTGTTGTTCTTAGCATAAGTTAATTTAAGTTAGATTAAAGTAGTGTGTAGCGATTTTGGGCAAGGTTAATTTTAAGGTAACGCCTTTCAAATATTATTGGTGGTCACCAAGATGGTGGCAACCGTTAGACAAGCTCCTTTTATGAATAAAGCCGTCGGGAGCACCGGGATATATTCCCGGGAGACATGAAATGTATTCGCATTTGCGTTTATAAACCACCTCACATAATGGAATGACGGCAATGAAAATTTGTTGCACAGCTGGACTCTAACCCCGATTCCCCGCAATACGCGAACAGTCGCCGTAACTGCGTCATCTACCCGAGCACGACTCACGGCCACACCCAGACATCCATATACGTCGTCCATGTGTCATACCCGTACTCGCACATCCCATTAATGTTGTTCCCGTACAGGGGAGACATTTTATTTGTAAGTCGTAGTCCGGTATTGGCCGATAAATACCAAATAGTATGTTGTGAAGAAGTACCATGGAATGTCCCTTCGGACTTGCATGCGTGTCCGAAGGAACACTGCGTCGTACCTCTTCACAACAGCGTTCTCGCTTCCCACGCCCGGGTTCCCGGGTTCGATTCCCGGCGGGGTCAGGGATTTTCTCTGCCTCGTGATGGCTGGGTGTTGTGTGATGTCCTTAGGTTAGTTAGGTTTAAGTAGTTCTAAGTTCTAGGGGACTGATGACCTAAGATGTTAAGTCCCATAGTGCTCAGAGCCATTTGAACCATTTTTTTCTTCACAACACAGGCGCTGCAATTTTGTATATTCCTGAGAGGTAGCTGGTGGTTCGAGGTAACCAGATAATGGCAGTCTAACAGATCTGGAGAGTACCCTTAGCATTCGCTGCGAAGACAGACATAACTTCTCGAGACATGGTCGTTCAGGGTGATAGATGTCATGTACAATTTTGGTATATGAATTTTTGGTATCTGAATCGATTGTGAGCGAGCAACGATGTTGTAAGCTGTATCGCAGAAGTTAAGTGAGTATCTTTGAGCTGCGTGAGGGAGCAGTGGAGCAGACACTGTTTAGTTTGATTAGAGAGAGAGCTCTCGATGTTCAACTGTGTTAGAGTTAGGCAAGTGAGGAAGCTATGGCAATATTATAAT
This sequence comes from Schistocerca americana, assembly GCF_021461395.2. Taxonomy (NCBI): domain Eukaryota; kingdom Metazoa; phylum Arthropoda; class Insecta; order Orthoptera; family Acrididae; genus Schistocerca; species Schistocerca americana. The sequence continues at coordinate 672,709,380 of NC_060120.1, read as the reverse complement.
TCAAATTTAATGTTTCAATTTATCTTTTTTTTTTCAATCGATATGATTTTTGAAACTGATTTGTGAAGGAAGAAATCTAATGGAATGTCAGGTAAATAGACTAATGATGTTATAGCATTGCCTCCGGTAAAAAATAGTAGAAATAAATTGCAGAGACTTAACAATAGAGAAGAGTTATCTGTGCTATCAGAATTACAAATATTATTATCTGTGTGTTTTGTAAAAGAAGGATGAGTGGTTTTTGTTTCATTGTCTGGTCGATTCCGCGTCCTCACTGACGGATGTTAAATTTTCACGGTCTGTAACTGACACAATTATTTGTAGTGGGAATATAATTTTGTTGAATACATATGAGATTAATCATTGTAGAGCGTATTTTTGTGAGTATCTAGTACCTATCCTGTATATGATTCAGTACGTAATAATTAAATGTTGCCCTGGCCATTTCTTACGTAGGAGTGTTGTCGTGACGCCATTACCGACAAAAATTGTATAAGTTCTTCCAACTGTCATATAATACTAAAAGCATTAAAAAAAATTTTGATAATATGAAAACGGCGTCCTGTAATATTTTTCAATTCATATTAGGCCAGAGGTACAGTTTTTATTAATAACAATATCAATAAATGCTTACGCTGTCATTGCACATAGGCAGCCATCCTGGAACATCCAGCCCCTCAGAAAAAATAGTTAAGAATTGTTTAAATGTATTGTCGCGTAATAGTTACAAAGGATTTTAATCCATCGTGAGTAGGACGGATGTCTTCACGTTAGGATATGTATGCTATTTTTGGTGATAGCACCCTGAGAAAAATCAACCGTGGCTTTTAACATATATAAAAGATAAAAGATTATTTCTATTTTTCAAAACTATTTCATACAATAAGAATAACGGCACGGTTATCGTTGCATGAATTATTCAATCAATCATTTATTATCATTTAAAATTACGCGATAATGTTACTTTTTTTTCACTATTGCTGTGCCATCGAACTAACTTGGTTATTATGCTGAAAGTTGTTAGATTTGAGAGATAAGACATTGCATTGTTTGGATGTTGAGAAGGCTCTGGCTCTGCGCACTATGGGACTGAACTGCTGTGGTCATAAGTCCCCTAGAACTTAGAACTACTTAAACCTAACTAACCTAAGGACAGCACACAACACCCAGCCATCACGAGGCAGAGAAAATCCCTGACCCCGCCGGGAATCGAACCCGGGAACCCGGGCGTGGGAAGCGAGAACGCTACCGCACGACCACGAGACGCGGGCGATGTTGAGAAGCTCATTAAGTTTAAAATCTGCCTTGCGCACTTTTTCTCAATATAAAAAGACATACTGTCATTTATGCGCATATTTCATTTTCTTACCAATCTTTCTCTTAGAATTCTTTTTAATGGATCACGCAACCAAGTATGTTCGATAAACAGTTCGATTTGCAAGTAACAGAGACTTCATTGCACCCCTCGAGTGTGCCTGTGTAGGTACAGTAATTTGCAGCTGTAGCATAGCGGTATGCAAGATAGAGCAGTATTGCAATACGTTATCCAGATTTGCGCAGAATAGAGGTATTGTGTTTTAAACTGGGGACCTAGAAACGATGGATAGGCTTCACCTCTTTGTAGCCCTCAGTGGTTCACAAACCCACAGCAGTCCACCTACCCCACCGCCGCCCCACATCGAACCTACGGTTATTGTGCGCTGCGGCCCCCAGTAGACCCCCCCCCCCCCCCCCCCCCCAGCAACGTCTCGTACCAGACGACTGTAACTTCATATGTTTGCATGGTAGAGTAATTATGGTGTACGCATACATGGAGACAGTTAGCTTAACTAACGTTGAATAGGGGAACCAGCCTGCATTCGCCGAGGTAGATGGAAAACCGCCTTGAAAACCATGCACAGGCTGGCCGGCACACCGGACCTGGACACTAATCCACGGGGCGGATTCGTGCCAGGGATCGGCACGCCTTCCCGCTCAGGAAGCAGCGCGTTAGACAGCGCAGCTAGCCGGGCGGGCAGAATAGAGGTAAGGACAAAATATTATGATTTTTTTATTTGTTCAATCAGGCCCAACTTATGTTATTTAGAGGCAGTTTCTGTGATCAAATTTTGCAAAGCCTGTTACTCTAGGTTTCATGTCCAAGTCCATTATTCAAACAGTTTATACTGTTTAAAATTCTTGCAGTCAGATTGCTAACTTTTACAGTATGAAACAGTCTCCTTTTCATTACGACAATTAATTGCCTTTACAGTGCAGCTTGTCTTTCACATTACGACAGTAAAAGTTTCATTACGACAGTTCATTTATTATCACAGCACTGGCTTACAATCAGAAACAGAGTACTCCAGACAAATTTTTATTTATTTGGACAACTTTCACTATATTTTTATTTATTTAGATAACTTCAGTCTATATTTTTATGTATTTAGATAAATTTCAAGGGTGCCAACAGAAACCTGACAGGCTGCTGTTTTCTTGTTGGGCCCAAGTTTTTAAGTAGGATCTAATGGCGGTACTCAGCCTGATTTCTGTCGGCGTCCTGAAACAGTCAACACGCAGCGTCCGTGTCCATCACGTAGGACCTCTTGGGCAACCGCCAGCCACAGTCAGCATAAAAAGGCGAGATGCTACGGCCTATTTGTAAACTTGAGAGTCAACATTAGTGCACTCGTTCCTCCAGATTTTATTGTTTAATATTCATTTTACATCGCCTTGTAAATCTTGAATAAGGGCAACGGCCTTGCTGCAGTGGATACACCGGTTCCCGTCAGATCACCGAAGTTAAGTGCAGTCGAGAGTGGCCGGCACCTGGGTGGGTGACCATCCGGCCCGCCATGCGCTGTTGCCATTTTTCGGGGTGCACTCAGCCTCGTGATGCCAATTGAGGAGCTACTCGACTGAATAGTAGCGGCTCCGGACAAAGAAAACCATCATTACGACCGGGAGAGTGGTGTGCTGACCACAAGCCCCTCCTATCCGCATCCTCAGCTGAGGATGACACGGCGGTCGGGTGGTCCCGATGGGCCACTTGTGGCCTGCAGACGGAGTGCATGTAAATCTTGAATGCAGAACTGGCAATTAACGAGTCGATTTTGGACTCTTTCCCACTGTTGCGATTGTGGTAATGCCCTGTTTACCAACATCCAAACTGACTGCTTGATTCACACCTGGACTGCTTGATTCACACCTGCAAGTACGTTCGAGTCAGAACTTGATTTGACACGAAGTACACAAAATTACGGTATCTCAAGCGTTTGACAGTAATCCACTCAATTGTTTTTTAAGGAAGATTAGTTTGATAGCTGAAAGATGAGCATGACCTACACGTTTAGTATTACTAATTTGAGTTTCACCTCTGTGATTTAACAATCTGAAATTACATTTTCCTATTATTAAAATCATCGTATCCAATAATTCAGGAGATGAAGGTAGGAAATATATGTCAAAAGTTACTTTTATTCACACACAGTAGCAATAATGTTAGGTCGCTACTGAAAATTTAAAGTCTCAAATGGGAAAAAAGAGGCAGGAAGTTTGGTGGATTACGAACGCCAGCGTATGATGATGAGAGAAGGGCAGAAGTGAAACAGGTGTCGGCACACAGACTACTACTCTCGAACGGCAACAGGGGGATTGCCCGGCTTACCGCCCCAACCCGACGGACGAATCATAATCAGCTGGGTCACTGCTGAGACTCCTTGTGACACTGCGGAGAAACCTCACCTACGACATCAGTGCGAAGTCTGGTGATCAGTACCTTCTCTCGCCTTACCATCCGAAAAGTGATGGTGAAAATGTCTTCCGCCAACATGATTCGAATTAATTAACGAGCGAGGTGGTGCTGTGTTTAGCACACTGGACTCGCATTCAGAAGGTCATCCAGAATTAGGTGTTCAGGGATTGCCCTGAATCGTGTCAGGCAAATGCGGGATTGATTCGTTTGAAAGGAAAGGGCCGATTTCCTTGTCATCCTTGACACAGTCGAATCTCGTGCTCCATTTCTAGTGACTTCGATATCGACGGAACGTTAAGACTTACTCTCCTTTTTTTTTCGAACCTGTTACCCCAAAGTCGAGCGCCATTATATAGGCGTACATTAGCGACCTCAGCTACAAAGGTTGAATCATCTCGCCTGCAGTCGACTAAGAAGTTGTTTAGTAGAATTATCCACAAAGTAAGTTCCTCTCGTGTCACAAAAAGCAAGAACACATAGTCTCCTGGAAAAACTTATTGGAAGAAATATTTTTAAAAAAGTTGAGCTACTTTTCAAAGTCTTCAGTGACGATACTGAAACATATTTCATAATGTGGGATCAAGTTTCTTATTTCTTTGTCACAGACGTCTGCTGTCAGGTATTTGAACCAGTAGGTGATAGTCGTACACACCTTTTCATCACATTTAAATTCGTAAGAAATTCTTCAAATATCAAGTTTGGTGGTGCAGTCATTTTTCGAAGCAAGTACATAAATATTCGTTTCACATATTAATAGGACTTTTTCTTGATTCATTATAGTATTTATTTACGTTCAACACGCATTTCGCCTTTTACATTAGAGGCATCCTCAGCGTATTTTTTTTCTGGAAGAATTCAAATGGCTCTGAGCACTACGGGACTTAACGTCCGAGGTCATCAGTCCCATAGAACTTAGAACTACTTAAACCTAACTAACCTAAGGACATCAGACACATCCATGCCCGAGGCAGGATTCGAACCTGCGACAGTAGCGGTCGCGCGGTTCCAGACTGTAGCGCCTAGAGCCGCCCGGCCATCTCAGCCGGCTCTGGAAGAGTAAGGTTTTATCTTTACTTATAGATTCGAAAACAGTCCCGCCATAAGTTTTTTTGCTGTTGGCGTACTTGATTCATGAGCAGATCATAAAAGTCTTACAGTGAAATCGTCAGAATGAATGGTGACAAGCTGACCAAAAGAATTCTCCATCTTGTCATATCAATGACAGTTAAGGAAAATTAGTTGCTCAAAGTCCAGGCAACGCGCATTAAGGGTTACATGGTATGGGTTGAGATACGTTCAGCACACCTGTCGAGAATCATGAGCATGAATCCACGACGAGAACTGGAATCAACAGAACCAGGGCAAAAGAACCGAAGAGAAACTTCACCAAGAAAATTGAGATACTTTTGGAGAAGACGAAAGCAAATGCGCCAGCTAAATGAGTTTAATCATCGTCCTCAGTTGAGCATATGATGTAAATTATACAAGTTACTCATTGTACAGGGTCAGTCAGGAGGAAAGGTAAATCCTTTAGTGATAGTATAGGCGATCCTGAAAAAAAAAACTGTGGTGTCTTGCCCACTCGCCGCTAATAGGGTGCCTACGGGATGCAGCGTTCTCGGAATGCTATGCAACAATTTCAAACAAATAACGTTAGTAGTTTTATTTCTAGGAAGCAACTGACAATACACTTTACTACAGCAAATGTCGCTAGCGGGAGACGACATGAAAACATAACAGTTCTTGCTATACACAGAGTCCAAGGAACCACTGGATATGGATCTGACAGCGTAGCACTAATCACCTTGCAGACTCGGGCCGATCTGAGTGGGGGAGCGTCGCTTTTATTCACATCTTGTAGGGAGCGCGCCTGGCGCGGCTCGGTCCAATTCCGCGTACCATTGGCCGTCGCTTCCTCACTGCCTTCTCTGGCGTTGCGTTCCGCAACTTCGTTCCGGCGTTTGCGGTTACGCCAGAACAAACTTCTTATGCAGTGGTAGCACACTGGACCCGCATTCGGGAGGACGACGGTTCAATCCCGCGTCCGGCCATCCTGATTTAGGTTTTCCGTGATTTCCCTAAATCGGTCCAGGCAAATGCTGGGATGGTTCCTTTGAAAGGGCACGGCCGACTTCCTTCCCCATCCTTCCCTTATCCGATGAGACCGATGACCTCGCTGTTTGGTCTCTTCCACCAAACAACCCAACCCAACCCAAACTTCTTATGGACATACGCCCTATTGCGAATGGCTTCCAAGACGGAACAAGTTTAATGCACATTGTTATTTATTTTCTGTATTATTTACTACACTGGCATTGTTTCCAACGTATCACGGTAGTGTAGAGGAATTCAGGACGATCATTTTATACACGACACTTGTCTACAAAAACTACCTAAACTATGGCGCATTCGCGTAGCTCGACATTTTCAATATTTTCTCGCTCACTTCACCCTAACTATTAACCATAGAGAAAATTGTACACGACCTCTTTTTGTAGGAAATTTAATGTGGAGAGGCTGAAAAACCAGGCAACCAGTTGCAAATATAAGTTCATTAGCCTTCGACCTAGGTTTCGATATTTGTAAAAATATCTTCTTCAGGCCCACTACTTCTGAAGAATAAACCTTTATTTGCAACTGATTGGTTGATTTTTCAACCTCTTCAGATTTACACAGTTGCTGTTTCGCAGCCTTGTTTAACATTTTGAAAATTAATGTGGTTTAATTTTGCACGGCGACGCGTTTTCGCTAGAGGCTGCGGTTTTCGAGTTGAGAAAAGTGTACAAAATTGACGTGAAAAATGTTCTGTCACGGCTGTCTAGGAAACCAGAATAGGACATACGTCGATATGAAGCTTTTTTGTTCAGAATCACCAATACCACCACCCCTCAAAGCATGTACCTTTCCTCCTGACTCACCCTGCATACACGTGGGGTTTCCAGACAATTGCAGAGCATTTCTCTCAGTTTTTAACTCACATTACAGGTGCTTTATATGGGCACTGTCTGTAACCCGGCAAACGTCAAAACATGCGTGCAGTTCACTCTGGTCGCTGTTGCTGCTGCTGCTGCTGCTGCTGCTGCTGCCTAGGAAAGCGCAACGCCAGCGGCCCGCTTTGGAAATATGATCACTGGGTTGCCCATTTGCAGAAGCGAACTAATTCGATGAGCCAGTACAGAGCGGAAAGATTTGTCTACTTGTTCTGAAATGCTTGACCTCTTCCCCTTAGTGGTGCACTCTACAACTAGGCCACAGCGGCTTGTATTACGAATCGAAACTTTGAAAGATTTTCCATCCACTGATACGTGTCATTTTCGTCTATAACATACTTTTCGCACAGTCGTCTTCTAACGCTCCGCAGGTACTTGAGAATAACCCTGTACATAGAAAAAAACGCGAATGTACCTGCAATGAAAACGATTTTATATATGGGCTGAAAAAATAATCGTAGCAATACAGCAATACACTCCACAATCAGTGGTTGTAGGAAGGGACGAATTTTTCCTCTGGACGAAATAAATGGAGGCCTGCCACGAATAGCCTCTCGTGCGAGCGATAAGAGGGAAGGAAAACGCGGAAGTGGTGCATTGTGTAGGGGGAGAGTGTGGGGGCTTGGGGATGGTGGTCAGCGGCCGGCCGAGGTGGCGCGTCACGCGATGCCCGCCAGTGGTCATTGTCCTGGCGCCAGTGGCGGCCCCTATCGTCCCGCATCGCGCTGGCGCCACTTCCGGCGCGCCCGCCTCGCCTAGCATGCAGCACGGACCCCCATGCAAGTCAAATGAGCGGACGCCGATTACTGGCGCGGCGCCCCAGTTCTCTCGATAACGCTATCTGGGCTGCTGTCGGAAGGCGTTCAGAGTGGAACGGATTTATTTCTAGAGTTCACTGGCCGCGTTAATGATCCCTCCAACCTACTCTGTGCCAGGGGTATAGTGTTCTCTCGTTACCGTCTCAATCATTCACTGTATAAATAGAAAGCATATCACTTATTTTTGTTCGTTTATTACGAAACTGAATTTAACAATTTTTCTATTGACAAGGAATTTCAGATCGATTCCGTATTTCTGGATTTCAAATGGCTCTGAGCACTATGCGACTTAACTTCTGAGGTCATCAATCGCCTAGAACTTAGAACTAATTAAACCTAACTAACCTAAGGACATCACACACATCCAAGCCCAAGGCAGGATTCGAACCTGCGATCGTAGCGGTCGCTCGGTTCCAGACTGTAGCGTCTAGAACCGCACGGCCACTCCGGACGGCTCTGGATTTCCGGAAGGCTTCTGACACTGTACCACACAAGCGGCTCGTAGTGAAATTGCGTGCTTATGGAATATCGTCTCAGTTATCTGACTGGATTTGTGATTTCCTGTCAGAGAGGTCACAGTTCGTAGTAATTGACGGAAAGTCATCGAATAAAACAAAAGTGATTTCTGGCGTTCCCCAAGGTAGTGTTATAGGCTCTTTGCTGTTCCTTATCTATATAAACGATTTTGGAGACAATCTGAGCAGCCGTCTTCGGTTGTTTGCAGATGACGCTGTCGTTTGTCGACTAATAAAGTCATCAGAAGATCAAAACAAACTGCAAAACGATTTAGAAAGGATATCTTAATGGTGCGAAAAGTGGCAGTTGACCCTAAACAACGAAAAGTGTGAGGTCAAATCAAATGGTTCAAATGGCTCTGAGCACTATGGGACTTAACATCTGTGGTCATCAGTCCCCTAGAACTTAGAACTACTTAAACCTAACTAACCTAAGGACATCACATACATCCATGCCCGAGGCAGGATTCGAACCTGCGACCGTAGCAGTCGCGCGGTTCCGGACTGCGCGCCTAGAACCGCTAGACCACCGCGGCCGGCTGTGAGGTCATCCACGTGAGTGCTATGAGGTCAGCCACGTGAGTGCTAAAAGGAACTCGTTAAACTTCGGTTACACGATAAATCAGTCTAATCTAAAAGCCGTAAATTCAACCAAATACCTAGGTATTACAATTACGAACAACTTAAACTGGAAGGAACACACAGAAAATGTTGTGGGGAGGGCTAACCAAAGACTGCATTTTATTGGCAGGACACTTAAAAAATGTAACAGACCTACTAAGGAGACTGCCTACACTACGCTTGTCCGTCCTCTTTTAGAATACTGCTGCGCGTTGTGGGATCCTTACCAGATAGGACTGACGGAGTACATCGAAAAAGTTTAAAGAAAGGCAGCACGTTTTGTATTATCGCGAAATATGGCAGTGTGTGTCACAGAAATGATACAGGATTTGGGCTGGAAATCATTAGAAGAAAAGCGTTTTTCGTTGAGACGGAATCTTCTCACGAAATTCCGATCACCAACTTTCTCCTCCGAATGCGAAGATATTTTGTTGACACCGACCTACATAGGGAGGAACGATCACCACGATAAAATAAGGGAAATCAGAGCTCGTACAGAAAGATATAGGTGTTCATTATTTCCGCGCGCTGTAAGAGATTGGAATAATAGAGAATTGTGAAGGTGGTTCGATAGACCCTTCGCCAGGCACTTGAATGTGATTTGCAGAGCATCCATGTAGATGTAGATGTTCTTTATATTGAAGAAATAACAAATTTTTCTGGTACAGATAATGGTCTACCAACTGATGTCCCATGTGATCGGTAAGGACTGCAGGTCATTGCCATTTACAGTAAGGGTAGAGATCAGACGCAAAGAATTACGAATCATCACCATCTGGTTTTTAACCTTAATGATTTTGGGTTTTCGTGTGGACTGTAGTACCTCTTCAGCATATTGAAAACAGAGGACATAAGCAAAAAGATGAATTCTGACTTCCTAGCTTCCGGAAAAATGAAGTTTATCAACAGAAGTCATCTACACCAAATGAGCTAAGAAAATCCTTCGAGGCGTCCAGTGCGGCTATCTCCCGTCAACGCTGACAACCATAGTCCCGATACTGTGCCGCAGTGTCGACTAATAATGACGAGGTAAACAATGTACGGAAGTTGCTGGCAGAATGTTCCACTGTTAGAACCCAGTAAGCCGTACCAGACGATGAACGCTCAAAAAACTCTAAAATATTATCGATTGTGCCACAAAAAGAATGGTTCAAATGGCTCTGAGCACTTTGGGACTCAACTGCCGAGGTCATTAGTCCCCTAGAACTTAGAACTAGTTAAACCTAACTAACCTAAGGACATCACAAACATCCATGCCCGAGGCAGGATTCGAACCTGCGACCGTAGCGGTCTTGCGGATCCAGACTGCAGCGCCTTTAACCGCACGGCCACTTCGGCCGGCGATGGTGCCACAGAGAAATGTAATACGACAGCTAAAGGGCACCATATACATATAGATTCATTGTATAAAGCCAGTGGCATTTAGCTGGCTGATGAGGCAGGTACCTCCAAAAACGTATTTTAACTACGTTTACGTGCAAGCTGAGGTATTTGATAATCATTTGAAATTGCAAATTACTATGACCAGCCACATTTATTACACATAGTAGTCAATTAACACTACAGTGCCAAAAAGATAGAAAATATCGAAATTTTACTTATTGCGCATCTACATTACAGTGCTAACAATGCACGATTACATTTTCAGGTGATCTGCGCGTAGAGTCCGAAATGTAGCACACATAGCTCCCACCTCTGACAGTAAGAATGGCTCTAAGCCATCTCAGCATTAAGTCCATGCTGCTTCAACTCCAGAGCTCTTCAATCATAGTGGCTATGAGTGGTGGAGTAATGGTATCCCGACTGCCCATGACCAGATGTTTATAATGGGGGAGAGATTTAGAGAACGCACTGACAAGGACAACCGTGCAAAACTTCTGAATCGAAGTCGGCTCAGGGCAGCACAGGTAACATGCAGCCTTGTGTTGTAGCCTCTTGGCTTGACTGACTAGTATTGTACTTCCGGGTGTTCAACGGAGTTTGAATTTTCATTTTTTTACAATGTTTCGACGACCGATCCAGTCGGCTTCATCAGGTGCTGCGAGTTATGCTGTTACGTATAATCGTTGCCCGGCCTCCTATCTTACTGAGATACTCTTGATGTCACGCCGCAATTTATATCTGATTGCTATAAACAGTGGCGCGAGATCAAAGATAGTTCACAGTCTGGTTGGAGTCCTAGCAACGATTATACATAACAGAGTAACTCGAAGCACCTGAGGAAGACGACTGGGTCGGCAGTCGAAATGCAAACTCGGCAGAAAGTACGTCACTAATTGCATTATCTTGTAGAAAGATAACAGCACTATGCGGACGTTTGGCTATCGTGTTGCGTATCCAGTCATGTCTTCACGCTGGGACCTTACGACAATGACGGAAGCAATCTGGCAACGTTCGTTCTCCTCGAAGACTCCACACATGGATGCTTCTACCGTGGTGCTGTACACAGAGGTACAACTCGTCTGAACGACGGCGCGGTGACGCACCTGTGTCACTGAACGCACTACTGTTGGCGCGTCAAGGGAAGCTACAACTGTCGCCATGCTGACGGCCCGTGTTGGTACTCGTCCCGCTGCAAACAAGCCCGTCTCCTGACTTAGGATACGTGGCGTGGCAATATAATCCTGCACAGTCGAGCGAACTATACAGAGGGGCCCAGAAAACACTCTTTGGTAGTCGATATTAATACAAAAGACATACCATTCGAATTCTTTCGCTGGGGCAAGGTTATTTTGTGTGTTCAAAGCGATCCCCATTAGCAGCCAACTGCTGAATTGTTGACAGAACTATGGCTGTCAGTGCTGACCGTGAGATAGCCGCACTGGACGCCTCGATAGATTTTCGTAGCTCATTTGGTGTAGCTGACTTTTGTTCAACGTCCCTCTTACGTAGAAATCAAGAAGTGTAAGGTCTGAAGACCATGGTGGGTACTAATCGGCTCCTCTTTGACCTATCCATCTCATGTAGGTAAAATCTTTCATTTCCAAACACCTTTCGGATGGCAGGTAAAATCGATATTTGCAGCATATGAAGATACACCTTACCAGTCATGGTACCTTCGAAGAAGAATGGGCCAATCAAACCGCGTGATAATAGACCACACCACACATTAACACTCGGTAGATTAACAGGTTTGCCCACGTGAACTTAAGGATTTTCAGGAGACAAGTAAATGCAGTTGCGACTGTTTACAGTACCGTTCAGTTTGAACTGCGCCTCGTCATACCAGATAACCATCCCTGAAAACTGTTCACCCTCCCGAAGCACGCCTTCAAACCACTCGCAGTACTCCATCCTTCTATCTGGGTCGTCCTCGTTCACAATGTGCAGCTGTCTTGGAATGTACACTTTCCAATTTGCAGCTTTCGGAATTCGTCGTACGCTTGGTCTGCTTACCCTGTTTTCACATGCACCCTGCTTCACAGATTTTTGAAGAGACCTGGTAAAGTGTTGCAACACAGCAGCGCTGGAAGCAGGACCTGATGATGTTTCTGGTCAGCAAGACCTTTCCTTATGCACATCCTGAACGTTACCGTCGGCTTCAAATTTATCTGAAATACAATCCGAAATATGATAAATTGTTGTATGAGGTGGTGGTTGAGTTCCGTACACATTAAGCCGTTGCCGTTGTACCTCCATAATGTTTTCGTACTTCCAGCCGCGCGCCTTGCCATTGTTCGCGCGGCTGCCCCCGTCGGAGGTTCGAGTCCTCACTCGGGCAAGGATGTGTGTGTGTGTGTGTGTGTGTGTGTGTGTGTGCGCGCGTGTGTGTGTTGTCCTTAACGTAAGTTAATTTAAGTTAGGTTAACTAGTGTGTAAGCCTAGGGACCGATGATCATAGCAGTCTGGTCCCATAGGAACTTACCACAAATTTCCATTTCCCTGCTGCCAGTACCACTTCATTAGGTGTTGCTCACACGGAAATATTACTTCATTCGTTGCTGCACTGTCGTTTTCTGGGAAACATGTTCCAAGATCCGTTGAGCAAACAATGGGCTACGCTACCGATCAAAATTGCAATGATATGGTTTTGTTCCAAAGACATTGACTATCAAAGAAAGTCTACGTTTGTATGTCTTTCTCGTTAGGCGCTAGTCGCTTGGGGCCACTGACATACTACATGGTACTCAGTATGTCCCTCCTGAACCCACTGATTCCAACACGGGCAGAACATCGCGGAACGATGAACCGAAGTCTCGACAGGCCACGAGTTCAGTACCGCAGTGACTTTGGCAGCTGTCGTCGTCGTACGTTTTGTCACAATCCTCTTCAATGGCCGTCAGTTATAGTCACTCAACACACGCTTCCGTTCGTGTTGTGACTTAGCGTATAATGTTTTCCCGCTTTCCCTGTATGCGATATGTCTTCTACACGCCGCCTCTTGAAACATCAAACACTTGGCTACCTCGGTTACGGAATACAATTTACGCACTTCCGAATTCACTTAGCTCCAAATATGCATTTACAACTACACAGAGCACTCTTCTGAACATTACTAACACTTGCAACGTATTGAGGGCATTGCACAGGTGGCGCACTTGATCAACTAGAACTGCGCAACGTGCCTATCATTTGCGTTTATGTTCAAGCACTCATTTCTCGCGGTGTTTCTATATTAGTGTCCAACCACCGTACTGAACATTTTCAACTTTTACAAACAAAACTATAGCGGTCTCTCCTGCAATGTTTTACTTTCTGCTCATTTTTGTGAACCGATATACACTGAAGCGCCAAAGAAACTGGTATAGGGATGCTTATTCAAATAGAGTGAGATATGTAAACACGTAAAATACGGCGCTGCGGTCGCCAAGACCCATATCAGACAACATCTACACCTACATGGTTAGTCTGCAATTCACACTTAAGTGCTTCGCAGAGGGTTCATCGAACCATTTTCATACTACTTCTCTACCATTCCACTCTCGAATGGCGCGTGGGAAAAAGGAACACCTAAATCTTTCCGTTCGAGCTCTGATTTCTCTTATTTTATTATGATGATCATTTCTCCCTACGTAGGTGGGTGTCAACAAAATATTTTCGCATTCGAAAGAGAAAGTTGGTGACTGAAATTTCGTAAATAGATCTCGCCGCAAAGAAAACCGCCTTTGTTTCAGTGACTGCCACCACAACTCGCGTATCATATCAGTCACATTCCAACACCTATTGCGCGATAACGAGCTGCCCTTCTTTGTACTTTTTCGATGTCCTCCGTCAATCCTACCTGATAAGGATCCCACACTGCGCAGCAATATTCCAGCAGAGGACAGACAAGTGTAATGTAGGCTGTCTCTTTAGTGGGTTTGTCGCATCTTCTAAGTGTTCTTCCAGGAAAGCGCAGTCTTTGTTTCGCTTTCCCCACAATATTATCCATGTGGTCTTTCCAATTTAAGTTACTTGTAATTGTAATTCCTAGGTATTTAGTCGAACTAACAACCCTTATATTTGTGCGATTTATTCTATACCCAAAATTTATCGGATTTCTTTTAGTACCCATGTGGATGACCTCGCACTTTTCTTTATTTAGTGCCAATTGCCACTTTTCGCACCATACAGAAATTCTCTCTAGATCATTTTGTAGTTGGAATTGATCATCTGATGATTTTAGTAGACGGTAAATTACAGCGTCATCTGCAAAAATCTAAGGGGGCTGCTCAGATTATCGCCGGCCGCGGTGGTCGTGCGGTTCTAGGCGCTCCAGTCCGGAGCCGCGCTGCTGCTACGATCGCAGGTTCGAATCCTGCCTCGGGCATGGATGTGTGTTATGTCCTTAGGTTAGTTAGGTTTAATTAGTTCTAAGTTCTAGGGGACTGATGACCACAGCAGTTGAGTCCCATAGTGCTCAGAGCCATTTGAACCATTTTGCTCAGATTATCACCTAGATCATTTATGTAAATCAGAAACAGCAGAGGGCATATGAGACCACCTTGCTGAACGCCAGATATCAATTCTATTCTACGCGATGATTTCTGTCTATCACTACGAAATGTGACCTCTCTGAGAGGAAATCATGAATCCAATAACACAATTTAGACTATACTCCATATGCACGCAATTTGATTAATAGTCGCTTGTGAGGAACGGTATCAAAAGCCTTCTGGAAATCTAGGAATATGGAATCGATCTGAGATCCCTTGTCGACAGCACTCATTACTTCACGGGAATAAAGAGCTAGCTGTGTTGCACAAGAACGATATTTTCTGAATCCGTGTTGGTTATATATCAATAAGTCATTTTCTTCAAGGAGATTCATAATGTTCGATTACAGTATATGCTCCAAAATCCTACTGCAAATTGAGGTCAGTGATTCAATGGGTTACTCCTATTTCCTTTCTTGAATATTGATGTGACCTGTGCTACTTTCCAGTCTTTAGGAACACACCTTTCGTCAAGTGAGTGGTTGTATATCATTGCTAAGAAAGGCGCTATTGTGTCTGCATACTCTGAAAGGAACCTGATATGTATACCATCTCGACCGGAAGACTTGCCTTTCTTAAGTGATTTGAGTTGTTTCGCAACACCTAAGATATCTAATTTTATGTCACTCATGCTAACAGCTGTTCTGGTTTCGGATTCTGGAATATTTACTTCGTCTTCTTTCGTGAAGGCATTACGGAAACTGTAGTTAGTAACTCCGCTTTAGTGGCACCATCATCGGTAACATTCCCATCGCTACCGCGCAGTGACGGTATTGACTGTTTTTTGCCACTGGTGTACTTTACATAAGACCAGAATCTCTTTGGAATTTCTACCATATTTTGTGACAAAGTGTCTGCCGAAGTTGTTAGATCGGTTACTGCTGCTACAATGGCAGGTTATCAAGATGTAAACGAATTTGAACGTGGTGTTAGTCGGCGCATGTGTGATGGGACACAACCTCTCTGAGGCAGCGACGAAATGGGGATTTTCCCGTGCGACCATTTCATGTGTGGACCGTGAATATCAGGAATCCGGTAAAACATCAAATCTCCGACATCACTGCGGCTGGAAAAAGATCCTACAAGAACGGGACCAACGACGACTGAAGAGAATCGTTCAACGTGACAGAAGTGCAACCCTTCCGCAAATTGCTGCAGATTTCAGTGCTGGGCCATCAACAAGTGTCACCGTGCGAACCATTCAACTAAACATCATCGATATGGGCTTCCGTAGCCGAAGGCCCACTCGTGTACCCTTCATGACTGCACGACACAAAGCTTTACGCCTCGCCTGGGCCCGTCATAACGACATTGGACTGTTGATGACTGGAAACATGTTGCCTGGTAGGACGAGTCTCGTTTCAAATTGTATCGAGCGGACGGACGTGTAAACCCATGGACCCTGCATCTCAGCAGGGGACTGTTCAAGCTGATGAAGGCTCTGTAGTGGTGTGGGGCGTATACAGTTGGAGTGATATGTGACCCTGATACGTCTAGATACGACTATGACAGGTGACACGTACGTAAGCATTTTGTCTGATCACCTGTCTATTGTGCATTCCGACGGACTTCGGCAATTCCAGCAGGACAATGCGGCACTCCACACGTCCAGAATTGCTACAGAGTGGCTCCAGGAACTGTCTTCTGAGTATAAACACTTCCGCTCGCCCCCAAACTCCCAGACATGAACATTATTGGGCATATCTGGGATGCCTTGCAATGTGCTGTTCAGAAGAGATCTCCACCCTCCCGTAGTCTTACGGATTTGTGGACAGCCCTGCAGAATTCATGGTGTCAATTCCCTCTAGCATTACTTCAGGCACTAGTCGAGTCCACGCCACGTCGTGTTGCGGCATTTCTGCATGCTCGCGGGGCCCTACACTATATTAGGCAGGTGTACAATTATATTTGGCTCTTCAGTATATATAGATCTGTATGCGCACACCTGGGCAGGGAGGTGGCAGCCCACGAGCGGTATCGCCACTGCTGAAGGTCCAGTGTTAGCACTGATGGAGGAGCGCTACGCAACCAACGCAGCGCTTTCTCCAATGGAACCGTGAGAGGTTTAACCTTCGCGTCCACGGAGGACCGTTCTCGCTCCCTGCGCTGCTCCTGGCCACAATCCGTAACACACCTATTCACAGTTGTGTCATAGTTCTATTGTAGCCTTTTACTGTGCTCTCCCTGTGTAGGGCCCGTATACCCCTGCAACAGTATACCTTTTTTGGGTTAGATACGCGTATACGTTACCGTTCACCCCAACCCTCATTCCTACGGCCTAGCTTGTCCATCCTATACAGTATAACGCCAGTGCACGCCTCTATTTTCATCCGCCTCTGCCATAGCTTGTGTTTGTTTGGAGACCGACAGATTAGCACCCTCCGTGCCTTAATTCAGCTATAATAAATACTTCGTGCTTTCTCCTATCTCTTCCGCTGGACATATGCGGGGACTGGAGGACAGCAGTTTTAGGGAAAAAATTGTAAATGTGAAAATGACTGAGTGGACCAGCAGCAAGCAGGTAGACTGTTCGTTCGCCCTTTTTCAGAATTCTGGTGAGGCTTCGCAGGTAACTGTCTGCATCTCGAGTCACAGCGTCTAACTTAACCCCAGAGACGATGACATCTTTGCACTGTCTCAACGGCTTAGCGCTTAACTCTCAACAGTAAAGTATCCGTTTCAATTCCTGTTAATACTGTACAGTCAGGGAGTGGATGTTAATAAGAAGGTTACGACTTTCAGTTCTTTTAAGAATATGGGCCGAGGAGCAAGGAACAGTTTAAACCAAGATACAGCAAAATGTATAGCTTGCTAGTTAAAAACTGTAAGGCACTTTTTTTTATATATTCAGTGTACTCTCAGACGAGAAGTCGCTAGCAAGTTATATTATAACAGAAACAATACAAATGTGCTCCTTCAGTTTCGCGTACATAATCAATTTGCTTTCCAATTACATTTAGTCAACAAATACACTCCTGGAAATTGAAATAAGAACACCGTGAATTCATTGTCCCAGGAAGGGGAAACTTTATTGACACATTCCTGGGGTCAGATACATCACATGATCACACTGACAGAACCACAGGCACATAGACACAGGCAACAGAGCATGCACAATGTCGGCACTAGTACAGTGTATATCCACCTTTCGCAGCAATGCAGGCTGCTATTCTCCCATGGAGACGATCGTAGAGATGCTGGATGTAGTCCTGTGGAACGGCTTGCCATGCCATTTCCACCTGGCGCCTCAGTTGGACCAGCGTTCGTGCTGGACGTGCAGACCGCGTGAGACGACGCTTCATCCAGTCCCAAACATGCTCAATGGGGGACAGATCCGGAGATCTTGCTGGCCAGGGTAGTTGACTTACACCTTCTAGAGCACGTTGGGTGGCACGGGATACATGCGGACGTGCATTGTCTTGTTGGAACAGCAAGATCTCTTGCCGGTCTAGGAATGGTAGAACGATGGGTTCGATGACGGTTTGGATGTACCGTGCACTATTCAGTGTCCCCTCGACGATCACCAGTGGTGTACGGCCAGTGTAGGAGATCGCTCCCCACACCATGATGCCGGGTGTTGGCCCTGTGTGCCTCGGTCGTATGCAGTCCTGATTGTGGCGCTCACCTGCATGGCGCCAAACACGCATACGACCATCATTGGCACCAAGGCAGAAGCGACTCTCATCGCTGGAGACGACACGTCTCCATTCGTCCCTCCATTCACGCCTGTCGCGACACCACTGGAGGCGGGCTGCACGATGTTGGGGCGTGAGCGGAAGACGGCCTAACGGTGTGCGGGACCGTAGCCCAGCTTCATGGAGACGGTTGCGAATGGTCCTCGCCGATACCCCAGGAGCAACATGTCCCTAATTTGCTGGGAAGTGGCGGTGCGGTCCCCTACGGCACTGCGTAGGATCCTACGGTCTTGGCGTGCATCCGTGCGTCGCTGCGGTCCGGTCCCAGGTCGACGGGCACGTGCACCTTCCGCCGACCACTGGCGACAACATCGATGTACTGTGGAGACTTCACGCCCCACGTGTTGAGCAATACGGCGGTACGTCCACCCGGCCTCCCGCATGCCCACTATACGCCCTCGCTCAAAGTCCGTCAACTGCACATACGGTTCACGTCCACGCTGTCGCGGCATGCTACCAGTGTTAAAGACTGCGATGGAGCTCCGTATGCCACGGCAAACTGGCTGACACTGACGGCGGCGGTGCACAAATGCTGCGCAGCTAGCGCCATTCGACGGCCAACACCGCGGTTCCTGGTGTGTCCGCTGTGCCGTGCGTGTGATCATTGCTTGTACAGCCCTCTCGCAGTGTCCGGAGCAAGTATGGTGGGTCTGACACACCGGTGTCAATGTGTTCTTTTTTCCATTTCCAGGAGTGTAGTTGAAAAGGTTGCCAGGAGTAGATCTGATCTACCGCCAAATATTATGCTTCATCATAAAAATAGCGGAAACAAGTGGAGAGAGGTTATAAAAGAACGTGAGGGTCGGCTGATTACAAACGGATTACGCTTGTGCGTGTTAAGCTATAAGAAAGACAAAGCGAAGAAAACGTGATGAAAGGAAAAAGTTTGTTCGCACGAACAGAAGAGATCGATAGAAATGCTGCCCGCGCATTCACTGCCGACAGTCACGTGGGCAATGTGTGTTCTATACCCATGTTCCAAAGCTACTTTACAGGCAATTACAGGAATGTACGGAGCTTTTCGTTATAAAGGACTTCCACTGTAATTTAGTTCGTAAACGTTTAGAAAATGTTCATACGTAGTTAGCTTTTAAATAAAATTTTTACATGTATTCGTAGCGCAAATTCACCATAACTGAAAGAAAATTCTGGATCTCAAAATTTGATTATGCTATTAACAACTACACGTTCACTGTGATTTTGGGTACCGTCAAAGCCTTGTAAAGCACATGTCCCGAGTTTAAATCCCGCGTAGAGGATGTGCGAGGTTGTAAATGTGTCATCACTGATTGTATCTTCCAAAGTAGAAGAAAATTCTGAAATGAATGTATGTGTGTGTGTGTGTGTGTGTGTGTGTGTGTGTGTGAGAGAGAGAGAGAGAGAGAGAGAGAGAGAGAGAGAGAGAGAGAGAGAGAGAGATGGGAATAAATGATACAAGTAAACGTAACAGTACTGTGTTCGACGGGTACATATGACATGTAGACACGGTAAAAACTGTCGACCTTGCTGAATAATCATACAGGCGGATGCTAATAAAACTAAAAACCGTCTTTCAAATCTGGTGTTAGGTGAATCAGTGAGGGCTTTCGCACTGTTTTTGACGTCATCAGATTCTTAGTTTTGAAGTATTTGACATCCTTCAGGATATGACTGAACTTAAGAGCGTTCCACCTTCAGAAGACCTACATGCTCCGGGCTAATATTCACTTGAACACGAACAAACGCAAGGAAAGTCTCGGCATTATGATTTAACAGCTCTACCAGGCGGATTATCCTTAGGATTGATTCATGCTAGCAATGCAATCTGTCAACAGCAACAGACATCTGGTTCCCCTATGCGAATAGAGTACGAAGGAGAAAGAGAATGATGAAAACGGATTAGATGAATGTGCCGATCATGTGAAATAGCAACGAACATTGCCCGCGATGTTTTCAAGGAACAAAAAGTGCTTAAACGAAGTAACGAAACCATGGGGAACTTAAATGTGGATGTGGATTTGAAACCCGCTCCTCGCGAGTGCATTAGCCACTGCGCCATCCCTTCGGCGTAGAGTGGAGAGTTCCCATTAACTTTGATGCACAGTCTGTGACACTGGAGCCGACTCTACTGATGTCGTTTTACGCAACCCGTATTGTTATATCTGGCCTTCAAAAACCACGCGCGAGATTTCCTTAATCTCTCGCTCGGTACGCGTACGCTGTTAAAGCTACAGAAAAAAATTATCAGTACCTTTTTGTAGGAAATTTAATGAAGTTAAATTATGACCTGGATACGTATCGCTAACGGCCGTGGTTTTCGAGTTATTCAAGAATAACATCCAAAGTGACCTTCAAACACACCTCCTACCCCATACTCAGTCCCCGACAGTCAGAATTTCTAGTATGTTCTTCATGACACTCCCTACTGTCACTGTACAAAAATTTGCGACTGCACGAATTATTTCCCACATTCGATCTTTTTTAGTCTTCACTGACCGGCCTACTTGCGTCACCGACTTAGTCGAGCGGCTACAAATTGTAAAGCTTAAAGCTCGTGCAAATTTTACCGAACAGTTTTGTGATATTCCTGGCTGTGGCCGCCAGTATTTTATCTTGCTAGAAGTTCGCCTTGATGCAGCTTGATACACATGAAGTAGCGTATGATACGAAAGTGGAGTGAGGTACAAGCAGTATGTACTATTCCCGTAGGGGAGTCCGCCAGTTGTACTGAACTTGCTTTTGATTGGTCGGCACATTCGGGTGTTAGGCGCCAAAACGCCTAACTTCTCTTATTAATCATCTATATACTTTTCATTGTATTTAACCCATTTTTCAGTACGGCAAACTCTCATGGTTACCCTACGAGTCCACCGTTTTTGTTTCTTAAATTTCACTAGTTTTGAGAAACGTAAGAGTAATGATATTACAACCGAAGTGCTTCGGACACCTTCGGGTCGCTTTGGCGCTGCTGGTAGCCGAAGTACTTCGGCTGCGCTAGTCACTCTGTTTCGGGTGTTCTTCAGAGTCGGACGTGTATCTGTGTTTCGGACGGACATGCTGTACTCTACATCGGAAGTCGTCAGAAAGGTTACCGTACTATTAAGAAAGCTGCGTCGAGTGTGATATCTTAAAATACAAACAAACAGGATACGTTAATGAGAGGTGTTGCCTACCATCATTAGCAGTACTACAGATCTTGCCCTTTGTAGATACAGAGATTAACTTGGGCAAGTGGCATCCCACAAAAAAAAGCACAAACACAGGTTCAGGTTCGAGATGACAACATAGCAGCCTCCGCCGAAGAAGATCCCACGACCGACGAGCTGTCTTCTGCGCTGGGGACACAACGTTAGAAGAAGACAGGGTGGTGGAAAGAACGGTTAAGGACTCTTATTCAATCTCTACAGAGATCTCCAGCTTCCAGATCTGACTTCCAACACGACAACATATAGTCTATAATTCACTGAGTTTTCCTTTGCTGCCTTGAAAAGCGACATGAATGAATACGATAGCAAAGCGCAGGTATGTTTTCTTAGTTTCATGACGGCAATATACAAGAAAGCAGAAAGTGATAGGTCTTTAAATAGTTCTCCTTTACTGTACTGTGAAAGAGATGAATGAGCGCACTGCGGGAGTACTGATAAGATCATTGACTTCGTGTTTAGTTTTATCTGTGATTGACTTCCTAGTTAGTTGTGCAGCGCTGGGGCATTCTTATTTGAGGCACAGCAGCGAACAGCTGAGTTTTTCAGAGAATTTTGAATCTAGGAGGAACTATTTGGACTACTTTACTATGGAAATGAAAACTCATATATAATACTTTCTTGTTCTTTATACCGATGGAGATTTTTGAGGGATTTTAAAGGTATGTTTGTAATGAGAGCATTTTCTAATTGTTAGTCTTCTTATGTTGTACAGTCTTTTTGTCAATAATCAGAGTTTGATTTCTCAAGTCCGATTTCCATTAAAGTAAAACCCATCTCCATAATTCATAGTGTGTACATTGCGCCTTACGCCACACGAAGTCACAGATTGTTTCTGACAAACAAATTTAGAGTAGATCATTTTTCTTAACTTGCCGCGTGTGCTGATTTGTATATGCTTTCGAGAACGTCAGTACTCCAGACACAAAAACACCATGCTGTGCAAGAGGTAAGCCGCTTTTATTACAGGGCAGATATCACCGTCACTCTTGTGCAAACAGTGTGTAGTTAGAATTGTCAGGGTTAGTGCTTGCAAGCAGTTTTATTTTCTGTGAACAGTATTGGTAATTTCATGTAGTTATATAGTTTATTTTTGTAGATATTCCAAGTCACACATTGCTCTTCATATTACACAACGGAATTTCATGTAGTTATATAGTTTATTTTTGTAGATATTCCAAGTCACACATTGCTCTTCATATTACACAACGTACATAATGTTCGTCGGTACCGAGTTTTAGTTATGTAGTTTTCATTGAGCACACAGTTTCTTTTAGCATTTAATTAGACTCATTTTCTATATTTCATATTTTGCATTTCATGAAGTTTTAAATTTTATTTCACGACGCTGTCCACATGCGCAAAACAGGGCCATCCAAAAGTCTGTTTCGCTCAGCAATTGAATACGTTACCTGAAGTACACGTTATAGAGGAGAAAGTTTTCGAAATTAATGAATTTAGTCTTCTCACATACAGACAAATATTTCATAGAAAGCTTACAGTCCATCCTATCTCTCTGATCTGGTTCGAACCCCATTCACGTGTCTATGAATGTTAGAGCAACACGGTTGTGTACAGGTCTGCAGGATACACCGACAGGATCTTTCTGAATGACGAAGTTCACGGTAATGGAAGAGTTGCGCGTCCCCTTTATCAAGACCGTTCTCCACAATGTCCAACTCCATTGCATTCCATTTACGGCCCAATTACGGAACGGCTTCGAGAAAGGTTATCCTTCACCGTCAGCAGGGGTGACTACGGTGCTGAAAGCAGACGCCGTACACCCGAAATCGAAGAGGCTGTACTGCATCACTTTGAAGAGAACCCGTCAACGAGTACACGAACAGTTTCTTTGGCTATTAATGAGTGTAACTGTAGAACAAGTGATGTACAGGGTCACGCCTAATCGGTTACTCGTAAAAGTGATCGCGTTACCAACATGTTTTTAAGCGGTTTTAGCACGGAAACGATATGTTTGTAGGGATGTGTTCCAATTCAAAATATAGTCTACTCACGCCACTCTAAAAGTCTTAGAGGTTTGTAACGGGAATTTCCTAACAGTCTGTATATCCTTTTGTATCCGAAACAAATACTCATCTCAGCAATATTACAATTCTCAAAAACTGTTAGAAATCCCAAATTCAATATCTGATGACTATCTTCATCAGTTTTAACCTGGATTCTATGTACTTGTTCTCTTTAATCACGTCGCAGTAAACGAAAGACCCAGTATCCTCGTTTAAACTTAATTTTCCGATGGCAGAGATATTTCGAAACAGAACACCTGCAACGACTGCAAAAGTAATTTAGGACTGATAGCATAAATTTCTCTTTGCGATACTCGTTACTATGTAGTTATATTCCGTGAGGACGTCCTATTGTTTCGCAGAAAATTGGACGTGACCGCGAGTGGAGGTATTGTGTCACAGCTTTACTGGATTCAAACGACGTCTTCCCAACCGCTGTGGCTCGGAGCTGCCGCCATCAGTAGTTTTCCCAGAAATCGCATGTCTTTTCCTCGCACTGTCTTGTTTATTGCCAGTGAAGACTTTAGGTCGTACTTGAGATCAAAAGCAACGTCTGGAAACCGAGCGGCGCCGGTGTTTCTGAGAATGGAGGAAATACCGAGCATTTATTCTCCGTGTCTGGCGAAGTTTATTTTGAGAGTCCATGCAGGGAGAGATTCAAATCGAATTAAGTGGATTTTAGCTGAACTTCGCCGACTATTACGTGCCACGTCGCATTGCTCAGCCGACCCCGTTTCTCTCGAATACCTGTCGATGCTTGCGTGCGTCCAGGTCGATAGCTGTGTGCGGCCGCGTACTCGCAGCTGTGCGGCGGCTGCTCCACCGTTATTCCGTCACACGCGTCTACTGTTGTCGTTGGTACGACGCTCAGTCGAGAGTCGAGACAGAAAAATATCAGAACAGCGCGCGGTAATAAATAAATAAGCACTGGAAGTACTACGGGAGAGGAATGCAAGTTCGAGGCCAACAGAGACCGAGCACTACACTGCAATGGACGAGGTAGAGCGTTTTCTGTCGCTTTGTTGAAGGAACCACCCAGACATTTGCCTTTACCGATATAACCAAGTCTCGGAAATCTAATCCGTGATGGACAGAAGGGAAATGCAGTTTGTTGTTACATACACACCAATATCAAAATTTTGTTATATTTAACATAACAAAATAATCGACATTTTATAACGTGGTGAGCACATTTTCACACGATGTCCAGTATGTTACACTATAATATGGATGGTAGCATCCAATCTGGCAAATTCGACAGTATCACTTTGAGATATATAATCATAATTATATAAATTACCACAGGAAATGTTAACGAGTGTCATAAAACGTTGAAGATTGGCTGTAACTTTTTATTGAGTGATCCTGTTTGCGTTTCAGATGTGATGGGTCATAAACAAAACACAACACAAGCGTTACATTTTCAGTACTGGCCGCGCGGGGTAGCCGTGCTGTCTTGGGCGTCTTGTAACGGTTCGTGCGGTTCCCCCCGTCAGAGGTTCGAGTCCTTCCTCGGGTATGGGTGTGTGTGTGTCTTCCTTAGCGTAAGTTAAAGTTACATTAAGTAATGAGTAAGCCTAGAGACCGATGACCTCAGTAGTTTGGTCCCATAGTCCTTACCACAAATTTCAGTACTAATTCCGCGCGGCGACGACGTCATTGAACTGGCGAATGATTTACTGGTGAAAAAAGATAATGCACCAACAAGGCTTACTAAAATTCATTAAGTTGTAGAATGTACCTGGTGGGAAAACGCAACGTTACCCGAACACCACGATGCATTCAATTTTATCTTCTAATAAAAGACCTACATCTACATCTACATTCATACTCCGCAAGCCACCCAACGGTGTGTGGCGGAGGGCACTTTACGTGCCACTGTCATTACCTCCCTTTCCTGTTCCAGTCGCGTATGGTTCGCGGGAAGAACGACTGTCTGAAAGCCTCCGTGCGCGCTCTGATCTCTCTAATTTTACATTCGTGATCTCCTCGGGAGGTATAAGTAGGGGGAAGCAATATATTCGATACCTCATCCAGAAACGCACCCTCTCGAAACCTGGCGAGCAAGCTACACCGCGATGCAGAGCGCCTCTCTTGCAGAGTCTGCCACTTGAGTTTATTAAACATCTCCGTAACGCTATCACGGTTACCAAATAACCCTGTGACGAAACGCGCCGCTCTTCTTTGGATCTTCTCTATCTCCTCCGTCAAACCGATCTGGTACGGATTCCACACTGATGAGCAATACTCAAGTATAGGTCGAACGAGTGTTTTGTAAGCCACCTCCTTTGTTGATGGACTACATTTTCTAAGGACTCTTCCGATGAATCTCAACCTGGTGGCCCGTCCCCAATGAAAAACTGATAACACATTCAATAGGTTATCTCACTTTTCCTTATTGAGCGGTTATTTTTCCTTTTTGTAATTTAGCGCACTGAAAAGTTAAAAATATACTAGAAGACTTATTTTAGGCTCGGGAGGACGACGGTTCAATCCCGCGTCCGCCCATCCTGATTTAGGTTTTCCGTGATTTTCCTAAATCGCTCCAGGCAAATGACGGGACGGTTCCTTTGAAAGGGCACGCCCGACTTCCTTCCCCATCCTTCCCTAATCCAATGAGGCCGATGACCTCGCTGTCTGGTCTCCTCCCCCAAACAACCCACTATTAAATTTCACGATCTGCTATTCACTGTTTCGCTTCCCAGTTAGCGGTACCAATTTAGAAAGAAATATTCAATGGAAAAGGAAACCCCATTCAATAGAAACTGTATGGAAGTTGCACACTTTTATTACTTTTTTGCATTTCCTCTGTCGAATGCAACTCTGCTTCATAATTTAAAAGGGAATTACGCAATTGGTATGATCCTTGGTACAATGAGAACCTTCATGGTATGAAAGAAGTTTATAACTCCTGAAGTAATCATTTTGGACCTGTAAGTAATGCAACATATGTCTTTCAAATTACCCATCGTAATTTTTATGTAAAGCCTTACTAATTGACGCACCATTTCTGTCACTCCCGCATCACGTTCTGTAGCCCTATAACGAAGACGGATATGTGCTACAAGTCAATGATTAATAGAAAAAGAATATCATAATAAAGCCAGTGGTGTTTATGTCATTGTCTGATTATAAGCACCGTTTTCTGAAACGGTGATACCGCCTCGATTGCAACAAGATTGCTTTCACATCTCTTGATTGACGCCATACACAACTGATGCTTTTTCTTCACAAAGAGCCTACAAATACCTCTCGCACAGACTGAAACGAAACTAGATACTCTCCGTCAAGTGTAGGCTGTTTCCAGCCACAGAAATACTCAGTGGAAAGTGGCTTGCGACTGCCCTTTGTTATTTTAATGAAGGAAGCAAGTCTACAGTCCGCCAGGCGACGAATTGCTAATGCTCCTTGCAGCTGGCCACATTTAAGTGCCCGTACTCCTCAGCCTATAATATAAGCGAGTCTTACAGTTTTTGTGGAAAAACTAATGAAGCAATCAACGTAAATCTTTTTGACATTATTTATTGATTCTTGGACAACATTTTCCGTCTTTTTAAAGAAATCCAGTCATCAGTAAGTCCCCCATCCGAGGAAAAATAGATTGTATCTCAAGCTGACGGAATGGATTGCAGTCACACTAATAAAGATATCTTTCTGGAATTTGGCTGGAGTACTTCTCGGGCATGTCCGCAAGAAGTAACAGGCTAAGTTTCTTGTTTTAATTTATTCGTTACTTGTTGCAAAAAACGTGACCAAAAACACACGACAAAACTACATCTTTGTTTCAAACGTCCAGCATTTTATAATTGTGTCAAAATTCATAAAACAATGCTGCTACTCCGTGCACAATATCCCATAGACAAAGAAAATTATTTTTTTATTTGCGATGAGATACGCAGACCGCAAGACTTATGTCATGGATTCATTTCATTTTGGACAGACCAACTATAGCTCTTCGGATGGGGAGCTTAATGGTGACTGAATTTCTTAAAATGATCGGACAATGTTATCCAAGAATCAATAAGTAATGTTCAAACTGATTAACTTTGATTGCTTCATTAGTTTTTCCACAAATAATCGTAAAAATCGCTTATTATAGAGGCTGAATGAAGAGAATGGACTATAAGTGAGGCACATCGGAGCAGTGTTATAACTAAAATATATCGTTAGTGTGTAATTAGTTAGACCAAATGCGTCCAAGACTGCCAATGGGACAGGTGTATCGTTAATGAAAAGCAACAGCGCCCAAGGGGATGACATCGCACACTTCAGTTATAAAAAGGGTATCAATCACAAAAGTCAGCCGCACGGGGTAGCCGTGCGGTCTGGGGCATCATGGACGGCTCGCGTGGCTCCCCCCGCCGGAGGTTCGAGTTCTCACCCTTGGGCATGGGTGTGTGTGTTGTCCTTAGTGTAAGTTAGTGTAAGTTAGTTTAAGTAGTGTGTAAGCCTAGGGACCGATGACCTCAGCAGTTTGGTCCCGTAGTCCTTACCACAAATTTCCAAATTTCACGAAAGTCACAGTCAGTCAGGCATTTTCGGACGCAGTGAAGAAGTCGGATTGCAGAGCAGAGTATGCCCCTAAAGAGTATTCTGTTTTGTTGTGGTAGCTAGCTTGCTTATGGGCACTACATTGACATTATACATCAGTACTCCGCTAGCCAGTTGACGGTGTGTGGCAGAGGGTACTTCTGCTCCCATTAACTGATCCCCACTGCCCTGTTCCACTCGCGAAAGGTGTGTGGGAAGATCAACTGTCGGTAAGCCTATGTATCAATCTTAATTTCTCGTCATGTTAACTTAGCGAGCTGTGCGTGAGAGGAATTAACATGTTCGACTCTACCCAGAAAGCATTCTCTTGTGACTTCAATAGTAAACCTCTTCATGATGCGTGACGCCTCTCTTGGAGCGTCTGCCACTGGAGTTTGTTGAGCATCTCTGTAACGCTCTCGCGCCAATCAAACGATCCCGTGACGTAATGCGCCGCTCTTTGTTGGATCTTCTCTATCTCTTCTGTCAGTCCAACCTGTAAGCGTCCCAGATTGACGAACAGTACTGACGAATCGGTCGAGCAATCGCCTTGTAAGCCACTTCTTTCGTGGATGAGTTATAGTTTCTTAAAATTCTTCCTTCGAATATATCTGGCACCTGCTTCTCCTACTATTTGTTTTATGTGGTCATTCCTCTTAAGGTCGCTCTGGATAGTTCAGCTAGGTATTTACGGTAGCAATACGTCATCAGTAATTTGGTTGCACAGTAGTTGATTTGTTTTCCTATATATGTGCCTTTCGTCATGTCATCAGTATAACTAGACATCTGCAGAATTATTCATAAACTATTGAAGCTGGTCCGAAGCCCAAGATTTTTTCTGTGACACAGGAAAGGTCGTATGGAAGAGCCTACATACTGCAGAAGACTCGTCCCACTGTTTTCGCCACTTGAGCCGCCCGAAGTGGCCGTGCCGTTCTAGGCGCTGCAGTCTGGAACCGCGAGACCGCTACGGTCGCAGGTTCGAATCCTGCCTCGGGCACCGATGTGTGTGATGTCCTTAGGTTAGTTAGGTTTAACTAGTTCTAAGTTCTAGTGGACTAATGACCTCAGAAGTTGAGTCCCATAGTCATCAGAGCCATTTGAACCATCGCCACTTGATGTGGGTAGAAATCGTCAACAAGTAGATGGCTTTTATGCGAAGAGAAGATCTGGACCGTAGCCTGTCGATTTCCACAACTAGGACATATAATCAATTGGGAGTAAAGAGCTACTTTTTATTCTAGTGTATCCTCTGACAAGATTATGGTACCAGGCCCAGCCTTGGAACATTATTTTAAATTGGGGTCAACCGCAGCCACATTTCCACAGTTTGAACGAAATGATCCGTAGTGGCTATAAAATACTTTCAGTCAAGGTCACGACAGATTTCGCGTCAACTAAAGACGCATCCTCAGGTGGTAGAGATTCTATAGCGGAAAGGTGACTGCCTTCGAATCACTCCCCATCATTCGCGTCACGTTCTGAAGACGCTTCTAGCGCGCTATGTGTTTATAACTTGATACGAATAATGGGGAGCGGCTCGAGGACAGTTGCTTTTCCGTTGTGAGTTGTTAAATAGAATATCACCTGGGGACGCGTCTTCAGTTGACTCGAAACCAGGCGTGACATCCACAAGAGTAGTTTACAGCGAGTGCGGATCATTCCATTCAAAATCAGCCTAGGAAGCCAATATGAAAACGTTGTCCTTGCCGTTCTGGACATTATCCACGCGGGGCGGTTTAATCCTGTGTCGATCTCCTTTAGGTGAGTGCTGCTGAGCCTCACTAGAGCACAATATCTTGCAGCAGAATGCACCAGACTTATTGCTGAAATTTGGCAGAGGGAACCTATGTGACACAACGGAGATTTGCAGAAATTTTTCCTGGCTCCTAGTTCCACTGCTTTCTTCGGTAGAGTGAGGATAAGCAGGACGGGGACAGTAAACTCGGTGGCCACCTACACACAATTACTGGAAAGCAGTAAGCTATCTGCCGACACCAGGAATCACTCTCGTCTTCTGTTCTCATTGCCTGCTTAAAAACAACACCAGTACGTTAATGCGATGACGTCAGGTAGAAAGGCCTATCCCTGGTCGTGAGCCACACGACAGAACTGTCTTTAATCATCAGTGATTGCGGTTGCCGAACACTAAAGAGGACTCTCACGACGAATGGCAGAGTCTATGTGACGAAAGTGATCATTCTGATTCTCCAATTGCAATCCGATGCGGGGTGCACAAACGGAACATCTCAGGTCGGATGGTACTTCCCAAATCTCTGATCAACAGGAGAAACGGACGTACACGGTGACTGTAAGAAACGGTAATGGTTCTCCATCTTGTTCCCTACAACAGGTCGGATCGCGATCGTTCAAAGAAACCTATGTGTCGGATTGCTCGTTTTAAGACAAATGAGGAGGTTATGACGTTGTTTGCAGTTCACAGCATTCCATTAGTTCCATTTTGCTTCTTCATCGATGTATTTATCGTAAAATTATAACCCTCGCTTCCATTCAATCACACACATTTTTTATGATACATGCATTACGGAAGATCTTAAAATGTTACCTAATATTAATAGGAAGAGTGATAACGACAATATCGATAATAGAAGTAACAGCAGTTTACATTTCTATGTGAAGAGGGGAATAATAGACGATAATATTTTTACCATCCAAGTTAGACAAATTCACAATGTGGTCGTGGCGGCAGCAGAGGTAAGGGAAGACAGGTGAGAAACATAGGGAATACAAGTGAGAAAAAGAGAAGAGAAAGTAAATGAAGTGAGTTAGTAAACAAACGAAGAGGAACAGAAGAGCTCTGGAAAAAAATACCATTTGCCCCGCCGCTGATCAAGAGAAACGGCTGTTATCTTAGTTTTCGAGTGAGAAATTCGTAGGAAGAGAGAAAAAGTGCTACAGCCTTTTCTTCAATGCAACATGGCTTTCGAAATTTGCGCAGGCTAAAGGGAAGGTTGTTTACACAGGCGTATAGCACTAATAGGCTGGAGTTTTTACTTTATCTGAAAAGTTGAATATTATATATCACATTCGATATGATTCAAAGGAGAGAATTTCGTAATGATACCTTCATCAATCGTCTCTTGCACGATTATTTCTGATAAATACCAAGACAGTGTTTTTAGAAAGATCGTGGACGAGTTCGTGCTCAATCCTGGTCCATTCTGAGCTTTAATCCGTCTC
This sequence comes from Schistocerca americana, assembly GCF_021461395.2. NCBI lineage: Eukaryota > Metazoa > Arthropoda > Insecta > Orthoptera > Acrididae > Schistocerca > Schistocerca americana. The sequence goes on along the minus strand of NC_060120.1, from coordinate 672,678,153 downwards.
TAATCATCTCTTTCTCGTCGTGACATTAAGCCCGAAACTTCGGTCTCACAGTATCGGATTTACACATCTGATTGCTGTCTCAGATCTAACCTAAGACATAAACAGAATAAAAAGTTCTCTGTTAAGGCACAATAAAGCGCTGCACACGCAGTTAGGGATGCAGATACCACGAGATACCGGATGGTTATAATTAAAGTACAGCTACTAACGAAAGTCCAGTGTGTGCTGTAATTACCGTATCCCAGCGAAACTTGGTAGATATGCTAATGCCTTAAAGCGGAACCGATTTACGGCGGAAAAAAATTAGTTCCGATTTTGGCCACCAGGTGCAAATCTGGCGCTGTACAGCATCTCGTCGTCGTCTCCGGTGCTCTTATTGAACAAATTGTGTAATTAGCAGTTAATAATAAAATAAACCCTCTGCCTCTTTCAATTGTTTTACTTTTTCTGTCCACATCCAGTTCTTAATCCTTTGCATATAAAGACATTTCTATGCTTTTCTCGCATTCACAGCGCCAGAATTGCACATGGTGGCCATATTTAGAACTAATTGTTTGCAGGGAAAAACGATTCCGCATTAACGCATAAGACTATCTACTACGTTTCGCTGTCATACGATAATTACAGCCCACAATCGACCTCTGTGAGTAGCTGCACTTTAATTACAACCACCCGGTACTTAATTCATGAAACATCGCCGCTGACGTAACCTCTTCACTACGCCCACGCTACGGCGACGAATAGTCATTCGCGGAAGTGGCTCCGTTTCCGTGCTTGGTTTCAGGCCGACGACCTGTCCCACTTCAGACAATAGCGTCGGTCGGTCGTTCGTCATAGGAAGGTTCGTGACGACGGCAACTGTCACGACCGAGGGCGGAATACGAGAACACCGTCACTTTTGCAGCAGGGGTCTTTCTCGTGATACTTTCAAAGCGCAGTACGATGGGGAGCATACGGTACTATTCTGTTTCCCTATCAAAAGTGATGTGAACGAACATAAGCGTTTCTTCATCCGCTAACACTTAAACGCGAAATACATTTATTGTAACTGAAAATATTACGATTTCGTAAGGTTGCAGGCATCAAGAATTTAGCAACAGCAAGCGGAAGCTCTAAAACGTAAGATGCATATTCCAGAATAAAATTCACGCAGTTTTCATAAAACGACAATACAATATACTGTTTCATATCAAATAACTTGTGACCTGTAGAATACATATCTAATCTCTTTTCACTTACATTAAATGTGACCACGGCCTCATGAAACAAACACAAGTGCGTTTTCGCAACTTCATCAATCAGCCGATAAAGGCATCAACCTTTTAACTGCAATATGACATTTTGTGAGCCAGAATGGTGGATCTATACGAGGCAAATTCAGTAATATAAAATCCATCGAATATGGGTATTTCTGTACTGTTGTTGCGGCCATTTCAATGATTGCGCGGCGCAAGGAGTTTATTCCAGTCTCCATTACGTATCGCTTGCCTCGGCGGCGCTAGTTACGTGTCGAGTGGGGTAAACTTAACGGATGATATGGCAAAGAAACGGCCGCAGCACCAGCGCAAAAATCTACGTATACTGTAAACTTTTACCCCGCAATTTCATAACAAACGTACAAAATAATTTAACCGCTGATTTTGTCTCCTAACGTTTGCTGTTATGGAGGAAAATGCAGTTTTATTTAAAAAGAACATAATATTTATGCCTGAACCTCGGTAGTTAATAAACAGCGAATAAGTATTGGCAAGGCCGCTTTAAAAAGGGAAGATCACGGTAGATACTGTTTTTGAACCTATTTTTTTGGCTTAAAATATTGCTTAGAGAGTGTGTTTTTATGATTTATTCATACAAAGTGTGCCATAAGTGTAAAATATATTAAAAGAGCATGGCGCATCCGAGCGCTCGAATGCAACCGATCTAATACTATTAACGTTACCGACGGCATAGGGGTCCTATTAGTTTCTGATAGTATCACAGAGGGTATTAGTATCAACTAAAATACTATTCTTAACAAGATTTCCCTCCGTAACGTGATTCGTTTAAGATAAGCAGTGTGAAAGCACATGCTTGTCTCCCGTCTGATCAGTATCATTTCGCTCATTTTTCACACGAAGTAAGACATGAGTGCTTGAAAATAACAGAGGAACGTATTTATACGGATAGAAAATGTTAGATAAGTAATCCCAGTCGTGCAAAAAGTGCTTCTATTGGTAAGCGGAAGGCAGTTAATCGATATAATTTCGTCAAAATGAGAATGTTTCGACATTGGCTGGAAAAATGTCAACTGTGTGGTGCTTGCTGATTAAAGGTTTGTTCAGTTCCAATGTTTAAAAAAAAAACACAATTTGAAATTTTATACGCTTGTTTTTTCAAAGCAATCTTGGCAGGAGCTATAACTCATGAAATATACGTGCATATACATAACAACTTTTGTAACTTGTGAGTCGGCGTTTTTCCTGGTGAAGGATTTTTGCAGTATATTTTAATGATTTGTAGTGCACGTTTTTATAACTACTTTTTTGTCGAAAAAGTTGACTTACATTTCATAGTACCATTATTTTGTTAAAAACATTTTTTTAATATCCCTACGTTACAGTAGACAATATCGTCGGTTTCGAAGCAGTTTTTAAAATTGTGTTCTAGGTTGAAAATTGTGGCGTTCTGAGCTCCAACCAACTGCCTCACACTCCGCAAATGAATTTCGTATATGTCGTTTAGTGTCCTCCGGGTGCAAGTTTTTTACTTAAAAAATACGTAAAACAATCTTAAAGAGTTTACAATAAATGTCTACAGTCAGCTATATAATTTGTTATTTTACTGAAAACATCACGAGTATCGGTTTCAAAACCGAGCGTCACCCTGGTCTAATCCCTTAAGGCCGAAGTGACACAAGCTGCAGCGTGGGAGTCAAGCTGAGAGGGGCGCACAACTGCCAGATTTATGTACATTGCGTATCACAATTAGTTGGAACAACCGACACGGATGTAACTGTACAATGGGAAAAGGGGGAGGGGGAGGAGGGCGGCAAATGATAAGTCGCGTGTTTGGAAAAAAGTTTTCGGAACGACCACTATTAGTCTAGGTGAAAACGGATTTCAAATATCGAGAACAACTCGACAGTTATTCGATAAGGGGACCGCGCCTACTCGTCATCGCCGATTTCGTCCAAGTGTATGATATTTGGAGCGCTTGATTAGAAATGAAAGTGTCAGAAGTAGAAGCTCCAGATTGAAAAATGTTTAGGGAAGAAAAAGCATTTTTGGAATGGGTCGGGCGAGACGTCAGACATCCACGTTAGCGTAGTTTCCAGGCAGCGACTGGAGCAGCGGGAAGAGTGCAGAACGGTGAGTCGAGTTTTCAATTCTTACGTTTCTATACTGCAGTTAAACCGAAATTATGATCAATAAAGTGTATTTATTGACATTGAAAAGAAAAGAAAAGGAAAGTTTGGGATTGCAAATAAATTTCCAGGACGGGATTGAAAGCATAAACGAGAATTTCGTATACAAAATGAGATTCTTTTATTGTTATAAAGCTGATGATTTACTCATGCTTGGGTGAAATCCACAGCAAAAACGTTGGAACGTATTGATCGCGTGGAGCTGCTGAGGGTTGGTCGAAAGTCAAAATCGTTCTGTAACCGTTAATTGCAATCCCTTCTTAGAAAATTAGTTGTGAAGTCCTTGTGGACGCTACAAGTGCAATCCTTTTTCGGAAATTATTTGCAATCCCAAATTTTCTTTTGCCTTTCCTTCTCAGGCGTTTTATAAAGATATTAATAAAATACAATTTATACTGAACATTATTTTGTTTTATTTGCGGGTTGAAAAGAAAAAAGATTACTAATGTGTACTCTTTCGTCTGCACCAGCCGCTACATGGTGATTACGCTGACTTAAATGGTTGATGTCTCGTCCGACCTGCGCCAAAAACGTTAATTTCTCTTAGCGCTTAGCCATCTGGAGCTCACGATTCTCTCACTTTTATTTCTGGCCAAGCCCTGCATACAACAAAATTTGGACGAAGTCGGCGGAGAATAGGCGGGCCCCATGTAAAGTGAAAAATCTGACGCCTCATCCTATACAGCGTTAACCAACACTGAAATAACACTGCAGACTATAGCGCAAAACGCTTCCACTGATGAAATAACTTTTTTTTTCGTTTGACTGTCCTTACAAGCTGAGGCAATAATATTGAAGGCTTCAGAAGTTAATGCCATTACATATATCTTAAAAACAGTAATGGCGCAGTCTTACATGATATCAGCTGAGTACAGTTAAAGGATATTAATTTTTCCTTCTTTTCATTTGAGATGTTAGAAAAGAAATCCCTCTTACACTCTTCGAGAAAAGACACAGAGACAAAAATTTGCAAATCATAGCCAATGAAACAAATAGAAATTAATCACGTAATATCTTTGAACTGAGCGAACAGTTATTCACCAGCAAAGAAACCGGAGTGAGTAACTCGACTGCGAAAAAAATCTACTGATTAACAAAATCAGTTTTAAGGAGACGAAATAATTGGAATTGCATTGTAGCAACGAATTCAAGAAAAGTCATCTGATGAATCAAACAGAGGTTATTACCCGCGAAGCACGTGTCAAACAAGAAGCTGTGTCGCCTTTTTATTCCAAAGAAGAAGGTAGTGATGAACAACCAAAGTATTTTTTGATTTTATACTTTTTTATCAAATTTAACCCTGTCTTTTAAATACAGAAGACATGTATGTAAAATTCGCTTCTGCTAAAATTATGGGTATTTAATTACATTATCTATGCATTTAAAGCCTTGTGGGTTCATCTTCATGTGTTATTGATTCGTGATCTACCCACGCAGACACATCCAAATAGTAGCGTGTAGCGTTCCCTGTTGTCCTCACTACGCGATAACGCATCGTGAAATGGATTTCAAGAGACAGAGAAGTGGGTTTAGGAGTCTACTACATCCATGACCGTTCCTTCGCCGTACATAAGCTCACCGGACAAAAAGTAGTCATCGTTAGATAAATCATTACAAGCATAATTTAATACCGTGTAATTCTGCACCTGGACGTGATAACCGCCCGTATTCGGCTAGGAAGTAAGTCCACAAGGTTGTGCAGGTATGCAGTATCCATGTTAAGCCACTTGCTGAGGATTTGATGGCGCAGTTTCACCAAATTGCGGGGGTACTGACGTCAGCGTTTTACCCGCTGTTCCAACATGTCCCACAGATTTTCTGTGGGGTTCAAGTGAGGTGATTTTGCAGGCTATTCGAGATGTAATACGGTGAGGGAGTACTCAGAAGACCAGTCACATATTCTTCCAGGCCGATGAATTTTGCTGTTGTCTTCTTGAAAAATAGGGGTATCAATAGCATAGTCATCATGCAGATGTTGACTGAAAGGCAACATCTGATCATTAAGAATATTTAAATAAACATACTGGTTCATTTTAGTGGTCACCTCAGTAATAAGAAAAACAAAGACCCACCGCTCGCTAAACACCTGACCTTGCACACTTTCAGTGTACTCGACGACGTGCGTCATTTGAATATTGGCAAAAACGGATTCGTCAGATCACATTACGTTCCGCCAGTCAACTACTGTCCACGTTTGATGATTTCGAGCCCATTAAAGACGCTCATCTTATGTGCTTGTGTGGACAACGGCCTCTTGCGAGGTGACCGACCTCATATTTTCATTGTATGTAGTTGATGTCGCAATGTTCTCTCGCGAACAGTTGGGGATGGTCCTTCATTCACTGCTTGCTGCAATTCCTGTCGGGCTAGGAAGCAATTTTTATTCACAGGGCGTGAAACGCGTCTCTCGTCCCTCTCAGTCACGATATTTTTCCGTCGCGTTTCGTGGGCACGTTTGCTATAACACTGCTTGTAGATACTTTGAACAGTCCACCGCGACGCCGGCCGCGGTGGCCAAGCGATTCTAGGCGCTACAGTCCGGAACCGCGCGACTGCTACGGTCGCAGGTTCGAATCCTGCCTCGGGCATGGATATGTGTGATGTCCTTAGGTTACTTACGTTTAAGTAGTTCTAAGTTCTAGGGGACTGATGACATAGTTCTCAGAACATTGTCGTTCTGGTAGGCACAAAATTTTTTGTTAGGCAAATGGAACTATATAAGGCTTTAAGAATATTCGGCGTCTCTCAGTCTACAAGTATCATCACACTGCTGCATTCACGCGATCCAGGAGTCTATCGCATCTCCGAAAGGGCCAGATATTTACACGTGACATTTAAAACAACACCAGTAAAAATTAGGTGTGCTAAACTGAAAGGTGCAGCTTTAAATTTTAGTTTAAGATAATGTGCTCTTGCTTAGAAACATCATCTAGCTTGCTATTAATATAGTTCTTGAGTTTATACACTAATAAACAACGAAGAAACAGAACTTCCGTGGACATGTACGTTTATGTACTTACGTATATTCATTTACAAATGAATTCGCTTGAGTTAAAACTGAAAACATATAAAGACCAAAAACAAAAGAATGCTGGATTGTAGTCTGTCGCCCGTGACCGGTTCTTTCCTGACAATTTCGCTCCCCCTCCCATGCCCCGCCCCCTAATCTAGCGCAACACGTGGATTTCTTTCTTTGGCGATACATAAAGTTAATAGCAATTGCAATCAAGCGATAACAATGTTTAAGAAGTAAAGAACTACATTTCAAACTATATCTGTATGGACGCAAACAACTCTTTATGTGGTGGTGGTGATTAGTGTTTAACGTCCCGTCGACAACGAGGTCATTAGAGACGGAGCGCAAGCTCGGGTTATGGAAGGATGTGGAAGGAAATCGGCCGTGCCCTTTCAAAGGAACCATCTCGGCATTTGCCTGAAACGATTTAGGGAAATCACGGAAAACCTAAATCAGGATGGCCGGAGACGGGATTGAACCGTCGTCCTCCCGAATGCGAGTCCAGTGTGCTAACCACTGCGCCACCTCGCTCGGTACTCTTCATGTGCTGCTGAGTAAATTGAGAGACAAGTAATACATATTGGATTAACCCACCCGGTTGGCCGTGCGGTCTAACGCACGGCTTTCCGGGCGGGAAGGAGCGCCGGTCCCCGGCACGAATCCGCCCGGCGGTATTGTGTCGAGGTCCGGTGAGCCGGACAGTCTGTGGATGGTTTTTAGGCGGTTTTCCATCTACCTCGGCAAATGCGGGCTGCTTCCCCTTATTCCGCCTCAGCTACACCATGTCGGCGATTGCTGCGCAAACAAGTTCTCCACGTACGCGTACACCACCATTACTCTACCACGCAAACATAGGGGTTACACTCGTCTGGTGTGAGACGTTCCCTGGGGGGGTCCACCGGGGACCAAACCGCACAATAACCCTGGGTTCGGTGTGGGGCGGCGGAGGGGTGAAGTGGACTGCGGTAGTCATAGTGCGGTTGCGGACCACTGCGGCTGCGGCGGGTACGGTGCCTCTCCGTCGTTTCTAGGTCCCCGGTTAACATAACATAACATAATACATATTGGATTTATGCGAGTATACTGCGCAGTCAGTGTTTGAGAAATAAATTATGCCTTAGACATATTTAAAAACACTTGACACAGGGTATGAGAGGCAAATACGCGTATTATGCCACTTAAAGTAGATATTTTCTGTAACTGTGATATTATTTTCGTTCAGGTGGAGTGAGATAGTGTCAGAGTGCACTACATGGATACCTGACAGAAACCTCGTTTTCTGCTAAGTCGTTGTATGTATGTTCAAATGTGTATGAAATCTTATGGGATTTAACTACTAAGGTCATCAGTCCCTAAGCTTACACACTACCTAACCTAAATTATCCTAAGGGCAACACACACATCCATGCCCGAGGGAGGATTCGCACCTCCGTCGGGACTAGCCGCACAGTCCATGACTGCAGCGCCTTAGACCGCTCACGTTGTATGTAGTTTTATGCGATATGAGAGTCATCAAACCCTAACAAAAGCAACATTTATTGATTAAACTGTAATGTTCACAGAACCAGCAAGAAGCATTTTTCATTACTTGGCAATATATGTTAACTGGAAAGTGGAGGTTTGAACTTCGGATGAGGGTTAGTCAGCCAAAGTTGACAGGAATTTTGCGTGACATGTCTACGATGCCCCTTCATGGGAGACCGCTTCCATAGAACGATCCCTTTAATCAGTTCGGCTCCACGAGACAAACTGCCGGTCGGCAAAGATAATTTACCTTATCCCTAACACAAGTGTTTTGTTATTTTTGCCTCTGAAACAGTTTCTCGTAGAGTAAGTTGCCAAACAGGATACTATGACAGAGTAAACTTTTGTGATTTTCCAAGTGGCCTTGTACTGTGCAGATTTATTACCTATCGATTGCCAGAGACACTGTATTGCCAACAAGACGAATGCTCACAATGTAGACCTGCAGAGATTATACTGGCCGTCTTCCTCTCTACTTGCCTCCCCTTCTTCTCCCCTCCCCTGCCCTTCTCCCTCCACAGCTTAGTAATTGTTGTCCTTACGTACAGTATCTACTTTGAAGTAGGCAACAGAAATGTATCTTCTAAAATATGTTATACAGGAGGAAAGAAAAGAGAGACACTACCTCTCCACAGTCATCATAAGTGCAATTCAGTAACGGCAAATGATATCATGAGGGGAGAAAGAAAGGGTCTATGAAATCAAAAAAGTACACGTATTTTATGATGCGTTGTTATATACCGTATATGACGATATTTCTAAAAGCTGACAGAGAAAAAATTGCTGTTCACCCCGATTTCAAAACTGATGTTATGGAATAGCTTTCGCATCGATTTTTGAACGTTTCGAAGCACAATGAAATCCTGCAACGCAACGAATTTTCGAACTCTTCACGTAAGATCTCGTGAAAGCTAACTGTTTTAACAGTTAAACTGGAAATTCTCAAGCGCTAAGATCCCCGATCGCATGAATCAAATTCAAGTAATGAAAATGGATTATAGACATGATAAACCTTTTGAAAGATATTCCACAGCAATCTTGGCACCATAGCGTTTCTGGCTTGCGCGCAAACTCTACGTTAAAGCCTGCTGGATTACTAAACTATCGGACGGGTTTCATTTAACGTCAGTCTCCATGAAAAACCAACAGCATTATTTCTTAGGAACTGGACTTAGGTAGGCAGGCAAGTTACTGGGACTAAACAGTGGCGCCTACCGACAAATTATTTCGTTACTCGCCTTTTTTTTTTTTTTTTTTTTTTTTTTTTTTTTTTAAAAAAAAGTCCGTTTTCTGTTTGTCAGAGTCTGCTACCTGTGTGCGACACGGTCAAACAGTCTACACTTCATTCATTCTACTAACAAAGAGCTGAAACGTAAATTCCTAATTATTCTCAAAAGCTATCATGAACTATTAAACTGAGCACACGTGACTCTCCGTGACAAAGTGGTGCAAATTAAATGGAAAGCTGAGAACTTAACACTTTCACTACCGGCCATGAAAACCTTTGCATTTCTTAGAATGCCGGTCATTCTTATGCTTTTCCAAGACTTATTAAGAAGACTAGCCGACAATAAAGAACGACTGAGCCCGTCGATATAATCGATTTCGTAAGCAGGAGAAATCTTACCCCGTCAAATGAAAGGATCGGCAGTCTATCAGACTGACGGAATTACCGATCAAAGTGTCAGTGATGGAACAGTTACTAGAAGCCAAGTCGTCTGTTTACTGCTAATTAAACAAACATTAGTGCGAACTTGACAAAACATTTACCTCAGTACTTTTATCCGAAGGAAATCATCAATACGTGCAGCTCATGTCACATATACGAATATCACAAGCGGCGACTCTTGTAAGCTGATGTTCCGTATAGTGATTACAAAAAAATGTGATAAAACCAAAGAACGAAAAAGAAACTACTCGTCTAACAGCTGAACCTGTAGAAGTTTGACATATTTTAAATAATATCTCTGGTCAGTTTATTTATTAATTGATACGCTACATAAGAAGAAATATATTCACATACATCTCGAAATCTGAAATTGCGAAACTGACTATTAAGTGGAGTTGTATTCACTTTCAACGTCAATATATCGTAAAAAGCACGTAAACTGAAACACAGCCTAAAAATTTGTAACATACGTACCAAAAAATCACTGCATGAAGAAGCGCCATCATTATATCTCAATAACACATTTTTGAACGGTTATATAAAGCAGCAACAATAAACTGAACCTTAATAATCTCCGATTTTTGATGCGTTTCAAGAACTGGAAATGCGTGCGGTAACACTGTGAATAATAGCCGTAGTGTACAGTGACGCTGATTGATGGGGTTAAAAATTTATTATCTCGAGATCATCGATGGCTGCGCTTTAAACACAGTTCTTCTCGCTACAAATCAAACGAACCAATACGGCTTTAGGAAACATATGGGACTGCAGAACAGAATCACGGTAGCACTTTGCTCAACTTAGCATCAGAGAGTTATTCTGAGTACAGTGATAATTTTTTATTTCTGATCTGTGACTATTAAATTATTCAGTGTGAAAAAAGAGAAACAAACGCAGTGCTTCTCTTTAAGTAGATAGTCCAACGACGAAACGAGTACGGCCAAATAGAAAGAAAATTTCATAAAGTTCGAGCGCAAAAATCTACTGTGAGGTACACAAATACACTGACGAACCACTTGGATTTCTTTTTTTCAAATATTATTGTTTTTACAGTTACCTTTGATATAGTGCAACAAGATTTAGTAAAGACTTTACATAGGATTACGTTGATTTCAGCGAACCCGAACTAAAGCTTTCATTACTTCAGGATCCATAAAATTTGACGAGCACGCTACCACAAGGGTTCTGAAAAGAGAGAAACCAACACACCAAATGGCGTAAATTGGGCTATACATGTGTTTACAGCAGAATATATTGCTTGTGTAATGGGTGGTCAGAAGTGACGTCATGATCACGTGATCGGAAGTGTCGCCATTATATATCTTTAGACAGCCGCAACTGTCCAGTCTTCTGTCGTAGTGGAAAGTGTCGGTATGGATTGCTTCAAAGTGCTTTACGTTCCCCAGCTATTAGTGAAGAAGTGGAGGCGAAGCGGTGAGCGGTTTGGTTTGTGGTGACTTTTGGAAAACCTAGCTACTGACATTGGTCACATAAATGACACCGGAAATCGTACGCTCCTTAGCAAGAGGAATTTACATGCGCGTACACCAATTACAATCCGTTATGTGAAGGTATTACGATGATTGAAATCTGTGATCGAGTGGACTGTGAAGAACAATTAGACAAGGGACAGCCTGTAATGTTAAAGGAAGAAATGTGTGATGCATTTAACAGCTATCTACAAGGTAAATTCTCCAAATTCATCTCAGAAGACAAGGCGTCAAGGTGAAGCTACCATTTCTATAACGTGACAGCAAGCGGAATTCTGAAAAAAATTGCAAGGAAGCACTGGAAAGCATTACAAGGCAATACAAAAATCCATTGGCTATCTATACTACCATACGGCGTGTTTCAGCACAGCGGTTGCAAACTTTCAGGAGAGAGTGAGCACAGCTAGACAATGGAAAATCGCATAACAATGTGTGGTAGGAAACGCTTTCCTGGTGCTGTAGTGACGACTCAAAACACAAGAAAGGAAGGATACGAACAGAGGTAGAAAACATTTGTAATACACTATGTTTAGTACAGCAGAAAGCAAGGAATAAAAACAAAAACAGGCAACAATAGTCATCAGAGAAGGTGTTCGAAATTACGATTCGGGGCAGTGAAGCAGGCCTCACGTCTCCGGTACATGGAGAACAACAGATCTTCTGCTGTACTATACATGGGGTAATCAACACGTTTTCTCACTCTGTTCATGTCCTTTCTCTCTTGTGTTTTGTATCGTACTACAGCGCCAGGAAAGCGTCTAGCCATACTCTCTCTCTGCTGAAAACATGTAACCGCTATGCTGAAACACCCTGTATAAAGACAACTCGTTGTTTAACGTTGTTACCGAAATTCTCGAAGAGTTCTTGACTGATTATCTCCAAATTTTTACAGGGTACTCTAATGAATCTTCGGACGGACAGAGGCTATGTATTTTTAAAGTATATAAATATGTATGGAATACAAGCCGGGTACCTGCCGTTACCCGAGTACATACTTATTACAGTTTTCTGTTAGTACATCTACTCCTTCCCCTCTGTCCTCACCTGTAAGTCAGTCTCCTCCTCTCCGTCTGTCTGTCCATCTCCTCTTCACGCTCTCTCAGTCCATCTCATCCTTTTTCCTTTCTCTTTCCATTTCCTCATCCACATCTCCCGTTCACCTCCTCCCCCTTATCTGTGTCCTAGTTCCCTCCCTCTGTCCATCTCCTCCCCCCTATCTTCCCTCACCATGACCATCTTATCACTCCCACGCTAACAGCAGGCTGGTGGTTCTTACCCCCATAGTATTTCTTTCCATATACTAAGTAATATGTGTACCAAGTTTGGATGAAATCAATCCAAGGGTTCAGGAGAAGCTGTTACGTGTAACTTTGCCAGAGTGCGCACATGTCACGTACAATCTGCCGGGAAAAAATGACGGCATATACCGCCTGGAGGACAGTAAATGTACGGACAATGGTTTGAACGTCGTCCGCCAATAGATTGGGTAGTGGCGTAGCTACCAGAGAGCCATCTGTGTCTACTCGTTAATACGGAATGCTCACAGCCAGAAGGATCAGTGTGGTGCAAAAGAGTGAAGCAAGCAATCATGCCACGAAAACGCACTCGTGCATCCTACAGCCAACTGAGCGAGTTTGAAAGGGGTCAAATTGTGGCCTTCCGAGTAGCTAGATGGTCTTTTCGGGGAACTGCCTAACAAGATGGACGTGCTGCGACAGCTGTGCAGCGATGCTGGTATTAATAATCACGGGAACATTCTCACATCTGTAGACGAGGTTCTGGATGTCCACGCACCACAGAGCCCGCCACAATCGTCATATTTTAAGAGCAACAATGGCAGATCGGGCAGCTATCACAGCACAGATAAGAAGGCTTGTGAGCCCAGATGTATCAACAAGAACTGTTGCGAACCGGCTATTAGCATGGGACTACAGACATGCACACTTCTAGCCCGGCTACTACTCATGCCACAGCATCGACGTGCACGGCTCGATTGCTGCCGTCAGAGGATCTCTTGCAGGATGGAATGGCTCGCCGTGCTCTCCAGTGATGAAAACAGATTCTGCCTGTACACAAGTGGTGGTCGTTTGCGCGTACGACGAAGATCTAGTGAGCGCTGTCTCGTAAGAGTGCATTCGCCCATGATATACTGGCCCCACTGTGATAAGCTACAACTCTCACTCATCTTTGGTGTTTCTGGAGGGGACGCTAACTAGCGCTTGGTAGGTGCAGGATACTGTTACAGCCGTTCTTTTGCCGTTCTTGCAACAGGAAGATGATGTGTTGTTGCAACATGATAATGTTCCCCCACACACTGCCCGTGAAACTCAACGTGCTCTGCAAGACGTGCTGCGACTTGGTCAGCTCTATCTTCGCACATGTCTTCAGTCGAGCACGTATGGAATATGATGGGACGAAAAGTGACTCGTGCGTCGTCAGCCAATGTATTTCATACATATTTGTAGACGTATTTCACCTGTATCTGTAGGTGAAGAGCATAGCATAATATATCCCAGGTCGGTATTCGCCATCTATACGATCGACTAGATGCCCGAGTCAGCACATGCGCAGCCGCCCGTGGAGGTTACACCAGGAACTAATAGGGAGTATTAACTCGGGTCAATACCTGGTATCTCAGGCCCGCCTATACTACTCATCTGTAAATGTAATCATTTTATGTAATCCATACTCACTTTTGCAAGAATAAATCATTGATTTGTTCGCAACTTTCGTGTGATACTACTTTCCTGTAGACTACAGCATCATCAGCAAACTGTCTAAGGCCGCTGTTAATACCATCAACAAGATCGTTTATGTAAATCGTAAAAAGCAGAGGACCTATTACGCTGCCCTGGGGCACAACAGAAGTTACGCTTGTTTCTGTTGAAGTCACCCCGTTCAGGACGACGTACTGCTCCCTGTCTGTTAGGAAACTTTCTATCCAACGGCATATGTCATCGGATAGACCGTAAGCGCGCAGTTTTTGTAGCAAGCAACAACGCGGAACTGAGTCGAACGCCTTTCGAAAGTCGAGAAATATGGCATCAAATATAGAAAAGTTTTTGACCGATTTACTTCAGATTTTTACATGATACTCTAATGACCATTCAGGCAGACATAAGTTATTTGTTTTTTAGTATATGTACTATCTAATACAAATCCATTTCTTTCTCACAGTCTGTTTCAATTACGATAGCAGGTCATTTGAACCACAGACAAATTGTTTCGTCCAGATACAGTTTTTCTCCTTAAACATACTTTCAGACAAAATTTGAATACGCAACAATTGTATACAACTCTCATATCCCTGTATACCAATGATCCGAACCGATTTATCCATTCACTTTAAGCGATTTCAGTTCCCAGTCAAGATTTTATTTTTATTAATAATAAATAAGGTATGAGAGAGAGGCAAGTAGACAGAGAAGGGGGGGGGTAGGAAATGGACATAGAAACGTGGCGGAAGAGATAGAATGAGGGGGAAAGAGGTGATGCACATAGAAAGGGAGGAGGAGGAGACGGAGATGGATAAGAAAAGGGGGAGGAGGACATGAACAGAGAGAAGGGGCGTAGACGATTATGACGTATATCCAATTCCGACACATATTCACCACTGGGACTGGCAGATGCTAAAATGGTTATTCTAATGGAAGAGCTCCCTGGTACATTGCAGCAATATCATGTAGACGGTTATTACCTTATGTACTTGGATGCAATGCAAGATTTTGCTGGATTTTTAATAAAATGTGTGATTACCTAATATCAAACCATGAGTTCTATGTGCAAGAAGACCACCAGTGAATTAGCAAAGTTATTGTAAACAACAATAAGTCAATTGGAATAGACTCTTTAATGAGGATGATCCCCTATTGTAAACGAACATAACAAATTTACATATCTAATCAGAAGCCCAGGACTGAATAAAGATATCTGTAACCACCTTATAGATTTCATAAAGCGTCTGGGCGTGCATCTGCGAGGAACTTTTATGTCCTCCTTGGCTAAGGAACCTGGTGTTACCAGGCTGGCGTTTACAATATAAAGCTGCAGAACTAATCGTATGTTTGAACCTGTACAAAACTGTATCAGTGTTTTGAACGTTAACAAACAGTATTTACAATATGCTCCACTGTTCTATATGTCAATGACTTCCAAGTGATGTCACCTACAGAGTAACTAACTGAACAGCCGCTGTGTAGGGTATAACAATGTTCTAAATAAATTGCTCCTTCAAGTGCATTTAATGTGTTATGCGTAGGAAAAATAAAAATCTAAATAGACGACATCGAAGCCCAAAAACGGTGAAAACAGTTGTCACAAAGGATAACTACAATTGCTACCAGAAAAAGGGAGCCACTTCAGATGTCCAGCCAAGGCTTACATATTACTTTACAATCTGTACTCAACTGGGGAATATAAGATATCAAAATTTACTTCAAATAGCAATAGTAAGTGCCGTACTTTGCAGGACCGGCTGAAAATTTCGGAATCGAGAACGTTTACTACGTTAAAGGCTACACGAAAAACCTGTTTGTAAAAATTAAACCTGTTTATAAAAATTCCATTCCTATCTGGATTTGCTTAAAAAGGATGGTTACGTTGTATCTAAATATGGTGGATGGATATTGTGCAACTAACAAAAAAAACAAAAAAACCGCCATTTACAGAGTTCAAAATTGATGAAATGACATTTAACAGTAATTTTGTTTCTAAAAATTGCAAATTTAAAGCTCTATACAGAAGTTCCAAAAAAATGTGGAGCAGAAAAATTGCCAACGTACACCCAGGAATATGTGGTGTGATTTATTAACAGAGTTATGTAGGAGAAAACGCAAAATTAAAATCTTCAAACACTCTCTGCTAGAAGAATTATAGTAAAGAACAGAGCTAATTGTTAGATCCAGAAATGAGATGTTTACAGGAAAAAGTTAGACATGTATTGGAATTTGAGACATACCTACATTGTATTTATCAAATTACTGGCTGAAGAAAGAAATAGATGATTCAGTTGTAGATTTAAATTATAAGTGGAAACTTAAACTGGATGTTATTAAAACTACACCAAACAAAAGGAAAGAGTTCTGTTGTGTGTGTAAATATATAAGCAAAAACTAATGAAAGCTGTTTCACAAGATTATTTGTTTTCTTCTTCTCTACCCCGCCAAAAATCCTAAAAAAGTTTCCCGTTTATGATGATCTTAATGTATCTTTTAAATGAGAGGAGAGGGTGTCCCTGAAAAGCAGTTCAAACTAAGTGGTTGAAAAGTATAGTTCCCCTCATTTCTTACCTGCATGAATGTACCACATAAAATTTCCTCAGGTGTGTAGGCAGGGTTCCCAGAAGCCTTGTCATTGGAAGTATTACTTATCAGTGGATCGAACCTGTTACAACTGTTTGGTCCCAGAACCGGCACGGGTGAGGGGGGGGGGGTGACCTTGGAGATAACCAGAACAGTTGTCTCATTTGTAACATGATACTCCTTGAGATAACAAACAAGTTATATCTGGTTAGGTCCCAGAACTGTCACTGTCCTCCTACTGTGGAAACACACGTAACATTCATACAACAATTTGAAACTTCAATTCGCATATCGCATTGTCTTAATGTGCGTTATGTTGTCACTAAAGCGTTCAGCCTTTATGTGAATTTCTGCACGTTGTCGTGTTGTGTTAGATTAGTACTGATAACACTAAGTCTCATCACACGCGATAATTTTTCCCAGAAAAGAATTGTCCACATTTTGCATTTCAATCAATTCGTGGCAGGCGTCCATGCGTCGTTTTTATTCAATAATCAAGGTGAATGGGACAAACTTTTACACATTTTTCTCTTCTTCAAAACATTCTGGAGAATCTCTTAAATACCTGATTTAGAGATAATGCTTCATTGCTATTTGCGTATTTCGGAAAATTAGAAAACAAATCTCTTTCTCTGTGTTAAATAGTATGTTTCTCAGTATTGTTGCTGTTGCGGACACTATATTATTATGGATGTGAGAACAGAATTGCATTTACGAGAGAGAGCGTTAACAACTGTATAAGTTTCACTACATCTAAGTACAGTATATTTTCTTCTATCTATCCATTAGGAATTTATTTCAAAGTGTTTCAGCTTACCACAATACCTAAAATAGATCAACTCTGCATAAAACCCTCCATGTAATTGAGATATGGCCATAACTACTATGTATGTGTTATACTTTTTTTGGATCTACACATATTATTGTTACAATACAGCTTCACTATTGAAGTACATATAAGTCTTTTTATTAGATTCTGTCAAAATATTTACGAATTTATTTATTTGAAAAAGATGGAAGCGAGAAAAACATGTAATCTGGATAGAGAAAAGGATGTTCATTAAATGCATAAACACTTACTCGATTTGAAACTTCCTGGCTGGTAAAAACTATGTGTCGGGCGGAGATTCGAACTCGGGACCTTTGCCTTTCGGGGGAAAGCGCTTGCCCACGAAAGGCAAAGATCCCGAGTTCGAGTCTCTGTCCGGCACACAGTATTAACCTGCCCGGAAGTTTCATTATCAGCGCCCTCTCCGCTGGAAAGTGAATATTTCATTCTGGAAAAACATAACAATATCCTTTGTTCCAGCAGTGCTAGTCTTGCAAATTTCGCAGGAGAGGTTCTGTGGTGTTTGGAAGGTAGAAGACGAGGTGCTGGCTGAAGTATAGCTGTGAGGAGTGGTCGTTAGTCGTGCTTGGGTAGCCCAGTCTTTTCGGACGAATAATGGTTACACCTAAGTGGATAGACTAACTCACAAAATAGCTGTTACTGGAGTTCTGAAAAGCCAGACGTAACACACGAGGCATCCATGCATGATCGAAAAACAGGAGTGTGGTGCACTATTAGCGGTGGGAGAATTATACGCACTATTTTTTTCCGAGGAAACAATTACATGTTTTTCTCACTTCCATCTTTTTCGAATAAATAAATTCGTAAATATTTTGACAGAATCTAATAAAAAGACTTATATGTACTTCATTTGTGAATCTGTACGTGGAAAACATTTTGCGGCTTTTTTTCCCAACTGATACACAGAACGTGCATTTGCAACCTTCCACTAGGACTCTGCGACAGCACATACAAACAACTTCTTA
Organism: Schistocerca americana; assembly: GCF_021461395.2. NCBI lineage: Eukaryota > Metazoa > Arthropoda > Insecta > Orthoptera > Acrididae > Schistocerca > Schistocerca americana. The sequence continues at coordinate 672,659,936 of NC_060120.1, read as the reverse complement.
TTACAGGAAATTCATGACCTGGTAAACTGACAAGAACGATACCGTTGTAAAAACGACGTTTCGATGAATGAACAACTAAATTATTACAAAAGCGTCATTCGCAAGAGAATAATGCAGAAACAGCCTAACAGGAAGCTGAAAAGTGCACACATTTCGTTTAGCACGAATGCTTACGATGCGTGAGAGTGGAAAATTTTCTCTTGCGAGAACCAATAAGTGAACCACCTCTCGGTACCATGGTCACTGGGTATGTATGATAATCTGTAAATGAGCTAATGATTTATCGCTTGTCTCTAGCAGGCACTGTTATTTGACATTATCTCTCGCCACCCGACGCGAGCGATGGCACAATGTCACGCCTCATGAGTCCTCTCAGCCTTACCTTCGGGCGGCCTAGATCACCATCAGTGATCTCTTTGGGCTACACCTGGCGCGTCTGCGCTTCTGCGGACGGCCTTCAGTCAGAGGCGCAGCGTGCAGCCAGTTAGCATGTCCTTGGCGGACCCAGGCGACGCCAACTAGAGCGATCGTTGTCGTATCTGACGGCCCGCGAGAGACACGGGAGCACCCTGTTCTCAGAGTATCTCGCGCGAAATGCGTGTCGTCGATTGCATTGGAGATCGATCACATCACGTGCTCCATACGACTAGTACTACATCCTCACTGACACAGGTACAAATGAACAGAAGCTGCCCACAAAAATTCTCGTGCTGCATGCAACTAGCATCATACGTTTATTGTTGTGTGATTTTTTTTTAGTTAGTTTTAGTTACTTATGAATTTTCGGGCGTTATTGTTTCCATTAATAGACCTACTTATTCAGACGAGATGCTCTGTGTATGAGAAGCGCAGCTCCGAAGGAAAGCACCTGTAAGTAACTAGGAAACGAAATTTGCATAACGCTTCAATTAGAGTGATTTTCGTTATTATTCGATCACTTTCCTAATAATATTTTATTGCTGCGTACGATATGCTGCTTCGCCAAAGGGAATGAATACTGTAGACTCAAAATAAACTGGTAAGTAATGTACTCAAGAAGAGTCACAGTGCCATGAACAAAAACATTTAGGCCTAATTTGCCGTTATCACTTCTATTCTATTCACTTCTATTCTATTTCATATATGCAATAGCACTAAGGAACCGTTGGTGTGGCAAAGAAGTGCTGAAATGTGTACAGTCAAAGACGTTCAGAAGAAAATCTTTTGGGTAAGCTAGCTGAATCACTATTACAATTCTTTCTGAAAACATATCTACTTCAGAGCTTTATTACAATCCACTGGTAATTATAGGCCGCGTGGAGTGGCCGCACAGTTTGAAGCGCCATGTCACAGATTGTGAGGCCCTCCCGCCGGAGGTTCGAGTCCTCCCTCGGGCATGGGTGTGTGAATTGTTTCTTAGCATAAGTTAGTTTACGTTAGTTTACGTAGTGTGTAAGTCTAGGGACCGATGACCTCTGCAGTTTGGTCCCTTAGGAATTCACACACATTTGAACATTTTTGATAATTATAGCAGATAAGGAATTAAATTTACTCGAGCTTTATTTGTTTTACATACACACGAAGTGATGTAAAGTGAATAACTGAAGTAGCGTTGGTGAAGGTAACCGGTACTATACTACACAGCAGTGAACGTTACTACCGATAAATACTAAGCAAGTCGACGGCGTGAGAAATGATTTTGCCGTTTCGCAACAGGAACTTGTTTATTGTGCCATATCTCGTACGTTTATCAAATTCAAGAAGTGTAAGTATTTTATGAATTGTATTCGTAACCAGCCCAGGGAAATAAAGCAAATTTTGAAACAGCTGTTCATCCTGTCATTAATCACAAAATATGATACTGCATTCGCCCCTTCAGACAATAAGCTACATTCTAAATTGAGGTTCATGAACAGTATAACATAGTAAATGTAATTTAAAGGTGGCTAACTTTGATTCCTGATTGCTTGATGCTAATTAACAATTCAGTATAAATGGCACAGATAACTTTTCTGGGTCAATCTATCTTCTGAAGAGAATACGCAAGCTGCGAATAGATATTTATTTTCGTGAGTCAACCAACTTCTTTACACACTCTCCATTTCTACAGATAATCTCTGTTTGGTTACAATCTGTGAGCATGTGTGTTTGAATGTACTGCTGAGGGCAGCAGAGGTTTCCTTGTGTGCTCTGTGCTGTATAGCGTCGATAACGATAGTTTTTCCCAGAGAAGTCTAGCAAGTTTGTTTCTCCACGAATCAGAGCGCATCCTACTTTTTCGCAGCGGGTGTTTTGAGATATCTAGCTCCACACTTCCTTGAAAAACAATCACCAGAGCCCACATCTTCCGCTCGCAATTTTAAACCACGATATTCGGGTTCCAGGCGTTGTCCTGGAAAGACCTAACGTTCCTTCGGAACATACACTGCCGATCAAAAGTTTTCGATGACTCCTCATACTGAATTGTCAGCGTCAGTGAAACCCGTTTTACGAATATTTCCAACTCACACGACGTTTTCCTACTTTCTCAAATTACTGCCCCCAAAACATTAATGAGAAACACGGTCAAATGGTTCAAATGGCTCTAAACACTATGGGACTTAAAATCTGAGGTCATCAGTCCCCTAGACTTAGAACTACTTAAACATAACTAACCTAAGGACATCACACACATCCATGCTCGAGGCAGGATTCGAACCTGGGACCGTAGCAGCAGCGCGGTTCCGGACTAAAGCGCCTAGAACCGCTCGGCCACAGCGGCCGGAAAACACGGTCACATGCAATGTGAAAGAGAATAATGTTTTTATGTTCGTGTAGTGTACGTCACGTCCATGTGAAATCGACTGGGTCATAGGGAGCATTTCCGCTGCTCAATTTTTCTATAAGGGTTTTTCATACAAGGGGCGTACAAAGGTTTGCGTTTGAGGCCGATGCTGCAGCGTATATGCAACGTAGCGCGTCTTCGATGCGAGTATATAAGCACCGACATGTAGGCAAAGGATTAGTGTAGCATTCGTGTCTTTCAGACGTGCACGCGGTAAATGCGGAGACGTTAGCTGCGGCGAATTTATTACCAAATACGCCCAAACAGGGCGAACGTGCTGTTATTTCTTGACTGCCGAAGGACGAACACGGGAATGAAAAATCTGTGTCGGCCGTTGTGGCCGAACGGTTCTAGGCGCTTCAGTCCGGAACCGCGCTGCTGCTACGGTCGCAGGTTCGAATCCTGCCTCAGGCATGGATGGTGTGATTCCTTAGGTTAGTTACGTTTATGTAGTTCTAAGTCTAGGGGACTGATGACCTCCGATGTTAAGTGCCATAGTGCTTGGAGCGATTTGAATCATTTTTTGAAAAATCTGTATGGGGCAGCATGTCTGTCGAAAACCGCTATTGTGCAATGGTGCTCCAAGGAATTTTGCTCTTCTCGATGCAAATGTCGTAACGCAGAAGTTACGCCAACTCAAAGACTCAAGTACCAGCCCTACAGTACTCATTTCTCCGCAAGCGATTATCACGGCTTCGGTCCCTTAAAAAAGGCCTTGAAGGGTCGACAATTCCTGTCGGACAAGGATGTACAGCAGGCAGATAGGACTTCTTCACACAGCAGTGTTTTACCAAACGGGTATCCTCAATCTGGTGCGCCAGTAGGATGATTGCCTCAATGCTCACGGCGATTTAACCTGACTGGCAGAACGATTTTGTAATGTGCAGCCTTCGAACGGAGATTTTTCATCGTCCCTTATGACGGAACCCCGACCTTGTGCACACGGGAGACGTTTATCGAATCCATGCACCTACGTTGTATAATGTTCACGTAATTTAATTTTTTTTGTTTATTGTGTGTTGTGTACATAGTTCCGCGCCGTCAGCGCGTACACAACTTTCCCAATAGAGCGCGCCCCGCTAGGCACAACAGCGCAGGCGCAGCGCTCGTCTGTCTCCGCACTACGAGATGGCGCTGCCTTAGAGATGGACCAAATTCTGCTTCCGCCGATCCGCGTATTAATGTGTAACGCAGCCAATGAGATTGCTGCTAACGTAGAACCTTTTCTCCTCGCGGATCACACTCGCGCAGTGATACCTGAATGCTCGAGGTATTATAACGAGTGTACAGACCTCCGATTAGTCAGTCTGCATTACTCTGCATTTGTCTGTACCAGTCTATAGTCTAGTTTCAGTCTGCGCCTAATAAGATTACCATATTACTGTACATAGCCATGAAGAGAAATGTATAGACACTTTGTCAAGTATCAGAGATATGTGAGAATAAGATTGGCGTACCAAGACCAAAGGAACTTCAGATTGTCGATTGTAAACGGATCCAGAATCAAGTTACGTAATGTCTATGATTTTTATTATTTTAATAAATGTGTGTGAAAATTAATCAAGTTCTGTTTAAAGTTGGTCAACGTCAATCTGCTACTCTAAGCGTGCAAGTGGCATTTCTATCGTCTGACCTAACGGCAGAAGATAAACACGCCACGATAAGACCACAAGACATATTGCTGACACTCGCCTACTTCGCTAGAGTGACAAGTCAAATAATCTGATGGTGTGTGTACCGAAGGTCTTACAGTACGCACACCACATCGTGGCTATTTGGGATGGGTAACGGAACTACACTGACTGAAGTGAAAAATATCACATCATGAACACTTTGAACGAACGCTACCAATCTGGCACTCCATTATTCCCATGTCCGTGCAACATGTTGATTAAAATGTGATCATCATGTGAGCTTATTTTAAGTATAGAAAAAAGGCATTCCTACAGATGAAGAATGGTGTGAGTATATGATGCCTAATGAGTGTGTCCAACATTACTGGAATTTTTCGCGTTGAGATTTTAACACGGCATGTCCATAAGTCGTGCACTTGTATCTTATCGCCATCTTTCAGACTTCCACAAATGTCGAATCTGCATGAGGGATGAGCCGTGGCGGCTAGCGCTAGGGTGTTCGACTTGCACCACTGATATCGATATTCGGCTGTCCTGTTATCTTTGACTGCTCCCCCGGCGGGTTTTCCGGGTGAACGTGTGACTCACTCGTCTCCGGTCGGCGTTCAACGAGCCAGCTTGTGTGCGAAACAAGCCCGCGTCTGCCTCGTGATGACTGGGTGTTGTGTGATGTCCTTAGGTTGGTTAGGTTTAAGTAGTTCTAAGTTATAGGGGACTGATGACCATAGATGTTAAGTCCCATAGTGCTCAGAGGCATTTGAACCAAGCCCGCGTCCCTAACCATGGTGCATGGGCCTCGCCATGCTCGCCGCCCTTGTCTTTTGGCGCGCGCCGGATGTACGGTGCCGATCATTAGGCGCCTTGACGTGCAAAATTGTGGTGCGTTCGTCGTCTCACGCTGAACAGCTTCCCAGCTTGTAATTTGCAAGCTCTAACTTACGTATGACTTTTATTCTTTGTTTAACTAAGAAGATTGTTGAAACTTATTGTGGCATGGGTAGCTGTTGGCGATGGTTCTGAACATGGTTCCACAGTGGCTATTTTAAGGATGCTGATATTCCTCATTCCGTTTTCGATCATCCGTGAAGTGTGTGTTTTAAGTGGTTCTAGTGCAAAATTTAACTGTTTTAGGACATATCCGCTTTGGGATTGGCTGCGGTTGTGTACGTGCCCGGCAGCAGTAGAGTTAATGGTTTAATCATTTGTCACAGCAGCATTTGGTATGTATGTTTAATGTTGAAAGTGCCTTAAGGTAACTGGAAGTGATCTATAAGTTTCCTGCTAATTTACTGGGAGACGGATAATGTCTTGCTCCTTAAGAATTTGGGGGCGTGCTTATTATATATTCCAGTGTGGCTGTGATTTGACCTTGTTTTCATTGCAATCTATTTGTGCTGCAGGCCATTTGTTAAGACTGCTTGTTCCCTGGCGGCGGCGCGGTTATGGATTCTTGTCAGGACCACTCATTGTGGGGCCGGTCGGTTTATATATAAATAAATACCCTGTGTTGTGTGACACTGCGCACAAGCCGTGGGGAGTGAACGCTCGTATTCCCTGCCAGACGTAGCGTTATTGCTTCCAAACACTGCTAAGGGCCTTAACGCTGTTCTCTAAAGTTAAGTGTAATTTGGGAATCATTCTGAGTCATTATGTCCGTTAGTTAAGTGATGCCACTTTGTTAATATTGGCGTTTCTCTAAGTCACTTTATAGGTTGAGTTACTACTAGCCCTTCTTATTTAACACTTACGTTAATCATTTCTGTATCTTTAATGAACGCGCAACTTGGTATTCCTGTGTGCAAGTTTTGGGACCTTGGTTGGCCAACTTTGTATTTTTAGTATAAGCATGTTTCACTGGGACATTTATTTGGGCAGTTCAGTTTTATTAAGCTTTAATATCTCTTTGTTCTTTATGAAGTTGTGGTATTATGTTGCCGTGTAACTTTGGTTGGAAGTGTATAGTGTTATTAGTCTCTTGAGACATGGTTAAACAAGAAGGATTGTTTGTGATTGACTATTCACCGTGCCTACTATCAATGAGTTTGGTTGTGGACGCAAAATACTGATTCTTATTTGTGTTTATGTAATTCAATCAAAGTGAAGATTTGTCTATTGCATCAGTAAGAGGGCAAATGTCCGAAATGAAGTTTATGATAAAATCTCTTTAGAGTCAAATTAAAATTGTAAAACAATTACAAGCTTGTCCGTCACCAGTGATCCCGGACTTCCAATTGTCTTTAAATAACTGTGGTGAGATTGTAATTTTGATTTTCTAAAGAATTGGGTAGTACCACGGTTCAAGGGTTATAGGACCATCACACGCCACAAATCGAACAGATTGTTGACCGTAGTGAAACGACTGCAGAACGGCTGGTCACAGAATGGACTCTGGACCAAGGTGTGGCAATATGAGTAGGCAGTGGTCCTTTGAGAAAAGATATGCCACGAAAAGATCGTAGGATTGTTCGACTGGCGTTGACGAGTAGACGCATGACAGCAGTTGAAATTTGGGCAGCGCTTACAAGCAGAGTATGCCAACGACGTTGCCGCAGTGGTAACACGGGATCCCGTCAGATCACTGAAGTTAAGCGCTGTCGGGCTGGGCTAGCACTTGGTCTCCCGAGCGCTGTTGGCAAGCGGGGTGCACTCAGCCCTTGTGAAGCAAACTGAGGAGCTACTTGATTGAGAAATAGCAGCTCCCGTCTCGCAAACTGACATACGGCCGTGAGAGCGGTGTGCTGACCACATGCCCCTCCATATCCGCATCCAGTGACACCTGTGGGCTGAGGATGACACGGCGGCCGTTGGTACCGCTGGGCGTTCCAAGGGCTGTTCGGACGGAATTTAGTTCAGTTTACAGTCAGTGTGTCAGCAAGATCACAAGGTGCACTCAGATCTCCAGATTTCATGCATCGTTTGATGCTGACAGGGGCGGTGGCAAGGGGTGGGGAGCTATCGGGGCTATAGCCTCCCTCCCTCCCCCCCCCCCCCCCGCATGGAGTATCATATTACACTGGATAAAATGACTTCAGAAATCAGCGAATATATTACTCCAACAGATTCAATCATTTTTTATAATTATGTAACAATACAAGTTGCAATGTATTCTAAACACATTTTAACAAAAGAATAAGAGCACTAAATATATTTCTGCCTAAACCAATTAATATCATTTAACATAAAATAGGCGTCTTATTGTTGTGATTCTTGAGTTTCTCCCGGCGTATTTGATAGTCAAAATATCCACGGGTGTGCTGCCGGTCTATAGTGTCCAACGGGCACAATATTTCGGCGATCATACATGTCGCCATCATCAGGTGAACTGACGGACTGAGCTCCTGTGAACGTGCCGGCACGGAGATCCGTACGCTATGGCTGCTCAGAGGGAACTGGGTTCGGTCGCGGCGGCGGCCGATTTAAATACCCTCCGCCCGCGGCGCGCTCCCTCCGCCGTCCGCGCCCCGCGCCACGGTCACTATAGCAAGTCGGCGGTCGCTGAACATTGTTTGTCGGAAAATCACGCTATGGAGTATGAACGCACGAGGATTCTGGTCCAGACGTCGAGATACTGGGACAGCGTTGTTAGGGAGGCCATCGAAATTCGCACCAATGACGACCTCACAAACCGTGACTGGCTATAATCTTAGCAAGGCTTGGGGACCAGCGATTGGATTAATCAAGAGTAAATCGAGCAAACGTATAGTTGTGACGACCACGGCGGACAGAGCCATCACACCGACGTCATCTCAGACGCCGTCGCAATCTGTTCCACCGCGTGACCGTGGCGCGGGGCGCGGACGGCGGAGGGAGCGCGCCGCGGGCGGAGGGTATTTATATCGGCCGCTGCCGCGACCGAACCCAGTTCCCTCTGAGCAGCCATAGCGTACGGATCTCCGTGCCGGCACGTTCACAGGAGCTCAGTCCGTCAGTTCACCTGATGATGGCGACATGTATGATCGCCGAAATATTGTGCCCGTTGGACAGTATAGACCGGCAGCACACCCGTGGATATTTTGGCTAGGCGTCTTATTATTTATTAGTACACATTTTTTACCCTGAACTTCAAAACAGTTACCAAAACTATTTTAAGCACCACCAAATGTTACCAATTTGTCGGTAGAGGACCCCAACTCTCCTTTTGTTAAACCATATTCCATCCCCCCCCCATTAGCCCCCCCCCCCTCCTCCCACCTAGACCGACTTCTAGAATCGCAATGGTTGCTGGCACCTTATTTCATGTAAGAGAGACATGTGTGGCGTACTGAGAGTCACCAGGGACACTGAGTGGCATTCTGTGGTGTACAGCGGTGAGTCTCGCTGCTGTCGGATAGACGTCAACGCGGCCTTCCACAACAAGGTGAGGAGTCGCAGGAAGCAGCCATTCTCGAGATACATGCGTCTCCAATACTGGAATCATGGTAGGAGGAGGGGGGTGGTGGCGGGGGGCAACAGAGCAACATGAGTGATTTCGTAATTGTTGAAGGCAGGTTGATTCCCGCCAGTGTAGGTCAAGAATGATAAGCTCCGTTGTCATATCGTTCATGCTCAGGATGCCACTTGGCATATTCCAGCACGAATTTGTATTGCAACCCGTGAATCGTGTCCAGGATGCGATGGGAAGACGTATTTTCATACCAGCTTCTAGAAAGAGATCTTCATGTACCGACACAGCATGTGTTTTGAGCATGCCAAGAAACTCCTCATACGACATTTGTAGGCTGTTGTCATGCCACACCAAGTACAAGAGTGTATTCGTGCCAGTGGAGGTTGCACCTCGTAATGAGGTTGGTGATGATGGAACGAGCTCCGAAAGAAAAAAAAAAGACTTTAATCAGTTACTTTCCGTCAGTATAGTTAATTACTAACCTTTGTGAAAGTCGAAGAAGTATTTTTCAACCGTGTAAAAATCATTGCTATCGCAAGCAGATCCTGGAAAAGCACGTAACATACAACAGAGAAGTATGATCACTAGGCAACAGCGCTGTTACAGCGACGTGTAATCACCAATGTGCAAGTAACAGAGACTGAATGTCTATCAAGGAAGAACTACTATAACTGATATGGGGAAAATAAGCGATATGAGAGTAATTTAATTTTTGCAGATGACAAAAGGCTGGCGAAATCATTCAAAAATAATATGAGGGAGATGATGTTCATTTCCTACCGCTATCGAAATGAAATTTGGTTTAAATATATGCAGAAGTATAGGTATAAAATCGGAACAAGAACACATGTAGGGCAGCATCTACGAAATTTACGACTGAAGATGCCTTTGTGATATGAACATACCACAAATACACTCATGCTCATAAATTAAGGATAATTGCAGAATGTGGTATCTCAACGTGGCACTACACAAAACTGGCGCTAATAGCATAGGCACATAGGGAACAGATACGACACAGATATTTAAGTCCACCGTATTGGTGATTAGTTAAGAAAACTGCCCCGAAACACATGTGCTACAGAACACCACTGTTATCTGCGCATGTACCCCGACATCAGTATGGGACATGATCACCATGCACACGTACACAGGCCGCACAACGCGTTGGCATACTCTGGATCAGTTGGTCGAGCAGCTGCTGGGGTATAACCTCCCATTCTCGCACCAGTGCCTGTTGGAGCTCCTGAAGTGTGTAACCTCCCCACCGCAATTTTTTAAAAAGAAAATATAGCAATACTTAATAGAAATGGGGGCCAAGTGTAACCTCCCCACAAAAATTTTAAAAGAAAATAACGATACTAATTAGAAATGCTGATGGACATGGCTCTATGCGTAACCTGCCCACAATCAAATGTACTGACAATAGCAACAAATGTGAAATTCGCAATCTGACTCAATTATAAATCCTTCAAAAAATTAAAGTCCATTCAGTGACAAGAAAATTCAATTAAACCGAAATATCGGTTTTTTGGCCCTGTGTAAAAACAATCAGAATTAAAGTCTTACCTCAGAATAAATGGATGTCACATATCTGCTCTTGTTGTTGCGCACCACTTGGAGGAACTACATTGCAAATAATAATATTCTCCTTTTTTTTTTTGTAATTCTAGTGAAATTTTTCTTCAAAAAGAAGTGGAATGAAATGGGAAGTGCAACGAGATCTTTAGTTCAAAAAAATTAAACTTTTGAGAAAATGCTTTTGAAATAAAAAATTATTATTGAGAGACTTGTTGGAGAATAATTACAATAAATAAAATTTTTCATTATCTAATGATTATATTAATTAACAGTATACCTTATTCCTCATCTTGACCATTGTTGCCGACCGCCTACATCACACAACCGCACTGGGCTGCTACTACTGACCGACCGCTCTGCATGACGACTACAGACTGAGTACTGCTCTCAACTAGACAGAGCTACAGACTCGCAACGACTGACTGACTGCTACTCTGCATAGCGACAACTAACTCGCAAAGACTACTACTGACTGAGAACCGCTCGCAACACTCGCGCGGTCAAGCGCATACTCTCTGGTCACAGATGCTACAATGCCTCGCCATCGCTGCTGCGTTACATACGTGTTTCATAACCCTCCACTCGGGGGGCAAAAATTTGGCAGCGATGGTGAGTCATTTGGACTTGCCAAGCGCGGCAAAATTTTTCTTTAATTAACAAAATCCTACAACCTACAGAATATTTAAATGTTGTGCACACGCACTAAGTACAAAATATATCAGACAAGGACAAAATGTGAATACTAAACATAGTAGCAAATCAGAAAAAAGTATATACAAACTTTTTGACAGATAAAGTGCACAGGCACTGAAAAAATTCTTTAGCATATGCAGAACAAATAAACAGACTGGCAAAAAATATTATGTTGACAAGTGTACATGCACTGAAAAATGTCTTTAGCATTTTCACAACAAATAAACATAATGGCAAAAAAAAAATTCATGTCCAAAGTGCACATGCACTGAAAAATGTCTTTAGTATTTTCACAACAAATAAACATAATGGCAAAAAAAAAAATTCATGTCCAAAGTGCACATGCACTGAAAAATGTCTTTAGTATTTTCACAACAAATAAACATAATGGCAAACATCATGTCGACCAGTGACATAAGTGTACTCACACTGGAGTTTAGCGAATCGAAAAATGTATAACCTATGAACATAAATGATGTTACCAAAAAAAATTTTTTTTTTTTTTTTTTTATGTGACAAGAATCAGGATAGGAAAGGGAAGGATTGCATCATGGTTGTAGCACTTTAGATTGCACACAGCTGCTCTGAAAGTCCATATCTTTCCACAGTAGTACAACACCAAGTGACACAACTTGAAGTTCTTTTCCCATCAGAATTTATCAGTGTAGCCAAGACACTGAACTGTCGTAGTAATGTTCCATGTTTTCATTTTGGCAGTACATTAGGTACACCAAACAGTGGGACCATAATAATGTCTTCATCGCTCATGGTGGTGGACAGCATGTCGTGTCAACACCACACTCTTACAAGGCACACCAACGTAGAATTAGTGCAAAACCAAATATAGTGCTCCATGATCACTGGGATAAACAGGACAAATGGACATTGCAGTAATTCAGGGTAGACAGCTTATGAGGTGAAGGACATCAAGTCACATAATATTGACAATTACAGTCTTCATTGATAGTTCGTGGCATTCATAGCCCAGTTATTGAACATTTCTGTACCAAGTATGTAGTATTACAGAAAAATGTTCATTCATTGTTTTACATAGAATCAGTAGCCTTCTTTTCCTGGTTACAAAATATTATGAAATAATCGCATTCTTTTCAGTTACAGAGTATAATTAAGAATCATTAACCTTCTCCTAATTACAGTTAATTAATCATTTGTCATTAATTAATCATTTGTCTAATTACAGTTAATTAATCATTTGTATAATTACAGTTAATTAATCATTTGTCGTTAATTAATCATTTGTCTAATTACAGTTAATTAATCATTTGTATAATTACAGTTAATTAATTGATCATTTGTCATTTCAATATATTAAGAATTATTAGCCTTAATTAATTACAAAGCATTATTAAACCGTCACATTCATTTCAAATTACAAAGTATCAACATTGGAAACAAGAGCTAATTAATGGCATAATTAATAACAATTTCGTTGATTGACATTAATTATTGGCACTCAGTGGCCATCAAGTATTGAATAGAATAAAACATAGTTCATCATTCAGTATTATTCAGATCATTACAAAGTCATTATTAAAAATCAGTTAATTACAGTCAAATCATTAGTAATCACAGGCATTACAATAAACAGTGGCAGTTATTAGCTAGTGACAAAGCATTATTTTGAATATAGTCTCATTAAGAGGTCATTACTCGAGTGACATGCTATTCAGAGTTGATCAGTATTATTCAGAATTATCATAAACTAGTGACATTATGTGGGACTGGTAATACATTTTTTTGGTAGCAATGCATTGCGTTGGGATCGATAATTAATTGCTGAGGCATAATACTTTTTGCTTTTGACCTATTGCTGCAAATGAGGATACGTAACGTCATTCGTCATGAGTCAGCTGTAGCAAGATTATGTAACAAGGCAGTACATGTGATCACATTTATAAATGATAAACACAAATGGGTAAAAAATATAAAAATGCAAGTACTAGAACAGGTATAATAAGTAACAGGTTTAGTAAGTGTCATGAAAAACTTCTCCTGGAAAAAATACAAAAACGGATTATTGACCTGAAAGAAGAAACGCACACTATGCTGAAAAGTAGTGAACTTCGAATTAACAAGTAGTGAAATGTGTATAAAATGTGTTCCATAGCTGTCCTCTCCAAAACTTTCCGTCATCCTACTATGCAATGTAACACCTGCTGTCAAAGCAAACCGCAACAAATACTTAAATAACTACGTGGCATAAAGAAAAAAAAACTTCATTATCCATATCATCATAACTTCACCATTATCATCACCTGTAAAGAAAAACTTCATTATTCATAATACCATTTCCTTCATCATTATTCATCAGTATTCACTATCATCTGCAAAAAATCACTTCATTACTCATTACCTAACTATTCCTTATCTCTAGCATATTTCATCACTAAAAATAAGATGTGTAGTTCTCTCTGACAGCCTGCATCAATCACCTTGTATTCTGAAAGAAAAAATTAGTTAAGACTGCTATTCTGTGATGAGTATAGTATAGTCTTGTTAATGCTTGTTAATCCTGATCCCTTTACTCTTCCTCATAAAGTTATTGCATCTCCTTTCGTTTATTCCGTAGGTGAAATTCCCATTTATGTTAAATTTATTTCTTAGAATCATCATTCCTTTCTGAAATTGATGAACAAAGATTAATGTCTTGCATTTAAATCCTATACCCACTAAATAATGACTGGTTTATGGTGACACAATTAACCATACAGCATAACATGACAGAAAACGTAATATGTCCAAGACATTGACAGTGTTCGGATGCGAAAAATGTACACAGAATAATACAATGCAGTAGCAGAAAAAAATGTGAAACAGTCACGATGTTGAGATGTCATAAGGCAAAAAAAAAAAATGTCAAAGTCGACTGGTGTGTGTTATATCTTAACTATTTCATAGTGCATACAAACAAAACTGGAGTACAGTCATATACACAAAAAAAATGGAAAATGTGCACGGTCTGATGTGTAACGACAAGAAAAGCGACCTGCTAACCTTACCTTGCCGGGCACTTGCCAAGAAAAAAAATACGATAATCATCAATAATTAGTCAGGTGAATTAATTGCATTAGTAAATGGCATCATAGTGTGTTGAATCATACAGTGGTTTCACTCAATAAACGGTTTAATGTTTGAGATATGGTGATTGCCTTTCGATTTTCTGGTTCTCAAAGTTTCGACGTGTACAACATTGGGGTGGGGGATGCTGCGAATCCGATACGGACCTGCGTATAGAAGTTCAAATTTACTGCACTTACCTTTTAATTTGCTGGATAAATAGTGTGTACGTACTAGTATCTTCTGTCCAACGTGAAAGACGCGGCGTGTACAAACCTGTTTTTGCTGTCTTCTCCGGCGCTCTGCGGCACGTTTGATGTTGTTCAGCGCAATGTCAATTATTTCGTGGTGTCGTAGGCGACGATTTTTGGGGAATTCTATTAATTCTTTAATTTTGTTCGGTGGTTCAACGTTTTTCAGTATAACAGTCGGAGATAGCATAGTGGATTCATTTGGAATGGAATTAATTACATCTTGGAATGAGAGTATGTGTGTATCCCAATCAATATGTCTTTTGTGGCAGTATATTCTGCACAGCTTACCAATTTCCTTCATTAATCTTTCACAAGGGTTCGAAGAAGCGTGGTACTTGGATATATAAATCGGAGAAATGTTTCTAGCTCGTAACATGCGTGTCCATATACTACTACGAAATTGTGATCCATTGTCGGAAATTACTTTCATTACATGCCCTACATGAGATAGAAAATGTTTTATAAATGCATTTGAAACAGTTTTAGCAGTAGCTTTGCGTAACGGAGTGAAAGTAACAAATTTTGAAGTGAGCTCAACAGCGACAAAAATGTAGCAAAAACCTCTGTTAGTTCTCGGAATCGGACCAAAAATATCTACTGCGGCCATGTGTCTTAATTTCACAGGTATAATGGGATATAAAGGAGGAATATGTGAAGTGGTGTCTGATTTAGCTTTCTGGCAAATTTTACAAGACGCTAAAACTCGTCGTATACGTTTTTCCATGTTGGTAAAATAACAGTTCTGTCTCAGTATAAGAAAACATTTTCGTGCTCCGTAATGTGCGTAACTTAAATGAGTGTACCAAATTAGTTTGTTAACCAGTTCGTCAGGAATGCATAATAACCAAATGTTGCTGTCAGGATGAGAGCGGCGAAACAGAATGTCATTGCGTACAGTGTAGTGATTCCTAATCGTAACATTTTTCCTATCTTGCCAAAGGTGTTTAATTTCTTTCCACACATTGTCCTTATTTTGTTCTTGTGCTATGTCCTGTAATGACGATGAAATAAAATTTTCAAATGCAACCTGCTGAATGTACATGACACTGAAATTTGCTTTGCAGAAGTTGGTTGCCACGTCTTGCTGATTGTTACTGAGAGAACGCGATAGTGCGTCTGCTATAACATTTTGCGTACCGGGAATGTGAACTATTGTAAAATTAAATTCCTGTAAATATAGTTTCCATCTGCTTAATCTATCGTGAGTAAATTTAGCTGAAAGCAAAAATTGTATAGCTCTATGGTCTGTGTAAACGGTGGTATGTCTGCCATAAAGAAAGTGCCGAAATCTCGTAAAAGCCCATACAACGCATAATGTTTCAAGTTCTGTGACGGAATAATTTCGTTCAGCAGGTGACAAAATGCGACTTGCAAATGCGATGTTTTTGATTACTATTGAACCATCTTCTTCAATTTCCTGGAAAATGTGTACGCCTAAAGCGGTGTTAGAACTGTCGGTAGCAATGGAAAAATTTCTAGTAAGATCTGGATGCGATAAAAGTGGTGCATTCAACAAAGCATTTTTCAAATAACATTCTCGTGAGCAAAATTCTGCGTGTCAAAAGTAATGTTTGCGTTACTGTAATATGCAATCTGTGCTGTATCTGGTTAAAATCTATCGTACGTGTTATTATTTACGGGAGAATGTTGTGGCATATCCACTATATGAACTGTTCTGTTATTTCTTACTGACGTGTTACGCTATGGATGACACCTATTGTCTGTTTCATTCATGATTATTTGTTGTTGCTGATGTTGTTGCTGCTCATAAGATCGACTGTTATTAAAATGTACGCTGAAAATTGTGCTCGTTATTTTTACGTCTGTCATGATAGTAATTTCTATACGGCGTATTGCTATGCGAGTTGAAATAGTGTGTTGTCTGTATGTAGTTATTTCTTTGCTGCCATGCGTTACTATTTGTTGGATCTGGGACTATACGTGCACGCGGCGAAACATTAAAGTTTGGTTGACCTTGTAGACTGCATTGTTGGTTAGGTATGCTAAGCGGTTGACTTTCATGCTATTGTGGTGGAAAACGTCTATTGTTACCAAAAAATGCGTTTGCTGTTAATTTTACACATACTGATGATTACGATTTTTATCTGTAATTAAAATTACGGCGGTAGTTGTCATTACGGGAGTGCCTGCTGAAAATTGTCACATTCGGTAAAAGATTTGTCATATCGGGTTTTCAGTACAATATTTCTTAATACTACAAAGAGCAATAGTTAAAGAGCAGTTTGGATAGATATAAAGGATAGTAGAAGAGAAGGCAGCAGTGCAGAAAACTAAAGATGAAACAGCACTACTACAGCTCGGGGCCCTATGCTCGCTACGGCACATATTCATTAAAGCGTAATGAATCCCCTGAGGTCATTTACGCACTGCAAATAAATTTTAGCTTTTGTGTTACAGGCAATAGCGGTAAAATTTCAAAGGCAAATTGTTGTATTCGTGCTAATTCAAATTTCTTCATTACAGGCAATGCTGTTGTAAATACAAAAATAAATTGTCGCATCTGGTTCAAAGCTAGTTTCTCCATTACCGATAATAGCGGTGAATGTACAAAGATAAATTGTCGTATACAGTGCAAATCGTGTATCTGTGTTCTGTCATTATTAAATTCTTTACATTTGCTTACAAATGCAAATTGCTCGAAATCTACGTTCTCGTCACTCAGTTTGATAACACGTTCAGGTTTGTGTGTGAATCTGTTCGTCTGTGTCATTTCGGATTTCAAGTTGCGTAGCTTTTCAGATTTTAAGTCGCGTGGCTTTTCGGATTTTAAGTCGCGTAGTTGCTGTAAATTGCTCACATTATACACGCCGCGTGACTCTGACACATGTTCATAAAGTGGCGTCTGTTGTGGTATGTTATTAACTGACATGTTTTTCATCTCTGTTACTTCTTGTTGTAAATTTGATAACTTCCGACGTAACGTGTTGTTAGATGAATCGATTTCATTAATTGTCAGCTGTAAATTTTGAAATTCAGGTGTTTGGATAAAAGAAACCGGTGCAGTATCGTTTGATTTATTGTCATTAGTATTTTCGATAACATCAATACGACTGGCCAATTCATCACATTTTTCAGTCAGTATTTTAACCTGATCATCGGTTTTAGAATCAGACGCATTAATCTGTTTTTGCAACTTGCGCGTAGTTTCGCTCAGTTTTTTAACATCAGCTTTGATGACATCGCAATCCTGTGTTAGATCTAGTTGTTCGAATCTATCTGTCACTGTTTGAATATTTACTGTGTGTGTATCCGTTTTTGCTTTAAGATCAGAAATTTCATCCCGTAATTCCGCGTTCAATTGTTCTATGGTATTAATTTTGTCGGACACTGTAGTAATATTATTGTCTACATACGTCTTCGCTTTCGCGAATATTTTACGTTTGTCCTCTTGTCTTTGTGCAGTGATTGTTTCCATGACTTGTCGTTTTACTTTGTTTTGATCCTGAATAAATCTGCGGAAACGCGTATCACTGTTCTGAATGTGCTGATTAAAGCGCTCGTTAATCTGAGTGTTCTGCTGTTCGAATTTCGCGTCTATCTTTGCGTCCACTGAGCGCGAAAGTTCTACCGTCATTGCTTTAAACTCGTCCCGTAATTGTGTAGCTTTTTCAGAGCATTGTTTAGCGACTCCGCTAATTTCGTCTCTGAGTGTTTCTGTTGCGGCTGTTTGCATTTCCCTTAATTCTTGTGCAACAGACTTTATTTCTTCGCTATTTTTTCGTGAACAAGCCTCAATTTCCACGCGCAACTGTTCCTTAGTGTCATGGCACTGCGCGGCAACGGCTGTAATTTGTTCACTAAGTTGTTTGAAATTTTCGTCATTATTGTCAAGTTTTTCATTTAAGTGTTTGTTATCTTCCCTAAGTTGTTTAAAATTTTCATCAATTTTATTAAATTTTTTGTCCTGTTCACTAAATTGTTGTTTGAAATCTTCACTCTGTTGTTGTAGCAATCTTACCATAATTTGTTCAAAGCCAAAGTTAGCGTTTATACTCTCTGTGCTGTTTAGTGGTGGATCTGGAACTTTCACGCTTACTGTAACCATTTGGTTATTCTGAGCAGTCGGATGTACACTGTCAGACATTATTTCGGAATTAAATAAATCCGTCGTACTTTCAGTATCCTGTTCATTTTCATTAGACAAATTTGTCTGTACATTATTTGGATTTTCTAAATCGGGTGTGTTAAGCTCGGCAGCGCTCATTACCATAGAGCATTCTGCGTCATCAATTGTCGTCAAGTTAACAGACGAGACAATTGAGTTCGTTTGTTCATCATTAAGGTGAAAGTCATCATTAGTGGTTGGAATGCACTGATTGTTAGTGAACGCAGGATTGTCATCATTACGTTGCGTATCACAATTACTATCGGTCACGTTGTTTAAGTCGGTAATTTCATTCACAATACTTCGCGATACACTATTCACAGTCTTTCGCGGCATTTTTACAATAGTCAAAATTTTTCACAAAGCAAATAAGCACAATGCAAAAGCAACACACAAATACAACAAAGCAGCAAATTGCCGTTGACCTGTAGAAAGAAAGTCACAATATTATTAAAAGCGTTGCGCCAAATCCTAATTATCTAAGCAAATAAGAGCAGATATCTGACTGTCGCTCAAAAGACTCTCAACGAAATACGATCCTGGACTGGGTGTCGCCAAGTGTAACCTCCCCACCGCAATTTTTTAAAAAGAAAATATAGCAATACTTAATAGAAATGGGGGCCAAGTGTAACCTCCCCACAAAAATTTTAAAAGAAAATAACGATACTAATTAGAAATGCTGATGGACATGGCTCTATGCGTAACCTGCCCACAATCAAATGTACTGACAATAGCAACAAATGTGAAATTCGCAATCTGACTCAATTATAAATCCTTCAAAAAATTAAAGTCCATTCAGTGACAAGAAAATTCAATTAAACCGAAATATCGGTTTTTTGGCCCTGTGTAAAAACAATCAGAATTAAAGTCTTACCTCAGAATAAATGGATGTCACATATCTGCTCTTGTTGTTGCGCACCACTTGGAGGAACTACATTGCAAATAATAATATTCTCCTTTTTTTTTTGTAATTCTAGTGAAATTTTTCTTCAAAAAGAAGTGGAATGAAATGGGAAGTGCAACGAGATCTTTAGTTCAAAAAAATTAAACTTTTGAGAAAATGCTTTTGAAATAAAAAATTATTATTGAGAGACTTGTTGGAGAATAATTACAATAAATAAAATTTTTCATTATCTAATGATTATATTAATTAACAGTATACCTTATTCCTCATCTTGACCACTGTTGCCGACCGCCTACATCACACAACCGCACTGGGCTGCTACTACTGACCGACCGCTCTGCATGACGACTACAGACTGAGTACTGCTCTCAACTAGACAGAGCTACAGACTCGCAACGACTGACTGACTGCTACTCTGCATAGCGACAACTAACTCGCAAAGACTACTACTGACTGAGAACCGCTCGCAACACTCGCGCGGTCAAGCGCATACTCTCTGGTCACAGATGCTACAATGCCTCGCCATCGCTGCTGCGTTACATACGTGTTTCAAGTGTCATAAGGGTTTGAAGACGTGCAGCGATACGTCGACCGAGAGCATCCCAGACGTGCTCGATGGGGTTTAGGTCTGGAGAACAGGCGGGCAACTCCATTCGCCTGATATCTTGGCAGATCGGTGGGGCCGTGCGTTATCATCCATCAGGAGGAAGGTGGGACCCAATGCACCCCTGAAAAGGCGGGCGTACTGGTGCGTCCCGATACACCTGACCTGTTACAGTTCCTCTGTCAAAGGCATGTAGGGATGTACGTGCACCAATCATAGGCCCACCGCATACCATCAAACCGCGACCTCCATACAGGTCCCGTTGAAGGACATTAAGAGGTTGGTATTTGGTTCCTGTTTCAAGCCAGATGAAAACCCGGCGAGAATCACTGTTCAAACTATACCTGGACTCGTCCGTGAACATAATCTGGTACCACTGTTCCAATGACCATGTACTGTGTTCTTGATACCAGGCTTTAAGGGCTCTACTGTCACCAGGGGTCAGTGGAATGCACCTTGCAGGTCTCCGGGCGAATAAACCATGTCTGTTCAGTCGTCTGTAGACTGTGTGTCTGGAGACAACTGTTTCAGTGGCTGTGGTAAGGTCCCGAACAAGGCTACCTGCAGTACTCCGTGGCCGTCTGCGGGCTCTGATGGTGAGATATCGGTCTTCTTGGTGTTGTACACTGTGGACGTCCAGTACTGTAGCGCCTGGACACGTTTCCTGTCTGCTGGAATCGTTGCCATAATCCTGAGATAACACTTTGTGGCACATGGTGGGCCCGTGCTACGACCTGCTGTGTTTGACCAGCCTCCAGTCGACCTAGTATTCTACCCCTCATAACGTCATCAATATGTGTTCTTTGAGCCATTTTCAACACACAGTCACCATTAGCACGCCTGAAAACGTCTGCACACTTACTCGCTGCCCCTACATGCACAAACACACCTCTGCGTATGTGGACTGCTGCCAGCGCCACCGTGCGACGACCACAGGTCAAATGCACCGCATGGTCATACCCCGAGGTGATTTAAACCCGCAAACCGCCCACCAGAGCGTTGTTTCACCATGTATCACCGTTATCCTTAATTTATGAGCATGAGTGTAGTTCGCTTTATCCAGTTGTAATTAGACTGATCCAAAGCGATTATTATTAAAATAATATGCTATTTTTTTTCTTGGTGTCTGGTGTAATAACTACCTTGCCTTTTATACACTGCAAAGTTGCGTCAGTCATGGAGAAGGAGTAAAGTATCACAGTACAGTTGACCGGTGAGCGGACCGTGTTCAAAGATAAAGGTGTCATTACGCCCATGCGACATTATGCCTCCCCACACCACGATACCTGGACCACCAAAACGATCATTTTCGACAGTGTTCCTGGGTACATTACGTGTTCCCACCTCTCGCCACATGATCGTTTTGCTAGTCCAGCTGGGGAGGCCTAATGTTGCATGGGCGTACTGACCTCCAAATCTTTGAACACGGTACACTCACTTATGACCGTTAATGCGACACTGCAATCCACCACCGTGTACCTCTTTTCAGGGGTGCATTCGGTTCTGACTTCATTTCATTCGCTATCACATCGAACAGCGCAGGGCCGGCCGCGGTGGCCGTGCGGTTCTAGGCGCTCCAGTCCGGAGCCGCGCTGCTGCTCCGGTCGCAGGTTCGAATCCTGCCTCGGGCATGGATGTGTGTGATGTCCTTAGGTTAGTTAGCTTTAAGTAGTTCTAAGTTCTAGGGGACAGATGACCACAGCAGTTGAGTCCCATAGTGCTCAGAGCCATTTGAACCATTTTTTGAACAGCGCAGGAGACGGAGCTTTTGGAAGAGATCTTATTCGGCAAATGGACTGGCGTACACGTTCCTCCGACTTAATTCCCATCGAGCATGTATGAGATGCGCTGGAGAGACGTAATTACAGGATGTCCAAATGCATCAACAACCATCCAACAGCTGTCAACTGCGCTGGTGGAGAAATGAAACGTTCTACCACACAACTCTTTACCAGTCTTGTGGACAGTATGGGAGACCATCAACACTCGTGATCACTGAGACATAATTATTGTCCTTGAGTAAGAGTGTAATTTCTGTTCGTGTCATTGCGTTTTCCTTTCAGTTGTCTTCTGTACTATACTGCGGCACTTTTTTCTATGTATGGTCCAAGTTTCATCAAGACATGTTACTTGGCAGGGAAATATCACGCGGAAGTTACTTGCGTCCTTAAATTTTGCACATCAGTATATACTGTCATAACACATTTATGTTAAGAACGTAGAGGGGGAGATGGAGGGAGGGCAAGGAGGGAGAGTGAGAGGGAGAGGGAGAGGGAGAAAGAGAGAGAGAGAGAGAGAGAGAGAGAGAGAGAGAGAGAGCACTGACAGTGGTTCGTATGTTGGCCAATCACGAAACGTGAACTCATCAGGCTGCAATATTTTTATGCGATTCACAGGCTCCACTGTTTGACGTGTGGTGTAAATGCGGGCAGCAGCTCCTGCAGCACTTCAGCTACTGAAGTGTTTTAGGTAATTACGCTTATAAATACGCGGCCAGCCTGATTGCCTGCTAGCACTCCGTCCCTCGGTAGCTTTGGGTATCCTCCAACCACCCTCCTTATCAGGAAGTAATCAGTGCGTCCCCCCTGTAATTCGCTCCTCGCTCAGCTTATCTGACATCTCTGTCACCCTTTCTTTCCAGTACACGATTATTGCGTTGGCGACAATTACAAGCTGTTGCTTTCCTTTCGTGATGGGTTCTGAGTGCAGCTGAATTAACACAATGTTCTCACGCCGCATGCCTTTCGTTTATTTTCAGATAAGCATCTCCAGTGAAGGTCTTTTCCTTACTCCTTTAAGTGCGTGCGTGTTAAGATGCAGACTTAAAGCGTCGATGAGAATTTTCGTCACAGCACTTTTACTAGCACGTGAATATTACATACAAAGAGACGAGAAGATATTTCGTCACTAACAAGGCTATTCTGAATATAAGACATGCCAAATACGTGGAGTGGGCTACGTAATTATTCAGCAAAACGTACTCATTACAAAAGTAAACCAGTACATTACTGCTGGTGAGCTCTCCTTTACTACAAGACAGTAATTAGAAACGGAAATTATGATCGTGGCGTAATACGGAAAATCCACAGAGGCTACAATGAGTGGGCAGACGATCCAAGTCACCCTCTAGTATCTTCCTAATCATGGGACATACGTGGTTCGTAACGATAAAGATGCGACACAATTCTTGACGACAGAAAAGTTTCATCGACATTGTCAAGCTCCTGAGATGATGGGGTGTAACCATTTTCCTTATTTTATCTGTTTACCTCTTTCTTGTGATAAGAAGGGTATATGGGCTTGAATGTCGGTGTTGCATAAATTTTCATTTCTCATTACACATTAATCAATCGAAATCGCCTGGCTTGTTAATCATTTGTAACTTTCAGAGAAGCGTTATGAGTGGCGCATTTTGCGTAAAACCTATACGTTTCTCTTGTTGCCATGTTAAAATTTGCTTCTGTTGCCAAAACAGAGGCGTTTCCAGTCCCACGTCAGTAACATGTTGTGCAGACGCAATTGCGAGGAAATTCTGGAACAGTGCGTCATTAAGTTTATTAAGTGAGGAACTGAGGAAAAGTAAGATCAGTAGCTTATGAAAAAGCACATCCAGGGTAAAAAAAATAAACGCGTAATGTCTATCGATGGCTCTTAGAAATCACACTATTTCATCAAAAAAGACTACAGTTAGTCGAGTAATAATGTAGATAATGAAGTTTTGCATAATAATCATTGCCATAATCTCATTTAGATATCTCAAACCATTTATGAAATATGAGGAATGTTGTGTATGTTTCACTCTTGCTTTACTGCTGGCGTGGCGCGATCGTAAATGAGTGTGCTACGGCAGATTAAGTTTCTCGAGATTGGTGACACAGAGAGACCTCCATCCAAGTCTAAAGAAAAATTCAATGTGTTAGCTAAATTTCATACTATACAATATGCACCAAATGCAAAATCATAGCAACTTCTATTTTTCATTGCAAACATTTTCGAATTTCAAAATGGTTCAAATGGCTCTGAGCACTATGGGACTTAACATCTATGGTCATCAGTCCCCTAGAACTTAGAACTACTTAAACCTAACTAACCTAAGGACAGCACACAACACCCAGCCATCACGAGGCAGAGAAAATCCCTGACCCCGCCGGGAATCGAACCCGGGAACCCGGGCGTGGGAAGCGAGAACGCTACCGCACGACCACGAGATGCGGGCTTTCGAATTTCGCTCAGTGTCTTACTTCTATGTAAATATCACAATAACTATGTCCATTAACGAAGTGATGGGGACGTCATCGTGAACCTGACCCATAAAGCTATAAGTAACGCAAAAATGGATTTTTTTAAATGAATAGTTTCCGTAAAATCGTTTGAGAAAAGTTATCGTCGAACGTTGGCAAACACTGTCGACCTCCCCTTCCAAATAAAGGAATGAACTCGCCCAGCGCTATGGACGAAGCTAGAGGTTCTGTAAATATTGTAGCGGCTGTGCAGTCCATTGACGAGACAGCTTATTCGTACACAATTACTCCATTGCTTTCACTGGCAGGCAGGCCTGCTCCAAAGCTGTTTGTGGTGCTTCAGCGGTCTCGTTCTTTGAGTGTTCACATACGTCAGTCCATGTTCGCAAAATCAAATATAACACTTTGGCTGCCGGACCTGAATCACTCAAGGTTATGTATGTACCAGGCCGAACCTTTTATCGTGTGCGTATAATTGTTAGCTACATGGGCTGTGAAGTTAATTTCTTCAATGTCATACCTGCTAGGCCACATGTATGGGAATTATGCACAATGTTTAATAAAAGATCAAGACTTCTTTCAGCATTTCAGATGAATGACATTTATTTTTTGGAAGAAAAGAGGAAATCTAACATAAATGCAGAATATTTATTAACTCTGCAAGTTTGTTTAGAAATTCACAGCAGATATGACATCATATTTGAATTCATTGATAGACTGTATGCTTTACTTTACGGGTGTGAATAATGAAAAAACATTCCAAGCACACTAAGTTTTCATTCAGGCGACCCTTACAGTTTGTAATGACTTGCTTTAATTTCTTCATAGCTTCAGCGCGTCCAAATTCGTGAGAGTATGTCACCAACATGATACACAGTTGTTTCTCTTTCTGCCAGTTACTTGCAAGACGTAGTTCCGAGAACTTGGCGTTCCTGAAGTTCCTGGAACGTCTTTAGGGTTTCCAATGGATGGTTTTGTGGTTGCTCCTTTTCTTGAGGTAATTGCTACCATTTCTGGAACGTCTTTAGTGGTCAGAAACAAGGCCTCTCTTGTCCTTCCTACAATAACATTTGTGTTACTCTGCACGCATAACATTTCACCTTTCTTGACCTTTCCTTTCACTACAGTCATTGGATTGGACTGTCTGTTCTTCCCCAATGTACCAACATGTTGTGTTGAATGTTCGTTCAATTTTTGGGTTAATGTGACGCTTGTATAATAATAACTGTTGACGTACAGGGTGAGTCCGTCATTCACCAATGGACCCATCGACTCCATCACTACACTGGAGGATCTGCATACACTTTCATGAACACACAGTTTGAGTAGCTTGAGACCATTTTTATGACGTTTCTCCGAACTTGCGAAAGCCCAGCCTTCCTATAAACGGCACCATAGTTTCATCAGTGCACACTTTCTCACCAGGACAATACACTTCGTGAAATTTATCGTTGAGTGGATGAACTACTTGTGAAATTTTGTACAGTTGGCCGTTGTTTGTACCCGAATTGTCCGAAAAACTTAGCATGATCAAAAGGGTCACAAATCTATTACGGGGTAAAGCTCTAATACTTCATTTTTGTGCATCGTGTTCTTTCACGAATATTTCTGGAGTGTAGGTTTTCAGTCCACAGAACAAACCAGGATTTCTTCGTTATCTGTGTCTGCCCACTGTTGTAATCTACTTTACTCTGTACAATTTTCGTTGACAATACTGTCAAAACTGTTGCTCACGAGAACGATTCGTTTCTGTGACAGTCATTTCCAAAACATGGTCATCAAAAAACAATCGGTAAAAATACAGTTCATGGCATCTTCCATCGCCTTCACATGATCAGAAATTCCATCATAACAGTTTATGGTGAAATCATTTGTAATTCCAGTTACACCACGGCAAGCAACTTCGGAACGTCACTATGAGACACAGTTGCTGATTACCCAACAGTTGTTCTTTTTCTTTTTCTCGGTCCGTCTGCATCGGAATCGTCGGATTCAAGATCGAAACTCTCAGCGCCTAACAAACTGACCTCACTCTCAGCAACCAGCTAACACGCAACAGGCTCCATGTCGGACATTATCACAAACTCACAAGAAAACAAGCTCAAATCTTCAAGGAAACACGACTTCAAACACAAGAAACATCTAGCAAAGTTTCCGCGCGAGTTATCGAGTGTAACCAGTGGCCGTAATGTCAGCCGCATGGGAGTTCAAAAATTGGTTCACTTTGTCACCTGACAAATCAGTTGTGATATTCACGACGAAATGGCGTAATAACTTCTCATCCGAACTACATGTTGGCCTGTATACATTTCCGGTTCGGGCAAACACTAAATTCCTTGGCGTCTAGTTCGATAGAAACCTCACGTGCACGTGACATGCTGCGTACCTCATCGACTGGGTGGATAACACTGAATGTCTTGCGTATGCGTGCCCGTGTATGACGAGGAGCGGAACCGGTTACGCTCTTGACTCTGTATGACGTTTTGATCCGGTCTGTCCTAGATTATGGTAGTTCTGTCTACGGCATTGCAACGAAATCAACTTTGCGCAAGCTCGATGTCATCAATTATGAAGTGATTCATCTTGTCCTCACGAAATCAACGCCCTGCTAGTGGAAGTATCCGTCATGCAGTTGTCTATAGGACGGAAGATGATGTCCGATATTTTTCTCCTCAGTCGATCTTCGATATCTGATTGTGCTTCTCTTAAGGCGATGGTTCGATTCTGAATTTTCACACAGGCACTTCATGGACGTCGAATGACTAGGAATTCCTTCACTTGTTCGCAGCTATGAGGGATGGCGCCACCTCTTTCCACTCGTTCTACAGGACACAAACCTCCGCTGTTTTCGTTTTGTCTGTTCTTCACTCCAGCCCAAGTGGTATACCTGCCGTCCGATTTCTGAACGGAGACCAAAGTCACTCGCTACTTGGGATCATTTTCTCAGCACACAATGGCCTCAGTACGCTCGCAGCTATACGGACGGTTCTAAATCTAAGGCGGGTGTGGGATACGCCATGTTTGCCCTTCTAGTGGCGCTTAGCAAATGTCTGCGTCTCCACCTGAATCTTCTATCTACACAGGGGAGCTACTCATTATGGTACTCGGGCATTGAATTTCGTCCTGATACTTACAGACTCTCAAGTCTGCTGCAGAAATTGCAACATCCCACGTTTCATAAGCAGACTAACAGGTATGTTCTGGACGTCTTAGCGGTCGAAGAAACGCGCAGTTAGGTTTAAGTAGTTCGAAGTCTAGGTCTGATGACCTCAGATGTCGAGTCCCATAGTGCTTAGAGCCATTTGAACCATCTTCTGTTCCGTTGTTTACGTTTATTCTGTGAAACTACAAATGTACTCTATAGATTTGTTACTTTCAAATAAACGAAGCGAAAGCGGACTGCCGATAGAACATTGCTACAAACTCCGAACAGTCCTTTTATGTGACAGGAACTTATTGTCTCATGTCAGTTTCACATGTACTACAGTACAAAACTGGCGCGACGAGGACTGGAACCAGGAACCCTTCGTAAGAAAACCAACGCTCTACCGACTTCCTAAAGGCAGATTTACACGACAGACGCTCACAATTACGCTTTTCCTGGACTCCCTAGGTCAGGTGTTACTTATTACATATCATTTACGCCCGTTCTCCCGT
This sequence comes from Schistocerca americana, assembly GCF_021461395.2. NCBI lineage: Eukaryota > Metazoa > Arthropoda > Insecta > Orthoptera > Acrididae > Schistocerca > Schistocerca americana. The sequence goes on along the minus strand of NC_060120.1, from coordinate 672,631,977 downwards.
ATGACAGCACATAGCACAAACTATATTGGAGTTTCGTTGATATTCTGTCGATGTACAACGATTAGCACAGAACTGACAGTCGGAGGTTTAGCGTAGCAAATGCTTTGCTCCCTGGCTAGAGCTCTTTGTTCAAAATGAACAGATCTTCAGTTAACAATAACAGTTTAAAATAAATCGTGTTACCTCAGCGGTTCATTGTAATCAATGCTTTATTGTATTTCAGCCATAAAACACAAAGATGCACACATTTCAGTAATGATAATAACTGAATAGTCTTCCATGTCCGGGAATAGACTGATTGCGCTCAGTGCGTTTGTTACCGATCAGATTAGGAAACATTTATCTTGCCATGGTAGTTTGCCAGCATTGATAAAGAAATCGGTGAAAACATTTCTTCTACTGTTAAATGTACTTCCACCTTGGATTGACTGAATTTCATTGTCCAGATAACATAACATACTTTTCAAATCCTCTGGTATTTTTCAGCCACCTTTCTTATGTGAATTTCGGTATCCACACTTTGTACAAGACTTCCCACACAGATTTACAAACTTCCCTTACTGTTTAACTCAACCTTGTGGGGTTGATTCTGTATTAATAATGCAGATCAACAGACATCTGGAAAACATGAACAGTTGACACTACAGCTGCCGGTTTGCCGTTGATTCTTCAAACGACTGTACACTGATTGGAAAATAAAGAATTTACTTTCGTCTTCTCTTAAAGCCATAGTGTCACGAACGCTTCTTTCAACAACCACGAACTAATAGGTGGGCGATACCAAAACCTCCTGTTGCGTTTCTTAAAGTTATTCATAGCAAACACTGCCTGTTTTCCTCTGCCAACGTGCATAATGGTTGGCTTCCAATCTAGTACTACTGCATGATTGTCGCTGCGATATCGCCGTGTGTGCACTGGAACGATTTCTGACGCTGTGTTGGTACATGAAGGGTAAGGGTTCGTTCGCGGACGCTCTGTTTGGACATTGTTTCTCTTTTTTATCGACCTGGAAAAAGCGTTAGCCAATTAAAATGGTGCAAGATGTTCGACATGCTGAGAAAAGTCGGGGTAAGCTATAGGGAAAGACGGATAATATAAAATATGTACATGACGCAAGAAAAATTAATAAGAGTGGAAGACGAAGAACGAAGTTCATGGATTTAAAAAGTGTGTAAGGCAGCGATGTACTGTTCAGTCAATACGTCGAAGAAGCAGTGACGGAAATAAAAGGAAGGTGAAAGAGTGGGATTAAAATTCAAGGTGAAAGGACATCAGTGTTAAGATTCGCTGTTGAAATTGCTATCCTCAGTGGAAGTGGAGTAGAATTACTGGATCTGCTGAATGTAATAAACAGTCTAATGAGTACAGAATATGGATTGAGATAAACCGAAGAAAGATTAAAGTAATGAGAAGTAACAGAAATGAGAACAGCGAAAAACTTATCATAATTGGTGATCACCAAGTAGATGAAGTTAAGGAATTCTGTTTCCCTAGGCAGCAAAATAACTTATGACAGACGGAACAAGGAGTATATAAAAAGCAGACTAGCACAGGCAAAAAGGGCATTCTTGGCCAAAGGCCTTAATTTGTGAAAGAAATTTCTGAGAATGTACCTTTGGAGCACAGCATTGTATGACAGTGAAACATGGACTATGGGAAAACCAGAGCAGAGGAGACTTAGAAGCATATGATTTCAAATGGCTCTGAGCACTATGGGACTTAACTTCTGAGGTCATCAGTCCCCTAGAACTTAGAACTACTTAAACCTAAATAACCTAAGGACATCACACACATCCATGCCCGAGGCAGGATTCGAACCTGCGACCGTAGCGGTCACGCGGTTCCAGATTGTAGCGCCTAGAACCGCACGGCCACCCCAGCCGGCAGAAGCATGAGATGCGGTCCTAGAGGCGAATGTTAAAAATTAGATGGACTGATATGGTAAGGTTCTCCGTAGAATCGACGAGGAAAAAAATATATGGGACACACTGACAAGAAGAAGAGGCACGATGGGAGGACATTTGTTACGACATCAAGGAAAGACTTCCATGGTACTGGAGGGAGCTGTAGAGGGTAAAAAGTGTAGAGGAAGACAGAGATTGGAATAAATCCAACAAATAATTTAGTACGTAGGTTGAAATTGCTACTCTGAGATGCAGAGGTTGGCGCAGGAGAGGAATTCGTAGCGGGCCGCATAAAAAAAAAAAAAAAAAAAAAAATCATCCGGAGTGGTTTTTGGGACCAAGACTGATTTCACATTCGTAAACCATAAACGAAAAAAAATTCCCTTCAGTCACAATCATTGTTTTTATTAAAAAGCACGACGTCCTTTGAGTCCACCTATTCAGACATTTAACGTATTGTTTCGACATTACTTGTACATAGCGGTGCCCACATTTGTGTTTCTTTTATCAGTCGATCACACTTGATGTACAGATAATTTACGTTATAATAATACACATTTTGCACTTTGAACATGGTTTTGTTTTACTTTGTAAGGTATCCCTTCTGTTCAAGCCACATTTCATTTCCATATTTTCGTGTAACACAATTTTATATTTCGTCTGCACATTCAGTGAGTAAAACGGTACTGCGGAACACAAACAGTCGGAAGTAAGAACTTAAGTTCCCACGCTGGTTGAAGGAGCCGCTGGACCATATGGCGTTGCCAGTGGAAGGTGGTGTGAAGTGCTGTGGCTAGACGTGAGAACGCCCGTTACGTTGGCAGTGGGGTACGTAGGGGAAGCACAGGTATTGTGGCGCGAAGTGTATAACTTGCTAAATAAATATTTGGTAATAAAAGTCGCTTTTTCCTATACAGATATTAGGCGAACACTACAGGTCATAAGTACTTTCTTACAATATTAAAACGCTAGAAACAGATCATTTTAGTAAATAAATGAATAATGTTTAAGCTAACGAAAATGTACGAACGGCTACGAAATATCCCGAGCGTAAATACGAGGTATACGGTACGACCGAAGTCGTCAGTTGCCGACAGGATGCCCCCCGAGCTATTTCTGTCGTAAATTGTTAGTTTTCTGTTAATCGTATTAACTGTGTCGATGCTATCAGATTATGGTGTTTAGTGGTGGTGGTGGTGGTTAGTGTTTAACGTCCCGTCGACAACGAGGTCATTAGAGACGGAGCGCAAGCTCGGGTTAGGGAAGGATTGGGAAGGAAATCGGCCGTGCCCTTTCAAAGGAACCATCCCGGCATTTGCCTGAAACTATTTAGGGAAATCGCGGAAAACCTAAATCAGGACGGCCGGAGACGGGATTGAACCGTCGTCCTCCCGAATGCGAGTCCAGTGTGCTAACCACTGCGCCACCTCGCTCGGTATGGTGTTTAGTAAACAAATACGCCATAACTGCATCTATTCTGAACGTTATTTTCCGAATAATATAGCTTCCCGCTTCGTCACTTGGAATCACAGGTAGTGGAATTGCACTTCACAGACAACCCGACGGAGCTGATGCTGCTTCTGTGAAAATTCGAGAGTTTCTCGGCGAAAGGGATAGAATTCCTCACGACGACTCACTAAGATGCCGAAGGACGGATTGTCTTAATCTGGGCAGAAACTCAGATGGAAAAGCGCGGCCAGTCCTAAAGTACGCCTCTTACACCATCCTCTATGGACTCACTGGTTAAACTGAGACATGTCTGGAGGTTTAGTACAAGAGGGGGGGGGGGGGGGGGGGGGGGGGGGGTTCTTGCAACTTGTTAACGTTTTGAAAAACTGCGCACGCTAAAAAATATAAACATTGTGACAGACGACGGATGTTTCTCCTTTGTACTGATTTGTCACCCCCCCCCCCCCCCCCCGCCCTCCCGAATGGCAAATTTGTATGATTTCTGTGAGACTAAGCTATGCAACTTCATCAATTTAGCATTAAAGATCAAACAAATAAAACGCAGCAAACGAGCAATAAAAAATACCAGAGAAAGGACCAGTTACGTTGAAACTCGGGAGCGCTAGGAAAAAGCTCCAAAAGGCAACAAATTCACAGCACTTCTTTACAAAGGCTTTACACTAACTAAATAGCCATAATGAAACACCATTAATTACACGACTGCTCAAAAATCGGTGACACGAAACGTGCGCAACATGTCCCCGGGCCCACGTGGGGGGACCGGCAGCCTGCAGTAACATGATCAGTCTGGTCACAGGGTGGTGCAGGTGACTTGTAATACAAGAGACGAACGTACGTATAACAACTAAAGCACAATTATTTTAAAGCCTGTACCAGCGAGCATTAAAAACCGCGTCGAGCTCGGGAATAGAACTGAGCAAATATGTGCCTAAATTCTAGCAGTTGTTAACTGGGGAATATCCAGGATACAACAAGAAGCTTTACGTTTCTTTAAAACAAAGGTTTAGAGTGCAATACACGGCATCTACTAAATGGTGCCGAAATAACGACTCAGCTGTTAATTTTCTTGTAAGATAACCTTCAATTACCAAAGCAGTTTACTTTACGCCTATCGTTGCCGTGAGTTATTGAGTCGACTATTCCAACTTGGAGCAACTGAATGACAGTCTCTTTTAATAAACCGGTTAAAACTGTAATATCTAAACCACGAAGAGACATTTTAAACAATCACCCTATTTAAAAAAATCATAACTATTATGTTTTTTAAGGTGTGACAACAAGGTCCTGTAGGAAAGAGCAAACTTGAGTTTTACTTGGTTCTCGCTTGGTAGCAGCAGAGTGCGGCCGCTGCAGTTCTAGTAAAAATGGTGTCTGGACAACAGAGAGTGTTCTGTGTTCTACGTTTTGCGCAGTGCGGGTCATAATAACTGTTCAGTGTGACTTTCATACTAGGTATGGTGTGGATGCCACTACAGCACAAAGCATTAGACGATGGCATGAACAATTTCGAGAAACAGGTTGTTTGTGTAGAAGCAATTCGCCGGACTGTCCACGAGAGTCAGTCTGACACAGACGTCGAAGGCATCTGCCATAGTTTCATAAGGAGTCCGCAGAAATCCATTCGCCGTTCAGCTCGACAGCTCAACATACCCCCGATGTCTGTCTGGCGTGTTGCGTTGACGTTTACAGATGAAACCATACAAAGTTCATCTACTGCAAGCTCTTCGTAAAGTTGACAAACAACAACGTGTGGATTTCTGTAATTTCGTTCTCGGCAAGATGGAGGATGACAGTTTTCTTCCACGCTTAGTGTTTAGTGACGAGGCAACATTCCATTTAAACAGAAAGGTGAACCGTCATAAAGTGGTAATATGGGGTACGGAAAAACCACATCAAGTTGTACAACAAGAGAGGGACTCTCCAAAATTTAATGCGTTTTCTGCAGTTTCATGGGGAAAGGTGTATGGTCCATTTTTCTTTGCCGAGAACACTGTTACAGGAAGCACATATCTCGATATGCTTGAGAACTTTCTTTTTCCACGAACGACTTCATTTACCAACAGGATGGCAAAGCATTACTGAACGATGGATCATTCGGACTGGACCAAATGATTCAGCCTTACTTTACTGGCCTCCAGGGTCACCGGACCTGACTGTATGTGATTATTTCTTGTGGGGGTTTATAAAAGGCTATTTATGTGCCTCCGTTACCAGCAACGATGAATGAACTGAGGCATCGCATAACAGCAGCTGTGGAATCTGTAACTGAAGACATGCTTCAGGGTGGGAACAATTTGCATAGCGAACTGGTGTACCATATGCCTTGCATGTCAAGGGGGGCAAATTGAACACCTATGAAAAGGTACGAAAAAAAAACTTTTTGAGTTTCCCGTTCATCAAAATTCATTGGATACGTTTATTAGTTTCAAAAATATAGAAGCAAATTGGATGACTCTTTTTGGAACACCCTTTACATTACAGATATCACATTACTAACATGGCTGTCATTTATTTTATGCATCCATGCACCTCGCTCGACCTCGGCTGCTGTAGTCCACATAAAGTGTCCGTCCACAAACCAATACCTAGCGGAGTACAGCAAGCTGCTTGATTCCCTGTCCGTGACATTCGCTTGGCCGCCCATAAGTGCACTCTCCCCAGACAGTCTTGTGTCTCGTTCCTCCATGCTTTCGGCGCTCAACGCCCGCCACCTAGCGGCGAGCGATATATCGTGCGAGGAAGGCAAAACACTATGATGTCGATTACAGAGCGTCCTAGTATTTCACGATGTTAGGACAGTCGGCTAATAGCTAAAGGTGGCATCGATTTATAGGAGCCATCACCTCCGATGCGGCAATATTCCCAGGCACTTTTCTGCAATGGAGTGTGCAACATGATGGTGTGGCAGCATACCTGACTACCGACGATCTGATTTACGGCCGACATATAAAACACTCTTTTGGTCAGCTGATTAGCCATAACACAGATTCCTACGCCTTCCACCCGTCCGCTGGTGTGCCTCAAGGTTCCGTCCTCTCCCCTCTTCTCTACCTTCTTTATACGGCGGATATGCCACCGCCTTCACCCCCCACCCCCCCCCCCCCATCCACCTTCTCTAATACACCGATGACACTGCCTTCCTTGCCCTCGCCCCAACCCTGCAACGCTCTCAGCACCTTCTCCAATCCCATCTTGACCGGTTCACCACTTGGTGTAACTGCTGGCTGCTCAAGGTCAATCCTTCTAAAACCCAGGCGATCATTGTAGGCAAAACTATCCCTTCCTTCTATCTCCATGATTTCTATATCACTATCTACGGCCGTCCTGTCAACCTCACCCCCACCCTCAAGTATCTTGGCATCACCCTTGACCGTCGCCTTTCCTGGACCCCCCATCTCCAGACAATCCAAGTCAAGGGATGTTCTCGACTCCACCTCCTCAAACACCTGTCCAATCGCACATGGGGTCTGGACCCCTTCGCAATCCTCCACACTTATAAATCTCTCATCTACCTCCATCCTCTGTTATGACCATCCCGCCTTGATTTCCGCCCATCCTACCTACTACAAGTCCCTTCAAATCCTAGAAAGCCTTGCGCTCTGCCTCGCCTGTCGCATCTGCCTCCCATCCCCCACGTGGCTCCTCTACGACTTAATACCTTTCCCACATCTCCTCCTCATCTTTGAACGGATATGGATGCTTTACACCTCCTGTAAACATGGTCCCCCTCACCCAACTGTCTTTCCCATACTCTCTCACTCCAATCTGCTGCCGTCCCTGTACTCCTGCATCCCACCTGCTCTCCATCTTACCACACTCCACACCCTTGCCCAAGGTGGCTTCCGCCAACTCCCCCTCCCAGATGATGCCCTCGTCCCCTCTATCTGCCCCTCCTACAAGATTTGATCCTCCCTTCTCCTGAGTTTTTCCTCCTAGAGCTCCCACTTTCCCATCACTCCCTCTCCCCCCCCCCCCCCCCCCCCTCTCGCCAGGGCTTCAACAACCCACCTTAACCTTTCCCCTGCCCTTCCCTTCTTCTCTCCCACTGGCATCCTCCCCACCTTCCTCCTAGCCTCCCCTATTCCCTGTGACAGCCCCCCCCCCCTCTTTTGTGCAATAGTGTGTATAGTGCGCCGAAGATCGTCACCCATGTGCTACAGTGTTCTCTTCGTCTAAGTGCGTCGATGTTTTATCTTCAGTGCACCTTCGTTCGCGTGTGGAACTGTTTTGTCTACGCTTGTGTCCAGTCCAAATGGTTCAAATGGCTCTGAGCACTATGGGACTTAGCAAATGGCTCTGAGCACTATGGGACTTAGCATCTGAGGTCATCAGACCCCTAGAACTTAGAACTACTTAAACCTAACTAACCTAAGGACATCACACACATCCATGCCCAAGGCAGGATTCGAATCTGCGACCGTAGCGGTCGCGCGGTTCCAGACTGAAGCGCCTAGAACCGCTCGGCCACAACGGCCGGCTTTGTGTCCAGCGCTGAACTTACTTGTCCCACCAGTGACTTCCGCGAACGCCTTCTTTTCGTTTCTTACGTTGACTGATTGTTTTTCTATGGCCGAAGAGCGGCGTAAATAGGCCCCTGCCGGCTTACCTTTTGTAAGGTATGAAAATAACAATAAAGAAGAAAAAACAGCTGTTTAGTTCCCGGGTATCGTGTGGGACTTAAGAGGACCTGCGGAAGACGAGGAATGAAATCGATTTTTTTCAAGGGAAGCTATCTGATTCCTTCCAATTTAAGCGTATGTAAGTGTTCGCCGGGGGTGGGGAGTCTGTGCAGTCTTTCCACGGCGGGGGAAAGCTACGGCGAAGTGAGTCGGCAAGTAGACAGTTGCGGCCGTTAGTGAGGAGTCAGATTTGGCGTCGGTCGCTGTGCGCCGTGCAGTGCCTGAGAGGAATGTGTCTCTCCGCTCGCCACGTGCGATCGATCTGTCGTCGCTACGCCGGCAGTGACAAGCACAGCCCCCGGTCCGCGCGACGGCCCAGCCGCACGGTACCGCGGAAGTCGGTGTGCTGATGCAGCCGGCGACGTTGTTTAGGTTGCCTTTGACAGTACAGTAATGTCGTAATGGATTAATAGCCGAGAATCTGCATGAGGTGCATCAATCGCTTAACTCTTACAGACTCGAAATATTAAAAATACATTATTTTAAATTTTCTTTTTTTATTACATCATTAGACGTACACTGAGGCAGAACAATGTGAAAAATAAGAGTTCCATACACTAATAATCAGTGCAAGTGAACAATGAGTTACTGCCACGGATCATCATACCGCAGTTCAGCATTTGAAAGATTCCAGTAAATAAATTTTTGTAAATTACACTACTGGCCATTAAAATTGCTACACCACGAAGATGACGTGCTACAGACGCGAAATTTAACCGACAGGAAGAAGATTCTGTGATATGCAAATGATTAGCTTTTTAGAGCATTCACACAAGGGTGGCGCCGGTGGCGACACTTACAACGTGCTGACATGAGGAAAGTTTCCAACTGATTTCTCATACACAAAACAGCAGTTCACCGGCGTTGCCTGGTGAAACGTTGTTGTGATGCCTCGTGTAAGGAGGAGAAATGCGTACCATCACGTTTCCGACTTTGATAAAGGTCTATCGCGATTGCGGTTTATCGTATCGCGACATTGCTGCTCGCGTTGGTTGAGATCCAATGACTGTTAGCAGAATATGGAATCGGTGGGTTCAGGAGGGTAATACGGAACGCCGTGCTAGATCCCAACGGCCTCGTATCACTAGCAGTCGAGATGACAGGCATCTTATCCGTGTGGCTGTAACGGATCGTGCAGCCACGTCTCGATCACTGAGGCAACAGATGGGGACGTTTGCAAGGCAACCACCATCTGCATGAACAGTTCGACGACGTTTGCAGAAGCATGGACTATCAGCTCGGACACCATGGCTGCGGTTACCCTTGACGCTGCATCACAGACATGAGCGCCTGCTATGGTGTACTCAACGACGAACCGGGGTACACGAATGGCAAAATGTCATTTTTTCGGACGAATTCAGGTTCTGCTAACAGCATCTTGATGGACGCATCCGTGTTTAGCGACATCGCGGTGAACGCACATTGGAAACGTGCATTCGTCATCGCCATACTGGCGTATTACCCGGCGTGATGGTATGGGGTGCCATTGGTTACACGTCTCGGTCACCTCTTGTTCGCACTGACGGCACTTTGAACAGTGGACGTTACATTGTAGATGTATAACGACCCGTGGCTGTACTCTTCATTCGATCCCTGCGAAACACTACATTTCAGCAGGATAATGCACGACCGCATGTTGCAGGTCCTGCACGGACCTTTCTGCATACAGAAAATGTTCGACTGCTGCCCTGGCCAGCACATTCTCCAGATCTCTCACCAATTGAAAACGTCTGGTCAATGGTGGCCGAGCAACTGGCTCGTCATAATACGCCAGTCATTACTCTTGATGAACTGTGGTATCGCGTTGAAGCTGCGTGGGCAACTGTACCTGTACACGCCATCCAAGCTCTGTTTGACTCAATGCCCAGGCGTATCAAGGCCCTTATTACGGGCAGAGGTGGTTGTTCTGGGTACTGATTTCTCAGGATCTATGCACCCAAATTGCGTGAAAATGTAATCACATGTCAGTTCTAGTGTAATATATTTGTCCATTAAATACCTGTTTATCATCTGCATTTCTTCTTGGTGTAGCAATTTTAATGGCCAGTAGTGTATTACTAATCTGAGTTGCTAGCATTTTGCCGTAGACGCTGCGTAAACCTATTTACCCTGTGACGAGGCTGTATAGTTGCTGCATGCAAAGAAACCACATTTTCAATTACTCATGTTGTAAAGGCCTCCTACCTGCCACCTTATGCAAGTATGATACCAAACGCATTTGGCCAATACAAAAAAAAGAAATGTTCAAAGTAAAACAGTTCGAACAATTACAAACATTCATCAGTACTCGATTAGGATCACATTTCGGCTCAGTCCACACGAGCGATTTACCATCGCTAGCTCACAGCGTCGTCTACTAGTGCGTTTTCGCTGTACATGTGAAACGTTGGAGCTACACATACTATGACAGTGAAGCAGTCTCAGTCACTGCTGGTTCCTGGATCACCGCTAAGCAGTACCCACTGTGGGAGAACTGGGCAGTGCCAATGTGTTCGCAACTCTATCGAGAGCATCTGTATAAATGTAGCCGGTTTAGATGTGGAATTGTTTATTGAAGAGTTGAAGAAATAACCAGAAATATGGGTACATCTCGCAAGGAGCACCATGATAAGAAAGCGCCACATGGTTTCAAATTGTGAAAAGTTTGGAGACGGTTCTGCAGCAAAACCGGATCAGGGCAGTAATTATAAAATCAATTATCATTGTTAAACTATTTTGTGTTTCTTTTCTGGTGATGGCCTTTTAGCTCAAATGTGGCCACTCAGAACTTGAAGTAGACCCAAACCGTCAAACTAGCAGGAGTCAACCTTTTAATACTGACGAGTTACAGTTCGGTACAAATTCTAGTGTAAGCATGACTTGAGTATGATTGCTTGCCAACCCTAAACGAGTAATCATCGATTCGTAATGCATTTTATTGCAATGAAGATCATTAAGTTTATAATGAACAATTCAGACCTCTGGGTCTCCCTTGCGCGAGTATGTAAGGTCTTACAAACGAGTGGTTAAATCAAGATCACCGCCCTGTATAAAGCTCTTCGGTCCAGTGGCATGTTGCACTCAGTGAAAATCGACGAAGTGCACACATGACATCCGGTAACTGCGGACTTTTGGGGATCCTCTGTCCTCTCACATTGGTATGTTTGTTACTCTGTGATTTTTGTCGTAAGTTTAAGGATTAGTTTCATCGCAGTTTATGTATTAGTCTACCGCAGCTACTGCTGGTTTAACCAACTCCAGTGTTTTAGAGTCATTTTCATCCGCTATCGATGCGTTCTGATACTGTGATTGTTTGCTTTGTGCACGCGCTGTGCACACAGAGCATAGAAGGATCCAGAGCATAGAAGGATCCTTCTATGCTCTGGTGGTTGTGCAGCACGCAGTAGACACAGTACGGTCGGCTGCGCTCGCTGAAGTACAGGGTGTTTCAAAAAGAACGACCTAATTTCAAAACTCCATAATTATCGATAAAAAGATACTACAAAAAATGGTTCAAATGGCTCTGAGGACTATGCAACTTAACGTCTGAGGTCATCAATCACCTATAACTTAGAACTAATTAAACCTAACTAATCTAAGGACGTCACACACATCCATGTCCGAGGCAGGATTCGAACCTGCGACCGTAGCGGTCGCTCGGTTCCAGACTGTAGCGCCTAGAACTGCACGGCCACTCCGGCCGGCAAAAAGATACTACAAACTCGAGATATCGCAAAACAGTCACAAAACCTTGAAACTTAAGCTTTGTTATTACAAATGCTCTGTGTGCTCACCACCAGCAACACGAACAACGTCTAGACGATAAGTAGATTCGTCATAAACTTTACACAATGTATCTGCTGTTACACAAGTCATGGCAGCTGGTATTCCGTTCTTCGTTTCTTCTATGTCACGAGGCAAAGGGGATATGAACACACTTTCCTTCACATACCCCCACAAGAAAAAATTGCACGGGGACACGTCTGGCGATCTTGGAGGCCAAGAATGCAGGACAGTGTCTCGGGGTCCCCTGCGCCCTGTTCAGCATTCAGCTACCTTCAAAATATTTCATTTTCTACAACTTCAGGATGGGTCAGATGACTTCATTTTCCAACAGGGTGGAGTTCCACCACATTGGTACAACAATGTAGATCAGTTTCTCAATGACACTCTGCCTCAACGCTGGATAGGGCGCACGGGACCTCGGCACACGTCCCTGCCTTCTTGGCCTCCAAGATCGCCAGACATGACCCCGTGTAATTTTTTTCTTGTGGAGATATGTGAAGGAAAGTGTTCATCTCCCCTTTACCTCGTGACACAGAATAAATGAAGAACAGAATAACTGCTGTAAAAGTAGATACACTGTGTAAAATTGGGCTAAAACTGGGCGTATCGGTAATAAGCCGTACAGTTTGCGATCGACTAAGAACTGCTCTCAGTCGAATCCGCCATTGCCTGCTTCCTAAGATTACCAGCCAAAGAAAATGTATCCCATACGGGCGCAGTTTTTCCATTCGTTGAAATGTGTATTCGCGCGTGCTACACGATTGCCGACTTGCCGTACCAGTTCACATTTTGTCCGCTAGATGCAGAAAGGTCGATTTATAAGTGAGCCTTTACTGAACATACTGTAGGAACATCAACTACTAGTTGTCGGAACTGTCATGAAGAACAGAAAAAGGCCTACTAACAGCTTCAAAATAAGGAAGCTGAAGCGAAATGAATATTTTTTTCTTGAGGAATTGTGTTACACCAGCGCCCAAATGGAAAAATAAATATGGTGTATACTGCCCCTCCACAAAATATCAGGCAACCACCAAAGAAGAAATTGGAATATTATGGCATATGGGGAATAGATCACAATTGATTCACCTTTTACTTTAATTTATAGGTATTCAGATAAATAGTAAACAGTCATGGGAAGCCCACCTTCAGGATCTTATTTGGAAACTCAATGCTGCCACTTTTACTATTCTAACGGTATTTGAAGTAAGTGATAGTTCGACAAGAATAATAGGCTACTTTGCTTCTTTTCATTCGCTTATGACGTGTGGTATTATATTTTGAGGTAACTGTCACAGGATATTTTCGGCTCAGAAGCAGGTGTTTCGTGTAATGACCCCTGTTCATTAGTCTGGGTATCCTGACATTGGCCTCTGAATATATATATATATATATATATATATATATATATATATATATATATATATATATATATATATTCTTTACTTTCGTTTATTGTTAACAATATCAGCTTATTCGCGAGAATTAGCAGCTTCCACTCAGTAAACACTAGGCAGAAAGCCAATCTGCATTTCAATCGCACTTCCTTGACTCCTGTGCAGAAAGGTGTGCATTATACTGCCGCATCCATTTTTAATAAGCTACCACAAGCATTCAAAAATCTTAGCAGTAATCTACGCGCTTTCAAATCGACACTGAAGAGTTTCGTCATGGGTCCCTCCATCTATTCTGTCGAGGATTTCCTTGAAAATTTATGCTGATTCCTGTGTTATATTGCGGATTGTGTTTACATAAGGTAAATGGAAATGCCGTGTGGCTAGGGCCTCCCGTCGGGTAGACCGTTCGCCTGGTGCAGGTCTTTCGAGTTGACGCCACTTCGGCGCCTTGCGTGTCGGTGGGGATGAAATGACGATGATAAGGACAACACAACACCGAGTCCCTGAGCGGAGAAAATCTCCGAACCAGCTGGGAATCGAACCCGGGACGTTAGGTATGACATTCCGTCGCGCTGACCACTCAGCTACCAGGGGCGGACTACATAAGGTTATGGCTTGTCTTTTTTTTTTGGGTTCATAAAAATTTTATTTTATTTGTTATTATTTTTATGTTGTAATTTCATGTAATTACACGTTCGATGGCCGGCCGCGGTGGTCTCGCGGTTCTAGGCGCGCAGTTCGGAACCGTGCGACTGCTACGGTCGCAGGTTCGAATCCTGCCTCGGGCATGGATGTGTGTGGTGTCCTTAGATTAGTTAGGTTTAAGTAGTTCTAAGTTCTAGGGGACTGATGACCACAGCAGTTGAGTCCCATAGTGCTCAGAGCCATTTGAACCATACACGTTCGATGGCCTTGGAGATTTGTTCCTCAATTTGGTCCTACTGAACTAGGCGTGTAAAATAAATAAAAAATGTAGTTATGTGTGTATCATCGTAATGAGACTGGAATATCTCTACATTACTTTTGCATTATTTACAATAATAAAACAATATTTCTTTAAGCATGCATACTCGAATTTTCCTTATGAAATAACCCTAGCCGAAATTAATAATCACATTGTCAGAAATTGCGCACCCTTTGCGTACACTCTCCAAAATGCACAAGTTTCTTTGACATGAATTGTGAAAGGTAATCTGTTGACTTTAGCTACAAAAGATTATATATAAATAAAATCTAATATGTTTTACATACGTCAGTCATTTTCGGGAGCTTTCAGCTGATATTTAACCAACCATATCATTAGATTTCCTTAGCTATCTGAAATTAGGGCACCTTGCCCCGTATAAGGAAGCATGTTTCCTAATCTATAAAGTAAAGAATTTAAAACGATGCTAAATGTGTGCCTCTAAGATACCTGACGGTTTATAATTATTCTTTAAACCTGATAGAAAATAGCCAGTTTTGCTACGCAATTTAAGAGGAGAGACAGCAGTGTTGAATTTGTTAAATAATATCGCTATTGGCGGAGTTTACGACTGTACTGGTGGAAAGAGCCCAGTGAAGATAAACGCGCAAGAAAGACATATCGAGGGAGAGACAAATGAGCGGGTAAGCTTTGAGCAGGTGACGTCACTTCTTGGCGAAATGCCGCCGGCTGTCGACCTTGCTATCGACCACGTGGTGGGAGGTGGACGCGAGCGCGCATCAACGACCATCGACCGGCGTGGCCGCGGCCGGGCGACTCTCGTCCCAGGCCGGGCTAATTGGTTGCGAGTCTGTCTGCTATTTCCGTCCCGCTCGGCGATGGACGCAGCACGGAACCGGCGCGGACCCTCATGCTCGGTCGCAGACTGACTCCAGGGACGTCGGAGGACGGCCCACGCAGACCAACTGTCGCCTCCACTCTATTCATGCACAGCGGCTCTATATTTAGTACTGGAGCGCTGGTCGCCCGGCTAAACATAGTCTCCAGTCTCTACAAGCGCGTCACGGACTTGCAAGGAACCACTTGAGTGCAAGGTCGCAAGTTCAGCCCTTAATGAGGCTCATTTGAAAATGATGTGTCAACAATTATGACAGGAAAAATATTAGCCTCTAATGACTCGCTATGAGCATCAGGAGGGCGACAGAAAATCAGTGTCCGAGGGGAGCAGAGATCAACCTTCTATGGGTCGTATGTGATACGCTTCACAAAATGAACACCGTCGACATTCAAGAAATATTCGAAACAAACCATTAACTTGCACCAAAACGCCGAAAGAAAAATGGCGCGCCACAGTGATCACAAAGATCGAAGGCGAAATCCTTGGGAGTTGGAAACCGTGCACAACGTCCAGTTAGATATCCACTCTTAAAGAATACTTATAGAATCATACTGGAGTGACGGGTTCATGAGAACAGGTGGAATGCGATGGCAATTAAGCCGACAGCGAAACAGTCGGTCGTGGAGCTTATCGGAAGCTGGCTATCCTTGAAGGCATAGCTGCAGATCGTGTGCTGTTTTATAGGCACAGAAAAAACAAACACCGAGATTCTGAATTTGTCCATTGTTTCCAGGTGGTATCAATTGCAAT
Organism: Schistocerca americana; assembly: GCF_021461395.2. Classification (NCBI taxonomy): domain Eukaryota; kingdom Metazoa; phylum Arthropoda; class Insecta; order Orthoptera; family Acrididae; genus Schistocerca; species Schistocerca americana. Next base: position 672,616,192 of record NC_060120.1, on the reverse strand, counting down.
GTCACACACTTTTCAGGAGGAATAGTTGCTCTAAAGGAGTACGATTTTTATACGCAGTCCAGGAACCAAGCAAAAGCAAGTTATGAAACTTCCTGGCAGATTAAAACTGTGTGCCCGACCGAGACTCGAACTCGGGTCCCGACTTCGAGTCTCGGTCGGCCACACAGTTTTAATCTTCCAGGAAGTTTCATATCAGCGCATACTCCGCTGCAGAGTGAAAATCTCATTCTAAAAGCAAGTTATTTTGACCAGCTAGTGACCCAAAGCAGTGCTCATACCATAATTCTCTTACACCCATTTTTCCAATGATGCTTGCTCTGACATAAATATTTTCCATCGCCCTTGCAAGATCACGCACGCGAGAAAGAGTCGTAGAGGGAAGAGCACCTCCAGCTTCTCGCAGCACAATGAATAATTTCCCAGCTAATTTACTATCCAGATTAACAATCGGCGTAATTGTATACGAATGGTCTTGATGTTAGTTAATCTTGATACAACTCCCTTGGTACTTCTGATTTCCAGGGTTCCTAAAATATGCATTTCCTCTTCAAATCCCGATTGGTCGGAGTTGAAAAGAAATTCCTTACTGAAGGACGGATAAGTTTATCTCACCTACAGATTTTCGGGCCGATTCCGCAGTCCGCTGTGTACCGTAAAGTAGGTCAGTGGTCACTATCAAGCACATCCTCGTCCACCCTTCAATATCCCTATTTTTTCTTACGCAGTACACTGTCGTATTGCTGCGGACGTATTCGAAATCTGTTCATAATTTTTTTTTTACTATGTTGCCGATGATCTTTCATGTACTTAATTACGTTTAGTGCCATCTCCTTGGGCAACGATTGTCCTTTATTACGTTTCACTGGAGACGTGATTTGTGGCTCCCTGTCCGACAGGGATGATGAACTACATGGCTCAACACCTGTTTCAGTACCACTTTCACCTGTTAAGCACGTATCGTCATCATTGCACTCCTCTTGTACATTGTCCGCACAGTCGAGCGTGTACGACACCACACAGTCCACTGACTTATCTTGCAGAAACGCTGATGTTTCATCTGCTACTTCTTTCTCTCTGCGAAATTCCTTGGGTTCCTTTCCGCCGAAATGCCAACTTCGGCAACTGTTGTTGTAGATATAATTCAACGTTTGCTTTGTTTATCGTTGCCATTGCTCTGCTTTGCATCAACACCACTAACACTGTAACACTGTTGTGAGCTACTCGTCAACTAAGCAGTTCAACTACGTTCCGCGGCCTCGTGCTGTGCTCACCAATCGATATCTGCAGTCCCGCCCTTGTTGCGATTAGCGGCCAATATTATGGTTGCGTGGTAGACAAAATGTAGGGCATCGAATGCCGTAAACATCATTGTCCTTTTGCGAACTCGCACTCAAGGTTTTTTTTTTTGTTAATCGGGTTATGAACTGATTCAACGACAAATATGAGAAAACATGCGTTTGACAAGGTAATGTTGACATACTTTCTGCAGATCGTACTTCACTGCCCATAAATATACAAAGAAAATCGTGTTATGTATCACTAAGGATTGCTGATAAAATAAACCTTTATCGTTTTCGACTGAAACTATCAGCGCCAGGCGACATTACTTGTATCACTTCAGTTTATATAGTATCACAGTTACTGTGGCATCAACACAAATAAAATTATAAAATGTCATCCTGCTTCATTGTCGCCAAGGTTAAAATGTATTTAAATTATATTATTTAATTCTATAGCTGTGTTTTACACTTGACAACAGGGACGTAGTATAACATTTTATCGTTTTGTTTGTATTGATGCCACACTTAAAACTATATCATCGAGTGCAAGCCCGAGTGACGGAACACAAGTCAAAACACATACACAGAGACCGGTGCCTTAAGACTCAACCGTAATTTAATAAGGAAAAACTACGGCCCTAATCTAAAAAGGCACCGACCACTTCGTTGTTAAGAGAGACGCACACGGAGGGAAGCTAGTTATTTACCACCTCCTCACGTTACTTTAAGCCCTGGGTAAGACACGAGAAGAGTGACGCCCTTCACTATTGTCGCGTCAAGTGCTCACTGGTTTCTTGTGCTCAGCACAACACTGAGGGCAAAACGTCCTGAAAAGCCACAAAGACACCTCCCCTTTGCGAAGAGAAGGTTTCTTGCTGGAGCACCTTCACTGTTCACTCGTTTACGTAATTGGCCGGAACCGCTCCTGAGGTCGCCTGCCTGACATATTCAAATTGGTGACTAGACGGTCCAAATCACTTTATGTAACTGGCCTCTCCGTGAACAAAACAGATGAGCGGTCCTCCGGTTTTATACCTTGCAGGATGTTGGCAGTGACTTCTGATCCCAAAAGCTGAACATCGATGGCTGTGGCCCCAGTGCGTATTTGATGTATATATTGAAGCAAAGTCTCCCCTATTTAATGAACACGAAAAAAAAATTGATTTATCAGATCACTCTTGGCCCTAGTTGGCAACCGTCCCCTTCAAATCCTCTCACACAGCTCGCATAAGGAGCTACGTTCAGTCAAAATAACACTAATCATTTCAGCTAGGAACCTCCGGCACAACAGATACAAGAGCTGAAGAATTACATCCCGGGAAATCTTAAAAATGTTCACCAGCCTTTCCAAGGTTACTGAGAACCACGAAACACTTATCAGCTATTCCATAATGTCGATGGAAATGTTTTCAGTGCCCCGGAACACTGCTAAAAGAGGATTCAGAAATTTAGAAAAATTGCATGCCATACCACCACCAACACTTCCACATCCCACACTAGGAGAGCCACAAGTATTTTCCAGAAGTAATGAACATTCTTCCTCAATCTCCCCCGGCTTTCCAACCCACTCTAACATACTCATTCTCATTTGTAAATGCATGACCTTAACCTCTAAATCATTAACAGCTAACTTCTGCTGGGAATCACTAACAACAGGGCTCAAATTCATAACGCAGTGAGACCGCCGCGTGGTTTTCAGTACCCCGGAACACTGCTGAAAGAGGATTCAGAAATTTAGAAAAATTGCATGCCATACCACCACCAACACTTCCACATCCCACACTAGGAGAGCCACAAGTATTTTCCAGAAGTAATGAACATTCTTCCTCAATCTCCCCCGGGTTTCCAACGCACTCTAACATACTCAGTCTCATTTGTAAATGCATGACCTTAACCTCTAAATCATTAAGAGCTAACTTCTGCTGGGAATCACTAACAACAGGGCTCAAATTCATAACGCAGTGAGACCGTCGCGTGATTTGAACTTGCACTCCGTTTACCTGCACACGTGAGAGGCTGCTGCCTCCTCAAAACGAAATGTTGTGATCAACACACGAGAGAGAAGCGGCACAGTTATTAAGAGCAGCATTTTCCACACCCGACCCCCCTCTCATCCTCCACCAAACCTGGGCCGCAATAATAAGCAAAAGACGCGCCGTCATCCCACACAGCCACACGCCCAGTTCCACAACACTCCCTTCTTCTGGTTGGCCGCGTATTCGAAGCTTGTATCGAAGCTGCTCCTTTTTATGACTGCCAATCCCCAGCATTCCCCTGGCCGCCATATTACCAACGAATACATCTGCAAACACACCATGTAAGTACAATTTTCTAAAGAAAATTTTTATCCCAAAATACCCCCAAAGAAAAATTTCCTTTTTTTGAATGATGCTGAATTAATTAATCAGCCCAACTCCAAAAACCAGCAATTCTCTGCTGCCAGATGATACATGGGCAGCTATCAATTCGTTGCTCGGGGAGCAGAAGGACCAGCAGTGGGAAACTGAACATCATTCGTAGCAACAACATAGTTTATTACATCTCCCAGTGCTGCGGTAAATAGACGAAAAATGTAACAATTTGACAGTGCAATAACAAAGGCCAGCTGCCTCAGCAGAACACTGTAGGCCCACTCTCCAGTGACAGCGGTAACCATCCCCCCCCCCCCTCCCCCCGCTAGTCTGGACACGTCACAGCACTCTCTGGTCAAGTAAGGCAAGCGCTTGGCGCTTCTCGATCACACATACAACGTATCTTGAAACATATAGAACAAATGCGAATACATGGGCCAACTCAGACTGTTAATAAACCAAACATTTTAGAAAAAAATAAATGACTTGTCCTTAGATCTAATGATGTTTCTTCTAACTCCGCAGTATTATGACGATGCACGGAGTAAAATCAAACCCCTTCTTTGGAATAAAATTATACGATATATGTAACTGAAATAATAGACAAATGCCAAGTTTGCAAGGTAATGTGCCACACCTGCAGCTCAATCAATGGACAAAACAAGTTCGGTAACGTTCGAGACAGTTGGCAAGTGGACAGAAATTTCTTAATGTGAACACAGTTTGCTCACCGACAAACATAAAATAAGTGGCAGAACAAACTATTAACTGCACACTAACTAGTCTCGACCCAAAAGTAACGTTACATGACAAAGTCCAGTTAACATTTGGCACACAATAACAACAAAATTTGCCCGCAGCTCGTGGTCGTGCGATAGCGTTCTCGCTTCCCACGCCCGGGTTCCCGGGTTCGATTTCCGGCGGGGTCAGGGATTTTCTCTGCCTTGTGATGGCTGGGTGTTGTGTGATGTCCTTAGGTTAGTTAGGTTTAAGTAGTTCTAAGTTCTAGGGAACTGATGACCATAGATGTTCAGTCCCATAGTGCTCAGAGCCATTTGATCCATTTTGAACAACAAAATTTGAATAGCTGTCAGAAACTATTATTAAACACTGAAAACAAGCATAAAACTCATTATTGGAAATATGGAAATGTCGTGTGGCTAGGGCCTCCCGTCGGGTAGACCGTTCGCCTGGTGCAGGTCTTTCGATTTGACGCCACTTCGGCGACCTGCGCGTCGATGGGGATGAAAAGATGGATAATTAGGACAACACAACACCCAGTCCCTGAGCGGAGAAAATCTCCGACCCATCCGGGAATCGAACTCGGGCCCTTAGGATTGACAGTCTGTCACGCTGACCACTCAGCTACCGGAGCGGACAACTCATTATTAAATGTGCACCTCAAGTGACTGAACTGTACCATGGATCAAGACACTGGATCTTTGAATATTTCGAATTAATCCTGGTTTAGCCAAACAGAGCTTAGCTTGACGCCACACAATTCCGAATATGAATAGGCGTCTGTCACAAAACATGCCCGCCAAAACTAGATGCCGAGATTTAATTATTTCATTCTAGTTCACACCAAGCAGTCGAGCAAACATGACTTAAATCATTTCAAAAACGCTCTCTCACGGTGTAGTTCTTTGGCAGGGGCCTTGCCGCTAGTAGCAGACGCGCATATGTATTGTAGCCGTACTCTCGCAGCAGACGGACCCCCTCCTCTGTGAGCTGGTCCCCACATGACTTCCTGTCCACACCTCGGCTGATGTATTCAGGTGTCGGAGTGATTGGCTGCCTTCGCAAACCAACTCAGGTTGTGTGGCTTTTTGCCAGGCGGAAAAACCTGCCTTGGGCGCTGAAGGCGGATTGCCAATATGGGTTTCGCTCTCTCGTTCCACATGCCCAGCATGCTCGAGGAATATGGGCAGCAAGCCCTGGACTAAGTCGATGGAAGACTGCCCTCTTTAAGCGGATATGTCCTACCCCACACTGACTACCTTCTTCAGCTGCCCTCACTCTAAGAAAGCTCCGCATCGGCGGACGTAATTGGGAGTAAAATCTGTTGAACCCATGGGCATGGCGAGACCTACCGATCGTAGAAAGGATGACACAACACTATGATTTACACCCTATCGCATCAGTCTGTTTCTGTTTCAACTCCCATTAATGTTTATTGAAGCAAAAGTTCTGTAAACAGATACTTGACAAACTCTAATATGATAAAATATTAACTGCAAAAAAAAGACATTGAGCTAAATCTTTTATTTAGGTCTCCAAAACTGAGCACAATCCCATAGATAATGAATGACAGTCCACACTTGGTACACATTCATGGGCGCCAGTTGAATTTGAAGTGCATAAATATCGAATCTTGCACGAAAAGTGTTTCATGAATGTCACATCAGAAAAAAGTCTGTTACTCTAAACGTAAGTCTTCATCATTGTGTGTACTGAAGAAGGGAAATTAGTGTGCAAAACACCAACAACACATACTGAAGAATAAAAACAAATACTGAAACAACCACATATCATATTAGTACATTAGATGATAAAAAATTATAGCCTCCAATATATCGTCTCCAAAACTGAGCAAAACCCCATAGATAATGGGTGACAAGACGTAGTTCAGCAAATTTCAGAAAATACTTCTGAATGACTTCAAATGCACCAATTTATACACTGATCTATGAATAACTGCACTATAGAGAATATCTTCCTAAAAATTGCCACTGACCTTACCGCCAAGTCTTTTCTGTACAAGGTATCATGACTGTTTCAGCAGATACTGTTTCTCTTAAATACAGATCAATTGTGGTTATACGTGTAATGAGATTACTTTGAGAAGGAAAACTCATTTCCCTTAGGTTGTTATCTGAGGACCAACTCCCTCAACATGTTCCGGACAGCGAAATAAGTGGTTTAATTATTTTTTTCGCTGTTGTATGTGCTGAAAACAAATTTTGGAAGAAACCGACTATCTGAACATACTAAAGTACGTTGTAAAATTGCGAACTTTTCCCAATCCTTCAACTTAAAACTGAACACGCAAAGCTGCCAAGAATATTCTAGAAGCAGATACCCACCAGCAGAACAATCTCGTCAGTACAGACACATGCACTACTTTTTCGTCCCAGGAAGAAGTAACGGTTGGCCCTTGTCCTTTCCTCGATGTGTTATTCGAATGGCTGTTTCTGTTTTTCCGAGCATTATCTGTAGACCACAACAGGCTACCTTAAGTCGCCTATTAATTACGCTTGTGGAGCACAGCGAGGCCGCTGTCTGAGTAGTGTATTGGGTTGAAAAGTTCAGTTGGTTGAAGTCTATCTAGCGAGATTTTTTGTTAATATGTGAGCTGATTTCTTTGGTTTTACTTCTTGTGTATGCGCTCTGGGTTGTTTATACTTATTAATAAAATGAATTACATTTGGCAAAGAGTTAAGGTTCACACCACTCCCACCGTTTATTATGACACCACCCTTGAACTTTCCTTAATACTAAGATGTATGGGGTGTTAAAAAACTCTCTCCGCAGTGCCGTATGATTGTTAGCCGCGCGTGCCATATGCGCAGTGAATATACCGAAATGAAACTCAGTGAAATAGAAGTTATTAATTTACTGAATATTCATTTTTACTGAGATAAACGAAACAGTGGAATGTTGGGAGAATCCACTTGACGGGAAGTAAGCCAGACAGGCGAACAATCACACGGCACTGCGGAGAGATTTTTTGAACACCCCGTATAATGCTGCAGCAGTTACGTTTTCTAATGCGTAGCACTTTACGTTTTCTAATGCGTAGCACTATGCGTTTCAGAATTTTATTTTCATTTTCAACTTCTGTGGGAGTTTACATAAGCACTGTATACGATGTCTGCGTGTGTTTTGTGCTTCTCTTGCCTGCAATCGCCTTTTAATGGTTTTACTGCAGTAGAAAAATATAAATCTCGAAAAAATTTTATAATAATATTAGAAAATCGTATTTTTTGTGTCAACTTACAGATCCTATGCCTCTTTTATTGCGCAGAAATTCAAACACACTCAAACCATCACTCACACTGATTGCTTTACATACAAACGCAATACGATACAAAGATACTACGACAATATTGTTTTTTACAGAGGTTGGCTACAGACACAGATGTGCCATTTTTAGCGTCTTACATTTGTATTTATATTGAACCGTCACTTATAACTGCTCTCATTATCTACAAAGGCCGTTTACATTAGCAACTGTGCTTTAAATTGGTTTTTTTATACTATTTTGTGGCAAATATTGAGAGAAATTCATGAAGGGTTGGTCATATTTACGGATTAATTATATTTACTACATATGCGAGAAACATTTGAAGAAATTAATAGATCCGGTGTCTAGAACGCTGTTGCGAATTTTATCTCCTGACTTTTGTGGTATAAAAGAATTTCAAACTGATAATGTGAGATTCTGGAAGATGTGCAAGTTACCCGTCTACGGCTGCCATGGGACTCGTGCTTTTTCTACCAAAAGTATCTTTAGATGTTAGATTACGTGGAAGGCGGAGGTTGACATGATGCAAACTGGGAGCGTTCCAAAGATTTATCCCTGAAATTCCTCACGTTTCTCATTGTCTTTGTGAACAGATGCATTCCCTGGAAGATAGACTTTATCCTTTTGTGATGCTGGCCTGTCCAGACGTTGGTCCACAACACTTTAAAAGTTTCCGCTAGTTATTTGGAAATTTGTGGTAAAGTCTGGTGGGACCAAACTGCTGAGGTCATCGGTCCCTAAGCTTACGCAATACTTAAGCTAACTTAAACGTACTTACGCTAAAGGCAACACACACACTCATGCGTGAGGGAGGACTCGAACCTCCGACGGGAAGAGCCGCGCGGACCGTGACAAGGCGCCCAAGACCGCGCGGCTACCCCGCGCGACTCTCGCTAGTTACTGTTTTACTCTTTCGAGGTAGATAAAGCAAAAGTTTTTACATCCTAGAAAACACTGATCATATATTTTTCAGCAGCGTAAATCGGCCATTTCTGTTGCAGGGTCGCTAATTTGCACCCACACCTTGGCTCCTAATTTTTTTCCTGGCGTAAAATGTTTCTCGTACGTTTGATCCATAGTTAAAAATCGGTGCACAACATCGACTGGATTCTTTTAAAGCAACCTACACATTTTTGGCAGATTAATATCTTTACCAGTAACCTCTCCCCTTCTCCTCCCCCCCCCCTTCTGCCTCCAACATTTATTTTAAAAAAAAATCAGATTCCCATGTATAAAACGCATCTTAATGTTGGTGACATCGTATTTCCTGACTAGGGCAGTCTGGCTTTAGAACCCGAGCGGAGCGGACGCGTGGCGAGTTTCCGCCTGCGACGCGTACAGCCTGCTTTGTTTACTTGGCCGACGGACTTCGCTTGATTGTGCACAGGAACGTTGCCAACCATTTTAGGAAAGCAACACTTCAATTCAATTTTCATAATGGATACGCAACATCAAAAGTGATGGAGACAGAATGGTCCATGATGAAGGAAAGATACCACCATTGCACATACTGGGAATACAAATTTCCTTACTTAATACTGTCATAATTACATGTCAAGGTGCCGGCCGCGGTGGCCGAGCGGTTCTAGGCGCTTCAGTCCGGAACCATGCGGCTGCTACGGTCGCAGGTTCCAATCCTGCCTCGGGCATGAATGTGTGTGATGTCCTTAGGTTAGTTAGGGTATGGCACTTACTACGACAGCCACCCACATTGTAAATGTGTACACAAAATGTGGTTCTGTCTGTAGAAGGGACAGAGCTCAGTTTTGCTCTGAGATAATAGCTCCCGTCTTTCTCTGTCGCTGTGAACATTGTCCGCTTGCCGGGGACTTCAGGCCCCCCAGGGGCACATAGGTGCTATCCCATACGCAGAACAGTGGCCCTTGACTTTCTTAGACCATTGTGCTTACGTCAGCATCATTCTCCTCCTCCCACTGCAGGGGGTGTGGTGCAGTCGTGCACCACTGAAATTAAACACCGCACACCTTACCAATCCTGACTGCCGGTGGCGTGTGGCAGAAGTTTGGACGGCGAATGAACGCCGGCATCTGGCTTATTTCACGACGATGTGTTGGTGGCTCTTTCGACAGAGATGCCACAGATCACCGTCTATCCTACTTTACAGAGCAGACAAGCCCCCGAACCCCATGTTCTGTGAAGAGTCGTGGACGTCCAACCATTTAGCGCCTGCTCTTCTACGTCTTTCCGTAGATGCTCACGACAGTATCACCTGAACATTCGACCAGCTTCGTCGTTTCCATTCGCAAATACATGATGAATATATTCTCGGTAATTTGGCGTGCTGTTATGCTGCCTAAAGATACACTGTTCCAAACTTTATTACTTATTGTGCTAAGCCTTTAATGCTAGATTACAGCTCTTAATGAGTAGGTTATGACAGCATTTTAAATTTCGAAATTCTGTCAATAATTATACGAAATACTGGAAATAAAATTTTTGTTCTCGCTGGGAGTCGTTAGAAATGCACAGTTATGCCCGAATGCCCGTGTGTCCGTTGTAGCCGTTTGGTAATACAGATTAACTTTGGGGTTGGGTTGTTTGTGGGAAGAGACCAAACTGCGAGGTCATCGGTCCCGTCGGTTCAGGGAAGGAAGTCGGCCGTGCCCTTTCAGAGGAACCATCCCAGCATTTGCCTGGAGCGATTTAGGGAAATCACGGAAAACCTAAATCAGGATGGCCGGACGCGGGATTGAACCGTCATCCTCCCGAATGCGAGTCCAGTGTGCTAACCACTGCGCCACCTCACTCGGTAGATTTGGCATTTAACAAATGTGTCATACACTGAAGTGCTAAAAAATAACTGGTACAGGCATCAGAACTCAAATACAGGCAGAATACGGCGCTGCCCTCGGCAACGCCTACAGAAGAGAATAAGGGTCTGGCGCAGTTGTTAGGTCGGTTACTGCTGCTACAGTGGCAGGTTATCAAGATTTAAATGAGTTTGAACGCGATGCATATTCGGCGCACGAGCGATGGGACACAGTGTGTCCGAGACAGCGATGAAATGACTACTTCACGAGTGTGAAACATCAAATCTCCGACGTCGCTGGGGCCGGAAAAAGATCTTGCAAGGACTGGACCAACGACGACTGAAGAGAATGATTCAACGTGACAGAAGTGCAACCCTTCCCCAAATTGTTGCAGATTTCAATACTGGGCCATCAACAAGTGTCAGCGTGCGAACCATACAACGAAACATCGTCGATATGGGCTTTCGGAGCCGAAGGCCCACTTGTGTACCCTTGATGACTGCACGACACAAAGCATTACGCCTCGCCTGGGCCCGTCAACACCGACGTTGGACTATTGATAACTGGAAACATGTTGCCTGGTCGGACGAGTCTCGTCTCAAATTGTATAGAGCAGTTGGACGTGTATGCCTATGAAGACAACCTTATGAATCCACGGAATCTGCATTTCAGCAGGGGACTGTTCAAGCTGATGGATGCTCTTTAATGGTGTGGGGTGTGCGCATATGGGATCCCTGATACGTCTAGATACGACTCTTAGAAGTGACAGGTACGTAAGCATCCTGTCTTATCATCTGTGTCCATTCATGTCCATTCTGCATTCCGACGGTCTTGGGCAATTCCATCAGGACAATGCGACACCCCTCACGTTCAGAATTTGTACAGAGTGGCTCCAGGAACACTCGTGTGTTTAGACACTTCCGCTGGCCACCAAACTCCCCAGACATGAGCATTATTGAACATATCCGGGGTGCCTTGCAACGTTCTGTTCAGAAGAGATATCCATCCTCTCGCACTCTTGCGAATTTAGGGACAGCGCTGTGGGATTCATGGTGTCAGTTTCCTCCAGCACTACTTCAGACATTAGTCAAGTACGAGGTGCATTCAGGTTCTAAGGCCTCCGATTTTTTTTTCTCCGGACTGGAAAGAGATAGAAACATGCGCATTGTTTTAAAATGAGGCCGCGTTCATTGTCAATACGTCCCAGAGATGGCAGCACCGTACGGCAGATGGAATTTTACCGCCAGCGGCGAAAATGAGAACTATTTTAAATACTTAAAATAGTGACGTTTTTCTTACTTGAACAGCGTGCAATCATTCGTTTTCTGAATTTGCGTGGTGTGAAACCAATTGAAATTCATCGACAGTTGAAGGAGACATGTGGTGATGGAGTTATGGATGTGTCAAAAGTGCGTTCGTGGGTGCGACAGTTGAATGAAGGCAGAACATCGTGTGACAACAAACCGAAACAACCTCGGACTCGCACGAGCCGGTCTGACGACATGATCGAGAAAATGGAGAGAATTGTTTTGGGGAATCGCCGAATGACTGTTGAACAGATCGCCTCCAGAGTTGGCATTTCTGTGGGTTCTGTGCACACAATCCTGCATGACGACCTGAAAATGGGAAAAGTGTCATCCAGGTGGGTGCCACGAATGCTGACGGACGACCACATGGCTGCCCGTGTGGCATGTTGCCAAGCAATGTTGACACGCAACGACAGCATGAATGGGACTTTCTTTTCGTCAGTTGTGACAATGGATGAGACGTGGATGCCATTTTTCAATCCAGAAACAAAGCGCTAGTCAGCTCAATGGAAGCACACAGATTCACCGCCACCAAAAAAATTTCGGGTAACCGCCAGTGCTGAAAAGATGATGGTGTCCATGTTCTGGGACAGCGAGGGCGTAATCCTTACCCATTGGGTTCCAAAGGGCACTACGGTAACAGGTGCATCGTACGAAAATGTTTTCAAGAACAAATTCCTTCCTGCACTGCAACAAAAAAGTCCGAGAAGGGCTGCGCGTGTGCTGTTTCGCCAAGACAACGCACCCGCACATCGAGCTAACGTTACGCAACAGTTTCTTCGTGATAACAACTTTGTAGTGATTCCTCATGCTCCCTACTCACCTGAACTGACTCCTAGTGACTTTTGGCTTTTTCCAACAATGAAAGACACTCTCCGTGGCCGCACATTCAGGGCGATTACGTCGAGAAGTAACGCCAGTTTCATCGATTTCGGGTGAGTAGTTAATTAGAAAAAAAAAATCGGTGGCCTTAGAACTTGAATGCACCTCGTACATTCCACGTAGAGTTGCGGCACTTCTGCGTGCTCACGGGGTCCTAAACGATATTGGGCAGGTGTACCAGTTTCTTTGGCTCTTCAGTGTATTTAACTCTTAATGTAAGATATACCGTATTTTTTCTCCTGAAAAGCCTATGGCGCCAGCTATTTCACGCGCTTTTAACTGCAGATCGCCTAGTACCATATTTTATTTCTCTATCAATGCCATTATCTGTCGGTGTAGGTTTGGGTCGCACGTCAGGTGATTCATCCTCGAAGGACGTTGGGTGACTCATTCTCGAGGGAAATGCGGTACATTTAAACTCATTTACCTACCCCTTTAAGTGTTCAAGCAACAGACTACATATAGATCTGCACCAAAATAATCTTAAAGTCACCAGAGTGTTCTAGCTTATCTATTGGGTCCATACAGATACAGGACATCTACCTGCATAAAAGGTACCAATATGCAAAATTTACTTGACACTTCACTTGTGTCACTGCGGAACATAATGAAGACGAAATTGATATCCACGCCGTCCCCGCGCCAAGGCGCTTGACCTTGCCACTAGACGAGACGAAATTTGATTTCACGATCCTGTCCATTTACTGAGGCGTGTGTGGGACCAAATAATACGTTACTGACTGTTCTTAGAACATGTGTTTTCAAAATTTTAATGGAATTCCTCTTTGTGACGTACACTGCCTCTCTTGTGGCGTGTGCCACTTTTTACAAATTATTTATAGTTAATGTATCATAATTAATGTTGACTTATTTGTAGAAACGAAATGGTAATCGTTTCCTAAGATACCTAGTTTCTTAAAGAAATAATTTTTTAAAGTTAATGTTTTTATATTTACTTTTTAGATACAAATATTAAGTTATTAATCTTTAAAGGATAAGCTTTAAATTTATTGGCCTATAATTTGTTCCTTTTAAAAGATAATAGTAAGCTTTAAACCAGCTATCTTTAATATTATCTTTTAGTCCACTATTTATAATTTGATCTTATAATTATTTTAGCAGTTTTGTTAAGATATTGAATGTAATTTAATAATCTATCTAAAAATGGTAATAATTTATTGTTAATTTGTTATAAGGAACTAGGCAAAACTGATTTCCAGCTGTTTATCAAAAATGTCCTCTTGATATTTTGACGTCTGGCCTACTGGCTGAGGAAAAATTTTGAAGAGCCACAGCATTTTGACCATACAAAGGAACCACAATCATTGGTCTCTTAATTAGTGGCTGGGATGAATGACTTGATGAAAAATCAACTCTCTCTTAGTAAATTTTTGAATATAACTTTTAAGTCATAAGGCTTAAATTTATCTTTAGGACGAGAAGACCCTATAGAGCTTAACATTCTACTTTTATATACTTTTAGTTAGTCTTTCTATATTTAATGATGATGTTTTGTTGGGGTGATATGAAGAATAAAGGAGTTATTCCTTATTAAATCATTAATTTATGTTTATCATGATCCATAACTTACGATCATAAGAGTAAATTACCATAGGGATAACAGCACAATTGTTTTCGAGAGCTTATTATCGACAAAGCAGACTGCGACCTCGATGCCGGATTAAGAAAAATGTTGGGTGTAGGAGCCCAATGATTAGGTCTGTTCGACCTTTAAATTCTTACACAATTTCAGTTCAGACCGGCGTGAGCGAGGTCAAATTCTAGCCTAAGTTTATTTATCCACATTAATATGAAAGGACCGCGTGGATCAGATATTTTTTATGTTATTGATTAATATTGATTACTATTTGACAGATTAATGCATTGAATTTATAATATATTTATGTAGATTTTTTTCTGCAAATAGTATTGATACTTTGTGATTTATTTGTATTTTTTAAATGTTGTCCTTTTAGTAGTTTTTCAACTTTATCAAAATGTGAGGCTTTAGATCATATTCAAATTCGAAAGGGTCTAAAGAGGGTAGGTTTTGTTGGTATTTCCCAGGCTTTTAATGATGCAATTAAATTAATCTGTGAGGAGCAACCCATTCCTACTACATAAAAATATTTACTTTACTATTATTCTCCTGTTTTCAATTTAATAATTTGGTTGTTTGATTTTTTATTTAAATTATATGTGTTCTTTTCCTTATGGTTTTTTTATTTTTTATGTTGTACCAGATTAGGTGTACGTAGTATAATAATTGCTGTTGGTCAGTAGTATACAAGAAACAGAAAAACGAATTTTTTTAAAGTAACTTCCTTCATGCAAGAATTACATACAAGATAATTCCTATAATCTGCCCAGCACCTGCCTTTCCTACAAATAGTTTTGCTTGGTGCTTAAATCATTTCAGAAGTATTGCTCTAAATATTTCATGGTACGGTAAACTGCTAAATTTCGTAGTCAGTGTATCATCCAAAATCCTCTAAAGTCCATACTGATTCTTTTTTTCTATTTTTCATTCCATCAAATTACATAGTTCTGTATTTCTAGGTGCATGTACCGTGATTTCGTTTCTTATCTGCTAGGTTGTTATGGATTCTTTTTCTTTCTTTTCTTTTCTAATGCAGTATCATGTTTTAGTTTATCTTTGAATTTAATTTTGTGATTCTGCTCATCAAATTATTGCAATTTCCTTAGATGCAGAATTTCGGAAAATTCCTCAGTTGTAAGCCACATAACACACTTTGCTTCATTTCAGGAAAATGAAAACATCTGCGAGCCTCATCATTCAGAAATGCTGACCAAGAATAAAGTAAAGTTGAAAGGCACTGAATCTTTGACTGCTGTGGATAATCTTTATATTTTCGTAGGTGCTGGACTGAATTTCAGTATTAATAAAGCTGAAACTTATTCACTGCATACATACATATATACTCCGATCAGCCAGAACATTATGACCACCTACCTAATAGCCGCCATGTCCACCTTTGACGTAGATAAGGGACGCGTCGTGGCGTGTCAGTCATGAGGCTTGGTGGGTCGCTGGAGGGTGTTGTCATTAATGCAAGATTACAGCTCTTAATGAGTAGGTTATGACAGCATTTTAAATTTCTAAATGGTGGCCGTCATGGTGCCTTGCACGAGTTCCACTGGAACCATGGATGTCCACGTGAATGTTCCCATAGGGTAATGGAGCCGCCGCCATCTTGTATCCGTCCTCCAGTGCAGGTGTCAAGGAGCCGTTCCCCTTGAAGGTGATAGATTCGCACCCTCCCATCGGCATGGTGAAGAAGCTATCGTGATTCATCAGACCACGTGACTCATCAGACACACTTGTACTCTGCCCAGACTTAAAGTCTGATGTTAATTTCGCCACAGTTCGCCGCCTGTCCTGTTTTACGACGTCCGACATCTGCAATGAGGGGCGATCGCCCAACCCCACGATGTCTGGACACGGTTTCTCCTTGGTTTCGTCACTTGTTGAAGACACTCACCCCAGCACTCCTCGAATATTCGACGAGTCGTTCAGTTTCCGAAATGCTCGTGCCCAGCCTCCGATCACAATCTCTTCTCGATCAAATTCAGATAGATCGCGAGTCTTCCCCCTTCTACACACGAGCAGCACACTCACTGGTGCTGCATGTTCCGTCCTTGTGTCTGACTAGCAGTTATTTTTCGCCAGGTGACGCTGCTATCGCCTGGACTGGTTTATATCGATAGCAGGTCGGTGCTCATAATGTTCTGGTTGATCATTGTATATGAGACCATGGTTTTACGCGTTTAGTACTTTTACACCTTAGTGAGGCCTACATAAGAAATGAAAATGATTTGAATGTGGTAATTAGTAATGAAACACTCTTAATAGATTTAAACATAATTTGAATGAATCTAGAGCCAATATGAATAAGAACTAATAATGTTAATACTAGCGGTACTAATATTACTGCTTCTAATACCTACAGCTGCTAATAGTAATAATAATATAGTAGTGGTAGCAGAAGATACAAAATGTACTTATAGGGGTATAAAAGTTATATTTTCTGGTATAGCGAGTTCTGAAGGAGAGAAATTTAGGGAAGCTGCACGAACGGAGGGGTTTGCATAATGGGGAACGTCATCACGATCACAGGGAGATCGCTGGAATATACGTATAATGATGGGATGAATACAGCTCAGACATGTCCTCCGCGTCAAAAAGTGCGTGAAGTGTCGCCATAGAAGACATGCATTGCATGCGTCGACGATGTCCTGGGATGTGGTTCAGTCACAGTATCATACTAAGCGCAGTCATGAGTTGGTAACAAGGAATAGAAAATTAGGTAATTTCCGTCGTCAGTTCCTTCTGGTGTAGAAAGATGTCGGGGAGAATTTTCAGTTTTTTATTCTTTTTTACAGTACTCGGAATTTCACGCAACATGAGATTCCAGAACATAATCACCCTTAGTAGAAGTTTCGGAGTCGTCTTCGTGTCTGTGACGAATGAGGCAACGACGGTTTGCACCCGGCGTACGGTTGTTACAATCGTGAGCATTCATCGACATATGGTGGAAACGAGTTCAAAAGTCTAAAGAGCTACTGCGTTCACATACCATAAACGTAACATAAAAATTCAGTAACTCAGATATTTTTTTCTGTATTTTTTTGCTTTGAGTAACGCTCGTATCATCTGCCTCAGTTTTATGTTCGGCTCGAAACCTACGGTGCAGAAGTATCGTTCAGTTAGAACCTATCCAACGGCTTTTTGTATTGTCAATGGAAATATTTCTTGTACAAAGTTTTTTTACTCGTCAGAGTCCTACTGTTTTTCTGTGAATTCGTCAACAACGAAGGCGAGAAATGGTTACGTGCGGAAAATGATAACCCTTCGACATAGAGCACAGCGGCTACTTCTGAGCCAAGGAGAACTAAAAGTGTCCTCTTTGATGTATCGTTCTGAAGTCGGCCGCCATCATTCGTTGTGTACAGCGAACGAGAGACCGCAGTTGCGCTGACAGCAGGCAAATCGACAATCGAGCGGTAGAATCGATAGCATACGACCCAGCCGCTTCGCACTGTTTTCTGTCTCAAAGGAGATGGGTGATTGCAGAATGCAGGCGGAAGTTCTTGCGACAGTAGCAAATGAGACGCAAGGATTGGAATATATACGTATAACAAGACCAGATAAACGTCGAACCCAGGAAACGCCTAAAAGTGTGTGTGTGTTTGCTTCGGTGAATGTATAATGTAAAGGAGTGGCAGGAAAGAAATCTGAGCTGGATTTCACTCCGCGACAAGTAAACAGATTTTTTCCCCCAAATGCATCAGTCTTTCGGCTGGTCTGATGCCGCCTCGCATCTTTCTCTACCTTGTGGCAATCATTTGATCTCTGCGTAACTACTACACCCAAAATCATCCGTAATCTGTTTAGCATATTCTAGTCTTGTCTCCCCTTTTATTTTTCTCTCTTCTTGCCACTTAGAGCAGCAGTTACCGCACTTTTTTCTACACTCTGCTTTCCTCATCTTTTTTTGTTCGCCCTTATTTCATACTTTATCTGCTCATTTAATTTTTGAAATTTGAGAAAGTCATTGCATAACCGCAGTAATGATCACACACACAGTCAAATTGCCATTCAGCAAAACTTTGTTTGTTATGGATAGGTTAGGGGTTTCGACAGTGTATTCGCCGGCCGGAGTGGCCGTGAGGTTCTAGACGCTACAGTCTGGCACCGAGCGACCGCTACGGTCGCTGGTTCGAATCCTCCCTCGGGCATGGATGTGTGTGATGTCCTTAGGTTAGTTAGGTTTAATTAGTTCTAAGTTCTAGGCGACTGATGACCTCAGAAGTTAAGTCGCATAGTGCTCAGAGCCATTTGAACCATTTGAACAGTGTATTCGGACACTAGGATATTTACCGCTTGTTTCTTCCGGAATGTTTGGTAAACAGACGGATATATAGGTAATATAATTTTTAGCGTACACTGACGGAAAATCATCGGAGTTCCAAGACGGATATGTGCGACGTAAACGAAACTTTGCAGGTGTGTTTCTACATCTGAAACATGTCTATTCAAATTTCGCACTGTCGCATAAGAGTGGCGCTAGTAATACCACTGTGAGGATGTAAATCAGGTTTGCTTTAGATACGCGGTGTAACGGTCGTGAGCGTTAGTTACCTTCCAGATTGGAGGTGGTGAGATGATGTTAGCCAAGAACGCATTTAAGGCGACAAAGATGACATTATCAGCACCTCACAGAGTTTGAACGAGGTCGTGTAATAGGACTAAAAGAAGCTGGATGTGCCTTCTGCGATTTTGCACAAATTCTTGGCAGGACTGCTGGCAGCGGTGGTCACGAGAATGAACGGTCGCGAGAGGACCGTGCTCCAGATGTCCACGTAGCACTACCGACAGAGAAGCCCACTGTGTTGACATATGGCTTCAGAGCATCGCACTGCATCTGCAGCAGCATTTGTGGTGTCATCGCCAGACACCACACTTGCTAGGTGGTAGCCTCTAAATCGGCCGCGGTCCGGTAGTATACGTCGGACCCGCGTGTCGCCACTGTCAGTGATTGCAGATCGAGCGCCGCCACACGGCAGGTCTAGAGAGACGTTCTAGTACTCGCCCCGGTTGTACAGCCGACTTTGCTAGCGATGGTTCACTGACAAATTACGTTCTCATTTGCCGAGACGATAGTTAGCATAGCCTTCAGCTACGTCATTTGCTACGATCTAGCAAGGCGCCATTATCCTTTGCTATTTATCTTGTGATGCATGTACCGTCAGACCGATGTTCACCAATTATGGATTAAAGTTAAGTATTCAAGAAGCTACGTACTATTTTTGCTACTATAAGACCTTGACCTGTTCCAGACCTCACGCCAGCCTGCGTGAGCTTCAACGCGTGCCTTTCGGCTTTACCTCGTAGTGGCCTGGCTGTCTCGCCAAGTCACAACAGCAATTTGAGTACCCGTTGGCACCACAGCGACTTAACGAACTGTTACAAATCAGTTACTTCAAAGACAGCTGAAGCGTGCGTTCCGCTGACCTCATACCACCGCCATTTGCGGCCTCTGGGGTGTCAAGTGAGAACTCATTGGCAGGGAGAACTCATTGGCAGGCAGGGTAGAGGTGTGCTGTGCTTTCTGATGACAGCTGGTTCAGCCTCGGTGTCAGTGATGGCCATATGTTGGGTAGGAGGGGGCCAGTGCAGGGTCTGCATCGAACCCTGTCCGCGTGCTAGACATACTCGATCTGCGCATGGGGTGATGTGTGGGGTGTGATTTCGTATGACAGCAGTAGCACTTTCGCGATTATCCAAAGCACTCTGACTGCAAAATTGTACATCAGTCCGGTGATTCGACATGTTGTGCTGCCATTTTCGAACAGCACTCCTTGGAATGTTTTCAAACAGCATATCGCTGCTGTTGTAACGCAACATGGTCTACAGCGTGTCTACACGTTGCCTTGGCCTGCTCGATCACCAGATCTCTCTCCAGCCGAGCATATAACGGAAATCATCGGACGGCAACTCCAGTGTCATCCACAAACAGCATTAACCGTCGGTGTATTGGCCGACCAAGTGGAACACCCATGATTCTCCATTCCACAAACTCACATCTGGGACTTGTACAACACAATATATGCACGTTTGCATGCTTGCATTCCATATTTTAATGGTTACACCTGTTATTATAATGTACCAGCATTTCACATTTGTGGTGGCGTATCTCACACTTACAGTAACCTGTGATCTTGCAATGGTAATCACGTAAATATGTCATCGAGACTGTGTCCCAAAATTTCATTACTCTACATTAATTACTTTTTGGTGCTGTGATTTTCTCCAGTGAGTGTGTATGGAACTACGTCGACTGCTATGTCTTTATTACAAAAATCGGTCCTAATCGAATTTACGAGGTGTGTTTTTCAGTAAGGTCCGTTTGAACATAAGTACACAACAAAGTGTTATTTCAAGAAAGTAAATTTATTTTCAGAAAGGACATACTTCACTCTATTTTTCGACATAGTTGCCAAGCTTGTTCAAACAAGTATCATACCACTCAACCAGTTTTAAAATACTCTCGTGATATAAACTTGCCGCCTGCTCCGATATCCAAGAGCTCACTGCCGTTTTCACGTCGCCGTCGTCAGTGTAACGGTTGCCACTGAGTTGTTGTTTGAGGTGGAGGAGCAAATGGTAACCGCTCGGCTTAAGATCAGGACTGTAGAGTGGGTGATCTAAAACTTTCCAGCCAAAACTGTCCAATAAATCGCGGGTCTGATCTGCAGTGCGAGGTCTTGTGTCGTCATGGAGAAGGACAATTCCCTTCGTCAGCTTGCCGCGTCTTTTGTTTTGAATCGCCCTGCATAGGTTTCTCAGGGTTTGGCAGTATGCTTCTGCATTGATAGTGGTTCCTCAGTGTATGAAGTCGACCAACAGAACACCATGCCTATCCCAAAATACCGACGCCATGATTTTGCGCTGGGACAGAGTCTGTTTGGCCTTCACCTTTACAGGCGAGCGTGTGTGTCTCCATTCCATGCTCTGTTGCTTCGATTTGGGCGTGATATGCGAAATCCATGTTTCGTCTCCAGTTACGATCTGGTAACGAGTCAAGAACTTCAACGCACACTCAAATCTTTGGTTTTTGTGGTCCTCTGTTAGGAGTTTTGGGACCCAACGGGTTCACAGTTTCTTAAACTTTAGGTGTTCAGAAACAATGCTGTAAAGCACTGGTCTCGACACCTCAGGAAATTTGTTTGAGAGACCTGTTATTGTGAAACGACTGTTCTCACGAATCCTCGCTTCAACTGAAGCCACCAAATCGTCTATAATCAAAGAAAGGCGACCGGAGCGGTCATGGACGTTGTCATGGCCATCTTTGAATTGTCGTACCCACTTACGCACTTTGCTTTCATTCATAACAGTATCACCGTACACTTTGCAAATCTGTCGATGAATTTCTGCAGCAGACAGGTTCCTTGCTGCCAAAAACCGTATCACTGAGCGAACCTCACACGCGGAGGACGAGTTTATAGTCTTAAACATTTTTAAAGCACAGAACAGAAGCGTACAGTTTAGCTACAGAGCTGAAACTGAGCACAGTTGTTCCCGAGGCATGCCGGTACACGATGCACGCGCTCGTTGCGGTATGCGCGCGAACTACTAGTGTCTAAAACGAAACGGACCTTATTTAAAAAACACGCCTCGTATTTGATGTTAATGTTGCACAGTCCCCGTCACGTACGTTCAATCAGTTGTTTTCAGCAGCAGTATTACAAGGTCCGGAGCACCACGAAATGTGTTCACGGCGATCAATGTAGCGGCTTCCCTTGACAGAGAGTGGCGCACCAGCATGGGTGGGTCCTAGGACGACACTGGACACAGGAGTGGCACCCACGTCGTCTTTTCAAAGATTTCTGATTCTGCGTACAGCACCACGACGGACATACCCGTGAGTGGAAGATCTGTGTTCGTCATCGTCATACGGCTGCAGCATCTGTCGTGGTGGTAGGAGGTCACACTGGTTACGCAACACGATGAAAATCGGTAAACTGGACAGCAGCTTTTATATTTCTGACATATTTGGACACAACTATCGGCCTTATCTTCGAGGTTTCCGTGACATCTTTCAAAATGATAATGCAAGATCTCACGTTCAGCGTTCTGTTCTAACGTGCCTTGACCCACAGACTGTTTGTTTGTTGCCCTAGCCAGCACGTTCTCCATATCTCTGACTCGCTGAAAGCATCCGGGCCACACGCCGAGAGAGTGACACCCCAGCACTCGCCAGCCACTACGTTTAATGAACTCTGGCACACAGTTGAAGCAGCATAGCATGACGCTTCTCAGTCATTCAAGCTTGCTAGGGGATCGTCAGACCCTGTAATCACTGATTTTGAAGAGTCTTAAGCACTTTGTAGAGGGACCTGACGTGAGTACCGGGGTAGCGGCTTTTCATGCGAGGGCCCTTAGTTTCCAAGTTTCATACGCACGTCCTAGAACTGTAACGTTTATCATGCCACCGAACAAACAGCTCTTTTGTGCATAGCGCAGGAACTAAGATCCACGCTACCACGCTGGTGGTTGGGGTTTAAATCTCGCCCGAGACTTTTTTTGTCAATTTCGTCGTCCTGAATATCATTCAATAGTATGAATCATGAAAAAGAATTGAAAAATTGTCATTTTCGACGAAGTAAATCAATCATTGCAGCAAACGTTCTTGAAATGTATATACCGTTAAATGCAGAATAGATTATAGAATCGACTTAATTGCTGTCTCTTCCATCGCTTGCAGCGCTAGAACAGAATTGTAAATGGTATGTGCCACTGAAGCAATCGAAACACAGATTCGTAGAGCACCACGTTCGTCTTGCAGCAGTGATTCCCAACTTGGGGAAAATTAGCCCCCCCCCCCTCTCCCAGAGAGGTATAATTAAATTTCCTGAGGGGTAAAAACTAAACGATTCGATTCTGTTTCAGTCACGAAACTAAATTATTTTCAAAAGATCATTACTATTATCAAATTCTGTAAGATTCTAACATTGATTACATAAGTTTTCAATAACAATTTTTGCTCAGTTAGTAGTATTAATACGGTGGAGGTTACAGGTTCCTCACGTACGCCACCTCCTACACACATATGTTGTGTTTTGTCCCGCAAAAGTGAGACATATACGTAACAAATGCTAAATATTTCAAGAAAATGTCTTCTCCAAGCTGTACATAGTACCTGCAGGAGTCAAATTGCATCATAACTCGCTTCGTAACAGATAAATGAATTAATTGACATCACGACAGAACAGTAGCTACAGAACTACTATAGTGTTACGCACAGCATTAATGATATTATTATTATATTGTTATATTTCATTATTATTAGAGTGGTTAGGCACAAAGCATTAACAGCCAGAAGTCGTCGAACTTCTGACAGTTCAGAAGGAAAGAATTCAGCAGTTAAGTGATATACAAACAGTACGTATAGTGCACTTATCTGACCTTCTTTGATTTTAAATGAAGGTGCAGTCTGCAGACCAAGCAAGTGCCGCAACGGACAGGAGTAACGCAAGGAAAGTATGTTTTCTAACACGTGTCTGCCCTCAAAGTACGAATAGTTTGTTTTCTTATCTGAGAAGGCGTTGTGGATAGCGCTTGTGATGCATCAGTAATTACTTCATCATTCATTTTAAGGCGCACGCACACACACACACGCACACACACACACACACACACACACACACACACACACACACACACGCACACACACATTAAATATATTATTCATCTTTCATCATTTTCAAAATAAAAGTATTCCAAGGAAAGTCTTTCATCCTTAAGTTTAGTCAGGCGCTAAATTTGGTGGTAAGACGGCAAGGGGGGCAGGGAGGCGAGGGCTCGGGTACAAGCTAATGTCTGATTGCACTCAGGAGTAACGGTCCAACAAAGGGTGCGAACCGCTGCCTTACAGGCACACAGAATTTTCAGAAAACATGGTTCGTTAGAATTCAGGCAAATTGTTCTTACTTCGATTAACTTCGATGCGAACCACGCGCATTTGCTCCGTCATGTGAAAACAGCTGCACTAAATTAATGCAGATTTAAACAATGTATTTTTATGGTATCTTCTCGCGAAGCGATTGCTCAATTAGCCTTTGGAAATTCCGGAACATTTTGACCTTTTTATGTGAAAATTTTAACTAGCCTGTAAAAATGCACACCACATGTTTGGTGGAGTACATTTGGGTGGGATAATTTTTACGGTGCAAATGCATGCTTGTCTTTCGTCTACAGACATTTGATCATAAAGTGTCTCAACAGTCTGCCCTTCCTACGAATGAATACGGTAAAGAAGTTTTTCTTGTCCCAAGTACGGAATAACGATAGATTTGTAAAGCTCTTCGTACAGCGTCTTCGTGAACTTCCCTGATTTCGTGAAGGTCACAATTACATTTCTTAATTTAGAAGTCAAAACATTTCAACCATATTTCCCGGATTGTTGTCGCATACATAAGAAAACGTAAGGGGATATCTTTCTTCATGCAGTTGTAGTGTGCTGTGAAGAAATGACTAATCCTGTTCAAACTGGTTTTCGATCCTTGTTCCGCAAGTGATCTATTTTACGTCGTTTGGTACCGGCAGCTGGTTTGATTCGTATTAATTACATAATCTGGGTCAAAATTTGGTATGAGTACGTTCGTCTGTATCTGGAATTCGTCCGCAGCTGTTAATACTTTGTCCATATTTGGAGCTCTCAAAATATTTGGAATTTTAAATATGAACCACAACCGGAATACACAAGTGAAGAAAGTTTGCTGTAATAATTAATTTATTAATGAAATAACTACGGTTAAAATGATTGTAGTGGTAATTATTCTGTTTAATGATACTCTGTTCGATGAAAAGGAAAAAAGGAAAGGTATAAGGGAAGGATTTGAACCAGACCGTCGTGAACTTTAGCTCCTGCGCTGTGCTCCTTCGATCAAGACAGAATGAACGTTACAGGTCCATGAGGTACGCATAGAACTTCAGCGTCGATTTTCACGGGAACTACAGGCCGTAGAATGAGAATTCGCTAGCCAGGTGCTCAGGACAGGTCCCTCCTTAACATACCTATGATGCCTCAAAATCCGTGATTAACAGGCCTGACGCTCCCCTTGTCGGATCGAAGCGATGCGCAGCCTGGTTACAGCCACTGGTGTTGTCACAGGAGACGGCTCTGTGTACGAAATTTCTCACTCCTTTTGCCACCCAAATGACCTGCAAATTTAATTATGCATTCTTGCTACTAAGCTGTATATACATTTTACGTAAAATTTCGTTATCTGCTATCCCCCGTGTTGCTGCAGTTTTAATGACCAGTAGTATATAACCTTTGATCTACAGCGTACAAGCTACCTTTTACTTATCGTGAGTATACACCTTAATACCTGTGTTGTTTTTTGTGAACAGTATATGGACAACTACTTGTATGATTTATGGGAATTATTTGTTTACCTTTGTGTCAGGCCGGCCGGTGTGGCCGTGCGGTCTAGGCGCTTCAGTCTAGAACCGTGTGACCGCTCCGGTCGCAGGTTCGAATCCTGCCTCGGGCATGGATGTGTGTGATGTCCTTAGGTTAGTTAGGTTTAAGTAGTTCTAAGTTCTAGGGGACTGATGACCACAGACGTTAAGTCCCATAGTGCTCAGAGCCATTTGAACCATTTTTTGTGTCAGACTACTTGTGCGATGTATGGGGCTTCTTTCTAGCTTTGTGTCATCTCGGACTCATTTCCAAGATAAAAGAGAGTGTAGGTGGACAAGAGGTAAGCTAGTTCTTAAAAAAATAAAAAATAAAAAAACCTTCAGTATAGTGTTTCTCGCTTAATTTGCAGTTAATAGAACATATTTATTTTAAATATATGACATATGACGCTCGGCGACAGAATGTGGTACTTGGCTACATAAACAACCACTATGTCGCCGACCGTTGTGGCCGAGCGGTTCTAGGCGCTTCAGTCCGGAACCGCGCGACTGCTACGGTCGCAGGTTCGAATCCTGTGTGATATCCTTAGATTAATTAGGTTTAAGTAGTTCTAAGTTCTAGGGGACTGATGACCTCAGATGTTAAGTCCCATAGTGCTCAGAGCCATTTGAGCCAGTATGTCGACATAATTTTATCCAAAATCGCCTGAAGCTTGCACTGGAAATTCGTGATACAGAATAATGCAATAGTACTTGACACAGTAAAAGAAATAATTTGTCCAAATACAGAGTCACGGATTTCATATTCACAAATTCACAAAATATGGTGGAAGAGGTAGCATCCATTTATAAATCACTAAATAGCTTGGCAGTAGCTATGTCATAGCCTGTTTCTATACTCAACGCGGGAAAACACTAGCGGAATAGGGAACAGGTTATAAAACGGGTTACACTGATCTACAGGAACAAAGTCTTATTTTTGTATGGCTGCCGGAAACTTTATGCATAAATAAAACTAGTTCAAGGCTACACAATTTATTACTGGTAAAATTCACTCCCGCCGTTTACTGTCTTTTTTGCAAGCCTTTGAAACATTTTTTTCTTGAAGGAAAGATTCACCAACAATCCAGGGCCGAAAAAAGTTTCCAGGAGAATAATGCCACACTTTTATAATAGCAGGATTACTAAATAAGCATCCGCAAGAATAAAGTTACCGATGTATCAATTTGCTATAGCAGTGATGGTAAAATTTCTGGTTTCAGGTAAAACTTTTTTTTAAAAAGCGAGTTTAATGGGACGTTCTGTGGCTTCTGAAAGACTGATATTGTCTTTGAATGATACTTTTTCTGAATAAAGAGTCAACTTAAAGATCAACGCATTATAGAATGACTATTTATGAACAGATTCGACAATAAATATTCGCCATTGAATTAATTCATTATTAAAATTTTAAGTATTGCCATGTAATTGTACCTGCTTAAATGCCATACATCGCCCACTATCTACATTGTTCCTTTCTGTGTTTTAAAAGAGCATTTCTGCTTTTGTTAGCAACATATCAATTGTATTCAAAGCAGAGATATACACACAAGCGCCAAAGGAACTGGTATACGCGTGCGTATTCATATATCGAGATATGTAAACGAGCACAATACGGCGCTGCGGCCCGCAACGCCTGTATAACAAAACAAGTGTCTGGCGGAGTTGTTAGATCGATTACTGGTGCTAAAATGGCAGGTTATCAATATTTACGTGAGTTTGAACATGGTGTTTTAGTCGGCGTACGACCGATGCGACTCAGCAACTCCGAGGTAGCAATGAAGTAGTAATTTTCCCGTACGATCGTTTCACGAGTGTACCGTGAATATCAGGAATCCGGTAAAACTTCAAATCTCTGACATCACTGCGACCGGAAAAACAATCTGCAAGAACGGTACCACCGACGACTGAAGGGAATCGTTCAATGTGACAGAAGTGCAACCCTTCCGCAAATTGTTGCAGGTTTCAATGCTCGGCCATCAACAAATGTCAACGTGCGAACCATTCAACGAAACATTATCGATATGGGCTATCGGAGCCGAAGGCCCACTCGTGTATCCTTGATGACTGCACAACACAATGCTTTACGCCTCGCCTGGGACCGTCTGCACAGACATTGGACTGTTGATGACTGGAAACACGTTGCCTGGTCGGACGAGTCTCGTTTCAAATTGTATCGAGCGGATGAACGTGTAAACCCATGGACCCTGCATGCCAGCAGGGGACTGTTCAAGCTGATGAAGGCTCTGTAGTGGTGTGGGGCGTATACAGGCGGAGTGATATTTGACGCTGATACGTCTAGATACGACTATGACAGGTGACACGTACGTAAGCATTTTGTCTAATCACCTGCATCCATTCATGTCCATTGTGAATTCCGACGGACGTGGGCAATTCCAGCAGGACAATGCGACACCCCACACGTCCAGAATTGCTAGAGTGTGGCTGCAGGAGCACTCTTCTAAGTTAAAACACTTCCGCTGGCCATCAAACACCCCACATATGAACATTACTGAGCATATCTGGGATGCCTTGGAACGTGCTATTCAGAAGAGTTGTCCACCCCCAGGTGCTCTTACGGATTTGTGGACAGTCCTGGAGGATTCATGTTAAGTCCTTCCAGCACTACTTCAGGCATTAGTCGAGTCCATACCACATCGTACTGCAGCACTTTTGCGTGCTCGCGGGGGGTCCTACACGACATTAGGCAGGTGTACCAGTTTCTTTGGCTCTTCAGTGTATATTTCACTAAAATGGCTTTTTCATTCGAAATAGTTAAAGAAAAAGAATGCTACGCAAAAGCTTATTATTTGTCTGCCATTTCCATGAAATAATAATGAAAGGTGAAGCGATCGTATGAGTAAGAAATTTAATACTGAACAACTCATTAATAGCTTATAATAAATACAGAAATTAGTTGATCTGCTACTAGTGTCTACATAATACGCCTTTACCTGCTTGTAGCCCTTAGAAGCGGGCAACTTCACACAAAAAACAGTTCCCCTACCTTAGTTTTCTCCATTCAGCACTGACTATTCGTAATGCCCACCCAATGGGGGTATGATCCTCGATTACAAGGTGATTTTTTAACAGAGATTTAAAAAATTCGAATCGGTAGGAGAATACCGGTAAATTTTTGTAGTATTCAAACGCGCATTATTTTTCGACAAAAGCAGCGAACAGTTTACTGACTAAGTTTTATTTTATTTGATATTTCGTATCTAGGTATCTTGAAACGTATAACGCAAAAACCTGAGGGAGACGTAGAATTTTTCAACGTTTATGCGATGTCTACGTTTATTGATGGAAATAATAAAAATTAAAAAAAAAAAACGAAAATCAGTTATTTCCGAAACCGGTTATTCTGAGCGGTTTTAACACTCAGGTTAAATTGGAGATGAAAATTACCGATGCAACCGAAAACCTGTCGTTTCAGCCATAACCGCCAATCGCTATGAAAGACCCCTTTGATCAGTTTATGAAAGTTACGTGCGCCCCACGTCTAATAAGACAATGCGCAGTGAAGCTGCGGCGTAATATGAGTAAGACGAGCAATAAATTTAAAAAATGAAAATCGTTCATTCCCTCCCCTCCCCTGCCCAGGCGGTGGTGGAACTGGTGAGCGTGAGGTGGCTATGCGTCATGTACGACGGCAGGAGCTGGTACTTTTCTGGTCGGTGGAGGGCCACCTGATTTACGAGTCATTAAGGCCCTGAGTCACGGGCGAGCTCGCCGGGGAACGAGCCGAGTGAGAAACCCTGTCACGGCAGGTCCAGGCGCGTCGCCCTGGCAACGCCTGTTTATATTGGCCGTTATAGATCGGTTAGTAGGCCGGCTCACACAATTAAGAAGTCACCCACGAATGGAGTAAGCTAAGTTAGCAAAAGGTACACACGTTTTTTCTTTCTTTTTTTTAACGTATCGAACTTCTGGTTTAGTGAACTGTCTGCTTTCTGTAAAATACGCAGCACTTACGTTACTTTTGTGTACAGACATTTAAGCATTAAATATTTAGCCCTACTCATTTTCTTCGACCTAGTCTGTAAATATCCAAAACAGTTAGATCAACTTCCTCTAAAGACGTCTCAAAAGAAACAGCTATAGTGCAGTTCACAAAGGCAATTATTCGAGAGGCTTTAGTATATCTTTGTTCATGATGTTAGTGGGCTACGGACTCACACGTTTTAGGACTAAAAAACGTAGGATTACAGTTTCCTGTACGATCACTAATTACAAAATAACTGTGACAGCTTCGGTAACCCAGACAACGGCGCTGATTATACACGAGGACAATTTTCAGTTAGACATATTGATAGGTCTTTTTTTAAATTCACTTGGATACATTGGGAAAGATCTTGGCACTCAAGGAAGGAATTGCGTCTGCCATGTATTCAAGAATTTTCTACTCGTCCCTCTACGGAACAAAGATGAGAAACAAGGAGATAAAACATTTTGCCAAAAAACGTATTTAGCACTGAAGTTTATTAGTCTTCCCAACAAGTCTCCAAGGATACTTTTTAGGCGAAGAAACATTATTACGTAAGTTGGCTATTATATCGTTTTAAGAATTGGTGACGCTGTCATATTTACTTTACAATCTGTATAGTAAATCAACTGGAACACATTGAACCACTGAGGAAGGTGTTAGATATAGCTGTAACAGTGTACGCAATTACAGACAACATCGTTTTTAGCGTCATGTCATCTAAACATTACCTATATTACGAAAGTTAGTGATATGAGACAATATGTATGCTTATTAGCCACTGTCGCACTTCACAACGGCCAACCAAACAGGAAATTGTCCTATTTCTGTCATATATTATTCACACATTGAATTAAACCCATTTTTAGTTCTCACAAAAAGTAAAACCAGCTCTCTATCCTGATCTGTCAGATGAAAAAGCTATAAAATGTTGAAACGTAAAAAAGGATAAGAACTTGAAAACTGAGACACTCTTGAGACAAAACCTGCGCGCCTATAAGGTGCTTCGATGGAGCCTGCACGTCTCTCCGTTGACGAGGATTGTTACCCCCACACGAGGAAAGAAGCATGGTCCCTCAAAAGACATCCATTCGACAGAGGCAAGGCGACTCAACGACAAAGTGGACTTCCTGCGTGACTTGGTCAGTGGCTTGCAACACATTGGGACCACAAGTCCTAGGCACCAGCACCGCTACCCTGCTCCTCTTACCATCCTCGAGAACTCGGATTCGCTAATTATAGCCCTGGTACGGCCGTAATAATATGTCAATTTTGATACGGCCACCCATTACATGAAATCCTTGGTACGGCAACCAGTATAGCTACCTATGTAGTTGTATCTCTTCTTACCGGCTGTCTTGAACTCTCACTGTTGGAGGGTGGTACCGCCGGCCGCTGTGGCCGAGCGGTTCTAGGCGCTTCAGTCCAGAACCGCGCGACCGCTACCGTCGCAATATCGAATCCTGCCTCTGGCATGGATGTGTGTGATGTCCTTAGGTTAGTTAGGTTTAAGTAGTTCTAAGTTACAGGGGACTGATGACCTCAAATGTTAAGTCCCATAGTGCTCAGAGCCATTTGAACCATTTGAGTGTGGTACCGGACTTCAAGTGCCACTGCCACGCCTTCAACGTGCAATACTGTGATGTCATTGTAAGGCAGGATTTTACTCCTACACCAAGACAATTAGACCTCTGTACCGCAACCTACCAAAAAATAGTAAAAATAACGGCTGTCAGCTGCAAGTTGTAAGTCAGTCTGAGTCTTGCTAGAGAGTTCCTCCAGACCGTTTATTGTGTCTTGAAGTCGTCGAGTGAGATAGAAACAGTGGCCGTTAGATAGAAAGAGGTTAGTCTTCAATAGAAACAGAACAGTGAATAGAATTATCGGGGATAGAGACCGCCTATCTAGAGATTTAAACTGAGTACTGTAGGTTTGGAACTGTTCTTCGAATAGTGCATCAAGTCAGAAGATTAGTACGACTTTAGCTCAGAGAACATTATTTCGTTTCTGTTCATGGATCTGTAGTAAACGCAGCACAGGTAGGCTAGACCTGCATTCTACAGTAGCTGTAACGAGCGTCATCAGAGTTGAGTAATATGTTTTACTACTCATTTTTCTGTGTTGCTTTTATTGTGCGTGTGCTGCCCTAGAACCCAAGCATCCGTTCGATGAGGACACCTTTATTAGTCTTTCCCAGCGGCAGCGTCGCCCAAAGTGGATGCCGAGACAACAGCTTCTCCTATATTCCTTGATAATACCCTGTGAGGCTATCAAAAATTTTACGTCACCCTCCCGTTCAGCAGCGGACCAGTATCTCTGTCCTATTGTCAACACCCTTGGAGCCTTCCTCACAGTTTCGTTATCTCTCCCGCTCACTTTTCTCTACAATTCCTCGCTGTCCTCCAAAGCAGTTAACTTCCTTTTCGATGACTCTTTAGTGAGTGCTGCGATGTCATTTCTATAACCCATTTCTACGTACATTACACGTCAACTGTTACGATAATTTCTGTGCCTGCATAGATATAAGAGAGAGGCTAAAGGCACTAATAGTGCGAAGTATGCATTATGAAATATGTCAGAAGGAATTGTCGGTCACATTAAGGATCGACTGGCATCAACTGGGGAAGAGCATATTGAATGCAAAAGTATTGTGCAGACGTCAAATGCGTAGTAAAAGGAAAATCAGCGTCACAACAGCGGCTTCATAAGGATTACCTGAGCCCGATATTGTGACATTAATGTTTTCAGTATTTTCTGATGACCTGAACATACGACTTCTACCCAATAGCTGCAATTACGAATTCACTTGGAACTCAGCCGCCAGTTTATTCCCAACGTTTTGTGTGATAAATACCGTTTTATACTAACTTTAGTTGTAGTGCCATTGTGACATTTTATCCACTACTGTTTAAATAGCTGCTACAGCTTGAAACTAGAGAAATTAATTAAACTGGAGATTAGTTTGTTACAGCAGAAATTATACTCTAGCAAAGTGTAGC
Organism: Schistocerca americana; assembly: GCF_021461395.2. Lineage (NCBI taxonomy): Eukaryota > Metazoa > Arthropoda > Insecta > Orthoptera > Acrididae > Schistocerca > Schistocerca americana. The sequence continues at coordinate 672,583,599 of NC_060120.1, read as the reverse complement.
CACAATCAAGATAAAACCCTTCATTACATCGCTGCCATGAAGTCAAGACCATACCGAGCGAGGTGGCGCAGTGGTTAGCACACTGGACTCGCATTCGGGAGGACGGCGGTTCAGTCTCGCGTCCAGCCATCCTGATTTAGGTTTTCTGTGATTTCCCTAAATCGCTCGAGGCAAATGCCGCGATGGTTCCTTTGAAAGGGCACGGCCGACTTCCTTCCCTAATCCGATAAGACCGATGACTTCGCTGTTTGGTCTCTTCCCCCAAACAACAAAACCTAACCCTCAAGACCATCCCATTCCAAAGTTACAATTTGGAGGTCACTGTAGAAAGGTCAATCTTCTCTTCGTTTAGATCATCACCTTTCACACCTGTGTGTGTTACGCCCGTAATCGCTGCAACAACTCTCAAGGGGAACTCTCCATCGCACTGCTCTCAGATTTAGTGGTAAGATGACCCTGTGGACAGCCCGCCGAAAACTGAACACAGATCAAGTATAAATGCATGAAGAAGGTATAATGAACTGTGAAAAAGAAGCAGAATCGAAACTGAATGGTCAGCGCTCAAGATGTACAACATCGAGCGAATTCGAATAGCCCCGGCGTCCTGGTTACGTGGTGACTATGTTGGACTGCGAAGGTGAAGATCCGTGTTCAAATCTCCCTTGTGTTCCATGTATTTTTTCGCAAAATTATGAACTGTCCGTCCGGCCATTAACGTGTCTGCTCGCTGTATTCAAATTTGTGTCTGTGTCATGGTGTAGCGTCCGTTTGCATCAACGAGGTGTAAGTAAGAGACCTCCAGACTTAGGCGTACCTCCTATTTGTTCTACACAAATACATGTTATGACTCTTGCGTTCCATACGGGAGGCTTTGACTCTTGAATTCCTTCGTTGCACAGAGTTCACACCCATTTATTTGTTGTTTTCATTTCTTTGAGAGGTTTATGCGGCATCCCGCTGCTCTCACTATTCATAACATTTACTTGCGACGTTAATATATTCTTAGCACATGACTCAGTGTATGATACGACAACTGCCGAGTCTAGAGAAGAAGAACAGAAATGTCAATGTCCGAACGGAAAGTTCATAATTTTGTGAAAAAATGGGGCACTAGTGAGATTTGAACACGGACGTGCCGCTTCGCCGTCCTACACCGTCACCACACAACCACGATGCCGTGGTTCTCGTAACTCGCTCGATGTTGCACCTCTTGAGATTGGACCTTTCACTGTTAATATTTTGCTTCTCTTTTTCACAGTTCAGTACACCTTCTTCCAGTCTTCATGCTAAAGCCATGTTCAGTTTTTGACTGGCTATCCCCTGGGCCATATTACTATTAAATCTGTGTGGGGTGCAATGGGGAGTTTCCCTTGTCGGCACGGCATGGCAAGCCACCTTTACGTATTCTGCTCGTTCGCCCCTCGGTGAAAGGGCGCAAGGTGGCCACACTGCTCTCTTCGATGTGGTGAGGCACAGCGGTCTGTCATGCAAGGCCTGCCGCTATAGACGATGACATCTGATGCCCAGAGCCTCTCTGCGGCCCCTCATATGTACGACCTACCTAGCCAATTCTCAGCGCACGCACGCGATACCGCACAACAATTGGCGTCATGTACGCGTCACACCACGCTTTAAAGGCCGCATAAGTTTCTTACCATTTGCGTGTTTTGTTCATGATGAGGTAATTTTCACAAACAGTAGTGTAATTTCAATGTAATAGGGGACTCCTATGGCACAGTTGGCAGTTATATTTCCTGACGAACAGCTTGTTGGTTTAGATTGAGGCAGATTAGCGATACAAATTTTGTGAACTACGGGCGATGGGAACACTGTGTTATAACTGTCGAAAGGGTTGCAAAACCCTTGCTTACAACACGACTGAATAGAGATTATGTTCTCGTTCTTCTGTTGACTATTTATCAAGTGAGAATAAAAAAGGTAAATAAATAAAAGAAGAGCTTAGAAATGTAATACAGAAAAATTAGGCGGCGATGAAGTGCTAATGAGAAATGAAAATGTAGAAAAACTGAATAAAACTGGTAGCGCGCTGGATCCTTTACAGAGAGAGGATAATAATTAGTAGGAAATAAACACACCAGAAACCAGAAATCAATAAGAAAACTCATACTGAATGTCACAGACACGTGAAAAGGACAATATAGAAAGAACACTTTGAAACTGGAAGTTGCAGAGATTGCTCTCTACGAAATTAAAAGTTTACCGCTGAGTGACTATTAATCATTTATCAAAAAAATGTTCAAATGTGTGTGAAATCGTATGGGACTTAACTGCTAAGGTCATCAGTCCCTAAGCTTACACACTACTTAACCTAAATTATCCTAAGGACAAACACACACATCCATGCCCGAGGGAGGACTCGAACCTCCGCCAGGATCAGCCTCACAGTCCATGACTGTAGCGCCATAGACCGCTAGGCTAATCCCGCGCGGCATTTATCAATTATAAGCTTGTAAACTGCAGAATGAGGAACGAAGAAGTCTAAAAAGGGGTAGAAATAACAATTTGAATCTATGGACAACGGTTAGAATATTAACTTCGTATGAGAATACACTAATGACAGAAAAGTGATGTATAATGTTCAATATACAAAGAATTAGAAAGATTATTACAGGAATTGATACAAAAGGAGGATATAGGACCGGAGGAGATGTTGCCTGAAGCTCGAAAAGAGTACACGAAGAAACTGAAATTACACAACGCTATTATAAAGTTATGAAATGACAGATGATTTTACAGAACGGGAAAAAATGAAAAATTTAGGAAATATAGAAGACTATGCTACAAAAGTATTTAAACATTAATCGAGAAGTGAATCGAAAGGAAACTGAACACGACTACAGCAGACATGATTTCGATTGCAAAGCAGAAATAGAAATAAGGTTAAGCCATTGAATGCCTTAGAGATAAGAGTAGAACTTAATAATAGATCACGGATCACGTGGTTTTCAATAATTTTGAAATAATGTTCGTAGGGAGAGACTGTTCAAAAATAGTAACAACGCGTGACTTTGGCGTGTAGTTGAAAGCTTGTACGTAAGCGAGAAAGTAACAGCATAAAGCAACGGAAGAACAAGTAATGTACACATCAGGGGAGGGGAGAGACAGTACAAGTTCTTCACCGTTACACTCATTCAATCTCATTGGTACATTAAGCTTGTGCACCCCTTGACCTTTATGAGTGCATTAAACTACGCCCCATCACGGAGTTCCACAGATTCTGTTCTCTCTGTCGATATTCAGGAACTGAAACTTCACATTCATGATTAGATTAGATTAGATCAGATTCAATTTTCGTCCCATAGACCCAAAAAATGAGATGATTCTCGTGGGTGTGGAACATCTCAGAAAGTATAACATAAAACATTTGAATATAATACCTACTACCCTGATAATGTGTCAGGAGATTTTCTAAATAGGTGAATAGAACGTGGTAAACTGTAATAGTTAATAGTTACATAATTAACACGCTGTCAGAATGAAGCATTGTTATGCATTATTACCTAATCTTGACTGTTGTGACCAAGTGCTGTCAAAACTGAAATATAACAGACATTTTTACTTATGCTGGCTTAACAGTCTGTGTTAAGATATTCATGTATTGAGCAGAAGGAGTTTCCTATCAAAACGTCTTTCAAACTCTGTTTAAACCGTGCTTTGACCCCTTTTTGGACCAAGGTAAGCGATTTTAGGTGTTTATGTAGATTGTTCTTATTCCTAGTATTGATATTAGCGGTTAGAAACAGAAACATATTACTTGCAAAAAATTTAATTAAGGAATAAATATAGCAATGGTTAGAATAAAAAGCTGCTTGAACAGGTTTCTACATGATGTTCTAGAATTTACACAAGAAAAGATTCTTATCACACGCTTTTTCACCCTAAAAACTTTTGCTCGGCTTGATGGGTTACCCCAGTATATGATAATGTATGACATAATACAATGAAAGTAAGCAAAGTATGCCAGTTTTTTATATTTATATCGCCTACATCTGACATTCTCACTACAAATAGAGACTTGTCTAGGCGGTTAAGCAAGTCTGTGGTATGCCTTTCCCAACCAAATTTATCATAGAATTGTAATCCCAGAAATGTAACACTGTCAACCTCTTCGATCCGCAAGTCTTCATATGTCATACACTTGCTGGAAGGAAATCTCTTACAGGTTCTGAACTGCATATAGCGGGTCTTTTCGAAGTTTAATGACAGTGAATTAACTTTAAATCATTTATTAATGTCAGTGAAAATTTGGTTAGCAGCTATTTCTAAATCTGTACTTGACTTGCTACTTGTTGCAATGTTTGTATCATCTGCAAACAAAACAAACTTAGCATCTGGCACTGTAACAGACGAGAGGTCATTAATGTACACATGAAAAAGCAATGGACCCAAATGGAACCTTGAGGAACACCACTTGTAATTAATTCCCAATCAGATGAAGACTCACAGCTTACTGCACAGGTATTTTGCAACGACACCCCCATTATTTCCTGTTAGATAGATAAGATTCAAACCATTTCGCAGCATTGCCAATGACGCCGTAATATTCTAACTTACTTAAGATAATGCTGTGGTTCACACAGTCAAAGGATTTTGACAGGTCACAGCAAATGCCAGAAGCCTGTAATTTATTATCTAATGAATTAAGTTCAGTCTGACTGTAAGTGTAAATAGCTTTATCTACATCAGAACCATTAAGAAATTCAAACTGTGACTTGGACAATATATTATTTGCAATCAGGTGCATAAGGAGACGCTTGAAGACAACCTTTTCAAATACTTTTGAGAAAGCCGGCAAAACTGAAATTGGTCGATAGTTTGATGGTATCTCTTTACCCCCTTCTTGTAAAGAGGGTTAACTTCAGCATATCTTAGACGGTCTGGAAATGTTCCACTGATAAGAAATTGATTACACAAATAACTTAAGATAGATCTCAACTCGCATGAGCACTCTTTGATAAACTTCGTTGATATGTTATTATGCCCACTAGAATACTTAGATTTTAAGGATTTTATGATGGATGGCACTTCTCTGGGAGACGTGAGTGTCGTTTCCAATTTACAGAAGTTATTTTTAAAGACTGGTCTCAGATACTCCATAGCACAGTTCACCAAAACTGATACCCCCAAGCTGTCAGTAACAGAAATGAAGTACTTGTTTAAGAGGGCCGGCCGCGGTGGTCTCGCGGTTCTAGGCGCGCAGTCCGGAACCGCGCGACTGCTGCGGTCGCAGGTTCGAATCCTGCCTCGGGCATGGATGTGTGTGATGTCCTTAGGTTAGTTAGGTTTAAGTAGTTCTAAGTTCTAGGGGACTGATGACCACAGCTGTTAAGTCCCATAGTGCTCAGAGCCATTTGAACCATTTGTTTAAGAGGTTTGCAACATTAAATGCACTTGTTACCAAAGTCTCATTTATTTTTAGAGCTATCTGTTTCTCTTCCTTTTTGGCCTCACCTGTCTCAGTCTTCACACATTTGAACATTTTGAAGCTCAGTGCCTCGGGTTAAAAAAATGGTTCAAATGGCGATTTGAAGTGGAATGATCATATAAAATTAATTGTTGGTAAGGCGGGTACCAGGTTGAGATTCATTGGGAGAGTCCTTAGAAAATGTAGTCCATCAACAAAGGAGGTGGCTTACATAACACTCGTTCGACCTATACTTGAATATTGCTCATCAGTGTGGGATCCGTACCAGATCGGGTTGACGGAGGAGATAGAGAAGATCCAAAGAAGAGCGGTTCGTTTCGTCACAGGCTTACTTGGTAACCGTGGTAGCGTTACGGAGATGTTTAACAAACTCAAGTGGCAGACTCTGCAAGAGAGGCGCTCTGCATCGCGGTGTAGCTTGCTCGCCAGGTTTCGAGAGGGTGCGTTTCTGGATGAGGTATCGAATATATTGCTTCACCCTACTTATACCTCCCGAGGAGATCACGAATGTAAAATTGGAGAGATTAGAGCGCGCACGGAGGCTTTCAGACAGTCGTTCTTCCCGCGAACCATACGCGACTGGAACAGGAAAGGGAGGTAATGACAGTGGCACGTAAAGTGCCCTCCGCCACACACCGTTGGGTGGCTTGCGGAGTATAAATGTAGATGTAGATATAGCACTATGGGACTTAACATCTGAGGTCATCTGTCCCCTAGACTTAGAACTACTTAAACCTAACTAACCTAAGGACATCACACACATCCATGCCCAAGGCAGGATTCGAACAGTGGTACGTTAATTGGTTCAGACAAACGTGGAGGAATTGAAACTGGCAGTGCAGGAACAGCCCCTGTGCTCATGTTTACAAGAAACACATTTTAAAACGACTGACACTCCTGTGATGTGTGTCTATACCCTTCAACTAAAGGATGATCTGACAGGAGAGAGACAAGGGAGGGGTTGCTGTGTTTGTCAATAACGTGAATCATTCATCTGTTCTCTTCCTGCCTACTGCCCTGCAAGCAGTTTTTTCGAACTTCATGGGTGTCAAAGAATCACTATTCGCTCGCTGTATTTATCTCCGCAAGATGCAGTAGACTCTGAAGCTCTGATAGATCTTGTCGAACAATTCCCGCGATCATTCCTACTACTGGCAGGCTCGGGTTTTGTAGAGCCTCATGACGTCTCACGAGCTGTGGATCCTCAACACAAGCACTCAGACTCATTACTGTACTGCTTCTGGGTCATTCTCAGCCATCGATCTCTCTTTCTGCTCTCCAGCCCTTGCACTCTCTATTCAGTGGTATGTCACTGACGACCTTCATTCCTGTAATCACTTCCCACTCCGCATTCACCTAGTGGAGAATCAACTGAAGAGTATCCACCGACATGGATGGTCAGCAGCGCTAACTGGTCGCTGTTCAGCCAGCTGGTTGTGTCTGAACATCGCAACAGCGCCTAGGAATGGGTCGACCACAACAATCCGCTGACTTATCCATCCCAAAGTCTCGAGGCCGTCTTAGGAGGCGACGTGTACCTTGGTGGATAGGGGACAGCCGTGCCGCTCTTCTGCCTTACGGCAGCCAACCTCATAGTCTTTCGAATCGCGAGAGCCAAGGCTCGACGCGTATTTAAGAGCATGGCAAGCGTTTCTGAATTCCACCGACCTTTCCATTTGTTGTACGAATGTATGGGAAGCCAGACAAAGGATTTCCGGTAAACACAGTCATTTGCCAATAGCAGCAGTGCTGAAACATGAGTGTCTCCAGACAACGACTGGAGACATCGCTCGGACGCTGGCAGAGCATTTTGCAAAAATCACTATCAAGTCCAGCCAGGATGAACGTTTCGCTGTTACTGTGTGACTGCAGAGAGGGGCAACCAGGAAATCGGATCCGACAGTTGTGAGTCCTACGACTCCCCTTTCTCCTTGTGGAAGCTGGAATCGACCCTGTCCGAGACTCGTGACACTGCACCTGGTCACGACCAAATCCTGTACTGCAAGCTTCGACATTTGCCAGCAGTGTCAAAGGAAATCCTTCTCGAATGTTTTAATCTTATGTGGCAGATAGGTCACATTCCCAACTCGCGTAGAGAGGCAACTTTTTTTACCTCTCCTCAAATAAGGAAAGGACCGCACATGTTCCAGTAGTTATCGGAATATTGCCTTAACGAGCTATGTAGGAAAGACCCTGGAGTGAATGGTTAACCGTCGTCTGGTCTGGTTGTTAGAGGCAAGGCAACTCCTTAGCCGCTCTCAGTGCGGATTCCGAATATTTCGGTCCACTGTCGACAAGCTGACCATGCTAGAGGCAGGTATTCAGCAGGCTTTCCTACATAGAGCTTTCGTGTGTTCGCGGCTGGACTACGGGTGCACGGTGTATGGACTGACGAAGCCTTCGTTTATGAAGATCATTGACGCTCTCCACCATGACGAGATTCAGCTGGCAGCGGGTGCTTATAGGACCAGACCCTACCCAGTCTTTGGCTGAGGCTGGAGAAGTGCCACTTTCCAGTCAGCAGCAGTTCCTCATGGTGAGTGAAGCATGTAAGTTCCTCGCAGCTCCAGCTTCACCCAAGCACAATACTGTTGCTCGTCCGCCTCTGGAATGCCTTTTCTCCAACTGTCCAGGAGCCACATTGCCGTTTGGGATCTGTATGCATATGTACTGGGGTCACTCTGTGTAGAGTAAGTACGATCCTAAATGTAGGGCTTTAACCGTGTGGCGCCCTGATGACTGGAGAGGCCCAGAGTAATTTTAGATTTGATACTGTACAGGAGAGATTGCACTCCGCTTTGTTTGGCATACGATATTTTCTGCAAAATTGGTTCAAATGGCTCTGAGCACTAAGGGACTTAACATTTGAGGTCATCAGTCCCCTAGAACTTAGAACTACTTAAACCTAACTAACCTAAGGACATCACACACATCCATGCCCGAGGCAGGATTGGAACCTGCGGCCGTAGCGGTCGCGCGGTTCCAAACTGTAGCGCCTAGAACCGCTCGGCCACGGCGGCCGGCGATATTTTCTGATATGTTATCTGAGCACCACAACTTTGTTGCTCTCTTTACGGATGAGGGATTCTGCTGGTTGCTCTGTTTTTTCTTTTCGGTTCGTATCCTCGAGGTCCGACTGCCTCAAGAATTTACTGTCTTCAATGCAGAATTATGTGCGATCTCGCGGCCACTGGAGCAGATGAGACGTTCTTCCAGTGCTAGATTTCTTGTCTGTGCCCTTCATTCTCTCCAACGTTTGTACTCAGCAGGGATAATAGTTCAGAATATCCAGAATGCCCTCCTCCAACTACAACGACTGAGGAAGAAGGTGTCTTTCCGCTGGATACCAGGGCACATGGGTATTGCAGGGAACAAAAGAACGGTTCTAGCAGCCGAGGAAACGTGTCATGATCCTCAGCTACTTCAGTGTGCCATCCCTCTATGCTGTCACCTCGCTGTTGAGGCACAAAGTCAATTGTCGATGGAAGGACGAGTGGCTGGAAGTGAGAGAAAATTAGCTCCGTCTCGTAAAGCCAACATGCGGCCGTGGCGTACCTCCTTCCAGCCATGTCGACGGGACGGGGTTCTCCTTACTCGTTTTCGCATAGACCACAGCCCTATGACGCATGGCTTTTGGTTCCGGCGAGAGGACCTTCTCCTATGTGTGGTGCTTATCGTGTACATCATTGTGCGCCACATTTTATTGGACTGTGTTTTATTTTCCGACCAGCGGGCCTCGGCGGATTGCCGCTGGATCTGCCCTCTGTTTTAAGTAACGTCCAAACGATAGTGGTTCGGTTTTTAAAGTTTTGTGAATTATCCAATATTTTTCCCAAGATTTTAGGGGAATGATTTTAATGTGTTAACAGGGTACTGGCTTACCCAAGTTTTTTTGGAACTGTGCAGCCTGTTTCAATTCATGTATACCTACTTTCCCTCTTCATAAATCGTTTTAGCGCATGTGAGTGACTGTATGGTCATTTGGAGTGCAAGAATTTACAGATAATCTTCACATTCGTTTGTTTTGATGAGTCTAAGAGTGCTGATGACCTCGCCGATAAGCTCTCATAAGATCCAAACAAACAAACGCGCTCGCACACACACACACACACACACACACACACACGCACACGCACACGCACACGCACACGCACGCACACACATTTGCGGCGCAAGCTTTTGTTTCGATTTTGTAGGCGCATAAAATGACATTTGTTTCGACACGTCACCATTGTGTTAGAATTCAATATTTTCAAATATCCTATGTATGCTCAGCAGATAGAAAATATATTGGAAATGACTTACACACAATTATTTTGTTACAGGTCCAATAGGAAGACTTCGAGAATTCCCGCCGATGTTCCGGCTTCAGAGAGTCTGGACACAAAAATGATTTCTTAAAGACAAAGTATAAAGAATAAAATTATATCATCAGATTTATCGTTACTTTTTATTTTACTTTGAAAATAAATCCAAGAAAATCACTTTTTTCATGAGCTCACAAAGAGTAATGCAGAGGGCAATGGTAGTTGGCGCAAGTTCAGATCCCGCTGGTGGCCACTGGCGAACCAGTTGCACGTCCTATCCAAATGTTGAGCGATTCGCCGATTACTCAACCGGCTTGTTTGAACCCAACTTCATGTCCTCCCTCAAATGCTGACAGCTGCGTATATTGTTCATGCGCCTATCTGCGGGGCATAGACACTGCCCAAATCAATGCACGGTCAGTATCTGTATGAATACCTGTTTGTGACCTTCGTCGTTTTTCTTTGTCCTACGAGTGTACTACTCTGTGTGACAACTGTCTTAAAGAGATTAATAATTGAATTACATATTAATACGAAACACTTTCAATAATTTTATCCCAACATTTTCACTAAAAATCTACCGGAGTGCACAGAAACTGGACTCACGGAATTTTTTAAAATTTGTTTTTTGAAATTTTCTTTCGTTTCCTTCGTCGTTTATTCTATGTATGAGCTATGTATATGAACACGAATAGGAATTCCGTGAATCTGATGGGAGAACTACGGCGCACAGGGGCTCCGAAATTAGGAGAAATCCATCGAGTATCAGTGAAGATTTGGGTCATTCCCAGAGGCGTGCTCGGATAACGTAATGACTGTAGCGAAACGCAATAAATCCAGGTTTTGGTACAGGCACAAATTTTCTTGTGATACTTTAGACGTTAATGTATTGTAATTTGAATGGGACCATAATTGTTAAAAACAAAGCAAATAAGCTAGTGCTGCCTCAAATTCATCAAAACATCTGCTGAACCACTTTATCCACGCTACGAGACAGTACCAGCATTTTTAAAGGAGTCGTGGGGAGCGCCGCTGTTCAAATGGGCAGAGTTCTTATCAGTGAGATGCCATTCCTGGTGTGTTCCTTTTCTTTGGGAATTAGGGGCGGTCCGAGGAATGGGTCAGATTATGAAGCATGCCATCACTATATAACACTACTTAAAAAAAAATCGGAACTACGAAAACTCTGAGCAGCGTGGGATGGCCGTGCGGTCTAGGGGCCTTGTCTTGGTTCGTGTGGCTTCACCCCTTCGGAGGTTCGAGGCCTCCCTCGGGTATGGGTTTGTGTGTGTTGTCCTTAGCATAAGTTAGTTTAACCCTTTGTTTCCTGACATAAGAAAAAATTTACTTTTTAACATTTTCTATGCAGAATTTATGCTATTGTGGCCTCAAATGACGGTAGGGGTTTTTGTAAAATTTTCTTTTCTTTTTTGCAACTTTTTTCTCTCCTGGTACTCAGAAGTACCGTCAGACTCCATGGACAGAATCACAACATGCGCAGAAAAATGCTCCAATTTTTATAACTTGTACTTTATTCCACATAAATATTAAATATTTTTACATTAGAAAATTAATTAACAGAAATATGATATTTCTGAATTTTTTTTTTAAATTTCGCATAGATTTATTCTAGAGCAACTTCACAATACATAGTAACTTAGCTATACATTTTTGACGGTATATACATATCACATATTTAGTGATACCTCATGAAATTGTAGGAAACAGTTCTTTTTCTCACTGCAGCACAAATATACTTTATATGTACTATATTGTGAATGTGGTCTCGACTGAATTTTATTTTTCGCACACATTTCACATCGTCCTCTTTTACAACTGAACACTACAAAATGGCTTCCTCGGTTGCCAAGACGTACATCCTTCGGAACAGAAAAGTTATCCTTCCTTCTCTTTGGGAGAGTTATTTCATCTTTACCAGAGTTTCTCTTTTTGAGATTTGGCACTTGCTGTTCATTCATTAGCCCTAGTGCCACAGCACGCCTGAATTCCAGCAGTGGCAGTGCCCCATGCAGATCACTGAAAATGACGTAAGCATTGACAAAAGCGATTTCTATTGCTCCCCAGAAGAGACGGTGCCACCATTTCCTTGATCGCTTGTCAAGATCATAAGGTGAACGTAATCTGTCTGCATGATCCACACCACCCATGTTTTTATTGTAATCACATACAATAACTGGACATGGTATAGTCATACTAGTTCCATCTTTCTGTTTTCTTGTCACTACGCTCTGTTCAATGCCATGGAAGTTTGACGCAAAATACACTACTTTATTTTCCTTCCATTGAAATACTGTTAGGTCTAAAGATGACTCTCTGTGATTTGATTTAGACATTTTTCTTTAGGTAAATTCCCTGGCAAACCTTTCCTGTTTGTTCTAATTGTTCCACAGGCAAATGTATTTACGGATTTCTGTGTGAGAAAAAGTGGACAGAACAACTAGTGAGAGGTAACGCGTTGTTGCTACAATAAAGTGTTCGCACAACCTGACGGTACTAATAAGCCCGCCTTATATTTTCCACTTTATCTCATTCACTTGTAACGTAATGCTTCAAACTGTTATAAAAAAACAAAGAAGGTAAGTACGTACAATGGAAAACTCAACGGAAGTTTCAATAAATTGCGAATATATTCAGGCAACACCATGGAAACAAGCACATACAATCTTCTGTTTTCACAGCAGCGCGCGAAAAACAATTTCAAGCTCTGACCGCCAGAGAGGTCTACGTATTGCACAATAACATCTATGAAACAGTAGAGCAGAGTTACTGTTACGTAGCGACAGGGTCTCAGATCACGAAACTGCACCACGAGAAAATAACGAGAGTCAAAACTTACCGGTACTTTTAAGTACCATCAGGCAACAAAGGGTTAAGATTATGTAGTGTGTAAGCTTAGGGACCGATGACCTCAGCAGTTTGATCCCATAGGACTTACCATAAATTTAAAAAAAAATTGAAAACTCTGAATTCTTGTAGTATCCGAACTGTCAACATACGAGGCAAGTAATAACAGTTATTAACATGTTTTTTTTTGAAAAATATGTGTATCAACAACAGTCATGCGGGAAATAGCAGTTCGACTAAAGCGACTGAGTTAAAGTATTTTGGTTTATCACAAATATCCTTCCGATCCTGTGGACGAATATTGAAAAGGTAACAAACGCCTCTGTTTTAAAAACAACAATTAACGATATGCTGGCATTGTAGGGCTCAAGAGTTAACTGAATGCATACTGATGTTTCGCCGGCCGGTGTGGCCGTGCGGTTAAAGGCGCTTCAGTCTGGAACCGCGTGACCGCTACGGTCGCAGGTTCGAAACCTGCTTCGGGCATGGATGTGTGTGATGTCCTTAGGTTAGTTAGGTTTAAGTAGTTCTAAGTTCTAGGGGACTGATGACCACAGAAGTTAAGTCCCATAGTGCTCAGAGCCATTTGAACCATACTGATGTTTCTTTTCAACGAGACTGTGTTGCTAACCACGAATCTCGTAAGTGGAACGATAACCAAACGCAACCTCGATTGGATTTTTCGTCGTTACGGTTGCGTTTTTTAAAAACATGAGAGGAAGTTGCAAGGAGATAGGCGTAAGACAAACAGTGACTAAATCACACAAAGGCTGCCAGTTCGTGTCATCGTCCGGCTATTGTTTCCCCTTCATCGATCCAAACGGCGCACGGAAATGAGTGTTGTCGTGTCAGGACTTAGGTTCACGTCAAATGCATGCAAATGAGGGCGAAGTGCGTGGTGTGTTGCGGCCGCGCTGACCTTTGAGGGCTGACCCCAGCGCGGCGCCGGCTGCCTATTATTAGCCTCCCGCGCGCGCCCGCTGCCCATTTACCGGCGTGGTGAGGGTGGGGACGGCACTTATTTACAGTTCCCGTAGAGGGCGAAACTGTTGCGATGTGTTATCGAAGCGCAGCTTTAAAGGTACACCACTCAGTATTACCAAGGGTATAAAGTGACATTGCAGCTGATCGCCCTGTTGTTTAACTGAGCGACAGGAAGGAAATAAAAGAAAATTTAAGTACGGAGGTAGAATTAATCTAAGTATAATTCCGTTTTTGTACACTGTTACTCCTTTGATTTCAGCTATACTGACGGAAAAAAATCACAACAATAAAAAGTAATTAATGTAGAGGAATGAACTTTGGGTAATACGTTTGTCTAGTAACATGCGTAAGTGATTACTACTACTACTATTACTACTACTACGACGTGATCAGGTTCAGTGGACCGCACGCATCTACAAGTTTCCTCCTCCAATGTATTCTGTCCAATGCTACTATCCGCCATCCGTCCACATCTATTGGCACTTGGTTTAAATCTTCATGGAGTCCATCCCTCCAACGCTTCTTGGGTCTCCCTGGCGGTCTCTTTCCTGTAGCTATGAAATCCAGGAGCTTCCGAGGCCATCTGTGATCCTCCATCCGGGCCACATGGCCGGCCCACTGCATTCGTTTGGCTTTGACAGTTCCTGCTATGTTGGGCTGCTGGTACAGTTCCTCAAGCCGGCCAGTGTGGCCGATCGGTTCTAGGCGCTTCAGTCTGGAACCGCGCGACCGCTACGGTCGCAGGTTCGAATCCTGCCTCGGGCATGGATGTGTGTGGTGTCCTTAGGATAGGTAGGTTTAAGTAGTTCTAAGTTCTAGGGGACTGATGACCTCAGATGTTAAGTCCCATAGTGCTCAGAGCCATTTGAACCATTTGAAGTTCCTCAAGCTCTTGGTTGTATCTGATCCTCCATTCCCCTGTATCTGCATCCAGAACCGGACCGAAGATCTTCCGAAGTACTTTTCTCTCAAAAACAAGCAGCTTATGGAAGTCCTGTTTCTGGATACTCCATGTCTCACAGCCATAAAGAACAACAGGCTGGATCAGGGTTTTGTACAGTCGAATCTTGAACTGTCTGGAGAGATATCTGGACCGAAGCGGTTGTGCTAGGCTGTGGTAAGATCGGTTTCCTGCTTGTATTCTGGCATTGATCTCTGCTTCACAGGACGAGTTCTCAGTGAAAAGTGCCCCTAGGTAGTGATTAACATTGCAAAATCAAAGGTTAATATAAGCGTAACTAAGCCATAAAAAATGTGAAATTCTGGTACATTAATGGCTGGTGTGACTGCAGGACCGTTCAATGCAAGCATGCAGACGTGCATGGATTGTGTTGTACAGGTGCCGGACGTCAGATAGTGTGACGAAGTTCCACGCCTCTTGCACTTGGTCGGCCAATACAGGTACGGTTAATACTATCTGTGAATGAAGCTGGAGTTGTCGTCGATGATGTCCCATATGTGCTCGAATGGAGACAGATATGGTGATCGAGCAGGCCAAGGCAACACGTCGACACTTCCTAAAGCATATTGGCTTACAACTGTTGGAAAACACCCCCTGGAATGCTGTTCATGAATGGCAGCACAACAAGTCGAATGACCAGAGTGATGTACAAATTTGTGGTCGGGTGCGTGGGATAACCGCGAGAGCGCTCCTGCTGTCGTACGTAGCTGTACTCCATATCATAACTCCAAGTGTATGCCCTGTGTGTCTACCAGGCAGGTTGGTTGCAAGCCATGAACTATCCTCCTCTCAACCAAGACACGGCCATCACTGGAACCGAGGCAGAAGCAGCTGCCATCACAAAACACGACAGACCTCCACTCTGCCCTCCAAAGAGCTCTGGCTTGACACCATTAACGTCGCAAATAGCGGCGGTTTGGGGTCAGTGGAATGCACACTAGAGGGCGTCTGGCTCAGAGCTGTCGCTGAGGCCGGCCGGAGTGGCCGAGCGGTTCTGGGCGCTACAGTCTGGAACAGCGCGACCGCTACGGTAGAAGGTTCGAATCCTGCCTCGGGCATGGATGTGTGTGATGTCCTTAGGTTAGTTAGGTTTAAGTAGTTCTAAGCTCTAGGGGACTGATGACTTCAGAAGTTAAGTCCAATACTGCTCAGAGCCATTTTAACCAGCTGTCGTTGGAGTAACCTATTTGTAGCAGTTCGTTGTCCCTCTGTGGTGGCAGCTGCTGCTCAAACTGCTGCTGCAGACGCAGTGTCATACGTGGAACACGATGGTTTTTCCTCTCGATAGTGCTACATGGCCGTCCGAAGCCCGGTCTTTCAATGACAGCACATTCTCGTGACCATTACTATCAGCAATCATTTACAGCTACAGTTTTGTCAAGTCTTTCTACAATATCGCAGAAGGAAGATCCAGCTTCTCATAGCTCTATTATACGACCTCGTTCAAACTCAGTGAGGTATTGAAAATGGCGTCCTATGCGACTGTCGCGAAATCTGAATAGACATCGTCTTTCAGATGTAAAAACATTCCTATCAATTTTCGTTTATGTCGCACAACTCCCCTTGGTTTTTTTTCCATCAGTGTATATCTATACTTTCTGTCCTATCTTCTAAGAGTTAAAAAATGGCTCTGAGCACTATGGGACTTGACTGCTGAGGTCATCAGTCCCCTAGAACTTAGAACTCCTTAAACCTAACTAACCTAAGGACATCACACACATCCATGCCCGAGGCGGGATTCGAACCTACGACCGTAGCGGTCGCGCGGTTCCAGACTGTAGCGCCTAGAACCGCTCGGCCACCTCGGCCGGCTCTAAGAGTTATTAATTTATTTTAATGACTTTTGAGAATCACAGTAAAGCAATTGATCAAAACTGGGCATAATATTTGTGGTTCAAACTTCCTGTCAGGTTCAAACCGCGTGCCACTCTGGGACTCGAACCGGCACCCGTTGCCTTTCGCGGACAAGTGCTCTATCGACTGAGCTACCCAAGAACGTCTCACAACCGAGCCTTACAGCTCTATTTCCGCCAGCTCACCTTCTTGCTGGAGAGCTAGTCCCGCAATGTGGTCAGGAGAACTTGTATGAAGTTTGAATGGTAGGAGATGAGGTACTGGCGGATGCAGAACTGTGAGGGAGGGTCGCGAGTCGTGTTTGGATAACTCAGTCGCTAGAGCACTTCTCGAGCAAGGCAAAGTGCCCAGGTCTGAGCCCAGTTCCAGCACACAGTTTTAATTTGCCAGGAAGTTTCAAATAATGCTCCTGTAGGGGTGTGTCACGTTGATTACTTCATAGCAAATCTACCCATGTAACCGATAAGAATCAAAGACTATATGAAAACCAAGAGTGACACAGCGCTACAAGAACGTTAATTGTAATCATTTCTGTTTCAAAAAGTAACATCAAATCTTATTAGTATTTGAAGTTGACAGACTGAAAATTGCTTGTACACACTGTAATCCTCTTATTATGTTTCCTTTGATACTTGGTACTCTCTCTTTGCAGATAATTAAAAAATGCACAAAGGCCGAAACTGCAAAAGCGTGCTAGAACAGTTACAGCTAAAATCGAACGTGGCGTGATTTAAAGAAAAGGTAACGTTTTGTTACATCAGACAGTAAGTATTTTTATGTAAGGTAATTAATTGTTTTATAGTGATATTTCTGAAAAGGATTTAATAGGGAGAATTAACGCAATAAATTTGGAAACCGGCGCTTAACACTGCATGGGTTGAAAGAATCTTGCACTTCGCATGTACTAGCAGTATGTTTCTAAGGGAAGAAAACATTTTATCAGGAGTTTTTTTCGTCGACAAAACTTTCAGATGTTAAATTAACAGCCAGCTGATTGTAGAACATAGACTAATGTGGTGAAACATGACAAATACAGTAAAAGGTCAACAGACATGCATATCAGTGGTAAGTTTCGCAGACGAGTAATCTCGTTCAAATGGCTCTGAGCACTATGCGATTTAACTTCTGAGGTCATCAGTCGCCTAGAACGTAGAACTACTTAAACCTATCTAACCTAAGGACATCACACACATCCATGCCCGAGGCAGGATTCGAACCTGCGACCGTAGCGGTCAGTAATCTTGTCTCCTCGATTGTGAGGTAGACTTACGAGAAATGTTGAGCACAGAATTTAGGGAAAGCGGAAGCTAAGCAAAGACGAGCGTGACTAAGAGCAATGCAAAGACAAGTGACTTTCCAAAGGGCAAAATAAGGTAAGATACAATAGAAGAACCGGAGAATAAAAATCTTCTACGTAGAAAGTTGCGTTACTAACCAGCATCAGACGGTCATAAGCGAAGAAGGCTTTGTTCACGAAAATACTTATTTGTAGCAAAAATTTTGAAATTCGTTAGTCTTTCGAATGATTTTACGCTGCGCCTCACCACAAACCAGCGCACTCTATAAAACTTCCTGACAGATTAAAACTGTGTGCCGGACCGAGACTCGAACTCGGAACCTTTGCCTTTCGCGGGCATGTGCTCTACGGACTGAGTTGTTGAAATTCACAGGAGACCTTCTTTGAAGTTTGGAAGGTAGGAGACGAGATACTGGCAGAATTGAAGCTGTGACGACGGGTCGAGAGACGTGCTTGGGTAAATCAGTTGGTAGAGCACTTGCCCGCGAAAGGCAAAGGTTCCGAGTTCGAGTCTCGCTCTTTTTGCGAGTGGAATAGGAAAGTAAATGACTAGGAGTGGTACAAGATACCCACCGCCACGCAGGATACAGTGCACTGCAGAGTATCTATCCAGATGTAGAACTATCGTTCAGTCACATTTTCTGTCCTACTACCACAATACAAAGTGTAAATAAAATGGAGTCCAAAAGATATAAATATCCGGGAATATACAACACATTGTTGGAGGGGTACTCCCTATCATTCTGCACTACATTTCTCACTGAGACCATACGCAATCTCGTGACGTATCTCAGACCTTAAAAATCCCCCCCCCCCCCCCCCCCCCCGGTTAGCCTTCCGGAAGAGGTGACTCACTTTTACAGTGGCGCTACTTCAAAGAGGGGGTGGCAGTGACGCATACCTGACACGCCACCTGCGATATGTTTCAAGGGACCGTCGAGCATTGCAGATTTCGCAAAAAAAAGTTAAACCTGTGGAAGAAATAAATTGTGAGTTTCACAGTGTCACCAGCAATCTGGCTAGCACAATGACCGTGCGCAAGGGATTAAAAAAATTGAGTATAATGGTCGAGCAGTTCCTCACATTTCTGTTGTCAATGCTAAGTTACGCTTGAGGCGGTCTGGAAAGTGGATGACTGGAAACAAGTGATTTGGAGTGATGAATCACGCTGTACTCTATGACAGTCCGGTAGAAGGTTGTGAGTTTGCCGAAATCCTGGAGAACTTTATCTCCTACGATATGTAGTATCAACAGTGAACTATGCAGGACTCGGAGTTATGGGATGTGGGCGTTTTTCGTAGTTTGCGCTTGGCCTGCTTTTTACGCTGAATAAAACGCTAAATGCGGGATGATGTGAACACATTTTACAGCATTGTCTGCTGTCTACAGGAGAGGAAATGACGTAGGAGATGACTGTATCAGTATGACAGTGCGCCCTGTCATAAAGCAGCATCTGTGAGGCAATGGTGATGTGTACAATAACATTCTTACACTGAAGAGCTAAGAAATTGGTACACCTGTCTAATACCGTGTAGGACTCGACTAATGTCTGAAGTAGTGCTGGAGGGAACTGGCACAATGAATCTTGCAGGGCTGCCCATAAACCCCTAAGAATACGGGTTGCTGGAGATCTCTTCTGAACAGCATGTTGCAAGGCATCCCAGATATGTAAATAATGTTCATGTCTGGGGAGTTTGGCGGTGAGCGGAAGTGTTAAAACTCAGAAGAGTGTTTCTGGAGCCATTCTCTAGCAATTCTGAACGTGTGGATGTCGCATTGACCAAGTCCGTCGGAATGAACAATGGACATAAATGGATGCAAGAGATCAGACAGAATGCTTTGTACGTATCACCTTTCAGAGTCGTATCTAGACGTATCAGGGGTCCCATGTCACTCCAACTGCACAAGCTCCACACCATTACAGAGCCTCCGCCAGCTTGAACAGTTCCCTGCTGACATGGAGGGTCCATGGATTCATGAGTTTGTCTCCATACCCGTACACGTCTATCCACGCGATACAATGTGAAACGAGACTCGTCCGACCGTGCAACATGTTTTTTCCAGTCATCAACAGTCCAATGTCGGTGCTGACGGGCCCAGGCGAGGCGTCAAGATGTGTGTTGTGCAGTCATCAAGGGTACACGAGTGGGCCTTCGGCTCCGAAAGCCCATATCGATGATGTTTCACTGAATGGTTCGCACGCTGACACATCTTGATGGCGCAGCACTGAAATCTGCAGTAATTTATCGTTTATGTTGGGTGTGCTCATAAGAATGAAAATGTTGTAACAGGACTGAATTACGCGAAGTAGGGCATCAAAGCAGTCTGAAAGTTGAACGATTCCCTTCAGTCGTCGTTGGTACCGTTCTTGCAGAATCTTTTTCCGGCCGCAGTGATGTCTGAGATTTGATGTTTTAGCGGATTCCTGATATTCACGGCACACTCGTGAAATGGTCGTTCGGGAAAATCCCCTCTTCATCGCTACCGCGGAGATGCTTTGTCTCATTGCTCGTGCCCCGACTATAACACCACGTTCAAACCCACTTAAATCTTGATAACCGGTCACTGTAGCAACAGTAACCAATCTAAGAACTGCGCCATACACTTTTTGTCTTATATAGGCGTTGCCCACCGCAGTGCCATATCCTACTTGTTTACATATCTCTGTATTTGAATACGCATGCCCAGAATGGACTGCCATTTCTCCACAGACATACAGAAACTTCATTGCAAGTATTCCCACCCAAGTTCAAGCCGTCAAAAAGGCAAAAAAAATGGACATAGATTAATGTCAGCTAATAGGTGTTCCGGCACTTTTGATCAGACATTGTGTAATTAACTCAGTAATTACATAAGCAGTCCAGTAGAATAATTGTGAGACAAAGTGACGATACGTAATTCACATGATCGTTTATGTTGGGTATGCTCATAAGAATGAAAATGTTGTGACAGGATTGAACTACGCGAAGTAGGACATCAAAGCAGTCTGAAAGTTGAAAGCCTCAAATTGTATCATATCGCAGAATCGAAAGTATGTCACTTGGAGCACGCTACGCAATAACCCCGTTATGACATCTAAAAGCCCTGTTCGTGAGCGGCGTGCTCACAAAACAAAAGCAGTGTACCGAAAAGATCAGGAAGATATACATTTGAGGCCACAGGGAACTGTTCTGTGTGCCGGTCGTGGTGGCCGAGCGGCTCTAGGCGCTCCAGTCTGGAACCGCGCGACCGCTACGGTCGCAGGTTAGAATCCTGCCTCGGGCATGGGTGTGTGTGATGTCCTTAGGTTAGTTAGGTTTAAGTAGTTCTAAGTTCTAGGGGACTGATGACCTCAGAAGTTAAGTCCAATAGTGCTCAGAGCCATTTGAACCATTTGAACTGCTCTGTGAACACGCACTTACTATCATTTTGACGTGCATTAGATAACAGATTACAGCACGGCTACACAGAATATTTACAAATACGCTATATAGCGCCATTCTAATGAGAAAGGACAGTAGAACACCATTGGAAACGTGGCGAGCAAATATGAACCAGAATGTGTCTTTCACTCTGCAGAGCTGTGTGTGTGTGTGTTGTTTCGAAATGTTGCAAACCTAAAACTGAATATAAGACTGCGACTGTAAACCAAAGGTCTTGTCTTTCGCAGGCAATATCCTTACCGACTGAGCTTTCCAGGTACGACTCACGGTCGATCCTCACAGCTTCAGTTCTGCCAGTAAATCTCTCCTACTTTCCAGACTTCACATGAGCCCTCGCGCTTACCTTGTTGGACTAGCAGCCCTGTTAATAAGTAATATCGAGGAGAAAAACTGTTCCCAGCCTTAACCCCCTGTTTCAGTTCTTATTTAAGACTAGTAAATTGAAGTTTGTTTACATAATGCACAAAAAATTTCATCATTTATAAAACTTTATTGAGTTAATATCCTTTTAAGTCTGATTATTATTTTTCGTGATATTATACATTCACCAATGTAACTTGAAAATCGGAAAATGATCAAAGTTACACGTTTACTTAGCGAAATTATCATGTAGTGTGATGTATACTGAATGGACTTATATTGTATTACTGTTGGTACTCTCGATTTGTTTGTTATGATGTGTACTCAGACTATGATTTTGATGGAGATATCGATTCAACAACTTGATGTGTCAGTATACTGACCAACAGATATTTACGTGGTCATCTCCAAAGCAAAAATATGTTGCGGCATGTACAACGGGAGTACGTTTAAGCAGCTGATGCAGTTGCTGAAATCACCTGGTTTCGTACGTTCGTACACTCATTATGGCCAACCAGAGTGCACTGCAATTAATGAAAAACAGAGAGCACCAAAAAGTAAAAAATATGTTCACAAAAGTTTGTGAGAATGAATATTTCACTGAAGCTAGGAGGACTGGGATAATGGGTCGTGTGAGTCGGGTGTGCAAATTGGAGAAGAGTATGGCCCGTGAAAGGTAAAGCTCTGGATAAGAATCCCGAGTGAGCATACACTTCTAATCTGTCAGGAAGTTTCAGGAAACGCCATATTTGCTCGACACTGATAGAAAGTAGGAAGAGGCAATGATTAGATGCACCGTTCTATGGATACTGTACTCGTAATAATAGCCGGTCGGAGTGGCCGAGCGGTTCTAGGCGCTACAGTCTGGAACCGCGCGACCACTACGGTCGCAGGTTCGAATCCTGCCTCGGGCATGGATGTGTGTGATGTCCTTAGGTTAGTTAGGTTTAAGTAGTTCTAAGTTCTAGGGGACTGATGACCTCAGAAGTTAAGTCCCATAGTGCTCAGAGCCATTTGAACCATTTTCGTAATAATAAGTGAGCACAAAAATACATGGTCCATATCATATGTATTTGATCAGCTAAAACAGTAGTCTGTTGTTCAGAGCACTTACTTGGTTAATAAACAGACATGCCAAGCTCTGTTTGTGCGAGTAACGGAATTTTAGCGAGGTCATATTGTGGACTTAACGGTCACTAGTTGGTCCTGCCTAACATGTTGCACGTCAAGCGGCAATAGTGTCATTGTTGGTGTTGGAGGTCCAAGGAAACTGTTCGAACTCGTGCTGATTCCGGATGGCGGAAGCAGTCAGAAGAACGCCTGGATCGCCACACCAGACGGGCAGCCACTAGACAGTGGCTAGTTTAGCACCCTCAGGATTCGTATCTACATCCATACTCCGCAAGCCAGCTGACGGTGTGTGGCGGAGGGTACCTTGAGTACCTCTATCGGTTCTCCTTCTATTCCAGTCTCCTATGTTCGTGGAAAGAAAGATTGTCGGTATGCCTCTGTGTGGGCTCTAATCTCTCTGATTTTACCCTCATGGTCTCTTCGCGAGATATACGTAGAAAGGAGCAATATAGTGCTTGACTCCTCGGTGAAGGTATGTTCTCTAAACTTCAACAGAAGCCCGTACCAAGGTACTGAGCGTCTCTCTTGCAGAGTCTTCCACTGGAGTTTATCTATCACCTCCATAACGCTTTCGCGATTACTAAATGATCCTGTAACGAAGCGCGCTGCTATCCGTTGGATCTTCTCTATCTCTTCTATCAACCCTATCTGGTACGGATCCCACACCGGTGAGCAGCATTCAAGCAGTGGGCGAACAAGTGTACTGTAACCTAATTCTTTTGTTTTCGGACTGAGTTTCCTTAGGATTCTTCCAATGAATCTCAGTCTGTCATCTGCTTTACCGACGATTAATTTTATATGGTCATTCCATTTTAAATCACGTGGTTTTTCGGAAACTGAAGCAGAGCAGGGGTGCCGCTCAGCGCGTTTCCTCTCACATTATATCAATGGTACGAGAAACGAAATCGCAACGATAAATAGCACCAGTTTGTGTTTAATGAGAAGAGTAGATTCTGCCTCGGCGTCAGCAACAGTGCTTCGTGAGGAGGTAGGCAAGTATTCCAGTTAATGATATCGCCACGTGCAGGGCGAACTAAGTGTGGCATCGTGTGGAAAGGTACAACCAGCAAAGATCGTTCACCGACGGTGTTTATTAGGGGACTTTCTGTTGCCGTTACTGTTAAAGCCCGGAGATGTGCTTGGAAGACGCTCGTGCGCACAATTCTGTCGTTACGCAACGTATCGCACAGAACGTTCAAGTCCCTTGAAAAATACGATCACCAGAACTGTTTACCGTTGACCACGTGTAGGGCGTGAAGGCTACATGACTGATCCAGCTGTGATATGTGGAAAGGCATGAAGCACTATTTCCCAATGACATTCGACAACTCTTCCGTGTTGTTTTTGTGGTGTTCAGTCCGAAGACAGGTGTGATGCAATTCTCCACGCTACTCGTTCCTGCCAAGTCTCTTCATCTCCGGGTAACCATTGCGACCCACAGCCTTCTGAACCTGCATACTGTATTCATCTCTTGGTCTCCCTCGACAGTTGTTACCCCCGCCCATCCCCCCTCACACACATACACACTTCCCTCCAATACTACGTCTCAGAACGTTTTCTATCAACCGATTTCTTCGTTTAGTCAAGTTATGCCGCAAATTTCTCTTTTCCCCAATTCTATTCAGTACCCACTCCCTCAAGTGTTAGCGATGATGAAATTATGCTCTGTGCAAAATTCTTCCAGGTAGACTCATATTTCATTCCTTTCCCCCAATCCATATTCACCTACTATTTTTCCGTCTCTTCCTTTTATGTTACCGAATTCCAGTTCCGCATCGTCATTAAATTTTCTTCTCCGTTAACTTCTTTTATCCTGTCATATATTTCTTCAATATCTTTATCATCTGCATAGTTAGGTGGCATATAAACTGGTACTGCTATTATGGGTCTATCTTGGCTGTGATGATGCTTCCAATGTGCTGTTCATAGTAGCTTACCGGCATTCCTATTTTCTTATTTATTATTCCTATTTGATTTTGTATTTATAACCCTGTCCTCACCTGACGAGAAGACCTGTTGTTCCTGCCACCGAACTTCACTATATCTAACTTCAACCTACATATTTCCCCGTTTTAAATTTTCTAACCTGCCTGCCCGAATAACTGAGCTAACATTCCTTGGCATGACCTGTGGAATGCCAGTTTTGTTTTTCCTGGTGACGATATTTTCCTGAGCAGTCCCCGCCCAGAGATCAGAAATATTTTACACAAATGAATGACAATCAGTTAATCCTGCAGTTGAGCCGCGTGCCCTTGGGAAAATTACGGCTGTAGCTTTCATCAGTTCATAGTACCAGCACAGCAGGTCCATGTTGACTGATGCTACAATACCATATCAGTCAATCATCCAGACAAGAGCTCCTACAAAAATTAACTATTGAAAATGCGTTGCCCATCTTCAGGAACCACATGTATGTTTGGTCTCTCACTAGATATCCCTCAGCTGTGGCTGCACCACCAGTTCGGCCATCTGTATCGTTGAGGCATGCAGCCCACTTCACCATGGTAAGGTCCATGGTTCATGGGGAGGGGAAGAGAGAACTCTTTCATTTGTCTACGAAAGACGGCAAAGAAATCTTGAAGTTAGACAGAGGTTTACAAGATACTAAAATTTTTATCCAAGACCGTCTGCCCACTGGTCATTATGACCATACGCAGTGTGCCATTACAGTCACACAAACCGCACTGTGTGGAAAAAAATGTCACCTACATATTTCCTTGTGTCGGAACGTAACAGGAAATTCCGATGCTAGGAACATAACAGGTGTATCTTGCCTTTTATTATAACCACAACGCAACAGAAAGAATAAAAAACCCAAAGGGATAATTTGCACAGCAATGGTTCAAAAACATTGACTTGCCATTACAGCACCTGTTAGAAAATTGGGCGTGGACATGGGTGAGCGCCAGTCTAAACGTGTACACGATTACAGAGTATCCTCTCGCTTGAAGAAGTTTGGTAAACACATGATAATTGTAAAAAATTACACTTATGCCCTGTTTGTTTTAATAAGTTTTATTTCCCATCGCTTTGATTCATTCGTTTATTTTACTTTCTTGTTCATTTTTTTGCCTTTCGAGGCTGTGATACTGTTTTATTCCAAATGTTTATACTGTAAGCACACAGATGGCGCTACCATAGCTTTACGATCTGTATGATTTTAATTACTTTGGTCCATTATTTTAGTATTGTACTTTTCGCTGTTGTACGGAATTGTAAATGCATCTCCTTCCATTAAACTGTATTGCAAAAATAAGTCACATATTACCCTGTTCTTACTGTTATTGAGCGTATTGTGCTTATGGCTCCACACATGTGATTTTTTTCTATGGTTTAACCATTGCGTGTGGTTTTACAGTACATTTTTAAAATGGGACACCACACATATTTGACGTCAAATTTTCTTCCTGTTCAACCATGTAAGCAATGGCTTCAGTTAATGCTAGACTCCTGTATGTTCTGCATCAACCAATATTACTTACTGCGTGACACTTTGGACTAATGCCACCTGGTCTTATATGATATGTAACTGTATGGTGTTTATGTTTGTACTTACGATTCGTTGTTAACTATGTCATATTTGTCCCTGATTCTCCTGTTTTGTAATTTTTAGCACTCAAAATGACTATGTAATGGTTGAAATTAGATCTGCTGTAATAAAACGACGGATTTTGCGATCGACTGCTGTTCTTTTCTCCATTGTCTATATTCAACGATCGCTGCACACAACGGGATCATATGGATTCCAATCTAATTAAAATATTGCCGAGCTGGGCATGTGCAGATTTTTATAAATATAGGAGACGAAGGATAAGGCTAAGCAACGCCATCCAGCATATACCCTTTGACAAAAGGCGCATTAACAACAGAGTGAGATCAAGGTACGTACAAGCAGTGTTCAACAACAACATCAGAAGTAAACGGCTGTTTACTTACAGATGGAAAAGTGAAGCCATCGCTATTCGAAGTGAGATTATAATATTATTTATTAGAAAGTTACGAATATATAACTTGCACCAAGCTGGTCTTTTCAGACCTTTCGTCTTAGATAATTGCTTGAACGTGTAAGGGAAAAGACAGGCAGAGAAACTACGGCTACGCATAACAGCAAGTTCTTAGATTCCGGGTGGGAAGGCGTGCTGGTCCCCGGCACGATTCGACCCGGCGGATTAGTGTCGAGGTCCGGTGTGCCGGCCAGCCTGTGGATGGTTTTCAAGGCGGTTTTCCATCTGCCTCAGCGAATGCGGGCTGGTTCCCCTTATTCCGCCTCAGTTACACTATGTCGGCGATTGCTGTGCAAACACTGTCTCCACGTACGCGTACACCATAATTACTCTACCACGCATAACATTTGGGGTTAGACTCGTCTGGTATGAGACGTTCCCGGGGGGGGAGGGGGGGGGGGGTCCACTGTGGGCCGGACAGCACAATAACCCTGGGTTCGGTGTGGGTCGACGGCGGGTGAGTGGACTGCTGTAGCCTGTTGTGGGGTTGTGAACCACTGACAGCTACGGCGGGGACGAAGCCTCTCCGACGTTTCTAGGTCCCCAGTTCAATACAATACAATACAATACAAGTCCTTGGATTTAACTGATCATTTATTCGATACCAGCACACACGACGATGCAACTTCTTCCCGCGTGTAGTGAACCTTACGAACATGAGTATCAACAGTGATTAACAGTTAATGTTACATAGAGGTCTAAAATATAAAATGAATACAAAAGTACATCGTAGAGCAATTACAGACACTATTACTCGTGTAAAACTTGCAAGCCCGCATCTCGTGGTCGTGCGGTAGCGTTCTCGCTTCCCACGCCCGGGTTCCCGGGTTCGATTCCCGGCGGGGTCAGGGATTTTCTCTGCCTCGTGATGGCTGGGTGTTGTGTGCTGTCCTTAGGTTAGTTAGGTTTAAGTAGTTCTAAGTTCTAGGGGACTTATGACCACAGCAGTTGAGTCCCATAGTGCTCAGAGCCCATTTAAAACTTGCAATTTAAAAGTTTCTAAATTTGCACACAATCGCAGTGAATAATGTTATCACTAAGGAGACTAAAACATCACATACAAGTTTCAAAATAGACAGGAAGATAGTCAAGGGTGTAAATGAGAGGCCATAACAATGAAGGTAAACGTAGCTCGAGTGTCGTTATAATGACTACTGATTACATCAACAAAACACAACAGAATTCGACGAGAATGCTATATTCAGAAATGATAAAGATTTAACTTAAGAGGCATTATAAAAACTAAATGATAAGCTTCAGGTATGTAATGAAATTATTACGCTCACAGAAAAACAGCTAAGAGATACGAATCCACGAGCTCCAAGTTCAAGCGTGCAGCTTAAGGTTCATAAGGAACACTTCCCCATGAAGCCTCTGTTGAAAGTTCTGTTGGTCCTTTTAGTAAAGTCACCAGCAAATGCTTAAAATATCTCAAAACACATTACCTATTTAGTCATACACAGGAAGAGCACAAAGTCTTGCCCTGATTATAAAAATTTATAACAGAATAACCGTGTGACATAATAAGTTACATTTGATGCCGTTCCATAGGTTAGTGTTACTAGTTTTTTTAAGACCACCTACGTTAGTAAACCTCAACGTGTGCTCCCTTGGTAGCTCGGAGAATGTCGAGGCGGTATTCCAGTTCCCGCCAGGTGTTTCGTAACATGTGTTCTGTCACAGTACCCACAGCCGCTTATATCCTAGCCTTCAGTTCGTCGACGTCAGCAACTGGTGTTTCAGCAAGATGGAGCACCCCCTCCCCTCACCAATTGGGCTTTGATAGTGCGTGATTTCCTGGATGAAACATTTCCGGATCGGTGGATTAGAAGGAACGGTCCAACACCCTGGCCACTCCGCTCTCCAGCCCCTTGACTTTTTTTTCTGGGGCTGTATGTCTTCGTCACACCAGTTGCTGACGTCGACTAATTGAAGGATACAAGTTGCTATGGGTACTGTGACAGAACACTTGATGCGAAACACCTGGCAGGAACTGGAATACCGCCTCGACATTCTCCGAGCTACCAAGGGAGCACACGTTGAGGTTTACTAACGTAGGTGGTCTTATAAAAACTAGTAACACTAACCTATGGAACGGCATCAAATGATTATTATTATGTCAAACGGTTATTCTGCAATAAATTATTATAATCAGCGCAAGACTTTGTGCTCACCCTGTACATTCTATAAAAATTGTTACGAACTTAGTATAAAAATTTGTCACATCCCTATATTTAGCACTATGAAATTTTGATCCCTAGATATACCAACTGAGAATATTATGATGATTATTCGACAAAATTTGCTAGTCCAGAAAATATTATCACTACCTGAAATCTATGAATTTCTTGATTTGCTTTCTTTAGTTCTAAATTACAATTACCTAAATTCAATAACCTAGTGTATTATCTGAAAGATGTTCTAAGTAAGGAAAGTGCTATTTCAGGTTTTTTCGCTGATGTTTTTGTTAATCATATTGATAAGAAGTTCTTTCTCGAGAACTCCAACTTGACGAGAAAAAGTGAGTATTACTTCAAATAAGTGGTGAACACTCTTTTTCTAATTCATAATGAGGAGGAAATGGTAAATAAATGCAATGTGTTACATGAAAAAAATTAAACTTACATGTGTACATGTGAGATTGGAATAGATGGGCCCATTAATTTCATTGATATAAACTTCAGAAATTTATAAGTTTATAAATTATAGAGCGCAGCAATCAGACGTCCTTTTTTTTGTAGGTTTTATTTGGCAAATCCAGATTTCGGCTAGTGCCTAGCTATTATTGATGCACTATTTCCTAGTCTCGGTACATGTCAGTTCTCTGTTGTTTCTGGCGACAGTCAGTTCTTTGAATATTCAAAGACTAGAAAACAGTGCATTGATAATGGCTAGGCACTAACCGAAATCTGGATTTGCCAAAAAATCTAAAAAAAAAGGATGACTTATTGCTGCGCTCTATAATTTACAAATAATACCACAGTCGCTCAGTGCACCAACTTTCCTAATGGAAGGTAACCTGAGCAGAAATTTAGATGGTAAGCATAATTTTGGCATATTTCGTAAAGAAAACTTAGACGAATTGTATAGTAAATTACGACTCAAATCATTTACCTCAGCACAAAAATGCTTTCTTTCATTTTGCTTTTAACAGGTTGTTCAAATTACTACATTCTCAAAATGAGCACGAATTTGAATTTGGCGTAATTACCTGTACTGGAAAAATGAATAATTACCCTGTTGTTATGTACTTTATATTTAGAAAAAAATCCCTAAAAAGTACAACAATAATACAGAACTAAGGTAGGATTCAAATCCAGGGAATGAAGACAGAAAGAAGAGCAACATTTCACTGACATAGTAGGCGGTCTTTAGCACAAAAATTGCATCAATTTTCAGAAAGTATAAAAATTGGCATTTCTTTTTCAGTTAATAATAACTTAGGGTTTTTTAGGCTAATAGTGTACATAAGAAAATATCCTACATGAATCTGGAGTATATAAAATATTCTGTCCTGATTGCGACGCATGTCGAATCAGACACCTTCCCAAGAGACACCGCCTTAACGAAGCACTATCCGAGCATTCCTTACTCCTATGAAACTGAGGATACGTCGGTGGCAGCTTAGCCGCTGGTAGGATCACCCTTGGCAAACAGATCCTGGCTGAGGAGCCGGACTAAATGTGTCCTGCAACAACCAGTCATTCCCTTTCCTTTCCTTATCCGCAAGAGCCGATGGGTGAACTAAGTAACTGATACTAAAATGTAGACTTTCACGGCCGGAAATATCATGTCCATTATAATTATCCGGGCTGTTATGCCGTGGTCGGTTGATGAATTCTGTGTCGATTCCCAACGTTTCGTCTCCGACTGCGGGAGACATCTTCATGGGGGTCCGTAGCTCGATGGAAGGTCCAACACACCTACTGGCTCGCTACTGACTGCCGCTAAATTCCGTGTCCGCGCGCTCCCACGCCGCGGCGTGACGTCACGTGTTTTGAAACGTCAGTGCAATTGGCCACTGTCCGTCGCCGTCGATCGCCGTTGCCATCACCCAGTAGTGGACGGGTGGTACACATCTTCATCAACACCGGCATCCATATACCGTTTAATTTCACGCCCTCCTCCTTTCGGTTGAAATTATTTGGGTGTTTAGCGATTTCGATTGCCTCCCTGTAAAGCCTTTCGTAATATCCGCTTGTGGCCGCTAGTACTTGCGTCTCCTCGAAACGAATATTGTGGTTCCCTGGTTGGAAAGCATGCTCCGCAACAGCTGATCGTTCCGTTTCTCCTCTTCTACAATTTCCCTTGTGCTCTTCCAAACGTTTAGACACCGTTCTTTTAGTGGTACCCACATAAACATCACCACAGCTGCATGGGATCCTACACACTCCAGCTTTTTCCAATGGTTTGCGAGCGTCCCTGGCAGGCTTAAGGTATTCCTGTATCTTCCTGGTGGGCTTGTAAATTACGGTAATATTCCACTTCTTGACGAAACGTGGATGACACGTTTGTGCTGTGGAGACATGGTAGGGAGGAACTAAGCCGGTTCCACGAACATCTGAACAGTATAAACTCGAGAATTCAGTTTACAATGGAGGAGGAGGTAGACGGCAAGTTACATTTCCTCGATGTGCTTGTTTTTAGAAACGAAAATGGTAGTTTGGGCCACTCAGTATACCGTAAACCCACGCACACGTACCGATATTTGCACCGGGATTCGAACCACCACCCACAACAGAAGCGGGGTGTTACCAAGACGTTAGCGGACAGAGCTAGAAATATTTGTGAACCTGAGTTGCTCGACGCTGAGATGGAACATCTCCATAATGCACTAATGAAGAACGGATATTCGTCCGCCGAAATAAAACGTGCGTTGAGGCAGCCACGCAGAAATCATACTGACGTACAGGCTACTGCAAAATCTAAGGTTTTCCTGCCGTTTGTTAAAAATGTAACGGAAAGAATAGGGAGGCTCTTGACGAAGCGGAATATTACCGTAATTTACAAGCCCACCAGGAAGATACAGGAATACCTTAAGCCTGCCAAGGACACTCGCAAACCTTTGGAAAAAGCTAGAGTGTATAGGATCCCATTAAGCTGTGGTGATGTTTATGTGGGTACCACTAAAAGAACTGTTTCTAAACGTTTGGAAGAGCACAAGGGAAATTGTAGAAGAGGGGAAACTGAACGATCAGCTGTTGCGGAGCATGCTTTCCAGCCAGGGAACCACAATATTCGTTTCGAGGAGACGCAAGTACTAGCGGCCACAAGCGGATATTACGAAAGGCTCTACAGGGAGGCAATCGAAATCGCTAAACACCCAAATAATGGTCGTGCGGTAGCGTTCTCGCTTCCCGCGCCCGGGTTCCCGGGTTCGATTCCCGGCGGGGTCAGGGCTTTTCTCTGCCTCGTGATGACTGGGTGTTGTGTGATGTCCTTAGGTTAGTTAGGTTTAAGTAGTTCTAAGTTCTAGGGGACTGATGACCATAGATGTTAAGTCCCATAGTGCTCAGAACCATTTTTTTAATTTCAACCGAAAGGAGGAGGGCGTGAAATTAAACGGTATATGCATGCCGGTGTTAAAGAAGATGTGTACCACCCGTCCACTACTGGGTGATGGCAACGGCGATCGACGGCGACGGACAGCGGCCAATTGCACTGATGTTTCAAAACACGTGACGCCACGCCGCGGCGTGGGAGCGCGCGGACACGGAATTTAGCGGCAGTCAGTAGCGAGCCAGTGGGTGTGTTGGACCTTCCATCGAGCTACGGACCCCCTTGAAGATGTCTCCCGCAGTCAGAGACGAAACGTTGGGAATCGACACAGAATTCATCAACCGACCACGGCATAACAGCCCGGATAATTATAATGGACATGAACTAAGTATCTCAGAGTCTCTTGCTATCCTTAGTCATTTCTTTCCCATTATCTTCATAAAAAGGTAGGAAGAGCTTTGAGGCATGATGAAGCCAATCTTCCTATGGGGAGAAAACCCTGATCACAAATACTGGTCCTCTGGGTTGGGAGTTCAGCGATGGGTCAGCTCCCCGTCCATAGAAGGAGACAGCCTGCTAACATGTACAGTAATATGGCTCAGATTTCGGCTGATTTTAATGGAATTCGACAACGGAAAGGAAAATGGTCTTTGCATTTTGGTATCTGCAATGTACAGGGCATCCGTAATAAACAACAAGTGGTTTAAAGGATATAAAGACAGCACAACATTGATGTAACTATGCTTTCCGAAATAAAAAAGAGAGGTAGTGGTAGTGAATTTCTTCTGGAGTTCGCGCATTAATTTAGAGGAGTGGACAAAAGCAGTAAGGCGAGAGCAGGAGTATCATTCTAAACAAACGGTGGGCAATATATACAACCTCATGGGAAGGTTGATAAAGTTCAGTCTGAGAGCTGGAGACATGAATGTGGTGATAGTAGGAGTGCATGCCTGTACTGAAGACTCGCCGTTGAAGGTAAAAAAAGGTTTTGAACAGATGCTGTTAGAGACTGTCGAACAGAGCCGTGCATCGCGCCACATTTACCCGCCCAGACCGGGCTGCGGCCGACCGCTCTGTCCTGTTGCCTGCGGAGCTCTAGTGTACCGGCAACGGCGTGCGCGAGCCGCGATGCGCCGTCGAGACCCACGGCTAGTTCGAGGACGCGGAAGCTTATTTCGGCTTTATTGCTTTCAACAGTACATCTGCAAACAATCACATTTATTTATATTCTGTGTATCACATAATTAATATAGGCTTTTCTATATTTGATGTTGTGCTCACGTCCGGATGTTGTAGAGGGGCATAACGTCAACTTAGAGTAAGCTATTATTGCCGTCTCTAGTTGTTTTACGTAATTTATTTTCAGTAAAGAATGAGATTTTCACTCTGCTGCGGAGTGTGCGCTGATATGAAACTTCCTGGCAGATTAAAACTGTGTGCCGGGTCGAGACTCGAACTCAGGACCATTGCCTTTCGCGGGCAAGTGCTCTCATTCTGGAAACATCCCCCAGGCTGTGGCTAAGCCATGTCTCCGCAATATCCTTTCTTTCAGGAGTGCTAGTTCTGCAAGGTTCGCAGGAGAGCTTCTGTAACGTTTGGAAAGTAGGAGACGAGGTACTGGCAGAAGTAAAGCTGTGAGGACGGGGCGTGAGTCGTGCTTGGGTAGTTCAGTTGGTAGAGCACTTGCCCGCGAAAGGCAACGGTCCCGAGTTCGAGTCTCGGCACGGCACACAGTTTTAATCTGCCACGAAGTTTTATTTTCAGTAAAGTTTTAAAATTTTTCGATGACTTGCTGTTGCACGTATTTTATAATACGTTTTTCATTATTTTGACAGTCATAGAAATTGAAGCTTGACATCTAGTTGTTTACTCAAAGATATTTATGTTGTTGTGGATGGTGGTGTATCTATGGAACTATTACTGACGTGTGTGTAATCACTGCTGCTTAGGTTATCCGTTATCCTTACTTAAAATTTCAATATTTTTTTAAAAAACTATATGTGCTTGAAATCGGTTTGTTCATTTAGTATATTGTAGGAATTTGAAATATACATAAACACCAGAGATTATTCTTACTATACAGGGTGGTCCATTGATAGAGACCGGACCAAATATCTCACGAAATAAGCATCAAACGAAAAAACTACAAAGAACGAAACTCGCCTAGCTTGAAGGGGGAAACCAGACGGCGCTATGGTTGGTCCGCTAGATGGCGCTGCCATGGGTCAAACGGATAACGACTGAGTTTTTTTTTTTTTTTTTTTTTTTAATGGGAATCCCCATTTTTAGTACATATTCGTGTATTACGTAAAGAAATATGAATGTTTTAGTTGGACCACTTTTTTCGCTTTGTGATAGATGGCGCTGTAATAGTCACAAACGTATAAGTACGTGGTATCACGTAACATTCCGCCAGTGCGGACGGTATTTGCTTCGTGATACATTACCCGTGTTTTTTGCACGCGTTCTATTTAGCGACGAAGAGTCATTCACCAACAGCGGTAACGTTGGGCAACGGAAAATCCACGATGGCTGCGACAAGTGGAACATCCAAGGATTTCTTTCTGCGCGGAAAGTTGAAGGATATTTGCTATCGCGATCCACCGACAACGCCAGACAACATGCGTCAGCGCATTGTCAATGCATGTGCGAACATTACAGAAGGCGAACTACTCGCTGTTGAGAGGAGTGTCGTTACACGTATTGCCAAATGCATTGAGGTTGACGGACATCATTTTGAACATTTATTGCATTAATGTAGTATTTACGGGCAATCGCGCTGCAACAGCATGCGTTCTCAGAAATGATAAGTTCACAAAGGTACATGTATCAGATTGGAACAACCGAAACAAAATGTTCAAAGGCACCTACGTTCTGTATTTTAATTTAAAAAACCTACCTGTTATCAACTGTTCGTCTAAAATTGTGAGCCATATGTTTGTGATTATTACAGCGCCATCTATCACAAAGCGAAAAAAGTTTCGCAACTAAAACATTCATATTTCTTTACGAACTACACGAATATGTAATAAAAATGGAGATTCCTATTAAAAAAAACGCAGTTGATGTCCGTTTGACCCATGGCAGCGCCATCTAGCGGACTAACCATAGCGTCGTCTGGTTTCCCCCTTCAAGCTAGACATGTTCCGTTCTTTGCAGTTTTTTCGTTTGACGCTTATTTCGTGAGATATATGGCCCGGTCACGATCAATGGACCACCCTGTATACTAAATGAACAACCCGATTTCAAGCACTCACAGTTATTAAAAATAAGGATAACGGATAACAAAAACAGGGCAGATTACAAACACGTCAATAGCAGCTGCATAGATACACGACCCTCAACGACATGAACATCTCTGAGTAAGCAGCTACCTGTCAAATTTCAATTTCTATGACCGTCAAAATAATGAAAAACGTATTATAGTATAAGTGCAACACAAATCATTAAACAATTTCAAAACGTTACTGAAAAAAATATTACATCAAATAACTGTAGAAGGCAATAATAGCTTTCTCTAAGTTGTCATTGTCCATCTACAACGTCCGGACGTGAGTACAACATCAAATGTAAAACACTTTTATAAATTGTATATTATGTAAATTACAAATAAATGCGATTGTTTGCAGATGTACTGCTGAAGGAATTGAAGTGGAAATAAGCTTATATACTCTAATAAATTATTAAGCAGCACACTGGCTACCAGTTGTCTGCATGATTTAACGATTTCTCTATATTTTTCTTTGGAATAGACACCCGTATTTCTGTTATCTTTAGACTCGAGTAATTCGATCTCCTTCAATTGAAAAATAAATTGCTACAGTACTAATTTACGAATAAAGGCGCAGCTATTGTGAGGCGGGTAATTTCGTTTCTCCGTGACGTCAATGGCGAAGAATGCCTAGCGAGAGAACCGGCAAACGACTTTATGATTGGCGTCGCCGCCGTCTCCAGATAATGCTGGTGCAGTATTTCGGACTTGAAATACCGCCCAAGTTTCCTGTTGGAGCTCGTCTGCTCGTTACGCGGAGGTAATCGACGCGCGCTGTCCTGCTGGCGGCACGGCGGCGCGCGCCTCAGAACGCAACCGCCGCGGGATTCGTGATTCGCGGCACGCCACGCCACGCACACCGGTTATTGGCGTGTCCCTTATCTGTGACACCAATCAGTAGAAGCCAGTGTCCCACTTCCCTGCCTAAAGTACAAAGCCCCTGTGACCGTCCACAAGTATCGCTTTCCGTGCAACAGTGGACGGCGAAACACACTCGGGGAATACGAGCAAGACGCGTTCAGCTAGTGTCACTGAGCTCTTGTCAAACTCTCAACTTTCACCTTTCACGAAAAATGTCTCTTTATTCTACTCTCTCACACCATCCCTTTCCTTTCCTCTCTAGAGATTAATCCACTTCTTGTGTACACCTCTTCACATGCCTTTAAGCCCAGTCCACCTCTCTTAAACTGCATTCAAACTTCTTCACTTTTGTCGAGCCTATGAACACAAAACATTCGCCGGCCTAGGGCCTGTGCCTTCCACTCAGTACCAGGTCAGTGGCACGAAACATAATGCCACGGTCTTATTGCGACGACAATTTACGAGGGTTGGAACTTAAATAGTGGCAGTTATTTATTCACAACCGATACAAAAGAGTTACATGTTTGCACCTGTTACTGTCCTTCAAAGTAGTCACCAGAGTTCTGTAGAACGAGTTGTCAGCGATGTGGAAGGCGTAGTATACCGTTAGCAAAGCCTGTTCTGTTGATGGTGCGAATGGAGCGGTCTAAAGTTACGGTGATTCTCGTGTACGACGTTATCCTAACGCATTACGTTCCTCCACGGCAGACCGTCAATGCACAGTATTACTGTTCGTATTTGGAACACCGCCTGCGACCAGCTTTGCGAAAGAAGTAGCGACACTTTTTGCGCAACCCACCCATCATTTTACACGACAATGCGCGGACGCATACAGCGCAAGCTGTGGCTACTCTGTTCGGTCGATGGGACTGGGAAGCAATGTACCATCCAAAATACTCCCCGGACTTAAGTCCTTGTGACTTTAATTTGATTCCGAAGTTGAAGGAACTACTTCGTGGCATTCGCATCAAAACTGTTCCAGAGATTCGACAGGCAGTAGACCGCTCTATTCGCACCATCAACAGAGCAGACTCTGCTAACGGTATACTACGCCTTCCACATCGAGTAACGAGAAGCGCCGGTGTGCAGCCTAGCTTGGATGTGGTTTTTGGGCGGTTTCCACATGCGACTAGGTGATTATCTCGCTGTTGCACACGCAGCTACATTTCGAATATGTTGTCACGCTTTTACATGGCTAACACTAGACGCGAACAGATGGGGTACACAATTTCCATCTCAGGGAGGGAAAGAGGGATGGTGTAGCGACAGGAAGGGCATCCGGCCATGCAAACCCCGTGTAGATACAGTGTATGGTACAAATGGCTCTGAGCACTATTGGACTCAACTGCTGAGGTCATTAGTCCCCTAGAACTTAGAACTAGTTAAACCTAACTAACCTAAGGACATCACAAACATCCATGCCCGAGGCAGGATTCGAACCTGCGACCGTAGCGGTCTTGCGGTTCCAGACTGCAGCGCCTTTAACCGCACGGCCACTTCGTCCGGCTAGATACAGTGTAGCCACCATATAGATGTGGAGCAAAAAGCAATGAAAAGTAAAGATTCTCTGGGAAGAAACCTAGCTCCTTATGCTGGAGAAGGTTAACAGATCCTGATTTTTTTTTTTTATTGTGGATCACAATGGATCGTTAACACACTTCGTATTGAATGTTGGGCTCCATAAGGTTCCCTTTCTGTGCAGCGACCGTGGAATATAACATTATAAAGAATGTAGCAACCAACCGCGGAAACATAATTTATTTATCTTCTTGCAAATCAGTCATCACCGGTGCATTTTTCTAACCGATACATGCCATGAATAGAAGTACTGTCCTTGGCAGATTTCTATCGCCGCACAACTACAGCGATAACCCGGAGAGAGCCACCGCTACCAGGTGATGGGTGGATGGGGGGTGGGGGAGGGGGGTAGCATGACTTACTGCTGAAACCCTAAATAACCTGCGGTGCAGGACATATCAGATATTATGCTGGTAAGAACATATCTTGGTACAGAATTAATGTTTAGGAAGTGTGAAGGGAAATGGTGGAAAAATGTCACATACAAAACGCTGTTCGCGCTGGACAGCTGGCAGCTGGCAGTTGGGCAGCTGGCAAGTGCCCGTAGCTCGAACCGAACTGGCGCTGCAGTCGGGCGGACTGGGGGTGGTGCGGTGGCTCACACCTTCCGCCATTGCCCCGACAAGTCACTTTCTTTCGTTTATGGTTAGTTCATCTCTCTTGTCACATATGGGTGGCAGGTGGGCTGTTAGCGATGCGATATTCTACTCTTAAACCAATTCATTTAAAAAAAATATAATGACAGAAACAAAATATGGGGCTGTTCTTCTATTTTAAATTAAGAATAAAAAACGGACAGTTAAAAAAGGAAAATATAAACATTTTAAAAATGCATCGCAAGAATGTGAAATTCTTCTGATTAAAAAAAAAAGGTGAAGCACTGCGCTGCATTTTCACTTAAAATCTAAAGGACCTGCAGAGGGAGAGAAGTATTGTCGGAGGAAAGAGTACGTTGCATAGGGTCAATGGGTGTGGGTAAAAAGATAGGGGTCTGTTACAGAGATGATAGGTAGGAGTTGAGGTGGATAGTGGGAAATACAGTCGGTAGGAAGGACAGAAGGTGAGGAGGAGTGTGCTGTGTGAGTAGGGTAGTGGTTACAAGAGGAAAGGGATGGGGATGGAAGGAGAGGGAAAGAAGAGAGGAGCCCCGATGGGAATGGAATGGCTGGGGGAAGGGTTGATGTTGGTACAAGGGATAAATATCGGGGTGGATCTCGTTGTCTGTGGGAGGGAGTTGGTTGAAGATGCGTTTGGATAGGATGTGGCGTGTATGTAAGTGTGAGGACGGAGGGATATATTTATGAAGACGCCGCAGCATACCAAGGTTGGCGATCAGAGGAGAGACAATGGGGTTGTTAGAATCTAGTCTGCGGCTAGAATGGGAGATGTGGGGCCGTGGGTGAGGAGGGGTGGGAATTTGATGAGACGGTAGAGGATCCGTGTGGCGGGAGGTAAATAGATGCGGAGTGTATGACGTTCGAGGATTTGGAGGGACTTATGGAACTTAGGCGGGGCAAGGATCCACGCAGCATGTGCATACCAGAAGATGGGTCAGGTCACGTTTTTGTAGGTGTGGAAAACAGTGATGGGGTTTAATATCGGAGTTCGGCCTGTAATTAGATTTAGTGTATTATGTGCTTTCGTTGGACGTTCCGTGGGTTAGGTTTCGACGTAAGGTGGCGGTCAAGGGTTAGTCCAAGACACTTCAGTGTTAGTTAGCTGGACAGGACGGTTGTAAATGGTACGCTAACGATGTCTCTCTAAATGCCAACCAAATGTGGAACGTATAACATTCATGTCTTCTGAGATTTTTCCTGGCGTGCTCTGCTTAAATCGTGTTAAGATGTGTGAAAGTTAAGATACTCAGTTACCTAATGTTGTTCTCTCAACGTTTATCCTTTGAGTATAAGTGGTACCTAACCTAACCACTATTTTATTCACTTTTTTAAATTACCAATGCCTGTTGGAGAACGCAGACATCTGGTGGTACACTGAGGTACTTCTACGAATGTGGTGCATTGTAGCAGACACTTCTAACGTTCAAAGCAACAGTCGGCGTGGAGATTGTGACATGCGGTTTTTTTAAAAATATGTCAATAGAAAATCAACCAGGCCAAAACATAAATAAATCAAAGTAAAGAATTTAAGAAAAATATTTACAAGCTAAGAAATATGTAAATAACAGTTATAGTGTGTAATTTAAATGTTAATAAAGATGTTTTGTAAAATTTATTTAAGTTCTTTGCATATCGATGGTGACAGTGAAGTATCCGCACCTAGCTCTTTGTTGGCGGGAGGGCCCGCGCATTGATACATAGGGAGCGCGGCGAGAAGCGCGCAGCATTGTCGATAGAACACACTGAAGTCAACCTTTGTGCAGTGAAGTTGTGCGTACAGACAGGGCGGACTGCCTGTTCGCCACCAGCTATATATTAATTGAAGAACACTATAACTATATAATTGGTAATTATTTATGAATTATTAAAAATCGACGTCATGAAGACATCAAAGGTATTTAAGCGCCTAACTGCATATTATAAGCTCGTTGTTACATTTTTAATGTTTTATGTAAACGATCTCCAAACTAAAGTTTTATAAATGAATCATTATAAAGAGTTAAAAATTTATATTCAATCATTTTCAGTAAAGCTCAGTTTATCTCACGCAATATCGTATTATTTTTCATTGAACCCAGTAACCACAAGATTTAACTTTTGTTGAGTTTTCTCAACTTTTTTATTTAATAATGACATTGAATTTTGCGCCAGTAACTTCAATCAAAAAAGCAAATGAATAATAAGTACAATTTTAGATCACATATTTACAATACTAGTAAATGAATGCCAACCCACATAATTATCAACAATACGAGTAGATCAGAGTGAGTATATTCAGACATGCAGTCAGATGACGTTATCCAGAAGCGACCAAGTAAAATAAAAGGTAAGGAAAATATATATGTGTGTTTTCAGGTTCACTGCATAGACAACCAGTACTAAGGGCCACGGCGTAAGCTTGTGTGTTCACGTCGAAATAATCATCTTTTGATCAGTCACATTAATATTGTTACCAATAAAGGCATTATTAATATTGTTACCAATAAAGGCACAAGGCGTACAACATTGTGTACGCTAAAGACTATCAGATCAGACACGTTGTCAAAAGTAAGTCCAGACAGGAAAGCTGCAAGCACAAAAGTTCAATTGTCTTTCTTTCTATCATTAGACGGAAAGTAAGTTATTTTATTATAGACGGTAAGGTTATCGTCCGAACGCATTAAGTTCAATCATTATTTCTTTTATTTATGCGACGGGAAGGTTTCGTTTTTTATAATGGTCATATGGAGGAGATCATCCAAAGCTAATGTAACGCTAATTTGAGTTTGAGCTACTGCTGATACGTATGATTTCGAAATGAAAATACTGAGGCAGTTCGTAGTTTTGATACAAATATTACTAAATTCTAAGTCCATGTTTGCTTATTATTTATGATTATAATTTGTTTTAGGCTTTACGTGTTCATGGAAGTTTCAAGATGTGGGATTGCATATAGGAAAAATGCGAATTTGCTTTCAAATATATCGCGTTCCATGACAGGTGGTTTAAAAACTGTATCTTATGTCTTAGTTGTTCCAAAATGAAACAACCTCCCTAAAACAATTTATTGTTTTCTTTTTGCCAATTTCTTCTTGTATTCGTTGCTTACCATGATAATAAAAAAAAATGGTTCAAATGGCTCTGAGCACTATGGGACTTAACTGCTGAGATCATCAGTCCCCTAGAACTTATAACTACTTAAACCTCACATCACACACATCCAAGCCCGAGGCAGGATTCGAAACTGCGACCGTAGCGGTCACGCGGTTCCAGACTGAAGCGCCTAGAACCGCACGGCCACACCGGCCGGCATGATAATAAAGATTACTTTTGTGAAAATTTTTAAAATTATATTTTTTCATATTGGAGGAACTCAAATGGTTAAGCCATAACTCTACAAAGTGGCCCGTTAACAAAATTACTGCTACGCGAGACAAGTCCAGTCGTAGATACTTGGTGCTTCCTGCGTGAAGCTGGGGTGGATCGCTAGTTACGTATAAAATACAGGTATGTGAGAGATGACACAAAATCTTAAGATACGTAACACGTTCGTATCATCATTACCTAAATATAATGCAGATAAACTTCTAAACTGCTTTGTGTCCTGTCGGCACAATATAAAGTCGTTTTAAGTTAAAACATAACTTACTGAAGTTAAAATGCCACAAGTGTTGTACTCAAGTGGGTGCTCTCGCCAGAGAAGGAACCAATACATCATCATTCAGTGCCCTGTCAAGTAGTGCGTTAAAATTACGTCTTCTCGCCTCTGTGGCTGAAAGGAGGAACTCCACGGCCAGGTGACTGACTTGATAGTCCCACATCCTCAGCTTCTCTTCCTCTCACCGACGTCATAAAACCGTACAACAGCGAAGCGACTGGGCTTTGTGTGTTATTATTTTCCACACAGGCATCCTTGACTGCATCGTCTGTGGCCTTGTTTCCTGAGTTCCCACACGCCTTGTTACTGACCAGAGGTAAAGCCTTCTTCCCGCTCTCTAGGAGTGGACACAGTTGTTGTGGGAG
Organism: Schistocerca americana; assembly: GCF_021461395.2. Taxonomy (NCBI): domain Eukaryota; kingdom Metazoa; phylum Arthropoda; class Insecta; order Orthoptera; family Acrididae; genus Schistocerca; species Schistocerca americana. The sequence continues at coordinate 672,541,140 of NC_060120.1, read as the reverse complement.
TTTTACATTTAGTATCGAACAAATACCGACTTTTTTAAACTCTTATTGTTCATAGCGGTTTATTACATCCAGTACTATCAGTGGTTCTCTCTATCTGTAACATGGCGTAAACAAACAATTAGACCTAAAACTTATTTTCTGGTTCATATTTAACATGTACCACTGACACAAAACTTTTGCCTCATTTGGCATTTTCACGCCCTACTGAGTCGGCCTTAATTGACTCGCTGTATGCAGCAACTGATTTTGACCTACGAACACATATTTTGCAATAAATCAACGAAAGAAACTCTTAAGGTTATCGCTTATGTACTCACAAGGCTCAGTACATCGAAAGCGCCGCTGGCGTGACGACCAAGACATCTGACTGGAGAGCGGAGAACCTTTGTTACATTCTCAAAGACATTCCGCGTTTTTTTTTTTTTTTTCGTGTCGAAATTGGTAGGAGTGTAGGAATGTTAGTAAGGTAAGAACATCAATAAAGATATGACAAAAAATCTTCTACCTAGTTGTTCGAAGGAAAGTGCGAACACGTAAAAGAGTGAGTGAAAGAGCCATTGCAAAGCGAACAGAATTAAAATTCTAATTCTTCAATAATCCAAGTTGTTTGAGAAATTTACACTCCTGGAAATTGAAATAAGAACACCGTGAATTCATTGTCCCAGGAAGGGGAAACTTTATTGACACATTCCTGGGGTCAGATACATCACATGATCACACTGACAGAACCACAGGCACATAGACACAGGCAACAGAGCATGCACAATGTCGGCACTAGTACAGTGTATATCCACCTTTCGCAGCAATGCAGGCTGCTATTCTCCCATGGAGACGATCGTAGAGATGCTGGATGTAGTCCTGTGGAACGGCTTGCCATGCCATTTCCACCTGGCGCCTCAGTTGGACCAGCGTTCGTGCTGGACGTGCAGACCGCGTGAGACGACGCTTCATCCAGTCCCAAACATGCTCAATGGGGGACAGATCCGGAGATCTTGCTGGCCAGGGTAGTTGACTTACACCTTCTAGAGCACGTTGGGTGGCACGGGATACATGCGGACGTGCATTGTCCTGTTGGAACAGCAAGTTCCCTTGCCGGTCTAGGTATGGTAGAACGATGGGTTCGATGACGGTTTGGATGTACCGTGCACTATTCAGTGTCCCCTCGACGATCACCAGTGGTGTACGGCCAGTGTAGGAGATCGCTCCCCACACCATGATGCCGGGTGTTGGCCCTGTGTGCCTCGGTCGTATGCAGTCCTGATTGTGGCGCTCACCTGCACGGCGCCAAACACGCATACGACCATCATTGGCACCAAGGCAGAAGCGACTCTCATCGCTGAAGACGACACGTCTCCATTCGTCCCTCCATTCACGCCTGTCGCGACACCACTGGAGGCGGGCTGCACGATGTTGGGGCGTGAGCGGAAGACGGCCTAACGGTGTGCGGGACCGTAGCCCAGCTTCATGGAGACGGTTGCGAATGGTCCTCGCCGATACCCCAGGAGCAACAGTGTCCCTAATTTGCTGGGAAGTGGCGGTGCCGTCCCCTACGGCACTGCGTAGGATCCTACGGTCTTGGCGTGCATCCGTGCGTCGCTGCGGTCCGGTCCCAGGTCGACGGGCACGTGCACCTTCCGCCGACCACTGGCGACAACATCGATGTACTGTGGAGACCTCACGCCCCACGTGTTGAGCAATTCGGCGGTACGTCCACCCGGCCTCCCGCATGCCCACTATACGCCCTCGCTCAAAGTCCGTCAACTGCACATACGGTTCACGTCCACGCTGTCGCGGCATGCTACCAGTGTTAAAGACTGCGATGGAGCTCCGTATGCCACGGCAAACTGGCTGACACTGACGGCGGCGGTGCACAAATGCTGCGCAGCTAGCGCCATTCAACGGCCAACACCGCGGTTCCTGGTGTGTCCGCTGTGCCGTGCGTGTGATCATTGCTTGTACAGCCCTCTCGCAGTGTCCGGAGCAAGTATGGTGGGTCTGACACACCGGTGTCAATGTGTTCTTTTTTCCATTTCCAGGAGTGTATTTGCCTATCTCGTTATTACTCCTTTTTGACTTACTCACCTTATTAACCCTTCTGTTCCTACCAATTTCGATACGGAAGAAATAGAAATTAAAAAAAAAAAAAGGTGGACTCTAACACAGGTTCTCCGCTCCCTCTCTAGATGTCTCGGTCGTTACGCCAGGGGCGCCTTCAGGGAACACATTTTACCTTAGGTGTATGTAAGTGGCAGTCGTAAAAAAATTTCTTTCTTTATAGAAAAATGTGCGTTTGCATACACCACATACACACTAAGACAAAAAAAGACACACGCCACGAAGGAATTATCTAATTGCGGCAGAAATCGGTAGATGTGATGTAAATGTGCAGACTAACAAATGATTACAATTTCAGAAAAAAATAGATTTATTCAACAGAAAGAGCTTCTGAAATTGAGCAAGTCAGTAACGTATTGGTCCACCTCTGGCGCTTATGCAAATAGTTGTTCAGCGTGGCATTGATTGAATTGTTGGATGTCCTTCTGAGGGATATCGTGCCATATTCTGTCCAACTGGTGCGTTAGATCGACAAAATCCAGAACTGGTTTGAAGGCCATATCCATAATGTTCCAAGGCAAGGTTAGGCAACCTCTGAGATAAGGTGCAGAAACTCCCACTGTGTGCGGTCGGACATTATCTTGCTGAAATGTAAGCCCATGATGGCTTGCCATGAAGGGCTACAAAACGGCCCGTGTTCCTGGGTTCGATTCCCGGCGGGGTCAGGGATTTTCTCTGCCTCGTGATGACTGGGTGTTGTGTGGTGTCCTTAGGTTAGTTAGGATTAAGTAGTTCTAAGTTCTAGGGGACTGATGACCATAGATGTTAAGTCCCATAGTGCTCAGAGCCATCTGAACCATTTTTGGCTACAAAACGGGGCGTAAACTATCGCCGACTTAAGTGTAAGGGTGCCGCGGACACAACCAACGGGGTCCAGTTACGAAAAGAAATGAAACCCCAGACCATCACTCTCTGTTTGGCGGTATGGCGGGTGAAAATCGTATTGGTTTCCGACACTGTTCAGGCCGTTTGTATACACGTCTTCGCTGGTCATTGGATCGGGACTCACCACTAAAGACAATTCTCCAGTCGGTGAGATTCCATGCCGAATGTGTCCGACACCTCTGCAACAGGGTTTGTTGTTGTCCAGAGGTCAACGGTAGTCGGCGAAAGGGGCGCCGTGAGCTCATCCCCCTTCTGTGAGCCGCCTATTAATGATCTTTGTGGTCATCAGCTGCACGTGATGAATCCGGGTCTCTGAATGCCTCTCTGACGATTCCTCGGTGCTGGCGTTCTGTCGTCTCTGTAGGTCGACCGCTTCCTTCTTGACGCTAGTTCGGCCATGGCTCACCCATTCCTGCCAACGTCGTCGAATAGTGACATCGCTCCGATACACATGTCGAGCGATTCGCGAATTACTCCAACCTGCTTGTTTGAGCCCAACTACAGGTCCTATTTCAAATGCTAACATTGGTGTATATTGTTCACCCGCCTGTCTACGAGAGATAATTAATGTCCAGCTCAATAAGCGAAATGAAATTCGCAAAGACTCTACATCTTAGCATCAACATGTCCTCTATTTACCATCATTCCCAGCTCCGCGGCGAAATTATCTATCGGCTGCCAAAAACAAAATATTGCATTTTCCGTCGATACTTGTAAGAATATCAATGGGCGCTGATGACCACGCTGTTTAGCGCCAGTAAACCTCAAACACACACACAAGAATATCAATTTGTGACCAGTTTGCATAGCTCCTTCGTGGTATGCCTTTTTTTGTCTTAGAGTGTATGATGATGAAATTATCTGTCGATCCCGTCAATTTTAAATTGACTCGCATCACTTTAGGGGTGGGTCTATCACAGACAGGGGGGGGGGGGGGGGGAAGAGTGATGCAATCTTCCATTTTGGGAATGTACACAAGCGACTTGCCAAATAGGGACCGAGTCGGGGTCTGAGGCCTTTCCCTTGTAAGCAACCTGAAATCAACTGGGATGATATTTTTAGTGATTGTAGTGTCTCAAAATTGGCGTTATGCGTCTGCTAACTGGATCTGAGGGTCACGAGTGTTCTGGCTACTTCAGAGATGCAAAGAAATTGAGAACGGGATAGCGTCCTGAGTGCACGGCAAGCCACAGCACACCCATAGATTTTAATGAGCACGTAATATCAAGAACATAAAAGTCAGTCTTAATTTATCATTTTTATATGATGTAGCTATTTTGTATTCAAGAGAAAAGTCTGCAGCGAAAAAAAGAGGGAAAAGACACTCTGTCAAGTTATGAACACTGCAAGAGAAACACACTACATTAACACGCAATCAAGGCATGTTTAACCAAAAATTTAGAGGTCAAGTTTATTCACTGAAGTTCCTGAGAACTAAACACGCAAAGCGCGAAAATGTGAACACAGATGCCTCCTCTAATTAGCGTCTGCGAGTGTTCGTGGGAGAGCTTTCGCAGCGGAGGCAAAACTCATCCGTTACGTCTCCTTTCCCGCGTAACAGCAAGTTCTGGTACCGATTATCATGTCCGTACGTGGTTGCTTTTGAGACAGCGAAAAAGCGTTAATTTATTTCCCTACATCAAGAATTAAACTACGTCAGCTATGTGTAGCATATAGAGAATTACAATAGACAGTAACTGATTTGCTTACTTTATAAGTTACATTATTGAGCAGAGAAAAACTATTGCCACAGTCTGTATCTATCCACACGTGCCGCCAACTTCCTTATGCGAACATGGGATGGAAATACGAGGGGTGGGCAAAAATATAGAAACATCAGGAACACAACACATTACCATGCCTAATACGGTGTAGGAAACCTATTCGCATTCAAAACATCTACCATTCGTGTCCGAGAGAATAAGCATTGGTCCTGTATGGTTTTCACGGGAATCTTACACCATTATTCGTGCAAAATAGTGGCAAGTTCAGGTAACGATGATGGAGGTGGATAGCGATTACACACCCTTTTCTCCAAAGCAGACCACAAAAGCTCAAAAATACTGAGATCTGGTGAAAGTGGTGGCGAGGCGTGATGCGATAACTGATCCTCGTGCTCAGAAAACCAGTCCTGGACGAAGCGAGCTGTGCGAACAGGGGTCCTGTTTTCTTGGAACACAACGTCACCACTGGGGAACACTTTGTACCGTGAGATGGATCTGACAAGCCAAAATGGTCACGTGATCCCTGGCAGTAAAGCGTACTCGCAGCATAACCATGGGGCCCATGAAATACCACGATGCGGCTGCCCGTATCATAAACGAGCTCCCACCATGTTCCATGCTTCGCGCGTAAACTCGACCACAAGTTGGAAACTGTGTCAAATAGCACTCATGCGACCGAACGACTTTCTTCCATTGTTCCGCGTCCAGGTTATATGGTTTCGACACCACGTTTCCCGGTTTGCGAGGATTTGCATCAATGACGATGGGTTTTGGAATTCCTGCTTATGGGGTTCCCATTTGAGGTTTTTTTTTTTTTTTTTTTTTTTTTTTTTTTTTTTTTTTTTTTTTTTTTACGAGGGTATGCGAGTGCGACATTTAGTTCTGCAGTTCATTGACCGTCTGTCACGATCACTCAACGCACACTTTTGTGAGCTGGTGTCTTAGCGGATGATGTTTTTCCACTTTCCCTGTATGCGGAGTAAATCTTCGGCACTGTGCCTTTTGAAATACCAAACACTTCCGCTACGTTGGTAACTGAAGGATGCAGCACAGGAGCGCCAACAACTTGCCACGTCCGGATTCACTGATCTCGGACAGAATGCACTCACAACTACACAGGTCACTGTTTATGAGCCGACTGACACTTATTAAGTGTTGAGGACTTTGTAAAGGCGCCGTTCGTGGTCAACTACAACAGCTCAACCTGCAGACTTGGCTAGCGTCTGCGTTTACGCGCAAGCGTGCATTTCTCGCAGTGTTTCCATATTTTTGTCCATCACCTGCAGAATTGTTTTAGAATTTACGAGTATCTTCAGGTGTGTAGGTCGGACAAAGAGTTGGTCACACCCAGGACACATGCCGCTAACGTGGAGTAGCACCGCCTCTAGGCTTGCTAATGGCCTCAGTTCGCGGAGGCAAAGATTCCACATGTTTCTTCAGGCATACAGTTTCCAGCTGAAGCCACTCACTGACGATAATATTCCGCAGGACTACAAAACTGTTTAGATGTTGGCTGTTGTGTTTCACCCGCTGTTGCAATTAGTCCCAGCAATTCTCGGTTGGGATTAGGATCGGGTGATGTAGCTAGTCAGTCGATGTGCGATGGAGTGCCTAAATGTTTGTCAGACCAGGAATCTATGCACGCAGCTGTGTTCATTGTTGTAGTCATCTTAAACGTCGGGAGGGACCAGAGCATACTTATCATGAAGAGGTAGCAGAAAAGGCAGCACTTTGTCACCAAGAATGTTGAAATATACATCCTAGCTCACGTTTGCAGTAACTTGAATGATTGGGCCCATGTCATGGTACACATCACAGATCGCCAACCAGGATATTTGTTTCAACGTTCTTGGTAACAAAGTGTTTCCTTTTCTGCTACATCTTCAAGACAAGTATACCGTGGACACTGCTGCCTAGCATTCTATCCCCGGAACAGACAACTCGGGGTGGCTCAGTTAATATACAAACGGCCACTGGAGCATGTCGTGACTTTATTGCTCTGGCAGCGGCGTGCAGAGTCCGCGCCGCGGTGGTTGCCTTTGATTTTGACAACGCTTTCGACAAGGTGCAACATCGTTTTCTGTTCTCCATGACAAGCCGAATGGGTTTCCCACTAGGCTTTATCGATATCATCTGGCGCCTGTACGGCACCGCCGAATCGCTGATTCAGGTCAATGGCCGTGTGGCGGGACCAGCGACGATCCGGCGTTCCATAAGGCAAGTTTGCCCACTTTCGACCCTGCGCTATGCCATAAACCTGGAGCCACTCATCGGGAGTCTGACGGACACCTTTCTGGTCTCAGTTTGGGACAGCACAGTTTTCGGTGTCGTGCGTATGCGGAGGACCTCCTCCTATCCGTCCGCTCACGGAATGAAACATAAACGATGCTTAATTTGACATCAACGTACGGAACTGCAGCGAGCAGTAACATGAATGTGGCTAAATCCGCGGCGATGTCCATTTGACGCGGCCTCTCACACGACGACTTAGCACCTCTCCCGTGTGTACAGCAACAGCAATACCTTGGTGTCATTTCCACCTCCACCGTGCGCCGCTCCTCTGGCATCAATTTTCAGTGTGCACTGCAAATTATCCTCCGCCGATTCGATTCTTTACAATGTGTCCAATACCTCAACCAACACGTGGCGTCCAGAATGGTCCACATCGCACAGGTATTTCCGCTGCCAACAACTATTGGACGCAGCCTCCAGGCTGCTTTCGGATACTTTCTTACGGCCGGTACGCTCTTAAAGGTCCGTTGCGAAACGCTCACTGTCTTCCCCCCCCCCCCCCCCCCTCCCACGCGGGAGGCCTCGGCCTTGTCAATATGGTGCGAATCAGGGCGGCGTCCTTGTACATGTCCACCATGCACAAGCAGTGGAACGGGGGGGCCCTCCCTCAAGTGCAGCTTGCTGGAAATTCTTATGCCCGCGACCATAACGCCACCAGTACCAGTCGGAAACATCAAGTACCATCTGACGCACATTTCTGATTTCATCGTCGACTTCAGTTATACTCACACACACTTACGGAACAAGTGTTCTCCTCGGCCTAAATATTTTTACACGCCATTGCTTCGTTACATATCCAGCAACAACATCTAACTCAGACATCCATCGAAGCGGTGGTCACGGTTTGGTGTCATATCCCTCCAACGTCCGGGCAACATGGTACCACGTCGCATGTGGAAAATTCGCCACAAATCAACGTCTTCACCCCATCGGACTAATGGACTCTCCGCTTTTTCAATTTGCCATCTCATGGGTGACGATGTCCACCAACTAACTTATGCTGACACCAGCGATGTCTGGAAACTTCGTCGACAGTTCGTTGCCTGTTACCTCCGCGTTCCGCCGGATTCGACTGACGCATGGACTTTTATCCAAGCTGACGATTCTTATTTTCCCGCCACCAAAAATGCGATTTTATGGGTCAAGGGGTGGACGATCACCTACATGTATAATGATGGTGACAAATCACGCCTTGACTACTGGTAGTACTTACAAACCGCCCACAGTGAAGTCGAGCACCGACCGCGCTACTGCCTTCTTCGCCAATTACCTACACGCGATCTTTACGTCACCCCCGCTCAGTTGGATGGTGCCACACGCCGACAACACTCCCGTCCCTCCTTCTGGAATCAGAGACTCTCCGCGTTACTTTCTATATCAGTACCCACAGTGGAGTAGGCGCATGGACACGAGCCTCCTTTCTTTTATGCACTATACCAGAGCACGCTGGTCATTCCCCCAACTCTACTGTCCCCTCCTCTTTGGCTTATACCCTCCTTTCGAACGCTTCTTCCCGGTAGTGATGCAGGGGACAGGGTGGCCAGGCTTCGCGTGCTACCCCTGCCCACTCTGCCTCCACAGTTGCCTGCAAGTCTTCTCATACCCCCGCCGCACCTTCTTCCCTTTTTGTCTGTTGCCTCACGCCTCTTAAATAAAAAAAAGTAAGCAACTGACCCGGTTTCGAATCTCGGGCCGGTATAAACTAAAAAAAAAAATGGTAAGGCGACTGCTCGGTATAAGCTGGAAATCTGGATTCGAGTCCCGGTCCGGCTTAAGTATCCATTGCCGTAATTCCATTATACAAGTGATGGTTGTCCATATTCGCAACTGAGAAACATTTCATGTATACTATCGACAGAGGCCTCCCCTCTATTGTTTCTTGCACATTGTTACCTAGCAACGAGTGCTGTAGGTCCCGCTAGAGGGCGATGCCGCCTCGTCTGTCCCAGACTCCGTGCGCAGTCTCGCTCTAAGTGCATGTTCCTCGTTTAGGGGTTTTGGGTGCCACTACCAGCCATGGTACAACTGTGCGATCGAGCCACAGTTGTGGTTTTCTTATACTAGATGTGAAGCCCGATACCGTTGTCTGTCTTCTGTCAACGTGAGGCACTATAGGAGCAGACGCGCTCGGTACTGCGCATCTAAGCAGATCTCAGCATGAACAAGCAATAGTCCGGGTAGTGTCATATTGGGAGCAGCTGCTAGTACAACACTAGCATTCACTGCACAGCGAGTAGGGCACTGCAGAAAATTTAATCCGGCGAGAAACATTTTAAAACAAAAAGCGCTGTGCTTTCTTTTCTACCAAGGCAGAGTGTATGTTTGCATTAACGAGGATTATAAGATTGACCTCAGCTAACTTTTTATTTAAACTGCCAAGCATCATTTACTCTTTCTGGGTCGTTGCAGAACTGTCTGGCACTGGTTGTGTTTTCAATTGTAATGGTTACAGCTTCCCCGCCAGAACATAAAAAAATATTTTTTGTGTTATATTATGACTGGTACTACGGGCATTACGAACTCGAGTTATTGTAACCCGTGGTCCTATTAATGTTCATTGTCACTGGGCTTAAGAAGTGTTTCTGTTTTTTATTTAGCATTCTGAAAGCTTTTTATTGCCTGTTTTCAGTTTTTTTATTGAATGTATTGTACCTGTTTCCATTCTTTATGACAGTTTTTCAAATGTTGTAGTTACAATGTACGGCTATTTTAATGCCTTGGAAAAATTACAAAGTTACATCATCTTACTAGGCGATGTGCGTGTTACACTTGGTGGGAAGACAGATGCTTATTGTAAATTGGGTGCACTAACGCACGTTTTTATAAATTCCTTTAGTGCAGGTGGAGCATATGATTAATTCTTATGTACTGGAGTTAGGCCTGATAGCAATAAAGTTGTGTAGATTTTTGTTAAGAGCAGCAATGACCTCGAGTCAAATAAAGTAAATTTGATTATTTGGGTAAATGGTTTTTTACTGGCAATTTCTACTTCCAGATCCCCAATTTGTATCTTATCAGTGGTAGTAGATTGTGCTTATGCGGGAGCTGCAACAAAAACTATTTAAAACAACTAGATTTTCTGTATTTTGGGAAAAAATCATTTTTCTGGTGCATGTTACATACAGTATCTACTTCTGAGTTGGTTATAGGTATCTTTGTCATCAATTTTTGAGCCACGATCCCTACTAGGGATTCCATGCCTCAGGAAGAAACAAATCCAGTATGAGTTGAAGATTCGTTGTCAATTGCCGGAAGGTGGCGTCGGCGATCTGCGTATGCAAATCATAATGCTCTTTCGCCATACAGCAGCTCCAAACTGTCAATTGTGTTGAAATTTTCAGGATTGCTGCAGTCGGCGCTCGATACTGAGGCAGACCTACTGTTATACTGTGATTTGGGTATAAGGAGTGCGCTGCAGCCACCAACTACGATCGAATCTACGCACTTCCAATCTACTATATACCCCTAATTGCCGAATTTCTATTTCAGCGCCCCTCTTTAGATACTATCAACCATAACCAATCCCGCATATTGCATCCATCCGCAACAGTGCACCAAAGATCCGTCCTATCCCCGCTACCATACCTTCTTGCCCATGCTTTAGCCATTCCCTCATTTTACCCGCTCCATTACATCGACAATACCTTCTTCCTTGCCGTCCATCCAAACTTTCACTCATCCTATAGATCTCTTGAACACACCTTAATAATTTATCGTCTTGATGCAATCTGTCCTATCTAGCAATCAAGTTACCCCAAAACTAAGGCAGCAGCCATCCCTGTTTTCAGCCGTCCACCTCATCATATACAACTATCTATCCAATTTACTAAAAGACTTATACACCTGGCATTAACGTTCTACGACAAACTAGCCTGGGAGCACAGAGGTGACGTGGTGGTTAGCACGCTTGCGTTCGGTGCGACGGCGCGTTGAAAACCGGTCCAGTCATACACATTTAGTGTTTCCATGGTTTACTTAAAACAGGTTAAGGCAAGTGTCAAGATGGTTCGTTTGAAAAGTGCAAGTCGTTCTCCTTCCCCAATCTTCCCCCGGTCCAAATTCGTGCTGTCTGTAATGGCTTCACAGCTGAAGGGACGCCTAATCATTCTAACGTGGAAATCCCACTTATTAACTTTACAATAAAATGCAGACAACAGATTAAAACTACTGCATCTACATCCGCGTCATAATCGTCAAGGCACTTAACGGTGTGTGGTGGAGGGTATTTCTGGTACCAAAATCTAATATTCCCTTTCCTGTTCCGTAGGTGAAAGGCGCTATAGAAGAAAAATTGTCGATAAGCCTCTGTATTGGCCCTAATTTCTCGACTTTTCCCGTCGTGATCTTTCCGCGAGGTGTATTTTGGAGGAAGTAATATGTTGCCTGGCTCTTCCCGGAAAGTGTTTTCTCGAAATTTCAGTAGTAAGTCTCTTCGTGATGCACAACCCCTCTCTTGTAACGTCTGCCACTGAAGTTCGTTGGGGAGCTCTGTAACGTTCTCGCGCCGACTAAAAAACCCCGGGAAGAAGCGCGCCGCTCTTCGTCGGATCCTCTCCTTCTCTTCTAACACTCTACCTGGTGCGAATCCCAGACTGATGAATAGTATTTCAAAATCGGTCGAACAAGCGCCTCGTAAGCCACTTCCTTCATGGATGAGTTACATTTCCAATGAATCCCAGTGTGGCATCTGCTTTTCCTAATGTTTGGTTTTGTTACTCCTAGACACTTTCGGTGGGTTCTATTTCCAGAAATTTGTCAGCAATAGCGTAGTTGCACAACAGTGGATTTATTTTCCTGTGTGTGCGCAATGTTTTACATTTATTTACTTTCAGGGTCAGCCGCCAGAGTCTGTACCATTATCAATCCTCTGCAGCTCATTTTGCAAATTGATAACGTCTTGTGGCATGGCTACTTTCTTACAGACAACCGCATCATTTGCGAACAGTCCTAAAGAGCTTTCGACGCATTCTACTAGATAATTTATATACACTGGAAACAATAACACGCCTACCACATTTCCTTGGGGTACTCATAAATTACTTTTTCATTTGTCGTTGTTTTCCCTTAAGAGCGACGTGTTTAGTTCTATCTGCAAGGGAGTCTCGAATCCAGTCTGAGAGTGGTCCGATATTCAGTAAACTCGTATTTCTTTTCACTAAACGGCAGTGCGGGACGGTGTCAAATGTCTTCCTGAGGAAGTCAAGAAACACGGCATCAACCTGAGCGACGTTGTCTGCAGCGCTATGGATCTTATGGAGGAACAAAGCGAGCGGAGTTTCGCCAGATCTCTCTTTGCGTAGCTGCTAACTACCTATTAACCGGTCCAACATGAGGATTACACCGTTTCACCGTCTGTCAAACCCTCCTTGCCTTCGCCGACGTTGCCTGGATACATGTTCCTCCCAACTTTTACCACTCCCTATACGTCCTTGAACTTCAGGCTTGATAACAGAATCGCATTCTGCATCTGCCTACTTTCCGCTGCACGTATTCTTTACCGGTCAATTATTTTTCAAACTCTCCTCATATTCAAAAAACACACCCGAAAATCTTTCAAGTCCCGTGAATTTGATCAAGGAAACCTCCTATTGTTCCCGCTTCTCACCGAAGCTAGGCCACTGCCACGTCTCTGTCAACCTTCTCTTCACCTCTCCTTTTCCAGGGTAACTTTACCGACTCCCGATTCCTGATCCTGAGAGCTGTACAAAAATCTGACCTCCCTTTCTCAAATGGCTCAAATGGCTCTGAGCACTGTGGGATTTAACATCTGAGGTCATCAGTCGCCTAGAACTTAGAACTACTTAAACCTAACTAACCTAAGAACATCACACACATCCATGCCCGACATAGGATTCGAACCTGCGACTGTAGCGGTCGCGCGGTTCCAGACTGAAGCGCCTAGAACCGCTCGGCCACCCCGGCCGGCTCCCTTTCTCACCTACTCCTCCAACTCCAATCGCACATCTCCTATAACCCAGCCCGCGTGTAACTTCCACAGTAGCCACATACAACTTTACAAACTTCCTAAAGCTGCCAAGAAACTCCCATCTGTTTTAATTCAGTTCCCATCTACCCACTGATCCACCAATTTACTAATACCAAGCTACTTGTTCCCATGCTAGACACAGCCGGCCGCGGTGGTCGAGTGGTTCTAGGCGCTTCATTCGGGAACCGCGTGACTGCTACGGTCGCAGGTTCGAATCCTGCCTCGGGCATGGATGTGCCTGATGTCCTTAGGTTAGTTAGATTTAAGTAGCTCTAAGTTCTAGGGGACTGATGACCTCAGATGTTAAGTCCCACAGTGCTCAGAGCCATTTGAGCCATTTTTGAGCTAGACACAGACATTAAGTGAACAATTCTTTTTATTTCAACGTGTTATTGTAAACTCTTTTTAAAATCGTAAATATTGCTGCAAGTTTTAAAAATCAAGTGAGCTGAAGACTTTCATTACGGCAGTTGATAATCCGCCCCCAAGATGGAGGAACGAAATGTTAAAAGAAGTGCGTTGGATATTTGACTCCAGCAGTTACTTCCTTGGAGTAGGAAATAATTATGTCCTCTCTTTCAAGTTGAATTTCTGCATTTGCGTTGTCGTCATCGTTCTAGTTTTCACAATGATATTTTAGGTTTGTGCAAAAGTTCGAGCGTTTTTGTTAGCATGTTAATATTCCGGCCGCTGTAGGTTTATTTATCGATTGTTATTTTTTATTTGTGGTTCACTATTATTATTTGAGTTTACAAATTGTCATTTTGTTTTTGGAGAAATGGAGAAATTGGAACATTTCTAGCATATTCTTCTCTTTGAGTTCGATAGCGGGGTGACAGCAGCGGAGGGAGGAGAACAGTGTTTAACGTCCCGTCGACAACGAGGTCATTAGAGACGGAGCAGAAGCTCGGTCGAGAGAAGGAAGGGGAAGGAAATCGACCGTGCCCTTTCAAAGGAACTATCCCAGCATTTGCCTGAAGCTATTTAGGGAAATCACTGAAAACCTAAATCAGGATGCACGGACGCAGGTTTGAACCATCGTCCTCCCGAATGCGAGTCCAGTGTGCTAACCACTGCGCCACCTCGTCCGCTGACAGCAGCGGAGGCAGTCAGAAACATTTGTGCTGTGTGTGGGGATAATTTCATTGGGGATAGAGTACGGCAAGAAAATTGTTTTCTCGTTTTAAGGAGGATCGTTTTGTCAATAGCGACTGTCCACGTCCAGGAAGACCTTCGGGGCTTGATAATCGACGTCAGTGTACTCGAGCATTGGCAAATTCCACAACCATCGTGCGACGTTTGCATGCAGTGGGGAAGGTTGAAAAATTGGGTTTATAGGCTCTATGCCAAAATCACAAAAAACGGCGGATAAAAATATGTGCATCTTTGCTTGCTCGTCATCAGTTGGTTCGTGAACAACAACGACCATTCCTACCCCGTATCGTTACTGGTGACGACAATTGGTGTCTTGTTTGTAGCATAAGGAAAAGAAAGGAATGCTTGAGCTCAAACAAAGCAGCAACTCCCCGTAAAAAGCCCTGCGCGCATCCACGAATGTTAATGTTATGCATCTGATGGAACAGCTACGGTGTGGTGTACTACGAATTGCTTCTCCGAGGTGAAACCACCACTGCGGACATTTATTATCAACAACTGAGACATCTTGCAGAAGCAATCCAAGAACTACGACCAGCAAGGCTGCGTAATGCTGCTACACGATAACACTCGCCCGCACTCTGCTCGACAGAGAAAGAACACTATAAAGGAATTGGGTTGGGAAGTTATCCCGCACCCACCTTATTCACCGGATCTTGCGCCCTCCTACGTTCACCTTTTCCGCTCTCAGTCTAACCGTCTTCAGGGAACTTCCTTTCCAAATGAAAATGCGTCCCGAGGATGGTTCGACGAGTTCTTCGCTTCAAAACCACGTGAATTCTACAGTCGCATAATCGGAAAGTTACCCTAGCGGTGGCAGACTTGCAAATAGTGAAGGAAAATATACTCTTGATGACTGAAGTCTCTCTTATGTGTGGCTCTGTATCTATGTTTAATGAATTTACGGAAAAACGCTACGAACATGTGCACCTTTTAAGTAATTTAACTTATATCGTTACTTATTAATTTCCAGTAAACAACAAACGTCATTATTTAAGAGACTAAATAGCAAAATTTCTGTAGCGGCAAGGACGATATTCTTTTACGTCGAACCATGAGTCAGATCAACTACAGTAACGACTATAGCTGAATGCTGTATGAGAAGCCAACCAACGAGCTTGAGAAAAATTCTGGAGACCGTAAGGAACGATTATAGACTGATGTCACCAAAATATTTCTTGAAGCACATCCAGTACATATACAGGACTAATAGTGTTTGGAACTTTCTGAATTTTCTCCCGCAAACTGCAATGCACGAGGAAAAAATTAAAGCACACAGCAGACATGGTCAGCTGTCACTGTAACTTTGTACACGTACACACCACCGACAGGTATATTGATTTAGCAATTATATGTGACAGGTAAAACAGTAACCAGAGTACGTTAGTATTGTTCGTGCTTAGTGTTGTTACCAAGCCTGGTAGGGTAAATAAGGAGAGTGAATGATCACTGTGAAGGATGGAGACGCCGCACATTCGTATAAGGCAGCGTTATCAGCACCTGGCAGAGTTTTATGGGGACCTCATTGTAGCGTCTCCATTCGTCCGGCGTGTAGAACCGTGCAATACCCAGATATTTGACATGTGTTCGACTGCATACGAACGTGAGGGAAGGCGCACAATCCAAAGTTCCGGGAAACCACGTCTGACCACCACAAGGGAGAATCATTGCATTTTGCACCAAGCATATCTTAACCCGTTCACATCTGCACCTGCCATCCGAAAGCAAGTAACAGACTCACTACGGAATTCCATGCCATCTTGCACAATCAGTCGGATAATAATGGCAGCCGGACTAGGGAGTTGCCGTTCCATGCGTAGGCTACCATTAACACTACAATGCAACAGCTGTGTTTGGAGTGGTGTCTGGGTAGCATGGATAGCTGCATGGATAGCTGACTAATGACACTAGATTGGGTTTAGCGATGAATTGCGGTTCTGAAGAACCACGAATGACCATCGTCAGCGAGTATGGAGGCGTATTGGAGAAACGTCCCGTTCTTCCAATGTTTTGGAGAGGCACAGCCGTGTTACTCGTGGTATCATGGTGTGAGAAGCCATCGGCTATAATCGTCATGGCTGGTAGTGATCGAAAGAACTGCGACTGCACACTATTACGTCACGGCCATCTAGCGTCTCATACAATAGTGTCAGGATGCCATTTTTCAACTGGACAATGCTCATCCACGTATGGCAAATGTGGAGTATGTGATACTCAGGTACTCCTGTGGCCAGCAAGATCCCCAGGTCTGTCTCCAATAGAATGTCTGTGGAAACAGCTAGTACGTCAATTCTGTCCCAATATCAGAGTATTGAAACTATGGTACTTCTGTCGCAATTTATGACCTGTAACCCTGAGCAACAGATGATTTATTAACCTTCTCCCATCACCTGTCACACTGAACAACAGCTGTGAAGCCGTTGTTCTTTCTAGCTCATGTGAGCTTCACAGCATACTGACACTGGGACAATATTTTTGTCACACTGGACTAAATTTTCTTTGTTATATCGTCTTTAATGTTACATAACAGCAATTTTTAGCTTTCTTAAACTACAAAATTGTTAAATCTTTATACATAACAATGTATTTTAGAATAAAAACAATCCAAACAGAGGAGATCATTTTTTATTAGTATTCTGACTGATTTGATGTTTTTTTAATCTTTTCAACTTTTGATTTTGAAGTTTCAACTTCTGCTTCTGAAGTCGGCATCGTACCTAAACTGTTGTCGGCTTACTATGTGATCAAAAGTATCCGGACACCCCAAGAACACGCGTTTTTCATATTAGGTGCATTGTACTACCACCTACTGCTAGGCACTCCATATCAGCGACCTCAGTAGTCATTACACATCGTGAGAGAGCAGAATGGGGCGCTCTGCAGAACTTACGGACTTCGAACGTGGTCAGGTGATTGGGTGTCATTTGTGTCATATGTCTATATGCGAGACTTCCACACTCCTAAACATCCCTAGGTCCACTGTTTCCGATGTGATAGTGAAGTGGAAAAGTGAAGGGACACGTACAGCACAAAAGTGTGCAGGTCGACCTCATCTGTTGACTGACAGAGACCTCCGATAGTTGAAGAGGGCCGTAATGTGTAATAGGCAGACATCTAGCCAGACCACCACACAGGAATTTCAAACTGCATCAGGATCCATTGCAAGTACTATGACAGTTAGGCAGGGGGTGAGAAAACTTGGATTTCATGGATGAGCGGCTGTTCATAAGTCACGCAACACGCCGGTAAATGCCCAATGACGTTCGCTTGGTGTAAGAGGCGCAAACATTGGACGACTGAACAGTGGAAAAACCTTGTGTGGAGTGGCGAATCACGGTACACAATGTGGCGATCAGATGACACGGTGTGGATACAGCGAGTGCCAGGTGAACGTCATCTGCCAGGGTGCGTAGTGCCAACAGTAAAATTCGGAAGGGTTGGTGTTATAGTGCGGTCGTGTTTTTCATGAAGAGGGCTTGCACCCATTGTTGTTTTGCGTGGCACTATCACAGCACAGGCCTGCATTGATGTTTTAAGCATCTCATTGCTTCGCACTGTTGAAGAGCAATTCGGGGACGGCGATTGCATTTTTCAACATGATCGAACACCTGTTCATAATGCACGGGGAGTGGTTACACGACAATAACATCCCTGTAATGGACTAGCCTGCACAGAGTCCTGACCAGAATCTTGTAGAACACCTCTGGGATGTGTTGGAACGCTGACTTCGTGCCAGGCCTCATCGACCGACGTCAATAACTGTCAGTGCAGCACTCCGTGAAGAATGGGCTGCCATTCCCCAAGAGACCTTCCGGCGTCTGATTGAACGTATGCCTGCGAGAGTGGAGGCTGTCATCAAGGCTAAGTGTGGGGCAACACCATATTGAATTCCAGCATTACCGATGGAGGGCGCCACGAACTTGTAAGTCATTTTCAGCTAGGTGTCCGGATACTTTTGATCACATAGTGTAGTTGTAAAGTAAAGCTCTATGAGAAGAAAGATGTATTATGAGAGACAATACATGGCCCCTTCTTGCTCTAATGTGAGGGACAAAATCGATTAGTTGACGGCTACATCTACTAGATCGGTTGCAAAATTGACTTTAACAACGACAAAAATGGATATAATATATCGACCTACACCGAAGTAACCGCATACAATGTAAGTGCGTATCAAAACAAAGAAAATTTTTGTCACAGCCTCATGATTAACCTTGAGTTCCCAATACATTTAAACACCAAGTGTAAACGGAGAAGTAAAAAGCATTGAGATAAGAGAACAAAAAATTACACGGAAAACACTGATACCAAATTTCACAAGCATTCTGCTCGTATTACAAAGCAACTGAAAGACCGAACAGAACATAGACATTTGTAACGACATTAGCAAAAAAGGCAGCATTCACCCTCTAATATAGCCTGAACTGGGAAACTTTTCGATCCAAAGAGGTCATAATGCCAAGCAGAATGGGCGTGTAAACCAAAGAAAAAGAAAATTGTAGCCTAGTCTGAAGATCTGGTGTCATTCGCTATAAATAACTGGAAACTGTTATACATTATCTCAACAAATAGTCGTGAGGCAAATTTTCTCTGGTGTTTCGACACATATTTGTGTTTTCGTTCTTGCATTGTGTAGGTGGAGTCGACCTAGCCAAGTACTGCTCACATGTTTCATGCGACGAACAGTGTGAACAAAAAGCGTTGGTTTGTCTCCTGTTGTGAAGAATACGTTTTTAAAGCCGAATTTTATGTGCCTGTTCGATAGTGCAGTCCCAGATTAGTTTAGTGCGATATTTGTTATATTTATATGTATTAACAGGGACAGTAGAACACGAAAAATAACCAGGACTCTAGCGACGACTTGCGTGCTGCCCTGCCCTGCGCTATCTGCAGCAGCGCTACACAGTAGCTGCTGGCGTACTGGTTGCTATTGTAACGTCCCTTTGGAAAAATTATGAATGACTGTGCTAGTAAACCTCTTACGTTATTTGGTTTTCAAACAGCTGAGCAAAACTGAACGTACTCGCACATTTCTCTATTTACTTATTCTGATCATCAATAAACTGACACAATATTTTTTAGCGCAACGCAATCTGACTTTCAATAATCCCTACAAAAGAATGGCCCTGACTAACAGTAACCTATACCTGTCATGAATCACTCACCTCACAAAAATCTTCGTTACTCGAACTGCTGCAATACAGCGAGCGCCACTACTGCCAGTTAAATAAAAGATTCAGGCTACTGAAGGCACTAACTACTGATAGGCATAGTTAGCAAATGAAAGATTTTGGTAGAGAACAAACAATGTATTTACCTTAATAATGTTCAAAAGTCATCATATGTATATCAGTTCATGATATCCAGTCTTACAAATTTCCTCTTTCTGACGGACACACGTCCATATAGTCCGCTCTCAAAACTGTGGCAACTCTCTCCCCATCCCCACATCTACCACTGCTGGCGGCTCACCTCCAACTGCGCAACTCTACGCGCTGTTGACATCCACTGCCCAACACTACAATAGCGAATATTCCAACAATGAGTCCAACCAGACTCAGACTGCACACAGCGCTGTCAGCGATTTTCGTACAGAGTACTACGTTGCGTTACCAACATAAAAACCTAACCAGCCTACTTACACTGTCCCTGTTAATATACGTCAATAAAAGAAATACAGCACTAAACTAATTTGGGACTGCTCTATCGAATACTCACCGAAAAAGCCGTTTTAAATATCCTTTTCTTTTTAATGGGAAAAAGGCCAACAATTGCCGTTGCACAGGGGATTGCATGAAACATGTTATAAGCAGCATCTATTTGGCCTGACTCAAGCTACATGTTGCAAAAACTAAGTAGCAAGTATCATGAAAAACAAAACACCAGAGAAAATGCGCTTACAGCTCCTAGGAGAGACAACCTGCCCAGTAAAAGATATCGAAAATTGAAATTGTTCAAGACGAGTGAGCTTTTTTGCTAACAGTCCAATGAAGGTGAATAACCAGAATTTCATTACAGCCATATTAGGTCATGTATGTTGTAGAACAACTGTATGATCATGTGTATTCTGGACATCTATAAGTGGACTTGAATATATGGTTTGTCTATATTTCGCCTTTTTGATAGCTTAAACTCTGCTGGGGACGCTTTAAATGAGGTGTCTGTATATCCGTGGAGCAATGGCAGAGCATTCTCCCTCAAGAGCCAAAACCACATAAGGCAGTGATGTTTGACACTGGGGTCTGGAGCAAAGTCGACATTCTAATGCATCCCACCATTCTTCCATTGAGTCCAGGGCAGAACTCTGGGCGTGTCAGCCCATCTCAGGAACGTTACTGTCATCATACCGTTCCCTAATAGAGTCTGTTTTATGTCACTGTGAATTGTAATGTTAATACAAAAATCTGTGTCTCTGAATTGTTCCTCTACAATGTCGTAAAATGTGTTCATATCCTTCCACATTTAACATTTTGTTACGCACAATAGCCGGGCGCGGTGGCCGAGCGGTTCTAGGCGCTTCAGTCCGGAACCACGCGGCTTCTACGGTCGCAGGTTCGAATCCTGCCTCGGGCATGGATGTGTGTGATGTCCTTAGGTTAGTTAGGTTTAAGTAGTTCTAAGTTTAGGGGACTGATGACATCAGCTGTTAAGTCCCTTATGCTTAGAGCCATTTGAACCATTTTGAAGCACAACAAGAGGATCAAGTTTGGCACCTTTCCCATCTGAATCAATACATACATCGAGGCTTCGGGGGTGCCATGTCATACTGATAAGAAGGCCCATAATGTCAAGTCCTTTGTTAATCTGACTCTATTTTGTAATCACTGCAATAACATCACACGCACCCTCAACTTGTGAAGTTTCATTTCATTTCTTTCTCCATTTCCGGCTGTTTCGCAGTTTGTAAGGCAGTGTAGATCTGACAATGTACCTATAGTAACCAACCAGCATAATGAAACCTGTTAAAATCATTAATGTAGTATGTAAGATAGACAATTCGTTTCCAAAACGTACCAACTAAATGTTTCTTTATTTGTTTGCTCAGTGACCAGACATATTGGACTGCACATGAAAGAATTGTGGACGCCCACTGGTAGATGGGCGCCCACCAACAACTGGCACCAGTGAAGTGTGGACTCGGAACTCCCTGAAAACCAGTACTTGAGACATCTATCACCTGTGGTGTGTCTGGCTCTTTCCAGCTCATGGAAGCTTCACAGCATTCTGGCTTCGTGACAACGATTTTGTCGTATTGGACTAAGTCTCTTTTGTTACAACATTTTTACTGTTACATAGCAGCAACTTTTAGCTTTCTTGAATTACAACATTGTTAAATCTATATGTGTAGCAATGTATTTTAGAATAAACTCAATCCAAACGGAGGAGATAATTTTTATTACTGTTCTGGCTGATTAGATATTCTTTTAATCTCATCAACTTCTGCTTGCGAAGTCAGCAAGGTGCCTAAACTGTTGTTGGCTTACATTATTTTAAGGGAAAGGTCTGGGAGAAGAACGGTGTACTATGAGAGATAATACATGGTCCCGTCCTGCTCTAATACGAGGAACAAAATCGATTAGTCGACAGTTAGGTCTACTAGATCGGCTGCAAGGCTGCCGATGATGATAACGGTTGTAACAACAACAAAAATGGACACAGTGTATCGAACTACGCGACGTAATTATCATAATAAGTGGACAACAAAACAAAGAAAACATTCATTATAACCTCGTTATTAACCCCGAGTTCCCTACACACTTAAAACATTAAGTCTAAAGTGACAAAAAGCACTGAGAAAAGAGAACAAAAAATACACGGAAAACTCGACACCAAATTCCACAAGCACTCTTATACTACAAAGTAACTGAGAAATCAAATAGAATATAGACATTTGTAGTGACATTAGAAAAAATGATAGCACTCACACACTAATATATTCAAAACAAGGAAATTTTTCGATCCAAAGACGTCATAATGCAAAGGAGAATAGGAAAGCAAAAAATGAGTGAAAACCAAAGAAAATGATAGTTCTGGCTTAGTCTCAAGAGAGAACCAGGAACTCTTAAGTACCTTCCTTAGTGCTGTTTCGTCTCACTCTCTATCCGTAATAGGAGACTCGCATGCTGCCTTGCCCTGCACTGCCTGCTACTTCCTTGCAGCAACGCTACAGGGGTGCTGTTGGAGTACTGGTTTTTCTCCATGTTTCACTGTCCCTGTTAATACATATCGAGAAAAAAAATATGAGTTACACTAATCTGACACTCTCTCTCTCGAATCGGCACGTGTTATTCCACTTTAATTTTTATTTTTATCGGAGACCAACCCACTAGGCGCGTAACATGAAGCGTGTGGCGAACAGTATTTGAGAGCCTACTCCAGCTACATAATGTAAAAGCTAAACTGGAGATATCTAGCGAAACACCAGAGAAAATGCGCCCTACGAATCTTAGGAGAGACATCCTGTCTAGTATAAGATACTGAAAATGGATTTCTTCAAGCTACGTGAGCTCCTTTGCTAACAGACCAATGAAGGCAAAGAGCTGGAACTTCACTGCAGCCATATTAGGTCATCTGTGTCACGGAATGACGCAACATACATAACTGTCTGATCAAAAGTATCTGGACACCTATTACTGTACGTTAATATGTGGTGTGTCCATACTTCACCTCTTCGATGGCTTGAAATCTCCTGGGGACACTTTGAGTGGGGTGTCAGAATGCCTGTGGAGGAATTGCAGAGCATGCTCCGACAAGAGCCGAAACCAGAGAAAGTAGTGCCTTCTAGAACGAAGCCGATGTTCTAACTCATCCCATTGTTGTTCCATTGAGTTCAGGTGGGGACTCTGTGCAGATCAGCCCATTTGAGGAGCGTTATTGTCCGCCAACCATTCCTTTACAGCGTCTGATTTATAAGAGGATGCATTGTAACGCTGTTACAAACAATAATCGTCTCCTTACTGTTCCTCTTCTGTACCCTGCACACTATGCTGTAAAATTTGTTGTACTCCTTCCGCATTTAGCGTTTTCTTAAGCACAATAAGGAAACCGCAATCTAACGACGATAAACACCTCCCCTGTACTTCGCTGTTGGCACTACGCATGACGGGAGGCAACGTTCTCCAGGAATTTGCCAAACCTCAGCCCAACCATTGGATTGCCACAGGGTATCTGTCATCACTCCCGATTGCTCGTTTCCAGTCGTCCACTGTCCGGTGGCGTCACTCTTTAGACCACCTCAAGCATCACGTCGCTTAGCACTGACTACAAAAACGTGTGACTTATGTGGAGCTGCTCTTGCAAACTATGCACATGAATTGTGTTCCTCGTAGCACTTGGGAACTCTCGAGTCATTACTGCTGCTGATTTCATGTGATTTTTTCCGGCTATCTTTTGCAATGTTCGACAGCCCTGTCCGTCGGTACAAGAGTTTTCCCTGGTCTTGGTTTGGCTGTGGTTCTTCCTTCGCGTTTCGATTTCATAATTTCAACACAAACAGTCGACTTGAACGGCTTTAGAATGACTAATAAATCCCTGATTGAGCTGTTATTCCGATCCATCCAGTGACTAGTTTACGTTCGAAGTCACTGAAATCTCCTGACGACCTCCGCTGCTGTTACTGCGTCTCTCCTGGCATCGCAACACTCCTCGCCTCCTTTTAATCTGCGTCGCCGGCCTCTCGTGACATCTAGTGGTCAGTTCCGCAATCGGGATTTGTCAGATAGTGTACTTCCTGCAACATTTTTCCTAGGGAGATTTTGTATGTTGTAAAACTCATAACAGGCCAGATTCACCAACTGTGTTTAGTAGTGAAATATAGAGATCTATTTACTGATGCAAGGTCCTCCAGAAATACGTCTCGGGCAAAGTATGTAAGTAAGTATTTTTAGAGCAAGGCCCTCGGAGAAGAATTTTGATTTGAGCTTCAAGCTTCATGTATCTCTTCTCAGAAGGAAGATAGTGATGGCAACAGTGGATGTACTGTAAGTACCTGTCATGGCCTGGTTGCAGCATACACGCATGTAACATAAGTTGTTTACAGATGCTTCGTCTCGCTGATGCAACGCCGAGCCGGCCGGAGTGGACGTGCGGTTCTAGGCGCTACAGTCTGGAGCCGAGCGACCGCTCCGGTCGCAGGTTCGAATCCTGCCTCGGGCATGGATGTGTGTGATGTCCTTAGGTTAGTTAGGTTTAATTAGTTCTAAGTTCTAGGCGACTGATGACCTCAGAAGTTAAGTCGCATAGTGCTCAGAGCCAGCAACGCCGAAGCCTTGGGACACCCGATACCGACACACTGTAGCATTCCAGCACCATTAACAACTAATACCCGGGAGAGTAATCCTGAGTTTATAACTAATAGAGTGTGGATCATTTTGTTTTTAAATCTTAGACTATGGTATAAAGAGGTTAGCTGTTTTTGTTTCAATACATCAGATTAAAGTATTAGAAGTAGATGTAGAACTGATGCTGCAAACAGCTGAACATTTAGCTACAGTCCAAAATGTATAATACATGTGAAGATAAAAGCATTTACAGGAAAATCATGGCTTGCCACGCCTATATTATACACTAAATAAACAATCAGTTCCGGTAAGAAACCTACCAACCTCAGCTATAATGTGACATCTCAATCAGATATACAGTAAATCATAACTATTAACAAGCATCATTAAGACGCTGCAGTCATGGACTGTGCGGCTGGTCCCGGAGGAGGTTCGAGTCCTCCCTCGGTCGCGTGTGTGTGTGTGTGTGTGTGTGTCCTTAGGATAATTTAGGTTAAGTAGTGTGTAAGCTTAGGGACTGATGACCTTAGCAGTTAAGTCCCATAAGATTTCACACACATTTGAACAAGCTTCATTCCATAAAACAACATGTTAATTCAACTATAGTTGTGAAGCACATACAGCCCACAGTATATCTGTGGCCATGTGCTTCGCCACAGGTCTACTGTCTGCAGCATCGCTCCATAATTTTAGTTGAATTAACAGGTTGATTTATGGCATGATGCTTGTTAATAGTTATGATTTGTTATGCTTCTGATTAAGATGTCACATTGTACCTGAGGATGGTCTGTTTCATACCGAAACTTGTTGTTTAACGTAGTGACAATAAACATATGAGAGAACAATGATTTTCCAAAAAATTGATGATGAGGTCCCATACTCCGAGGAGCGTAGGTGGACGATGCGGGAGACCCGCACCGCCGACTAGGCAAGGTCGTAGCGGAGGTGGTTTGCCATTGCCTTCCTCAGACCGTAATGGGGATGAATGATGATGAAGCCAACACAACAACACTCAGTCATCTCGATGCAGGGAAAATCCCAGACCCCGCCAGGAATCGAACCCGGGACCCCGTGCGCGGGAAACGAGAACGCTACCGCAAGAAAAAATTATAGAAGCTCTAAATCATCGTCTCCTCAAAATCATGTGCAAATCAGTTATTACGTGCATCTGTTTTATTCCTCCAGACGACACACCTAACCCTTTAATTTCAGTTTGTTGCATATCCTACACTGAAGTGTATAACTTTAATTAGAATGTCTGATTGCAAATTGTCACACTCAATTTTAGCAGTAATTGTAATTTTAACAAATATAATTAACAGAAATTATCAACTCAAGAATAATAACATAATAAATCGACTGTCCCATAAATGACCTGCAATATATACATTAATTACAGAATATATTTGCATTATTGGGAATTTCCTGTAAGAGACATTTTTGTATTTATAGAAACGTTTTACAGTCCTTATTTTGTGGAGTCATAATTTGTCTCACTTTGCCTTGAATATAGACGATAATTAGCGAATTCACAAGATATTTTGAGCTTTTTAAGGAAGAAGAGATCCTAACCCTAATTTAATTTAAAAAACGTCCATGTGTTAGGTTTCAGGGACTTCTGCCGTGTCTTGAGAGAGTAAGGCCATAAGATACTGCTGATGTGATCTGTCGGATGAAGACATTATGCTTGACAGCCTCCGTTATGATTCTTGACAGCAACAGCTAATTTATCGTTAACCAACTCTCTCAGAACTTCAGTACTCATCCTTAAAATCAAAACAACACACGCTAGAAACCCTGAACACAGCGGTCCAAAAGACACAGTTACTTTACTTGTTATCTGCAAGTTGGAAAAGGCAACGGTAAACCATTCATTGAGGCCTTACCAACAAAGTGAGGTGGTACTCACACTCTCCAGACCACTCCAATATACACAAGGTTTATGTCTGCCCATGTAACATATACCTCGCAAATAAAGTTCTTCACGCAGTATGGATGAGAATGGTAGTGTAACAAAAACTGTTTTTATAATGTGAACCAAAATGACACGATGGTCTTCAGATTCAGAGATGATGGATGCTAAAGATGTATTATTTCATCTTTATGGATGGAGATGTTCTAATGTTCCTTATTGGCAATAATGTTTGCGCTATAGGAAAAAATGATCATCTCAAGTAGTGTCGTATGCTTTGTTCACAGAATCCGCTAAAGATAACATGGTATCTCAAACATCAATAATTCTTAGCCGTTGGAATGAGGCATTTCGGACTACACATTTCCCTTGGTATTGTTCATATATAAAAAAGAAGTTGGTGTAGTAAAAGATGTAAAAGCAGACACGTTACATGTTTCTATTTTTCGGTCGTCAATAGACTGTTCCTTGCACCACTGAAGTATCTTCTTTATACCCACAGGTTTGCAGACAGCAGTTCCACTGTCAATGTTTTGTTCAGGCTGTTCTGTTGCCCGTTTTCGTTGACAGTGTCTTCTCTAGTCACATCAGTCACCTTCATGTCAGAGATCTTACTACAGATCACAATCTTTAATTCTCCCCTGAACCAATGAGTAGTGCTTAGTTTTTCTTTCCCCCAAAGTTCTGGCAATATTCTCCCATGAACCATGTATGCAGTAATGTCACTAGAAGATGATAATGGTGATTATTGCTTTGATGGTCCAGACTTCATAATAACTGATTACAATAGGGCTTTTGTACAAAAAGAATCATTGGGACTTCATTCATCAACAGTCTCGCCACAATTAAATTAATGCAAAAGGTCATCAGTTACTGGAAGATGTTTAAACACACGCAAATTAAAGACACATAAGTTAAAACGGTAAAAAAAAACAATGAAGCTAAAATGAACACGCTAAAACGGTTAAGGTGTCGTTACGTTTTGTTGAAGACTCTTCCCTTCTTAAATTTATTGCACTCATCAAGGACTTACTTGTTGCGCTAGAAAATATACATTGATGTTTCACAAACTTTTTTTCATATAAAGTGTGTTTCTGGTTGGAGTCCTATTTTTAGAGTCATACGAGTTCAAAGTATTACTGCTGTGTCCTAGTATTAATACTAAGAAAAGAATTCTTTGATTTGGTAGCCATTTTCATAGATGCACACATAGTGTGTCGTCGTTCGAGGTTGCTAAGATAGAAGCAACTATTGCACACTTCCAGAGATCTTATAGTACAAAAGAGAAACAAAAGACAACAACAACAAAAATCAGTAAATAATTTTCGTTGTGTTAGATATTTATGTATTATTATATCCAGTGCTTGACATAGACATAGCTTTTCGGATAATAAAGGGTGGAGGCTTTTCAGATGTGTGACCACACGTTGTTGGCAGTCACAACAATATCGCCGCGTGCGCGCGACAGCGGTACTTACTGGTGGCCGCAGCGCCTGCCGTTGTTGACAACGCGTCCCACAGGCAGCACGCCGTGACTGCCGGCAACTGGCGCGCTCGCTGACACACCTGCCTGCGCGCATGCGCACATCGGACGCGCGTTCGCATATTGATTACAGGTAGACTCAATTATTTACCCGGCGCCCTCCGTACGTTCCACTCCCCGTTTCATTTGCTGTAACGGACGCTCACACACATTTAACGAGCGACAACCTTTTCGTCATCCGATTTCCGATGGTTCCGCCTCGTTGGCGAGTTCTTGGAGCCAGTTACACAGCGTAGTAACAACTCCGACAGGAAACATCTGAAACATGCTAAGCGATGTTTCGACATCGGAAAAATACGATTTCTGGTACTGATTTCGTACAGGAATCTGCCACTGCGTTGTAATATACGAGCACGTATAGTGTCTACATCTACATTTACATCTATAATTCTCAAACCATTACACGGTGTTTCGCGGAGAGTACTACAGGTGCCACTAACATCCCCCGCCCCCCCCCCCCCCTTCTTCTCCTCTTGCTCCGTTAACGAAAGGTGCATTCGCCTGAATTCGAGTATCTCTCATTTTCAAAAATTGTTCAAATGCCTCTGAGCACTATGGGACTTAACATCTGAAGTCATCAGTCCCCTAGAACTTAGAACTAACCTAACGACATCACACACATCCATGCCCGAGGCAGGATTCGAACCTGCGACCATAGCGGTCGCGCGGTTCCAGACTGAAGCGCCTAGAGCCGCTCGGCCACACTGGCCGGCCTCTCATTTTCTGTCGTGACCATTTCGCGAAGTGTAGATTATATATTGTCATTGTTGCCCGATTCTTCTCGGAACGTATGATTCAAAATTTTAACAATAAAACTGTCCGTGATTCACAGGGGCGCCCTTATACTTAATTTGTAGGGAAACGGGGAGATTAACAAAAATTACGACATGTTGAAATTAAAGATAACAGAAAATGGAAACTACTTACTACTTAGTAATTAAGCAACTGTTACCATATTTTAAAATGTGCGAGCTACACCAAAACTCAAGTTTGATCTGTTCGTCACAGGTATTCAGGTAAAATACAATAAATAACAAATGCTGTAATTAATAATAAACTGGAACTTACTGTTAAATATTACATGGTATATAAGCAGTAAGCGTGGGATTAATTAACTACCAGTGGCGAACTAAGCCCGTTGGAGGCCCAGGGTGGCGAAACTAATGGATTTGGCGAAACTGATGTATTTGTAGAGTACATTTTGTAAAAAATTACCAATACAGATGTAACGGCTGATAAAAAAAATCAACTGTTTTTAATGCGTGTGCTCTACGCTCTAGTAATTGTATTACGAATTAGAATTTAGCACAACAACTACCAGGTAGAGTGTAAAGAAATAATAAAGAATGGAATAAGGACATTACCTTTTATTTTAATATCTGGAAACAAAGCTTGTACAATTACAATATCAATTAGTTTCATACCCTTAGTATGGGATAGTAGATATTATTGATATTATTACAGTACATGTTTGCGAGACTTTGTTGTACTGAAATTCTCCGTACGTCTTTGAAATCTGCTGCGTTGGAAATTTTTCTTTCAGTTGATAAAATGGACAGTTTGGTTAGTGGTTCTTGATTCATTGTAGAGCGAAGATAATTTGTTATTAGTTTCAGTTTAGAAAAACGGCTCTCGCATGATACGTCTGAGACACAAATTATGAAGAAGTGTTGTATAATAAGTGATGTACAGGGTCACTGAAGTCCCATTTAATTATAAATTGAAGGATGTCTTGGGATGCCCATCTAGCAGCAACGTCCATTTCGTATCGGTTGCACGTAGATGCCTACGATACCTTTGTAATTCTTGCGGCACCTGCTCCTCAACATCGTAAATTTCTACCATATTCTCCAGCGCTACACCCAGGGTATCATCAGAAGCTTCAAGCTTAAACTCTCTTTCAACAATTTGGAAAATTTTGGTGTTTTCCTTCATGGCCGTGTATCGTTGCGACAGATCTTGTATAACTCGGCCTATGTATTCAAACACTGATCGACGAACTTCTCGAATAACCGATCCAGCGTTATAAGCTATTCCGCCTTTATTTATCTCTGTTCTTCCTCGTCGTTCAGTGCTGATGTCCATATCATTGTATTTGTAGTCGCAAAAGTAACAGTATTGTCTGTAATTGTAGGTCGTTCCGGCAGTAAACAATCATTCAGAGATTGTAAGTTGGCGCGTCCATCCAGCCATTTTTGGAGACTAGATATTTTTTCACTACATTTGCGCCGGCCGGAGTGTCCGTGCGGTTCTAGGCGCTACAGTCTGGAGCCGAGCGACCGCTACGGTCGCAGGTTCGAATCCTGCCTCGGGCATGGATGTTTGTGATGTCCTTAGGTTAGTTAGGTTTAACTAGTTCTAAGTTCTAGGGGACTAATGACCTCAGCAGTTGAGTCCCATAGTGCTCAGAGCCATTTGAACCTGCCTCGGGCATGGATGTGTGTGATGTCCTTAGGCTAGTTAGGTTTAATTAGTTCTAAGTTCTAGGCGACTGATGACCTCAGAAGTTAAGTCGCATAGTCGGCCGTAGTGGCCGAGCGGTTCTAGGCGCTTCGGTCTGGAGCCGAGCGACAGCTACGGTCGCAGGTTCGAATCCTGCCTCGGGCATGGATGTGTGTGATGTCCTTAGGTTAGTTAGGTTTAAGTAGTTCTAAGTCCTAGGGGTCTGATGACCTAAGATGTCAAGTCCCATAGTGCTCAGAGCCATTGGAACCATTTTTAAGCCGCATAGTGCTCAGAGCCATTTGAACCATTTGAACTACATTTACTTCCTCCATTATCGTGTGCCAAAAGTTGATGTAGGTCAAAAAGATAAGATCACATATAGCTAAAAGCAGCAAGCTTGTTGCAGATCTAGTATCAACGTTTGCTTTGGATGGACCTGCCAAATCTTCCAAAGTGCTCACGGTTGTTTCCACGTTTTCATTCATTGCTTCAACTGAACCATAATGAGCACTCCAGCGAGTACCAGAGAGTCGTTTCAAACTTTTTCTCGTCCCCCCCCCCCCCCCCCCCTCCGAGAAGTAATTCCCGCCTGGATATAGAAGACGAGAAGAATGAATATAGCTTCTCTACAATTCCAAAACAGGTGATCCTTGAGGGGACACATGATTGTGCACGAACTCCACAACGATTTAAGGAATGATTAGCACAGGGACTGAACAGAGCTTTTGGACTGACATCTTGAATTTTCCGTTGTAATCCTCCATGTACAGATGACATTGACGCGGCCTTGTCATAACAATGAGCCCTGCACAACGCAGTATCCAGCCCATCTTCCTCCAGCTGCTGTTGAATATCTTTTGACATATCCTGTGCAGTCTTTCGTGACATACAAAAACTAAGGATTCTCGAACTTCCACAGTTTTGTCTTTTATATGGACTTACCTAATTCTTTCATTCATTTGGTCAGTTCTGCTCTCATCGGAAGTATTGTCAAAAATTATTCCGTAATATTTAACTTTTTTATATCGGCAATGATTTTTTCCTTAACATGTTCACCCAAAACAAAATAAATTCATTTCTGCTCTCATCGGAAGTGTTGTCAAAAATTATTCCGTAATATTTAACTTTTTTATATCGGTAACGATTTTTTCCTTAATATGTTCACCCAAAACAAAATAAATGCATTTTTTTATCCCTTTTGGCAAAACTCTCTTGGGCGTAGCAGCGGACTGTTGAAGTTTTAAACATTGTTCTTACAATACTGGATCATATTCCACCATTAGTTTCGCTAATTATAAGAAATTTCCATTGTTTTCTGACGAAAAATATTCATGATGACCGCATAAAACAAGATTCTGCAGAGCTGAAAATATTGTAATATCTAAAGGGCGATGTAAAATGCTTCTCCATTTCTTTGTCTTATCATTGACAATCTTCTGATCATCTTTGTCAGTGATTTTATTAAGCTTCAAGTCCATAGCGAGTGTTTTCCATTTTTCTAAATTTGATAGATGTTCAGGCGACTGCTCATGGTTTAATATCTTTGGATTCAAATTCTATCACTGTCGGAAGCCAGAAATAAATTTATTTATTTAGTATGGCTCTCAGAGGCAAATAATCGGCAGAAAGAACGGTGTAGTTTCTTTTGTTGGTGGTGAGTATAGCAGCCATTTAGTTAATTATTTAGTCTTGTTCAAATGTGAGTAAAACCACGACGTAATCAAACAATGACGAGCTCCGCTAGTGTGTTAACCTTGTCTTTCTGTAGATTCAGAAGGTCCCTCCTTGTTTCGATATACCGTACTTCACTACGCTTTTCAATAATCACAATTCTGAGATGCTCTGGGAAAGGTTTTTGTCAATCTGCAGTATCATTCGATGAAGAAGAGTCGAAGTTAGATGTATCACAAATACGATCATTCTCAGTAACTTTCTAGTCACACTGATCTTTTGTTTCAGTGTCATTTACGTCAAAGTCTTCATTAAAATCACGCATAACAGACTTTTCAACTGTGCTTGTGTTCTCAATACCAATTAATATCTGTTCACCCGAGCCAGGTTAAATAGTTTGATTACACTTTCCCTCGGCACCTTTATTTTCTCCAGGAGCGGAAAGATATTTGGATAAAGATGCAGCGAGCGATTTAGCCTCTTCAGTCTTTGCTTTTCTTAGCTTTGTTTTCTGAGAGCCAGATGGGTGACTTTTTTCACTACCAAAAAAAATCACGCATAACAGACTTTTCAACAGTGCTTGTGTTCTCAATACCAATTAATATCTGTTCGCCCGAGCCAGGTTAAATAGTTTGATTACACTTTCCCTCGGCACCTTTATTTTCTCCAGGAGCGGAAAGATATTTGGATAAAGATGCAGCGAGCGATTTAGCCTCTTCAGTCTTTGCTTTTCTTAGCTTTGTTTTCTGAGAGCCAGATGGGTGACTTTTTTCACTTACAAAAAAAAGAACGTCGCAAAATTTATTTCGCTGACAGGCTCGTTGTGGAGAGTAGATAGATACTATCCCGATCAGAAATCTATGGTCATTTACAAATGAATGTTGTACATAGTCTTCATGCTGTGGCTGCCAATAAATCTATTTCTTTCTGTAAACAAAAAGATTATTTATTTTTTGTTATTTGATAAACCATTATTTGGTTGTTAAACAGCATGATTCCACTATTTGTGACACATTTAGATATTACAAGAACGTGTTATTTTCTGCAAAACTTCGTTAAGAAAGAATCTAATATTTGCAAAGGATTACAGAATTTAAAGTGTCTCTGCGTTTTTGATGCTGGTAGTATGTGCTAGAAAATTTCGATATACTAATATCCTAACTTTAATGTAGGTACTTACTTTTTGGTCTCTTCTTAGATACATTATAATATAGCCAGCGTTGAAACTCACTTAACACCCCACAACAAAAATCACAGAAAAAATTACATTAATGATACAGTGTTTCTAACGGAGCCTTATGAAGAATGAAATGAAATGAATAGAAAACTTAAAGGTATTCTACAGCGCATGGGCGAATGGACTGTTTGAGTCTTCTTCGGTGTAATGAATATTCCCCAAGAGTTTCAGATGGAAGCGGAAGAGAAGTCTCGCAGCGGCTACTATCTTTCTTTTCTTTTTCTTCAAATTATACACTTCTTACATTTTTATTGACTTTTGGGAAGTGCCCATACAGCCATCTCAACAGGAGAATGTCATTCATGACGACACGAACAACACAGTACCCAGATTCCAAGCGGAGAAAATATCTGACCTGGTCGGGAATCGAACCCGGGACCCTTCATTTAATAATCCGCTGCGCTGCCTGCATTGCTACCGAGACGCAGGGACTACTACCTTCGTTGGCCTCCTAACATGTTACAAGTTATGACGTATTTCTCGACAAGATCAAATTGCCCTCATTACTACTCCTTAAGAGGTATGTTCTTCTTACGAAAGAAATCATCAGGTAATTTCTCTGTTGTTCAGATCTATTATGTATTTATGTTTTATTGATTATAACTAGAAAAGTTTTGACGTAAACTAAAGGTGAACGGGGGCAGAAGTAAAAGCAAGGGATTACTGATGTCAGCTGGATCGGGACATTACGCGGGACCAGCGGCGACGAGCGAAAATGTGTACCGGATCTCTTGTTTAAAAGAGGGGTGCTTCAACCACTGCGCCTTCTGCAGTGCAGTGTTATCGCCTCTGCGCGGACTATCTCGGCACCCCTCACGGCCGACCTACATTCCCTATCCGCAGTGCCTGCTCATATCCTCCATGCTCACTACTCAGAAATTTCCGCAGGAGGTCGGACGTATTATTATATATTATATGTAAATTGAAGGTGGAGGGGGAGAAAGAAAAGGAAAGATAAAGTATTATTGCGTGTGTCTAGCATAAAAACAAACGTTACAAAACGTTTTTCTACGGTTAGTCCCGGCGTACAAAGTCTAGATGACTTTAGAGTTGATTTTGATGTCTATAGTTGATAAAAACCGTGGCTTAAATCAAATGCTAGTTCATGTTGAAAAATGTTCAAATGTGGGTGAATTCCTAAAGGACCAGACTGCTTAGGTCATCCGTCCCTAGACTTACACACTACTTAAATTAACGTATGCTAAGAACAACACACTCACCCATCCACCCATGCCCGAACCTCCGGCGGGAGGGGCCACGCATTCCGTTACACGACGCCTCAAACAACGCGGCCACTTCGCGCGGCTGACTAGTTCATCTAGTTGGATTTTCATATTCATAAAAGAAAGTATCTAATAATTATGTATAACTTTTGAAAAAGTAATTTTAGAATTTAATACATTAGTTTAAAACACTGAGTCCTGGTAAGGTCTTTGCTGTATTCAGGCGCGTATTTTTAAAGAGTACTTACGTTATATCAGTTTAGATGTCGTAGATATCAATTACGTTTCATGAAGTATAACGGCGTCTACCAGACAACTGGTTATCATTCTACAGTTTTTAAGTTTCACGTAACGTTTTACAAAAAATTTAAAAATACTGAACACACCCGTCTTTAATTAGTGAACGTATTTTGGCCTAGTTTGAGATCTGATTAAAACTGGTCAGGTGCTGGGGGCCTCTCGATCTCGAGACCTCCGATATTCTGAGGTCCTCCAAGACTGAAGCTACCCCTTCCGCTCTCCCTAACCCCCCCCCCCCCCCCCCCAACCTACCCACCCACTACCCTTATTACGCCTACAATTATATTTATAATGCAAAGCAGTACACTATGCCATACACATTGTAACAGCTGTCAGAACTATGTTTACTGAAACTTTTACGACACTGATGCTACAGTGGTAAAAATGGAAATGAGCGTTCGGCGTCATTGGCCCGGACGCCCAACACGGAACAGGTCCGGCCACCTTGGTGCAGGTCTTATTACATTCGACGCCACATTGGCCGACCTGCGCGCCGAAAGGGAATGAAATGATGATGAAGACAACAGAACACCTAGTCCCTGAACGGAGAAAATCCCCGACCCAGCCGAGAATCGAATCGGGCCCGTAGGACGGCAATCCGTCACGCTGACTACTTTTTTTTATTTTTGTAAATCTCATTTTTGTTCGGTTTCGTTCGTTGCATCTGCTCGTGGCGGACGTAGCAAGACACCCGTTGCAGTTCGTCGTTGATCCATGAACTCAGTTTTTTTTTTTTTAATTACAGAGAGCAAGCACCGTCTGACCGAACACGCTGAGCTACCATGCCGGCACCACTCAGCTCTCGAGGCGGACGCTACAGTGGTATTGGAGAATAAACTGTACTGGTCCACGGTTCCAGTATTTGTGACGGTTCACTGCTGGGCGCAATGACTTTTAATTATATAGGTAGTCATATATGTGAAATAACCACTGTGAAACAAAAATAGGTGAATAAACGGACATTTAAAGCCAAGCAGTCTGAGATGGGAAATGGGGGGAGGGGTTGGGGACTTGGCGGCCATTTTGAAAGCCACCATCTTGCATACAACTCGGAATTTTCAAACGGCCATATAAGACAGGTAGAGTATTACATGGGAAAAACTATGGAGCCTTTCAGTTGAACAATAATATATCTACTCGTGCTCTATTTACGTCGCATATGCTGGCGATAACACAAAAGGCTAAAGGATGAGTTCCAGGTGTTGTCTAACATCTTGTAAGGTTATCGTTACCCACTTCACCCACTCTTCACGGTCACATCGACTGGAATGCAAGTACAAGCAGCAACCTACTCCCTAGGTGTGAGAAATCTAATGGACTTAAGTCTAGGGAATGTGTGGGTCACTCCACCGGATTGTTATTGTACCGTGAATTTGCAATTCGTCTCACGTCTTGTTTCCTGCATAGTCCAGGTAGCCGCGTTAGCGCTGCTTTTGCGATAGCACTTTAGATATGGGATGCCGTCGGCAGCATTTGTGGCGCTGAGCTCTAGGCCGACCAGCACTCAAGCCAGAGTCTTGGAATGACCAGTGGGCGAGCCAGATAGATCAGTTGGACAGTGGACGGCGAGCGACTGCGCGCAGAGGACCTCGGTCCAGTGGCGGCAAGGGACGGCCGCCCATAGCTGTCTTGTGGGCAGCAGCGTGTATTCCCGATACCTTGCGTGACGTAAACAGGGCCTTCCGCGTAGTCCGGGGGTTACCCACGGAGCAGTTGGAAGCAGTCAGTTGCTGGAGAGCCAAGCAGGGAAGCCGTCTCCAAGCTGGTACGCCAAGGAGCTGTCTGTGGGATCTCACTAACAGTGAGTGCGGGGCATTGTTGCTATGAGGACGTTTCGCAGTCGGGCAGTTGGTGTATTTTGCGGGGCGAGATAATGCCGATTCCAGTGGAGACGCAGACAGGGCTTCCAGAATAGAAAAGGAGCACTAACTGAGTGCTTCAGTGACCGATAGCAGTGTTTTGATAGGTCAGGATAGGCAACTTAGTGCACAGTGAAAAGTACAGGTTGTGCACTGAGTTTATCGGATGATCAGTAATATTACATATGGAGGATCCGAGGATACAGTGCGGTTTTTTTATGGTTGTTGTGTGGAGGCACACAGGGCCTGCGGATGTTTTCTCTAAAAGCGAGAGCCGTATGATTTTGTTATTTATACACCGTAAGCGTGATTAATTTTATATTTGCCATTGTGCACATGGTGATCCTGTTACTATTACGCTGTGAGCATGACTAAAATTGTTTATGCCCTGGTATCGAAAATTACCTTGTTATTTTGTCCTGCAAGATTGGTCTCTTTTGTACGTCATATTCCACATAAATTTGTATTGAGTAATTTGTGTAGGTGTAGCTTAGCTACGGTGACTTGATAGTCATGGGGGTAGTCGTAGATCTGGATTCATTTGAGTGCTAATGAGAGTAGGTTTAATTAAGTCAGCGAGTTGTCTTTGTGTTGTGCTGTGGTTAATGGCAAAAGCTAATTTTATTGCTGTTTTGTACCAGTGGCCGCAATTTTTAAACTATTATTGTTGTTGGCCCGATTCTGCCTGCCGTGGCGAATTCTATTTGAATTTAGTTTTCATTGTGTTAAACGTACTTTATGTTATTCTCTTCTTCAACCCTCCCGTTGTAACGTCCCCTTTTGAACAATTTATACACGACTGTCCTTAAACTGATACACAATATTTTTTTTTAGCGCAACGCAATCTGACTTTCAAAAATCCCTACAAAAGAATGGCTCTGACTAACATTAAACTATACCTTTCACAAATCACTTACCTCACAAAAATCTTCGCTGCTCAAGCTACTGCAATACAGCGAGCGCCACTACTGCCAGCTAAATAAAAGATTCAAACTACTGAAGGCACTAACTACTGATAGGGATAGTTAGCAAATGAAAGATATTAATAGAGAACGAACAATGTATTTACCTTGATATCATCATATATAAATATAGCAGTTCATGACAAATTACAAATCTCCGCCATCTCTCTCCCCACATCCACCACTGCTGGCGGCTCACCTCCAACTGCGCAACGCTACGCGCTGTTCACAGCCAGCTGCCTAACACTACAATGGCGAGTATTACAACAATGCAAAGCAGCCACAGACTGCACACAGCACAGCCAGTGATTTTCATACAGAGGTGGCGTTACCATAAAAAAACCTAAACAGCCTACTTACATAGAGAAAACATAAACAGCCTACTTACATAAAGAAAACATAAGCAGCCTACTTACACCGTCACGAACTGAACTGGGCTCTAAGTTAACTTCTGTTTGTCGTCATTTCTCTATTGTCAAGAAGAATATTTTATGTTAAATACATTTCTGTTAAAATTGAGCCCACGCCTGCACAGTCCCCTGCCCGAACCCCACATCACACAAATCGTACGCTTCACTATGACCTGTCCATCTCTGGAGAAACTGGATATTCAAGTTCACCCGGATGGATAGCCTATAATGAGGTAGGGCATAATCGTACAGAAAGTACGTTGGAAATGTCCCATCTTCAGACAGGAACGGCGACAGCACATCTTCGTCTAACGACTAGAGACAGCAGGTTCCTAAGTGCACTCTGAATGATGAGTGGCTCAACAGTACGCGAACCCCATGCTCCACACTATACCATCGCTTTTGACGTGTGATCTGTCCTAGATGGATCTGTCCATTAAAGGGTCACATCTGAGCAGTTTCTGTGATTCAGTTCGTCCATTATGTGTGCCACCTATTCTGCAAACTGATCCTGACAATAAATAAAAATAATGTAGCAGAAGGTTTTGTGAGAGAATGTTACTATTCCGTAGAGGAAATCGTGGAGGACAAACGGATAATTTGAGGTAGGTGTGATTTAGTATAAGATTTTGTTTCTACAACAAAACTGCGTTATTACTAAGATGTTGTTGTTATCATCAGTTCATAGTCCGTGATGAAATTTTACTACAAATGTTTGATGTGTCTTCTGTACCTGAATTGAATGATTTAGATTAGGAGACATAGAAGAGAACATCAGGGCCAATCTTTGGCATGAACATGGTAAAAATGCCAAAGAAACAATTCAGTGGTTTGCAGACAGCCTCAGGTGCAAGAGTGAGATGTGGACCATCGTTCGATTCCTGGCCATAGCTGTGGGGAAACTATGGAACAGGAAACATCTTAGACTGAAAAATATCCCTAAGCTAACACTTGCCTAACTCAGTAAGTTTGATGTATTACATATGTTTATGGTGTGTAATAAGCGTCATGAGTCAGCCGTTTTACTGAATAAGCAGCAAAAAGTCATAACCAAAACTTGTTTTAAATATCTGTCCCTAAATAATCTGTTTATGCTAAAGAAGTGTGGAAACTGCTACAGACTATTGAGAAATATTTGACAGTGTGAAGACTGCATACACTCCTTTTTTTCCCCTCATGTCAAACACCCCATTGTTGTCTTAGGTAAACAAACCAGGAAGTTGCACTATAGTCGAGACTGTCTAAGAAGGTGGCTGACAACTAGCAGCACTGTTGCCAAGTTTCAGCTACGAAGCACCAACGGCTGTAGGCGGAAACAGTAACCGTTTACAGAACTGTGACAACACTGACAGGTTGCCATATCGACGTTCACAAAATCGCGGTCCCCACCCAGCCCACTGCAACTGCCAGGGATCAACTTCGCCGACTCAACTATAGCTCCCTTTATGTAAACAAATCGCGCACTTGGGTTCTTTTATTTATTTAGGACATAATTAATCGGCAATAAATGTCTTTATAATTGCAATTAATGTTTCATAACTGTCTTTATAATTAACACAATTTATAGCCAAAATCACAGCTGAGTAGAGGACTTGTGTTCATTTTCACCCAGGTGTCCGAATGCTCTTAGCATAAAGTGTAACTGCCATCAGAAGGATGGTAATTTATGACTCAAAAATTGTCTCCCCCCCCCCCTCTCCCACGCGTTGTTACAGTATGCTACTACTGGCCCTTCTCCCACCACCCCTCCTCCCCCCCCCTCCCGCCCGCTCCCCGCTGCTAGTCTTCTCAGCATCTTGTGACGGACATTTTTAGCCTGTACCTCACTTGAGCAACAGCTGCAGTAGAAATTCAGATAATGTTCGCAAATTCGCAACAGAGTATAGTATTGGCATGGTTTTTGCAAATGTTCAGCAGAGTATCACACCCAAGGATACATGTATTGCAACATCGTCTACGTCGGCCTCGTGGTTAATCTTACCGATTATTTAAGAGGAGGTACGATACGGGGTTTAATTGTTATTTTACTGATTTCCAACACTTTTTAAGAAGATGTGGGTTTCCTTGGTGTTTTCGCTCATTTTTTACGAAGATACTTGTAAATCTGTGTTCAGAGGGTAATTTTATCGGTATTTCAAGAAGACGCACATAAATACAAGTTTCGTGGATATTTTACTGATTTTTCAACAAGCTGTATCTAAATATGGGTTTGTAAATACCACCATACATGTTCTGCACGCACCTCAATGTATGACGCTACTTAGTTTTGGGCTAAGTCAAGTCTGCCAAGAAGACAGACTTAAATATTTACTCTGAATATTTAAAAACTTTCTGAAACCTTTTGTAAACACACCATTGCTAAGTACGGTTTTATCGATTTGTGTCCCACAAATTGTTACTTTCTTTCCAGGACGAGACACGTAAAAGAATAGGTATCGAACAGTCACCACCTCGCGATAATATAAGACACTACTGCCGACATAAGAATAGGAGAGACAGCTGTACATGTTATTTAAGAAAAGAAAGCGTCGATACGTATTCCATCACAATGCTGCTGCTGATAAAGCCGTTGAATGAAGTCCAAGCAGTGCTTTTCAGAGTCGGCCTAGACTTTGTTACGTCGCCTGCATTACATATTGTAAACGAGTAATGATTTTACTGCGGCAGTACAGATCATTAACTTTAATAGCTCGTTGATTTACCACTTACACCGAATAAAGCTTCCGTTCTACGCGACAGAAAGCCTTTATATGTTTCCAGAGGTATATGACTCCAATCTTTTGCGAAATTAATATTCCATTACCGTCTGACAATTTCATTACTTATTCATACAGAAAGTGTCAACGGTCCAATAACGGCAGATGGTTCTCCCCTAGTTTACACTGGGGTTACAAAAGACATGAGTTACCTCCTAATATCGTGTCGGATCTCTTTCCCTGCGCAGTGCAGCAACTCGACGTGGCATAGACTCAACAAGACGTTAGAAATCCCCTGCAGAAATATTGAGCCATGCTTTCTCTTTAACCGTCCATAATTGCAGAAGTGTTGCCGGTGCAGGATTCTGTGCACCAACTGAACTAATTGGTACGTCCCATAAATGTTTATGGGATTCCTGTTGGGCGATCTGGAAGGCCAAATCATTCACTGGAACTGTCCAGATTGTTCTTCAAATCAATCGCAAACAATGGTGACCCACTGCCATGGTGCATTGTCATCCACAAAAATTCCATCGTTATTTGGCTGTAAATGATCTCCAAGTAGCCGAACATAACTATTTCCAGTCAATGATCGGTTCAGTTGAACCAGAGGACCCAGTCTGTTCCATGAAAACACAGCCCACTCCATTATGGAGCCACCGCCAGCTCGCACAGTGCCTTGTTGACAACTTGGGTCCATGGCTTTGTGGGATCTGCGCTACACTCGAACCCCATCATCATCTCTTATCAAATGAAGTCATGAATCATCTGTCCAGGTCACGGTTTTCCAGTCGTCTAGGGTCCAACCGATATGATGACGAGCCGAGAAGAGGCGTTGCAAGCGATGTCGTGTTGTTAGGAAGGGCACCCGCGTCGCTCGTCTGCTGCCATAGCCCATTAACGCCAAATTTCTCCGTATTTTCCTAACGGATACATTCGTCATACGTTCCACATTGATTTCTGCAGTTGTTCCACGCAATTTTTCTTATCTGTTAGCACTAACAGCTCTATGCAAACGCCGCTGCTCTCGGTGTTTAGGTGCAGGCCATCGGCCATTATGTTGCCTGAGGTGAGAGGTAATGCCGGAAATTTGGTATTCTCGACACACTCTTGACACTGTGGTTCTCGGACTATTGAATGCCGTAAGGATTTCCGAAACAGAATGTTTCATGCGTCTAGCTCCAACTACCATTTCGCGTTCAAAGTTTTTCCGTCATAATCACGCCGGAAAGTTTGTCACAGGAGTCACCTGAGTACAAATGACACTTCCGCCAATGCACTGGCCTTTTACACCATTCGTCTACGTGCAAATCGCTATCACATGGCTTCTGCCATCTCAGTGTGTTTCACTATCATAATGATCAGACAGTATGTCTCTACAAGGAGGCTCTAGCCGCGTTTGTGTTTTCTCTGCAAGTAGTATCATTTGTGAACGGTGCACGGAAAGAATGTCTATCTCCACTCAAAATTCTGAGCTGTAGATCAGTTGGATAATTTTATTCACAGGATTTTATCTACGAATCGATAACGCAAATCTAGTCTGCCTACTGAGACATTATAGACACATATTATAGACACATTATAGACACGGAAGAATATGCACTATCCACCTAGTCTTCTCTGTCTCACTTGCAAATGAGATTTGTAAGTCACTTCTCCGTGAAAAATACTGCATTTCCTCATAGTTTTGCCTTTAAACAGAGCTTCTAACTAAAAAAAAAAAAAAAAAAGAATTACAGTCCTTGATTTGCGTACCACTTGTGTCTCCAGCCTCTGTCTCCCTGAATATGGAAGGCTATTTACGTTGACTACACCAGTAATCACCCACCCACCACAGACAGACCTCCCCAGTACGTTGCTAAGATAGTGCACTAGCTCTTCCCTCATTTAAGTTCCAAAATGCTAAGACTACTGTATGTTACAACAAGCAGTTTACATATCTTTTGTAGGAAATAAATGAGATTCCATGGAAGAAAGACAGCAGCTCTCCTAGACATGTAAGATAGGAAGTAATAGACATATATTTCACCTGGAATATACTACACTGATTTTTAATAGTAAAGCTCTTCCATGGTGCATGACGCCTCTCTTGGAACTTATACCACAGTAGCAGCACCAACTAAATGACTGTTTTGGTGCTCTTTTTAATGATTTGTTGTCAGTGGTATACTAAAGCGGTAGCGGGGTCTCTTCGACTGTTTAGATGCAATAGATTTCATTTATGTTGCTCCAACTCCATTCCCTGCAAATCGCCTGCTGCAGCCTTCCTAAAAATAACAGCCTGCATCTAAACACACAGTCTGCAAGCCACTGTAC
Organism: Schistocerca americana; assembly: GCF_021461395.2. Taxonomy (NCBI): domain Eukaryota; kingdom Metazoa; phylum Arthropoda; class Insecta; order Orthoptera; family Acrididae; genus Schistocerca; species Schistocerca americana. The sequence goes on along the minus strand of NC_060120.1, from coordinate 672,498,129 downwards.
AGTGCTCAGTGGGGTCTCCGTCAGAACAATATTACCGATTTTCGGTCCTATTCCACTCACCACATACTGATCGAGTAAAAATAATTGTCTATATGCTTCTGTTCGTACTTCAACTTCCCTTATGATCGATATGCCAGATATATTTATTTTAATGATGAGAATATAGGGATATATTTCTCCAGTGCAATGACAAATAAGTCTTATTGCTGCACGTTTTGTATACAAAGATTGCACCAAGAAAATCTGGTGCATAACACTCACAATTCCACCGCGGCTATCAAATGATTGTCTATATATGTAAGTGTATGTGTCCAAATCTCCTTTATCGTATTTCCATTATCACTATGCCAAAGACGCTACGCCAGCATTACGGTGGTGGTGACGTAATGGTGTCGGAGCCTTCGTTGAATGCTATACACAGCCTTCATGAGAAATGTTTTGTCTTTTTCTTTTTTTTCTTTTTTAGTGGAAATAAGTACATAATACGGTTCTAACAGCACGTTAACCATTAGATCATTTACATTAGTGCAGCTGCTACGCAGATCAGCCACAACTAGTAACACACTATTCAGAGCTACTGCTGGAGTATGGAAAGATTTAGGATTTAAATACAGCGCTGTTTATCTCCTCCTACCTCTCCCTATGCTGTTCTGGAGTGCATACGGTATTCCTGCCAGAGCAATATACATCTTTTTCCATATGGGTAGTGAACGTACGTGTAGTGATACTTATTTTTAGAAACACGCAGACGGGATTTGCCACCACTCGCCTGCCACACATAAGTCGACGTGTCACTACTTAGTGAGTGGGCTACATGCCCGTTTAATATTCCTGCAAATGAATCAGAGCTCGACATATTCTTCCGCTTTAGCTCACTCTTATGTATTTAACATCACTGAATGTTCCCAGTGACTGTGTATATGATTTCTGAATCAGTTTATGTGCAGTATATTTGTTTACTTTGAGGTCAGTTACAACACCTGTAACCTTCCCGTATAAATAAAAAATACAAAATAATGATGTGTAACCTTCCCAAACAGAAAATAAAAAAATAAAAAAAATTCAATTTGTATGATTAAATTCTTACGTATGAAAACTGATAAATCTTAACTCATGAAAAACTGATCAATTTTGACGTAAGCAGCGCTACGCCATGGCCCTGTGGAATCAATCTGAATCTGTCCGTGAGAAATAAACTGAAAAATTCTTACCTCGTGATGGTGTCGCCGGATAACGCCACTGTCTATGTATCTGCTCGTAAATGCAAAGCTTAGTGCAATGCTGGCCTATCTACTAATTCTGGATGACATTTGTCAGAGATCTGAATTACGAGAAAAACTAACTTTACTTAGTGACACAGCTGCACAGCTGGTCGTCTGTTTACTAAAGAACACTTGACTATGATCTGACAAATATTCTGGAATATTTTAATTTAGATAAATGACTGGATCGTGACTGGCAATGACTTAAGGTGAAATTACACTTTGATAGTTGACTGGTAAAAACAATTATATTCTGAAAATTTTTTACGTTATTGATTAAGATCTACAATCCATTACACGGTAAAATTGAATGTATTAAAATCTGGTTCAACTGATGCTGACGAATCACAAAAGAAAAAATTGAAGCAAATTCATATTAACATCTCAGACAAGTGACTTAACTACGCGCATGCCAATAAAAATAATAAAATTTACCTTACAATAGGTGGTTGACTTAATTACTCTGCTGATTTTTCATTATATTAACAATTATTCATTTGTTCATCATCATCATCTCATACCATGGTATCACGTAGCTCTGCGGCTGATCACAATTATTATTCAGTTCCGTATAATAAAATTTTTAAATTTGTTCTGCAGTGCGACTTTAACAACTAGTAACTATAAACTGCGCTGTACCAGCGACAGACTACAACTACACCGTAGCAGCGAGCGACTGCAACTGCGGCAGAGACTGTTCTGACCTGCGACTCTGTTGCTGCTCTCTTTTGACAGAGACAAAGATATTTTATGTCTCAGGTGGCGCCTTTGAATTGTCGTTCTAGCAAGTGAGCAATACATCGAGATTACATTTGCTCCAGCAGGGTGGTGAACCCCTTACACACAAAGCACCTATTCCCACACAGATCTTGCGACCTTCCTGTAGATGACTCTATCACCCGCAAACATTACACGTACATCTAAAGAAATGCACCACAAGCCGCTCTACAGTGCACGGTAGAGGGTACATTGCATCATTATCGTCGATTACCCAACCATCCCATGCTCAAGCTCTCATCGAGTAAAAAATGATGGTATATATATCACTACTCACATCCTAATCTCCTTTGTGATCGCTACACCAGATATTGTTTTTTAATGGCGAAAATATAGGGAGATGATTCCCCGAGAGCAATATCCAAAGCAGCCTAGCTGCCGCATCTTTAATATACGACGAATACACCAAGAAAATCAGACTCTTTAACACCTGCAATTCGCCACTATCAAATAATTGTCTGTATGTGTCTATATATGTCCTTTACCTTATTCCTATGATCACTACACTGGAAATGCTATGCGGAGTATATTATTGTTGTGGCATAGTGGTATGAGAGTTCTAGTTGTCTTTTAAATTTACCCAATAGCTTTTCGTTAGAAATAAATCGTCTGTTATTTCAAATAGGATATATCTACATAATACGATCCTAACATTGTCCCAGAGCGTCTGTCACTACCCATCAGACCAAATTCACATTGGTCTGGTGCTTTGCAGACCGGCAACAACCACGCACAATTCAGAGGTTCTCCCCTCTCCATGGACTGACCATGATATCATATTTCAGCTGAAGTAGCGTGTATCTTCTCCTCCCACATGGGCAGTACTCGTCTGTCCAGTAGCAGTTATTTATTTGTAAACAAATCCAATACTTACGCATTGTTCCGAATTGTGGTGATAAAATCTGTATGTGACAGGCGGGTGTGATTTGTGGCCATTCGACTGCTAGGAATAAGTCGATCTGTCAGTTCTTAGAACATCTGCACACGAAGCTAGAGTACATATCGAGATGTTTAACACTAGCATACGATCTTACAGTGGATGATGGGGAGTAAATCCGAGATTTAACCCACGTCCATACTCCATTCACATAAAAAGGATAACCGCCGGCAAACACCAGTAATTTCGTGCGGCGTTTATGCAAGTAAGTAATATACAGCCCGCAACATATTCCTCGGATTTCCAGCAGCAAAACTCTCTCATAGCGACCAACATAGAGGAGACTGTTCAGTTCCGCGTTGTGACTGATCGAGTGCATGCTCACTGGATTTCCTATTAATCCAACATTTTTGAGGGACCCAGATTGACAAGCAATATCTAAAAGATTCGTTTGAATAAGTGGTTTTTGTAAGTCACTTCATCTTTTCAGATGATTCCACAGGCAGTCATTCTACATTTGCTTAGTCGAACGACTACCCCTAGGTACCTAGGGTTGTTACCGTTTCCACCAATAGTGTAATCGAACAGTAATGGACTTTTTCACCCGTTTATATGCAATAGCTACATTTTCATGTATCTAGGTCCCTGCACCAGATACTAGTTTCATCATGGCTTCTGGGGCATGAAACGACGTTTTAATTCCATGGAAGACAGCATACGTTGATAAAAGGCGGTATTATATGTCAGTTCTACATTTTGAGACTAAAATGATCCTTTCATGCGACTCCGTGCTTTTTCCCGAAGGAGCAAGTCGCAATATGTGTTTAATTCGACCATGCATATTATTATTATGTGTCACCAGGAGTAGATGTACTTAACAGAGCTTAATTCCACACTATTTAGTCAGGAAGACGTGTGTCAGTATCAGAGTATTTTTGTTTTCCTCTTCTTCTGCTTTTACGGTCCCACTGGACCACTTCAGTTAATCGTTTACTGGTCATTTTGTACAGTAGATTTTCTTTCGGAATTGGCCAGAATCTTTTCATCCGTTCTGATCTTTTTTACCGTTCCTCATCTAAAAACCCCCTTTTTATTGTTTGTCGTTTATCTATTTTTGGTTTAAATCTTATTTTATGTTTTTCAGTTTCCTTATATTGTTTTGTTTTATAAGATGACTATTTAATCTTAACTCCACCATGTCTGCAGTATCATGTAAACAAATGTGTCTGTTATCATAGGTCACAGTATCACCAAAACACTCAAGACTGAGACGTAGGAAACCTGCTAAAGAGAACCTTTTTTCCCCGAAGCAGCAAGTTGCAATATGTGCTTAATCCCATCATGCATATTATTATACCACTGTATTATTATGCCACTGTACTGCTGTATAACAATAGAGTTACAATTGTACCGCTAACTTTAACAGAGAGTGGTTTAAGTCTGTTCTACGCAGTGGCTCTTTCTCATAAGACCCACGAAAAAATACATTGCTTTCATTATAATTCGATAATACTTACAAGAGATGCGGAATAACATTGTTTAATCATAATTGTGTAATATCTATATTTGATAGTATTGTGCCGAAAAAATGTTTTTCTATTGCTTTAATACAACATTTCCTTATTGACAGCATTTAATACATTTAGACAAGCTGCAACAAGCTCAGACTTGAACACTCCATTCCATAGTTACAAATCAAAGCTTAAAAAACATGTTCTATTTATTGGAAAAGGACGTAAAAGTATTTGACAGACGTTAGGTAGACGCATATATCCATTCTCTCAAAAATCTGGCGTTTCATCCGCATCCGTAAGCAAATTGTCATCTACACAAAGTCATTGCAACAGTTCAGGCTGATGGCTCGTTTCAATGTCAGCTAAATTCTGCTTTATAAACAGCGTCTCTGGAATGCCTGATCTTTCTCTCAAAAATCTGGCGTTTCATCCGCATCCGTAAGCAAATTGTCATCTACACAAAGTCATTGCAACAGTTCAGGCTGATGGCTCGTTTCAATGTCAGCTAAATTCTGCTTTATAAACAGCGTCTCTGGAATGCCTGATCTATCCCCTGTTAAGACACTGATATGTGACGTCATCCTTTTGTCCTACATCTGATGCTTACATTAAAAAACCCTGCAGCTTCTACTGCTAATTCCGATTACATCCAGTACGTAATATTTGAACTAAAGTAATATGACATATGGATATGGGCAGCGCCCCATAATTTATATATTACTGATGGTTTTGTGCGGTGTCAAAATCAGATTTTTTTTCCTCCATGCAATACATCACAATATGGAATCTAATCGCTACTAGCTTAGTGGAGTGTACATGTCGCAAAGCACTTGTTACGGGATAGTATGGAATTGTGTAGCAGAGGTGTTAGTCTCTGCTGGGGATAAAATGATGTTTTTAACCTCATAGAAGATTGCACACGTTGACAGAATGATGGTATTGCCTGTCGGTTTTATGTTGCAACACTAAAAAATCACGATTTTGTAATGCCGATTAGTAGGTATTAAGATCATAGTATAACCACAGCTAACATATTAAGAGCAGACTAAATGTGATTAATGTAGGAAAAAACAAAAAGAATATATTTTAACGATAGTGCGTAATATTCCAAAATGCATATTAACGTACAAAAATATGTAATAAAATAATAGTATTTCCTACAAAATCGCTGATTTCGTAAAAAATGCTTTACTGTAGCTGAAACAAGTCTCTGACACACAGCACACGAGGAAGTTGGAGGTCCACATTTAACTTAAACAGCAATCTGTCTGCATGGAACGATGATATTCCTATTTCTTCAAACGGTTCAAATGGCTCTGAGCACTATGGGACTTCACATCTGAGGTCATCAGTCCCCTAGAACGTAGAACTACTTAAACCGAAATAACCTAAGGACGTCACACACATCCATGCTCGAGGCAGGATTCGAACCTGCGACCGTAGCGGTTTGTGCGTTTCATCCCAATATTTCAGCCCTCCACACCAGTGGAAACATGAAGTTTCGTCCCCCTAAACGGTACAAGGAAATCCAGCATCACTTAGTTTGTCAGGGCATTGCTTAACAGCTAACGACCAACCACTGAAGCGTGCCAACCTCACATCATATGTTCGATATTTATGATGAGTTAACCTAATCTCCCACACAACACACGCTGAACTGCACAACTATATGATTCAGGAGATGAATGTGGGCGTTTTTGTTTTCTGCATGATTACAAGTATAGTACGAAAAACAGTTCGTCTCACCGCAGATATACTTTCACAGGTATGGGAATGGACTATTGGATTTGCATGGTCAAAAAGACCCCAGCACTATTTTACATGATACTGACTACAAATCACTAGAAACAGTACCTTACGTAAGAAATATCTGAAGTGACACTAATACATTTACTTGGTGCATCTTTTGTGGTATAGGCTGCAAGAGAGGCATTATGCATCATAGAGGGGCTTTCCTGTTAAAAATCTGTGTGTGTGTGTGTGTGTGTGTGTGAGAGAGAGAGAGAGAGAGAGAGAGAGAGAGAGATCCGGGTGAAATACATACATATTACTGCCTACCACACGTCTCGAAGAGCTGCTGCCTTTCGTCTATGGAATCTCATTTAAGTTCCTACAAAACATACGTAGACTGCTTGTCGTACCATCGGTTACTCACAAGAGGAGGCCACAAAGTTGGGATCAGTGACTTACTTCAAACTTCATACACCTCTAGCAGTAAGGCGCACTACTCTGGCAATTCCGAGAAAATCGTAAGAGAAGTTTTACGCGTCTATTATGTAACTGATGTACGTGCGAGATAGTGAAGGCGTACGAAGTCATTGTGGTCAAGCGGTTAGCGTTCGCGCTTTGCAGGAAGGTCATGGACGACACGACGCTTTGAATCGCGCTAACAGTCATTTTTTAATCTATACTTTTTTCATCACAAGTCACATTATTTAATTCGTATGACATTTGAGAGATAATTTGCTGCCTTTCACTTCACAGCTCACCGCGCTAACAGGAACCTTCGTGGCCCCCAAAGGGAGGGGTGGGGGCAAAGTGGGCAGGGGTCAAAACCGAGGCCTGGCCACCATGTCTCATTTCCACCCTCCAGGAAGCAAGGAAAGCATAGGAAATGTGGAACAGAAGTACAACGAACATTAATGGTTTATTTATTTATTTCATAATTTTATTTATTTTTATTATTTTTTTAATCGACATTAATTCCAGCGAGAATGGCGGAAACCGAAGTCACGAGGAGGAGGGGGCAGTAAGATGTCAGACTCGTTGAGGCTATCGACGTATGGTTTTTCCGAGAAGAACGTTCCGATGACTAGAGAATATATCGGTTCTAAGTGTAAAAGAGGTGGGGATCAACTCTTCATGACAGGAATACCCCATGTCTGGGGTGGGTCGAGGAAGACACTGCAAAGGAAGCTGGAGAAAAATTGCCTCTATTTTGGACTGTGAACAACTGCACAATGGCGTTTATTAAGAAATTGCCAAAAATCAAGGATACTTTCCTCACCATTAGTAAACAAGTACTGAGCTGCATGTTCACTAATCCGTCTTCGCTTGCGGGAAGTATCCCGCGTCCGAAAATAGGAGCAGTTGAGTAGGTATCTGATCAGGAGTCGTACGGATAATTAGGGATAACATCTATCGTATCAATAACCAGACACCTCTTACCGATCTGCACATCGGGCGAAGCTCGTCTGTGTCCGAAACATCACACGCGAGACACAACAGGGTGTCTGCGTTGTGAATCCAGTGAAGACATTATCGGCATACTTGCTTGCCATTGACAGTAAGGTACCATGCAGACTGGACGTCAGTGTCAAGATAAGACGCGCACACCGATCGCCAAAAGGCACCCCAGTCGACGGGGGAATGCTTCCCCTCAATCACATTCGGTGATCTGTGCTGCTGAAGAAAGCCATACATCGCCTTCGTGGATGTCAAGTGCACTGGCATTATCGCAGCACGGACATAGCTCAGGTCGGAAAAAGTGGCGGAAGTAAGGCGGCGGAATGTCCAAAAGAGGGATAGGTGCTGAGAGAGAACGTGGTTCGAGGGCCTCCAGCAACAGGCTGGTAAGGCACGTAGGACAACGGCGCCACAACGCCATGTGAGGGACAATGGAAAGTGCTATCGCTCCATAGGCGCACGATACTGTCCTAAACCGCCCCTGCACCGCATGAGGGTGAGGGTCTCGTACCTTATCTTGAACAGCAAGCCGTGGCAAACAAATGAATCCTGTGCCGCTAGCATGCGGCGGGCCATGGATGGCGGAACAGAAAGTGTCTGTGCCACGTGGGGGATACGTGACGCCAAATATACATTTAAATATTGTGTCCGTTGCAGAAGATCGAGTGCTCGTAAACTGTGATCTAAGAGCCCAGCCCGTAGTTGGGAAAGTAGGCGCCAGCAATTGAGAGCAATCGTGCGCTGCAGATCACTTGCGAAATCGAGTCCTAAGCGTCGGATAGTATCAGCTACACGCGAGGCGTAGCGCTGTCCGCAGGGAGCCCCGGACCTTATGCCATTTGCAGACGTTAAGGCAGCTAGCAGGAGCTTCGCCGTAGGTGGTAACCAGTGTCAGTGACTCCTTGACCTCAGCACATCTACAAAGAACGATGTCGAGATCATCTGCATAACCAATGTCACCGAGAGACATCTCAGAAAGGTGCTGACGGAAGCCGTAGAGCAACGGTTCCACGGCGAAGGCATACAACAGTGCAGAGAGCGGGCAACCTTGACGCACTGAAGCACGGATCGAGATGAGAGGAGTGACACGGCCATTGTAGAGCACACGAGGCAGCTCCACGAAGGAGACGCATTACGACGTCGACGGTATTGTCAGGGTATCCCATACTGCTGAGCACCCTGTCCAGGAAGTCGTGATCTACCCGATCGAACGCCTGGACGAAGCCAAGAGCTGCCAAAAGTCCAGGCATACGACGAGCGTGAGCAAGACCGATTATATCGACAGAGGGCAGTGCGGATGGTATTGGCACCTCTCAGAGAAGTTTGATCGGAGGAAACCACATACCGAGCCGTCCGTGTAAGCCGCGCAGCTAACAGGTGGATAAAGATCTTTGTGCTCCTGTTGAGTAACGTCAAGGGACGGTAATCGCATATCCGCGAGGTACCCCGAGGCTTATGGATGGGAATGAGAAAACCATCGAGGAAACCGTCTGGAATCGGCACAAAAGGTGACATACGGCCCTCTCAAATTTCCGTCCACACTGGCGCCAGAAGGGGACGATATGCCCGATAAAACTCCAGTGGGAGGCTGTCAGGGCCAGTCGACCTGTTTGTAGAACCCACCTGGGTAGCATCAGGGACTTAGTCCTCTGTGACGTAAGCATGCAGGTCCATCGTCGCAAGCCAAAGAAGAGTCTGGAGACCGCCGTAATGTTGGCAGGGCGCCGACGTTGCTCAGAGTACTGCGTAACATAATGAGGATGGTGGGCAGACCCGATATCCCGCTGGGTATCAAAACGCCGCCCACCATCGGTCGTAAGTACATTAATCAAAAACGGCTCAGAGCACTATGGGACTTAACATCTGAGGTCATCAGTCCCCTAGAACTTAGAACTACTTAAACTTAACTAACCTAAGGACATCACACACATCCATGCCCAAGGCAAGATTCGAACCTGCGACCGTAGCGGCGACGCGGTTTCAGACTGAAGCGCCTAGAAAGGCTCGGCCACATCGGCCGGCGTACAATAATCAAAGTCTTCCGACGGTGGCGTCGTTCCGCTATGAAATGACACATACATGGACGCTTCTGCACTAACCCGTCGTGTGTGTGCGCCCTGAACATAGCTCCTTCAAGGCGGCGGTGAGAGAGGGATGTGGTGCTCTGGCGAATACGGCATCATACATTCCTGGAGAATGGTGCAATAGAAGGGCAGGCTTTGCAAAGAGCACCCACCAAGACAGGGCAGATTGATAGGCATCACAGCATCGACGACAATCTGTCCATGTGGTCTCTATGATCTGACGGCAGTCGGGTGAAGTAAGGTGGGTCGTGCTCAGTTTCCATGGTCCACGGCCGCGCCACGCCCTTTGGCGGCAGAGACTGGTCGCGCAGAGCGTCACGGTCAGAGAACGCAACGGGCCAGACTGCACCCCACTAACAATATCGCGGGAGATCGAGGTGGCTGCAAGAACGGCTAGTGAAACGTTTTAAACCCCGGACGATCGCCATGAATATGCTACCAAGAATCCACAAGGCTGAGGTGCTGTAGAACTGTCGCTAGCGCCGATCACGGAGAGTGACGTGGTAGTTGGTCTTTGGGTGCCTGGGTGCAGTTGAAATCACTTCTCCTGATCAATGCATCCTGTCGACACAGGAATAAAGGCGTGACTATCCCTGAGAAAAAGGTGGTTGCACTGCGGGCCGGTGTTGGTCGGATATTCTTTTATCTATCACTCCACAAGCAAATAGGAGGGATGCAAATTCGTTCATACAGTCTGCTCGAAGGCGAAGGGCTAGTGGAAGGGAAGTGGTCAAAGTCATTATCACTCGTTCTTAATCGTAATATGTGGCTGCGGAGTGATCTCAGAGGTTGGCTGCAGAGCTGGACAGTAGCTGCGCCGTCTCTTTGTCTGCCCCTGGACGGTAGGTGGATGGAAGGGGTGCGGTGAACAGCCCAGCTGTCGATCAGTGCACCGCGCGGTCTGTAGTCTTGGTGTTCTGTTTATCTAAGAGCGCTGCTCAACGTTCAGGCAAGCCGCCGGCTAGGCAACCTTTGCGGTGGCGCCTTCGTTCAATAGTATTAGCAGTAAGATAGGAATACGTATCCAGGCAGTAATGGTGCAGGGGCGGGATATTAACGTAGCATACAACTTTTCATACAGAAGCATGCCCGTTGTTAGTTTTACAAGTCCTGTATAATCTTAATAGTGTGTGTGTGGGAGGGTTGGGGGGGGGGGGGGGGCGATATAGTTCGTTTAAGTGAAACATAGGCCTGGTGCGTATATGATGTTAAATAAAATTTGTTTATCACTGTAAATCTGTCTAATTTCTTACATTACCACGATGGGGTGATAGTCTGAGACCAATTTTTTTTACATGTGCGTTCCTGGAAAAAGGTGGTTATTTAAGTAATAATGGCAAACAAATAAGTAAAACGCACTTAGCAGTGGTGTGCTTACAGAAGATACACTAAGCAAATTTTTAAACATTCTCAGTAAGGAATTTATTTCTGTCTTCTTAAAATCTCGGCAAAATACTCCAAAACTATAAATACCGTCATACAATGCAGTGCATGCGGGGTTTTCTAAAAATCCGTAAAATTATCCACGAAAACTGTATGTACGTGCGTCTTCTTAAAAAATTGGTAAAATTAGCCAGGAAACCGTAAATAGTGTCGTATGTTCCAGAAAGTAGTGTTTGGTGTGATACTCGTACTCTGCCGAACATTTGCAAAAAGGAAGATAATACCATACTCTGCTGGAAATTTGGAAATATCACTCGAATTTGCTGATGCTGCTGCTGATGCTTTAACTAAGTACAGACTAGAATGCCAGTCTCAAGGTGCTGGGGGCACTATGAGGAAAGTGGGGGGGGGGGGGGGGGGGGGTTCAGTTGTGGGGAAAGGACCAACAAGAGCACACTGCACCGGTGTTGGGAAAGGAGACACCTTTTGTGGGTCACACATTACCATCTTTATTATGACAGTTATCACTTTACGCTAAAAGTATTCGGATACCTGCATAAATAGTAATGGAACTGCACTTCTCGACCGCCATATTGGGTACAAATTATGGTAATTATAATGACAGTTATGGACCATTAATTGCAATTATAATGACAGTTCTTGCCTATTAATCACTTCCTAAGTAATCAAACTAAGAGCCCAAGTGAGCGATTTGTTTACATAAGGTTAGGTAGGGCAGCTGGCTAGTTTGTTTACGAAGGAGAATAATGGGATTTTGTCATGAAGAAAAAAAAAGTATGTAGTCTTCACACTGTGAGCCATTTCCAACTACTCTGCAGCAGTTACTCGTCCTATGTGTATCTTAGCATTATTTAGTAATAGACGTTCAAAGAATGTTTTATTTATGTGATTTATGCCACTTATTCAATAAAAATGAGTGGCTTGATCTGATTTGATTTTTTATTTGGTCCTGTTGATTGCATATTATACAAAGGGTGTAATAGTAATATAGGTCAATTCAAGTGAAATAATACAAAATTATATGAGCATTTTATATATTATAGAAATACTTACTTTCTACAAGCAGTTGGTTGCAGACAACATTACAACCTATATTTTACTGGTATAAGTTCTAGTGAATGCTCAGAATAGCAGAAGGAATGGAAGTACACATTTTTATCTCAGTGCCACAAATAAATAAATAAATTTACATTTTGTGGTTGTCTTCATCACATGAGTAAGCTCAAGCGGATACTTAATAGTGTGCCGGCCGCAGTGGTCTCGCGGTTCTAGGCGCTCAGTCCGGAACCGCGCGACTGCTGCGGTCGCAGGTTCGAATCCTGCCTCGGGCATGGATGTGTGTGATGTCCTTAGGTTAGTTAGGTTTAAGTAGTTCTAAGTCCTAGGGGACTGATGACCACAGATGTTAAGTCCCATAGTGCTCAGAGCCATTTGAACCATACTTAATAGTGTAGAATAAGTGGTAGTACATATTTTTTAACCTGTGATATAAATAAATTTACATTTTATCATTATAATTTGTGTTAGAATACACAATTTTGTCTTCATGACGTAAGTAAAGATTTTCTCTTAGAGAGTTATTTATCTAAGTGGTCTCCTCTATTTTTACTCAGAAGAATGCTTTATTATTCAAGGAATCCATTCGTTGTATATATTGTTCTCTGGGAAATGTTTTTAGTTTGCTTTTGAATACCTGTATGTTATTAATTTCCTTTTTTATGTTGATGGGAAGATTGTTATATACTTTTATTCCTGACTCAGTTACTCTCCTGAGAACTTACAGAGTCTTGGTGGAAATTTTCACTCTCTCTTCTGTAATGCTTGTGAATGTCACAGATTTTCTGGAATAATTCCTTGTTGTTGGCTACAAACGTTATCAGCATATATATATATATATATATATATATATATATATATATATATATATATATATATATATACAAGCAGACATATTTAACTCTTTGTCTTTAAATATGTCTGCTTGTGTCTGTATATGTGTGGATGGATATTTGTGTGTGTGCGAGTGTATACCCGTCCTCTTTTTTCCCCCTAAGGTAAGTCTTTCCACTCCCGGGATTGGAATGACTCCTTACCCTCTCCCTTAAAACCCACATCCTTTCGTCTTTCCCTCTCCTTCCCTCTTTCCTGACGAAGCAACCGTTGGTTGCGAAAGCTAGAATTTTGTGTGTATGTTTGTGTTTGTTTGTGTGTCTATTGACCTGCCAGCACTTTTGTTTGGTAAGTCTCATCATCTTTGTTTTTAGATATATTTTTCCCACATGGAATGTTTCCCTCTGTATATATATATATATATCTTCTATGGGAATATATATATCAACAAAGTGAAGAATAACTCTCAGACAAAACACGTTGTGCTGTTTCTTGACCAATTGATCAATTTTCTCTTTCCATCTTAGCTGACTGTTTATAATATGGATGCCTAGGAATGTTATATGTGTGGTTTCATGAAGTTTTTGGTTGTTGATCTCCATTTCAGGAACTTGGAATTTTTTATTTACTATCTGAAACTGTATAATGCTGGTTTTTGGAAAAATTTAGGATTAGGCAATTTGATGTGAACCATTTGTGTACTTGATTAGTTACTGTCAGGACTGTATCCTGAATTGTTGGGTTGGGACTCTTGATTAGAATATTCATATCATGCACAAACACGACTGTTTTTGCTCTATCATTAATTGTGACTGGTAGCTCATTATGTACTCAGGAAAATCAATGGCCCAAGGATGACTGATCCTGTGGGATTCTGTGTTTTACATTTCCCCAGTCTGAGTTTACTGCTACACTTGCCTCAATTAAGATAACTCTTTGCTTCCTGTTGTGTAGAAAACACTTATGCCACGCCAAAGGTTTGTCTTTGAAGCCATAGTGTGGAAGCTATTTTAGCAATGTGTTATGATCCACAGAGTCAAAAGCTTTAGAATGGCTATAATGGCTCTGAGCACTATGGGACTAACAGTTGAGGTCATCAGTTCCCTAGAACTACTTAAACCCAACTAACCTAAGAACATCACACACATCCATGCCCGAGGCAGGATTTGAACCTGCGACCGAAGCGATCGCGCAGTTCCAGCCTAGTTCCAGTGCCTAGAACTGCTCGGCCACTCTGGCTGGCTCAAAAGCTTTAAAAAGGTCACAAAAGATCCCCATTGGACACCTTCTGAGATTTAATTCACCAAGAATTTTACCTGTTAAATAAATATAGCTCTCTCTGTGTAGAATCCCTTATGAAAGCCAAACTATATGTATGTCAGTAAGCCATTTTGTGTCATATGGCCATAAATCCTATCATACATTACTCTCTAAACACCTTTGGAGTACTGGCCGCAAAGAGATGGACTGATAATTGGATAGTACATTCCTTGTCCCCTTTTGTGGATGGGTATCACTATTGTATGTTTCAGTCTCTCTGAAAATGTCCAGTTTTCATTGACTGGTTACATAATGCATAATGTGTGACTGATTAAGTCTGCACATGATTTTAAAATCATGTCCAGAGCTTTTGAGTAATTTTTTTTAAAATTCTTTAGGAGCTGTGCTTTTGAAATGATGTGCTATACTTCATGTGAGTTGCTTGTGATTTAGTAGCTATATGGCTTCTGTTGGAAACTGTGTATTATGGTTCCTATTCTTTTAGTTACAGTGAGAAAAAAAAATTAAAATCTGAGACTGCAACTTTTTTTGATTGTCCTTGTCTGAATCACTATCAGAGAACTGTGAAGTCCCACCTTGTTCAGATTTTATGTTCCTATTTGTCTCACTTTTTATGATGTTCCATATGGTTTTCACTTTGTTGTTTGACTTGCCAGTTTTTTCTGCATAATGCATTTGTTTCCTTCATGATTACACATGTTAGAATTATACAGTATTTTTTATAATATAGTTTCGCTACTAGGTTTGTACTTGCCCTTTGTTTTATATACAGGTCTCTCTTTTTAGCATATGATATTTTGATGCCAGCTGTTATCTAATCTTTCTTTCCACAGCAGACTGATTTCTAATCTGTCTTTGGGGGAAGCAGGCTTCAAAATCGTTGAGAAATAAGTCCAGTAATGAACTGAATTTCTCATTCTTGTATCTGCCGAGTACACTTCCTCCCACTGTTCATGGTATAAACAGTTTCCAAACAAGCTAGTAGATTCTGTACTTATTATTCTAACATGTTTAACCTGGGTGTGACCACTTACCGTTTTTCTGCTGGTGAGCTTAAGAATCACTTGATTGTCGTGATCAGATAGATCGTTCAGTATGGCCTGTGTAATTTGTGGGGTGCAGAAACAGATTATCAGTCAAGTCTCGCTGTGCCCCCTTATCTTGTTGGGAATGAGACCATATGGAATGGGTTAAGTGGTTACTATTTGAAAGAAAATTAATGGTACAGGAATAGATTATCAATCAGGATCATCCACAAACTCATAATGGGATTGGGAGTGGAGTGGAAGGTTACTATTTGAAAGAATGTTAATGTTAAAATTGCCACATAGTACAGTCTGACTGTTACTCGTATAAAATTTTGTAAGAACTAATTCTGGCTTTGCACTCTAAAAACTTTTGCTCAGTTTGATGGGTTACCCAAAAAATGATCCCATATGACATAAAACAATGAAAGTAAGCAAAGTATGCAAATTTTTTTATAAACTGGTGTGCAAAATTAAAGCAACAAACTGAAATTTTGCAAGGTTGTCTTTAGTTTGGTACATAACAGTATTATCATGTGACAGTAAAGTAGAAACAATAGAAAGAATACAGAATGTAAACAACTGCAACATGCATAATGGTAGATAAAAATGTTCTTCATTTTTTCTAACTTAATGGATTTACACACATGGTCTGAAAATTGGTTAATTCACTCAGTATGGGGTGTGACCATGCCTCACAAATGATGGGGCATGCTGTGAATAATGTCATCAATTTCATGTTGATGCAGTAACACCCTTTCTTCCTGCAGTGCTGTTCACAAATCTTGAAGAGTGGTTGGTGGATGCTAATGTGGTGCATCCCATGCCCCTAGTGCATCTCAGATGTGCTCTATGGGATTCAAATCAAGACAGCGAGCAGGTTACACCATGCATCCAATATCTTCTGTTTCCAGGAAAACAACAGCTACCTGTGCTCTGTGAGGATGAGTGTTATCATCCAGCAACACAAAATCTGGGCCCACAGCACCTCACAACAACCACACATGAGGTCCCAAGATCTTGTCATGATATGTGACTAGATTAGATTAGATTAGATTAATACTTGTTCCATAGATCATGAATATGACACTTTGTAATGATGTGGAACGTGTCAGGTTAATAAAAGATGTCTGTACAAGATATTACATTACACAAAATATTGCATGACACTAATATTTAAGTTGTTTTATTCTCCCCCCTTAATTTATATCTAAAAATTCAGCCAATGAGTAGGAGTTGTCATCTAGAAATTCTTTTAATTTATTTTTAAATGTTAGTTGACTATCTGTCAGGCTTTTGATACTGTTTGGTAGGTGACCAAAGACTTTTGTGGCGGCATAATTTACCCCTTTCGGTGGCAAAGTCAGATTAAACCCTGCATAGTGAAGATCATCCTTTCTCCTGGTGTTATAGCTATGCACACTGCTGTTACTTTTGAACTGGGTTGGATTATTAACAACAAATTTCATAAGTGAATATATATACTGTGAGGATCCCTAGATCCTTAAATAGATGTCTGCAGGGTGACCGTGGGTGGGCTCCAGCAATTATTCTGATTACACGTTTTTGAGCAATGAATACTTTTCTACTCAATGATGAATTACCCCAGAATATGATGCAATACGAAAGCAGTGAATGAAAATAGGCATAGTAAGCTAATTTACTGAGATTCTTATCACAAAAATTTGCAATAACCCTAATAGCATACGTAGCTGACCTCAGACGTTTCAGCAGACTATCAATGTGTTGCTTCCAGTTTAACCTCTCATCAATGGACACACCTAAAAATTTTGAAAATTCTGCCTTAGCTACAGACTTCTGTTCAAAGTCTATATTTATTACTGGAGTTGTGCCATTTACTGTACGGAACTGTATATACTGTGTTCTATCAAAACTGAAAGAGAGTCCGTTTGCTGAGAACCACTTAATAATTTTGTGAAAAACATTATTTACAATTACATCACTTAGTTCTTGGTTTTTGGATGTTATTACTATACTTGTATTATCAGCTAAAAGAACTAACTTTGCATCTTCACCAAGGTGGAGTGGTAAGTCATTAATGTATATCGAGAACAGTAAAGGACCTAAGACCAAACCCTGTGGGACCCCGTACTTGATTGCCCCCCAGTTTGAGGAATCAGCTGTTGTTTTAACATTACATGAACCACTTATTTCAACTTTCTGTATTCTTCCAGTTAAGTATAAATTAAACCATTTGTGCACTGCCCCACTCAAACCATAATGATTTAGCTTATCTAAAAGAATTCCATGATTTACACAATCAAAGGCCTTTGAGAGATCACAAAAAATACCAATGGGTGATGTCCGGTTATTCAGAGCATTTAATATTTGATCAGTGAAAGCATATATAGCATTTTATGTTGAAAAGCCTTTCTGAAAACCAAACTGACATTTTGTTAGTACTTTATTTTTACAAATATGGGAGGCTACTCTTGAATACATTACTTTCTCAAAAAGTTTTGATAGAGCTGTCAGAAGAGAGATTGGGTGGTAGTAGTTGACATCCGACGTATCCCCCTTTTTATGCAATGGTTTTACAATGGCATATTTCAGTCTATAGGGGAAAACACCCTGCTCCAAAGAGCTATTACGTACGTGGCTGAGAATCCTACTTATCCGTGGGGAACAAGCTTTAAGGACCTTGCTGGAAATGCCATCAATTCCATAAGAGCTTTTACTTTTCAGTGAGTTTATTATTTTACTGATTTCAGAGGGAGAGGTTGGTGGAATTACAGTTGTTTCAAATTGCACAGGTATGGCCTCTTCTATTAGTAGCCTTGCCTCTTCTTGTGAAGATCTAGATCCTATTTTCTCCACAACATTTAAAAAATGATTATTGAAAATATTTTCAATTTCTAATTGAATGTTAGTACACTTGTCATTCAGTTTTATGGCACTAAAGTCTTCCTGTGCTCTTGGTTGCCCTGTTTCCCTTTCAATAATATTCCAAATTGCTTTAATTTTATTATCAGAGTTACTGATCTCAGACATGATACACATGCTTCTGGACTTTTTAATAACTTTTCTTAGTATCGCACAATAGTTTTTATAATATTGAACAATTTCGGGGTCAGTACTCCCTCTTGCTGTTAGATACAGTTCTCTTTTATGGTTGCAAGATATTCTTATTCCTTTAGCTAGCCAAGGTTTTTTATATGTTTTCTTGGAATTATGTTTAACTATTTTCTTGGGAAAAGAATTTTCAAATACCCTTAAAAATGTATCGTGAAATAAGTTATATTTCAAATTTGCATCGTGTTCCTTATACACTTCATCCCAGTCTAGCTGCTGTAGGCTTTCCCTAAAGTTTGCAATATTTGTATTGTTAATTGAATGCACTGCTTTGAAAGTCTGATTTGATATACTGCATGGAGCTATGTCATGTACTGTAACTAGCTGTTATACCTTGCTGATGTAACCATGCAATTTCATGAAGAGGTCTTTGAGTGGTCAACATAATCCTCAATATCAATCTCTTTGCACAATGGTTGGATCCTGAAATTATGTTCCATGTTCCCTCCAGATGGGAATCTGTCGAGAATCATTGTCCACACCAAATTGGGACTCATCTTTGAAAAGAACATGGGCCCACTCTTTGACCATTCAGGTGGCATGTTGACAGCTCCACTCTAGATGGTCCCTTTCATGAAGATGCGTCAGAGGTACACAGATAGCAGTCTCTGATAATAAGAGTCACTCTACCAAAGCCTTCTGTACACTGTTTGCCTCACTACAACATGCCCAATAGATGCTGTGAGGTCAGATGGCAGTTGCATACAGTATTAAGGCAGTACTGTCGTGCCTTTACAGGCAAATAACAGATATCTCTTTCTGATGTTGCACATGGTCAGCCCTACCCTGGTCTTTGGGATACAGTTTTGACCTCTATAAACTGTTGCTACATCCGTATAACAACAGAACGATTCACATTAAGCCATCTGGCCACATCAGTTTGCGACTGTCCTGCCTCCATTCTTCCCGTGGCCCTGTGCTGCAGGAAGCCTGGTAGGTGTCTTCTCTGTGTGATAGGGCACCATCTGTGACTATGTACACAGTGTTTGTGGATGCAGGACTACCTGCCAAACAATATCCTGTTTGATAGGTACACTAGCGTCATCATTGGCAGGGTTGTCCGTTGATGAGAATGCCATCTTCCATGCAGGACACCATCATACAGATATCTATTGACAGTTGGTATGATTAGATCATGAATTAGATATAGGACACAACTAGTGGTATGTTACTTTAATTTTTGACACCAATGTATTTATATCTCTTACATCTGACATCATCTGTATTCCAAATGCTTGTAATCCCAGAAATTGAGCACTATCACCCTCTTCTGTCTGCATGTTTTCATATGTTATACACATTCTAGAAGGAAATCTCTTTCAGGTTCTGAACTATATATAGTGGGTCTTTTCAAAATTAAATGACAGTGAATTAGCTCTGCACCATTTATTAATGTCAGTGAAAAAGTGACTAGTAGCCATTTCTAAATCTGTACTTGACTTACTATTTGTTGTAATGCTTGTATCATCATTAAACAAAACAAGCTTAGCATCTGGCAAAGTAGGAGACGAGAGATCATTAATGTACACAAGAAAAAGAAAAAGACCCAAGATGGAACCTGGAGGGTCACAATATGTTATTAATTCCCCATCAGATGAAGACTGATTGTGTACTCCACAATGATGTCCTTCATTTCCTGTTCATTAGGTAGAACTTGAACCATTATGCAGCACTGCCAGTGACACCATAATATTCTAATTTACTTAAGAGAAGCCTGTGATTAACACAGTCAAAGGCTTTTGACAAGTCACAGAAAGTGCCAGTAGCCTCTAATTTGTCATCTAATGAAGTACATTCTCACTGTATATGTAAATAGTCTTCTCTACATCAGCATCCTTAGGGAATCCAAACTGTGACTCGAACAATATATTATTTGCAGTCAGATGCTTAAGAAGACTCTTGAACACAGCCTTTTCAAATATTTTTGAAAAAGCTGGCAAAAGTGAAATTGGTTGATAGTTCAACAGTAACTCTTGATCCCCCATCTTGTAAAGAGTATATTTCAGCCAGCTGGAAGTATTCTGCCGATTAGAGATTGATTACACAAATGGCTAAAGACAGAACTCAACTCACATGAACATTCTTTGATTAACTTTGCTGATAAGTTATCATAACCACTAGAACACTTTGATTTTAAGGATTTTAAGATGGATACTACTTCTTTGGGTGAAGTGTCATATCCATTTTACTGAAGTTATTTGTAGAGACTGATTTCAGATATTCCATTGCACTGTTTACTGGACCTAATAGAACCGCGCGACTGCTACGGTCGCAGGTTCGAATCCTGCCTCGGGCATGGATGTGTGTGATGTCCTGAGGTTAGTTAGGTTTAAGTAGTTCTAAGTTCTAGGGGACTGATGACCACAGATGTTAAGTCCCATAGTGCTCAGAGCCATTTGAACCATTTTTTTGGACCTAATAACTCCAAGCTGTCAGTAGCAGAAACAAAAGTACTTTTTTAAGCAGTTTGCAACAGTACATGCACTTGTTACCATTGTCTCTTTTATTTTTAGAGCTATCTCTTCTTTTCTGGCTCCCTCCTCTCTGCCTTAATTTTATCCCATATAATTTAGTTGTCTCATGTAATTCTCTTTTCCTCATGACAAAGCTCCTTCAATTTCTGAATTACTTGCTTCAAAATTTTGCAGTATTCTTTGTAATGTATTACAATGCTAACATCAGAGCTGTTCCTAGATGGTACACACAGTTTCCTTTTTGTCACACAGTATACCTTTTACCATGATACCTTTATTCCTGGTTAATTTTTTTACTTCTGCCTGATTTCAGTTACCATTAGGGGCAAACAATTTTCAAATGAGGAAGTAACAATATTAATGAATGCTCTGTATTTTCCATTTGAGTCAGAAGTATTGTAAGCATCAGTCCAGCTCATGTCTTTGAGCAATCTCCCAAAAATCTCAATTTTTGACTTATTTATTACCCTCCTTTACTCAGATTTAATAGTTTTTATATCCTGACAAGATTCAACATTTAACATAAGATGCTGCATGTCATGACCACATATGCTGTTTACTATTGGTTCTGTGATATGATTTTTTGCCCTTGATTTGTCTACAAAGGTATTATCAGCAACAGCCTCAGAGCATTTACATACCTTATTTGCAAATTTCACAGTAGGAATTAAACTGCATGAATTCAAGTAAGAGGCTAACTTAAATCCTGTAACATTTAACATATCTCTACCAGTTAGAAATAATTTAATACCTTCAACTGCTCATGGGTGTTCATATATATCAACGGGGACAGGTGAAAATGTGTGCCCCGACTGGGTCTCGAACCCGGGATCTCCTGCTTGCATGGCAGACGCTCTATCCATCTGAGCCATCGAAGGTACAGAGGATAGAGCAACTGTAGGGACTATCTTACACACACCACCTGCGAGACCCACATTCTCACCTTGTATGTCCACACACTACATTCGTAGTGTCCCACCCCAACACACTTATTACTCGTGGAAGACATTCTTACCAAGTCCCGTAAGAGTTCGGGGAATATGTGTGCTTCCGCACAGAAGAAGAACAGAACATAGGTCGTATCAACCATGATTAACACCATCTTTGGACTCTGATTGCTCTGCCGAGCCTCCATGTTTATTTTTAGTTCTGTTCCGAATCTCAAGCTGTGTACACGTTTACGACTAACTACGAAATATATCATTTAACCTATAATCGTATCCCATTCCCATAAAGTATTGTCTTGTATTTTCTGTAATAAGCATGAAATTAATAGCCTACCTGCTGTGTCTTTATAATATCACACAGTTTTCTCTTTTTCTTGCTTGAGATCTTTATTCCAGTTGTTACCCAAGATTTGTTTCTATTATTAGACCTCAGTGTATGTTCCTTTATTGGGGATGCAGTTTCATAGTAGTTGCTAAATATTTCCATAAATCTGTTGAACTTCTCACATGTACTTCCATGCTCATATACTTCATTCTATATTTTCATAGCTAATAGTTGTCTGAAGGTGTCTATATTCTGTTCACTTAGGATTTGTTCTTCTTTGATTAATTCTGTTTGCATTGGGGTTTTATGTATCAGTATTGTATGAAAAGCAATGTACTGTCCATTATGGTCACTAAATTCTGCTTTTATGTTTCCAGCCTGGACGGAATTTTTTCTGCAATTATGAATATTTGATCAATAGTGGTACATGTAGTTTATGTAATTCTAGTGGGAGAGTTAATAGTGGCCTGCAAATTATATGTATGCCGGCCGAAGTGGCCGAGCGGTTCTAGACGCTGTAGTAGAACTGCGAGACAGCTACGGTCGCAGGTTCGATTCCTGCCTCGGGCATGGATGTTTGTGATGTCCTTAGGTTAGTTAGGTTTAACTAGTTCTAAGCTCTAGGGGACTAATGACCTCAGAAGTTGAGTCCCATAGTGCTCAGAGCCATTTGAACCAAATTATATGTTGAAAGAATGGCCAAGAGATTTTGTTTTTTGTTTGAATTTTTCTGGAAACTTTTGTTGAAGTCACCACATACTATTAGTTTTTTCTTGTTAGCCTTACTTTTGCTGAGTGCTCTGTCTAGCTTCTGTAGCAAATATGCAAGTCCCCATCTTGGCTTTTGTACGGGCAAATTATTATTGTTTTTAGCAATGTTATCTCTGTAGCTGAAATTTCAAAGTCTACAGATTTTAAGCCCGATGTTCAGTGTTACTTGTAACAAAAATGCATGTCCTACTAAGAGCACAGGATGTCCTACAGAATGACAAGGATAATGCTAATCCCAGCAATTTTGTGACTGCTAACATATCACTTATCACTCCTCAACCCATGTTCACTTAAACAGACAACAGAAGCTTCCTTGAGATCATCTGACAAGAGTATTTTGAATTCACTGATTTAATTCACAAAAGATTGAACATTCTGATGAGAGAGCATGAATTTTGTGCTTCTGTAAAGTTCAGGCATATGTAATTGATCACTTACCTTCTTTTTCACCACTTGGTCTTCTTTTTCTGGTGAGGTTGTAAAACATCCTCATTTCTTGTTTGGACATTTGTTTTGGTTCATTTGGTTTTTGACTGTGGATGTCTTTTTTCCTGTAGCTGTGGTTGTATTTTTTGACATTTTTGTTTTGTTACCTATAGGCGTGTCTTTCTTGTGTTTTTTCATAGTTGCACAAGTTTCATCACAAACAGTTCCTAAATTAGACGTTTCAGGTTTGCTCATCACAGTAAGGTTCTATAACAATTGATTTGCTTGTAATGAGGTCAACATTCTGTATTAATTTTGCTAGCATTTTACCAATCAGCGACTTCCCAGCATTGTTCTAGTGTTGTCCATGTTTTGTAAACAGTTCTCTTGACATGGGAAGCTGGAAGAATGTCACGTTATGAAAGGCCAAATTTATAACTGAGTTGTCCTGCAGGTCATATCTGTGCGGCATGCTAGTAACTATGATGTTGGACATTTTGAGATCATATAGTGTAGTTTTTAAGCACTGTGTAGATGTTTATCCTCATTCTGATAAACATCATTGCTTCCACCCATGATCATCATGGCATCATCCTTAGATGACTTGTTTAGCGAGTTACCGTTTCTTATTATCTCAGACAAATGTGCATTCGGTTTTGTTATTCCTGTGATATACAGTCAAAAAGTAAGTAATTATCGTAGAAAATAAAATAAAAGGAAAAAAAAACGATAGTTAAAAAACAAATTTAATAGATTAACACACAATAACATCACAGATAACATTTAGTGCTGATTTATCTTCAAAGAGTAGTTTGTACCATACAATAATGGAGACAAACATTTTACTACAAAATTCAACATATTTTTTTATAATGGATTTCTTACAAGCATCAGTGTCTTGTATATAAGATTGTAGATACATAAATTTAATTATTCAAATCTTCCCACTTCTCATATTACTACAGATTTAAAACCAGTTGTTATAATGTTACTGCTTTCATTTTTTAGTATTAAAATTATGTCAAATTTAAGGCTGTTTTGGCTTTAAAAAATGGAGAAATTTAATTGCTAATGTAGGAGATAAAGAATGTCATTACATAAGCACAAGTAGTATAGACACAGAACACAACACCAAAATATCTAGTTTAAAACTAACATAACAGATATATATACTGTCACAATCCCATCTTTCATCACAGTATCAAAATAACCAAAGATACAGAGGAGACCAACACAAGATTTTTTGTACAACTCACATTTTCTTAATGAATTAAATCCCAAGCTCAACTTTTTCATTATTAATACTGTGTTTTACATAATAAGATGCTAGTTCTGGAGTAACATAGTGGAAGTATATGCTTGGAGCTGATGAAAAGATAGGGTACAATTTTTTATACTGGAGATCAAAATGACAAATAAGTATGAAAGGAAATAACAGTGTATATAGAGTGAATGGTTGTAGTGAGATGCCCAGGTGAAAGAATATATGCATTAAAAAAGTACAGACACTATATCAGAATAAAAACATTTTAAAATCACAAAAACAAACAATGTAACAAATTAAGGAATTAAATTTTCATTTTATATGGTAGAAATAAATTCATTATTGAGAAAGGGCCCTAATCATAAATTGTGATTATAAGTAATTTCAGTAAAAATAAATGAGAAAATTGGGGGCTGGATGATGACCAGACATATTGGTGAACAACTGGACAATGAAGACAGATGAATTATAATGTGAATGCTCATAAAAGCAAATATAAATGCTGAAAATTGCTGTGTTTTCGATAGAAATGGCGAGGTATAGCTAGTAAATGTGGTGAATCCTTACAATTAGTGTGAAAGAATAGGAAAATACGAGGTAGTGAGCAGAATCACAAAATATGAAGGGAGGCCAGCTCTGTCCATAATGGGTCATTCAGTACCAAACAGGCACTGTGTCATCCTCTGCCAGTGGCATCAGTTGGGTGGAGTATGGAGGAGAAAGAGGTAAGCACATCACACTTATGAAAGTTGTCTGCTTACTAGACCTTGTAGATGCTTCTTCTCACTCAGTTCACATCACAAGGCTAAATGCACCCCTTTCCTGTCCTTCTACCAAGAAAAATCCCTGACAGTACTGCGGACTGTACCTGGGTACTCTACACAACAATCAAACATGCTGGTTGCTAAGCCATGTAGGTGGACAAAGATGAGTTATGGTATCGACTGAAGGTACAAAACACCATTCTTTTTCATCATGTATTGGAATGACAACAACGGGGTGAGTTATCTCTACCGGTAGTTCCCTGTTGTCACAATTGCCATGTAGCACTATATGACAAAAGTATAAAAAATGTATCCCCTTGTTTAAATTAGGTGCATCTAACCTATGGATATAGGATTCTGCTTTATTGTGTATACCATCCTCCAGGTACTTAATAGAGTTCAACCAATACTTCTTCTCTAACCTTTAATTCCCCTCCACCCATCTTACAATGTCTACCACATTATCTGTTATTACTAACCTTTCATTCTTTGTGCCATTTCCATCTTTAATTTCCTCTCCTTCCCAGCTCTCAACCAATGTGTTATCTCTTGGACATCAGATGTAGCTTTCTCTATCTGCTCCTGCACTCCAGCCTTTTGTTGCACTTACCACCAGCCCATTCTCTTGATTTAATCCATGTAGCCTGTTCCTAAACTTTGCATATTTTTAAAATTCTTGCACAAGATCTTGAAGACAATGAAGATAACAGGTTTCTCACAAGCTAGAATTCCCTTAGGGTATTCCTACTTTACAGTAGATGTAGGTAGCAGTGAAAATAATCCAAAATGTCCATAGTCCCCTGCCCCCCCCCCTCCCCTTTGCTGGCACATCTGAATTAAAGAAAATAATTAAGTTGATATATAGGGAATTTGTGGGAACACAATGCCACTTTTGTGTCAGAGAGCCATGTAGCTGAGAGGAATGACTGATGGTGAATGATAATAAATTAAAGCCATTGAGACAAACTGTCCATCCATAGCATACCTCCTTCCAACTATTGTAACAGGTGGACATCACATGGATCTCTCCTACTTGAAGGACTTAGTCCTTTCATGCTTGGTTTCGTATATCATTTGGAGGATCATCCCTCCTGTTTCTAGCGCATGGCCCTATGATCCACTGCACTCCACACTTTAACAGAGTGTATTTTATGTTTCAGTGAAAGAGGGACTATAAATTTAAATGGAGATGTGTTCTCTCACTTGGCAACAAAAAGTGTGTAGTCTGTGTTTTAAAATTGTGTGTGCTGTTGAATTCTTGACTAAACTAAAAATAATTAGTTGGCTCATTCATTTTTACTTCAAAGATAATCCATCCTCTGCACCAACTGCAATATTTTAGTCGTTTTCACTCACTTATTTTTTATTTCTTTTATGATGTATTCTAGGACTAAATTGCACATGTGTGTTATGTGGGCATGCTTGTGTGTGTGTGTGTGTGTGTGTGTGTGTGTGTGTGTGTGTGTGTGTGTGTGTGTGAAAATGGTAAAAGAGAAAAAGAGAGAGAGAAATAAGGTGCACTTGCATCTGTGTGTAGAGAGGTGGGTGTTTGAGGCATGTAGAGAGGGTATGAGCCAGGGAACTAATTTTCATAGGTATATTAGTATTCGTTTTTTAATTTTAATTACATTCATGTCATGATATTTTAGTATAGGTTTTAAAGACAATAATAGTATAGGTTTTAACGACAATAATTTTGGACTCCATCTGTTAACTACTTAAACATTTATCCATATTTTCTGTTGTAATCTCCCATCATATGACTTCCGACAATTATTGTCCCAACTATACAGTTTTCAGTTGATGCATCAGTTTTATTTTACTCTCTTGTCTGCAGTATAGATATCAGGCTTTGTTTTGTAACTGCCGACCTGTTTATTATTTATTATTTTTTGTTTCTCTGCTTCCCATTATTATGGACATTATTAACATAAACAGTTCTCTCTGCATTATATATACCATCATTCTCTGCAATAACAATGCACTGCATCTTTACACACTCAGTATTCTTTTGACACATCACAGATTGTGATCTGTGCTATAAGAAATTGGTCCACCATTTACACCACTATGAGATCAGAAGAAATACTGATCAGTCATTAACTACCGTATTTACTCGAATCTAAGCCGCACTCGAATCTAAGCCGCACCTGAAAAATGAGACTCGAAATAAAAGAAAAAAAAAATTCCCGAATCTAAGCCGCACCTGAAATTTGAGACTCGAAATTCAAGAGGAGAGAAAAGTTTTAGGCCGCACCTCCAAATCAAAACAAAATTGGTCCATTGTAATATGAGACACAATTTAGGTCGAATGAATGACGATACAGCTACAGTAGTTTGGTTCGAGTCGTAAGCTTAGCAGTTAAGCTTTACCAGGTAGCCATTGCTATGCGTCAGGCGCTCCGTCCGTATTTATACGGGTACCCTTCCTTTTTCATGTGCTACGTCTGGTTTGAATCGATTGCTTATTTTCCTTTGATCTGATAAGTGCCGTCTTCTTTGTTATAGGTGTTTACGTCACTCTAAGCTGAAAATGCATTACTATACTGTGTCATGCATTGTTTGTCGCATTCTGATAGTGCGTGTTTACGGCCTGTCGCCGCTCGCGGGATTGCTAGCTTTTGTGCACGCTACCGCCGCTTACAATTTTTTTTTAAAAAGAGATAGGAATCGTCTCATTAGCGAAACAATGGCAAGAGACTGCTATTTGTTGTTACTTACACTGCTGCTTTCTTTGATAATGATCAACAACAACCAAATAATAGACTGCGTATGATAGAACATGTTCTGAACGAGAGTTAGGCGAAAATTTTTCACCGTTTGAAAATCTTTGCGGCCGCTTCTTTAGTACATCAAATTCTGCATAGAAATTAGAGTCATCTTAGATTTAAAAATCTAGTTAGTTGCTGTGCTTCATTTCTGACTGTATCACTATTACGCATAAGAATAATACGAATATAAACATGACACGATACGTATATTCTTCTGCGTTTGCTGTTGTCTCACTCTAGTTTCGTAGTTTATTAGGCAGACAGGATTTAAATGAGATAGCAACAAACACGCAAGAATACATGGCAAAATGTTTATATTCGTATTATTCTTATGGTGAAGAGAATACTGCATGTGATTCACATTTCATCAGGTTCCTATTAGCAACCATCTCTTCTCACTGGTAGGAAAAAATTCAGAACGTAGAGTTGGCCATATTGACAAACATCCCAAACAATCTTGCCAGTCGGATTTTCGTAGTACATTGAAATTCTGCTACATTCTAAGATGAACAATACGGAATTTGTATTTACTTCATTGGATAATGTATGAAAATGCAGTGGTCGAAACTTGGGGCGGAGAAAAAAAAGCTCGTCTCTACCTTTTCTTTTAAATTAATGATATCAATATAATGGAAGGAAACATTCCACGTGGGAAAAATTATATATAAAAACAAAGATGAGGTGACTTACCGAACAAAAGCGCTGGCAGGTTGATAGACACACAAACAAACACACACAAACACACACAAACCCAGTCTCTCCCATCTACTCAATCTCCCACTTCCAGCTCCACTCCCTCCAAAACCTCAAAATTCCGATCAACACAATCTGGAACCACAACACCCTAATTCAGTAGTTAACCTTTCCTCCAAACCTCTCTCCCAATCCGAAACCTCTGTCCTATCCAAAGGCCTCACCTTCAGCCCCACTCCCAGATTCAACCAAACAGCCCTCGTCAAAGATTTACTGTCCTACACTCGCACTCTCTGCTGGAAGTATCACTTTGCCACGAAGAAAAATGATCCTAATCCTACTCCTAATGATCCGACTCCTCAAGACACCATCCAAATTGAACCCTGCCTGGAACAGTTCCGTCCTCCGTCACAGCGGGACCCACCTCCTCTTCCTCAAAATCACCCTCTCCAAACCTTCCAGGAATTTTTGACTTCCAGCCTTGCATCTCAATCCTTCTTAAAAAACCTTAATCCTACACCCAACATCACCACTGCTGAAGCCCAGGCTATCCATGATCTGAAGGCTGACCGATCCATCGTCATTCTTTCGGCGGACAAGGGTTCCACGACCGTGGTACTTGATCGTCGGGAGTATGTGGCTGAGGGACTGCGTCAGCTTTCAGACAACACCACATACAAAGTTTGCCAAGGTAACCCCATTTCTGATGTCCAGGCGGAGCTTCAAGGAATCCTCAGAAACTTAGGCCCCCTGCAAAACCTTTCACCTGACTCCATCAACCTCCTGACCCCACCGACACCCCGCACCCCTACCTTCTACCTTCTTCCTAAAATCCACAAACCCAATCATCCCAGCCGCCCCATTGTAGCTGGTTACCAAGCCCCCACAGAGCGTATCTCTGCCTACGTAGATCAACACCTTCAACCCATTACATGCAGTCTCCCATCCAGAATTTTGTGTGTATATTGTGTGTATGTTTGTGTTTGTTTGTGTGTCTATCGACCTGCCAGCGCTTTTGTTCGGTAAGTCACCTCATCTTTGTTTTTATATATAATTTTTCTTTTAAATTTATTTACTGACGCAGAGGTTTTGGCGCCAGTATTTATCTTTGTGCCTACAAAGTATGCCTGTGTAGCGCTACATATATTTGACGGCAGAAGTTAGTTGTGGTGGGACCTACCAACATTTTTCAGAACTTCTGCTTGCATTGCACTCGATTCTAAGCCGCAGGCGGTTTTTTGGATTACAAAAACCGGAAAAAAAGTGCGGCTTAGATTCGAGTAAATACGGTAATTTATATTAACAAATTTAGTGATGTTTGATTCTGACCAAGTTCTATCACTGAATATATTTCAGTCCTTTCTCATTTTCTTCATAGTTTGCACATTTGTTTACCTCTAATTTTGTTTCACTTTTTCCTGAAGATGCAACATCTGGACAACAAAATTTTGGTATGTGTTGCTAGACAGGTATACATATTAGAAAATATGTCTGAAGAGTGGTTCAAGTGAATGGTGTTCTCCACAAAATAAAATAAAGCGTGATGGCAACATCTACAGAAGCATGATTTACATGAAATGGTAGCATAATGACTAAAATTACATGTATTTGTAATGAGAATGAAATGAACTCTTGCATTATGATATGGAAGCTACTAATGGCAAGACTGAGTAATTCTAAAATACATTCCAAATTTAATTAATGAGTAAGGCTATTTTAGTATCAGGAAGTAGTTAAAGCTTCCATTGCGATTTGGAAGTTAAGTTACCAAAGGCAAGAGTGAGTCACATTCAGAAGTGGAACTAATAAAACATTTAAAGGGGTTCCTCTACAAAAATTCTAATTAACATCATCAAAAAGGAACTGAAATGTCCATCATCTTTATGATTTTTCAGCCATTTGAACTTGTCGAATGTGGGCAGCATCTTTCTTCACTAAATCTCCCTTGGGTGCTCATGATTATTGTAAGTCAAATTCACTTCTGCAGCTCTGAATGATGTCAGAACAATTTTCTTGTGCTCCACATTTTAGCAGTGTGCAATAGCACTATCACAGTACCTGAGCTTAGTAGTACAAATTTTTGAAAAATATTGGTTACATTAGGGCCTAAACAACTTGACACTATTTACTATCTGACTAGGGTGCAATAAGTGCTCCAGAAAGCCCACAGATTTAATTTTAGATTTATATTGGAAGTAAATGAGGGAACTTCCATAATAACTGTTTTTACATATACATATCACAGATAATGCCTTTCGAGGGAAATACTATTTAACATAAAAAAAACAGAGATTCTTAATTACTTTCAGACATGAAAAAGTAAAATAATAATAATGATGATAATGATATTAATAATAATAATAAGAGCATTTTATGCTTGTGTGACATTAAAATGATACAGGACCTTATCCTTGTCAAGTCAAAGAGCAGATCATTTAGCACAAAGATTTCAAAGAAATATGAACAAGATGCCCATTCTAATGAAAATACTTGTGCTAAAATAAACTCAGAAAACCAAGATTAAAATAGTTCTCTAAGAAGCTCCACTTCACAATACAACAGCTGGAAAATATTATTCATATGTTTTTTTCAAAACTGGCCACTTCTCACGGCTGTGCCTTTAAGCCTACATACCAGCTTTTGCTTAAACCTCACTGAGTTATAATCTGGTAAAATTCATATGGTAGTATCTGAGTAAAGGCAGAAGGCACAGCACTGGAAAATTATGTGCATCAACACCAGCCAGTTTTCATTCAAACTCCTTTGAATGCCTCCTGACTCTCTTTCTTTGGTGTTGAGACACAAACCTGTAGGATATTACCATGCCGGAAATTATTCTCAATCTCTTGCAGGGAACGCCTGTATGTCTCTGGTAACAATAGGCCCACAAAAATAGTTCCTGCAAGTGAAGTTGCTGCAAAGAACAGAAAGACATCTCGTGATGTCCATTCTCCATCACCTCTGTCAGTTGTCAGGGCTGCAGCCAATGAAGGATACAGTTTGAGTGCTGCAAAGTTTGCCAGGTATGCGAGACATGTGGTGGCTCCAGCTGCAGGCCCACGTGCGTGTGCAGGAAAGACTTCACCCAGCAGTGCCCATGGTAGTGTGTGGAAACCCAGTGCACCAAACACCTGTAAAAGTAAGTGTGTGTCTCAGTAGTGGTATGCACCACAGTAATCTCAACTTATTTACAAACTTCTTTTTTATAAATTTGTTCTTGGTTGGTGCCTTGTCATGTAATCCTATTTATACACTAATGTCTTTCCAAGTAAATTAAACATATGATTTTTTGAGCAGTTCCAAAGTGAAGAAAGTGATGTCCCAGTGTGTTTGTCATTTTTTACCTTCCATGAACCATGGACTTTGCTGCAGTGAGATGGCTTGCATGTTTCAATTAAACAGATAACCATGCCATTGGTGAAGCCGTGGGATGGCCACATTGTTAGAGGTGCCACGTCATATATTGTGCAGCCCTACCACCCACCAGAGGTTCGAATCCTCCCTCTGGGATGGGTGTGTGCATTGTTATTAGCATAGTCTAGGGACCGATGACTTCAGTAGACTGGTCCCTTAGGAATTCACACACCTTTGAACCATTGGTGCAACCACATTGGAATATCTGTGGAGAGGCCAGTCTAAAATATGGCTTCTGAGGAGGGGCAGAGATCTTTTCAGCAGTTGCAGGGCAACAGTCTGGATGATTCACTGATCTGGTCTTGTTACATTAACCATAGCATTGCTATGTTGGTACTGCCTGAGGAAATATGTCTTTCTTTCGTTGAGTAGTAACTGTGGAGGAGCTGAATAACACTGTTCTTGGTAATAACTAGAGAATGTCTGTGTGCTACTGGTAAGAGATAAAGTATTTGCTGTTACCTTGTGGCGAATATAATTGCAATAACACTGAATTTTGGAAGTAATGAAGCAGAGCAGGATTGATTTTTGGAGAGGCAGGCTTTCCCACCTAGATGGTCTGAGGTGTGGAAGTACCTTGTGGTCTCTCACTCTCATCCTTGATAAAGGTGTAAACAACACAATTACTCAAGTTGTTTTGAACTATGACAATAGTAATGAAGAATATTTTTTACAATAATATACCAAAATCTTGAGTGAGGAAAATGTATTATGTTGTTGTTGTTGTGGTCTTCAGTCCTGAGACTGGTTTGATGCAGCTCTCCATGCTACTCTATCCTGTGCAAGCTTCTTCATCTCCCAGTACCTACTGCAACCTACATCCTTCTGAATCTGCTTAGTGTATTCATCTCTTGGTCTCCCCCTACGATTTTTACCCTCCACGCTGCCCTCCAATACTAAATTGGTGATCCCTTGATGCCTCAGAACATGTCCTACCAACCGATCCCTTCTTCTGGTTAAGTTGTGCCACAAACTCCTCTTCTCCCCAATCCTATTCAGTACCTCCTCATTAGTTATGTGATCTACCCATCTAATCTTCAGCATTCTTCTGTAGCACCACATTTCGAAAGCTTCTATTCTCTTCTTGTCCAAACTATTTACCGTCCATGTTTCACTTCCATACATGGCTACACTCCATACAAATACTTTCAGAAATGACTTCCTGACACTTAAATCTACACTCAATGTTAACAAATTTCTCTTCTTCAGATACGCTTTCCTTGCCATTGCCAGTCTACATTTTATATCCTCTCTACTTCGACCATCATCAGTTATTTTGCTCCCCAAATAGCAAAACTCCTTTACTACTTTAAGTGTCTCATTTCCTAATCTAATTCCCTCAGCATCACCCGATTTAATTTGACTACATTCCATTATCCTCGTTTTGCTTTTGTTGATGTTCATCTTATATCCTCCCTTCAAGACACCATCCATTCCGTTCAACTGCTCTTCCAAGTCCTTTGCTGTCTCTGACAGGATTACAATGTCATCGGCGAACCTCAAAGTTTTTCTTTCTTCTCCATGGATTTTAATACCTACTCTGAATTTTTCTTTTGTTTCCTTTACTGCTTGCTCAATATACAGATTGAATAACATTGGGGAGAGGCTACAACCCTGTCTTACTCCCTTCCCAACCACTGCTTCCCTTTCATGTCCCTCGACTCTTATAACTGCCATCTGGTTTCTGTACAAATTGTAAATAGCCTTTCGCTCCCTGTACTTTACCCCTGCCACCTTCAGAATTTGAAAGAGAGTATTCCAGTCAACATTGTCAAAAGCTTTCTCTAAGTCTACAAATGCTAGAAACGTAGGTTTGCCTTTCCTTAATCTTTCTTCTAAGATAAGTCGTAAGGTAAGTATTGCCTCACGTGTTCCAGAATTTCTACGGAATCCAAACTGATCTTCCCCGAGGTCGGCTTCTACTAGTTTTTCCATTTGTCTGTAAAGAATTCGTGTTAGTATTTTGCAGCTGTGGCTTATTAAACTGATTGTTTGGTAATTCTCACATCTGTCAACACCTGCTTTCTTTGGGATTGGAATTATTATTTTCTTCTTGAAGTCTGAGGGTATTTCGCCTGTTTCATACATCTTGCTCACCAGATGGTAGAGTTTTGTCAGGACTGGCTCTCCCAAGGCTGTCAGTAGTTCCAATGGAATGTTGTCTACCCCGGGGACCTTGTTTCGACTCAGGTCTTTCAGTGCTCTGTCAAAGTCTTCACGCAGTATCGTATCTCCCATTTCATCTTCATCTACATTCTCTTCCATTTCCATAATATTGTCCTCAAGTACATCACCCTTGTATAGACCCTCTATATACTCCTTCCACGTTTCTGCTTTCCCTTCTTTGCTTAGAACTGGGTTGCCATCTGAGCTCTTGATGTTCATGCAAGTGGTTCTCTTATCTCCAAAGGTCTCTTTAATTTTCCTGTAGGCAGTACCTATCTCACCCCTAGTGAGATAAGCCTCTACATCCTTACATTTGTCCTCTAGCCATCCCTGCTTAGCCATTTTGCACTTCCTGTCAATCTCATTTTTGAGACGTTTGTATTCCTTTTTGCCTGCTTCATTTACTGCATTTTTATATTTTCTCCTTTCATCAATTAAATTGAATATTTCTTCTGTTACCCAAGGATTTCTACTAGCCCTCGTCTTTTTACCTACTTGATCCTCTGCTGCCTTCACTACTTCATCCCTCAAAGCTATCCATTCTTCTTCTACTGTATTTCTTTCCCCCATTCCTGTCAATTGTTCCCTTATGCTCTCCCTGAAACTCTGTACAACCTCTGGTTCTTTCAGTTTATCCAGGTCCCATCTCCTTAAATTCCCACCTTTTTTCAGTTTCTTCAGTTTTAATCTACAGGTCATAACCAATAGATTGTGGTCAGAGTCCACATCTGCCCCTGGAAATGTCTTACAATTTAAAATCTGGTTCCTAAATCTCTGTCTTACCATTATATAATCTATCTGATACCTTTTAGTATCTCCAGGGTTCTTCCATGTATACAACCTTCTATCATGATTCTTAAACCAAGTGTTAGCTATGATTAAGTTGTGCTCTGTGCAAAATTCTACCAGGCGGCTTCCTCTTTCATTTCTTAACCCCAATCCATATTCACCTACTACGTTTCCTTCTCTCCCTTTTCCTACACTCGAATTCCAGTCACCCAAGACTATTAAATTTTCATCTTCCTTCACTATCTGAATAATTTCTTTTATTTCATCATACATTTCTTCAATTTCTTCATCATCTGCAGAGCTAGTTGGCATATAAACTTGTACTCCTGTAGTAGGTGTGGGCTTTGTATCTATCTTGGCCACAATAATGCGTTCACTAAGCTGTTTGTAGTAGCTTACCCACGTTCCTATTTTCCTATTCATTATTAAACCTACTCCTGCATTACCCCTATTTGACTTTGTGTTTATGTATTAAGTAATTATATAATCTAAACAATTCACGTAAGTAAAACAGTTACTGTGCTCATAATATGAAATAATACATAAAATAAATTTTCATTTCAAGAAAAATGTATTTGAGAAGATAAATTACCCTGTATGAAAGCACTAAGTAGGTTTAAGTGAAGTATGGTGGGCGAAGGAACAAATTTTGTAGTCAGGCAACTAAAGAATTGTCAACAAAAGATCAAATAGGAGTGATGCAGGAGTAAGTCCAATAATGAACAAAAATAGGATTTTGGATGAAGTATTATGAACAGTATAGTGAAGATGTTACCTACCATAGCAATATTACAGCTGAGTTGACATTAAGTTGATTTCTGTTAGTTACGGTAGGCTGGGCACGACAGCTTCCCGTGCCTACTACAACCAACTGTATAACGGATTTGTAACCATCTCTACAGCAACTCTTCAGTGTTGTCACAGCTCTGCAGGTGGATACTGTTCTAACCTATAATAATTATGCCTACTAGGTCTGTAGACGATTATAAAGTAAAACAGTGTATGATCAGATCAAAGAAAATATTCAGTATTAAGGAATGATTTAATTGTGATGATGAAATGGAAGAAAAAATCAGTAGAAGTAGATGATAGTTTGCTGTTGGAATTTTGTACAGATCACAGTTAATCATTGCTAACTCTGGGTTTAAAAATTGTGAAAGAAGGTTATACACAAGCTGCAAAACTTTTTCAACAGTATGTGGATTCAAACTATAATTTATTAATTATGAAATGACAAAGCTGAAGAAACTGCAAAATGTAGTAAACTGAAGGAAGCAAATATTGTTGAGAGTTACACAGGGAGAATTAACCAAACAGTCACTGAAACTGGCAAAAGAAACACAACAGAATATGAATGAATAACTTTCAGGGATAAAAGAGTGGAGGCAGCAGAGAAACAATTACATAAAGAGGCTAGGTCCAGTAAGAGTCCTTAGATATCATAAGAGATAATGTATTTTATCAAAAGTAATATTCACTTGAGAAAACTATAAGGCACAATTTCTGGCCAGTATTTATCTTCAAGAGGCATAAATTCAGTACTTCCAGTAGGCACACATAAAGCACATACACAATCCTAGATTGTGAAATGAATAGCTCTTTCCTCAGGGATATGTTTGGAAAGGTTAACGAGAAGGGCAGGACACTCAAACTGCAGGGTGATAGGACCCACTTGTTGCGCAGATGAGGGGAGGGGATATAAAGATGAAAAGGGAAAGGGAAAGGGGGGTCAAATAGAAACTATCAGAAAGAGTAAGAGGTGAGAAATTGTATACTGGTAAGCACTGCACCAGCTTCAGTCCAGAGGTGAGCAGGAAAAATGAATTTAGAGAGAGAGTAATGAATAGTGATATTAAGAGAGAGAGACTGCTGCGCCACAAGGGCTACATAGATCCTCTCATGCAGTACTAGTTTCTCAGGACTCCATATGGGGCTTGCCCTCAACACATCTTCGCTATCATGACTGTGGAATATTTTAGTTATATGTCATACTATAAAGAGAAAAGAATTCTGCTGTAGTGCTTGGACAAGCAAGCATGTGCACAGTACGAGATTCCAAGACAGCGGGAGCGTATTACAAAAAATAAAGCATTTGGATGCATCTGCCCACCAAGTTATCAGTTGAAGGTCAACCAAGGCATCAAAATGTGGTAATGAATTCTCAGAAGGCCAAGAGATGAAGGTTTAAGGCCATGCTTATGCTAAGTGCCCTATCAATTAGATGGAAATTAAGACATCACATGGAGACCAAATGTTCCAGCGGCCCACAAAGATAATAAACAGGCACTGTGTGCAATCATACCCAAGTGGAAAAATATCTTCAATAAGGGCTGATATAATCAGTATTGGCAAAGTATGCAAGCAGTAACGGCACTGTGTGCAATCATACCCAAGTGGAAAAATATCTTCAATAAGGGCTGATATAATCAGTATTGGCAAAGTATGCAAGCAGTAACGGCACTGTGTGCAATCATACCCAAGTGGAAACATATCTTCAATAAGGGCTGATATAATCAGTATTGGCAAAGTATGCAAGCAGTAACCAGCCAGTGAAGCTGAGGCAAGAGCCAGTGACATTAGTGGACACCAGCAGCTACTTGTGGAACAGTAGTACTTCACCCACGAGAAGACAGTATTACACTGGGCAACACCACTACAACTGAAGGGTAAGTGGCAAGCTTACAAGTGTCTGATATATGTTGCATTGACTAGTGCTGAACAGAGATAGTCTGTCTCTGCCTCAGATACCAATGTAGCGGATTTCATTTGCTAGTAGGAACAAGAAGCTGCATAGTATTTGTCTCCTGTGAGCTAGGTCAACGGGCCAGTGAGATAATTAACAGGCCAACGGGGCACCAAGTTAATATTTAGGCCAAGGGGCCACAGATTCATTAGATGGCAGAACAAATGACAACATCTGCACTTGTCTGAGGTAGGCACCACAGGGTAGTGTATTTAATAGTGACTAGAATAAGAAGCAAGGTGGCTCTTGTCTCTTGATAGTGAGAAGTCCACATTTAATGGCACAGATTCATAGTGAAAGGAGTACCAGCTGAGGTATATGTGTTAGTGGATCTGTTGGTCAGACACATAGCATAATATATATGTAATGAGAAAAGAATTATTAAAAAGTTCATTTTGTAAGATGAAAGAACTGCACAACAGCTGCTTAATCAACAATCATTTATTGTATACACAACTGGTTTTGAAACACTTGAAGTTCCATCATTTGGTGTAAAAAATAAAATCATTTCATCATGCGAGGTCATCCTCATCCCATTGTTGTCATGGAACCAGATGTTCCACGTCAAAAGGATAAAGGGGGCGGTACATAAATTCCATAAAAACCGTTCCCCTGCAGTGTGACTATTACATAGTTCTCCAGTTTGTGTTCCCAGTCAAACAGCATGGGGGAATAGGTTTTATGAACTTTATGGTCCCCCTGCATCCTTCTGACAAAGTTCTGGTTCCATGAGAACATTAGGATGAGGAAGACCTCAGATGGTTAAGTGATTTAATTTTTTACACCAGATGATGGATCTTTAGATGTTCTGGAATCAGTTGTGTATACAATAAAAGACTGTTGATCAAGCAGCTGCCATGCGGTTTCTTCATTTTATAAAACTGACTTACACATTTGCAGCTGCACCATAAGAAGAACTCTTTAAAGAGTTTGTATCATCTTGCTATACTCTCAAAGATCCTTCTCCATTCCCAAGCATCGACCCTGAACAACCAAGGAGGTTCCACTCCCTCCTGTTATAAAGGTTAATTAGGGGAAAGCACAACTGAAGAATATTGTCACGTCCTGATTGCATCAAGCAGGCCATACCAGCCCTATATTGGTAATTTAGCTACGTGCCAGGACATAACATTGTGCCCTGACATCCTCCTGGACTTAACCTGAGTTAATGCACCTCCCTTCCTTTTATCCCAAAGCATTTACACACACACACACACACACACACACACACACACACACACACGAAGGCAAAAAAGACACATCATGAAGGAGTTTCGCAAATTGGCCACAAATTGTTATGGAAAACCCAAAATTGTAAACTTTGCTGGTTGATGTGTGATGCTGCAATGCAATCCCACTATGCAGCTGGCACAATTGAAATTATGGCACCAGGACATAAAGTCTTTGCAAATTTCATTCCGTGTACTCAGTTGGACAGTAACTACACCTTGCAAACAGGCACGTGAACAATATATGCATACGTCCACATTTGACAGGGAGCATGTAGTTGGGCTCAAAGGATCTGGCTGGTGTACTCGGCAAATTGCTCAACACTTGAACATCAGCAATACCACTATTTGACAACGTCAGCAGGAATGGGTAAACCATGTCTGAACACTGAGCCAAGAAGAAAGCGGTTTACCTCAAACGTCAAAACATGAGGACTGAGTCATCATCAGAGAGGCACCCAGGCCCCCAGATTCATCATTATCATTGATCTGATGTGCAACTGGTGCTTTACTGACCACAAGGACTATCAATAGGTGGCTCACAGAAAGGGGGCTGAGCTCACGGTGCCCCTTTCACTGACTACCACTGACCTCTGTACACCAATAAGCCTGTTTGCAGTGTTGTGAGGCACATTCAAGCTGGAATCTCTACCTTGGCCAGCAATGTCACTAGATCTTCTTCCAAATGAGCACATTTGTAGTGTTAGCAGCAGCACCCTCGAACGAGCTCCAGATTTTAATGATGTAATGCGCCAATTGGAGAGAAATTTTGCATGATAACCCTCAGAACACCATCCAACAGGTCTGTCAATTAATGCCAAGTGAAATAACTGCTTGCAAAGGGCCAGAGATGGACCAATGTGTAACATATAAGCCATCCCAGAGCTGGACTGATTTAATTGATACAATCTGTGAAGCATTCGGTGAGTGTGGTGTCAGATCGGCTCTGGTGCAAATATTGTGGACTGTATCGCAAAGGTGGAGCTCTAATTCGGCATGAGCTACACTTTGTTTTGCTACATAGATTTACGTTACCTTGCACTTTCTAAGGGGCATTGTGAATATTGTTGTTAATAAACTGGGGCAAGGCTCTCTAGTTTGTTTGTTTTTTATTGTTTCTCTTTAGCCAGTTTTTATTCCTCATCATCTCAGGACTGAAGCAGGCACAGTGCTTACCAGTGTACTACCTTTGACCTTCCACTCTCTCCCATAGCTCCTCCATGCTTTTCCTCTCTTTCTCCCATCATCCTCACAACAAACTGGCCCTTTCATCCTGTGGTCTGGTGGCGTGCCCTTCCTCGTTAACTTTCCCAAACTTATCCTTCTCTCCTCCCCAAGGCAGAAACTTTTACTTATGAAAGCTAGGATAGTGTATATACTTTTGTATGTATCTCTCAGTACCACTGAAATATTGCCTCTTGGAGGCTAGTACTTGCCAGCAATTCTATCTCAGAAATTAAAGTGCTGAGATGAAGAAATACAGAAAATACAACAGGCAGAATGGAATACAGATGTCTGAAAACTGATATTAACAGAGGGTGCAAAATTACAAAGCAGGAATAGTTACAGGAGAATTGCAAAAATGTACCAAAATGTGCATAACATTGGGAAAGATAGGTGCCACTTTCAGGGTATGAAGAGCTCAATGGTTAGCTAGTACCTAACAACTGACGGAAGACTTAAAAGTGGAAAGAGTGTATAGAAGGACAGTATAAAGGAAAGAAACTTGTAGATCACATTATGAAAAGGGAATGGGAAGTAGTTGAATAGGCACATGTAAAGGACAAAGACAGTGTTCCATCAGAATAATTAAGCTCCTCAGGAAAAACAATTATGACAAAGCTATTTTACCTGGTACACAGGTAAAAATGACACAGATTTTAAAAAGAAATTTATAATCCCAAGGCGACTACAGAATGTTTGACCAGTACTGAACCATACATGAAACATACTTTTTGAAATTCTGAATTTATGATGGATAAAATACAGGGAGTGCAAAGCAGTCTACAATTTTGACAGAAACTAGATTGCAATAATTAAAAGTTGAACAACACAAAAGGAAAACAATAAGCAAAGTAGGATGGAGATGGGTTTGCAGCCTATACCCATGTTATTGAATTTGTTCATAGGGGAATCAACAAGAAACTTAGAAATGGAATTAAACTTCAGGGAAAGAGATAAAACTTGAAAGTTGGAGAATGATAGTATAATTCTGAAGGGACCACAATGTGCTTGGAATATCAGCTGACGAGAATGGATATCATCTTATAAGCAGGCTACCAGATGAACATCAACAAAAATAATATAAAGCTAATGAAGTAAATAATATAAAGCTAATGAAGTGAAGTAGAATTAAATGAGGTGATGCTGAGGGAACAGGATTACTCAGTCAGATACTAAAAGCAAAAGATGAGTTTTACCCTAAACATGGTGAATATATCAACAAAAGCAATCAATTTTTTGAAAATATAACATGATTGAGTAGACAAAGAATCTACTCACCAAGTGGTGGCAGGAGAAAAAGACATAAACCTCGTGGAAATGTGAAAGCTTTTGGAGTCAGTGGCTCTGTCTTCCAGCAGAGGGAAATACACTAAAATTGAAATGTAAGATGGCCATAATCAGTTATTGCAGTGTAAACAACACCAAGTAGGGATCTCATGCCAGGCTCAGGTATAAGCAGCAAGAAGCTAGGCCTACACTACAAAGATAAAATATGTTTCCTCTTAGCTTTATGTTATATGGTGTAGATACAAAAAGTGAAAGCTATGGAAGTTACACTCTAGTGCATAGAAGGGGCTTAAGAAAAATATTTCAAACTTGTTCATACTCATACTTAAGTGAACAGTTTCTGTAGACACATGTAAACAATTGAAAGGCTTGAGACAACAATGGAGCCTGGCATGACAGCTCCACTTAATTGTGTCTACATCACAACAGCTGATTCTGGTCACCTTACCTTTCAGTTTGAACACACACCTTCGATAGTTTTGCGAAAACTTTCAATGTTAGCATCAACAGACTTTATATCCTTGTACTTGTGTTCTCAACAGCTTTTGAACAGTGTTGAAAAAAGTACAAGGTCTGTTAGAAAAGTATCCAACCTTTGTTCCGGAAAACCCTTCACTTACCTGGAGCAGCGGATGCCTAATCACCCTCAAAGTAGTTCCGTTGGGACTCCACACACTTCTACCAGCAGTGCTGCCATTGTTGGAAGAATACCAAAAAGGCCTTTCGCAATGGATTTTAGCCTGGCTATTGTCACTGACATAATGTCCTCTCTTGTCTGAAATTAGATTCCTTTCAATGGCCTCTTGAGTTTGAGGAACA
Source organism: Schistocerca americana (assembly GCF_021461395.2). Taxonomy (NCBI): domain Eukaryota; kingdom Metazoa; phylum Arthropoda; class Insecta; order Orthoptera; family Acrididae; genus Schistocerca; species Schistocerca americana. Next base: position 672,455,630 of record NC_060120.1, on the reverse strand, counting down.
GCCAGAAGTCACAGGGGTCCAAATTAGGAGAATAAGGAGCCTGTTGAAGCACAGGAATATAGTTTTTTGCCAAAAATGTTTGAATCAAGTGCGAGGAATGTGCTGGAGCATTGTTGTGATGGAGGTAGCAATTTTGTGTCAACCACAAGTCCAGTCTCTTGTGCCACACAGCATCATATAGTCGATGGAGGACATCCCTGTAGTACTCTTTGGTGATTGTTTGACGCTGTGGTGCGTACTCGTGGTGTACCATACTGTGGGAGTCAAGGAAAGCAGTCAATATCATTTTGATGCTGCTGTGCACTTGGTGAGCCTTCTTTGGGCTTGGACTGTGACAACTGGGATTTGGTTTCTGGGTCATGCCCATACACCCAGGACTCATCACATGTGATTACGCAGTTCATGAAGTTGGGGCACTGTTTGTGGAGTCCGGCATATCCTGTGAGATTTCAACATGAAATTTCTTTTGCTCTGCTGTCAGTAGCTTTGGCACGAATTTCGCTGTCACTCTCTTTATGGCCAAAGCTGTGGTCATAGTGGAACGTGCCGAAAAGTGCTGATGCTCACTTCTCCTGCAATTTTTCTAATAGTGACATGATGGTCAAGCATCACCAAATCATTCACTTTGGCAGTGACCTGGTCATTTTGGCATATTGAGATCGGAGCGTGGCTTACTCTCCACCGGTGTGCAACTGTCTTTAAACTGGCTGTACCACTCTTCAATCAGTGTGATGCCCATAACATCACCAAACGTCATCTGAATCTTCAGAATGGTTTCCACCTGGCTGTCACCCAGTTTCTGGCAAAAACTGATACAGTAGCACTGCTCCATTTGTTCTGTCATTTTGCTTCCAATGAAAATCCAATGCGAGGACTACACACTACGTCACTCAACTGCTGCTTGCCAGCAACTGATGCCAGGAAAAAAATTCATCCATGCGCATGAAGGTTCGGGGTCAGTTCATGCAAGCAAGCTAGATTCAAGACAGAAAAGAAGTAAGATTGGGTACTTTTCTAACAGACTCATATACCATTCCACTGAAAAAAATGTATTTGCTTCAGTATCTCAGTTGATACAAGTGTTAATAAAGATGAAACATACAGCAGAATTATTTGGCCTTCTGTGAACTTTTATTTGCCGAAAACCTCACTTTGCTATCTCAAACCATTCAACAAATAAAAGGGCTGTTATTTCTTATGTGACTCCCCATGTATAAATAACTGATGACAACCAAAATAATAGGATATAAAATGCAGACTGGCAATAGCAAGAAAAGTGTTTCTGAAAAAGAGAAATTTAAGACTGAATAGAAATTTAAGCATTGGAGAGTTCTTTCATAAAGTATTTTCTGAAGTGTAGCCTTACGTGGAAGAGTAAACAATACAAAAAAGAAGAGAATAGAAGCTTTTGAAATGTGGTGTAACAGACAGATTCTGAAGATTAGACAGGTAGATCAAGTAACATTTAGCCATTTGCAGGGAATTAATCCAACAGGCACACACCAAGAGTGCAAAATGCTGTATGCATATTTGTTTAATTTTAATTTTTTCCTTCCTTTTCTTTTTTGTGTATATATGTAGCAAGGTATTGTGCATATTGGGTAGGTTGCAGATAGGTACACAGTCATGAGCATTCACATGCTACCCTGTGACACTAACCAAACTGCAGACCAACAACAAAAATCCTTACAATCCAACCATACTTTACATAACTCACCTTGTTCAAAGTTATCTATGACATCCTAATGTTATCAGTTCAATACAGGCATATACTGTCTGTATCAATATCTTGCCTGTAAAACTTTGCTTATTCTGGTAGTAGTGGTATGAATGTTTTGAGTTACATGCTGTAAAAAACTAAAACATGGGTTTGCTTTATGACATCTATGAAGCGGATACTTAGTAAGACATTATTTTAACACAATATTGTGGATCCTTTAAACAAGATAATGAGTAAGGAATTACCTGTTTCATCATCTTGGTTAAGTTTCAGATTCATTTATGTGCAGTAACAATGATCAGTGCTACAGTGGGAAATGACCTGTAATGTTCTTTCAGTATGTTATTCAACTGAACGAAGCTCAAAATGTAACACTTTCTTCCTTTATATCTGTATGGTTTTATAACTTATTACTTAATTTATAAACTTAATTAATCTCAATTTTATATACATACCACATAAAGGACGAGAAGTATAAGTGGTAGCATTGTAACAGCAGATTTATTAGTGGCGGACAGGTCAGCTAGTTGCAGGTAGATTGAGAGTCCCAACATACAAAGCATCATGCCAGCACCAGAGATGATTGATAATGGCCGACGACCACATCTGGAAGACAGAGAATGGGAGTAAGCTATATTCGAGCAGTTTAGCTTGTGTATGTATAGAATGCAAACACACACACAAACACACACACACACACACACACACACACACACACACACACACACACGCACGCTTGGCATTAAGACGGTGGTACTCAACTTACCCTCTGCTACACACCGTAAGGCGGCCTGCAGAGTGTAGATGCAAAAGTTGTAAATGTAGAAGTGAGTGAACATGTGCACACACAAGGCTACATAACTATAAGTTTAACGCTACAAGTTGGTCTATTTTAAACACATATACTGAATTTGTCCCATGGGCCATATCATATTGCTTTATGGTGAAATGGTATTGAGGACTCAGGACGAAGACACCCTGTCTTCATTCTTTCACAACCTCAACACCTTCTCTCCTAAACCCATCATGCCACCTTCATAGATGGCTCCATCTGCACCCCTGTCCACACTAAACCCATCAACCACCAACAGGACCTGCATTTAGATAGATGTCACCCCTTTCCTGCAAAAGATCCCTCCCATACAGCCTGGCCAATCAGGGATGGTGTATTTACAGTGACAAGAACTTCCTTGTCCAGTATGCTGAGGACTTCACCCAGGCCTTCACAGACATGCTCTACCCCCAGACTTAGTCCACAAACAGATCTGCCTTGCCATTGCCCATCACACCCCCAAACCTCTCACCAGCCCCAAGAACCGGCCTCAAAGGAGTGCCCCCTTTGTCACCCAATACCATCCTGGACTGGAACAACTGAACCATATGCTTTGGCAGGGCTTTGCTCCCTATGGCCTCTAATGAGGGTCATCCAACTTGAGATCCTTCTCACCCCTCCTAAAGTGATGTTCCATCACCCACCCAACCTTCATAACATCCTAGTCCGTCCTTATGCCACTCACAATCCCAATCCCTTGCCACAAGCATCATATCCCGGTGGAAGACCCAGGTGCAAGACCTGCCCAATCCACCCACCCAGCACTTCTTATTCCAGCCCTGTCACACGTTTATCCTACCCCATCAGAGGCCAGGCCATCTGTGAAAGATGTCAACTGCCAGCTCTGCTGCAACTGTTGCATGGCTTTTTATATTGGTGTGACCACCAACCAGCTGTCCATCAGGATAAACGGCCACTGCCAAACTGTGGCCAAGAGCAAAGTAAACCACCCTGTGGCACAAAATGCAGCAGAACATAGCATACTTGAGTTGAATGGCTGCTTCATTCCCCAAGCCATATGGATCATCCCCTCCACCACTAGCTTTTCTGAACTGCACAGATGGGAGTTATCCTTACAACACATCCTCCAGTCCCATAATTATTCTGGCCTCAGCGTATGGTAACATACTGTCCCCATATACTCCACTCAATGGTTTCCACCTCCTCTGTCCTATTACCTTCTCCTCATTCTCGTCTCCCACCCTCTGCCAATACACCTGCCCATCTTTCCCCACTCCTCTTCTTTTTCCCTACCTCCCTGCCCCACAACCACCTGATGCTGCACCTGTTGGCATCCTATTCCCTGCATACTCCACCAGACAACGAGCCTCTTTTGCCCCTCCATACACTGCTATCCCTTCCCATTCTCTCGCCCCCCCCCCCCCCCCCCCCCCCATTGAGATTGCTGCTTCCATCCCACGTGATAGTTGTTGGGCCCGAACTGCTGGAGTGCTTGCTTGTGTGAATGAATGGTGTATGTTTCTCTTTTTACGATTATGGCTGTGGCTGAAAGCTTATGTGTAAGTGTCTTAATGTGCCTGTCTGCAACTCAGTGTGTCATCTTTATGGTAAGTCTGTCTTTTCCTATGTTCTTGTATGAATACACATGTGTTGACTGCACAAAAGTGAGCAGTAAGAATAATATGTGGTGTTCATCCATGTACATCATGTAGGTACCTCTTCAAGGAGCTAGGCATTTTAACTCCACTGTCATAATACATACATCTGCTAGTAAAATTTGTCATATGTAATCCATCAGAATTTGAGAAGAAGAGTGATGTACATACCTACAACACCAAAGAGAAATATGATCTTTATTGCCCAAGTTAAGGCTGCCAGTGGCTCAGAGAGAATTTCAATACGCAGCAACAAAAATTTTTGATTATTTGCTCAGTAACATAAAATGCCTGACAGGTAGCAAAGTAAGTTTTAAATCTCATTTAAAATCATTTCTCCAGGACAATTCCTTTTATTCCATTGACAAAGCTCTAAAAACTGATAGCCAGTAAAAAAAAAAAGTGTACTTGCATGAGTAGAACAGAAAATAATAATGTGCTCATTAATGTTAACACTAATCATATGTAATATCCTGTAAACTGACTCATTCCACATCATTTTGATAAAATAATCATTCTACTGATCTATGGAATATGTAACTAACTAACCAACTGGCCCAGAACCACACACTAACAGGGCACCATGTATAATGATATCAGATACAACTGCATGTACAGGTGTAGAATGGTATTGTACATATTGTCTATTTTACAGCTGCTGTATAATAATTTCATAATGTGATCAAAACTTGGCTGTATGAGTAGCTTTTTGATTTCATGAACTTTGGTATTTGGTATGGTGGGTGAAATGAGCATGCTGTTGCTGTGCTCAAGGAAATTTAACAGTCAGTGGTGTCTACTTACTTAACTCATTCAAAATCTTTTACATGGCTGCAGGCAGCAACTGTAATGTACTCTTCATGTAGGAAAAGGAGAAAAACAGCCAATGCAGCTGCAATAGTACATGGTTTACTGAAAATCCCCTGACATAGGTTTTGACAACTTATAAAAATGTCTTCTTGACGAGGGTCAATGATTAACACTGGTTATATGATGTTGTGGAGTTAAATTGCAGCCTTAAGCCACAAGTGAAGATCAAATCAGTTCCATAATAATAAAATTTGATATTCATTTGTGCCTTATGGCTGCATATTTAACACACCTCTACAACATCATGTAACCAGTGTTAATCTTTGATCCTTTGTACTATTGCAACTGATTCTTATATGACAAATGTAGACTCTCTTAAAACTGTGAAACTTGCAAATGAGATTTACATATTAATCTTACATTAGTTGCGAGAGCAGAATATGCTGTACTCCCACAAATATAACAACAACAACAACAACAACAACAACAATAGTAATAATAATGGTAACTGGTACAGACAACAGATCTGAATAGTGTTAATAATTGTGACTGGAGCTTTAAGGCAGAAAATATTTCTGTCAACACCATGCTACAACAGTAGAACATGAAACTGTTAAAATAACCAGGAAAAATGATATACTGAAATGTTTGTACACAGTTTTACTCAATCCCCTCTTCTATCCCCTCTCAGCATCCACTCAAAGTCATCTGAACATATGCACTGAAGGTAACATTACTGGTATATGAAATATGCTGCTGAGATTGAAAAAACGACAGACAATGTATTAACAAAAAGCGGCTTGCTGACTGTTTAAAAAAATGTTGCTGGCATCTAGAATAACTAGTAATCATACCAATGGGATAACATGTTTCTCAGAGAGGAGAGGAAGTGCATGTACTAATAGCTTATAAAGATATGTGGCACAAAACTAATCACATTTATTGGCTTCTTCGGAAGTAAAGAACTATTTACTCAACTATGCAAGTTATTGAATGTTCTTTGATTGTGTTAATGCATTATTATAAAAAAGTTATTTTATTCTGTACAATACCTGGTAACAATGTAGCTGACAACAAGGCTAGAGACAAGCTGTACACCACCAAGCATGATTGTGGCCATGTATGCATCAATAACCACTCCTGCGTTAGTCACAATGTCCACAGCATAGGACACAACCACATAAACACCAGCAAGCTGCATGAAAAGGAAATACATGTTTAGTAGTAGCAAAGGCCTCCAGACAGCAGGGTCACGCAATAGTAAGCACATCCTTCTCAGAAGGGTCACCAGCTTGCATCTCGATGTAGTCTCACACACTTCATCTGCTACATTACTTTCTTCATCTGATGGAGAAGCACAGCTGTGGAGTAAATTGTTTTTGTTAGTGTAATCACTGATTGCATTTACTAATTTCATTAGATGCTACATACATAATGCTAATAATGTTAAAATAAGTCTACTTCATGCAAATTCATGAATTACACCAACTCTTATGGTAAATAAGCAATGAATAATCTCAAAATAATGAGAATGAGACTGAAAACTGTGTTGCATGAAAAAGCTTATTAGCTAACTACAGAAACACTGAATTTATTTCTGGATAAGGCAGTTTATATGCAAAATCACATTGTAAAACCGTAATAAAATAGGATGAGTGTTTAAACATTTCTTTAGAAATCTATAAAGATCTATTAATATAAAAATGGTAATTTCAAGATTTTTTGTTACAACCAGCTTGAAGAACATAGTAACAGCTAATTCACAACCTTCTGGTATAAACTGGGAAGCAAAGGAAAAACATAATAAGCATTTCACTCTTCCAATATAACTCAGTGAACTCTTCTAACACTTCTCAAACACTGCAGACTGATAGGTCCTCTAGGCACAGAAGGGGACAGTGGCCTGTACGGAGGTATTTAAGTGTACTTCATTTCACATGAGTGGTTGCCAGGCACTGTATGACATGTGGGTAGCAGCAGCTTGTCCCTCATTTCCAGCCATTCCTCCTCCTATTGATCCCTTAACAGTGACATTATTAAATGTAGGTGACTTGACTCTGATCTATAATAAATATTTTGCAGAGTTATTTGGCAAAGGCAGTAATCCTTAGCATCCTTCCTTGTGTGGCTGAATTCTCCATTCCAGAATGGTCTGATAGAACTTCCATGACTCACTTCATTTCACATGAGTGGTTGCCAGGCACTGTATGACATGTGGGTAGCAGCAGCTTGTCCCTCATTTCCAGCCATTCCTCCTCCTATTGATCCCTTAACAGTGACATTATTAAATGTAGGTGACTTGACTCTGATCTATAATAAATATTTTGCAGAGTTATTTGGCAAAGGCAGTAATCCTTAGCATCCTTCCTTGTGTGGCTGAATTCTCCATTCCAGAATGGTCTGATAGAACTTCCATGACTCATAATCTGAGTTGGTGCTCCACATGTTCCACAATCTTTCCTACACAGCAGAGAGGGCAACAATGCAACAACAATTTTGGCAGGTACACTCCTTCCCAGATTTCATAAATGGGAACATTGTGGAATACTTTTGTGAGATGGGAAATGATTCTGTTCCCCATATTAGGCTGAAGAGGATTTCTTTTGTGTGTCATGTGTTATGCCACAGCCTTATTGCGACCAAATGCTATGCCGCAAGCTACATACAATACCAGCTACACGTCTCATATCAGTAATGTGAAGTTGTGATGTACATCATCACTTGAACAGAATTCGTGATTATCCTTCTCAACTATGGCTCTGTGGTGAACGAAGGCTGGATACTGGCTGGGACAAAATTTTGTGCCATTGGCTGTGCTATCTGCCTTGGTTGGTCTGGTGACATCTAATGTACATTACACAGATAACCTGCCATTTCAACCATACATCCTTCATCATGGTCTCCATTATTGCTTTGGATTTTGTGGAATGATGTACCACATTCAAAAACTGATGCCACATTCTCTTCTCTCAAAATTTTGCATTTAATACCCAAATGACTGCGGAGATTTCTGCAGTTGGACTGGATCAGAATGTACTCAGCCTGTTTGCAGAGCAGCACTCCTCGCTCCATCATAATGCTCTTTGTAGGTGGCATGAAGATTCTGAAATGGATCTAATAGCGGTATGATAGTTCATATTCATAGCTCAATGTACACATTCCTGAATGCTATCACAATATTCAAGCACTGATAAGCAACTCTTCAGCAAACAATGTGCCTTGTTTATAACAAATAGTTCTCCAAATGCTATTGAAAATGTCGGCAAAGGCTGGAGAATATTTATTTATTTCTTATATTTCTTTTTGTGTGTTGCCTTTGAAAATGTTGTATTGTTACAGAGGTACAGTATATTTCATTTGTGTACAAAGGTTTACAACACAGTGAGATATTTATGTTTCATGAGGGCATCGCAACAGGTTTCCCTGTGTCCCAGATCATGAACCAGCCTCTCAACTCTCTTTCATAGCACCAGTGATCTGTTCAAGTGCAGCTCTATCCCATAACTTATTAACAGGAAAACTGTCCCATAGTGCACTGTTTTAATGTTTCATTACATACAATTTTGGACATTTGGCCAAGCAAATACAATGTACTGCTTACCTTTCTGAATACCTAGTTAACATGATTTTCCCACTGAAAATTGTCATTCAAGTGCAGAGCAAGGAACTTACAGCCTCCATTGTCTGTATATAAAATTCCACAAATGCCTCCTTCACATCTATGCACAAGTTGCCTGCTTTTAACTCCAGCAACTGTGATTCTGAGGTGTTTACTTTTAGGTCTTGGTTACTAAAATATTTAGTCACCTCATACATGCCACGTGTTAAAAAATATATCATCCCCATGGTCACTATAGAACAGTTGAGAGGTGTCATCTCCATATGGGAATTAGAAGGATGTATAAATCGTTTATATACAAAAAAAATTAAATTGTCCTAATACAGACACAGGACACACTGCATTACCATTTCAGTCAAAGACTGAATGTAGATTTTTTTGACTCCTTTGATAATTTATGTTTGGGCATTTTTTATAGTTCTGTAGATAAACAGATAGTAGTTCAAGAGATGTGTGCACAATATTGCGCCCTCTCAGCTTCTGCAAGAAGGCCAAAAACGTTTGTGAGATCTAAAAATGTGCCTAGAGTATGCTTTCCTTCATCTAGAAAGCTACAGACTTGGAACAAAAATTCTGTGACAGGTGCAGTAGTATTGCGATTTTTTTAAAATCAATGTTGAATTTCTGCAAGGAGATTGTTTATAGTGAAAAATGCACAAAGCTGTACCAGCATTACTGATTCAAAAATCTTACTGAATGTAGGAATCTGAGGTATTGGTCTGTAGTTTTATGCTGCCTCCTTTGATACGTTTTTATGTATTGGTCTGACGATGCTCCTTGTCAATGCTTTAGGAAACATACCTTCTTTGATGCTGAATTGTTTTAACCACAACATTTGAGTATTTCTTAATTACTGTGCTGGAAAAACCATCCCAACTACTTGAGTGTTAGTTCTGTAGCTAAAGAATTACTTTGCTTATCTCTTGTCCTTTTATTTCCTCAAATTCAGAGTCCTTATCTGTTGTGTAGCAGGGCACCAGAATGTTGAGTGGATCTGTGTCTCGAGTTATGGTGCCAGTTGGTTACAAGCAGTTTTTTGGTCTCTTATCAGTTGACCTTCATGTTTGCTATTTATTGCTTCCCATTCTGTGTTCATACATGTTTTACAATATTTCTTAGTAAGATTCGAGGAGGCATGGCTTACATTAATTGACTGTGCTATTGTTTCACTGTGGACTTGTTTCCCAAGATTTAGGAGCTCTAGTTTGAAGCTTTGCTTAGCACTGGTATATTTTTCTTTGAAAATGTCCAGCCCAGATGATTTTTACATTATATTGAGGTCATGGATATTCAGTGGAAGCTTGACTAACGTAGCTGGTAGTTTATTTTAACTCTTCCTTCCACTGACTGAAAACTGTTTCTGTTTTAATTGGACAACAAGACTCAAAATGCTTCAACAGAATTGAATAAATTCATCCCATTTATTATTCGACCCTTCTCACTGGCAGACAATGTCCAAATTCTCTGTAGCTAGTATGTTTTTGAATCTGGTTATGTTCATAGTGGTTATGCTTCTTTTCTGCTGAATTATTTTTGCAATTTGTGGAGGATCTACATTTAAGTAATCAGTTTTCCAGCAACAATGACCAAAGAAGTGACATTCTGTGTTACTGAAATGAACACTATCTTAATCATATTTGCTGATTATTGCATTGTCTATCCTCCTGGAAGTTAAATCTATTATTCAGATTTCAAAAGCTACTACATTTATAAGGTTATATGAATTCAATAAATCTGATAATTTTAAATTATTAATATTTGCATCATTATTTAAATTACCCAGTATTGTGAGGTTATTGGGTTCAACTGACCAGTTGTTTTATTTAGGCTGTTGAAGAAATGACCTAACTCCCCATTTGGTGGGTGACAGATCACAACTTTGTGTTTCACTGTGTAGTTCATAAGGCCTTCATAATGTATCACAGTCCCAGCTGATTCAAGTGACCCTATTCTGACATTTATTATTTATATATTAGTTAATCCATGAAAGTCTGCAACAAGTGCAATTTATTTCTTAATTATTGTATGTTTAAATGCATCAAACAGAATGGCCTTATCTGTTCATTTTCAGACTGTTTGCTATAGTGGGAAGACTTACTGTCATGGAATACAAAGAAAGTTAGTGTTTTATTAACACCTGCATTAATTCATTTGGTGCAGGAGCAACTTATTTCAGTACATGTATTTCTTGCTTTGATGCAGACACTGGGAGCTTATTCTGCATATAAATGTTTGACCTTGCTTGGACTGTTTATCTCTCATGTGAATCACAATATAAATGCCATGGTAAGAATGATCCAACAGGATAATTTAACTACAAGTTGTACACAGTGTTCTGTACACGTGAAGCTCCAGTCAACTTGAGGTTGGTTGGTTTGGGAGATTAAAAGGACCAGACTGCTACGGTCATCAGTCCCTTGTTCCAAGACTTGAAAACACCAACACAGAGTAAAAACGAAAAATGGAAAAGATGACAGACGACACAGGACAAGAGGAACTGAGACAAAGACCAGAAAAAACGAATTAAAATCACACAGAGTGTGACAGTGGTTGGCCGACCATAGAAAAAAAAAGGAAAAGCCAACCACCAAGAAACATATTAAAAACTCAGTCTAAAACCGTAGGCCAAATGCCAGAATCAACACTAAATAAAACTAAACACTTAGATCAAATGATAAAAGCCCCCTGCCCGAATAAAACGCAAAACTAAGCCTGCTATGGCGGAGTCATTTGTTAAAAGGGCAGGGAGCGTATCAGGCAGCGCAAACGTCTGCCTGATCACAGTTAAAAGGGTACACTCCAACAGAACGTGGACCACCGTCAAGGACGCCCCACAATGACAAAGAGGTGGATCCTCACGACACAGTAAATAACTGTGCGTCAGTCGGGCGTGGTCAATGCGGAGCCGACAAAGGACGACTGAGTCCCTGTGGGTGGCTCGCATGGATGACCACCACACAGTCGTCGTCTCCTTTATAACACGGAGTTCATTGGGCGTGGTTAGATCGCGCCATTCAGCATCCCAAAGCGCAAAAACTTTTCGGCGGAGGACTGCTCGCAAATCAGTCTCTGGGAGGCCAATGTCCAGAGGTGGTTTACTGGTGGCTGCTTTTGCCAGATGGTCGACATGTTCATTGCCGGTTATCCCAACATGGCCTGGGGTCCAAACAAAGACCACAGAGCGGCTGCAATGGGCAAGATTATGCAGGGACCCCTGGATAGGCATCACCAGACCAGAACGAGGGAAACACTGGTCGATAGCTTGTAAACGGCTCAGGGAGTCACTGCAGATAACGAAGGAACACCTGAGCAGGAGCGGATATAATCGAGGGCACGAAAGATGGCGACCAGCTCAGCAGTGAAAACGCTGCAGCCAGCTGGCAATGAATGTTGTTCATAGTGGTCCCCTAGAGTCACAGCATAACCGACACGACCAGCAACCATCGAACCGTCAGTGTATACAATGCCAGAGGCCTGATACGTGGCTAGCATGGAATAAAAGCGGCGGTGGAAGGCCCCCGGAGGGACTGAGTCCTTTGGGCCCTGTGCCAAGTCGAACAGAGGGCAAGGGCAAGGAACACACCATGACGGTGTACGCAAATTGGCCTGGAAAGGAGGTGGAACAGGGAAAACCCCAAGCCCAGAGAGAAGCTCTTTGACGGGGCCCGCGATCATACAACCTGACTGGGGCCGACGTTCTGGCAGATGGACGACCGATTGTGGGAGCAGAAGATGATAATTTGGATGCCTGGGCAAGCTAAAAACATGGGCAGCATAAGCGGCCAGTAAATATTGGCGCCGCAACCGCAGTGGAGGGACACCTGCCTCCACAAGTATGCTGTCCACAGGGCTGTTCTGGAAGGCACCAGTGGCAAGGCGTATCCCGCTGTGTAGTATTGGGTCCAGCACCTGCAACGCAGATGGGGATGCTGAGTCATAAGCCAGACTCCCATAATCCAGGTGGGACTGGATTAATGCCTGGTAGAGCCGTAAGAGGGTAGATCGATCGGCTCCCCAGCTGGTGTGGCTCAAGCATCGCAGAGCATGGGTGGACTGTTCGGCGCCGGCAGAAATCCATAACGCAGGTCTTGGCAGCCGAAAACTGGAAACCATGCGCTACAGCCCAAAACTGCGCCTTGCGGATAGCGCCCTGCAGCTGACATTCAGCAGCTGCAATGCCAATGGAGCTATAGTAGAGGCAGAAGTAGTCAGCATACAGGGAAGCGGAGACAGAATTTCCCACTGCTGCAGCAAGCCCGTTGTTTGCAATTAAAAACAGGCAGACACTGAGGACAGATCCCTGTGGTACCCCGTTCTCCTGGACTCGGGAGGAACTATATGACAGAAAATTTCAGATGAAAATCGGCAGTGGTCCCCGAAGACCCCATCCATGAAGCGTAGAAAGGATGTGATGATGCCATGTCGTATCGTACGCCTTCCGCATGTCGAAAAAGACAGCGACCAGTTGCTGACGGTGGGCAAAAGCAGTACGGACGGCTGACTCCAGGCTCACCAGATTGTCGGCGGCGGAGCGACCTTTATGAAACCCACCCTGAGACGGAGCCAGAAGACCCCGAGACTCCAGTACCCAATTCAAGTGCCGGCTCATCATCTGTTCAAGCAACTTGCAAAGAACGTTTGTGAGGCTAATGGGACGGTAGCTGTCCACCTCCAAAGGGTTCTTGCCAGGTTTCAAAACGGGGATAACAATACTTTCCCGCCATTGCAACGGAAACTCACTCTTGACCCAAATACGGTTGTAAAGGTCGAGGAGGCGTCGCTGGAAGTCCACTGAAAGGTGTTTCAGCATCTGACAGTGGATGCGATCTGGCCCAGGAGCGGTACCAGGACAAGCGGCGAGGGCACTGTGAAATTCCCACTCACTGAATGGAACATTGTAGGTTTCATGATGGTGGGTGTGAAAGGAAAGGCTCCGACATTCCATCCGCTCTTTAATGGAGTGGAAGGCCAGTGGATAATTGGAAGAAGCGGAACTCAGAGCAAAATGCTCTGCCAAGCTATTGGCCATTTTGTCAGAGTCTGTACAAACTGCTCCATGCAGTGAGAGCACAGGGACGCTGACAGGGGTCCGATAGCCATAGAGGCGTCGGATCTCAGCCCAGACCTGCGATGGAGAGACATGGAGGCCAATGGTGGACACATACCGCTCCCAGCACTCCTGCTTGCGTTGGCGGATAATGCGGCGGGCCCGCGCACGTAGCCGTTTGAAGGTGATGAGGTATTCAATGGAGGGATGTCGCTTGTGATGCTGTAGCGCCCGCCGGCGATCTTTAAGCGCCTCAGCGATCTCAGGCGACCACCAAGGCACAGTCCTCCTCCGAGGGGACTCAGAAGAACGGGGATTGGAAAATTCTGCGGCAGTAACGATACCGGTGGTGACTGAGTGAACCGCCGCATCAATGGCGTCATTAGAGAGAGGCTCAACAGTGGCAATGGAGGAGAACAAGTCCCAGTCAGCCTTATTCATAGCCCATCTGCTGGGGCGCCCAGAAGAGTGACGCTGTGGCAGTGACAGAGAGATCGTAAAGTGGTCACTACCACACAGGTCGTCATGCACTCCCCATTGGACAGAAGGTAAGAGGCTAGGGCTGCAGATCGAAAGGTTGATGGTGGAGTACGTGCCATGCGCCATGCTGAAGTGAGTGACGGAACCATCATTTAAAATGGAAAGATCTTGCTGTGCCAATAAATGCTGAATGGTGGCGCCTCGACCTGTCACCACTGACCCATCCCACAGAGGATTATGGGCGTTGAAGTCGCCCAGTAACAAGAAAGGTGGCGGCAATTGGGCTATCAGCGCAGCCAGGACATGCTGTGCGACATAACCATCCAGTGGAAGGTAAAGACCGTAGACGGTAACAGCCTGTGGCGTCCACACCCGAACAGCGACAGCCTCCAAAGGTGTTCATAGAGGGACAGACTTGCAGTGAAGAGAGTGAAGGACATAGATGCAGACGCTACCAGACACCCTTTCATAAGCTGCCCGGTTCTTATAATAACCTCGATAGCCACGGAGGGCGGGTGTTCGCATTGCTGGGAACCAAGTTTCCTGAAGAGCAATGCAGAAGAAAGTGTGAAGGCTGATAAGTTGTCAGAGCTTAGCTAGATGGTGGACGAAACCGCTGCAGTTCCACTGGAGGATGATACTGTCCATGGCTGAGAAAGGTGTGAAGGGATTGGGAAGGCAATTTACGCCACTTGTTCACTCGCTGCCACCGATTCAGTACCTGCGCGAGTGACATCCATGGCGTCTGAGGGACCGGCGAGATCCAGGTCTTCAGCAGACGCCAGAAACGTATCCATGCCCAAGAGATGGAGAGCGGGCAGGACTGTAATGCAACGATGAATAAGCTGGTGAAAGTTCTCAGCACAAAATGGACACAATGCACCAAGTAAGGCGCCCTTCCCCAATTGGCTCGCTCTTCGGAAGAATTTAGAAAGATGGAGATCAAACCCGAGAGGGGACCATCACATAAGGCCGAAACGTCTGAGACTGCTTTTAGTTGCCTCTTACGACTGGCAGGAATACCACGGGCCTATTCTTACCCCCGAACCCGCAGGGGGGCAACTTGAGGTCCTCAACCTTTCGGTCCAGTTGGGAGGGGGCATGGTGGAGAGCCACAGATTCATTTTATTTGTGACTCCACAAAGAAGAAAATTTCTGGGCCACTGGGTGATGGTATTGATGAGTCTCATTGTGTAGAGCCTCATTAGTGACGTGTCACTAAAAAGATGTCCCATATTGCAATAGCATTTTCATCACATCTGCTTGAAAGCTGATGTCTAGGGAGAGAGGCAGTGTGTGGTATTTTTTATTGATGATTTGCCCATAGAGTGTTTATCCATCTCTTCACTGAGGCCACCTTTCCAGTGGCGGGTATGACTGATCAGGATATGAATTGCAGATGCTTTGAAGTGTGTCTCCTGTAGGCACAGACACAGAGGCCTTCCTCATGCTAAGATAATCAAGTTCCTTCATATAGAATCAAATTATGTTCCACTGTAGTATGGCAATGTTCAAGCATGTGTCTTTCTTTCTCTTTTCACTTATTTGAGAATGTCATTATGGCTAGGGTTGATACAGAGGATCTTTTTCTTGCTTCAGATGTACTTTCAGTTCTATGTTTTCAACAAAAATTTTCTCATCGGACAAGTGAGACAGGAGGTGTTTTCTTTTCTCATCAGACAAGTGAGACAGGAGGTGTTTTCTTGACTTCTGCTTCCTTAGGGATGTTTCTGTTTTAATGGTCAAGTTAATACGCTCAGCTACATGCTCTCCTTTGATGTGTGTTTAGCTACTGTTGTAATGTGGCTTCTGAAGTATCACTTTTTCTGTGTTATTTCTTGCTGAGCTGGTGATGGTTAGTGGATGAGCAAGTGTAGCTTTGCTTGTACTTTTGGAAGTACATGTGTCTGTTAACTATTTTAAATGGAATTTCAGCTCTTGACAAGCCTACTTCGTTGGGAAGCCTAATGTGGCTGAGGTGTGATTGGTACTCCATTTGTGGGCTGCTAATGACCACTGCTCCTCAACAGCCACCCATCTGGGTGAGTGTGGTGGGGGAGGGGGAGGGCGGTGTTGCTCATGAAATTAAAACACTTCTCTTTGCTGACAATAGTTTTTTAATCATGTCTTGATATAGACATAGGTTGCAATCTTAAGTTCCTTAAAAAAAGTGAATATGAGTGGCTGTCAATTTAATTTCAGTGATCACTTTTGTCCTGTCATGTCATCAGGCCCCAGATAGCTGAATGCTCAGCGTGATGGACTGTCAATCCTCTGGGCCCGGGTTTGATTCCCGGCTGGGTCGGGGAATTTTCTCCACCCAGGGACTGGGTGTTGTGCTGTCATCATCACTATCCTATCATGCTCATTAACTGTGCTGGCATAAGGTGGTGCCAGCACTCCCGGTGGTAAAACGGTTGTGAGAAAATTGGTAGAGGCAAAAGACAGATTCGCAAGAAACGCACTCCCAACGCCCTCTGGAACTGCCACTATTTAGATTGCCGCCGCGGACTGGAGGGCCAGTCAGTCACCCAGTGAGTCAACAAGGCGAGTCATCAGTCAAAGCACAGCGGGAGTCACAGCTGCAGTTAGCTCAGCCTCTAGCTCAGAGTCAGTCAGTAGCGACCAGACGTGTGTGCATAGCAGGACTTGTATTTCACCAGCAGTGAGGCTAACGTGGACTATCACAGACTATCTTACATTAAGTAGTTCTTTGTTTATGTGGATAAAGAACCCTGCTATTGATGAGTGCAGTTGTGTTATAGAAAGAGGCTACCGACCACCAAACAACATCGTCTTCTTGCTTCCCATGGTACAAGCCTACAGTGACAATGAGACAACACAAAAATGTGAACTGTCATAGTCCGCATATTCAGCAAAATATTAGTACTCAATATAGAATGGAAAATTTGCTCATATGGTACGTGGCTGCAGACAATAATTAAATTTCCAGTGTTGCAGTGGTAAGCAGCAGGTGTCGGAGGATAACTGTGGAACTGCAGGCACATGTAGTAAAGTACAGGACGAGTTTCACCTGATGACTAATAGCTAGGAATCAGAGGAGCAAAGAAAATGTGCATGCACTGAGACAGTGGTTCATATTAGAGTGCTTCCCAACTTGGCAAAGATATAGTGTTATCCAGCACTGTCGCTTGAGTTATTCAATAAATCTCAAGAGTACTTTTATTCCCATGAGGTATCCATCTCTAGCAATCTTTGTTTCCGTTTGGTTTAATAAGAATCTGGGTGTAAATTATCTTGTGATTTGTTTGTACTTGAGTGATTTTCGATAAAACTTGAGTTGTTGAAAATGCAGATACACAACAATAGTACTTAAATAAAAAGATTTTTTCTCTTCATGTTTCAGATTGCCCAAGAACAAACTATGAGGGTTGTTCAATAAGTAATGCCCCACATTTATTTAAAAAAAGCCATTAATACACATAGACAAATGTCCTTGTTGGTTCACATTTGATGTTTGTTCTGTGCAGCAGTGAAGTTTTGAACCATTCTGGCAGAAGGCGGAGCCATAGGAAAGTGTCAAAATGGTGTCTACATATGACTCACATTACAAGCAGTGTGCTGTTATTGAATTCTTGTGTGCAGAAAAAGAAATCATGGTAAACATCCATAAACATTGGTGTGTAGTGTATGGCAATGCTGCAGTTGATAGGAGCACAGTTGGGTGATAGGTAAAGAAAGTTACAGCCTCAGGAAATGCAGAAACAGAGCTCCATGATCAGCCACACTAGGGATGTCCTGTCACAGCCACTGCTCCAGACATGCTGAATCATGCGGATGCCATTATTTGTGCCAACCAGTGTATTACAACTCGACAATTGGCTCTACAGTTGTCGGTCAGCATTGAAAGTATGTCTGCAACGATCAAGACGCTCGGATATTCAAAGAGGTGCTCACGATGGCTTCCAAGAATGCTCACAGTGGACCACAAGATTCAAGGAAAGGCATTTCATCTGAACTGTGGGAGCATTTTGAGACTGACACAGAGGCCTTTCTGTCATGGATCATTATGGGGGACAAAAGCTGAGTGCACCACTTTGCAACGGAAACAAAAAGGTAGTCCATGGAGTGGTATCATCCTCATTCACCACAAAAGAAGAAATTCAAGACAACCCTCTCTGCCAGAAAAGTCATGGTGACAGTCTTCTGGGATTGTGATGATGTCATTCTCGTGGATGTGATGCCAAGAGGGCCAAACATCAATTCAGAGGCATGCGTGAAGACTCAAATTCAAGAATCATTTCCGACATGTTCGACCGGACGAGAATCCAGCATAAATCTTGCTTCAACATGGTAAAACACGTCCATACACAAGTCTGAGAAACTGAGAACACACCGCTAAATTGGGCTGGACATCGTTGCCTCATCCACCCTACAGTCCAAACCTGGCACCCTTGGACTTCCATCTCTCTGGGCCACTTAAAGATTCTCTATGGAAAACACACTTTGAAGATGACGGGAGTGTCAGTCATGCAGTGAAAACATGGCTTAGCCTACAGAACAAGAGCTTTTACCAGCAGGGAATACATGCTCTTCCACAATGTTGGTGTACGGCCATAGAATGTGATGGAGACTACAAAGGAAAATAGGACATGGACAAAACATGTTTATGTATATTGTCACCAAATTTTGACTCTTAACAATAAACATGTTCTGAGAAAAAATGTGGGGCATTACTTATTGAATGACACTTATAGAAATCCAGCAAGGAAAACAATGGAATCTACGCAATACAATAACTCCAGATTCCCCTGCTGAAGTCCCAGTAAGGTAATAATGACACTGATTTATACTTTGAAACTTTTAGTAATGACTAAATTCTTTTAACATAATATGGTCACAGAGAATGTAACAAGAATTGAAAGCAGACTACAAGTGAAGTGACAACACACCAGAATAATGCTGAACGGTGTTATGTCTCCATGATGAAAGCTATCGACAGATTTCGTAACTGATGAGGAATGTGCCACCTGGTAAAGTAAGGAGTATGTAATAGATTTCATTATATGAGAAGAAGGCTGATATGAAACTTCCTGGCAGATTAAAACTGTGTACCAGACCGACACTCAAACTCACGACCTTTGCATTTGTGGGCACGTGCTCTACCGCCTGAGCTACCCAAGCATGACTCACAACCTGTCCTCGCAGCTTTAGTTCTGCCAGTATCACATCTCCTACCTTCCAAAAATCACACAAGCTCTCCTGCAAAACTTGCAACACTAGCCCTACTGGAAGAAAGGATACTGTGGAGATATGGCTTAGCCACAGCCAGAGGAATGTTTCTGTAATGAAATTTTCACTCTGCAGTAAGGTGAGAGATGAGGTTCTGATGGAAGTAAAGCTATGAGAATGGGTTGTGAGTCATGTGTGGGTGGCTCGCTTTGTAGAGCACTTGCTAGTGAAAGGCAAAGGTCCTAAGTTCAGGTATTGGTCCAGTACACAGTTTTTATCTGCCAGGAAGTTTCAGATCAGTGCACACTATACCGCAGAGTGAAAATTTCATTAAAGAAGGCTGATAGTTTCTCCCTACAAGGACCATCTTTATGCATGAGCAGCATGCACTTTTGTGCAAAATAAAATATAAGTGGCAGAAAATATTAAGATGTCTGATTCTGGAAGTAACTAGTATGCATTACCAGTACAATTTTTGGTAGAGGCATGAATCATTAATGCAAAAACTATTTAAAAAATACAAGGTTGCAATGCAGAGATGAATGTTGGTATTATTAGAAACATTAGGACAAAAAACAAATGGATGAGGAAAGACACTTGACAGAAAGAAATTATTATGACTATAATGAAAATGAAATACATGTGGGCAGGACATGTTGCCAGGGGTATGGATGGCAGGTAAACTGAGGAAGATCTCTGCTGGATTCTAGGAAATAAAAGACTGAGGTAATAATCTAATGGAGGACGGGTAACAAAGTGGACGGGGAAGTGCTTGGAACAGACATGTGCCATGGCCCTTGGTCTTCATGTCACAACAATGAGGGTCAGAAAAATGCAAATGGAGGAGGTATGTATGCATTTATGGCACTAATCTTCAGTTGGTATGATGTAAATTGATCTTTCCACACACTTTCATTGAGCCTTGGGCATGCTAAAGGCTGGGTCACAAGCCTTACTTACTTGGAAAGCTCTGTCTTTCATATATCAGTTCCTCTACTAGAATCTCTAAAGATTCTTTACACACGTGGTCCAATGCATCTTATACTATTTTTAAGAACTTGGTGCCATCACTGTTCATGCTAAGTCCTTTGGAGATGCAATGCTCTGTGACAGCTGACTCTCTTAATCATTCTTTATCTTTCTGATACTAGTGCTTTGTGCACCTTGCCTGCACCATCTGGATAATCTCGTCTCCATACATTTTCCCACACTAGCAAGGGATGCGGTAGACTCCTAGTTTCTAGAGCCCTCAACCTTACAGTGTTACACAAAAATATGGACACATCACAAAAAAATGTGTTTTTTAACATAAATGCGGGTTGTAGCCAAGCCTGCAGGTTTCGCTATTGTTTTTGACCACAAACAGCACCTGTGCAATGGTCTCAAGACATTGCAAGTGTCATCTGTGGTCACAATAGTGTTGCATGTAATTGTGAATGCATTATGTCAGAACTAAGTGAAGTCAAACATGGGCAAGTTGCCCTTGCTCATATGGTGGGTTCTTCTGTACCCATGGGAGCTGAAATGTTTGGAGTTTCAAGACGTACAACATCGAAGGTTCCCCCACATAAAGTGAAAGTGGAAAAACATCGTCGGCTGTCTCACAATGCAGATGAAACCGTATGTTGAGTGGTCATGATGGATGGTGCTTTAAGAGGATTGTGACAAAAATTAAGAGGATGACAGCTACAAAACTCACTAGGGAATGAAATGTTTCCCTCACAAACAGCATGAAAAGAGCTCCAAAATCTGGGAATTGCAATCTAAGCTGGAATTCCAAAGTGTGTATCAGTGATGCAAAAGCCCATAACAGGAAAATCAGTGATGATTAGGGCAGCCATGTCCTTGTATTCCAAGGGCCCATGGCTATTCTGCAAGGACACGTTACTGCCAGAACCCCTGTTCAAACAACTCACATCGTCCAAGATTGGTTTTGTGAGCAAGAGGATGAATTGTAACATCTCCCTTGGTCATCACAGTCACCAGATATCAATATTATTGACCCTCTGTGGTCTGCTTTGGAGAGAATGGTGCATGATTGCTATCCATCTCCTTTGTTGTTACCTAGACTTCCCACTATTTTGCAGGGAGAATGGTACAAGATTCCCTTGAAAATCATACAGAAATAGTCCAAGATGAGTGGAAGCTCTTCTGAATGCCAGAAGTTTCCCTGCACCATATTAGACATATTAAGGTATTGCATTTTTGGTGTTTCCATATTTTTGCGCATCCTGTAGGTCGTCCTTAATGGCTCATAACAAGGATTTTGTCTTTTGTGGCAGGCAAAATACACACTTGAATCTACATTTCCGAAACATTCTTCCTCTTTTTGTTGACATGTTATCGAAGTAAGGGATGAAAGGCATCATAAAAGGTTTGTCTTCTTCCTTTACAACTGCAGGTTAGGAGCATTGGCTTTATAGCACGCTGGATCTGTTGGCAGCTGCAGTTGTTCTCCCAGGGAAGTGTCTGTATGATGTGCAACTATGATACTAGATTCTTTTGGTCAGATACTTCGAGAGCCCTCTGCACTTTGCACTAGCGCGCTGAGGCCCTCATTGTGAGGGGACATGACATCTGGAGACATCCAAGAATAAATCTGTATGTGCTGGTTTACGGTGTTTGCTTTGTCCTAGTACACCATCCTATTTTCATTTGACTAGCACAACAAGGAACTGAAGTTGGTTGTTCTCTTCTAGTTTTAACCTGATGCTTTAATGCAGTTGGATGACACATTTTACAAGTCTTTTTGCAGCATCTGAACCATGTTCCCAGATTACGAACATATCATCTACATATCGTAAGAAATGCAAGGGTTGTGGACTGCTGACTCAAGACTTCCTTCAAATGCTTTCGCAAACATGGTTCCCCATCGCCATTCTGTCAATCTGTTCATAGCAACTTCTGTCAGACAGAGGTGACGTGAGAACTAATTCAAAGAGTTTCATTAGATGGCGGTCCTAACATTGGGAGAGTCTTTTAGAGATGTGCTAGTAAATGGAGAAAAGATGTCGATGCTCACCATGAGGTTTTTCTTGCCTAAATGGAAATTCTGAAGCTGATGGGTGAAACGTGCCAATTTCTCTGTGTGCTAATGAAAGGGCTGACCATTGCAGGGAGATGTTTTACTGGCTAATATGTTGGTACATCAAAGTTGCCTACGATGGGACAGGGGCCAATCCCTTCTTTATGGACTTTTTGTAAGCAATGGAGTCTTGGAGGAGCAAATGCTCTTTTCATAGTCTTGTCTTCAAAAGGAATGAGCAGAAGTTGGAAGGTCTTTCTCATCACACGGTTTTTTATGATCTTCTGCTACTGCTGTAGATGTCATCCTCTAGTATGTTATACATTCTCTGCTTTTATACCTAAAGTGGTGGTAGGACTGTAGAATTTCCTTTGCCTGCTGACAGGATGACTGTCTCAGAATGTACTTGAAGGCTTTCAAGCACTTTCCTCTCCCTGTTGGAGAAGTTCGGCTTCTGTGAAATGGACCTAGACAGATTGTGGCATGTTTTACCACGTATGTCCTCTATTAGGTCCCTTTAAAAAGCAAGGGCAACATATTCCACTGCATTGCTAAAGTCGCTCATTGGTAGCATCAGAGTCAGTGTGAAATTTATCCCTTTTCCAAGTGGTGATAAGGTTGCATTCATCAACTGATCTAACCTCAATACATATTTTGCAGCTTGTCATGTTGGCGATTGTACAGCTCTTTTGGCTTGAGACCAGCAACTGTGTCTATCCACAACCAGCAGAGAGCGTTAATACCACCTACAGGTGGAGCACTTGCCGTTTGCCTATACTTCTGGCTGTACTTCCCAGCCGGCCGGTGTGGCCAAGCGGTTCTAGGCGCTTCAGTCTGGAACAGCACGACCGCTACGGTTGCAGGTTCGAATCCTGCCTGGGGCATGGATGTGTGTGATGTCCTTAGGTTAGTTAGGTTTAAGTAGTTCTAAGTTCTAGGGGGCTGATGACCTCTGATGTTAAGTCCCATAGTGCTCAGAGCCATTTGAACCATTATGTACTTTCCAAATAACAGAATGCATTTACTTGTATTACTATCGAATTTCCTTTCTTAGAGTTTGCCCTTATTTGTCTGAGCTATTTATCTGTTCCCATTATTTTAGTTTTGTTAAGTGTTTATTTTCAGTTTGTAGCTGCCCAAAACATCAGAGAAAATTAATAAATAGTTCTTTCCCTTTTCTGAGTCTGGTAGACTAATATATTATCAGCAAATCGAATAGAATGTACTTATTCACCATTCATTTTAATCCTTTTGGCACTACTTCTCATTTTTTGTATTGCACTTCCTGCAATAAATTAAATAGACATGGAGAGTAAGGACGGCCTGGGTTCAATGACAGAAAATGCATAAATATGTATGTACTAGTGAGATAAACAAATCAACATTGGCGATGGTAACTTTAGTTTTAGGTAATGAGTTTTCAGAAACATATTATATCTTCAATAATTTTTCGCAGAAAGGAGCGTGACGGAAGATAACCACGTATAATGTAAATGAAAAGGGTAGTAGTCATTCTGTATAGGTCCAGATAAATAAGTGTAACACTGAAATGTCAGCACTGAAACGTACGCGTCTTACATGGAAAATAGATATGAATTCCTGTCATATTCCCTAAACACAATTGCTTGATTATCTAAACAGAGTGAAATCCTGTGAAATCTTCTCGGTGTCCAGATGGCTCCACATCGGAGGATTTTCAAATTGTGCTTTCAGAGATTAACACATTCTCTTTTGTCAGGAGATGACTGTCTGCTGAAAGTAAATTCTGCTTCCTTTATAGTGCCGTTAAAGCATGCGATTAGTCGAGTGACGTCGCTTGGAGTTTTAAAGTGTATTGGCAGGGATGTCACCTGGAGCGCGTGTTTCACATGCAGAAATGCAGGCAATCGGTACAGCGGTGGTGTGCACTGCACTCCACCCACTCTGAACACTGAGAAGATTCCATACAAGGGTGCCAAAACAAAAAATTCGATGTGAGAGTGAAACTGCATTTGAAAAACAACTGGACAGCACTGCCAAATAGTTGATTAGGCTGTCACAGTGAAAAGATATAAGCTTAGAACTTGAAAGGCTTGAAAAAGATCATAATAGTCGCATTAGCCAAACATAACAATTCAAAAACAGAAATAGAGAACTGTTATTAGGAAGTATACAAATCAATACAAATGAAATAAATACTGTAACATGCAAGTTTTCTTTAGCTTATCAGTTTTTTTAAAAGAAAGGGCAATATTAAACATTATCACAAAGCCACAGCCTCCCCCCCCCCTCTCTCTCTCTCTCTCTCTCTCTCTCTCTCTCTCTCTCTCTCTCTCTCTCTCTCTCTCTCTCTCTCACACAGACACACACACACACACACACACACACACACACACACACAGAGAGAGAGAGAGAGAGAGAGAGAGAGAGAGAGATGGGTCGAGATAAAGAAAGAAGAAAGAGAAGAAAATATGCAAACCTTTTTCGATGTAATGAGATATGGCCATTGGTCTGGAGATGAGAGGCAGCAGTGCTCACAGGTGGATGCTTCCCTGTGACATCCGTACTGCCACAGGAATGAGTGGGTTTATCTTCACTTTTACTGCCTGTCCACTGAACTGTCTGTAGATTACCATCTTGACTCTGATCTGCTACACAAATGGGGGACTGCAGTCCGTGATCCAATACTGGGCTTGCAACAGCATCTTCTTCAAAGGCGGGGTTAGAATGCCCGTGTAAAGCATGCTGTGCCGAGTGGTTGCTTCTGATACTTGTACGTGCTGAGACGTCGAGCTGGTTCGAGTTGTCAGGTTTCTGTTGGACCGCTGGATGGTATTCGGCACCACTACCGTCTCTTAGCTCACAATCGCTCCGATTTTCTTTTTTTTCGCCTGTTTGACTGTTTGTCGAGTGACGGCCACTGTCTTCAGCATCCACTAGGTGTTTACCTGGTGAACAACTGTCTGTTGTGATCGGAGCTGCGGCTACTGCCAGTTCTTCTGCCACGCCCCCCTTTCCGAGGCTCGGTGGCGGCGCGCTGTGGGAAGGTGCCAGTACAGGCTCCAGCGCCCGCAGGAGGACCAGCTCTGCCGCAACGGCAGGAGGCAGCGGCCCGGCCGGGGGCTGAGCTCGCAGCCTCCGCAAAGCCGCCTCCGCCTCGGCGGTCCGCCCCCGGCGCGCCAGCCACGCGGGCGACTCCGGCAGCAGCAGCCACGTCAGCAGCAGCGCAGCCCCCGGCAGTGCCGCCCACGCGCCGGCCGCCGCCCTCCACGGCAGCGCCGCCCCCAGAGCGTACGCCAGCAGGATGCCCGCAGAGATGGACAGCGACGTCCACGTCACGAACGTGGAGCGCAGCCGCGGCGGGGCCGTCTCCCCCAGGTACACCGTCGCCGGCACACTCGCCAGGCCTGTGGAACATTCAGGTTTTAGCACGACGTCGATGCCGGTATGCAGTTCCCTCGTGTCCGCTTGCTTACGGATTGTGGAGCTGCATTCTGGCGAACACATGTGGGTCGTCAGGCTTGCATTGTGGACACAAGATAACCGCCGTGCGGAGTAGACTTTTTTCTTCAGGATAATGCTGCCACTAGGTACTAGCTGGCAATTCGCTCTTTCCTGCCAATCACCTACTACAATAGCATCAGTAAACCCGACCCCGATTCTTTAAAGAATCGAACTCCCATGTAGAAAACAGCTTCAGACGTCTTATAACTTTATAAATGAGTTAATAAGTTAAATATTTGGCTGTAAGCATATGAAACCTTTATGATAGACGACGTAAAACCTAATTATGATGGTTTCATTAATTCAGGATTATTCATCCACTGACTAATGAAAGGGAAACTAGCCAAAACCGGATGAGTATAGTCTGGCAGTTCGCACAGTTTTAAGAAAAACTAGTTTTTCAGGCATCTGAATATTTATCCCCTGAATTACGTGCCGTACAGTGGATTAATTTTGCAGTTACATTTAGTGGTATATGTCGATACTGTCTACAAAATGCGTTACAAATAAAGTTGGCACTAAAAAAGTAATAAATTAAATCCTCATGCCTGATGCTAAAGTTTTACTGCATGAGTACGAAAATTCTTTCTCCTTCCATTATTTTGTGCGGCTGTCAGCGAGAAAATGTTTCGAAATTGTTTCAAATTATGAGTAAAGTTTGCTAGAAGTCGCTAAGTGCTCTGCTAAGTGCGTCTGCCATGTAAGCAGGAGATCCCGGGTTCGAGTCCCAGTCGGGGCACACATTTTCAACATGTCCGCAATTAAGTATATCAACACCTATTTGCAGCTACGGTGTCCGTTTAGTTATCATTTCATTCTACCGAAGCTGCGTGGTCATCAACGGTAACTGTTCTTTCGGGAACACATTACTTCAATATATAAATTACGGAAGTGAATGATAACCTACGCAACTCGCTGTTGGCCTATAAACGAAAGTTACCTTGGCCAAACTATTACAATATAGAACGATTTTTTGTCGCAGAGATACAAAAGTGACGTTGCTCTGTGCCCAGTTTTCGTTTGACGCAGCACATTCGAGCCGGCCGCGGTGGCCGTGCGGTTCTAGGCGCTGCAGTCCGGAACCGCGGGACTGCTAAGGTCGCAGGTTCGAATCCTGCCTCGGGCATGGATGTGTGTGATGTCCTTAGTTTAGTTAGGTTTAAGTAGTTCTAAGTTCTAGGGGACTGAGGGCCTAAGATGTTAAGTCCCATAGTGCTCAGAGCCATTTGCAGCACATTCGTTATCTCACTGCGGAGGTGGAATAAACAAGAATACAACCATTTTGTTTGCATTGTGCGAAATTTGTATGTTTTTCGTCTCAAGAGTGGACTATAGAGTGAAACTTATTCCAGATAACATTCCTCTGTTAATTGAAAACATTTGCAATTGTGTACCATGCATTAATTTTCGTCTTACACCCTCCACAGACTCACAAAATACAGCTTCGTTGAAGGCCATCTGATCCGACAATCCGTCGTTTCGCTTTGTCAGTGCAACCATACAGCAGCAAGATCGCGTACTCACCTTCCATACTAACAATAAGTCACGACTAACCTTACATTCCTGCATTGAATTGTAAATTACTGTTCATTTATTTGACACAGTCATTATTTCGACTTTATAGCCAGAGATAGCAAGAGAGAAATAATCGACGAGTATGAAGCGACTGCAGCGCCACCGTTTCTCACAAGGGAACCTCCCCATCGCACCCCCCTCAGATTTAGTTATAAGTTGGCACAATAGAAAGGCCTTGAAAAACTGAACACAGATCAATCGAGAAAACAGGAAGAAGTTGTGTGGAACTACGAAAAAAATAAGCAAAATATACAAACTGAGTAGTCCATGCGCAACATAGGCAACATCCAGGTTAGTGTCGGCTCAGGAGCGCCGTTGTCCCGTGGTTAGCGTGAGCAGCTGCGGAACGAGAGATCCTTGGTTCAAGTGTTCCCGCGAGTGGAAAAGTTTAATTCTTTATTTTCAGTTTATGTGACAAACTCTTATGTTTTCATCACTTTTTTGGGAGCGATTATCACATCCACAAGAAAACCTAAATCAGGCAAGGTAGAAGAATCTTTTTACCCATTCGGCAAATGGACTAGATAGGTGGGTCGACAACATATTCCTGTCATGTGACGCACATGCCGTCACCAGTGTCGTGTAGAATATATCAGACGTGTTTTCCTGTGGAGGAATCGGTTGGGATCAAATGTTTTCGGTCCTTTCGTCTACTAATCGCACGGTTTTGCGGTGCGGTCGCAAAACACAGACACTAAACTTATTACAGTGAACAGAGACGTCAGTGAACGAACGGACAGATCATAACTTTGCGAAAATAAAGAAACTAAAATTTTCACTCGAGGGAAGACTTGAACCAGTGACCTTTCGTTCTGTAGCTGCTCACGCTAACCACAGCACCACGGAGCTCCTGAGCTCACATTATCCGTGATGTTGCCTATCTTGCACATCGACTACTCAGTTTGCATATTTTGCTCATTTTTTCATAGTTCCACACAACTTCTTCCTGTTTTCTCGATTGATCCGTGTTCAGTTTTTCAAGGCCTATCCACTGTGCCAACATATAACTAAATCTGATGGGGGTGCGATGGGGAGGTTCCCTTGTCAAACACGTCATACTCGCGGAACTACAAGCTAGCTAATCCGACCTCGGACGGTGCGACTCCCCGCTTAGTCCGACCATCCTTTGTCGGGTGTCTATTTGTGTAAACAGGAATTTTCGATGACTCATCATATGCGAGCCGGATCAGTAGGGCACCTGACTGTTGCTAGGTGCCATAGTTCGATCAGTTTTAGTATGAAATAACTTGTTTCTAACTCGATCAACAGGGGTTAGTGTGCAAACATTTATTTTATAAATTAGTGATAATGTTCTTCGTACATATTAAAGTGTGCAAAACTGAATTATGGCACCAACTAAAAGTAAACATGAGACACCGTCCTTACAACCGGACGATAAGCCCAATGACGTTAGTGAGTGGGTCAGTTCAGCTGATGTTGATTGCACAACAGAAGAAGGATTAACTGACAAACAAACCATTGACGCTGTAGCCTGAACAACCGATGAGAACGAGAAAGATGGTGAAGACGACGAAGACAATAAACCTACGGCTCAAGTGTCACATACAGACGCTAAAAATGCATTTGATACAGCCGTTCGATGAATCGAACAAAGCTCTTCGTCTACCCCATTACACATTTTGTGGATTAGGTAATGGGGGAACATCGCGGCAAAATTAGGGTTGTCATCTGCTAAGCAGAAGAACATTAAAGACTTTTTTCGTCCTGCTTACGAACAGAACTTTTTTATATGTAATTTCTCTTGCTTCAAACAGTTTAGTGAAATCAGTTGTATGTCAATGCACGATTGTAATAATGTATGTACAGATGTTACACATTCACTCACAGTAACAATATTTTACTGTACGATACATATTTTACAGTAGAGGCACTACTGTACACTACAATTTCGTGTAAGATATTTTAGTGCGGCAGCGTTCCTTTTTTTCGTTTTGTTACTGTTTTAAAGTGAAACAATGTTTCAGACAGTATTTCCAGTTGGAAATTAAAGTTGCACTGTGCTGTATTCTGATGTTATTTGTTAATAAAAGTCTCCCTCTGATAATCCTACCCTTTTTGCGTTCCGATCATGCTCCCGATCCCGCAGGGAACGAATTAGCGAAGGTCGTCTGTAGAACGGGAACAAAGGAAGCGCATTTCCATTGATATGACAGCGGAGCCTTGATTTGTGAAGTATGCAGCCTGAATATTAGATCCGTATTCGCTCCAGTTCTGACCTCTAATGCATACGACGCTTTGCGCCATTTGAAAGAAGCGAAATCGCGAGTCTTTGGACCACACTACATTCCTCCAGTTAGCTACTGGCGATTGTTGTTCGGCCCATTGAAGACGTGCAGTTTCTTGTACCGCTGTGAGCTGTACGCCTTTGTGAGGTCTTCGACTCCAAATTTTCATTGCAAGTTCCCTCCGCAAAAGCCGCTCGCATATTGCTTGAGATATATGTGTATTCACTGACAGTATCAATTCATGACCGGTTTGAAACCGATTAACGCTACCAGAGCACTCTTTTGAGGAGGTGACTAACACACTGAAAAAAAAAAGCGAAGCACCCAGAAAGAAAAGAAGAAACGAAGTGAAACTTCATGGGCTGGAGGGTATGTGATGTTCTTTCAATGATTACAAAATGGGGTCAACCTGACAAGGAACTTGGAAGCAGGAACCCAATTATCATTATGATCTTGCACCCTTCTGCCCTGAATGCATGCACTGATTTGGTTCGGAAGGACATGATGATACAGGCCCTCATCTTCTCTTGAGGCAAACTGGATCAAAACTTTTGCAACTGCTCCTTGATATCCTTGGTACTACCACTGGTGCAGAGTTGATGTCCGAGCTTGTCTCCCAAATGTTCTATCAGGGATAGACTTCGAGGTCTTGCTGGCCATGGAAGTACCTCAGCTTTAGACTAATAGCTCATAGAGACACGTGCCATGTGTTGTGTGGCATTGTCGTGTTGAAAAATGGCACCACAATACTGTTGCATGAGAGGCAACACATGAGGACGAAGGTTGTCCACGAAGTACCGCTGTACTGTCAGAGTTCTATTAGTACCAGTTGTGAGGTCATACCTGATGATTTCCGGCACCGTGACGCAGGAGTAACACTGCTGTGTCTATCCGAAACGTTGGAGGGACGGGACTTCTAAGAGGTCGCCGCCATACTTGCCAACGATGGTTATCCATCTGGGGTATTGCAGGACTGTAATTCATTGCTGAGCATAGTATGGCGTCGTTCATCAGTAGTTCATGCTTCCTGATCATGGCACCACTCCAAATGCAGTCGTTTGTGTTGTGACGTTAACAGCAGTCTGCGCAGGTGTAATTGCTTAGTAGGGCTGCTGACAGAATCTGACCAATGGTCCGGGATGACACGGAATGAAGCAGGGTATCTACTACTTGTTCCGACGGGCACAAATGCGAAGTGGTGTGATTGGTGGACAATACAATTATGCCCTCTTGTGATGGTCAGACGAGTATGCCTGCCCGACCATTCCATGCAGTCCAACATCAGGGCACTGTCACATCCGAATGCCCCGCAAATCTGGATAATACACAATTCGAGCAGCTGGCCAAATGGACCTTCCACAGTGAAGGCCCTTTCCAACTCTGTCAGATGCTGATAACGCTGTCTGACACGAGTACCGGTATCTCCTTGTCGTTTAGGGATTTGACCGAGAGCATCCCAAACGTGCTCGATGGGGTTTAGGTCTGGAGACAGGCAGGCCACTCCATTCGCCTGATATCTTCTGTTTCAAGGTACTCCTCCACGATGGCAGCTCGGTGGGGCCGTGCGTTATCATCCATCAGGAGGAAGGTGGGACCCACTGCATCCCTGGAAAGGCGGACATACTGCTGCAAAATGTCGTCCGGATACACCTGACCTGTTACAATTACTCTGTTAAAGACATGTAGGGGTGTACGTGCACCAAACATAATCCCACCCCACACCATCAAACCACGACCTCCATACAGGTTGGGTTGGGTTGATTGGGGAAGGAGACCAGACAGCGAGGTAATCGGTCTCATTTGATTAAAGAAGGATAGGGAAGGAAGTCAGCCGTGCCCTTTCAAAGGAACCATCCCGGCATTTGCCTGGAGCGATTTCGGGAAATCACAGAAAACTGAAATCAGGATGGCCAGATGGATTGAACCGTCGTCTTCCCGAATGCGGGTCCAGTGTCTAACCACTGGGCCACCTCGCTCGGTTCCATACAGGTCTCTTTAAAGGACATTAAGGGGTTGGTACCTAGTTCCTGGTTCACACCAGATGAAAACCCGGCGAGAATCACTGTTCACAGACTATACCTGGACTCTTCCGTGAACATAAGCTGTGACCACTGTTCCAATGACCATGTACTGTGTCCTTGACACCAGGCTTTACGGGCTCTCCTGTGACCAGGTGTCAGTGGAATGCACCTTGCAGGTCTCCGGGGGCGAATAAACCAAGTCTGTTCAGTACTCTGTAGACTGTGTGTCTGGAGACAACTGTTGCAGTGGCTGCGGTAAGGTCCCGAGCAAGGCTAGATGGGGTACTCCGTGGCTGTCTGCGAGCACTGGTGCTGAGATATCGGTCTTCTTATGGTGTTGTACACTGTGAACGTCCCATACTGTAGTGCCTGGACACGTTTCCTGTCTGTTGGAATCGTTGCCATAATCTTGAGATCACACTTTGTGGCACACGGAAGGACCGTGCTACGACCTGCTGTGTTTGACCAGCCTCCAATCGCCCTAGTATTCTACCCCTCATAACGTCATCAATATGTGTTCTTTGAGCCATTTTAAACTCACAGTCACCATTAGCACGTCTGAAAACGTCTGCACACTTACTCACAGCTGCACTGTACTCTAACATGCACCAACACACCTCTGCCAGCGCCACCGTGCACCGCACGGTCATACCCCGAGGTGATTTAAACCCGTAAACCGCCCACCAGAGCGTTGTTTCACCATGTATCAGCATTATGCTTAATTTATGAGCATGAGTGTAGTTACCCTGACATCCGACTACGTCATCTGGATGCTCCACTTTCTCTGTCAGACAGTATTTTTTGGCTGGAGAGCTTAGGCAAACACGTTTCGTTCCGCAGAGCTTTCCAAGAAATGACAATGTGGCAGTGCAGGTAGCGTGTAGAGAGCGCGGTGCTGAGCTGGGCTGACCTGTGGCGAGCCCGGTGAGCAGGCGGCCGGTGTAGAGCTGGGCGGCGTGGTCGCGGGCCGGCTGCGGGCAGAGCGCGAGCAGCAGCCAGCCGGCCAGGAAGGGCGCGTCCAGCAGCAGCAGCAGCGGGCGCCGGCCCAGCCGGTCCAGCAGCAGGCCGCACACCACGCAGCCCACCGGCGTGCACATCGACGACAGGCTCGCTGCGGGACACACACCGACACACTCTCACACCAATCACGTAGTGGATTAGCGAAGCACAGTCGATCGGGACATTCCATCTCGTATACAAGACTATGACAGAGGCAGAAAACTGTCAGACTTCAAGAAGAATGCTTATAACAATGCCAATTCCAACGAAAGCAGGTCTGACATGTCGTGGTTGCAAAATACCGACTCGAATTATTCACAGAAGAATGGATGGTTCAAATGGCTCTAAGCACTATGGGACTTAACGTCTGAGGTCATCAGTCCTCTAGAACTTAGAACTACCTAAACCTAGCTAACCTAAGGATATCACAAACATCCTTGCCCGAGGCAGGATTCGAACCTGTGACCGTAGCGGTCGCGCGGTTCCGTACTGAAACGCCTAGAACCACTCAGCCACAGCGGCCGGCCAGAAGAACGGAAAAAACTGATAAAAACCGACCTTGAGAAAGATTGATTTGGGTTCGTGTGTGTGTGTGTGTGTGTGTGTGTGTGTGTGTGTGTGTGTGAGTGTGTGTGTGTGTGCGCGTGCTCGCGCACGTTTGGTGCTTACGGGCACTCAACGGCGAGATTATCAGCACCCTTACTCACATTAAAAGTAACGAATGTGAAGAAAAATAGTAAAATGTAACCATACACGGCCGGTCGGAGTGGTCGAGCGGTTCTAGGCGCTACAGTCTGGAACCGCGCGACCGCTATAGTCGCAGGTTAGAATCCTGCCTTGGGCATGGATGTGTGTGATGTCCTTAGGTTAGTTATGTTTAAGTAGTTCTAAGTTCTAGGGGACTGATGACCTTGGAAGTTAAGTCCCTAGTGCTTAGAGCCATTTGAACCATTTAACCATACACGTTAAGACAACGGGAAAGAATGAAAGGCGCTATACCGGAGACTAAAACACAAGTAAAACGACAAACAAGCTAAAAGGAAGCCACAGGAAAATGAGAGTGGCTGGCCACTTTGTAAAATATGGGAGAACCAGTCACCCTGTGAACATATTAAAACAATCTCCCTAAAATCTTGGTCAGAACGTTGGAAATTCACAAAACTTTAGCCGCGCGGTATTAGCCGAGCTAGGACGCTGCAGTCATAGACTGTGCGGCTGATCCCGGCGGAGGTTCGAGTCCTCCCTCGGGCATGGGTGTGTGTGTTTGTCCTCAGGATAATTTAGGTTAAATAGTGGGTAAGCTTAGGAACTGATGACCTTAGCAGTTACGTCCCGTAAGATTTCACACGCACAAAAAACTTTAAAACTCGAACCATATTCGTTTCACCATTACCTAAAATGGACTGCAGATCCGTCGGTGAATCAGCCGCGGCCTGCTGGCCAGAAAGTAAACCGCAGTCCAATAAAATGTGGCGCACAGTGATCTATACACCCCAAGAAGCACTCACTGGAAGGCGCCCCGCCTCCCTCCCCCGACCTTGCGGGGCCGCCCGCACTGTTACCCACGTCGCTCCTGCCAGTCAGCCTGCACGCTATTCGTTCGTGTCTTTCGTCAATCGACTCGACTGAATCGAGTTATCGATTAGTTGTACTTTCCTATGTAGCACGCGAGTCCGCCTCATCTTATTTTATGCGTTTCTGTCCGGCACCTAGATAGCCAACACATACCTACGAGAAAAGTCGGGGCATTCTAGTGATTTCGATGCGTTATACTGTCTGGTATTTGTTAGAGAAAAGTCGCAAATATTCTACTGTTTTGTTGTACTGACAATTTTTGATACGAAGCGTTATAAATACTGACTATTCGGCGAATAGGAAGCTAGTTGATATTCAGAAGCATAATATTAAGACTGAAAAATGAATAAGTAAAAAGCCCTAGTTGTGGCAAGCGCAAGTGTGAAGATTAGTCAAGGGTGAGAGTGATCAGTTGATTGTGGAGCAATGTTACAAGACTCGCAACAATATTATTACTAATAACGTAACAATAGTTTCCCATACCTAACTAGTGATATGAGATAGGTATGGGAAACTATTGATGCGTATATCTCCGATAATAGTGAATTTCGAGAAGATTCCTAAAAACGCATTATTACTGTATAGGCCCTCTATAGAATGCACTAGAAAGGAACGGAATCGACAATAAAAGATTCACACACATAAACTGCCGGAAACCCCCGTATATTATACGTCGTAAGGTACATATTGGCTTGTCGTTTTCACAGTAGTTGCGTAAACCCCCTTAATGATCGTGATTCTGTTATGGAAGCGTTCTCTGTTTGTCCTAGATCTGACTATCCTACTTCGCACACGCTGTACAAAATATTTGCTTCTTTACCTGCATCTATTGCTACAGTAGAAAGAAGTTTTTCAACACTGCGGCGTACAAAGACATGGCTGAGATCGACACTGAAGGACGATCGACTTAATGGCTTAGCTCTGTTGAACACTCAGCCTGACATTGATTGTCCAATTGACGATATAATTAACCAATTTGCCAGGAAAAATAGGTGCATAGAATTCATCATTTAAGGAGGAGAACTACAATTGTAACTTTTTTTATATCATAATATGGCATTGTCTTGTATATGTGTATAATCAGTTTAAATAAAACTTTCTTAAACTTTGCATATGACTTCATTATTTTTTATTACAGTAAAATTTAAAGGTAGTTCAAGATATCTTTAGCGCCCCCTCCTTTAGGTTTTTCTGTATTCACCGCTGCGAACAAGTGAATGACATCACAAGAGTTCGACGTCTTGCGATAACTTCCCCTATTCACTAGATCAGGAAGCTCAAAATCCCTCAATATTTACTGTCTCAATAGACGATATTTCTGTACAGAAGGTAAATTTAAGAGCACACACTACAAAAATGGCAAGGAGATTAGATTAGATTAGATTTACTTTCATTCCAATTGATCCGTAGTGAGGAGGTCCTCCAGGATGTAGAACATGTCAGAAAAACAACAATACATGACAAATATTTACAACTCAAACAAATAAGCTAATGTACCATTCCACAGGTCCGAAGTGGCATGGTCATCATTTTTTAATGAACGCTATATGAAAGAATCATTTTACAAATACTAATGCAATGAATTTAAAATAAAAAAGTTTTTTTATTAATTTATAAGGTAATAAACGTGTAATACAACTACAAAATACTATCTACAATGAACACATTATTGCACTGAACTGGTGCAGAAGTTAGATTGTACTTACGCACACACACACACACACACACACACACACACACTTATTTACAATGAACACATTACTGCACTGAAATTATGCAGAAGTTATATTGTACTTATATATATATCTACACACAAATCAGTTGTTTCTACTGAGAAATTCACCAATGGAGTAGAAGGAGTTTGCCACCAATAAATCCTTTAGGCTTCTCTTAAACTGAATTTAATTGATTGTTAAGCTTTTTATAGCTGCTGGCAAGTTATTGAAAATGTGTGTTCCTGAATAACGCACACCTTTTTGTACAAGACTAAGTGACTTTAAATCCTTGTGAAGATTATTATTTCTAGTATTGATTCCATGAATTGAGCTGTTGGTTTGAAAACGTGATATATTTTTAATGACAAATTTCATTAAGGAATAAATATATTGGGAAGCAGTAGTTAGTATCCCTAGTTCCCTAAACAGGCTTCTGCAAGATGTTCTTGAGTTCACACCACATATAACTCTTACTGCACGTTTTTGTGGCCGGAAAACTTTAGCTTGGTTTGATGAATTGCCCCAAAAAATAATCCCATATGACATTATGGAATGAAAGCAAGCATAGTATACCAGCTTTTTCGTTTTTATATCCCCTATGTCTGACACAATTCGCATTGCAAATAGAGATTTGTTAAGACGCTTCAGCAGTTCTGTGGCGTGCTCCTCCCAGTTGAATTTATTATTAAGCTGTAATACCAAGAATTTAACACTTTCCACTTCTTCTATCTGCTTGTCATCGTATGTGAGGCATATACTCGTGGGACACCCCTTACAAGTTCTGAACTGCATGTAGTGCGTTTTTTCAAAGTTTAGTGACAAAGAATTGGCTAGAAACCAGTGATTAATGTCCACAAATATTTTATTAGCTGACCTTTCTAAGACTACACTTGATTTGCTATTTATTGCAATGTTTGTATAATTGGCAAACAAAACGAACTTGGCTTCTGGTAATGTTACTGATGAAAGGTCATTGATATACACAAGAAAAAGTAAGGGCCCTAAAATGGAACCTTGTGGGACCCCACATGTAATTAGTTCCCTGTTGGATGATGCCTGATAGCTTGATACATGTCTCTTTCCTAATAACACCCTTTGTTTCCTGCCAGAGATACAAGCCTGTTACACTATAATATTCTAATTTACTTAAAAGGATATTGTGATTTACACAGTCAAATGCCTTTGACAGATCACAAAATATACCAGTTGCCTGCAATTTTTTGTCTAATGAATTAAGCACATTTTCACTGTAAGTGTAGATAGCCTTCTCAATATCAGAACGCTGTAGAAATCCGAACTGTGACTTTGACAGTATGTTATCTGATATAAGATGGTTATAAAGCCGATTGTACATTACTTTTTCTAAAATTTTTGAGAATGCTGGCAAAAGTGAAATTGGACGGAAATTTGATGCTATTTCTTTATCTCCCTTCTTAAACAGTGGCTTAACTTCAGCATATTTCAATCATTCAGGAAATATTCCACTGATAAATGACTGGTTACACAGATAGCTTAATACGTTACTTAACTCAGAATCACATTCATTAATTAACTTTGTTGATATTTCATCATACCCACTAGATGTTTTTGATTTTAATGATTTTATGATGGATATTATTTCTGCTGGGGTAGTGAGGGTCAAATTCATATTATGGAAGTTACTTGAAATGTCTGGTCTGAGGTATTCCATAGTAGCATCTACAGAACCTGACAACCCCATCTTGTCAGTAACAGTTACAATATGTTTGTTAAAAAGTTCTGCAACACTATACACGTCTGTCACCAATGTGTCATTTACTCGTAATGCTATTTGTTCCTCTTCATGTCTGGTTCTACCGGTCTCCTGCTTCACTATATGCCATATAGTCTTTATTTTGTTATCTGATATGACTATCTTTTCCTTGAAATGTATTTGCTTTGATGTCCGTATTACAGTCTTTAATATTTTGTAGTATTTCTTTTAATGTGCTATAGCATCAACATCGGAACTGTTACGGGTTGACAGATACAGTTTTCCTTTTGTTTTACAAGATACCTCTATTCCTTGAGTAATCCATGGCTTCTTTGTAGACTTTGCTCTGACGTTGGTAAGTTTTGGGGGAAAACAGTGGTCGAATAATTTTGATTAATGGGTGTGCAAAGGATCTGTCTATAGGATTACATTTTGAAATTTAGCTGCAGCTTACCACACGCGTCTCCCCTTATCCCCAAGCTACGCTGTTTCTCTTCAGTAATGCTGTGGAACTAACAACCCCAAGACAATGGATACAGTGCACAGTCTGACTCTACCACAGCCTCAGAGCAGTAACTGACGGTGTTTGCATGACAGCTTTCTAGGAGGACCAGTTTCAAACTGGAATAAGATTTTCAATTTATCATACACACTCTAGAAAGGTAAACTGAGGAGAAGGACCGACCATGAGGCAAATATAACACGTGGATCAAAAGAAAAGTAGATTCAGGAGTAATTGTTTCGTGCTCTATGGACTGTCTTGCGATTGCCAATCTGAATGAAAACATTACAATTTATGCTTCAGGCACTATATTTGTGTTTAACCACCACTGTTTTCGACGGTTAAATTATGATCAAGCGGAAGGAATTTTTTACGTGACTGTTCCTTCTGGAAAACATTGGTGTTTTCGTGCATCATATTGGTTGCCAGGAAGTTCTGTTACATTTTGCAGGTTCAAGGACCACAGAATATTGTTGTATTCTGATGTGGGGCATCACGTAAGATTTTCATAGTGAATCAATTGATACAATTTCATTTATTTAGTTTGCAGCGCAGCCTTGGCTGCTGTCCTTGCACTTGCAAGACGCAACGTATGCTCATGCCCTCTTCACACATTACCAGAAGAAAGCGCCAATGATTTTAAACTACCTGCGTCATGTAAAAATGCCTTTCACGTGATAACGACAGAGTAAATGTCTACAGGGGAAGTGGATTAATTAAAATCCTCCACTGACACAGATAGTGTAACATTTTCGTTTACCTTTTAATTGTACCTATAATGACCTTCAGGTTGATGACAGCTTCACCTTACCACGAGGAATGCCACGAGCTTCTTTCGCTATCAATCTTTCTTTCGTGGGCGTTATTTTTGCCATAGTGCCTTATAACATATCTGTCCAAAAGCCACTTGGTTATTTGCAGATTTTCGTACCTTACTCGGAATTATGTCTCTTCATAAAATCTCAGTGGAGAGCATTTTGTCTCTGTATGCATTTCTTACGAAAGACGAGACAACGATAAGCGTCGAGACGGATTCCTCCCTAAGCCCTCCCGCCAAATCTCTGCAGATTTCTATTCAAAATCCCTTATCTTTGCTAATCCCACTGCCAACAGCTGGGCACGTTGTCGCCGTTTTATCTGCATTTTTTGCGCAGGACTCCTCCGCGTGCTCAGATCAGGGGAACAAGACGGCCGCTCTCATTTATATCTCAAACAAATGCGCGCGTACGTGTGAATAATCTTCATTGTCGAATAATCCCATTTGACGCGATAATTAAGATTGTGTTGTCGGCTCAGATAAGCATCGCTTTCTTTCAAGGAGAAAGAAAATAGTAATCAGACTGATGAACTCTGTTCTCAGGATTTCAGCTCGACAGTAGTGCTAATAAGTCGTGACGATTTGACAGGTGTCACAGCTGTCAATCATCTTCTGGGGAAGAACGTCAGTTCGATATTTGTCAAACTGTAGAAACTCATCAACGATGCTTCTCGACTGGAATCCGAAGAAGAAAAGGTTTCGTTTATGCGAAAACTAAAATGAGAGCTAGCACTCAATCCAAAGATTGGTTTGAACGTCAAATAGTGATTTCGTAAGAACGGTCCCATTGTAGATGATTCGCTCTTAACTCTTTACAATTGACAGCCGGCTCACTCATTCAGTTACAGGGGAACACACAGTGTGACGATGGGGAAAAAAACTTATAGGTAACCAGGGCATTACCGTAAGTTGAAACCTAGATTTTTTCTGGATCATTACACTTCAAGTCTTTCTGGCTTTTGTACCCGTAGCTATGCAGTAGACATTTCAGTTGCTACTCCTAGATGCCCGTGCCGCTTACTATCCATACGATCTTTGGTTGAGAGCATTTTACTCATTCTTCCCTACATATCGCGCACCGTAATAACGCACGCAATTAGCCACTCTGAAAAAAGTTGACGGATCGTTATACACAGGATAGGTTTCGGGCACTTATTTTATAAAATATCTTTCCCTGATTAAGTATGTACCAGTTCGGCAGTCGCTGATATAAATTTGAGAGCTACTAAATGTACTGAGCAGAGATTAGGATGACTAAATGGACAGCCGCTTAGCCCATAACTGAACACAACGAGCATCACATGATCCAAAATGGTTCAAATGGCTCTGAGCATTATGGGACTTAACATCTGAGGTCATCAGTCCCCTAGAACTTAGAACTACATAAACCTAACTAACCTAAGGACATCACACACATCCATGTCCGAGGCAGGATTCGAACCTACGACCGTAGCAGTCACGCGGTTCCGGACTGAAGCGCCTAGAAACGCTCGGCCACAGCGGTCGGCATCACATGATCCAATCCTGTCGAGCTGCCCTAGCCCTAGTCACTTCAAATCTCCAGCTCAGGTCAGCCGTCGAATGAATGAGGCACTAAAGACGACTCCGCGGCTCGTAAGGCACAAGGTGGTTTACAATAACTTCATCGCCATCAAGGATTAGAGCATTTCTGCTTTGTTACAACCTCAATTACTTCGCTCTGTCCATCTTTTCTTTGAGCGGCCACCATTTCTTCTTCCACGTTTGGGCTTCAGCGGTGACTTTGGTGTTCTGGTTTCTTGCACTCTCGCAGGCTCTTTCCATATGTTCCTTTACTTCACTGTTTCTTCATTCAGATTAAATATGTTTAATTTCTCTCTTCATATCATCATTTCTCTTCCTGTCAAGTGATGCATATTAAGATACTGTTCCCAAAAATCTCACTTTTGAGCTATTTAGTAACTGTCCAACATTCACATCCATAGAGCAACGTTGCCATTACTTTATAAGCTTTAAGCGATGTTTGTCTCCCCTGTGTCTAACATCCCTTTTGATTGTGCCACTTAGATACTACGATTTCTGCTTCTTTCTACTCACATCTTCGTTTAGTATGTATGAAATATCACACCCAAGATAGAAACATATGCTGACTTTTCACATTGCCTCGTTATTAATACGCCACCACTTTTGTTTAAATTACACTCTTTTGTTAATTTCACTAGCAGGTAACTCTATTCCAGGTAAAGTCTCTTTAATACTTTTTAACTTTTATTTATAACATCCTGAATAATTCTTTCACTTTGAAGCAGAGCGTGTTCAGCTTCCAAACTTCCTGGCAGATTAAAAATGTGAACCAGATCAGGACGCGAAGCCAGAAGTTTGTCTTCTTGAGCAATGTTCAAATGTGGGTGAATTCCTAAGGGACCAAACTGCTGAGGCCATCGGTCCCTAGACTTACACACTACTTAAACTAAGTTAAATTAACTTACGCTAAGGACAACACACACACCCATGCCCGAGGGAGGAGTCGAACCTCCGGCGGGAGGGGCCATGCAATCCGTGACATGGCGCCTCAAACCGCGCTTCCACTCCGCGCGCCTGTTGAGCAATGCTCTTGCCGACTTTTTATATTAAAAATTTATTTTTATGTACACAGCAACATGATAAAAATTTTCTGTAGCACACACTTTGCAATATATAAACCTCCCCAAATGCTTGTACAGCATTGTTCAGTGTTGCAGTTACAAAAACTGTATGAAATTAAAAATAGTGCACAATAGAACTTCAGTCCACTTTAGTATACGATCAGCCGGCTGTGATCAAGGATACAACATTTCTTAGTGATTTGGTCGATACAAAGGATGTGAAACTGGGCTGCATCCTTCAGGAAAATAAGCAATATCTTCCGGTCCTTCTCCTCTGTCCATGTACGTTACACGAATACCTCTACGCAGAGCTGAGCTAAGGGCTACGACTTTGTGTGATCACTCTCCTTATACGTAAGTTCCACTTCCTGATGACAAAAATCAGCAGCTGAACGATCACCTTCCATAAGATGTTGGCAGGATACTGAATACTTCTGAATCTGTCCAGAAGGCACTACGTGGAGGGAAATAGTTATATAAATCCTGTTGTTAAAATATATCACTGACTTTTCCAATACTATCCAATTACTCTACGGAAGTATCATGAAAATCTTCAACTGTGAATTTCGGAAATCGCACAGTAACTGAGCTATCCTTGCTTTTGAGTGCCCAGCCACGAAACCTTTCGTATTCTTCGCGGTACCCGAGCAGACGCTCAGGTTAGGCATAAGTAATGGTACACAAAAAAGCTATTTCTGTCACGTCACGTTCGCCACATACACTTATACAGGGTCCAGTCACATTAATGTGACCACCGTCTACATTCGACTTCAACTTACAATAACCACTCACAGACGACATATGCCCCACTAGCAGTGGAGGGTATAAAAAGCGTGTCCGGGAGGAGTGGAAAAACAGTGCAGTCGTTGTAATGTGAAGTTTGTGCGTGTGTGTTTGGTGCTTATGGGCTCTCAACGTCGAGGCTATCAGCGCCCTTACACACATTAAAAGAAACGAATGTTAATAAAATTACAAATACTAAAATCTTATCATACACGCTAAGACAACGGCAAAGAATAACAAATGTTATACAGGAGACTAAAACACACGTAAAACGACGAAGAAGCTAAAAGGAGGGCACTGGAAAATATCACTGGCTGACCAATATGGTTGAGCCAGTCACCCTGTTAACACATTAAAACGATCTCCCTAAAACCTTGGAAAAAAATGTTGTACAATTCACAAAACTTTAAAATTTTAATCACTTTCATTTGAATGTTACCTAAAGTAGGCGGCACATCCGTAGGCAAATCAATCGCGGCCCGCTGGTCAGAAAGTAAAACGTAATCCAATAAAATGTTGCGCACAGTGGTCTGTACGCCACAAGGACGACACATTGTAGGGTGCTGTCGCCGGAGCAAGAAGCCATGCGTCGTAGGGCTGTGGCCTGTGCGAAGACAAGTAAAGAGGGCCTCGTCCCTTCTTCTCGGCTGGAAGGAAGTACACCACGGCCGCGTTGTGGCCTTTAGA
This sequence comes from Schistocerca americana, assembly GCF_021461395.2. Lineage (NCBI taxonomy): Eukaryota > Metazoa > Arthropoda > Insecta > Orthoptera > Acrididae > Schistocerca > Schistocerca americana. The sequence continues at coordinate 672,412,529 of NC_060120.1, read as the reverse complement.
CAGAGTTTATTGTGTGGCACTTCCAGCCTTTCATTCTTCCGTCGACGCAAGACTGTGGACCTCAACAGCGAGACTATAGCAAGCAGGGGGATAGTACACTGAGATAAGTGGGGAACATGGCACGCCTCCCGGGTTGCTAGATCCAACCTTTCGTTCCCCACAATACCTTTCTGCCCTAGTCCCAGCACAAAGACAACTCCCGCCACAGTCGTTGTAGTTGGAGGAAGGCATCCTATTATGTTCTGGACGACTTTATCTGCTGCGTACAAGCCTTAAAGAGACTGAAAGGCACTCAGAGAATCGGAACAGACAAGAAATTTAACAATGGAAGAACATCTCATCTGCTCCAGTGCCTGAAGGATTGCGTGTAGTTCTGCGTCGAAGAGAGTACAGTCTTGAGGCAGTCGGACCTCAAGGACACAATCCCGGAAAACAACAGAGCAACCAACGGGGTCCCCTTGTTTACACCTATCCGTAAAGAAAGCTATATAGGTTGAGGTGCTCATATAAAATGTCAGAAAATGGTGTATTAAACACAGAAACAGGGATGTATTGTCTCCTGTACTGCATTAAATCTGATTCTGGGCCTCAGTAGCAACCAGGTTGGTAGACGGTTAAAACCTTGGATTTGAGGTTGGACCTGCTCCACTCCAAGTGACTCCAGCAAATGCCTCACATGGATCCCAAACAGCCTTGTTGCTCGCGGATAGTTGGAAAAAATGCGTTCCAGAGGCGGATGAGCAACAGTATGGCATGCGGGCGAAGTCAGAGCTGTGAGGAACTTACATGCCTGACACACCATGCCGCCGGATGGTGAGTGGCGGTTCTCCGACCTCAGGACTGGTCCTATAAGCACCAGTTGCCAGCCGAATCCCCTCATGGCGGATAGTGTCAATGATCTCCAAATAAGAAGGCCTCGCCGATCCGTACATCGTGCACCCACAGCCCAGCCGCAAATTCACGAAAGCGCCCTGTCCACTTCCCAAGACCTGTGGCTAAGACACTTCATGATGTTCAGTGCATGAGGGTTCTGGCTTTCAGGTCTCTCAGGTGTGGCAACCACGACAATTTGGAGTCAAAAATGAGGCCCAGAAACCTCACTGAGTCTCTAAAATGTAAGATGGTGTCCCTTATACACTCCTGGAAATGGAAAAAAGAACACATTGACACCGGTGTGTCAGACCCACCATACTTGCTCCGGACACTGCGAGAGGGCTGTACAAGCAATGATCACACGCACGGCACAGCGGACACACCAGGAACCGCGGTGTAGGCCGTCGAATGGCGCTAGCTGCGCAGCATTTGTGCACCGCAGCCGCCAGTGTCAGCCAGTTTGCCGTGGCATACGGAGCTCCATCGCAGTCTTTAACACTGGTAGCATGCCGCGACAGCGTGGACGTGAACCGTATGTGCAGTTGACGGACTTTGAGCGAGGGCGTATAGTGGGCATGCGGGAGGCCGGGTGGACGTACCGCCGAATTGCTCAACACGTGGGGCGTGAGGTCTCCACAGTACATCGATGTTGTCGCCAGTGGTCGGCGGAAGGTGCACGTGCCTGTCGACCTGGGACCGGACCGCACCGACGCACGGATGCACGCCAAGACCGTAGGATCCTACGCAGTGCCGTAGGGGACCGCACCGCCACTTCCCAGCAAATTAGGGACACTGTTGCTCCTAGGGTATCGGCGAGGACCATTCGCAACCGTCTCCATGAAGCTGGGCTACGGTCCCGCACACCGTTAGGCCGTCTTCCGCTCACGCCCCAACATCATGCAGCCCGCCTCCAGTGGTGTCGCGACAGGCGTGAATGGAGGGACGAATGGAGACGTGTCGTCTTCAGCGATGAGAGTCGCTTCTGCCTTGGTGCCAATGATGGTTGTATGCGTGTTTGGCGCCGCGCAGGTGAGCGCCACAATCAGGACTGCATACGACCGAGGCACACAGGGCCAACACCCGGCATCATGGTGCGGGGAGCGATCTCCTACACTGGCCGTACACCACTGGTGATCGTCGAGGGGACACTGAATAGTGCACGGTACATCCAAACCGTCATCGAACCCATCGTTCTACCATTCCTAGACCGGCAAGGGAACTTGCTGTTCCAACAGGACAGTGCACGTCCGCATGTATCCCGTGCCACCCAACGTGCTCTAGAAGGTGTAAGTCAACTACCCTGGCCAGCAAGATCTCCGGATCTGTCCCCCATTGAGCATGTTTGGGACTGGATGAAGCGTCGTCTCACGCGGTCTGCACGTCCAGCACGAACGCTGGTCCAACTGAGGAGTCAGGTGGAAATGGCATGGCAAGCCGTTCCACAGGACTACATCCAGCATCTCTACGATCGTCTCCATGGGAGAATAGCAGCCTGCATTGCTGCGAAAGGTGGATATACACTGTACTAGTGCCGACATTGTGCATGCTCTGTTGCCTGTGTCTATGTGCCTGTGGTTCTGTCAGTGTGATCATGTGATGTATCTGACCCCAGGAATGTGTCAATAAAGTTTCCCCTTCCTGGGACAATGAATTCACGGTGTTCTTATTTCAATTTCCAGGAGTGTATAATATGACGATAACGATTATAATGAACAAACACGCACTTATCTGCACGAAACTGAGACCTGTCTTTGCAGCCCACGCCTCTAACCTCCGCACTGTAAGTTGCATCTGACGGCTTCTACTGCAATGCTGGAGAAGGAACACAAAATAGCAAAATCGTCCACAAATAAGGAGCACTTACAGGACTCCTTACCATAGACGTGGCTATGACAAAGAGGATAACAAAATACCGCCTGCTCACAACGATGTGACAGCGAGCCACCAACTCCGGTCCTAAAAAAGCCGCTGAGACAGAAAAGAACGTAAGAATATGGCAAGGTGGCCGCGAAAGCCCCATTGGTGCACTTGTGCGAGAGTACTATGACTCCAAATAGTGTGATAAGCCTTACTTATGTCAAAGAAGATGCCACTACAGTGATGATTACGTAGGAAAGACTGCTGAATAGCCGCCTCTAACGGGGTCATGTTGTCGACAGCGGATCGAAATCTCCGGAATCCACGCTGCGAGCAGCTAAGCACTTGCCTGGCCTTAACCACCACACCAGACGATGGTTAAACTTTCGCTCCAAGGTCATTCCTACACAGCTCGTTAAGGCGATACTCCAATAATTACAGAGATATGTGCGATCCTTTCCTGGTTTGAGATGAGGTATGAACTGTGCCTCAGTCCACGGGTTGGGGAAGTTACAGTACCTGCTGCCATGTAAGATTAAAACATGCAAGGAGGATTTCCTTTGACGTTGTTGGCAAATGTCGAAGCATGCAGTACCGGACTTGGTCGTGACCAGTTGCAGTATCACGTCTCTCAGACAGAGCCGATTCCAGTTCCACATGGAGAATGGGTATTTGTCTCAGAATTGTTGGATCCTAAGTCCAATTTTCCCCTCTCTACAGTCGAAAGATTGCGACGAAACGCCGGAATCGTGGCTGGCATTGACAGTAGGTTGTTCAAAAATGGTTCAAATGGCTCTGAGCACTATGGGACTCAACTGCTGAGGTCATTAGTCCCCTAGAACTTAGAACTAGTTAAACCTAACTAACCTAAGGACATCACAAACATCCATGCCCGAGGCAGGATTCGAACCTGCGACCGTAGCGGTCTTGCGGTTCCAGACTGCAGCGCCTTTAACCGCACGGCCACTTCGGCCGGCGTAGGTTGTTCAAAATTATCTGCCATCGTCTGGGCGCTTTTTGGAGCATCCCTGCTTCAGTGCTGCTGCTATTGTTAAATGACTGCGTTTACCAGGAATCCTCCTGATGGATTAACATACTTTCGTAAAACAAGTGGAACGGTTGATAGTCCAAGAACGCTTGCCATGACCTTTTCTTGCTCTCCCTAATTACGCGTCGAGTCTTGACTCTCGTGTCTCGAAAGGCTATGAGGTTGTCTGCTGTAGGGCGGCAGTTACATCGTCGAAGAACCGCACGTCTGACCTGGTCGGCTGAACGGCGCTCATTTGTTCACCAAGGTACAGGTCGCCTCCTGAGGACTTTGGGATGAATAATTCAGTGGCGTGATGGATCACGCTACAGACTCTTCCACCTCAACAGCCATGCATCTCGTCGGCACGCAGCACACCTTGAGACTGAGGTTTTTTTTAATAGAGGTTTATTCCATGCTCGCGATCCGAGCAGTCAAGCCAAATTGCCCATTCCCTGTGACACACCACATTGCACTACCGCACCGCACGGTGCTCGCTGAAGCATGCCCAGAGCTTACAGTGACAGTCCCCACCTCAGGAACCAGATGGTCGCATAGTCTGTACTCAGCAAACGAATGCTGAGCCACCGCAGAGTCGCAATGCGGAAACGAATCGATTTATCTGCCGTCCATAAGGGCATGATCATTGACTTTCAGGTCAAGGGTGGAAGTATTTGCGAAATGGCTAAACTGTTCGCTTGCCGCCGTGATTAAAGAATATAGTGCATGGCAAAATGACGCTACTCAAAACAGATTCCGAGGCAATTGTGGTGCACCACGGGCTATAAATGGCAGGGGTGAACGACGGTTGCGGAGATATGTAAGGGCGAATAGATGTGCAATTGTTGAGCAACTGACCGCCTGGAGGATTCAAGAGGCTACCAACAGTGCCTCGACAACGACTGTTCAGTGAACGTTGCTGCGTATGGGCAGGGCCTGATTGATGTACCCATTCTGACTGCCGTTCATCGGTGACGATAGCTGGAGTTTGTACGCCGATACCGCAACTGGACGTCGACTGGGTGGCGACAGGCGGCCTTTTCACGTGGGTCATGTTTTATGCTCATCGGACAGGTTGCTGTTGACGTGTACAGCTTGAAACGCAAACACCCTGGAACAATCGTCGGAAGGGTCCAGGCCGTAGGGCATTCCCTGAGTGATAGTCATTCTGGAAGGTACAGTGGATCAACACACATATGTGTCTCTGGCCATGGAGATGGCATGGCTCCACATCCCTGTTGGTACCTCCCAGGACCTCGCAACAGTCTGCGCTGCAAAACGAGGTTATTCAGGCTTTTAACAGGTGGTCATATTAATGTGACTGGACGATTTATCTTTTGGCTACATCCAGCATTTTTCTCCTATATATACCGTCCGCCGAGTATTCGCTTTCCAACTAAGAAATGCTTTGGATAACATCGTCGATGTGTTTTTTCTGAAATTTCTCTTTCCGTTATTCTTTGCTGCTGCAAGATCAGCTCATTTTGGGTGGCAATGGGATTGAATTTATTATTATGCAGTTCATCACCATCCTCCATCGTACACTAGTTAAAATAGTGAAACAACTACTCAGACACAGTAGACTGCAATAAATAAAGAGCATTCAATAATTTCGAATCTTTCCCCCCCCCCCCCCCCCCAAGTAGAATCTTCTGGCGACACAGTCCGCCCTCACAGCTTCTCTCCTGTCAGTATCTCTCATCTCTCCTTTCTTTTGTGCACCTCAGGAGTTACTTACGAACGTGGGAAAGAGATACTGGCAGAATGGAAGCTACCTGTATGACTGCAGATCGTGAATCCCGTCTGGACAGAATAGCGCAGTGTCTTTCACTCTATTTGACTTCATTTTGTTGACACGATGCTCGCCGTAAAACCAAAGATAATTTTTCCAAAGGTGTTGCGTACTTGTAACTTGTTTGTGAGGAGGATAGTTTAAGTTAACAAGGAGAATACTGTGTGCGCTCTCTATCGCCAGTAACCGCACCTACTTATTTACCTATCTAATGTAAGCTCCAAAAGCTTAAACGCGTACCTGTTGGTTAGTGTTCCACAGAGTTCGCTTTTCGGCCGCACGTCGGTTTCACCGGGTCTGCTTAAAGTTTGCAATTAATCTCACCTCGGATTCTGAGAGCACCGTGCCCTATCCTGATGGCAAAAAAATGATCGTAATGGTGGATTTACGGCGTTCAACGTCATGGTCATCAGGGCTCTAACTGGATATCAACATACATAACTCGCGGCTTAAATGATTTCAGTCCTCTTACGCCTAATTGCTGTCACGATTCCTGAGAAACACATGTTGGCAGTTTTCTTCAGATACCTCACTATGTCGACACAAATTTGTGGTTCGTAGCCACAAATCGTTTGGAGAATCGTCTAAATGACATCATGGCTGTTATATGGATGACTGACTTCTTAAACAGAAAACAAGGGCTCACTGCCGTTCTTTCCCAAACACTTCAGGTAGGAGATCTGACACTTCACAAAATTTTAAAATGCGTAGCTCTTGTCCGCTAGCATATCACGAAGTCTCCTGCCAAGCACAGGGTTGCCTTTATGTCAGCAAATAAAACAAATATTATGAAAGCGGTACTGCGCAGGCTTCTCATATTGGTAGACCATTCTGCGAGAGAAGGAATCTCTGTCTCAGTGGACAGTGTGCTTTCCTTGACCTGGTGAGCACCACTTTCTTTCATTGGTGTGGCCGCGTGGGGTAGCCACGCTGTTTAAGGCGCCTTGCTCCGGTTCGTGCGGCTACCCCCTCCCCCCCCCCCCCTCCCCCGCGGGCATGGGTGTGTGTGTGCCGGCTGTCGATAGCGTTAGATTAAGTAGTGTGTAAGTCTAGGGAGCGATGACCTCAGCAGTCTGGTCCCACAGGAACTTACCACCACCACCACCATTGGTGTGGCTAGCATGAAGTTCACCATTCATGGGTGGCCTATCTGATTAACTGCAGCTTGTTATTTATTCCCCCAACCACTCGTCTTCCCACTGACGTATGATTCATCTGTTTGACAATGAAATGATACCGTGTAAGGGGGCGACACACCGAATCACAACGTCTCTTCTACTCACTTCTTTGCCTGTTTCGACAGCTGTAACATTTCTATGTATTCCATAGTGTCCCGGTACCCAGTAATATATCATCAGTTTGTCTTTGTTTTGATTTTTCTGTAAGTCATGTTGGACAGTCTGAATCGTTTCTCTATCGGATACTTTTGCTACACAGATTGAAGGGCACTGAGAGATTCAGAGTGGATGAGAAACTTTCTGTGGGATTACATCTTCTCCAGTCCCTAAAGATGCTGCGTCTCTTGACTTCCGGAAAGCATTTGATATAGGTCCGAAATGCCGTCTAATGAACAAAATGCGAGCGTACGGAATATACTGACTGGATTGAAGAGTTCCTACCAAACACGACCCAGCAAGTCATTCTGAACGGAGAGAAGTCTCAGGCGTAAAAGTAACTATGGGCATGCTCCAAAGAGGGTTACAGGACCATTGCTTTTCACAAAATATGTATCGAAGTAGTAGATAACGTCAGAAGTTCCATGAGGCATTTGGCAGATGGCACTGTTGTACACGGAGAAGTACCGACGCTAGAAAATTGTAGCGAAAAGCAGGAAGATTTGCAGATGGTCGACGCTTGGTGCAGTGGCAATTGATCCTGAACGTAAACAATCGAAAGGTATTGCAAATCCATAGACAGGATGTCCCTTTACTGTATCATTACAAAATTTCAGGACAATGGCAGGAAGCATTTGCTTCCATAAAATATCTAGGACTATGGGCACTGAGTGATCTGTAGTGGAACGACCACATAAAATTGATCGCGAGTAAGGCAGATACCAGACTGAGAAATGTAATGAATCCACGAAGATGCTAGCTTAGAAAACATTTCTTCGTCCAATACTTGAATACTGCTTGTCAGTATGGGATCCGCACCACAGAGGACTAATAGAGGAAATAGAGAAGATCCAAAGAAGAGCAGCACGTTTCATTACAGGTTTATTTAGTAAGCGCTAGAGTGTCATGGAGATGCTCAGCCAACTGCAGTGGCAGACGCTGCAAGAGAGGCGTTCTGCATCACGGCGTGGTTTACTGTTGAACTTCGGAGAGCGTACATTCCTTGAAGAATCAACCAATATATTGCTTCCTCCTACGTATATCTAGCGAAATGACCATGGAGATAAACTTAGAGAGATTTGAGCCCACACGGAGGTTTAACGTTAAGCGTTCTTCCCATTAACCATAGGCTACCGGAACATGAAAAGTTGTGACACTGGTATAGAAAGTACCCTATGCCATACACCGGAAGGTGGCTTGCGTTGTATACGTACAGAAGTACGTATGTGTATACAGAAGGGCTCCGTATACCTCAGCACCATAACTTGTAAAACGAAAACCCAACCTACCATCGCTTTTGCAAAAACGGCATTGCGCAATCTATTCGTTCATGTTAGTAAATACAGAGGTTGTAGCCTAGAGTCGTAGTTCAGCGGTGTCACCAACTACATTTGGCTGCCAAGACTCATTTGGACAGCTGCCGCTTGCGTTGAGCGACTTACCGAACCACGAGGCCTGGTCGGCGTCCAGCTGGTCCTGGTCGGCCTGCAGCTGCGGCAGCGCCACCGCGGAGAAGGCCAGGGAGCCCCCAGAGCAGACGGCGCCCATCACCGCCACCACTCCCACCACCACCTGCACAGACATCAACTACGCTTTCACATCTGTGCCGTCGGTGGACGAAGGCCCATCAGTGGTAGACACCAGTTTTAGTTGTTGCGCCACAAGCAGCTGTAACTACGCCACGCGACCGCCAGAGGAATTACAGAAGTCTGCAGAAAGGGTTGGAGCTACAATTTACTCTTTTACGTTCGAAATTGGATGGTTGAAACCGCTACCCCTTCGCATCGGTATATCATAATCGACACAACATTAATCGAAAGTGTCATCGCCACATCGACGCCGTGAGGTTAGCCTCTCCTGCCACGCACAGACACTACCTCCGTAGCCGCACCGCACTACGACGACCAACCGTCTGGGTGAGGACGTCCCCTGGAACTGGCGCTACGACAACAAAAGCCGCAATCTACACGGCACTAGCTGTTACCTAGACAACAACATGGGCAACGATTACCTGTCAGACGTTCGCTGGACCACTCGACAACTCTCCAGCACCACCTACGGTGCCACTGACCGACCAGGCAACAGTATCAGCATCACCACCAATCGCAGTATCAACCACAACACCGCCAACAGCGTCATCAGCCGCAACATCGTCAGCTGGGTCACAACCACATCGCCAGCAGCGTCATCAGCCGCAACATCTCCAGCAACAGCCACAACATCAGCTACAGAAACGGTACCTGCAGATAAACATTCCCTAGCCCCAGACATCCCACAATTTTTCTTCCTCTCCTAACCGAAACCTACTACCAAAGCCAAGAAAAAACCCATTACAAATGAGTGCCAGAAGACTGAATTAACCGTATCAGATTCTGATGACATGCATGCCGAAATCACTCCAGGACCTCACAAGCCAGTAGCTTCCTCTTCCTTTTTATTAAGCAGATGCGACCCTGAATTCCTAAACCTCAAGACACTCCTCAGTTATATCTTCTGGTAAACCTTCCGGGATGTAAGGTCGTGGTCCATGAAACTCTTCAGCTCCTAACGTTTCGTCCAGAGCTGCGCTGGACATCTTCAGAGGGGTGTTTTTCCTCCGGTGAGTCTTGCCGACTTTAGGAGCTGAAGAGTTTCATGGACCACGACCTTACATCCCGGAAGGTTTACCAGAAGATATGTCATCCGGTCGTGAAAGCCTTCATACTATGACTCCTCAGTTACATTCAAAGACATTTACTAGCGCTGCAAACCCAGCAACTCGTCCCCAGGCTGGACTCCATCATCATCAAAACTAATGACCTACACACCCATTCAGTCTTACTCATAATTATAACTTTTAGAGGAAATGAATTGCTAGGATCCTTCACTAAACTTCCGGCATACAACCACAGCCAACACGCCGACCCCTAACGTTCACAGCAACGATTAAAGTCTACGATTTAGAATACACCAACGACGAAACTGAAAATGATTTGAACTATCACAAATTAATGTACGCAAGTCATTCGAAATGATAACGGTCCTCACTACTTACTGTGTCCGATACTACAGGGTGATTTTTTTTTTCACCGTGTACGAGCTCTAGGGATTGACCAGTGAGAGGATGCGGAACAAAGAAAGTCTAATGAACTTACGTCCGGAAGCTCATGGTTCCCATGCTAGAGACCATTTATTCAGTCATACTTTGTTACAGAGACTGCGGTCTAATACGCGCTGTACCATGCAACTACAATTGCAGTATGCATGGTTTCCCCCTAGAGGGCGGTACTGTTCCTCATTCGTCGTGCCTCAGCGCCTTCTCCTCCCCTAATCATTTGTAACGTTGTGTCCGATTCACTTCTCTTTCTGACTCACCTTGTGATACAGCGTTGTACACAATGGTTCCATATTCGAATCGAGAGCTCGCCGTCATGGTGTTTCCTAACGCAAGGCAAATGGCAACGGGTGGCGGGCAGCAAGGTTGTATCAGTAGACCTATCCCATCCAACACAAACACAGCATTCAGTGTTTGCAACAGTGTTTCGCCGTTTGTCTGAAACAGGGTCGTCTCAGGAAGTAGGGAGTCACGAAGGACGTACCCGAAATGTTCGGACACCAGGCTTGGAGAAAAATTAGATTCACGCTGTGGAAGGTGTTCGCCGTGTCAGTACCAGGCAGTTGGCCTGCCAGTACAAGGTAAGCCAGATGACCGTGTGGAACAGACTCCATGACAACTCCTACTACCCTTATCACTTACAACGTGCGCAGGGCTCACTAGCGACAGACTTTCCACACCGGGAGCTGTTCTGTCATTGCTTTCTGTTCCGGCGACAAGCGCCGGCACGACGATGAAGAACGGAAGAGCAGAGGAGCTGTGAGACGACGCCAGCCAATAGTACGCTGACCAGGACGACACCACGACTCGAGCGCTATCTATACGAAGAGAACATAAGCGCCGCGCCGCCTGGCCGCGGCAGAGTGCAAGAAGAGCCGTCATAAAAACGCGACAGCATTGACGTATGAACTGAATTGTTTTGCTGGTGATGTGTTGGTAAATGTGCCAACACCTTGTAGATAGAGGAGGCCTAAATGCACGCTATCTAACGCAGACGGGCGTGAATTCTGGAACAGGATAAGTAGTGAAAGCTAATAAGAAAAGTATGCAGCTCCTCGAATACTTAACTTTATTCCATCCTTGTGGTACATCGCTCTTGATAATACAAATAAGACTATCTTCAGATACGGTTAATGGCGCCTTGCTAGGTCGTAGTCATGGACTTAGCTGAAGGCTATTCTAACTGTCTCTCGGCAAACGAGAGAAAGGCTTCGTCAGTGTAGTCGCTAGCAAAGTCGTCGTACAACTGGGGCGAGTGCTATCCCGTATCTCGAGACCTGCCTTGTGGTGGCGCTCGGTCTGCGATCACACAGTGGCGACACGCGGGTCCGACATGTACTAAATGGACCGCGGCCGATTTAAGCTACCACCTAGCAAGTGTGGTGTCTGGCGGTGACACCACAGCTGGCATGGAACTTGTATATATCCAAGGATACTGATTATTTGCATGTCGCCATCTGATTGAGACTCACCTTTGTGAATACAGAAAGTTAAGTATTGTCAGTTTACCTTACGGTAATAAACTCCATTAATATGATTTGCTTGAACTGTTATCTAGCGATCCGAGAAAACAGCTTCCTAGGCACCCTAAATTGGGTGAGTGGGCAGGATACTACACTTTCTTCACCAGGCAACAACGGTTCCGGGATTTGCGTCATTTATTCTGTTCACAGACAAGGCCACCTTTATGCGGAGTGGTATCTTCAACTTTCATAACAGTCTTCTGTGGAATAGTATCAGAACCCTCTTGGTATGGTGACAGCGAATCATAAGCATCGGTGAAGCCGGAATGTGTGGGTCAGGATAATTGGTGAGCCCATTCCAGATGCGGAGACACTGGAGCAGCGTATTCGTGCTGCCTTTGACGCTGTTCGTCTGCAGCCTGGTCGATGTGAATGTGTGAGACAGAAAAAGCTACTAAGCGTATACCCATGCGTTGAGGCACGTGGAAAGCATTTTCAGCACTTACTGCGACTGTGGCTGCATGGTACAGCGCGTATTAGACCGCAGTCTCTGTAACAATGTATGATTGAATACATTGTCTCTAGCATGGAAACCAAGCATTTCCGGACATAAGTTCATTAGATCTTTTTCCTTGCTTTTCCTCTCATCGATCAATCCCTAGACCTTGTACATAGTGGAAAAAATCGTCCTGTATAGAGAAACTTACAAAAATGGGGTCTTGATTTTCTGCACGAAGCATCGTGTAGAAATTTCTAGAAAAACGACGCAAGCATATGAATATCAGCAATGCCTCGAATACAACCATCACCTGAACGAAAGTTGCAAAATCCCACCCACCTGTACTCACTACCAGCAACACCAGCTTCACAAACAATGCCAGAACCTTAAACTGCCACCTGCTAGCAACATATGAAGCCTGTCTCATCCGACCTACTTCCATACTTGTAACTCCAAACCCCTCCAAAGAAACCTGAGCTCACTGTCCACACACCCAACTGTTGTTAAGCTACTCCACACAAACAACCCTTCCGGTATCCACCCAGCACTGACGACAACAACCATTCCGAACCTTAGTCTTCCAAAATGTTCACGTGTTTAGATGTATAGACGGAGGGGGAAGATCAGATGGAAAGAGGCAGGGGGAAGGAGCAAATAGATAATTGGGGGATGGGCAGATGGACAGAAGGAGGGGGAGGAGCATATGGACAGAGGATAGGGGTGGCGACGGACTACCTGATTTGGAATAAATTCATGTCCGGACAATGCCGGGTAGTGTACTAGTACAACAATAAAATAATAAGAAGTAATGAGAAGCAACAGAAATGAGAACAGCGGGAAATTTAACATCAGGGTTGATGGTCACGAAGTAGATGAAGTTAAGAAATTCTACCACCCAGGCAGCAAAATAATCAATAACGGACGCAGCAAGAAGGACATCAAAAGCAGACTAACACTGGCAAAAAGAACATTCCTGGCCAAGAGAAGTCTACTGTTACCAAACATAGCCCTTAATTTGAGGAAGAAATTTCTGAGAATGTATGTGTGGAGCGCAGCATTGTTTGGTAGTGAAACATGGACTGTGAGAAAACTGCGACAGAAGAGAATCGAAGCATTTGAGATGTGCTACAGACGAATGTTTAAAAGTAGGTGGACTGATAAGATAAGGAATGAGGAGGTTCTGTACAGAATCGGAGAGAACAGAAATATGTGGAAAACACTGACAAGGAGAAAGGCAGGATGATAGAACACCTGTTAGGACATCAGAGAATGACTTCTATGGTAGTAGAGGGAGCTGTAGAGGGCAAAAACGTAGAGGAAGACAGAGATTGGAATACTCCAGCAAATAGTTGAGGACATAGGTTGCAAGTGCTACTCTGAGATGAAGCGGTTGGCACAGGAGAGGAATTCGTGGCGGGCTACATCGAACCAGTCAGAAGACTGATGGCTCAAAAAAAATTAACGTATTTCACTCGTATTTGTATACATATTTCTCCTACGTCTCTAGAGAATTTCGCCTTGCAGTTTCGCCTTTACGCAGCACAATGTTCTGACGTTGTATTCCCTAAACTATGTGTCGTATAATTTTGCAGGTACATCCAGTGGTATATGTGGCTACTGCCTACGAAATGCGTTGAAACAGCGTTAGTAGTAAAGAAGTAGTAAATTAAAACTCCACGCAAGTAGAAGTAGTTTTTCACCCATCTCAGGGTTTCTGACGTCATATCGCCTGAGCTATGTGTCGTACAATGATATAATTTTGCTGGTAGATTCATTGATATATGTGATAATGTCTGAGGAATGTGTTGCCAATACGGTTAGTAGTAAAGAAGTAATACGTAAATTAATGCTTCACGCGGCAGTTTTACTGCATGAAAAGCGGAAATGTAGTAAGCGGTAAACGTTTTTACTTTCACCACTTTCTGCGGCTTGACAGCTATGAAAAGATTCATTAAGGTTTGAAATTGTGTGTAAATTTTGTTCTAAGTCACTAAGAGCTCCAATTCTCCAATACTGGATGAATAAAGTATGGGTATTTGCACGTCGTCCGCTACATTGCCTTTTCACCCCCCACCTCTTTGATAGGTACGTGGTTCTTATTCTTACCCCCCCCCCCCCCCCCGCATGGATTCTTTCCAGATAATAATGATGTGTGTGTACATATGAAAGGCAAAACGCCTCAGGAGACTAAAGAGAAACTTGGTAAACATTACGATGACTCTGCACCTTCGATTAGAAAAGTTTATAAGTGTACCAAAATTTTCGAAGTGGCCATATGGGCACAAGTGATGCTGAACGTTCTGGACGCCCTGTGGAGGTTACGACTCCAGAAATCATTGGTAAAATCCATGATATGGTAATGGATGACAGACGAGTTAAGGTGCGTGAGACTGCTAGTGCTGTGGGCATCTCGAATGAACGGGTACATAATATTTTGCATAAACAATTGGACATGAGAAAGCTAACCGCAAGATGGGTTCCGCGATGGCTCACGCTTGACCAAAAACGGAATCGTGTGAAGTGTTGCAAGGATGGTTTGCAGCTGTTCAGGAAGAATCCGCAGGACTTTAAGCGTTGTTTCGTCACTGTGGATGAAACGGGGGTACATTACTATACTTCTGAGACCAAACAACAATCTAAACAATGGGTTACCAAGGGAGAATCTGCACCAAAAAAGAAGAAGACCATTCCTTCGGCCGTAAAGGTTATGGCGACTGTCTTTTGGGATTCGCAAGGGATAATCCTCATCGACTATCTGGAAAAGGGTAAAACTATTACAGGCGAATATTATTCATCGTTATTGGACCGTTTGAAAACCGAACTGCAAGAAAAACGCCGGCGATTGGACCGAAAAAAAGTCCTTTTCCATCGTGACAATGCACCAGCACACATCTCAGCAGTAGTGGTCGCAAAATTAGTGGAAACAGTATTCCAACTCGTTTCACATTCCTCCCTTCTTCAGACTTGGCTCCCTCGGACTAGTATTTGTTCCCCAATTTGAAGAAATGGCTGGCAGGAAAAAGATTTTATTCAAACGAGGAGGTGATTGCAGAAACTAATAGCTATTTTTCAGACTTGGACAATTCCTATTATTCGGAAGGGATCAACAAATTATAATAGCGTTGGACGAAGTGTATCAGGAGAATACGTCCAAAAATGAAAAAGGTTTACCCCAAACACGTAAGTAGTTTTTATTTTTGCATGGACTTTTCAAATGCCCCTCGTATGTATTGACATAATTGCACGAGATAGTTTCGCCTGATGTAGTCAGTCATATTTGTCGTCGTCACTTGAACTCGTTTCGTTGGCGCGGAAACTTTATTGTTTAGTGGTATGACTGATTCTCTTTAGGGTGCCGATTAGCAGCAGCAGCTCTCCTCAGTATTACAACAATCGCCACAGTAAATGTGTTTATCGACGGCCATTTGGTGACAGAGGTACGGGAAGCGGCGACAGTTGTTAAGACGGGCGCAACAAACACGCAGGCACGAATGTTTTCTTCAGCGCTCCAAAAATAAGGCGCATTTTGCCAAGGTTGTTTCGACTATGCTACAGAACTTTCGCCGGGAAGTCCTTACTCATCTTCCATACAGTCCCGATCTCGTCCCATGCCATTTCCGTATTTTGGAGGCCTGGTGAAAGACATCCGTGGTTGTCGATTTGCTTCGGACAAAGACTTACACGCCTTAGTACAATCATGATTACGCAGGCAACAGCAAACATTTTTTCATGAAGGCATTGACATTCCTGTCGCACAGTGGCATAAAGACATTCCTGTCGCACAGTGGGATAAATGTATTAACAATTATGGCGATTTCTTTTGAAATAATGACAGTTTATGTCGTTTTATCATCTGCCTAGGTTTCACTTGACTGCCCCATATATGTTGATATTTTTTTTCATATTCCAGAAGTAACCACATTGCTTTTTATGAATGTAGCATCAGTATTTTTCAGGAATACAAAGGGTGTAAAATGAATAGAACATACATATGTCTCACGTTTTTTTAAAATGCAAATGTGTTACCTCCATCGAAAGACACAGCTTTTAAACGTTGATGTGGGAGCGTCCACAACCATGTTGCAACTGTTAAAAAACTGCCTATGTCTGTCAAAGAGGTAACTGCCATGTTTCACAGTTATTGAAGCTAATCTGCAACATGAGGACGCACTTGATGAAATCGGTCGATTTTTATGTAGAAAGCTCTGAACAGGAATAGTAGGGCTATTTAGACTATGTGATATGTGTGATGGATTACAAAACACGAACGATATTCATATACGAAAATGTTATAAACTGTTGTATAAATTATCAAATATTGCGACATTAGTGAAAATTTCCAGTCCTTTTATCTATATTCGTGTTTATAATTTGAGAACTTGCGAGGTCGGGATTTTGATGCTAGCTATTGTGCCATATTACTTTAGTCATTATTGGTTGATGTTAAGAAAGTGACTGCTTTATTCGACAGTTTTTCGGTGAGTAGTTTTAATTTAAGTCAGAGTAATTTCACACACTTCAAGTAAAGATTCTTTGTTGATTAACAGCTTATGCAACGTAATATGAATACATTGGTATCGGTTGATCTGCATGAGTTATTTCCGTTACATAAAGACATGCTTACATAATTTTGTGTTGCAATACTGCGTAACTTATCTGAAGGACTAAGGACAAAAATTGTTCGTGCAAAAACAGATAGTAGTAGTTGTGATACACCTGTACACTGCATTCATTGTCTGATACTCCTTACATTATGTACTAGAAACAACACTGTTATAATTTTCTGCTAATAGAACAAGTATTGTACTTTTACCTGAAGCACTACACGTGGGCTGCATTGGTATTACAAGGGGCATTACGTCTGGTAGGAGCTGATGGACATTTCTTCGAGCCCTTGTTTTGCCCTACTGCTCCCGCTGCTCGTTATCCATTTGCGATGTTCTCTTAAAGCCTACGCTGGACTTCCATTCGGGAGGACGATGGTTCAAATCCGTGTCCGGCAATCCAGATTTAGGTTGGTTGGATTGGGTTGTTTTCGGGGGAGGACAGCGAGGTCATCGGTCTCATCGGATTAGGGAAGGAAGAGGAAGGAAGTCGGCCGTGCCCTTTCATAGGAATCATCCCAACATTTGCCTGGAGCGATTTAGGTAAATCACGGAAAACCTAAATCAGGATGGCCGAACATGGGATTGAACCGTCTTCCTCCCGAATGCGAGTCCAGTGTGCTAGCCACTGCGCCACCTCGCTCGGTCCAGATTTAGGTTTTCCGCGTTTTCCTTAAATAGCTCCTGGCAAATACCGGGATGTTTCCTTTGAAAGGGCATGGCAGATTTCCTCCCCCGTCCTTGACCCTACACGAGCTAGTGCGCTGCCTCTAATGACCTCACTGTCGACGGTACGTTAAACCGTAATCTTCCTACCATTTTGTCTACTATCCGATTCGCAGCTAGTACATTGCTACCTGCTTTCTGATTTAAGGATCGACGGCGTACAGCCCAAGAAACAAGGAGAAACGCTGCCACTGTGTTGGTTCAGCAGGTCCCTGTTAGTGATGAACGCTCGCTGTTACATTCTGTGCCAGGCTGGAACTTGTACCTGTGAAAGTTTATGCAGGCAGCTACCTGCTCCAAGCGAGACTATAGCCGGTACATGGCAGTGCATCGTAAGGAAGACTGAATATCCAAATGGCTGTAGTGACAGTAATATTCGTAATGTGCGTTCCCTTTCCCACGCACTTAGATGGTGTGTTTTGATTGACAGACTCTCCTCTCAGTATTTTTTTTTTTTTTTTTTTTTCATCGGTCTGCTGACTGGTTTGGTGCGGCCCGCCACGAATTCCTTTCCTGTGCTAACCTCTTCATCTCAGAGTAGCACTTGCAACCTACGTCCTCAATTATTTGCTTGACGTATTCCAATCTCTGTCTTCCTCTACAGTTTTTGCCCTGTACAGCTCCCTCTAGTACCATGGAAGTCATTCCCTCATGTCTTAGCAGATGTCGTATCATCCTGTCCCTTCTCCGTATCAGTGTTTTCCACATATTCCATTCCTCTCCGATTCTGCATAGAACCTCCTCATTCCTTACCTCTCAGTATACGAGGCGTGTTACGAACTTGTGCCTGTTTAGTGCAGACTCGTATCACAACTTACAGCTGGGTGTATTGGCTGTAACGGTTTAGAGTTCTCAACACTATTTCTTAAGGTAACACTGTAACAGCTCAACTGACTGTCATATGAGCAAAATCGCAAACACAGAAATAACTCAGTGAAACACAAAAACGCTAACGCGCAGGTTGCGCATCACTGCAATGTTGCACAAGGCAGCCACACTCCAAAGCAGCGAGGTTGTAATCGGCTGGCATCTTGTGGTTTGTATCAGACGGATGAGGAAGAGCGGTTGTTGAGTTGGCTTATTTTTCTGTTTTCTGTGATTTATTGGAATAAGAGTATCTAAAGTCGGATCTTTGGGTCCTTGATCAGTGTTAAATTTCGTCTGCCTCATGCGGGAAGGGGCTATAACTGAGCGAGTATGTAATAGCACAGCAATTCAGTGATTGGACTAAACTTAGTTTCTGAGGCGATTAAAACACACACGCCCAGACTCACACTCACTCACTCACACACACACACACACACACACACACACACACACACACACACATTAAAAACGCAATACCTCTGGGGTTAAGGAAACAAAACTAACAGCCTACAAAACGGAGCAACGGGTAGACGTCCAATCTAATCGTTATCTGAAACAAGGGACGCGTGATTTGATATTTGTTCTCTTCCCAGGTGATAAAACATCGGAAACAATAACACATATCCAGGAGCTCACTTTGGTGTGCGCTTGAACTGAAAAACAAGTGCGTCACTCGGACGTAAGATATCAGTCCGTAGCAAACCAAAGCTGATTAAACGGACAGATAGCTTCAGAAATGATTAAATAATGTAATATTTGGATTTGAAAGACATTACACACGTTGCAACCACGGAGAAAAGTGTAGTACGGCTCTCCGTTTATAATACTGGGAATATTCAAGTTTGATTCGCCTTGACATCTGTAAATCAGGGTGAGTAACGTGTGCTTAGATCATTTCCATAAATAAAAATCCGTTACAGACAGATAAAATGGCGGCGTTGGAGAGACAAAAGCGTCTAAGCTAGGTATGCGTGCGTACTAAGTTGACAAATGGGACACCCAGGGTCCTGGTCTTGCGGGCAATTAAGTTCCTTTGTTCTAAAAAAACTGGTTGTATCCGGTTCGTCATCGCGACACTGTACTTGAGGACTGGATTGCTGCCTAACCCAGCTTATGCGCTTCATTACTTTATTTTATGACTCCTTTGATGCTTAATATCTCACGCGTTGGAAAAGTGATACACGCTTGCGCTTTGCTGGTTTAGATAAAAATATAGCTACCTAGCGGTAGCTATCGTCCCTGTGATGGGGCTTCCGTAACCTGCCCTTTATCGAATACCGATAAATAATCTGGAAGACGGAGGAGAGAGCTATATAAAGACAAACGATTGGATTAGGTATAACTGCTGTGCTGGTCATTCGGCTTATGCTCTGAGCTGTGTTATGTGGATGGGATGTCATCAGACTTTGTAACTGTTCTTCAGCATGACAGACAGGTTCACAGATGTATCCGCACCAAAAGAATCACTGAGCAGCCTTAAAAGTAGAAAAAGACACAGTGCTACATGAAAACTTTTACTGGAGCGAACATGTAGGTAGTGCAGTCCCTCTCAAGTGACAGCGATTAATGAAGCAGCACAAGGTACCTACTGCGACTCTTGAATTGACATGTAGAAGGCCTAAACTAGAGTAAAGAAGACATGTGAAACTTCCACATCGTCAAATCCCTGTGAGCCAATAAATTAATCGTACCCTCCAGGCCGACCGGTTTTCTTTCTTTTCATCAGTTTTCTGACTAGTTTTCTGCGGCCTGCCACGAATTACTGTCCTGTGCCAGCCTCTTCTTCTCCTTACGTCCTCAGTTATTTGCTGGATGTATTCCATTTTTATCCTCTATAGCTCCCTTTAGTACCACGGAAGTTATCCCTTGATGTCTTAACAGATATTCTACCATCGTGTTCCTTCTTCTTCTTCTTAGTGTTTTCCATATACTCTTCTCGCCGCTTCTGCGGAGAACCTCCTCATTCCTCGTCTTATCAATCCACCGCGTCTCAAACGCTTAGACTCTCTTCTGTTCCTGTTTCCCCACTGTCCATGGTTCACTACCATACAATGGTGTGCTCCGAACGCACATTCTTAAAAATTTCTTCGTCAAATTAATTCCTATGTTTCATACCAGTAGACGTCTCTTGGCTATTCTGCTTTTTGTGCCTCACTTGCTTCATTCGTTACGGGTTATTTTACTTCCAAGGTAGCAGAATTCGTTAACTTCATCTAATTCGTGATCACCGGTTTTGATGTTAAGCTTCATGCCGATCTGATTTATGCTCTCCTCATTGCCTTGGTCTTTCTCTGGTTTACTGTCATTCATATTCTATACTCGTTAGACTGTTTATTCCATTCAGCAGATCCTATAATTCTTCTTCGCCTTTACTGAGGGTAGCGATATTAACAGGCAATCTTATCACTGCTAACCATTCACCCTGAATTTTAAATACACTCTTGAACCTTTCTTTGATTTCCGTCATTGCTTCTTCTATGTACAGACTGAACAGTAGGGGTTAAATAGCGCATCCCTGTATTATGCCAGCCGGCCAGAGTGGTCGAGCGGTTCTAGGCGCTACAGTCTGGAACCACGCGACCGCTACGGTCGCAGGTTCGAATCCTGCCTCGGGCATGGATGTGTGTGATGTCCTTAGGTTAGTTAGGTTTAAGTAGTTCTAAGTTCTGGGGGATTGATGACCTCAGAAGTTAAGTCCCATAGTGCTCAGAGCCATTTGAACCATTTTTGTATTATGCCCGTTTTAACCCAATCACTTCGTTATTGGTTGTTGTCCACTCTTCGTTCTTGTACTTAATGTATATCACCCAGCTTTCCCTGTAGCTTATTACTCTTTTTCTCAGAATTTCGAACGTCTTGCACCATTTCACGTTGACGAACGTCTTTTCCAGGTCGACAGATTCTAAGAAGGTGTCTTTGTTTTTCTTCGTTCTTGTTTCCATTATCAGCAGCAACGTCAGCTAACAGATCTTTACGAAAATATGGTTGACGTCTTAGCAACAATTAATCGTGAGGAAACGGGGGTCATCATGACGGATACAGGAATTAGTGACTAGAAGATTGTTGTAGCAAGACTGAATGCCATAACATCCTATTTCAAAAAGCGGATAAAAATTCGCTGAACACCTTCCTAAGAGACAATTGCCACTCTTTCCCCTCTGGCTATGTAAGCGTAGAGCAGATGTAGCTTGGATTCAAAGAAATAGTGTTGACGGCGATTGAGAGATATGTACCTAACAAATTATTAAGAAGTGGTATTGATCCCACGTGGTACACAAAACAAGCGCAGCTCTTTCTGTATTGCCGGCCGCGGTGGTCTAGCGGTTCAGGCGCTCAGTCCGGAACCGCGCGACTGCTACGGTCGCAGGTTCGAATCCTGCCTCGGGCATGGATGTGTGTGATGTCCTTAGGTTAGTTAGGTTTAAGTAGTTCTAGGGGACTGATGACCACAGATGTTAAGTCCCATAGTGCTCAGAGCCATTTGAATCTTTCTGTATTATGGCGAAATGAGTGAGAAGTGACACGGATGTGGATACGCGAGGTGTTTTTCGTTGAGCCACGATCTTTTTAAGAAATTTCTATCACCAACTTTCTTTTCCGACCTAGCGGTTCTAGTCGCTTCAGTCCGCAACCGCGCGACCGCTACGGTCGCAGGTTCGAATCCTGCGTCGGGCATGGATGTGTGTGATGTCCTTAGGTTAGTTAGGTTTAAGTAGTTCTAAGTTCTAGGGGACTGATGACCTCAGCAGTTAAGTCCCATAGTGCTCAGAGCCATGTGAACCATTTTTTTCTCCTCCGAATGCGGAAATACTCTTTTGGTGCCGACCAACGTAGGGAGAAACGGTCATTGTAGTAAAATAAGAAAAATCGGAGCTTCAGTGGAAAAATTTAAGTTTTCATTTATCCCGCACGCTATTCGAGAGTGCAATGGTAGAGAAATAGGTTGAAGATGGTTTGGTGAACTCTCTGCCAGGCACTTAAATGTGTATTGCAAAGTAGTCGTGTACATGTAGATCTCAGTTTTCTATTTCCATTCTTTTGTATACCAATATATACATGAAAGAAGTGGCAGGCTACGTCGACGAGATGGCTTTTCAACGCCTGACGCCACGATATAAAGCATGTGAAACAGGGAACTAACAGTGCAGTAGAAACCCACCAAGGTTACCCATCTTGCGTTTCACAGCTTTCTGGCATGTGGTTCAAGTCATTTTCTCTTGATATGATTAAAATGGGGTAGTTATTATAGCAATTCGATTCAATCCAGTTCCCTATAATGGATACTCGCCGTTTACTTCTTGTGTACAATATCTATGAGGATATTTTGCTCTTCTCTTCTGGTAACTAATAACGCTAAAAGCAACTAAATTGAAATTCATTTACTTTCTTTGTATCCTGAGATTAACTTTATTTTAAAGAAGTAAAAGTACAGAATCCTTGACGTGAATTATTGCATTCTTTTAATTACTTGATTATCTGGCATCAGAAATCTTTTTTTCTCTTCCGTTTTTAATAAAGATCAGTAGCATCAACTGTGTGTTACCAGTAAAACTAAAGAACCACAAGTATGTTGGAATTCTGCAAACCGATAACAATGGTTGATGTTTGTGATAAGGATTTTTTTCATTTTATTTACATCGTTGTGGCAATTAATTGATAATTGTGTCAACAGCAAGAATTTCACGATTTTGGTGCTTGTAGCTTACAAAATAAAGTAATATAGTCATTGTTTGAGTGTATTTTTACAATCACATTATCAACTAGTTTACGTGCAAGATTTTTAAAGAAACGCAGCGCCCTTTACAGGACCCATAGGTGCAGAGCAAACGCAAAGGTTTTAATAGAAACAAATGGTTAACTGTCAGTTTGTACCTAATGTACATATATAACAACTTCAGCCCTAAAATGTGTATGGAGATGGTCAAATTTTACTTTGATAAATAAATCAATAAAAGCAAAATGCTGTGGCCAGAGTATACAGCGTCGCAGCCTACTCAAACAGACGGTGAGTTGAGTGACAGATAGGAAAACAAGAAAACATAACAGCGACCATGAAATAAGGACTAAAATAAAAAGCAAAAAAATTATGTACTTGTGAATCTGTGTTTACGTGAGTAGAAACGATATAGTATACCGAATATGGGAGCAGCTGTGTTTTCGAAGCTGAATTGCTGTTGAACATTGTCCAAGATCTCTTGAATTCAATAGTCGATATTTCTGAAAGGGTATCAAGCTCTGTGTCAGACATTAGAGCTCAACTGGAACTTCAAGCACAAGCAATGACAGATGTGGGGGAAACAAGCCTGGTACAGGCCAAAAGCTTACATATATGATAATGACCATGACAAAAAAGGGTCTTTACTAATAGACGAATAAAAGAGATTTTTTTGGAGGTGAACTAGAACCTGGCTTTGAGGAGATGGGTTGCTGATGACTGTAGTAGCAGGTACAGGAACACTGAGACGCAGTACTCGGAAATGGGCAAAGTTCAGCAGATTATGAAAGTTTGTTGTTGTTGTGGTCTTCAGTCGAAAGACTGGTTTGATGCAGCTCTCTATGCCAGTCTATCCAGTGCAAGCCTCTTCACCTCTCCTACACTACCGCAACCTACATCCATTTGACCCTGCTTACTGTATTCAAACCTTGGTCCCCCTCTACAGTATTAATCACCCATACCATTTCGTAACCAAATTGACAATTTGAGTGTCCTGTCGACCGATCCCGTTTTTTTAGTCACGTTGTGCCACAAATTTTTTTTCCGCTATTCGATTCAGTAGCTGTTCATTTGTTAAGCGACTACCCATCGAATCACCAGCATTTTCATGAAGGTCTAAAAGGTAAATGTACTTAATGGCTAAAGGAAAGAGATAACCAGAGCAGCATGTTACTGCACTGAAGTCCGGATCAGGAACTGGTAAGAGCTTGATTGTGGCAAATGTTCTGGTTAAATACGAATTTTTGCAAATTCGTTGTGGCAGAATAAACTCATCCTGCAGATTTTAGAGATGTTTTAGCAAGCTATTGAAGTTAAAGGCAGTAGACATCGCTTATCGAGAGCTGTCTGAGTGGCGGAACGTTAACTTTGTATGGGAAGGGGGCAGGGACAGTATTTACAGCCGCAAGCTATAGTACTAGGGTCATTTTTAAAGTAAGAATCGATGTTAACGGAGTAAGAGAAACTTTATTTACAACGTAAATTGTACCACAAACTACAATATGCAATTTTTTTACTTTTCAGTATAGTCACTATGAACATTTAAACATTTGTCAAGTTGTGGCACCAGCTTTTGGATACCAGCACAAAAGAAGTCTGCTGAACCAGTTAGTAACAGTTTTTTCCAACATGTCTTCATTTGCCAAGCGCTTTACACGACAAAATTCCTTCAGTTTTGGAAACATATGAAAGTCTGATGGTGCTAAGTCAGGGCTGTATGGTGATGATCCAGTAATACTCAAAGAAACTTGTTCAGTTGCGTCTTTATTCTTGCCACACCATGAGGCTGAGCATTGTCGTGAAACAGAATGACGCAGGTAGAGTGCAGTCCCCGCCGGCGATTCTGAGTAGCGCTCTTCAGCTTTAATAATGTGTCACAGTATCTCTCAGTATTTATTCTCATTCCTCTCGGCAAAGTCATTCCCCTCGGCAAAACGTTTAACAGAAGAATACCTTTCCGTTCCGAACAACTGTGGCCATACTTTTCCGTGTTGAAGGTTCTTGTTTGAATTTTCGTGGTTTTCTCGGAGAGTATGAATGATGCCACTCACTGGACTGACGTTTGTCTCTGGTGTGTAGTGCGCAATCCACGTTTCATCACCGGTCACAATGTGACGCAAGAACTCGTCACCATCCTTGCGATTGCGCCCCAAAACGGACAAAGAATGTGCCATTTAACTTTGTGCTCTTCTGTCAACGTTTTCGGCACGCATCTCGCACACATTTTTTGTAATGATGTTTGTCAGTAACAATGTGATAAACAACTGATCTTGAAACTTGCGGTAATTTCTGGTGCAGCTCCTCAATAGTGAAGTGCCTGTTTTGGCGAATTGCCTCATCAACTTTATGTGTCAAGTCTTCATTCATGACAGTAAGCAACCCAGATCGTTCTTCATCATGAAAATTTGTCCTTCCTTCATTACACAGCTTGTAGGCTGTTACTCCATTAATTTACACTCATTTTCATGATTCACTGCACCTGCACCATAAACTTCAATAGGCTGCCGGTGAATTTCAGCAGAACGAACCTGTTTTGCATTTAAGAACCGAATTACCAAGCGCACTTCACAATCGGCTGGATTACTGATTGACATGGCGACAAACGAAGCTGTATAACAATACAACCAACACCGGCAGAGATGCTAAACGTAACGGCAGCGTAATTAGAGATTGGCCAAGAGTGGCCGTCCGTGAACGGGCGTCACGTGACAGGATACGTAGACACGATGTTCGGTCCGTTCTTACTTTAGATATGACCCTCTTATATTCTGACACTAAGAATCTCGCAAATGTGTTTTCTATAATGGGTAACATTTTGTTCTTATAACATTTAAGGAGTTTTTGAAAATGGGTAACACACATCTCGCTGGGATGTATTTGTACTTTTCGCAGCGTAATATTACTGTGAGAGTAATGAAAGAACTAAACCGTTAACGCAGACGTATTGTTACTGTCTGGGCCAGTTATGTGCTTGAGGAAATTATTAATAACATGTGACAGGAAACTACAGGGTTCACCCCATATAAACTTACGAGGGGCGTTCAATATGTAATGTAACATGGTTTTTTTTTCCTGAGAGCAGGCTGTTTTTATTCAGAATTTTCCAATACACCATATTATTTCCCCCCCCCCCCCCCCCTGCCAAGAAAATTCTATTTTTGAACATAATCTCCATTCAATGCGATGACCTTATGCCACCTTACTGGCCGTGCCTGTATGCCTGCGTTGCACCACTCTACTGGTCGACGTCGGAGCCAACGCCTCCCTGCATCAATAGCCTCCCCATCAACCATGTACTGCTGTACACGGAGTGCATTCCTCATTGGGGCAAACAGATGGGAAGTCGGAAGGTGCGAGATCTGGGCTGTAGGGTGGTTGAGGAGGAACAGTCCAGTGAAGTTTTGTGAATTGCTCTCGGGTCGCATGCATGTGTGAGGCCTTGCATTGCCATGCAGAAGGAGAAGTTTGTTTGTAATTTTGTGGCAACGAATACACTGAAGTAGTTCCATCGATGTCTCTAGAGTGGCACAATACACTTCAGAGTTGATTGTTGCATCTAAAGGGAGGATATCAAACAGAATAACCCCTTCAGAGTCCCAGAAGGCCGCGACATGTGTTTACCAGCCGAGGGTGCGGCTTTCAACATTTTATTTGGAGGAGAGGTGGTGTGGCGCCACTCCATGGACTGCCGTTTTGTTCCCAGTTCGAAGCGATGAACCCATGTTTCATCGCCTGTGACGATGTTCGACAAAAAATTGTCACTATCAGCCTTGCAACGTGCAAGGAGTTCCAAACAGATGGTCCTTCGTTGCCCTTTATGGTCTATAGTTAGGCGGCGAGGAAGCTAATGGGCATACACTTTTCAGTACCCCAACTGGTGGACAACTCTGTAGCACCACCAACAGTTGTGGAGGGAGATGTCTGGCGGTAGTCCGTCGATAAAGCCCTAACAAGGGTGCCTATACCGCGGGCAAAGGAAGGGGGGGGGGGGGGGGGAGGGGGAGGGACACGAAGACTCTTTTGGTCTCAGGTAAAGGAAAAAATATAGTGTTGTTAGATTTTTTTTCTTTCAAGTAAATGATTTAAAAGTCAGTATTACGCAGATTTATAGCAGGGTCGTAAGTGGACTTTTCTTATGGCTGCTTATGAGTTGCCATTTGTCTTCCAAAATAATAAAAATACTCCATACCCCTAGGTCAGGGCTTCCCAACCTTTTCAGGTGGTTGACCCTTTGTCCGGTCGAAAATCCATGGCGGACCCCTAGTCAGTGAAGAGCACAGTAACTTTAAATTCCAGAGCGAAAGCCATGGGAACTGAAAGCTTCTTAATGCAAGTGCCATGTTCGCAATGACCCCCCTCCCCATGAAGTATCAATAGTCTTTGGTTTAGGGATAAATGAAAATAACTTGAAGGTCAAAAATCGACTCATGAAATAGGTAGTGCACTGACAAAGCAAGTTTAACATTTAATGATGCCTGGGGCCGCATACGTGCCAGCAAGCGCTGTGATTGGTCGACAAAGCTCGCTCCGCTCACGCGTATAAGGTTTCAGCGCATCTAGCGCCGTGAGCCGGCTCACAAACGACCCCCGTATTGTTGCGAAACAGTCGATCAGAGAAGCCGCATTCTCCGGCACTAAACTGTGTATGCGTTCTCACTTAGGAACCGCAAAGGCTGCTTGGGAATACGACATGAAATAAGAAAAGTACACATGTTTTTCACACGAAAAAAGTGATGAATTTGATTTTCACATTTTTATTCAATAATTTTACTCATTATTTTACACGACTGGGTGAAAGGTGGCGGCAGACCCCCTAGAAAGAGCCGGCGGACCCCTAAGGGGTCCGCGGCCCACACGTTGGGAAGACCTGACCTAGGTCTATGGCACCCCCTACAAACTATCGTAAGGGCGTCTTTGAGCCCAAATAATTAGTACAATGGAAAGTACCATTTTCATAGCAGTTCACAGTGTTTTGTTAAGTATGGATATAGATGTAGCTTTAGGACCCTATGATTAACTCACTGACTGATAAAATATCATGAAATTGTTAACATGGGCAAGAGTACATAAAACCATGTCTGTGGTGACCGACTGATATGTAGCGTACCCAGAGTTCTAGGTCAGGTTGGAATGCAACAGTTTGGTGTGAGTTGCGAAGCCAACGAATGTTGTAGCGAAAAATGTGTGTATGGTGACAGATTGAACTGAATGTAATAGTCGCTAGGTGACAGATAGGTCTGTAGCATAGCCCGAGGTCTGCGTCAGTTGATATGAAATTTTGGCTGTGTTTTGGCGAAGCCAACTAATGTGATCGCGATAAACGTGTCTGTGGTAACGAACAGGTCTGTAACGTAGTCCAAGGTCTAGGATAGGTTGGAATGCAATAGTTTGGTGTGAGATAGCGAAGCCAACGAATGTCACCGTGAAAAAACGTGTCTGTGACGACGGACTGAACTGTAGCTCGAGGTCTAGGTTAGATTGGACTGCAACAGTCTGGTGTGAGTTAGCGAATCCAACGAATACGATGGCTATAGAAGTGTCTATGGTGACAGACTGGTCTGTACCTCATTTTGTCTAGGTTAGGTTGCTAGGTGAAATTTCAGTTGTTCGATGTTAAATAATAATTACACCATTTGAAACATGTTTCAAGTGCTTGTCTTTTGATACTGAATTTTACACTGAATGTGACATGTATAGGCCTGCATCACACTATAAAATTTCCTTCTTCCCCTGAAAGGGAACCGAGCTATCAGGTACAGCAGTAATACATTTTTCTTTGTTGAATAACATGGTGCACTGGTCTCCTGTTGCTCTCGTTTTGTAATTTCAGTATGTAAATGTACACTGTGTCTTACAGTGGGGTGTTACAGATATATAAGAGACTATAATAAAGTTTTCGATTAACTGGAGTTATTATCACTACACTTTCGATCTTTGCTTTTTTCTGACACATCAGTTGCAGTGTCTTTGGCTTCTTTCGAGAAGCGAATAGCTCGGCGCCTTTTCAAATTCTGTTCGGTTCGAACTAGCAGTGAGTGTTTGTACTGCCTTCAATAATGAGCCAGCTCGTTGATCTGGTGTTTTCATATGGTCTCAAAGCTGATTAACGGATTCTAGATTGGTGTTTGATGGAATTGTTGGTAAAAAGGAATAATGAGTGCAAGGAACAATGTTCGATAAGAAAAGGTTACTGGTTTGCAGACAGAAAACTACTGATAAGTACAATTTTGCTGTTGACATCCTTTTGGGTGTATGAATGTAGCAACAAATACATTTGTTACAGGCTACGGCTTGGTAAAGATCTGTTGATGATTGGAAAGAATATTGTAAGGAAGTTTGCTTTCCTGCGTGTTTAGAAATAAATGAAAAACTTGGTGTGAAAGACGTAATTCTGAAAACTGACGAATCTCCGTAAACTGGAAGAGGCAATAAGGCACCAGGCTATGAGTATTCGGCGCTATTGAAAGAGGCACTAATATGCGCCATTTTCTTGCTGTGCAAGAGAAGTCTAAAGAAATACTTTTGGAGATAGTTAAAGAAAATATTTTACCTGCGAAAACAATGGTGTCTGTTTCAGTTCCTATAAATGCCTAGAAGATGAAGGTTTGAAGCACCTATCCGTCAATTATAGCCTTTATTTCAAGGATTCAAAAACTGGAGCATATACGAACACCAGTGAAAGAACGTCGTATGCAATTAAAAGATCTTCACAGGGAACAAGTCAGTGCACAGAGTTGTTTCACTCTAATTTATTTGAATACACTCGTATGTGGAGAAAGCAAAGTAACGACCAAAAGAACTTATTGTACAGCTCGTCTGTACGATGTCAACTCGTAAATGATTATATTTGCGAGTGTCTATTTAATGAAATATATAAATAAGTGTATGTCAGTTTATAGTTTGCTCCATATACATAAAAAAATTCTTTTCCACCACTTTTCACTTGCTTTTGTGTCAGAGACGTACATTCTAATGCAGGTCTCGTTTTTCTATTGCACCAGTATTCGTTTTCTTGAAAGTTATTTGTGATTTATGATGAGGTTCTTGCATCCTTCGTGTCTACACGAACGAAAACAATCACACTGTGAAATTATCACTTGGAGTCCGTTCTTTTTCAATATTCTCTCACCATTTTTTTTGTTTAAATACGCCGCAACACGGAAGGCACAGAGAAGGCACACGTGTTCTTTAGGATGACAGTATTTTGTATTGATAAGCACAAAATAGTTAACAGGATAATCAATTTACAGCCGGAAAAATCAACCATACATAAAGAAATTGCCATACTCCAACACGTGGCCCAATATAACGATTTCAACTCAGATATAGTACCACAACTCTACGAAAACACCAAAACCCTACACTGTGAAATCCTTAAGCACAAAAAATTAGTAAGAATAAATTACTAAGAAACATAAAACCTCGCACATACCGCTCATAGGGGACATACTTAATAAACTGAATGCTTCACTAAAAAGTACAAGAGTGAAATTCGCTCACCGAACGAGAAATAATTTAAAATCACGAATCTACTCAGGGAAAATGAAAGTGCAAAATTTTATGTAGGTCAAAAAGGGCGAAATTTTGACATTAGATATCGAGACCAACACTTAAAATCCTAGAAAATTACTTAGCCACGAATTATATCGAAAAGAATTGAAGGTACTAAGTAAAATTAATAAGAACAGAAAAAGAGCAATATACATGTCTGCAATAAATTATTATCGTATTTTATGCGAGTGAGAAGAACACAGAGAACTCTTAAGTCCATTACAATACTGCACGTGATGAAGTCATAATACAATAAAATAGGGTTAATTTATAATGATAATTATTGAATCTTCCTGGACTACCGCAGGAAAGTAGGGGTTTTGGGCGGGATGAAACTAAAATGTAACATAACAACGGGAAGATGAAGTAAATAATAACATATATGAAACATGAAAAGAGCAGTAGTATGAAAGGTGGAGGAAACCGACACAGAAATCCTTAGAAAAGCCAGTACATAAGAAACAAAAATTCCCCCCCCAAAAAAAACAAATATTGAAACCTATAACTGGAATTAAGCAATGTCAGTTAGTTCTAATTACCGACTCCAACAATGCCATGGTTCATTATTTAGGTCGTTCTTCCGGCAAATGTATTATGATTTTTGCATTTGTATCAGCTATTCGACGGTTCAATATTTAGAACGTTTTTCCCGCAGGTGTGCACACTGAATTGTAATAGCATTTCTGCATTTGCAACTGCTGTCTAAACATCGCGAAAAAATGACAAATATCAGGTAGCCAGAATTAAGCTATATAAGATGTCAGTTCTAGTTACCGATTCAAACCATTACATAGTTCATTATTTCGATCGTTTCTGCAGCAGGCCTGTGCACTGACATGTAATGCGGTTTCAGCACTTTCAATTTCTCTATGAACTACTGCGAAAAATTAACTAATGTTGTAATCATTAACTGGAATATACGTTGTTGTTGTTGTGGTCTTCAGTCCTGAGACTGGTTTGATGCAGCTGTACATGCTACTCTATCCTGTGCAAGCCTCATCATCTCCCAGTACCTACTGCAGCCTACATCCTTCAGAATCTGTTTAGTGTATTCATCTCTTGGTCTCCCTCTACGATTTTTACCCCCCACTCTGCCCTCCAATACTAAATTGGTGATCCCTTGATGCCTCAGAACATGTCCTACCAACCGATCCCTTCTTCTAGTCAAGTTGTGCCACAAAATCCTCTTCTCCCCAATTCTATTCAGTACCTCCTCATTAGTTATGTGATCTATCCATCTAATCTACAACATTCTTCTGTAGCACCACATTTCAAAAGCTTCTATTCTCTTCTTGTCCAAACTATTTATCGTCCATGTTTCACTTCCATACATGGCTACACTCCATACAAATACTTTCAGAAACGACTTCCTGACATTTAAATCTATACCTGATGTTAACAAATTTCTCTTCTTCAGAAACGCTTTCCTTGCCATTGTCAGTCTACATTTTATATTCTCTCTACTTCGACCATCATCAGTTATTTTGCTCCCCAAATAGCAAAACTCCTTTACTACTTTAAGTGTCTCATTTCCCAGTCTAACTCCCTCAGCATCACCCGACTTAATTCGACTACATTCCATTATCCTCGTTTTGGTTTTGTTGATGTTCATCTTATACCCTCCTTTCAAGACACTCTCCATTCCGTTCAACTGCTCTTCCAAGTCCCTTGCTGTCTCTGACAGCATTACAATGTCATCGGCGAACCTCAAAGTTTTTATTTCTTCTCCATGGATTTTAATACCTACTCCGAATTTTTCTTTTGTTTCTTTTACTGCTTGCTCAATATACAGATTGAATAACATCGGGGAGAGGCTGCAACCCTGTCTCACTCCCTTCCCAACCACTGGTTCCCTTTCATGTCCCTCGACTCATATAACTGCCATCTGGTTTCTGTACAAAGTGTAAATAGCCTTTCGCTCCCTGTATTTTACACCTGCCACCTTCAGAATTTGAAAGAGAGTATTCCAGTCAACATTGTCAAAAGCTTTCTCTAAGTCTACAAATGCTAGAAACGTAGGTTTGCCTTTTCTTAATTTAGCTTCTAAAATAAGTCGTAGGGTCAGTATTGCCTCACGAGTTCCCATATTTCTACGGAATCCAAACTGATCTTCCCCGAGGTCGGATCTACCAGTTTTTCCATTCGTCTGTAAAGAATTCGCGTTAGTATTTTGCAGCCGTGACTTATTAAACTAATAGTTCGGTAATTTTCACATCTGTCAACGCCTGCTTTCTTTGGGATTGGAATTATTATATTCTTCTTGAACTCTGAGGGTATTTCGCCTATCTCATACATTTTGCTCACCAGATGGTAGAGTTTTGTCAGGACTGGCTCTCCTAAGGCCGTCAGTAGTTCTAATGGAATGTTGTCTACTCCCGGGGACTTGTTTCGACTTAGGTCTTTCAGCGCTCTATCGAACTCTTCACGCAGTATGATATCTCCCATTTCATCTTCATCTACATCCTCTTTCATTTCTCTAACTTGCCCTCAAGTACATCGCCCTTGTATAGACCCTCTATATACTCCTTCCACCTTTCTGCTTTCCCTTCTTTGCTTAGAACTGGGTTTCCATCTGAGCCCTTGATATTCATACAAGTGGTTATCTTTTCTCCAAGGGTCTCTTTAATTTTCCTGTAGGCAGTATCTATCTTACCCCTAGTAAGATAAGCTTCTACATCCTTACATTTGTCCTCTAGCCATGCCTGATTAGCCATTTTGCACTTCCCGTCGATATCATTTTTGAGACGTTTGTATTCCTTTTGTCTGCTTCATTTACTGCATTTTTTATACTTTTTTTATTACATAAGGCACTGGAATTGCATCGCAAAGCCAGGATTGAACCGTCGTCCTCCCAAATGCGAGTTCAGTGTGCTAACCACTGCGCCACCTCGCTCGGTAACCCCAAGGTACTTTGGGTGTTTGTTGTGATTTAGTATTTTCCCGTCTAAATATACATGTAGTTCTCTGTTGGCCATTTTGTTGTTCAAATGGAAGGCAGATACTTCCGTCTTTGTAGCACTAGGTTGTAGCCTCCATCTTCTAAAGTACTCGCTGAGAATCCCTACCGTAAGGGTATCTTCGGCAGTTTCTATATTTCTGTGGGCAGTTGCCAGAGCCCAGTCGTCAGCAAAACCAAATTTGCGCGATCTGGTTGCAGGCATGTCAGCGATGTAAAGGCTGCTGTTAGGTCTATGAATGCTGCAGCTACCTTATGTTTCTTCTGCAACCCCGCCTCTATACATGTTGTCAGTGATAGGACTTGATCTGTACAGCAGCGTTAGGGACGGAATCCTGCTTGTTCGATAGGGATTTTTTTGAGTATAGTTTCGCCTATTCTGTTGAGGAGCAGTCTTTCTAGTAATTTATAGACCATACTGAGAAGGGAAATAGGGCGGTAACACTCTGGTCTATCGCCTGGTTTACCAGGTTTCAGGACTGCGATGATCTTTGCTCGTTTAAGTGAGGGAGGAATGTTACCCACTTGGAGAATGTCCGTAAAGAACTTAGCCAGCCATTGTTTTGTGTAGGGTCCGACATGTATAAGGAACTCAGGGTGGATACCATCGAAACCCGGAGCTTTGCCTGGTTTAACATTCTTCAGGGCATTGGTAACCTCCTCGATACAAATATCTGATGAATATTATGAGTCCATTGCACGGGTCCTTTTTAGTGTTTTTAAGTCCTTCACTTTAGTTGTGTGCTTTCTGTCTCGTGGGGCTCTAGACGCAGAAACTATGCGGGATGCAACCTTGTTGGGAGATATTTCGTCCTTTCTATGTTCAGGTGGATTTGCGCCTCCTCCACGTTTACGCAGTAGGGACCAGGCTTGTCGGCTTGACTTCGAAAAGTCTAGATTTTCAACAGTATTCTCCCAGTTTTTCTGTGTAGTAAAGTCGATGTTATGTAATAGTTCATCCGCTGTTTTCCGGTCCCCATTCTTGAGGAACTCCGCGTACAGGTCTTCGCATATCCCAGTCCAACCGAGAATGTACTTTTTGCGGTACCCTCTTGGGATCGCTGTTTTCGCAGAGCTAATGACCGCTCCCACAAATCTCTCATAGCTCTTGCTGGTTGGAGGGATCCAGCTCAATGTATAATCAAGTTGTTCACAGAATTTTGTCCAGTCAGCTTTTGTAAAATTCCACCTTGGTCGAGGGTAAGACCTTATTATCGGGATGGATATACCGATATTAATAAGCACAGGGCGGTGCTGGCTATGGGGGAAGTCCGTCAGGACCCCTCTAGAGGCTGTCAGTGGTTTATCGTTTGTATCCCTCGAAACAAAGCACAGATCCGGGTTATAGTCGCAGTTCCATGCGGCTGACCTGAATGTCCTTCGGTCCTTAGCATCAAAGACCAGATATGTATTTTGTTCCTCGGACCGATCGACCAGCATGTCTCCATTGCTATCATTCGTACTGTATTTCCACATTTCGTGGTGACAATTATAGTCCCCAACGTATACGCTTGGGTGTAGGTGGATCTCTATCATTTCAACCGGTCATGTAGCAGCAGGAGGTTTATAGGTGTTAGTTACCGTAACTTCTCCTATTTTGATAACAACTTAATGGATATCATTTGCAGTGGAGACTTCAACTAGAAAGGCGTCCTTTATGTCCCTACGCACATATGTCGCAACGCCATAGTGTCTGTCATACGTGGCTCCAAGTAGATCATATCCCAGTATCCTTCCTCTAGCTTCAAGTTGGGCTCTATTTTCAGCATGAGTTTCCTTATGGCTACCAGGTCAATGTCGTTATCATGTAAAATTCTCTGCAATACTTGACATTTTGCTCTGCTTATGCCTTCAATGTTGAAATGGCAGATTCGGATGCATGGTCCGAGATCCTTAGTCAGTTCGTCCCTAAAAGGACCATTGTAAGTATCTTGCAGAGCGCTTTGTCTGTCGTTCTGTTTCACTGTGATGTGGGGCAGGACTTCTTCGTTCGGTCTGCCGCCAGTTGTGTTAGTTCATTTAGCGTTACCCAAGGTGCACCACGTGGAGGCGAACTAACTTTACACCCGTATAATTCTTTATATCATATTACCTTCCAACATGGTTTAATTTATACACTCCTGTTGTTCTTAATCCTCTGAACTGCCTGTTATTTCCTGATCATTCACAGATTATACAGTTGTGAGGTTATTGTCACGTATCTTAAAAACTTTCATTAAATCTATCTGCTACCTAGCAATGACTCTGTCCATTTATAATTATAATGAATATATTAATGACACAGGGCACGCTTATCTGACTCGTTGATTTATGTTAGCTCTAAGTTTCCCAGTTTCATTTGTTCTTACTCTTACAGAATTGCTTTAGTAAGGCGTGCTGGTATGCCTCGTTAAAATATCCTACAGCAAGTTTCTTTCATTCGAATCAGAAACCTTTTCGTAAAATAATTGTTAATATACAATTTCCACAACGTCTTTTCTTTCTAAATCTGTGTTGGGCTTCCTTTACAGAGACAGCAGCCTCTTATTTAATAGTTTAGCGTAGAACCGCAGCAGAAGTTCAGTACGCTTTATGCTCCAATACGTGGAGCACTGATTTCTACCGCCAGTGGACATATTATGACTTCATTCCATTCGTAAGTAACCTACATATTTAGCCAGCATCTCGGGAAACGATGGATGGGGCAGGGGGATTCGAGCTATTTTTAATTTAGTTCACGAACAAAACGTCCCAAATAAAAATGTAAGACATACATAGGATGGAATAGTTATAAAAAGGCGCTGTCAGTGAGTGGCCGTGGCGTGTAATGTCAGCCAGGTCGCGACTGCATTGTATTAATGCCTCGGTGCAAGCAAAAAACAATTACCAGCCGTATCAATACTGTAATTGTGAAATACTAGAATGGATGACGTCACATAGAAGTAGTATAGAACGATAACTGTTATGTTCTTATCTTCAGGATGTGTGCGTGTGTGTGTGTGTGTGTGTGTGTGTGTGTGTGTGTGTGTGTGTAAAGCGACGAAGATGTTTCGAATGTACTACATCAAGAAAAGCATTTCTGATAAGAGATATTTGGGGCATCGAATATAAATTTAGTTTTAGGAAGCCTCTGCTGAAAGTGTTTGTTTGTAGTGTAACCTCGTACTGAGATGAAATGTGGGCGGTATGCAGTTTATCAGAGACGAACGCTGAAAATGAGATAGGTAAATCTAATAACTGATGAGTAAGTACTGAATCGTCCGCTGCTCGTGGTCTCGCGGTAGCGTTCTCGCTTCCCGAGCACGGGGTCCCGGGTTCGATTCCCGGCGGGGTCAGGAATTTTTCCTGCCTCGAGATGACTGGGTGTAGTTGTGTCGTCTTCATCATCATCATCATTCATTCCCACTACGGTCGGAGGAAGGCAATGGCAAACCACCTCCACTAGGACCTTGCCTAGTAAAGCGGTGCGGTTCTCCCGCATCGTTCCCCTACGCTCTGTAAAGAAGCATGGGAATTCATTTACATTTTTCAAGTACTGAATCGAATTATTCAAAAAGAAACTTTTGACACAGTTTGTCTAAAAGAAGGGATCGATTGACAGGACATCAAAAAATCGTCAATTTAGTAATGGACGGAAGTGTGTGTGTGTGTGTGTGTGTGTGTGTGTGTGTGTGTGTGTGTGTTTGTGTGTGTCGGGGGGGGGGGGTAAAAATTTTAGAGGGAGGGCAAGGCTTGAACTTGAATATAGTTATGCTGGTTAAAATGTGTGTACGTTACAGTAGTTATGCAGAGGTGAAAACGCTTGCACAGGATAGAACCAGCTTCCCGCTAAACACATCATCAGATTAAATCTGGCAATCTAATATCTGCCAATATATGTGTCTAAGATGATATGTGAGCAAGGAATTTCGACTCGACTCATAATTGCTGAGGCTAGGACGGATAACATACAGGGAGCGAAAGGCTGTTTACAACTTGTACAGAAACCGGACGTCAATTATAAGAAGAGTAGAGGGGCATGAAAGAGAAGCAGTGGTTGAGAAGGGACAGACACAGTGTTGTAGCCTATCGCCGATGTTATTTAATTTCCACACTGAGCAAACGGTAAAGAAAAGCAAAGAAAACATTTAGAGTAGGAATTAAAGTTCAGGGAGAAGAAATAAAACTTTGAGGTCTGTCGATGACACAGCAATTCTATCAGAGACAGCAAAGGACTTGGAAGAGCTGGTGAACGGAATGAACAGTGTCTTGACCGGAGGATATAAGATGAACACCAACAAAAGGGAAATGAGGATAATGGAACGTAGTCGAACTAAATGAGATGATGCTGAGGGAATTAGTTTAGGAAATGCGACACTTAAAGTAGTAGATGAGTTTTACCATTTGGGCGGAAAAATAATTGATGATGGTCGAATTAGAGAGGATATAAAATGTAGATTGGCTGTGACAAGAAACGCGTTTCTGAAGAGAAGGAATTTATTAACATTAAATACAGATTTAAGTGGCAGGAAGGCTTCTCTGACAGCATTTATATGGAGTCTGGCCATGTATGGAAGTGAAACATGGACGATAAACTGCTTAGACAAGAAGACAATAGAAGCTTTTGAAATGTAATTAAGATTAGATGGGTAGGTCACGTAACGAGGAAGTACTGAATAGAACCGGGGAGAACATCAAGGGATCACGAGTTTAGTACTGGAAGGAAGTGTGGGTGGTAAAAACCGTAGAGGGAGATCAATAGATGAATACAATAAGCAGATTCAGAAGGATGAAAGTTGCAGCAGTTGTTCGGAGATGAAGGGGCTTGCTTAGAGATCTGCATCAACCCAGTTGTCGGACTGCAGACCACAACAACAGTTTCGACTATTTGTCATTTCGAATAAACCAGAAATTGTATGTATCCAAATATTTTAAATAAATTTTCTTTATGGACGTACGAACGTAACATTAGTGACACAACTATAACAAAACATAAAATGTGGCATCACTAACATCAAATCTACGTATTGCCACATACTTTCGTAGTTATAGCAGATTTTCGAATGCAATTTAACCTTCTCGGGCACAAACTGAAGACCTATTTTTTTTCAGTGGCTGCCAAAACGTTTATAAGTATTTGACACCTGTCATGAGTATTAAAATTCAACATCACATTTAAATACTTTAAGTAGCGGTGATTGTGAGCTACAGTGAACTTCTTGCCGAGAACGTCGAATGCTGCAGTGAACGCTATCGCTATAAAGCCGCGATATTTCGTCGCAACAACTCCTCGTTATTTTCAGCCGATGGTGACGTCTACTCGTGGAAGGCCTCAACAGGGTGCTAAGTGTTGCAGCTAACAGTGTTAATTTATGCTCCTCTGGGTTCTCCCAGCACGAAGAAGACGAGTACTTCCTTCGTAGAAATATAGCGGGTTTTTTTGCGACCACAACCGAAGAAACAGACTGGAGATTTACTTTCTCCAAAAACTTCATGATGAGTGAGCATAAAACATGTTGTCTCAGAACACTCTCGTTGCTTCCTAAAGCGGAGACCACGATTTCCATTCCCGCGCCACCGATGGTTCTGGGTTTTAAACTACCATTTCTGCGTATGTCTTACACAGGTAGTAACAAATACGAACATATCATGTGTAATGAGAGTAAACGAAGTTTACTAGATTACAACGCTGATGTGAGGGTTGGGAACCAGTAGGCAAATAGAGAAAAGTATTTTCTCGTTTCTGTAGAAAACATTCAGTTCATTTTCAAAAGTGCACACCTCATCCGCTTCAAAAGTGCACTCCTCATCCGCATCACCAATGCTAAAGAGCGATTACTACAAGTTCAGTTTGTAATTGTGTTTCATATTACAAAAAAATCACACAGTTTCAGCTGCTATTTTTAAATGGTGTTTGTAACCGGCAACGGCAATTTCTTATCAGGCAAATTAACAAGGGGATTACAGGTCATATTAATGGAAGAAAAAGATATAAATTCCTCTTTTGAACCTCTACTTTTTCGTGAAAGATAATCATCATGCCTCCCCTCCTTTTTCTGAAACCGTCCTTGAACTGGTGGCCTAAATAATATTGGCGGAGATTTCTGAATGGTCCTGGACTGGGAGATTGGCCCCTCTTCTGAATAAGCCGTATTTTAAATACTTTTTCTCCTCTGCGTCAACGATTTATTTCTTTTAGGGTAATCTTTACAAGAAAATAAAGTTTCAATTTCGCCTTCTGTCTTAAAAAATTCATAATCAACAATTAAATGGTTCCAATGACAGCGATCTTTAGTGGAACATGTGGGTCAACCGAACTGAACACCCCCACTGTCAGGATATTTCATTTCAGCAAGGCTACACAACTTTTCAACAGGTATAAATTTTAAATCTGTGGTTACCCGAGGTGTAACGCGTTAGGTCTGGCGAAGTCATGTTTCCGGACCATTCAAGTTGGCATAGTATTTCCCTTCATGTTAAAAATTTGTGCATACGACAGCTCGAAACCGGCTCTCTGCCGTAATAAAAATACCTCTCTCGCAGTTCTCGTGTTATCTGTGTCTTTAAAGAAGCTAGTGGCGGCATCTCTGCTACGTACCGCTGATGTGTTTACAAAAGTGCTATCACTTTGATTGCAATTTAAGCAGGCAGATAATACTGGTGATGAAGAGATTTACAGATAGGTACTACTTAACCGAAGCTTGACAGTTACTTTGCGGATAGCGAGTACAAAATGTTGAATATAAAACTTTGCTATATCTATTATAATTTATGACTCATGGATAAACTTTTCTAATGACTACGCTCTTTGCGAAACATTTACTCTCTACCATCTCTGTACACCAGCCTCGTTGTCAGTGCTACGTTTCCATTCTAGGAATTTTAAGCAGTTTTGAAAATTTGAGAAACATGCACAGGTTAAAAAATGAAAGTGCTGCTTCATGCAAATATTCAAATTGTTTGCATAATATCGATATCCGTGCTCATACTCCATTCAGTATAAATATAAATACATACGACCTTCAAAAGTGTTTATTTGTTGTTTAGGATCACATTCCATAAACGTAACAAAGTAACTGAGTTCTTGACTTTTTTATAGTACATAACGATTTTCGTTAGGTTTTTTCAGCTTAAAGCAACGTATTCTTTCTCGCTGTTCGAGGATTAATCCTGTATCAGGGCCCAAAACAAGGCTTCGACTGATAAATATGTAGAAACAGTCTGAAGGTGGATTTAGGAAGTTACAAAATTTAATAATGTTTGATCCTACGAAAAATTAGTGGATGGGTCAAAGTAGCCTGTACAGATGGTTATTGGGCATGATGGAACTGAAACGGAATATAATAAAGACAGAAGCACTCAAGTCTATCTTCCGAAACTGTACTTCTAAAAAGAACACAAGAGAGCTACTGCGTGTGATCGTCAGATTATTACAACAATCACGGTCCAGAAATAAGTGCACTTAGAATGGGATAACAATCGATGACGCTCGACAGCCAAGAGATTTGGTCTATCGGAAATCAGAACAAACTGGACTCCACCCTGGCACAAGCTTTCACTAGGTTGCTAAACAACGACTCTCCGCTTTATCGTGAAAAGGTACGATTCTTTATTAACTGTCGCAGGACATATGCCCAGAGCTGCAGCCGTATCTTCGTGACGTCAGTTTGTTGTAGAGTTAGGGAATATACATTGCGCTCTCGTAGGAAGACATTTCGGTCGACCGAACACCTCTCCTGTAGGAATCAACATGGATTCCGTAAGCACCGACTGCGTGAAAACTCTGCTTGCTTTTTTTCATTCGCACATTCAAGAAGGCTGTAGATAGTAGAGTTCCAGTCGACACATTTCCGTATCGTCGCCCGGTAAACAAAATTCGTCCTTACGGAGTACAGAAACAAATGTACTGCTTTGAATACTTGTTAGCAAACACAAGCGAGTACGTCACTATTAACGGGGAAACATCGCCAGAAACGATAGGAGGTACCTGAAGAAAGTGTGAAAGGAACTTGAAAAACGGTTAACACAAGACAGAGGTGGCCGCAATATTTTTTTTCGTGTTGAAAGGCCAAAAATACTACATTTTCAATCTAGTCAAATTTTATTACATTACACTAATTCTATTATCTTCTAAATTCTAGAATTTGTAGGCACGCAGTGTACTTTCAATGTTTGTATGCAATCTGTTGTTATTCTTTTTTGAACTCTGTCATTGTATTGTACCACGTTTTATCAGCATCGGATGTTCGATATGGACCATTGTTTTATGTACTTTATTTGAAAGCGCATCTAAATAACTGTGCATTCATTTAATGATGTTCTGCGATTCTCTTGGGTAGAGACTATGAACTACAACAGTTGCTTTTAGTGTCGAACGCAACAAAATATTCTAGTAACATTTGAAAACAATATATTAAAGTAAAACTTCCCCCATTTTTCTGATATAGCTCATAAAAATAAATTTACAGTACGTCTACCGAAGACAAAAAAAAAAAAAAAAAAAAATGCCAAAACGATTTTGACGGAAAATTCACAGATTTCGGCACATCATTCATCCGACTTCGACACAACCATCACCAAATTCGAAAACTAACTAATGTGGTTAGGACAATGACAGTACCAAAAGACAAGCGGTAACAAAGCAGCAGCAGCAGACAATTATTCAATTTGTTCCTTCTAAAAACGCAAAGAATAAACCAGTATGTTTGGGCGACGTCGTGATTAGATCTGTTTGTCCTAGAGTTGAAGTCTTTTCGTGTTTAACGGTTTTTGTTTGGGGTTAAAATAGAAAAACCGCATGGAATCATACTCTTCCTTGTCAGGACGACAGTGTTACTTTGAACAAATTTATTTTTCGTATTAAGGGTTTTCGTGTTAACAGTTTTACACAGTAAGTATAGAACGTTTTGAGCCAATTAGTGTTGCCGATGAAGCAGTTTTAAAAAACGAGATGGCGTCGTTACGTAAAACTTAGGAAATACGGGAATATTTGACATGATTTATGACTGGCGCAATAGTTAGGAAAAGCCATCGTACGCATATAACTGCACAGACCGCACACCAAGACTCTCTGTATCCTTCATGGCGATCAGGCACACGCCTCAAAATGCTAGGAGTAGCTGTGCAGGTGAATCAAAGTGTAACTGCTGCATAAAACAGCCTGGTGGTCGAGCAGTGGCGCGCATGCCCGGAAACCGAGAGGCCGTGTGATGGAATCCCCGTCGGAGCGCGGATTTTTCAGTCTGCGTTTTAACCGAAAACGAGGAACGACACGTGGTTCGAATTCCGCGTTAAACTGTAGGACCCCTTTCCCCGCTTGGATAACTGGGGTGGGTTAGGGACACGAGAGTCGCCGTAGTGGCATCCAAAAGAAAGATGTGTAGCAGAGCATTTAGGCACACGAAATTACTGTTATTATTAGAAGAAGGTGCCCAACAATAGACTCCCCTCCCCATCCCCCCTCCTCCCCTACACAACTAAAGCGACCCCCTGGTCTCTTGGCTTTGCATTCTCCTGAACTCTAGCCGATCCAAGTGTACTCGTAAATAGTAGTTTACGCTACTGTCACTAGTGGAGTGCACAAGTCACCGGCTTC
The DNA here is from genome assembly GCF_021461395.2 of Schistocerca americana. NCBI lineage: Eukaryota > Metazoa > Arthropoda > Insecta > Orthoptera > Acrididae > Schistocerca > Schistocerca americana. The sequence continues at coordinate 672,369,619 of NC_060120.1, read as the reverse complement.
ACTTGTTCCTTATAAGTTCGCCATTAAATGTTTTGACAATGGAAAAAGTTTTTGCATTGTGCTACATTTATCATTATTTCTTTTAGACATTAAGGTTTGAGGTTAATGCTTATGAGTAAACAGTTTCATTTAGATGTCTGATTAAAATGTATTCAAGTAACTAAATTTAGGCTGCATTTGCGTAAAATCGACCCCTTACTTTTTCGTGTTTAAAGTTTGCTACTATTAATACAGATTCTTATTGTCTTGGTATTCTACTTCAGATTCGAACGGGATAATGGGGAATGCCGAGCAAAGAAAGAGTAGTTCTCCTAAAATGACTAAAGCTTTTGAGGCAGCTTAATTAAGTTGATGGGGTAGAAGACAGCCAATAAAGAGTTTAATGTTCCAGAGCTTATGAGGCTGTCTAACTTGTAGTAAGCTACACCAGAGGAGCCAGCAAAAACAAAATAAGAAGGCCTACAATTCTGGGTAAGGATCTTGAAGGAGAGCTGGTTTAATATTGTCTTGGTAAGGAATTTTCGTTCTTTGGGCTTACTCGTGACGACTATTGCAAAATCACAATACAACCGCCAGAGAGAAATAACACTGAACAACCTTTCAAAGACGAAACTGTTGGTGACAGGTAGGTTAGCCTTTTTCTTAAGCCCAAACTGTCGCAAAGAAGGCTTACGGGGATATCCTGCTCTTGGATTCCGCAAAAAAAAAAAAAAAACACCACTGAGAAATTGCATAACGTTCTGGAAGATGTTATATTCTACCTACTTTGAGGCTACATTATGTTTCCACTAATTTAATAGCTTTTTCCAATTTTGTTTACAGCTATTTTGCTTGTTTTTAGAAGAGGTCCGCTTTTGGCAACCATTTTTCAAAATCGCTAGGTGTAAGGTTCTAGAAAATAATTTTTTGCGTAATAACTTTTAATGTTATCTCCTGAAAGGAAAAGGTAAATGGTGCATAACATTATAACATAAGCAGTTATAAATTATTATAAAGTAAGTTATAGAACAGTAAAGTACATAATAATAATAAAAGTATGTAGTAAGTATATAATAATATTAATAATAATAATAAAGTAAGTAGTAAGTTTGTAAAACATAATTTTTTGTCCCCAGCTGTGGCTAAGCCATGTCTCCGCTATATCCTTTCTTTCAGGAGTGCTAGTTCTGCAAGGTACGCAGGAGAGCTTCTGTAAAGTTTGGAAAATAGGAGACGAGATACTGGCAGAAGTAAGGCTGTGAGTACCGGGCGTGAGTCGTGCTTCGGTAGCTCAGATGGTAGAGCACTTGCCCGCGAAAGGCAAAGGTCCCGAGTTCGAGTCTCGGTCGGGCACACAGTTTTAATCTGCCAGGAAGTTTCATAATTTTTTGTATTTTCTATTTTTAAAAAACCAAAAAATTAGGTACGCTTTTGGGCACTTAATTATTATCCGTGTGGAAGGAAAAGTCAGACAGATTTAACAGAAAATTCCAAAGGAATGTAATTCAGCGAACAAGGTTGTTGCTTACAAAACCCTCGTTCGGTCTATTATTATCACTCGTTCGTCCAGCACCCCCCGGAAAAAAAAAAAAAAAAAAAAAAAAAATTCGTCCTGGGATTTTTTCGTAAGTAAAAGTCAGGAATGACGATCAAAACCGAATCTCAATGGCGGAGGGTTGTGTGCACTGCTTAGAGCCGCCTCCTCGGAATTCCGAGCTTCAGAAAGCTGCAAGAAACACATCACTTCCTTCGGCTTATGTCGTGGCAGGTGACGCAGTCGTTGAGACTCTGGATTTGCCCTCGTGAGGTCCTTGTTCCACATCACCATCTGGCCATCCAGGTTAAGGCTGTCCGTGGTACGTGACAAATGCAGAGAGGCTTCTTGAGAGGGACATGGCGAATTATCTCCCACGGCCTTCCACAATCCGAGCTCTCTTCCTTGTCCTCCTCCCTCAAGTTACACCTCGCATAGTGACAGAAAAAAAATTGGACTTATGGGGGGTGGGGGGTGGGAAATCCAACATCTTGACATCCGCGAATGTAACAGGGTAGTGGGATGGGGGGAAGAGTGGGGGGAGGATTGTGTACCATCCGCCAATCATTCTAGGAAGCATGTTAGTGTATGTAGAAAGCTGCCATAATGCACAAGCAAATAAAGGTGCGGAATATTGCTGTTTCGTGGGGCAAATTTCTTGCACAGGGTGTTTGTCTTAATTTGAGACAACTAAGTTTCCTGAAAATGATGCACCGTACGGAACAAAAGTTCTAGGTGAAAAGTTAATATTAATAAAGGGGACATCTGTCTGCACTACATCTGCCCGCTACCTCCTAACTAACCCTCCTCGTGGGCGGAGTTAAACGTTTGTTTTCAAATGGAACGGCACCCATTTTGATTGTATATTCGGATGGTTCAAATGGCTCTGAGCACTATGGGACTTAACTTCCAAGGTCATCAGTCCCCTAGAACTTAGAACTACTTAAACGTAACTAACCTAAGGACATCACACACATCCATGCCCGAGGCAGGATTCGAACCTGCGAATGCAGCGGCCGCGCGGTTGCAGACTGTAGCGCCTAGAACCGCTCGGCCTCTAAGGCCGGCTATATTCGGATTCTACACCTTAAAATACATACGGTTTACTCAAACCACTGTTTCCCATTCTTGGTAGATGACGCTGTAGTCGACAAATATGAAGTAAGCCTCTTTTTGCTATTAACATCAGACGCATTTATTCTGCGTTATATTTACGATGCAAACGTAAACCTTTGTCTTCTGACGATTGATATTTATGTTCAAAATTTACTTTAGTGTTGCAAGTTTGATTGTACAATACAATAAGGTTAACTAACCGTTACACTGTGTGGTTAGAAACTACGTTCAGCGTGATCCAGGAACAACGAAGTGGATGCTTGATTTCGGCGAGTCCTATGACTGTCACACCATTGGGGTGGTTGATTTCGGTGAGTCCCTTTGCCTCTCACCATTGGGAGTGTTTGGTTTCGGCGAGTATCCATGGCAGGTACGGTTGTCACTATTACTTCATGGATATTTTACCTTATTATAATTGTTGTGGTTTGGAATCTACAGGTAGCCGCTTAGCGGCCAGCGCGCGAGTTACAGGGGTTATATGAAAACACACAGCCGGCCGGAGTGGCCAAGCGGTTCTAGGCGCTACAGTCTGGAACCGTGCGACCGCTACGGTTGCAGGTTCGAATCCTGCCTTGGGCATGGATGTGTGTGATGTCCTTAGGTTAATTAGGTTCAAGTAGTTCTAAGTTCTAGGGGACTGATGATCACAGCAGTTGAGTCCCATAGTGCTCAGAGCCATTTGAGCCATGAAAACACACATCCAAATCAGTCAGTCTGATGGCGGGGTTCGAGGCCAGCCACCGAAATCAAGCATTCCGATGGTTTTGGGCACTCACCACAATCAACCCCGTAGGAAACATAAAACTACTATGCCATTCAAGTAGTTTCATTGCCAGAAATGTTAATGTCTGCCCATTTTTTGTACTGTACAATCACACTTTCAATACTAAAGTAACGTTTGAACATCAATATCGACTGAGATTTTCACTCTGCAGCGGAGTTTCATCAATATCGACTGTTAGATCGCAATGGTTTACGTTTCCACCGTAAATGAAATATAGAATCACATGCGTCATTTCTTAATCCTAAAAAGAGCCACACTTGAAATTTACGTGAAATGTATTCACAGTTGAGAATACGGGCAACCATCAGCCGTATGATGGAATGACGACAATGAAAATTTATGCGGGACCGGGACTCGAACCCGGATTTCCGATTATTGCGAGAGGTTGCCTTACATTTAGACGACCTAAGCACGCTTCAAGGCCAGACCCAACCTTTCATTATCTCGTCAACCAAGTGTCATGCATGCATGCATGCATGCATGCATGTCCAAAGGAACACTGCATCGTACTTCGGAACAGAGGCAATGCAATATCGTAAATATCATCACTTGATATATGGGCGATACAGCGCCATCTACCAAGAATGAGAAACAATGGGTTGGTTAACCGTGCGTAATTTTTGCCGTAGAATCCGAATATGCAATGAAAATAGAGGGTTCTCGTTTGAAAATACAAAGTTGACCCTGCCCACGCGCGAAGGGTGTTAAGGCAGTGGCCAGTTGTACCGTACACAGACAGATTTTCCTAATATAAGCTTTTCACCTAAGAATTTTTTTTCGTACGGTGCCTCTTTTCGAGATGTTTATGCGTCTCAAGTTAAACACTCCGTGTATTACATTCGCAACCAAGCTTTTCAGCGTGTCTTTGTAAGAAGATTGGAACCGATGTCATCGTAACTGTTTATCAGATGTACCGTTTAACATCTAATACACAGCTACCAATTACACAGGTAATTCGCAAAGGTGTGAGTTGGTGGTGGCCATGCCGCGTCGCTCCCGTACCTGCTTGGCCACGACAGCGGCGCCGAGTTGACCCTCCATCTGCTGGCTGTGTACCGCTCGTAGAGAGTAACCCGCCTCGCAAGTGAGGTGTGCAGACTGAGTGACGTTCGCCAGCGCCTGTCCCTACTATCTGGCCGCTGTCTCCCCTCCATTAGACGCTGACACGCGAGATTAACAAGCTCGCGTCACTGCTCCACCGCTCGGCATCTATACGTGTTTATGTAGTTACGGGACACCTGTCAGTGTTTCAACCGTCTAAATTCCACAGTATATTTGCACCATGTTTTTCTTTATAGTTCTTCCGTCTCTCAGCTCCTGGCTGTGCAGAGTAAGGTTAGCTGCTGCCGACTGAAAACGCGCTGTGACGAGTGTGTTCTTTCTCCAGTTTCCCGAGCTTGGCTAACATTTTCCTCATCTTCTAATTTAAAACGTTCGGTATCATTAAAATCTAACAATTTTATCTGCATATTTTTTTCTCCATGATAAAGCAGAGTACACGCCACACGCCTTCAATCTATAGGGTTTTCCCTTGGCGGCTTGACTTCAACTGGATTCATAAATGAGACGTGAGAAACTACAACGGTCGCTCTTTGACATAAAACTCGACCGGCGGCCGGCCGCTGTAGAGGCTACGCCCGCGCCGATCGCGACATGGGACAAATAAACTGACCAACTCGCTAATTCTCTAAGTCTGGCTACCTGCACAATCTGGCAACACCAGATTGCGGCACTTCCTGGAGAAAGTCTTGTCCCAAGCTAGCACGGTAGCTCAGCGTGTTCGCTCAGAGGGTTAGCTGCCCTCTGTAATAAAAAACTGAGCTAACGGATTAACGATGAATATTAACAGGTGTCTTGGGACGTCTGCCCGAACATATCCGACGAACAATTACGAACGAAAAGAGATCAGCGAGGGAAAAAACAGGGAGAAAGAAAAAAAAAGCGGTAGCGTGTGTTGTTTCTGTTTACATTTTACAATGTCCGTAGATCAAGAACAGCTGCCGCAAAAAACTTTTATAGCCTCTTCTGTCTGAATGCTGAGACGTGAATGTAATGGTAGCGCAGATTCAATCTATTTCACTTTCTGACACACCGATAACAAAATTTTTTCCAGTAACCATTTTGCGGTAGATTTCTTGCGGACTGTCCTCCTCTGGAAGCTGTATGCGGCAAAGCTCCGGGATGCATTTGCTGGCTACCGGCAGCGGCCGTGGCGGCAGCAGCGGCGCTGCACTCCCCCGTTCTTTATCTAAAGCGCCTGCTACCGCTCATCGCTTTTGATAATTTAACCCTTAACTGGAATCGTGGGTCATTTTGGACCCACCGACAACAATAAAACCGCTAACAATGGAAATGCGCGGAGTTTCTGTTTCGCGCGCGTGTAATCTCAGTACATAGTGAGGTGTACCAGGGGCCGGGAGCTCGCTGCTTGAAATTTACTAGAAGTGGAGGTAAGTGCCATCGCTGGGTCCAATTTGACCCGGGACTCCAGATACGGGATTTTTTAAGTCAGTGTATACCGATTTATTTTGTGGTGTTTCAGGCACTTTGTTGCCACAATGCAGCGGGGCCTCACAGAAAAAGAAATCTGTGAACTATTATTAGACGAAAATTATTCAGACACAGAATCTTTAAGTGATTTTCAACCTTGTGATGAAGAGAACATAAGTGACGATGAAAATACACAACAAGAAATTTCATCTGATTCAAGTAATTCATCATCTGATGATTCAGTAGAGAGAGAGATAGCTGACTGTCAAGTAGTGCATATTTTCGTGGCAAAAATCGATTCAAGTGGTCTACTCATCCACCAGCTAGGTCCAGAGTCAGAAGCCACAACATCATCACTTACCGAGCGAGGTGGCGCAGTGGTTAGCACACTGGACTCGCATTCGGGAGGACGACGGTTCAGTCCCGTCTCCGGCCATCCTGATTTAGGTTTTCCGTGATTTCCCTAAATCGTTTCAGGCAAATGCCAGGATGGTTCCTGTGAAAGGGCACGGCCGATTTCCTTCCCAATCCTTCCCTAACCCGAGCTTGCGCTCCGTCTCTAATGACCTCGTTGTCGACGGGACGTTAAACACTAACAACCACCACCACCACCACATCATCACTTACCTGCCTGGTCTCATCGGTACAGCTAGTGAGAAACGGAACATGTCACCAATTGAATCATGGCAGTCGCTGATATCAGATGAAATGATCGCAATTATTTTCACTCACACTAATCAGAAAACAACAGAATATTCAGAAAAATATAAAACTAATGCTACTTACACTAACCATGTGAGTATTATGGAAATGAAAGCATTTTTTGGGTTGTTGCTATTATCAGGTGTATTCAAATCTGGCCATGAAGATATAGAAAGTTTATGGGCAACTGATGGAACTGGCCGAGATATACTCAGAATAACGATGTCGGTAAAGCGATGTATGTTCCTGTTATCTTGTTTGAGATTTGATGATGTGAATTCTAGGGAAGAAAGAAGAACTAATGATCGCGCTGGTCTCATCTCAGAAATATTTGGAAATTTCATTCAGAACTGTCAGAAAACTATAGCTGCTCAGAATATTTGACAGTTGATGAAATGCTTTGCCCTTTTAGAGGGAAATGTTTTTTCAGGGTTTATATGAAATCGAAGCCTGCTAAATATGGCATCAAGATTATGTGCGTTTGCGACTCTAAAACACATTATTTATACAATGCTTTCATCTATACGGGCAAAGCTATCTCTAATAAAACAAGCGAACTCTCAGTTCCAACACAGAATGTACTGCAGCTTGCAGAACCTTTATTTGGAACAAACAGAAATATAACTGCTGATAACTGGTTTTCTTCTGCGGAGTTGGTTGACAGACTGATTGAAAATGGTTTGACCTATAAGTTGGAACGATGCGCAAAAATAAAAGGGAAATTCCACCAGAATTTTTAACCAACGACAGATAGTAGGATCTACGTTATTTGGTTTTGTTAAGGATGAAACATTGGCATCTTATGTCCCAAAAAAGAATCGAAGTGTAGTGGCAATCTCATCAATGCACCATGACAATTTAGTCAATGAAAACAGTGGAAAACCTGAGATAATTAAATTTTACAACAGAACAAAAGGTGGTGTTGATACATTAGATCAGAAATGCGCCAATTATTTAGTCTCTAGAAGAACTCAACGATGGCCATGTGTCATTTTTTCAGCAATATTCAATATTGCGAGTGCAGAAGGATTCGTATTATGGAAGGCATCAAATAGTGGAAAACGAATGAAACGTTATTATTACATAAAAGAAATTGGACTGAATTTGATAAGGCCATTTATCACAGAAAGGAAGATGGAGTATTCTTCATTTTCAGTAGATTTGAAGAGTAGAATTGATAATGTTCTAGGGGCAGCTGATGAACCACAAAATGACCTACAACTAGAAAATTCACCTTGCAATCAAAGTGGCTCACGAAAACGAGGAAGATGTTATTTATGTGATCCTAAAACTGCCAGCAAACAATCACAAAAATGTGACATGTCTTAAATTCATCTGTAAACGACATGCAGAAAAAAAAGTGTTGTGTACCAAGTGCCATTCTTAGTTCAGGTGCTGATATAGATTTAAGATTTGGACACTTCCAAGTTTCGTTGTCATTATTTTTGTTCCTGAGTGATGGCATAAAGAATACCTATTTATGTTAAGGAGAAGTTATGAGAAACCCCATGCTATATCTAGCTTTTTAATCTAAGCCTTTTTTGTAATCATATAGCATTCCAAAGTAAGGTACTAAAAATTCTTGTAAAATATGAGATGTAGGACTTAAAGATTAAAAAATAATACTATCAAAAGTTTTGCACAATAAAAGTTGATTATGTTTGAAACAAAACTTATTTTAATACAATCAGTACATATTTACATATGAATTATATCTTTTATAGGGATTAAGTTGAATTTTTATTCAAGGGTCCATTTGGAACCGTGATTCCAGTTATGTTTGTCAAAATATCGATTCTGGTTAAGGGTTAAAACGCTTTATTATTATTAAATGTTGCTCCACAGAAAATTTCCATTCACGCTCGAAAGCAACAGAGACAGACGCCCTGATTAGTAGATGGCTACTGTATTACATTAATCGGTAAGAGATGAGTATGGCCCGAAATTAATTTAATAGACTGGAGCGAAATTAAACCACCTCAGTACATTCGATGAATTTATAAATGCTTCATATGTCGTTTCTTTTCCTTTCAAAGTCAATTATTTGTGCAACTTTTGGCCAATATTCGGACGTTTTCGTCAAGTCAGAGTGAGTGTCTGTGGTGTAAAGTGTATTACAGTTTTTGTTTCATTCCTTATGGTAAGTCTGTGGGATGAACTGTGTGAATACCTTGCAACGCATGCTCTGTAGCAGTGCTGGAGCACTGCACATTCGGAGTTCCACGTATGGATTCATGAAGTATTTAACGTTGATCGGAAGTGAAAGTTAAGGTTATCAGATTTAAACCAGAAAAAGTTATCGTTTTTGAGGTTTCAGAGAACGGAAAGGAATTGCTAACGCCGGTGTCAGAAAATGTCTACAGTTAAATGCTGTTGCACAAATTTAGAAGAGAGGAACTATATTAATCAACATGTTCACTTCATAAACAACCTCCTGACATGTTAGACCTATATGACGAACAAAGCTCAAATTCGTATCATTGACAGTCGGTTTGAATCTTTTCAGAAACTATTTTACAGTGAAGCACCTTGGCATTTGCTAAGCAGACATCCATGATATCAACATAATTTTCTAAGTCGAAATTGCACGAAAGTTTATGTGTAAAGGCATTCTTCAGATTTCGTAAAAGGAATTTTTGCTGGCAGTTTGCATCTCCATTAATTAAAATGGAAAATAAACAGTTGTGTTCAGCAGCTTTCATCGAGATCTTATATAGCACTAGCATCGCAATGCATAAGGGAACCACTGAGTTACGACACACTGGCGGCAACAGGCGCACTATAGTCATTGCGATATTGCTTGAGCCTCAAAACGCAACATTAAACACACAAATGAGTGTTACTTATGTGAAGAACGTCGTTCTTGGAGCCCAGAAATTAAATGTTCTTTCTAAGTGTCTCATCTTACAGTGGATTATATAGTATGAGTCTTCGATGTGAAAAACGAATGCCAAGTGAAGTTTAGCGAGGTAATGCCGGGCTACATGCGGAAGTGACGCCACTATCACAGTGTTGACAAATACTTGCTACGACGCTGCCAATTCTCAGCTCTCCTACGAGGCAGCTCTTTAGCGAAATGCTTGTCTTGATTGTCCGATACGGTTCTTCAGAGTGGGGACGGGCGCCGCAAACATTTAGTTTTTATGCGGAGTTCTTTCCTGATAGTTTCTGACGTCGCCTTGTGAGCTATGTATACATTTGAGGCATTCAATTACCATTAATCCAGAATGATACAAGTTTCAGCTTCCGGCGTGGAAGAAGGCTGTTGACGCCGACATTGGATAATTTCAACGTAAGGAAAGCAAAACGGATGATTCAGTGTTTCTCATTCAGCATAAAGCATGTGGGATAATTTTCCATAACATTCATAATCATCTCAAAAGACAAACGAATTAAAAATACATCGAAAGCTTATTTGAATTGAATATAATGTAAGATATCAAACGCTTTGCACCTCGATGTCGAAGGTGTCCATGTGCAATTTTTGCAGCATAGATATAGAATGTCATGATTACCACGAGAATGAAGAAATATGTTGGTACGGTTGGAAGCAAGAAGAGACGCAGTCAACAAATATTCGATTTTCTACTAAGAGCACTAAATGTGCGAAGACTTCAGTTTTGTAGCCCGCGCCACACCCTGAGTGTTCGTGTATCTGCCTGCTTGAGACTCGACTGCTCCCAGTCTCTGCCTCCCTTCCCTTCACTTACCTGGCTGTGTGCACCTGAGCGTTCTCGGCTCCTCTCCACTTTCCCTCTTCCACGAAGGCCGGTGCGCTGCACTTGCTAGCAGGTATCAAGACTAGTCACTGCCGCTTCTATTGGTTGGTTGGCTTGGGGGATTCAAGGGACCAGACTGCGACGGTCATCGGTCCCTTTTTCCAAAAACTAAAAATACCCACAAAGAATAAAAAACGTTGAACAGAATAGGAGACAGACGACACAGAACAAAAGAAACGTAGTCAAGTACCAGACAAAACGAAATAAAATCTCACGGAGTGTGACAGTGGTTGGCCGACTACAGGAACACAAAAAGGAAAAGCCAACCACCGAGAACACATTAAAAACTCAGTTTAAAATCGGAGGCCAAAAGCCAGAATCATCACTAAAAAACAGAAACACTTAGATTAAATGATAAAAAACCCTTGCACGAATGAAACACAAAACTAAGCCAGCCATAGCAGGGTCATCTGTTAAAAGGGCAGGGAGCGTGTCAAGCAGTGCGAACAACTGACTGAGCACAGCTAAAAGCGGACACTCCAATAAAATGTGGACCACAGATAAAACGGAGCCGCAGCGACACAGAGGTGGGTCCTCACGGCGCAATAAGTGGCCGTGCGTAATCCGAGTGTGCCCAATGCGCAGCCGGCAGAGGACAACAGACTCCCGGCGGGAGACCCGAAGGGACGACCGCCACACAGTCGTCATCGCCTTGATAGGGCGAAGTTTGTTGAGCATGGGCAGGTTGCGCCATTCAGTGTCCCAGAGGTCGAAAACGTTGCGACAGAATAGTGCCCGCAAATCAGTCGCCGGGAGGCCAATGTCCAGAGATGGTGTACTGGTGGCCTCTTTCACCAGGCGGTCAACATGTTCATTGCCCGGGATACCGACATGACCGGGGGTCCACACAAAGACCACAGAGCGGCCGCAACGGGAAAGAGTATGCAGGGACTCCTGGATAGCCATCACCAGACGAGAGCGAGGGAAACACTGGTCGAGAGCTCGTAAACCATTCAGGGAATCGCTACAGATAACGAAGGACTCACCTGAGCAGGAGCGGATATACTCTAGGGCTCGAAAGATGGCGACCAACTCAGCAGTGTAAACGCTGCAGCCAGCCGGCAAGGAACGTTGTTTGGAATGGTCCTCTCGAGTTAGCACATATGCGACATGACCAGCAACCATCGAGCCGTCAGTGTAAACAATGCCAGAGCCCTGATACGTTGCGAGGAGGGAAAGAGAGCGGCGGCGGATGGCCTCCGGAGGGACGGAGTCCTTTGGGCCCTGTCCCAATTCCAGCTGAAGGCAAGGGACAGGCACACACCACGGGGGTGTATGCAGAGGCGCCCAGAATGGAGGCGGAAGAGGGAAAGCCCCAAGCCCAGAGAGAAGCTCTTGGATGCGGACCGCGATTGGACATCTAGCCCTGGGCCGACGGTCTGGAAGATAGACATGCGACTGTGGGAATAGTAGCCGATAGTGAGGATGCCCGGGCAAGCTGAAAACATGGGCAGCATAAGCGGCCAGCAAACGTTGGGGCCGTAACCGCAGGGGAAGGACACCTGCCTCCACTAGTATGCTGTCCACAGGGCTGGTCCGGAAGGCACCAGTGGCAAGTCGTAATCCACTGTGTAAAATTGGGTCCAGCACCCGCAACGCACACGGGGATACTGAGCCATAAGCCAGGCTCCCATAATCCAGACGAGACTGGATTAATGCCTGGTAGAGCTGTAACAGGGTAGATCGGTCGGCGCCCCAGCTGGTGTGGCTCAAGCATCGCAGAGCATTTAGATGCCGCCAACATGCCTGTTTAAGCTGCCGAATATGAGGCAGCCAAGTCAACCGGGCATCAAGAAGTACACCCAAAAATCTGTGGGTCTCCACCACAGCAAGAAGTTCGCCATCAAGATAATGCTGCGGCTCAGGATAGACAGTTCGGCGCCAGCAGAAATGCATAACGCGGGTCTTGGCTGCCGAAAACTGAAAACCATGCGCTACAGCCCAAGACTGTGCCTTGTGGATTGCTCCCTGTAGCTGACGTTCAGCAGCTGCAATGCCAATAGAGCTATAGTGAAGGCAGAAGTCGTCAGCATATAGGGAAGCGGAGACAGAATTTCCCACAGCCGCAGCGAGCCCGTTTATGGTAATTAAAAACAGGCAGACACTGAGGACAGATCCCTGTGGTACCCCGTTCTCCTGGACTCGGGAGAAACTAGGGGAGGCTGCGACTTGCACGCGGAAGGTACGATACGACAGAAAATTGCGGATAAAGATCGGCAGAGGGCCCCGAAGACCCCATCCATGAAGCGTAGAAAGAATGTGATGACGCCATGTCGTATCGTACGCCTTCTGCATGTCGAAAAAGACAGTGACCAGGTGCTGATGGCGGGCAAAGGCAGTACGGATGGCCGACTCCAGGCTCACCAGATTGTCGGCGGCGGAGCAGCCTTTACGGAACCCACCCTGTGATGGAGCCAGAAGGCCCCGAGACTCCAGTACCCAATTCAAGCACAGGCTCACCATCCGTTCAAGCAACTTGCAAAGAACGTTCGTGAGGCTAATGGGACGGTAGCTGTCCACCTCCAAAGGGTTCTTGCCTGGTTTCAGAATGGGGATAACAATACTTTCCCGCGATTGCGACGGAAACTCACCCTCGACCCAAATACGGTTGTAAAGGTCAAGGAGCCGTCGCTGGCAGTCCACTGAAAGGTGTTTCAGCATCTGACAGTGGATGTGATCTGGCCCAGGAGCGGTATCAGGGCAAGTGGCTAGGGCACTGCGAAATTCCCACTCACTGAATGGAACATTGTAGAATTCAGGATGGTGGGTGCGAAATGAAAGTCTCCGACGTTCCATCCGCTCTTTAATGGAGCGGAAGGCCAGTGGGTAATTGGCAGAAGCGGAACTCAGAGGAAAATGCTTGGTTGGTTGGTTGGTTTGGGGGATTAAAGGGACCAGACTGCCATGGTCATCGGTCCCTTTTTCCAAAGACAAAGAACACCCACAGAGAATAAAAACAAGGAACAGAAGAGATCACAGACGAGACAGAACAAGAGATACTGAGACAAAGACAAGACAAGACAAAACAAACTAAAACCACACAGAGTGTGACGGTGGTTGGCCGACCATAGACAGAAATAAGGAAAGGCCAACCACGTAGAAACACATTAAAAAAAAAACAGTGTAAAACCATAGGCCAAAGGCCAGAGTCAACACAAAACAATAAAATAAAACAGAAACACTCAGAGTAAATGATAAAATCCCCCTGCCCGAATAAAACGTAAAACTAAGTCAGCCATAGTGGAGTCGTCTGTTAAAAGGGCAGGGAGCGTAGCAGGCAGCGCAAATGTCTGCCTGACCACAGCTAAAAGGGGGCAGGCCAGCAAAATGTGGGCCACTGTCAAAGCTGCCCCACAGCAACATAGAGGAGGGTCCTCCCGGCGCAGTAAAAGACCGTGTGTTAGCCGGGAGTGGCCAATGCGGAGCCGACAAAGGACGACGGAGTCCCTGTGGTTGGCTCGCATGGAAGACCGCCACACAGCCGTCGTCTCCTTGACAGCACAGAGTTTATTGGACATTGTCAGTTCGCGCCATTCATCGTCCCATAGCGCCAAGATTTTGCGGCGGAAGACTGCCCGCAAATCAGTTTCTGGGAGGCCAAGGTCCAGAGATGGCTTGCTGGTGGCCTCTTTCGCCAGGCGGTCAACATGTTCGTTACCCGGGATACCGACATGACCGGGGGTCCACACAAAGACCACAGAGCGGCCGCAACAGGCAAGAGTATGCAGAGACTCGTGGATAGCCATCACCAGACGAGAACGAGGGAAACACTGGTCGAGAGCTCGTAAACCGCTCAGGGAATCGCTACAGATAACGAAGGACTCACCTGAGCAGGAGCGGATATACTCTAGGGCACGAAAGATGGCGACCAATTCAGCAGTGTAAACGCTGCAGCCATCCTGCAAGGAACGTTGTTCGGAACGGTCCCCTAGAGTGAGCGCATACCCGACACGACCAGCAACCATCGAACCGTCAGTGTAGACAACACCAGAGCCCTGATACGTGGCCAGGATAGAATAAAAGCGGCGGCGGAAGGCCTCTGGAGGGACTGAGTCCTTCGGGCCCTGTGCCAGGTCCAGCCGAAGGCAAGGGCGACGAACACACCATGGGGGTGTATGCAAAGTAGCCCGGAAAGTAGGTGGAACAGTGAAAACCTGAAGCCCAGAGAGAAGCTCCTTGACGCGGACCGCTATTGTACAACCAGACCGGGGCCGACCATCTGGCAGATGGACGACCGATCGCGGGAACAGGAGACGATAATTTGGATGCCCGGGCGAGCTGAGAACATGGGCAGCATAAGCGGCCAGCAAACGTTGGCGTCGGAACCGCAGGGGAGGGACACCTGCCTCCACGAGTAAGCTGTCCACAGGGCTGGTGCGGAAAGCACCAGTGGCAAGGCGTATCCCGCTGTGGAGAATTGGGTCCAGCACCCGCAACGCAGACGGGGAGGCTGAGCCATATGCCAGGCACCCATAATCCAGACGGGACTGAATTAACGCCTGGTAGAGCCGTAGCAGGGTAGAGCGGTCGGCTCCCCAGCGGGTGTGGCTCAAACACCGGAGTGCATTGAGATGCCGCCAACACGTCTGTTTGAGCTGCCGGATATGAGGCAGCCAAGTCAACCGGGCATCGAAAACCACCCCCAAAAACCTGTGGGTCTCCACCACAGCAAGGAGTTCGTCGGCAAGATAAAGCCGCGGCTCAGGATGGACTGTTCGGCGCCGGCAGAAATGCATAACGCAGGTCTTGGCTGCCGAAAACTGAAACCCATGCGCTACAGCCCAAGACTGCGCCTTACGGATAGCGCCCTGTAGCTGACGTTCAACAGCTGCAATGCCAGTAGAGCTGTAATAAAGGCAGAAGTCGTCAGCATACAGGGAAGCGGAGACAGAATTTCCCACGGCCGCAGCAAGCCCGTTAATGGCTATTAAAAACAGACAGACACTTAAAACAGAGCCCTGTGGCACACCGTTCTCCTGGACGTGGGAGGAACTATACGAGGCCGCGACTTGCACGCGGAAGGTACGACACAACAGAAAATTGCGGATAAAAATCGGCAGAGGACCCCGAAGACCCCATCCATGAAGCGTAGAAAGAATGTGATGACGCCATGTCGTATCGTACGCCTTCCGCATGTCGAAAAAGACAGCGACCAGGTGCTGACGGCGGGCAAAGGCAGTACGGATGGCAGTCTCCAGGCTCACCAGATTGTCGGTGGCGGAGCGGCCTTTACGGAACCCACCCTGAGACGGAGCCAGAAGGCCCCGAGACTCCAGTACCCAATGCAAGCGCCGGCTCACCATCCGTTCGAGAAGCTTGCACATAACGTTGGTGAGGCTAATGGGACGGTAGCTGTCCACCTCCAGAGGGGTCTTTCCAGGTTTCAAAACGGGGATGACAATGCCTTCCCGCCATTGCGACGGAAACTCCCCCTCGACCCAAAGACGGTTGTAAAGATCGAGAAGGCGCCGCTGGCAGTCCACTGAAAGATGTTTCAGCATTTGACAGTGGATGCCATCTGGCCCAGGAGCGGTATCAGGGCAAGCAGCGAGGGCACTGCGAAATTCCCACTCACTGAATGGAGCATTGTAAGATTCTGGGTGGTTGGTGCGAAACGAAAGGCTCCGACGTTCCATCCGCTCTTTAATGGAGCGGAAGGCCTGGGGGTAATTCGCAGAAGCGGAACTCAAAGCAAAATGCTCTGCTAAGCGATTTGCAATGACGTCGGAGTCAGTACAAACTGCTCCATTCAGTGAGAGCGCAGGGACGCTGACAGGTGGCCGATAGCCGTAGACGCGTCGAATCTTGGCCCAGACCTGCGATGGAGAGACATGGAGGCCAATTGTGGACACATACCGCTCCCAGCACTCCTTCTTGCCTTGGCGGATAAGGAGGCGGGCCCGCGCACGCATCCGTTTGAAGGCGATAAGGTGGTCGAGGGAGGGGTGTCGCTTGTGACGCTGGAGCGCCCGCCGGCGATCTTTAATCGCTTCAGCGATCTCAGGCGACCACCAAGGCACAGCCTTCCGCCGAGGGGACCCACAGGAATGGGGAATGGCAGATTCGGCGGCAGTAACGATGCCGGTGGTGACCGATTGAACCACCGCATCAATGTCATCGGTAGAGAGAGGCTCAAAAGCGGCAGTGGAGGAGAACAAGTCCCAGTCAGCCTTATTCATAGCCCATCTGCTAGGGCGCCCAGAAGAGTGGCGCTGTGGTAGTGACAAAAAGATCGGAAAATGGTCACTACCACACAGGTCGTCATGCACACTCCATTGGACAGACGGTAAGAGGCTATGGCTACAGATGGAAAGGTCAATGGCGGAGTAGGTGCCATGCGCCACACTGAAGTGTGTGAAGGCACCATCATTTAACAGCGAGAGATCGAGCTGCGACAATAAATGCTCAACGATGGCGCCTCGACCTGTTGCCACTGACCCACCCCACAGAGGGTTATGAGCGTTGAAGTCGCCCAATAGCAAGAAAGGTGGCGGCAATTGGGCGACCAGTGCAGCCAGGACATGCTGCGAGACATCACCATCCGGTGGAATGTAAAGACTGCAGACGGTAACAGCCTGTGGCGTCCACACGCGTACAGCGACAGCCTCTAGAGGCGTCTGGAGAGGGACAGACTCGCTGTGCAGAGTGTGAAGGACATATATGCAGACGCCACCAGACACCCTTTCATAAGCTGCTCGGTTCTTATAATAACCCCGATAGCCACGGAGGGCGGGGGTTCGCATTGCTGGAAACCAAGTTTCCTGGAGAGCAATGCAGAAGAAAGGGTGAAGGCTGATAAGGTGGCGGAGCTCAGCTAGATGGTGGAAGAAACCGCTGCAGTTCCACTGGAGGATGGTGTTGTCCATGGCTGGGAAAGGCGTGACGGGACTGGGAAGGCAGATTACGCCACTGGGGCACCTGCTGCCTCCGATGGAGCATCCGTGCAAATGCCATCCATTGCGTCCGCGGGACCGGCAAGAGCGAGGTCCTCAGCGGACGCCAGAATCTCCACCTCGTCCTCAGAGGCAGAGCTTGTAGGGAGCGGCGGGATCGGTGCCACCGCATTACCGTTGGTCTTGGGGACTTTCTTCCTTTTCTGCTTATCACGCTGTGCCTTCGGCTCTTCAGGCTGCATGGGCTTCACTGGGTCAGTCTCTGGGACAGACGACGACCGCGAGGCCCGACGACCAGGGACTGGCGGTTGTTTCAACCACTTGCGGGCGTCCGCCTTGCCACTGGTCGGAACTTGCGAAGGGAGGTCCCCAAGGGATCCCTTCCTGGCGAGAGCAGCCGAAGAAGTCTTACGCTTCTCCGGCTGGGAAGGGGGAGCTGATGTCCCCGAAGGTTGGGAGGGTGTTGCTCCTGAAGAAGATGGAGCAGGAGCAACAGGGTGTGAAGTGCCCCCCACAAGCAAGGGGGCCGGTGGATGCTGACCGATCTTAGGGCCGATTCGTGATGACGGGAGAACCGTCGTTGCAGCAGCGGCGTAGGTCGACGGCATTGCCACAGGATGGAGCCTCTCATATTTCCGTCTAGCCTCGGGGTAGGTCAGCCGGTCCAAGGTCTTATATTCCATTATCTTCCGTTCTTTCTGCAATATCCTACAGTCCGGCGAGCAGGGGGAATGGTGTTCTCCGCAGTTAACACAGATAGGAGGCGGGGCACATGGAGTATCGGGATGCGAAGGACGTCCGCAATCCCGACACGTCATGCTGGAAGTACAGCGAGATGACATGTGCCCGAACTTCCAGCATTTAAAACACCGCATCGGAGGAGGGATATATGGTTTCACATCACAACGATAAACCATCACCTTAACCTTTTCGGGTAAGACATCACCCTCAAAGGCCAAGATGAAGGCACCGGTGGCGACCTGATTATCCCTCGGACCCCGATGGACGCGCCGGACGAAGTGAACACCTCGTCGTTCGAGGTTGGCGCGTAATTCATCGTCGGACTGCAGAAGAAGATCCCGGTGGAATATAATACCCTGGACCATGTTCAGACTCTTATGCGGCGTGATGCTAACGGAAACATCCCCCAACTTGTCACAATTGAGCAACCTCCGTGACTGGGCAGAGGATGCCGTTTTTATCAACACCGATCCAGACCGCATCTTGGACAAGCCCTCCACCTCCCCGAACTTGTCCTCTAAATGCTCTACAAAGAACTGCGGCTTCACGGATAGAAAAGATTCCCCATCAGCTCTGGTACAGACAAGATATCTGGGCGAATACGTCTCAGTGTCACGCAATGCCTGTCGTTCCTCCCATGGTGTGGCGAGGGAGGGGAACGATTTGGGGTCATAAACGTTACCTTTAAAATGGGCTCTCGAACGCTTAGAGACTGCTGACGGCTGGCCGCCAGCGACAGATGATGTACCACGCTTCATTGCGGGTCATCCGCCCTGATGCCACCTACTCCGACCAAGGGCCCTCCCCACGGGCGCCACCCAGCCACAGCAAAGACCACCTGGCAGGATGGCCATTGCCGGGAGTCCTGATGCCCCAGGGAGATGGGCATCTACTCCTTGGCATACGTGGGGAGTGAACGGCGCAGGCATCAGTAGAGCGATCCCTGTGTTGTCAGGGGGCTACAACCAAGAGGGTACATGGTGACCCCACCACAACGGACTGGCTACCGTGCTGGATCTTAGGTGCAAAAATGGCCAAGGTCGTCGTCACAGTTAAAAGAAACACTGCAGAGTGCAGCGTGGTAATCGCCCAAGAGATCGAAAACGAGCGGGACACCATTGCAACGACGAGAAAGACGGCTATAGGTCGAAATGCACGAAGGATACAGTGCACCATGTAAGGTGCCCTTCCCCAATTGGCTCGCTCTTCGGAATAATTTAGATAGATGGAGGTCAAACCCGAGAGGGGACCATCACATAAGGCCGAAACGTTTGAGACTCCTTTTAGTCGCCTCTTACGACAGGCAGGAATACCGCGGGCCTATTCTTACCCCCGAACCCGCAGGGGGCAGAGGAAAATGCTCTGCCAAGCTGTTGGCAATTACGTCGGAATCCGTACAAACTGCTCCATTCAGTGAGAGCGCAGGGACGCTGACAGCGGTCCGACAGTCATAGAGGCGTCGAATACTGGCCCAGACTTGCGATGGAGTGACATGGAGGCCAATGGTGGACACATACCGGTCCCAGCTTGCCTGCTTGCGTTGGCGGATAAGGCGGCAGGATCGCACACGCGGCCGTTTGAATGCGATGTGGTGTTTGATGGAGGGATGGCGCTTGTGACGCTGGAGTGCTGACGCTTCAGCGATCTCAGGCGACCACCAAGGCACAGTCCGCTGCCGAGGGGACCCAGAAGAACGGGGAATGGCAGATTCGGCGGCGGCAGTAACGATGCCGGTGGTGACCGATTGAACCACCACATCGATGTCATCACTAGAGAGAGGCTCAATAGCAGCAGTGGAGGAAAACAAGTCCCAGTCAGCCTTATTCATGGCCCACCTGCAAGCCCGCCCAGAAGAATGACGCTGTGGCAGTGACAGAAAGATCGGAAAGTGGTCACTACCACACATGTCGTCATGCACACTCCAGGCAACAGACAGTAAGAGGCTAGGGCTGCAAATCGAAAGATCGATGGCGGAGTACGTACCACGTGCCACGCTGAAGTGTGTGAAGGAACCATCATTTAAAAGCGAAAGATCGAGCTGTGCCAATAAATGCTCAATGGTCGCGCCTCGACCTGTCGCCACCGACCCACCCCACAGAGGGTTAAGGACGTTGAAGTCGCCCAGTAACAGGAAAAGGGGCGGCAATTGGGCTATCAGCGCAGCCAGGACATGCTGCGCAACATCATCCGGTGGAAGGTAAAGACTGCAGACGGTAACAGCCTGTGGCGTCCACACCAGAACAGCGACAGCCTCTAAATGTGTTTGTAGAGGGACAGACTCGCTGTGAAGAGAGTTAAGGACATACATGCAAACGCCGCCAGACACCCTTTCATAAGCTGCCCGGTTCTTGTAATAACCCCAATACCCACGGAGGGCGGGGGTTCGCATTGCTGGAAACCAACTGTCCTGAATAGCAATGCAGAAGAAAGGGTGAAGGCTGATAAGTTGTCGGAGCTCAGCTAGATGGTGGAAAAAACCGCTGCAGTTCCACTGGAGAATAAAATTGTCCATGGCTGAGAAGGCGTGAAGGGACTAGGAAGGCAATTTACGCCGCTTGTTCACTCGCTGCCACCGATTCAGAACCTGCACGAGTGACATCCATGGCATCTGAGGGACCGGCGAGATCCAGGCCTTCAGCAGACGCCAGAATCTCGACCTCATCCTCAGACGCAGAGCTTGTAGGAAGTGGTGGGACGGGTGCCATCGCAATGTCGTTGGTCTTGGGAACTTTCTTCTTTTTCGGCTTCTCCTGCTGTGCCTTCGGTGGTTCAGGCTTCATGGGCTTCACTGGGTCAGTCTCAGGGACGGACGACGACCGTGCGGCCGTACGACCAGGGACTGGTGGTTGATTCAGCCACTTGCGGGTGTCCGCGTTTCCACTGGTCGGAACTTGCGAAGGGAGGTCCCCAAGGGACCCCTTCCTGGTGAGAGAAGCCGAAGAAGTCTTACGCTTCTCCGGCTGGGAAGGGGGAACTGATGTCTCCGATGGTTTGGGGGGGTGTTGCTCCTGAAGTAGATGGAGCAGGAGCAACAGGGAGTGAAGTGCCCCCCACAACCAAGGGGGCCGGTGAATTCTGACAGAGCTGAGGTCGAACTGTAGGTGACGACACGGTAGAGGTTCGAACCGGTGTTGCAGCCACGGCATAGGTGGATGTCATTGGCACTGGATGTAACCGCTCATATTTCTGCCTACCCTCACGGTAGGTCAGGCCGTCCAGGGTCTTATATTCCATTGTCTTCCTTTCTTTCTGGAATATCCTACAGTCCGGCGAGCAAGGGGAATGGTGTTCTCCGCAGTTAACACAGATAGGAGGCGGGGCACATGGAGTATTGGGATGCGAAGGACGTCCACAATCTCTACACGTGATGCCGGAAGTACAGCGAGATGACATGTGTCCGAACTTCCAGCATTTAAAACACCGCATCAGAGGAGGGATATATGGTTTCACATCACATCGGTAAACCATCACCTTCACCTTTTCGGGTAAGATATCACCCTGGAAGGCCAAGATGAAGGCACTGGTGGCCACCTGATTATCCCTCAGACCCCGATGGATGCGCCGGACGAAGTGAACACCTCGTATTCTAGGCTGGCGCGTAGTTCATCGTCGGACTGTAGAAGAAGATCCCTGTGGAAGATAATACCCTGGACCATGTTTAAACTTTTATAGGGAGTGATGGTGACGGAAACATCCCCCAACTTGTCGCAAGTGGGGAACCTCCGTGACTGGGCAGAGGATGCTGTTTTGATGAGAACTGACCCAGAGTGCATTTTGGACAAGCCCTCCACCTCCCAAACTTGTCCTCTAAATGCTCCACAATAAACTGGGGCTTGGTCGACATAAATGATTCCCCATCTACTCGCGTACACACAGGGTACCGGGGTGAATAATCCCCACTGCCTTCTTTGGACAAACGTTCCTCCCATGGAGTTGCCAGGGAGGGAAATGATCTCTGATCAAATTTCTTTCCATTGAGGTTAGACCTTGATCGCTTAGAGACTGCTGGTGGAGGCCTACCAGCGAGAGATGATGTACCACGCTTCATTGCCGGTCATCCGACCTGATGCCACCCACTCCAACCAGGGGTCTCCCCATGGGCGCCACCCAGCCACAGCAAAGACCACCTGGCAGGATGGCCTTTTCCGGGAGTCCTGATGCCCCAAAGGGATAGGCATCTACTCCTTGGCACACGTGTGGAGGTAGCAGCTCAGGCATCAGCAGTGCGATCCCTGTGTAGTCAGGGGGCTACCACCAACAGGGTACATGACGACCCCACCACAACGGACTGGCTACCGTGCTGGATGTCGGGTGTCGAAATATCCATGTACATCATGAGGGCAAAGATGGAAGTGCACAATGGGGGAATGTATGCTACCCGGAACACACTGCAGGCAATGTGGCCGGAAGCTCGATGAAAGTCCAACTCCATGACAATATAGAGTGTGCCAGATCTTAGGGCAAGATGTATATATAATACACCACGTAAGGCGTCCTTCCCCAAATGGTACGCGCTAACAGAAAATTTGGAAAGGTAGTGGTCAAACCCCTTAGGGGACCATCACATTAAGGCCGAAACGTGTGAGACTCCTTTTAGTCGCTTCTTACGACAGGCAGGAATACCGCGGGCCTATTCTTAATCCCGAACCCGCAGGGGGAGCCGCTTCTATGCTGGCTTTTAACACGGAAGTGAATAGTCGCGCGGTTTGAGTTCATAGTCATTCTTGTGTGATTTTAGCGCATATTTTCGTTGTGTCGCCAACATGAGTGAGCCAACAACTGAACACCTTATAGATTGTTATTAAAAACGCCTTTTTTACATTAACGAACGAAAAAAGTGCAAATTGAAGGACAAATGACCTATTCCTATACTCAGTGTAGTTTTAAGTGAAGCCAAAAAAAAAAAAAAACGCACTTTTCAGACAGCCTGGTACGAAAAGTATACTTGGCTGACTGCGAATGCATTTAATAACAGATTATATTGTTATACATATCTTCTGTTTGGTGGTGAAAAGGAATGATGCAATGAGGGCATTTTTACAATAAAGAAATTTGACAGGAAAGCACAAAAGCATCAAATATCAAAACGTCACCCGCAGAACAAAGAATCATTTCAGTTATTGTGCAAAAGTAGAATTGAGCACGCCCTTTCTGAAGCCGCTCGTCTGACAGCAATAAAATACAACAAACAAGTTGCATCCAGCAGGAGAGTATTGGCTCCTCTTATTCAGGCAATTGTATTTCTTTGTAAAGAAGAACTAGCCTTTCGCGGTCATCGAGAAGACAAATCCTCAAGCAGAAAATGTAATTATCTGGAATTGCTGGATTTACTAGCTCAAGGAGAGCATGTGATCCGAGACCATCTATCATCATCTTCAACCTTTAAAGGAACTTCTCCAGATATTCAGAATGATGTAATAGAAATAATAACTCTCGCAGTTAATGAGAAAATAAAATCTGAAATTCAGAACTGCAATTTCATTTCGATTCAGTCTGATGAAACATTGGACGTGTCATGCAAGAGTCAAATGAGTGTAATATTCAGGTGCTGTACTGCAGACAAAATTGTGGAAAGATTCGTTGGAGTTTACTATGCTTCTGGAGATAAAACTGCTGAATGTTTGTCAAACATTATTTATGCAGTATTGAAAGAATGGAATGTGGAAGGAAAAGTGGTTAAACATATGATGGCGCTTCAGTAATGGCGGGCAGAGAAAGAGGACACAGTACAATTCGTGAAGCAGTTCTGTCCCTATGCGCTGTTTATTCATTCTTACGCACACCAAGTGAATTAGGTACTGTTACATGCCTCCAAAATCATACGACATGTACGCATGTTTGTAAGTGATCTTACTGCATTTCATTCGTTTTTCAGCAAATCATCAAAACGGACTGTATTGCTAACTGAGAAAGGATTTAAACTGCCACATGCAAGCAACACTCGCTGGAACTTTCGTTCCAGGGCAGTTTCAACAATATTTAGTCATTTCTCAGGGTTATATAGTGTTTTTAATTATCTATTTGATGATACAGACTCTCAGTGGAACCCAGAATCTTTGAGCTGTGCTGTGTGAATGAAACGACGGATGGATGATCCTACGTTTGTCTACTTGCTTCGCTTCTACCGAGGGTGCTTTGTTTATGTTGATCACCTCTTTAATGTTCTTCAGTCAAAATCTGCCAGTATAACTCTAGTACCTCCCGCCGCGAAAGTCGAACACGCGCCAGAACAAATGGACGTGGCCAGCCCATAGAGGACTCCGCGCCCGCGGCGGTTCTTCCGTGCAGTGGCTCTCGCGCAACGAGGGCGCCACCGCCACACCACGTGCAGACCGCGGCCAATAGCCGCTCCCTCCGGTTTCATATATAGGGACCCGCTCTGCCCTAGTCCAGGTAAACTTGATCCTCCTCACTCGCTTGTCTCCCCCATCCTCTCCCACCCCCGCCCGCTGCCGCGCCTGTATTCCCACGTCCCACCTGCTCTCCATCTCTCCACCCTCCTTACCCTCTCCCAAGGTGGCTTCCGCCAGCTCCCCCTCCCTGATGATGCCCTCCTCCCCTCCATCTACCCCTCCTACCAACTTTGATCCTCCCTCCCTCTTCCTGTGTTTGTTCCTTTCGGCATCCTCCCTCCCCCCTCCATTTCTCCCCACTCCTCCCCCGGGCTTCCCCTCCCTTGTCCCTCTACTCCTCCTCCCATCTCCTCTGCCATTGGCATCTTTGTTCTCCCCTCTCCCCCCTCACCCTTCTTCCCCTCTTGGCAGGTCCCCGGACTCGCACACGCTACGTGGACATTTGCGCGCCGGAGATCATCGCCATCAGTGTCTCGTGTGTGCCGTCGTGTTTTGTGTTCAGTGTTCATCGTCACACTCCATCGTTCGCCTGTGCCATCGACATCTTCAGTGTTTGTGTGTCGTGTCAACAGTTTGTAGTGTGGATCGTCGTCGAGTGTGAATGGCTCCATGTTTGTATTTATGTGTCTACTGTTTTATTACCCACCATTATGTAACTTATGTGTATTCTTTCTGTTTTTTCTCATTGTCTATTATATAGCTGAAAGCAGCGTAGAATGCTGCTGACAGCCTGCCTGTTGTACAGGTTTACAAATAACAATAAAGGAAAAAAAAAAGAAAGCCCTAGTCCAGTCGCCCCATCCTCTGTTATACCAGCGTAGCTTGGATTTCCGCCCCTTGCCGATTCTATAAAGCCCTCCAAATCCTCGAACGCCATGCGCTCCGCCTCGCTTCCGCATCCGCCTTCCATCCCCCATGCGCATCCTCTACGACATCATCCCCTTCCCCCACCTTCTCCTTTTCCTTGAACACATCCGCACACTATATACTGTCCGCCGCCTTGATCCACCTCACCCCCTGGTGTCTCCCTTCCTCTCCACCCCCAACCAGTTGCTGCGCCTTAACCATTGTGTCCCACCCTCTCTCCACCTCCACACCCTCCATCTCCTCTCCCAACGCACCTTCCACCATCCATCCCTCCCGGATGATGAGCTTCGCCCTGACATCTACCCTTCCTACCAACTCTAACCCTATCTTCCTGCCTCCTCCTCAGGGCTCCATCTCCTCCCCCTCCCTCCTCCAGCTTCCCCCTCCTACTCCCCCTTCCTCTCTAGTGCCTCCTTTCAGTGTCTCTGCACTCTGCACTCTCCCACTCCACGTGTCTCCTGCCTCTTTGTGTACCCACTGATGCCCCTCTCTTCATCCCGCCACTTCCCCTGCTGCCCCTTGC
This sequence comes from Schistocerca americana, assembly GCF_021461395.2. Classification (NCBI taxonomy): domain Eukaryota; kingdom Metazoa; phylum Arthropoda; class Insecta; order Orthoptera; family Acrididae; genus Schistocerca; species Schistocerca americana. The sequence goes on along the minus strand of NC_060120.1, from coordinate 672,343,858 downwards.
TCTCTCCTCCTTTTCCATCCTCTCTGCCCTTTCCCTCGGCAGGTCCCGGCTGGCAGTTTTATTCTTCGTCGTGTGCTCCAAGTGGGTTTTAAGTGTGTTGTTCCGGAGTGTTTTTGCTACTGTGGCCGACTTTTAAGCTGTGCATGTCCATTCAGTGTCTTCTCTGAGTTTTAAAGAATCGCCAACTGTGTTTTTTAACTTTCTGGTGACTTTTTTAACTGTCCTCCATGAACGTCTAGTTAGTCTATTTTTACCTTCATTTTCTCCCATTATTCTGTTTTAAGTTCCCCTTTATCGCCTTATGTATGTAACATTTTATTCTTACTTTAAATTGTCATGTCACTCGGCTGAAGAGCGGCGGATTGTGCTGCTGGCAGCCCTCACCTGCCCATATGGGGCAGGGGAATGAAATCAGAATAAAGGAAAAAAAAGAAAACCTAGTCCAGACAGTCTGGTACTCGCTCTGGATTGCGTCTCTATCTCTGCGGTACTGTTCTGGTCGTTGCTCGTTGTTGACATTTGCCTGGCTCTGGTTCCGAGCGGATTTACTGTTGGTGTTTGGTGTTGTGGTTTCTACAAGCCTTCGTTGTTATCTCTTCCTTGTTGTGTCGGTTGTTGTCGGTTGTCGTTGGTCTGTCGTCCGACTCCTCCTTGTGTTTAGCCGGTGGTGCGTGCTCCACCGCCGGCGGCTTCCCCGCCTGGCAGCTCCGATCCGGAGCCCAAGGCATTGTTTTTGGTTACTACAATAACTGCTTGCCACGACGAAATAAGAACTGTTTTGAGAAACTTACGACAATTAAGAACGGAAACATTCGTTGATGAATGCATAAAATGCAGCTTGTGTTTGAATGGCAACTTATCATTCTGTGACAGTCAAAAAGAGATCTCTCAGGGCACTAACTTACGAGATACTGGATTTGCTAATTGTTCAGATGGAAAGAAGGTTTCAAGACATTCCCCAAATTCAGTTTGTTGAACTTTTGAACGAAAAGTGTTTCCCGAACTATCAAAAAGAATTCCCAAAGTTGAAACTGCTTTAATTATTAGAACAGTACCTTTTTTTCAAACAAGAACAACTTGAAGATGTACTGTGTAACATATACACTGATGAGAAAAAAATCTCCAAGATTCCTCTTAAGGTACATTGTCAACAATGATTTAGACTCCGTTTATGAAGAAACAACGAAGTTCCTGCGTTTGGTTCTGACCCTACCCGCAACTACAGCAAGCAGTGAACGAATCATAAGTACTCTTAAACGAGTGAAAAAGTATTTAAGGAATTCAATGTCGAACATCCGGCAGTCGTGATTGAGCACGTTAGCAATAGAAAAGACACTACTTGGAGAGCTATCCAATGATCAGATCTCTGTAGACTGAGTTATAGACTTATTCGTGGAAAGAAAAGACAGACGCTTTGCACTTGTGTACAAGAAAATATAAGTGCTTCTTCTCTTGCTGCTGGAGTTCTACAAATTTGTAATCATTTCTTGAAGCAGTTAATTATTATTATTATTATTATAATTAGTGGCGGTGGTAGTGGTAGTAGTAGTAGTAGTTGTTGTTGTTGTTTTATTTGATGCATTTTGTTTCATTTGTTTAAATTATTGTTTATTGTCTATTTTGTCTCCCTGTAATAACTGCAGAGTCCCCCAACCTTTACAACCACGCTACGCCACTGGTTGTTTTTGTGTTTTTTTGCTTGGAATTCATGAAGCAGACCGCTGTGCCTCCCCCCCCCCGAGGGTTAGGTCTCAAAACTAAAACGTTTTTTATCCAATAGCATTATTTATTCAGAAAGCATCAGCACAAGACTATCAAACAAAGCCTTCCATTTACACCTGCAACACTTTAACCAGCAGCTGACCCAAGGGTAATCCACGGTCAGTGTTCGAAATTAGCAGCTCTCTGCTACTGTAGCAAAGTCCCTACGATATTTTCGATTCTGCAGCACCAGTTCATTTGGTAACACTGTGTTAAATCAACAGGAGTAGTTGCAGAGTTGTGCCAGCATATCTGTCCTCCCATTGTCAACTTTATGTATCTCACTTCTCCTAGAGCTTTGATCAGGAAGTGCCGAAGTAAATGAGTGTATTCTGCATGACATAACATTCAAACATTCCCTTCTTTCATAGCCAATCTTCATGTGCATCGATATCAAATAGGGATGTGAAAAATCTTAGGAGTGAGAGAATGACAATAATAATCATAACAAGAACAAGCAAATGATGGATGAAGTTTATTGCAATGCAGAGCGAGAATGGCTGTGAAAATAAAAACTTATAAAAATAGGTTGAGCGTTGAGTTGGCACAATGCAAATATCTTCTTAGCATTCTGTTACTGAATTTAGTTCTGGATGTTCGCAGCGAAAAAGGAAAATTCGGTACTTCTCGCAAGTGTAATATAATGTGAACCAGTAACTACCCTCACCTTAGCCCGCATCTCGTGGTCGTGCGGTAGCGTTCTCGCTTCCCACGCCCGGGTTCCCGGGTTCGATTCCCGGCGGGGACACGGATTTTCTCTGCCTCTTGATGGCTGGGTGTTGTGTGCTGTCCTTAGGTTAGTTAGGTTTAAGTAGTTCTAAGTTCTAGGGGACTGATGACCATAGATGTTAAGTCCCATAGTGCTCAGAGCCCTTTGAACCCTCACCTTAGAACACGACTCAAGCAGGTTCCCAAGTAGCTACCAAGGCACTGCTGCATTCTGTTCCCTGACATTGCTCTGATGACGGTTAATGCAGATACTTCCCGATTACGAAATACAAAACGTATTGCAGGATAGTTCCTAGGATCGTAATATTAAATTTGCGATGTAGATGGCACATGCGCGTGACGAATATCCAGATTACTTGTCTATATAAAAAGACAGTATTATGGGAATTGAGCATGATCCCTCGGCACCAATCCTGAAAGAGAGTGAATGACCACAGATGTGCCAAACAATTTCAAAACGTCTGCCAAGTACCAAAGACAGTGGCAATATGAAGAAAGCATTGGACAGATCAGAAAGACGTCACTGCTATCCACAGCCTGTTTCTGTCAGCCTTAGTGGAGCTGCGCTGCCAGACGCCAACCCGATAACACATCACACCACTGAAAGCTACGAATGAATTGTGTACTGATACGAATCAGCTTCAGTGAAATTTGTTATACATGACTAGAACATCAGGTGTTATTGTGGATAATAGTCTAACAAATCGAACTCATATGGTGTATTCACAAAGAAAAATGTAATGTCAGACTACTGAAAAAGAAAGGAAACAATGGGAAAATACGCAGATGAGCATTTTCATAAGTTTTTATCTTTATAGCTCCCATAGTTAATACATCAATAATAACCTCGTTTATTGCTTCAGTAACTGTTACCGTCTTGTTTGGCACTGAGATGATGTAAACAACACAAATTCGTGTCACTGAGAGTTAATTCTAGTCTCTTCGGGGACCTATTCTTGTTTTTCTGTTGATGTAAATTGGTATTCGTGAAGAATACTACTGTCGCAAATCCTGAGAGGGTTCCAGAACACATATGATGCGGAGGGTTAAGAACGGTCTCTTAGTTGTGACCTTTAGAATAGCAGTTGCCGCGCGGGGTGGCCGTGCGGTCTGGGGCGCCGTGTCACAGATTTCGCGGCCGCTTCCGCTGGAGGTTCTAGTCCCCCGGGCATGGATGTGTGTGTTGTCCTTAGAATAAGTTAGTTTAAGTTAGTGTAAGTAGTTTCTATGTCTAGGGACTGATGACCCTAGCAGTTTGGTCCCATAGGGATTAGAACTAAAAAAAAAAAAAAAAAAAAGAGAGAGCAGAAGCGGAAGGAATTGATAAGATGAATCTTTTTGCAGAAAAACTGGAACTAATGGGAAAAACAGCTATAGTTATATGAAATGAGCAGTGCCTTGTTCGCACAGTAGTAAATATTGCCCTTACCATAATCGTAGCTGATGTATACAGCTCGCAACGTGAAACATGAGACTACAGTCATCTTTATCACGAAGTGACCATTTTGAACTGAAATACGTTTCCTAACTCAAAACCACTGCTTCTGTGATAATTATTCACAATACTTGATCGAGATAGGAAAATATTAAATGGATGTAGCAGATACAACACAGTCTCACAGCCGCAAATTATTCTCATAACAACACAGTTGCCAAATAAGGCGTACTACGTTGTGAGTCCTTGACTACGTTAGTGGCAAGAAGATTCAGTTTTCTTAGTAGGAATTCTTCACGAAGGGATGCGAATACAATGCAATTTAAATGACAGATATGGGGTATGCCTACATGTCTAAAAAGAGCAGAAAACCTAATTGTTAAACCCTTTGAGTAATATTCCCATGTCTGTGACTCGTATCATGGTTAAAGCCCATTTATTACCACTGTTCATGCTTACCGACTATTACCTACATCATCAAATAACAGCAGGAACGGAGAGAAATACTTTAGGACTAGACGCCTTGACATTTGAATTCATTTTCAGATATAGCAGGTTTTCTTTTTCAGTAAAGCTATTGTTTCTATTTCCACACAACAATTCATATCCTTCTCACTTCAGCCGCAGCAGTTATTTTGCTGCCCACATGGGAAACCACACCTGCGTGTGTGTGTGTGTGTGTGTGTGTGTGGTTTGAGGTTTTCGGGGGCTAAACAGCATGGTCATCAGCGCCCAAACGCATAGAAACAGGAACACATGCAGTGAAGGGACGAAGACGGACAGCGAAGAAGGAGAACGGCTAAAAGACACAGACCTGACGCAGTTACAAATCCTCACATACAGAGGCAAAACAAGAGGAGAAGAAACGCACTAAAAAAGGAAAGGAAACACAAGGAAAAGAGAACAGAAATCGAAGTGAAACAAGTAGGTAATCGTGACTGGTGGACCTCTTACCTAAAGCCTGGGTGAGCCAGTCACCCAGCAGCACATTAAAATCCTCTCCCTAAAATCCGAGGCAACAAATTGGACAGGACACAAAACCGTAAGACCTTAACCACAGTCGTTGCGTCGTCTTGCAAAATAGAGGCCAAATCCGGTGGCAAGGAAACCACTGCCCTCTGGTCAGAGAATAAAGGACAGTCAAGTAAAATGTGGCGGACAGTAATCTGGACGCCACAAGCACTGCAGATTGGGGGGTCCTCCCGCCGGAGCAAAAAACCGTGCGTTAAGGGACTGTGCCCGATGCGGAGGCGAGTGAGGAGAACCTCATCCCGCCTGCATGACTGGTAGGACGTACGCTATGGCCGCGTGGTGGCCTTGACCAAACGCAGCCTATTTTCACCGACTGCCAGCCACTCCTCTTCCCATTGACGCATAACACGAAAACGCAAAAGGGAGGTAACAGCATGGAGGGGGACGGTACATTCAACAACGTGAGGGAGGGAACATGCATCTTTGGCTGCCACATCCGCCAGTTCGTTTCCCCTAATACCCACGTGCCCCGGCACCCAGCAGAAAGAAACCTCCTTCCCCTGCCGTTGCAGGTGCGATTAGAGGCATGGACTGCAAAGACGGGTTTTACCTTTTCTGCAGACAAATGTGTGTGTGTTCATTTTAATCGTTCTCAACGTGCTTTTGCCTCCCCTGAATTGCATCTGAGGGACACCATTCTTCCTTTTAGAGACACTGTGAGGTTCCTGGGCCTCATTTTTGATTCCAAGTTGTCGTGGTTGCCGCACCTTAAAGACCTCAAGGTGCGGGCCCTGAAGGCGCTGAATATTTTGAAGTGTCTGAGCCATCGGTCCTGGGGAGCAGATCGGGCGCGTCTGCTGCAGTTTTATAGGGCTTTCGTCCGGTCGCGTCTTGACTATGGAAGTACTGTCTATGGGTCAGCGAGGCCTTCGTATCTGAAGATTCTTCACGCAGTACACCATGAGGGTATCAGGCTGGCTACTGGTGCCTTCAAATGGTTCAAATGGCTCTGAGCACTATGGGACTCAACTGCTGCGGTCATAAGTCCCCTAGAACTTAGAACTACTTAAATCTAACTAACCTAAGGACATAACACACATCCATGCCCTAGGCAGGATTCGAACCTGCGACCATTGTGGTCGTGCGGTTCCAGACTGTAGCGCCTTTAACCGCTCGGCCACTCCCTGGTGCCTTCCGTACCAGTCCCATCCCCAGCCTGTGTGCTGAGGCAGGGGAACCGCCGCTCGCCATCCGGCGGAAACTCCTCATGGTGCGATGGGTGTGTCAATTCCTTGGCTGTCCTACCTCCCCTGCATACCCTACTGTTGCCCGACCGCCTATGGAACGTCTCTTTTTCAGTCGTCCAAGGGCAACGAGACCATTTGGGATTCGTGCCAAGCATTTGCTTGAGTCCCTTGGTGTGGAGCGTGTGGCACCCCAACTCCATGGTTTTACCCGCCTGCCTCCCTGGTTGCTCCAGAGGCCCAGCGTCCTTTTAGACTTGTCAGAGTACCGGAGGAGCTGCACTCCTGCGTTTGTTTTTACCTCCTTATTTTACCAGCATGCCGAGCATGTACCAGTATTTACGGATGGCTCTAAACAGGGGGACTCTGTTGGTTGTGCTGTTGTTTTCCCTGATCGAGTCGTCAAGTTACGGCTTCCTGCAGCGTTTACCATCTTTGATGCCGAATTGTTTGCGTTCTTGCGGGCATTGGAGCAGATGAGATGTGTTCCCAGTCTTAAGTTTCTCATCTGTTCTGACTCCCTGAGTGCCCTTCAGACCATGCAACACTTGTACCCAGCGCATACGGTCGTCCAGAACATCCATGATGCCCTACTCCACCTACGACTACCATCGTCTCATTTCCTGACTTAAAACCCTCTGAATAGCCTTACTTAATTTTACTACTGCTCATTACCCTTTTATTAAAGGCTATACACCAAGGAAGAGAAATAACATCTACATGTAATGTTTACCGCGATGCAATCAGGAAATTGTGCTTATAAAAACGCTCAGAACCGCTGAACGAGCCTTTCAATTTGCAGCATACTCCAGATCGAATGAAAGAAAATAATATTAAGATAAGCAAGTTGACCATAGCGAACGTGGGGAGCGTTTGATGCAGTACCGTGAAGTTGAACCAGTTTCCGTCGTATTTAGTTCCTGATAGACCAAAATGTGATCTTGATACAAAAGCGTCAGTGTACTCATACGGGAACTAAAAAAATGGTTCAAATGGCTCTGAGCACTATGGGACTTAACATCTGTGGTCATCAGTCCCCTAGAACTTAGAACTACTTAAACCTAACTAACCTAAGGACATCACACACATCCATGCCCGAGGCAGGATTCGAACCTGCGACCGTAGTAGTCGCGCGGTTCCGGACTGAGCGCCTGAACCGCTAGACCACCGCGGCCGGTCATACGGGAACTACTTGCAACGTGTAATTGTTAGAAAAAAAATGGTTCAAATGGCTCTGAGCACTATGGGACTCAACTTCTGAGGTCATTAGTCCCCTAGAACTTAGAACTAGTTAAACCTAACTAATCTAAGGACATCACACACATCCATGCCCGAGGCAGGATTCGAACCTGCGACCGTAGCGGTCTGGCGGTTCCAGACTGCAGCGCCTAGAACCGCACGGCCACTTCGGCCGGCTGTAATAGTTAGAATACCTGGTCACATTAGGCAGTGTTTCGCTTGTGGCCATCACTAATTTTAATTTCAGCCCATTCCTTGATGACGCACTGAAACGTTTCCGAGCTTTTCTCATTGTTTCCTACCTCAGATATTTCCTAAAGCGTTATATCGTGTGTTAGTCACACTCCGTAAGTTAGACACCCATACAGCTCTGACTTGCTGTAAAGCATCAAATCATTTCAGCAGCGATTCGAAAATACAAAAGACCACTTCTGAAAAAGGGCCTGCTGGCAGCAAGTCCTGGCATACAGCACTGTGGGCGGTAATAATGCCCATGTTTTATGTCACAAGATGCAGAAGTGATTTATATGCTTTTCGAAAAACTCATTTCATGAATGCTTTCCAGTCTGGTAGCGCATGGGAAGGGTGTTTATGGGATTATAAGAAGTCGGGTAACGCAGATTTCACTAGTTCCGTTGGATTTGAGAATTGGAGTCAGTTTTTGGGTGGTCGAATGATGTGATCATGGTCAAGACCGACTGCTATTTCTACGTCATAGTGGCTGCCGCAGCGTTCCTGTTTCGTCAACACAAACACCACGTCACTCGGCACACTGCTCATCACGTCACATGCTGCGACAGAGTCAAGACGGCGCAGTGTTTTTTCAGCATGTTACTCAAGTAATAAGTCACATGGATTACATGGACATTATAAGTGGGACAAAAACCTTAATTTACTTTTTTTGCTTATTTGTGGTCTGACTTAAATGACTTAAATGAATAACAGCATCGTTTAATATCTTGCCTAATGATTGTCTTTTCTTTCTTAATAGTGATTCTTGACAAAGCATTTTAACGAATTTTACATCTTTGTGTGTCGGATAAATAAAAAAAGATATTCTTTTATTTTGTCACTCTTCGTTTCTCCACTGAGTTGTAAATAGTTCTCTTTATAAAACGCGTGGTAACGTCATAAGGGCGACAGTCGGAATGCAGTCGCAGGGGAATCGAGAGAATAGGGTGCGTGTGGATGCACTGATAGAGCATAGCAACTACTCGGCATCAGCAGCTGGAGAAAAGTGTGGAGTACCGGCAAGAATAGCTAGACGCTGGTGGAAAGAATACTAGGAAAGTGGCTATATAGAGCGGAAAAGAGGAAGTGGCCGGCCCCGTGTGTCTACTGCAGCAGATGTTTTGGAGAATATACGTGCTAATCCATTCCTCACCTGCCGTTCCCTGAACGAGATATCTCAGTTTCCCAGCAGAGGAAAGACTGTTTACGAGGAATGACGCCGGATTATATTGTCGGAGAGCAGCTATAAAGCAGCCATTGACCGACTATCAGAGGATTGACTGTATGGCTTTTGCAGCAGAATATATATCGACTTTCACTGGAGTAGAGTAATCTTTTCGGTTGAAAAAATATTTTCTTCCTGTAGCGACGCCCCTATTCAGGTGAGACACGAAATTTTCTCCATAAAGTTATGAGTTTATGCTGTTAGTGACTTTACATTTGTAGTAATCACAAAATACTAAATATAAACAGTTCCCTATATCATGATTTTAGTAGTTCATCTCACATATGATAAATAAATTTGACCCCTTAATTTGTGAATATTTGCATTAACACAAAAATGTTTTTTTGCCTTAGGTATACCGCCCACGAGGACAACGCTTCCAGCCAATGTATCTTAACGAAAGACAAAGAAGTGGACGGTTCTCTGCAGCTGTATGGAATTATATTTCGGCTCATGGGGCAGGACCTCTCTAGAGAATAGAGGGAATTCTCAATGGAGAGGCCTACATTAACATACTTATTCCATTATGAAGCCGATTGCTGAAATGCTGTACCCAGACGGTGAATATATCTTCTGCAGGTATGAACAGTGGACTCGTGGAACAATTAATAGTATTTCCGGTTTTTCCTACGATTTATTCATTACTTTGATAAGCTGTACTTCTTATCGAAGCGACTACCCTTCTTTGATTTCTCCACCTTGCTTTGATATTATTTATTTCATTAACAGTACAGAGTAACCCCACGCCTTGAAATGTAAGGTGGGTCGGATGCTTTGATATTGATGGCCGCGAAATATAGCTTTCCCGGGCATCATCTTAGTTTCTTCCTTAGCGCCTCGTTCCATAACTGTATGTGTAAGGAAGACGCCGTGTATAAATAACTGATATATATAAATTTCATGAGTTATAAATTCTGAATGTTGCCAGCATGGACTGAATTGCAAATTATTAATTTCACTCACATATAGTGCATTCGCATTGTTGTATCAGATTTCTTTTCTCAGTACATACCTACAGTGACATTACCTATAAAGAGTGGTCATATGTGGGAGATCAGGGTACTTTCAGGTACTTTAATCTAAAATAGGGCGTAAGAGATTTCCTTTGTTTAAAGATGATGAGGCGTTGAACGTCGAAAAAGAAAAGGGAATAGAGCGGAACCTGTAATTAGTTACTGAAAAAGCAGAAAGTAATTTACGGAAGCATGGTAAGAAGAGCAGTTGAAATGGTGGTTAATGGCAGCAGGCAGATCTTAGGGCTAATTATTGCGCACGTTGTAAGGTGTTTGATATTTTATATGTTGGGAGAAGTGAACTTCTAGAGCAAGCAAAGTGCGATGTATATAAAACTCGAGAGATGCAAGGCTTTCATCATTGGTGCAGTAATATTCTGCCACTACAGTAAACTGTAAACATGATGTAATTGTGCTTATGAAAGACATTTAGTTCACTCGAAAATTGTCCAGATAATGATGATGGATGTAACCAAAATGTACAGATATTTTTAAAAAAAATGTTATAACTAAAGTAGAGTCTGATACTTTCGACGGCACACTTCGAAATCATACGTTTTTACTGTTAGTGTATGGCTAGTATATGCACATGTCTGGATTTGATCGGTCTTGTAGGGCGGCTTTTTAGACCGTTGGTTGGTTGGTTGGTTTGAGGATTAAAGGGACCAAACTGCAGAGGTCAGCGGTCCCTTGTTTCATAAACACACAGAGCACAGGGAGACCATCCATTAGTCATTCGAAGCACAAGATAAAAATTCCAGGGGAAGAAAATCCCCAAGGTCAATAATAAAGAAACATGGAAAACGGAGCACAGCAACAAAAACAACACAGAGAAGAAAGGCAGAAGGAATTAAAACTGCACAGCAGAGGACTATGGCTGGCTGATCACGAAAATAATAGGATGAGCCAGCCACTCTGCAACACGTTAAAACCTCCAGTCTAAAAGATTAGGGTGGAGTCGAAGTAAAACACAAAACAAAGTAAAAGATACAGCACAAAAGAGGGTGACGCTTAAATTAGAGGGACCTATAAAAGCCACTTGCTCGAAGAAAACCTAAAACACGATCTGCCATAGAGACATCGTCAGCTAAAAGACACGATAAATCATCCAGGAGGTTAAAAGTTCGCCTGAGGGCGGTTAAAAGAGGACATTCCAACAATATATGGGCCACCGTCAAGGTTTCACCACAGCGACAATGAGGGGGGTCCTCTCGACGCAGCAGATGACCATGCGTCAGCCAAGAGTGAGCAATGCGGAGCCTACAGAGAATAACTGAATTCCTGCAAGAGTTTTTAGACCGTATCTGGCCAGATATTTACAAGTCCGGGATTTTCGCCCATGGTTAAATTAACAATAATGCTATTTGCTGTTGTGTCTTAGAGTATGCAGATAAGCATGTTTAACGTTGATCTCGCAAAACACTGACTGTAACTGTTTATTAATAAATGATTAAAATCCTAACTGTCTCAGTTTCTATTTTAAAAAGGTAGTCTAGATATTAGGGAAAAATGCCAGGCTAAATGTGACGTCGAGTCCGGCTTTCCTGATTTTGGATCTGTCAACCATTGTAATAAATAAATAAATAAATAAATGTACTGTTGCGTTTTCGTTGGAAGTAATACCTTCAGCTGTCATAAGTTACACACCGAAAACTCTGGCTAATATAGTCGTGACATGCACAGGCAAGAAAAATGTCCCACAAAAATAATATTGTCAAGACAGCTTTCAGTCTGGTCATCTGTGCAATGATATGAAGAAATTGCCAGAGATGACGAAATTGAGAGCGGAGGCTGATAAATCATTCATTGATATTATCAAATGCACATGCGGTTCTCTGCTGATTGCTGCCAGTAAAGTTGCAAGGTAATAAACCTAGAGACGTACAAAATTTGATAAGAAACAGACTCTGTCGGTGAACGAACGCAAGTAAAGTCAAACCAATCCGCCAGGCATAAACATCTAGCGGCTCCGATAGTAGTGGCAGAGAATCTGGCACCGTAAAGTAGACCTGCACAATCCCTAAGACGCTGTACTAAAAAGATAAACGGGGCAGCATTACTCACATGTAATTGCCGAACAGCAGTGACCCTACTGGGACGATTCGTATTACATTTGTTCGTTTGTCTGCTGTCGTTTACAAATATTTTTAAGAAAATAAACAGCATAAGATGATTTTCTCTAAGAGTTTAAAACAGACTTCGAGCTGTAAAAGCACACGTTCACTCAACACTGCTTACAATTAAAATTCAGCACGCCTCATGCCATTCAGTTCTCACATAAAAACTTCCTTATTCATGTAAACAGAATAAAATAACCATTTGTGTTACTTTTACATGCATCTGCGATTATGTTACTGCTGATACAACCCGAAGCTGGTAATGAATAAATAAAGAGTTTTAAACTCGCAAATAAAAGCATCTAGCGGTGTTTATTTGCATAAAATTATAGAAATAAACAGATGTTGATGAGACAACGGTGCAACTAACGCAGAAAGAAACCAAAATGTCATTTGTACCGCACAACAAGGCAATTTTGGGTCTTCCGGTTTGGTTGGTTGGTTGGTTGGTTTGTGGGATTAAAGGGACCAGACTGCTATGGTCATCGGTCCCTTTTTCCAAAAAAACTAAAACCACCCAAAGAGAATAAAAAACGAACAACAGGAAAGGCAGCAGACGACACAGGACAAGAAATACTCCGACAGAGATCAGACAAAACAAATTAAAACACACAGTCACGGTGGTTGGCCAACCATAAAGAAAAAAAAGAGGAAAAGCCAACCACCAAGAACACATTAAAAACTCAGTTTAAAATCAGAGGCTAAAAGCCAGAATCAACACTAAAAAACAAACACTCAGATTAAACGATAAAAACCCCCCGTCCCAAATAAAACGCAAAACTAAGTCCACCATGGCAGAATCATCTATTAAAAGGGCAGAGAGCGTGTCAGGCAGCGCAAACGTCTGCCTGAGCACAGATAAAAGTGGACAGTCCAACAAAATGTGGACCACTGTCAATGCTGAGCCGCAGCGACAGAGAGGGGGGTCCTCACGGCGCAATAAGTGGCCGTGGGTCATCCGTGTGTGCCCAATACGCAGTTGGCAGAGGATGACAGACTCCTTGCGAGAGACTCGCAAGCAGGAGTGCCACACAGTCGTCGTCTCCTTGACGGCACGGAGCTTGTTAGGGGTGGCCAGACCGCGCCATTCAGCATCCCAAAGCGAGATAATTTGCGGGGTAAGAACTGCCCTCAAATCAGCCTCCAGATGGCCAATGTCTAGAGTGGGTTCACTGGTGGCCTGCTTGGCCAGGCAGTGGTGGTGGTGGTGGTTGGTGGGATGTTTAAGGGGGACTAAACAGCTAACGTCATCAGTCCCACATTCCAAAAACAGGCGAGACATAAAGTCGCGGAGCAGATAAAACCCCAAGGGGAAGGAGACTCCCCACCCCCCAGGCACTAAAGAACACAAATTAGGCAACGAACACTACAGAAAAGAAGAGTACAGACGAACACCAGACAGAAAGAAACAGAAGAAAAGAAAATGGCCGGAGACTGGTTGACTGACCACAAGAACAAAAAAAAGGGAAAGAGTCAACCATCCGACGACACACCAAAACAGCAACAAATATGGAAAGACGCGAGGACAAAAGACACAGAAAGGGAAAGGTGCAGGACCCCCCTAAATGGAACCATAAAAAGGACCACCACGGATAAAATGTAAAACATTGTCAGCCATGGAGGCATCGTCGCATAAAATCAAAGGCAAAGTGCCCGCGAGATTAAAAGACTGCCGGAGGGTGCGCAGTCGGGGACACTCCAATAAAATGTGGGCGACCGTCAGCTGGGACCCACACCGACAAAGGGGGGGATCATCCTGACGCAAAAGATGGCCGTGCGTCAGGTATGTATGGCCGATGCGGAGCCGACACAGCATAACAGAGTCCCTGCGAGAACACCGCAGGGAGGAGCGCCACACATCGGTCGTCTCCTTGACAGCCCGCAGTTTATTAGGCGCTGTCATGCCTCGCCACTCAGCAGACCACATCCCAAGCACCTTACGGAGCAACACCAGCTGCTGATCGCGATCCGTGAGGCCGATCTCCAAAGCTGGGGCGTCGATCGCCCCTTTGGCCAGCCTGTCAACACGTTCGTTCCCCGGGATGCCAACATGACCTGGCGTCCAAACCAAGACCACCGAACGACCAGAACGGGCAATGGCGGAAACAGACTCCTGCATGGAGGACACCAGAGGAGAAGAGGGATAGCAGTGGTCAATGGCCTGAAGGCTGCTCAGGGAGTCACTGCAGATGATGATGGACCTACCTGAGCAGAAACGCAAATGCTCAAGAGCGCGCAATATGGCCACCAGCTCTGCAGTAAAAATACTGCAGCCAGCCGGCAAGGAGCGCTGCTCAACATGGGCAGCATGAGCAAAAGCGTAGGCAGTGCGACCATCAACCAGGGTACCATCAGTGAAGACAGTCTCACAGTCCGAAAATGAGGCGAGGAGCGCAAGAAAACTGCGACAGAGGGCCACAGGCGAAACCGAGTCCTTGGGTCCCTGTGCCAAGTCCAGACGGACGGACAGCTGGGACAAACACCAGGGAGGCGTAGGTGCACGGACCCGGAAGGGAGGCAGAAGAGGGAATGATCCCAGTTCTGACAGCAGGGACTGGACGCGGACAGCTACGGAAAGCCCAGACCTAGGTCGCCGTTCGGGCAGATGGAGGACCATGGCAGGGAAAAGCAGGCGACGATTGGGATGGCCCGGAGAGCAATGCACGTGGACAGCATAGTCGGCGAGCAGTCGATGGCGGCGAATCCGCAGCGGGGGAACCCCGGCCTCCACCAGTAGACTATCCATGGGGCTCGTACGGAAAGCGCCAGTTGCAAGCCGAACCCCACAGTGGTGTATGGGATCTAACAACTTCAACACTGAGGGTGATGCAGACCCATAGGCCAGGCTCCCATAATCAAGCCGGGACTGCACAAGGGCTCTGTACAATCGCAGCAGCGTGCAGCAATCTGCACCCTAAGACGTGTGGCTAAGGCAGCGGAGGGCGTTGAGGTGCTGCCAGCATTTGTGCTTCAGCTGAGTAATATGAGGAACCCATGTGAGCCGGGCATCAAACACGAGGCCCAAGAAGCGGCAAGTGTCCACCACTTCAACCAGGTGGCCGTCGAGGTAAAGTTCAGAATGAGGGTGGACCGTCCGACGCCTGCAGAAGTGCATAACTCGAGTCTTGGCTGCAGAGAACTGAAAACCATGAGTCAGAGCCCATGATGCTGCCTTGCGAACGGCGACTTGCAGCCTGCGTTCGGCGACTCCTGTAGTCATGGAGCTAAATGAGATGCAGAAGTCGTCGGCATACAAAGAAGGAGACACCGACGACCCCATGGCTGCAGCCAGACCATTAATGGCCACCAGAAATAAGGAGACGCCCAACACCGAGCCCTGCGGGACCCCATTTTCCTGTATATAAGATGAACTAGATGCGGCACCCACTTCCACCCGGAAAGAGCGGCGCAATAAAAAAGATTGAAGAAAAGCCGGGAGCCGACCACGAAGACCCCACTCATACAACGTGGCGAGGATGTGATGCATCCCTGTGGTGTCATACGCCTTCCGTAGATCGAATAATACAGCAACGAGATGCTGACGTCGGGCAAAGGCCGTATGGATAGCAGATACCAGCCGCACCAAATTGTCTGTGGTAGACCGACCCCGACGGTAGCCACCCTGGGATGGAGCGAGGAGACCGCGCTACTCAAGGACCCAACACAAACGCCGCCCCACCAAACGTTGGTGAGGGTAATGGGACGATAGCTGTCCACCGCCAGTGGGTCCGCACCGGGCTTCAAGATGGGGACAATAAGACCCTCTCGCCATTGCGACGCGAACACGCCCACGCTCCAAATGCGGTTAAAGATGGTGAGGATGTGTCCCTGGCAGTCCCTGGAGAGATGCTTCAGCATCTGCGCGTGGATGCAGTCCGGTCCCGGTGCGGTATCAGGGCAATCGGCGAGGGCAGCGAGGAATTCCCTCTCGCTGAAAGGAGCATTGTATTTTTCAGAACGACGCGTGCGGAACGATAATGGTGTCTGCTCGGCTTGCTCCTTGAGAGAGCGAAAGGCGGTGAGATAAGTTGCAGTCGCAGAGCTCTTAGCAAAGTGCGCGGCAAGGTGTTCAGCAATGGCGCCAGCGTCCGTGCAGACAGCGCCGTCCAAGGAGATCCCAGGGACACCCATAGGGGTCTGGTGTCCATAAATCCGCCGGATCCGGGACCACACGAGCGAGGGGGAGACACGGAAGCCCAAGGATGAGACATACCGCTCCCAACATTCCTGCTTACGCTGTGTAATAAGACGATGGGCGAAGGCACGGAGCCTCTTAAAGGCGATGAGGGTCTCGAGAGACGGGTGCCGCCTATGACGCTAGAGGGCCCGCCTACGGTCGCGAATAGCCTCAGCAATCTCCAGCGACCACCAGGGTACAGCCTTCCTCTGAGGGAGTCCAGAAGAGTGGGGGGAGGCAGCCTCGGCCGCCGAAATGATTGACGTGGTTAACACATGGACCACCTCGTCAATGTCACCCTGTGGGGGAGACTCAATGGTGGCCGCGGAAGTAAAACCCGGCCAGTCAGCCCTGTGGAGAGCCCAGTGGGGCAGGCGCCCAGAAGAATGACACTGGGGCAGTGACAAATAGATGGGAAAATGGTCAGTACCACACAGGTCAGGATGCACTCTCCAGTGGAGGGATGCGACAAGTCCGGGGCTGCAAAGAGAGAGATCGATGGCCGAGAACGAGCCATGGGCCACACTGAAATGCGTGGGAGCACCGTTGTTCAAGAGGCTAAGGTCGAGCTGAGCCAACACATGCTCCACGGCACGACCGCGGTCATCGGAGACAGTCCCACCCCATAGAGGGTTGTGGGCATTGAAATCACCCAGCAACAAGAAAGGTGGCAGCAGTTGGGCTATCAGAGCAGCCAGGACACGCTGCGCGACAACACCATCCGGTGGAAGATAAATACTGTAATCGGTAATAGCCTGTGGCGTCCACACCCGAACAGCGACAGCCTCTAAAGCTGTTTGTAGAGGTACAAACTCGCTCAGAAGAGAGGTAAGGACATATATGCAGACGCCACCAGACACCCTTTCTTAAGCTGCCTGGTTCTTAAAATAACCCCAATAGCCACGGAGGGCGGGGGTTCGCATTGCTGGAAACCAAGTTTCCTGCAGAGCAATGCAAAGGAAAGGATGACGGCTGAGAAGTTAGCGGAGCTCAGCTAGATGGTGGAAGAAACCGCAGCAGTTCCACTGGAGGATGGTATTGGCCATGGATGGGAAAGGCGTGAAGGGACTGGCGAGGCAGATTACGCCTCTGGGGCCCCCACTGCTACTGAGTCACCACCTGTACAACAGCCATCTATTGCGTCCGAGGGACCGGCGAGATCCATGTCCTCAGCTGACGCCAGAATCTCCACCTCATCTTCAGACGCAGAGGGAGAAGGTTGCGGTGGGACAGGTGCCACTGCAACTTCAGGATGCTTGGGAGCCTTTTTCTTCGACTGCTTTGCACGCTGTGCCTTAGGTGGTTCTGGCTGGGAGGGCCTCACTGGGTCAGTCTCAGGGACTGAAGACGACCGTGACACCCTACGACCAGCGACCGGTGGTTGTTTGACAAACTTGCGGGCGTCCGCTTTGGCACTGGGCAAAGCCTGGGATGGGAGGGCCCCAAGGGACCCCTTCCGGGCGAGAGGAGCCGAAGAAGGCGCACGCTTCTCCGGCCGGGAAGGGGGAACAGATGTCCCCGGTGGTTGGGGTGGTGTTGCTCCTGAAGTAGATGGAGCAGGAGCAACAGGGAGTGAAGTGCCCCCCACAACCAAGGGGGCCAGTGAATGCTGACAGAGCGGAGATCGAACTGGTGTAGCAGCAGCAGCATAGGTAGACGTCATGGGCACAGGATGTAGCCGCTCATATTTCTGCCTTGCCTCGGTGTTGGTCAGGCGGTCCAGGGTCTTATAATCCACTATCTTCCTTTCTTTCTGGAATATCCTACAGTCCGGCGAGCAGGGGGAATGGTGTTCTCCGCAGTTAACACAGATAGGAGGCGGGGCACATGGAGTATCAGGATGCGAAGGACGTCCACAATCCCGACACGTGATGCTGGAAGTACAGCGAGATGACATGTGCCCGAACTTCCAGTATTTAAAACACCACATCGGAGGAGGGATATATGGCTTCACATCACAACGGTAAACCATCACCTTAACCTTTTCGGGTAAGACATCACCCTCAAAGGCCAAGATGAAGGCACGGTGGCTACCTGATTATCCGTCGGACCCCGATGGACGCGCCGGACGAAGTGAACACCCCGTCGTTCGAGGTTGGCGCGTAATTCATCGTCGGACTGCAGAAGAAGATCCCTGTGGAATATAATACCCTGGACCATGTTGAGACTCTTATGCGGCGTGATGCTAACTGAAACATCCCCCAACTTGTCACATTTGAGCAACCTCTGGGACTGGGCAGAGGATGCCGTTTTGATGAGCACAGAACCAGAGCGCATCTTGGACAAGCCCTCCACCTCCCCGAACTTGTCCTCTAAAGAACTGGGTACTAGATAAGAACCTTCACTTAATATAATAATTTCGGCCAAATGTACAGTACGAAATGCTAAAACTTCACGTGATGTAAAACTTTCCAGACCAGTCCTAGATGCATCATGACGAACAACAACAGCAAAGGTAATCCAACCATTACCTATAGAACTTGCTTCAGATGATTTTGCAATAGAGAAATTCAATTTAAGTCCTAAAAAGTAATTAGGACCTGACAATACAGGTAAAGAGGCAATCTTCTTGAGATTTGTTATCTTCTTGCTCGTACCTGGTGCTGGAACAGTACCATAAGTGCCAGTAATATTGACCAATTGTTTATAGACCAGCATTCGTCTGCGACGGCGATATCCAAAACGGCGACCCATTGTTGAATAATGCTATTCATATAATGAATGCGCGAAGTTGCATCAGCAGCTATTTATAGCTCAAGATACAAGCGCACGCAGCTTGGTCGCCTGTACTCGATTACACGCTGTGGCGGAGTCTGCAGGCCTGTGTTAAAGCGTTATCTACTGTGTGTTAACGGCTGCAGTAGAACTCGGCCACACAGCCTTAGTCTTTTTAAAGGCTGAGAGGGCCGTTGATAAGACGATTGCGTAACCACATGCAAGGATATCTACATGCAAGCTCTTAGCAAAGTGCGCAGCAAGGTGTTCAGCAATGGCGGCAGCGTCCGTGCAGACAGCGCCGTCCAAGGAGATCCCAGGGACACCCATAGGCGTCTGGTGTCCATAAATCCGCCGTATCCGGGACCACACGAGCGAGGGGGAGACACGGGAGCCCAAGGATGAGACATACCGCTCCCAGCACTCCTGCTTACGCCGTGTAATAAGACGACGGTCGAAGGCACAGAGCCTCTTAAAGGCGATGAGGGTCTCAAGAGACGGGTGCCGCCTATGACGCTGGAGTGCCTACGGTCGCGAATAGCCTCAGCAATCTCCGGCGACCACCAGGGTACAGCCTTCCTCCGAGGGAGTCCAGAAGAGCGGGGGATGGTGGCAGCCTCGGCCGCCGAAATGATTGACGTGGTTAACACACGGACCACCTCGTCAATGTCACCCTGTGGGGGAGACTCAATGGTTGCCGCGGAAGTAAAACCTGGCCAGTCAGCCCTGTGGAGAGCCCAGCGGGGCAGGCGCCCAGAAGAATGACACTGGGGCAGTGACAAATAGATGGGAAAATGGTCAGTACCACACAGGTCAGGATGCACTCTCCAGTGGAGGGATGGGACAAGTCCGGGTCTGCAAAGAGAGAGATCGATGGCCGAGAACGAGCCATGGGCTACACTGAAGTGCGTGGGAGCACCGGTGTTCAAGAGGCTAAGGTCGAGCTGAGCCAACAAATGATCCACGGCACGACCGCGGTCATCGGAGACAGTCCCACCCCATAGAGGGTTGTGGGCATTGAAATCGCCCAGCAACAAGAAAGGTGGCGGCAGTTGGGCTATCAGAGCAGCCAGGACATGCTGCGGGACAGCACCATCCGGTGGAAGGTAAATACTACAGACGGTAATAGCCTGTGGCGTCCACACCCGAACAGCGACAGCCTCTAAAGCTGTTTGTAGAGGTACAAATTCGCTGTGAAGAGAGTTAAGGACATATATGCAGACGCCACCAGACACCCTTTCATAAGCTGCCCGGTTCTTAAAATAACCCCGATAGCCACGGAGGTCGGGGGTTCGCATTGCTGGAAACCAAGTTTCCTGCAGAGCAATGCAAAGGAAAGGATGAATGCTGATAAGTTGGCGGAGCACAGCTAGATGGTGGAAGAAATCGCTGCAGTTCCACTGGAGGATGGTATTGCCCATGGATGGGAAAGGCGTGAAGGGACTGGGGAGGCAGATTACGCCTCCGGGGCCCCTGCTGCTACTGAATCACCACCTGTACAACAGCCATCTATTGCGTCCGAGGGACTGGCGAGATCCATGTCCTCAGCGGACGCCAGAATCTCCACCTCATCCTCAGACGCAGAGCTTGTAGGAAGTGGTGGAATGGGTGCCACCGCAATGTCGGTAGCCTTGGGGAGTTTCTTCTTCTTCTGCTTCTCGCGCTGTGCCTTTGGTGGTTCAGGCTGGGAGGGCGTCACTGGGTCAGTCTCAGGGACAGACGACGACCATGTGTCCCGACGACCAGAAACCGGCGGTTGTTTAAGCCACTTGCGTCTGTCGGCTTTGGTACCGGTCGGAACTTGGGAAAAGAGGTCCCCAAGGGACCCCTTCCTTACGAGAGTGGCCGAAGAAGTCTTACGCTTCTCCGGCTGGGAAGGGGGAACTGATGTCCCCGATGGTTGGGGGGGGGGGGGTTGCTCCTGAAGTAGATGGAGCAGGAGCAACAGTGGGTTTAGTGCCCCCCACCATCAAGGGGGCAGGTGTGGGACTTCGACTCTGAGAGCTGACTGGAGCGGGCGGAACTGTAGCAGGAGTGACAGTTGCGGCTTAAGAAGCTGTCATGCGCACTGGATGAAGCCGATCATATTTCCGCTTTGCCTCAATGTACGTCAGGCGGTCGAGAGTCTTGATTTCCATGATCTTCCGCTCCATCTGCAGAATCGGACAGTCTGGCGAGCAAGGCGGATGGTGCGCACCACAGTTCACACAGATTGGAGGCGGGGCACAGGGATGATCAGGATGGGATGGTCGACCGCAATCGCAACAGACGAGGTCGGAAGCACAGCGTGAAGACATATGGCCGAACTTCCAACACTTGAAGCACCGCATCGGGGGAGGGATATATGGCTTGACATCACAACGGTACACCATCACCTTGACCTTCTCAGGTAACGAGTCACCCTCGAAGGCCAAGATGAAGGCACCGGTGGCAACTTGACGATCCCTCGGACCCCGGTGGACGCGCCGGACGAAATGGACACCTCGGCGGTCCAAGTTGGCGCGCAGCTCGGCATCGGACTGTAAAAGGAGATCCCTGTGGAAGATAATGCCCTGGACCATATTCAGACTTTAATGGGGCGTGATAGTGATGGAGACATCCCCCAGCTTAGTACAAGCGAGCAAGGCACGCGACTGGGCGGAGGATGCCGTTTTTATCAACACCGATCCGGACCGCATCTTGGACAAGCCCTCCACCTCCCCAAACTTGTCCTCTTAATGCTCTACAAAGAACTGAGGCTTCATGGATATAAAAGATTCTCCATCAGCTCTGGTACAGACAAGATATCTGGGCGAATACGTCTCACTTTCATGCAATGCCTTTCGTTCCTCCCATGGTGTGGCGAGGGAGGGGAACGATTTGGGGTCATAAACGTTACCTTTAAAATGGGCCCTCGAACGCTTAGAGACTGCTGGTGGCTGGCCACCAGCAAGAGAAGATGTGCCACGCTTCATTGCGTGTCATCCACCCTGATGCCACCTACTCCGACCAAGGGCCCTCCCCACGGGCGCCACCCAGCCACAGCAAAGGCCACCTGGCAGGATGGCCATTGCCGGGAGACCCGATGCCCCAGGGAGATGGGCATCTACCCCTTGGCATACGTGGGGAGTTAACGGCGCAGGCATCAGTAGAGCGATCCCTGTGTTGTCAGGGGCTACAACCAAGAGGGTACACGGCAGCCGCACCACAATGGACTGGCTACCGTGCTGGATGTTAGGTGACATGTGGTCCATGGGCGACGTCAGTGCAGAAAATGGCCCTGCACAGTGCTTGGCAGAAAGTGCACGCAGGAGCGCATCCATGCCCAAGCGATGGAGAGCGGGCAAGACTGCAATGCAACGACGAATAAGATGGCGAAAGTTTTCAACACAACACGGACACAATGCACCAAGTAAGGCGCCCTTCCCCAATCGGCTCGCTCTTCGGAAAAATTTTGAGATATGGAGGTCAAACCCGACAGAGGACCATCACATAAGGCCGAAACGTTTGAAACTCCTTTTAGTCGCCTCTTACGACAGGCAGGAATACCGCGGGCCTATTCTAACCCCCGAACCCGCAGGGGGAGGTCGGGAAATAAGGACTCACACTAAGGCGAAGAAAGCCAGCTTTCATATGTTCAGGAAGTTTCGTGCTACTGAAGGTTAGAATAAAGGAGTCGGATTTGACAAGATTGCCATCAACCCTCCTCATGATATGTTGAACATCAACGATACCTGCCGGAGCCCATCCACGTTGCAGTTATTCCTTGGGAATGTCAACTAGATCCCGGCACGTCACAACACCTTTGCTGTAGTTCAAGATGCTGTGCAGTTCAGTGTCTATGGCATACTCTCCAAGGCATTTAGCAGACTGAAGTTTAGTCGCTTGCTGGGAAGTGGAAGTTTCCTCTAGCAAGGTCCCATTACGTAAGCGCTTCACCGATTTTAAGGAGCCACAGATTCCCTCCAATCCCTTTTGTATATAGAAGGGCGAAACCTTCTCGAAACTACCCTCCTTCCGTTTCACAATGAGAAACACATTCGGATCACCAGAATGCATTCTGTTACCTAAGACTGGACTTGTCAAAGAAGTGCCAGAGTCAGGGGGACTGACTGCAGGAGCCCTCTTAAGAGACTGGGTGTTAGAACCTTCCAGCGGCCCACCCTTTCCGCTGGGAGGAAGAGGATTTCGAAGGATCCATCTCGGTCCCACGAGCAGCTAGGGAACTACAAGTCCACCTAGACAGAGCCTCGCGTGCCTAGGTAAGCCTTATACAACTGAGGTGCGGCAGGTTCCCCAGAGGTTGCCCGCTAATGACTGTTCCACCTCAACAGCCATGCATCTCATCAGCGCGCAGCACACCTTGAGATTGAGGGGTTGTTTATAGAGATTTATTCCATCCTCGCGATCCAGGCGGTCAAGCCAAGATTCCCACTCCCTGAGACACACAACATTCCACCGCCGCGCCGCACAGTGGTCGTTGAAGAGTGCCCAGAGCTTTCGGTGACAGAGGACACGCGGCGCTTACCAGTCCCCAGCTCAGGAACCCCGGGGTCGCCTAGCCTGTACCCAGCAAATGAATGCTGAGCCCTGGGGGCGGAGCACATGGATCATTGGGATGAGACGGGCGTCCGCAATCTCGACATGTGAGGCTGGAAGTGCAGCGGGAAGACATATGGCCGAACTTCCAGCACTTGAAGCACCGCATTGGGGGAGGAATATAGGGCCTGACGTCACATCGGTAGACCATCACCTTGACCTTTTCCGGTAACGTATCATCCTCGAAGGCCAAGATGAAGGCACCGGTAGCTATCTGATTTTCCTTCGGACCCCAATGAACGCGCCGGACGAAATGTACACCTCTGCGCTCTAAGGTGGCGCGCAGCTCGTCATCAGACTGCAAAAGAAGGTCCTTATGGTAAATAACTCCCTGGACCATATTTAAACTCTTATGCAGTGTGATCATAACAGCAACATCGCCCAACTTGTCACAAGTAAGTAACCGTCGTGACTGGGCAAAGGATGCCGTTTGTATTAGGACCGATCCAGAGCACATTTTGGACAAGCCCTCCACCTCCCCAAACTTGTCCTCTAAATGCTCGACGAAGAACTGAGGCTTTGTGGAGAGAAAAGACTCCCCATCAGCTCTCGTACAAACTAAGAATCGGGGCGAATAACTGCTACTGCCATCCTGAGATTTACGTTCCTCCCACGGTGAGGCCAGGGAGGAGAACGTTTTCGGATCGTACTTCTGAGCGTTAAATTGAGCCCGAGAACGCTTAGAGACTGCTGGCGGCTGGCCACCAGCGAGAGACGATGTACTACGCTTCATTGCGGGTCATCCGCCCTGATGCCACCTACTCCGACCAAGGGCCCTCCTCACGGGCGCCACCCAGCCACAGCAAAGGCCACCTGGCAGGATGGCCGTTGCCGGGAGTCCCAATACCCCAGGAGGAGAGGCATCTACTCCTTGGCATACGTGGGGAGTTAACGGCGCAGGCACTAGTAGAGCGATCCCTGTGTTGTCAGGGGGCTACAACCAACAGGGTACATGGCGGCCCCACCACAACGGACTGGCTACCGTGTTGGATGTTAGGTAACATGTGGTCCATGGTCGAAGTCAGTGCAGAAAGAGGCACTGCACTGTGCAAGGTGTAATCTGCATGCAGGAATGTAGTCATGCCCAAGAGATGGAGAGCGGGCAGGACTGCAATTCAACAGCGAATAAGCTGGTGAAAGGTCTGATCGCAAGATGGACACAATGCACCATGTAAGCGCCCTTCCCCAATCGGCTCGCTCTTCGGAAATGTTTTGAGAGATGGTCAAACCCAACATGGGACCATCACAGAAGGCCGAAAAGTTTGAGACTCCTTTTAGTCGCCTCTTACGACAGGCAGGAATACCACGGGCCTATTCTAAAACCCAAACCCGCAGGGGGGAATGGAACATTGTAGAATTCAGGATGGTGGGTGCGAAATGAAAGTCTCCAACGTTCCATCCGCTCTTTAATGGAGCGGAAGGCCAGTGGGTAATTGGCAGAAGCGGAACTCAGAGCAAAATGCTCTGCCAAGCGGTTGGCAATTACGTCTGAGTCAGTACAAACTGCTCCATTCAGTGAGAGCGCAGGGACGCTGACAGGGGTTCGATAGCCATAGAGGCGTCGAATCTTGGCCCAGACCTGCGCTGGAGTGACATGGAGGCCAATGGTGGACACATACCGCTCCCAGCACTCCTGCTTGCGTTGGCGGATAAGGCGGCGGGCTCGCGCACGCAGCCATTTGAAAGTGATGAGGTGTTCGATGGTGGGATGTCGCTTTTGACGCTGTAGCGCCCGCCAGCGATCTTTAGTCGCTTCAGCGATCTCAGGCGACCACCAAGGGGCAGTCCGCCGCCGAGGGGACCCAGAAGAAGAGGGAATGGCAGATTCGGCGGCAGTAACAATGCCGGTGGTGACTGATTGAACCACCGCATCAGTGTCATCATTAGAGAGAGGCTCAATAGCGGCAGTGGAGAACAAGTCCCAGTCAGCCTTATTCATAACCCACCTGCAAGGGCGCCCAGAAGACTGACTCTGTGGTAGTGACGGAAAGATCGGAAAGTGGTCACAACCACACAGGTCGTCATGCACTCTAAATTGGACAGACGGTAAGAGGCTAGGGCTGCAGAGCCAAAGGTCTATTGCGGAGTATGTGAAATGCACCACACTGAAGTGTGTGAAGGAAAAATCATTTAAAAGCGAAAGATCGAGTTGTGCCAATAAATGCTCAATGGTGGCGCCTCGATCTGTCGCCATTGACCCACCCCATAGAGGGTTATAGGAGTTGAAGTCGCCCAGTAACAAGAAAGGTGGCGGCAATTGGGCTATCAGCGCAGCCAGGACATGCTGTGCGACATCACCATCCAGTGGAAGGTAAAGACTGCAGACGGTAACAGCCTGTGGCGTCCACACCCGAACAGCGACAGCCTCTAAATGTGTTTGTAGATTGGTTGGTTTGTGGGTTTAAGGGACCAGACAGCAACGGTCATCGGTCCCTTGTTCCAAAACTTAAAAACACCAACACAGAATAAAAAAAAAACGGATAATGGAGACAACAGACGACACAGGACAAGAAAAACTCAAAGAACAGACAAAACAAATTAAAACCACACAGAGTGACAGTGGTTGGCCGACCACAGAAATAAAAAAGGAAAAGCCAACCACCGAGGACACATTAAAAACTCGGTTTAAAATCGTAGGCCAAAGGCCAGAATCAACACAAGACAATAAAATAAAACATAAACGCTCAGATTAAATGATAAAAAACCCCTGCCCGAATAAAACGTAAAACTAAGTCAGCCATAGCAAGGTCATCAGTTAAAGGCGCAGGGAGCGTATCAGGGAACGCAAAGGGCTGCCTGAGCACAGCTAAAATCGGACAAGACAATAAAATGTGCACCACCGCCAAAACCGCCCCGCAGCGACAGAGAAGTGGGTCCTCACGACGCAATAAATAACCATGCGTCAACCGGGTGTGGCCAATACGAAGCCGACAAAGGACAACGGAGTCACTGCGGTTGGCTCGCAAGGAGGAACGCCACACAGTCGTCGTCTCCTTTATAGCACGGAGTTTATTGGACGTGGTTAGATCGCGCCATTCAGCGTCCCAGAGCGCAAAAACTTTTCGGCGGAGGACTGCTCGCAAATTAGTCCCCGTGAGGCCAATAATCAGAGATGCATTACTGGTGGTCTCTTTTGCCAGCCGGTCCACACAAAGACCACAGAGCGGTCGCAACGGGCAAGAGTATGCAGGGACTCCTGGATAGCAATCACCAGCCGAGAACGAGGGAAAAACTGGTCGACAGCTTGTAAACCGCTCAGGGAATCGCTACAGAGCACGAAGGAGCGGATAGACTCTAGGGTACATAAGATGGCGACCAGATCAGCAGTGTGTTTGTAGAGGGAGAGACACACTGTGAAGAGAGTTAAGGACATAGATACAGACGCCACCAGACAGCCTTTCATAAGCTGCCCGGTTCTTATAATAACCCCAATAGCCACAGAGGGCGGGGTTTCGGATTGCTGGAAACTAAGTTTCCTGAAGAGTAATGCAGAAGAAAGGGTGAAGGCTGATAAGTTGTCGGAGTTCAGCTAGATGATGGAAGAAACCGCTGCAGTTCCACTGGAGGATGATATTGTCCATGGCTGAGAAAGGTGTGGGAAGGCAGATTACGCCACTGGGTCACCTGCTGCCTCCGAGTTAGCACCTGTGCTAGTGCTATCCATGGTGTCTGAGGGACCAGCGAGATCGAGGTCCTCAGCGGACGCCAGAATCTCCACCTCGTCCTCAGACGCAGAGCTTGTAGGAAGCGGTGGGACGGGTGCCACCGCAATGTCGTTATTCTTGGCAACTTTCTTCTTTTTCTGCTTCTCTCGCTGTGCCTTCGGTGGTTCAGGCTTGGAGGGTTACACTGGGTCAGTCTCAGGGACGGACGACGACTGTGAGGCCCTAAGACCAGGGACTGGTGGTTGTTTCAGCCACTTGCAGGTGTCCGCTTTTCCGCTGGTTGGAACTTGCGAAGGTGTGTGTGTGTGTGTTGGGGTTTATGGGCGCTCAACATCGAGGTCATCAGCGCCCTGACACACATTAAAAGGAACGAATGTGGAGAGACCTAATAAAACTGAAAAACACATTCAAAGAAAAAAGGAAAAGAGGGAAATTACTACATAAGAAAGTATAACCGAAGGGAAAGGAAAACATAGCAACAAGAATGACACAGGAATGTGTCATTGGCTGGCCACTTACAGAAAAAATGGGCGAGCTTGTCACACAGTGAGCAAATTAAAATCCGCTCCCTAAAATCTTTGTAAAAACATTTGACAAGGCACAGAACTCTAAAACTTTAACCACATTCGTCCGAATGTTGCCTAAAAGAGTTGGCAGGTCCGCTGGCAAATCAGCCGAGGCCCGCTGGTCAGAAAATAAAACACAATCCAGTAAAATGTGGCTCACAGTGACCTGGACGCCGCAAGCACCACACAATGGAGGGTCTTCTCGCCGGAGCAGGAAGCCATGCGTCATAGGGCTGTGGCCTATTCGAAGCCGAGTGAGGAGAACCTCGTCCCGTCGATGGGGCTGAAAGGAAGTACACCACACACGCGTTGTGGGCTTGACTAGACGGAGCTTATTGTCAGTCACTTCCAGCCACTCATCCTCCCACCGACACATGACTCTGGAGCTCAACAGCGAGGTGAGTGCGTGCAACGGGATAGCACACTGAGATACGTGTGGATCAAGACACGCCTCCTTGGCTGCGAGATCTGCCCGTTCATTCCCAGCAATGCCGACATGCCCCGGAACCCAGCAGAAAGCTACAACCTTCCCTAGTCGCTGTAGTCGGAGGAGGGCATCCTGGATGGTCTGGACTACTTTATCCGCCGGATACAAACGGTGCAAGGATTGAAGGGCACTGAGTGAATCGGAACAGACAAGAAATTTAAGAGAGGAAGAAAGTCTCATCGGCTCCAGTGCCCGCAAGATCGCAGACACTTCTGCATCAAAGACAGTAAAAGTCTGAGGCAGGCGGACCTTGAGGACACGATCCGGAAAAACAACAGAGCAACCCACGGAATCCCCTTGTTTCGACCCATCCGTAAAAACAGCTACATAGTCGTGGTGCTCAGATAAAATAGCAGAAAATGCTGCATTAAAAACGGTGGCAGGAGTGCAATCTCTCTTGAACTGCAATAAATCTAAAATCACACGTGGCCTCTTCAGTAACCAGGGTGGCAGGCGGTTAAAACCCAGGATTTGGGGTTGTACAGACTCCACACCGAGGGACTCAAGCACACGGTGCACTCTGATCCCAAACGGCAACGTAGCCCGGGGACGGTGGGAAAAAAGGCGATCCAGAGGTGGATGGACAACAAGATGGTGAGCAGGCGAGCTGGGAGCTGCAAGAAACTGACAAGCTTGGCGCACCAGCAGGAGCTGCCGCCGGATGGTAAGTGGCGGTTCGCCAGCCTCAGCACAGAGGCTGGGTACGGGACTGGTCCGATAAGCACCCGTAGCCAGTCGAATCCCAGCATGGTGAACAGCGTCAAGGATCCGCAAATAAGACGGCCTCGCTGACCCATATACTGTGCAGCCATAGTCCAGCCGTGAGCGCACGAAAGCTCGATAAAACTGAAGGAGACGCGCCCTGTCCGCTCCCCAAGACCTGTGGCTGAGGCACTTGAGGATGTTCAGTGCCTTCAGCGTTCTGGCTTTCAAGTCACGTAGGTGTGGCAACCATGACAACCTGGAGTCAAAAATTAGGCCTAGAAACCGCACTGTGTCTCCAAACTGTAGGACAGTATCCCCCATATGCAAGGCAGGCAACGTAAAAAGACGACGAGAACGATTAAAATGAACACAAACACACTTATCGGCAGAAAACCTAAAACCCGTCTTTGCAGCCCACTCCTCTAACCGCCGCACCGTTAGTTGCAATTGACGGCTCGCGGATGCAACACTAGAGGAGGAACAGAAAACAGCAAAGTCGTCCACAAACAAGGAGCACTGTACTGGACTCCGCACTGTAGACGTTATACTGTTGATGGCTATGGCAAAGAGGGTAACGCTTAAAACACTGCCCTGGGGGACACCGTTCTCCTGCTCAAAGCGATCAGACAGTGTGTTACCAACGCGGGTCCGAAAAAACCGCTGAGACAGGAAAGACCGAATGAAAATGGGGAGGCGGCCACGAAAGCCCCATTGATGCAGTTGTGCAAGAATACAGTGTCTCCAAGTAGTATCATATGCCTTGCTGATATCAAAGAAGATACCGATACAGTGATGCTGACGGAGGAAAGCCTGCTGAATAGCCGCCTCGAGGAGTGTCAGGTTGTCGACTGTGGACCGAAATTTTCGGAATCGACACTGAAAGCGGCTAAGGAGCTGCCTGGTCTCTAGCAGCCAGACCAGACGACGGTTAACCATTCGTTCCAGGGTCTTTCCGACACAGCTTGTCAAGGCAATACTACGATAACTACTGGGACATGTGCGGTCCTTTCCTGGTTTGAGGAGAGGGATGAGGATTGCCTCCCTCCACGAGGTTGGGAACACTCCCGTGTGCCATATGAGATTAAAACATTCAAGGAGGATTTCCTTTGACGCCGCTGGAAGATGTCTAAGCATGGAGTACCGGATGCGGTCGTAACCTGGTGCAGTGTCAGAAGTCTCAGTAAGAGCCGACTCAAGTTCCCACATGGAGAAAGGGGAGTTGTAGGCCTCAGAACCGTTCGACCGAAAGTTCAAATTCGCTCTTTCGACAGTCGCACGGTAGCGACGAAACGCTGGATCCTGGGTTGCAGTGGCAGTACTTTGTGCAAAATGCTCTGCCAGCGACTGAGCTATGGCGCTGGGTGTCGTTTGGAGGCATCCCTGGTTCAGGACTGCAGCTATTGGTAAACGGCTGCGTTTACCGGAAATCCTCCGGATGGCTTCCCATACCTTTGTGGAACAAGTGGAACGGTTGATGGAGTCCAGAAACTCCTGCCATGACCTTTTCTTGCTCTCTTTAATGACACGGCGTGCCCTGGCTCTCGCGATACGAAAGGCGGTAAGATTGACCGTTGTTGGGCGGCATTTAAATCGGCGAAGAGCCGCACGCCTGTCACGGATGGCTGAACGGCACTCTTCTGTCCACCAAGGCACAAGGCGCCGCTTAAGAGTGCCAGAAGACTGTGGTATGGACAGGTCAGCAGCATGGTGGATCACAAGTGTGATGTGATCCACCCATTCCTGTACGCTGGTGTGGCGGTCAAAGACAGCCAACCGAGTGAACAGTGGCCATTTAGCCCTGCCAATCATCCACGATGGTGGCCGCTGCTCCAGCAATACACCATCCAGGAGATGAATGCGGATAGGGAAGTGATCGCTGGAATGTAGGTCGTCAATGACCTCCCAGTGAACGGAGTCAGTGAGGGTTGAAGAGCAGAAAGATAGGTCAATGGCTGAGAATGACCCTGTAGCAGTAGAGAAATGAGTCGGAGTACCTGTGTTGAGGATGCACAACACTTGAGATGTTAGGAGGCCCTCCAAAATTCGACCTCGAGCGCAAAGAGAAGTGGAGCCCCACAGGACATGATGGGCATTGAAGTCTCCCAGGAGGAGAAATGGGCGGGGGAGTTGGTCGATAAGGTTTGTGAGAGCCTCTAAGTTCACTGCATCCAGAGGGGGTAAATAAAGGGAGCAAACAGTAAGCCTCCAACCGGAATAAATTGCAACTGCAACTGCTTGCAGGTCAGTATCCAGGGGGAGAGCAGAGGAGTGGTGGTCATTATCGACAAACACGGCGACTCCGCCTTTGGCCCTGTCTCCAGTCAGGTCATCTTTGCGATACAACCTATAGCCCCTGAGTACAGGAGCATCAGATTGTTTGAGATGTGTTTCCTGTAAACACAAGCACAGGGGGCGTTGCTGTGCTAGGAGGTGCAGTTCCTCCACATGTGCCCGGAATCCATTCATGTTCCACTGAATAATGGGAGCCATCTATCAGGGCGGGAGTACCTTCAGTCGCACTTTCTGTCGGGGAGGAGAGCCCACAACAGGTGGAGGCTCAGTTTTGGGGCGAGACGATTGCCCCAGTCTGACATCTACCTCCATCGCCTCAGAAGAGGAGTCGAGAGAGACGTCAGAGAGAATGACATCCACATCAGCAGACTGTAGAACTTCAGTCTCCTTTAGTGGGCGAGTCTTCACCTTTGTCTTTGGCTTCGATTTTCTGGCCTGAGGTGGCATTGGAGCCAAAACCTCAGAAGCAGTAGGGGGTGTACCAGCACTAGGCAGTACACAAGACTG
The DNA here is from genome assembly GCF_021461395.2 of Schistocerca americana. Classification (NCBI taxonomy): domain Eukaryota; kingdom Metazoa; phylum Arthropoda; class Insecta; order Orthoptera; family Acrididae; genus Schistocerca; species Schistocerca americana. Next base: position 672,312,200 of record NC_060120.1, on the reverse strand, counting down.
GACCCGGGAAGGGGCAGGAAGTTCCATGATGTCAGCTACCACAGCCTGGTCAGAAGGCCGGGAGGGAGCAGCAGGCTTCACAGGAATGGCAGCAGCACATGTACACTGACAAACGCAGGTGCTAGTGCTGACAGTAGCAACCTCCGTTTGGGTAGCGGCATCGGTTTTCAAGACAGGCTGTTTCAGAATGGAAGAAAAGGAGGCAGCGAACGTGGGCGGCTGCATGGACTTGTAGATTTTCTTTGCCTCACCATACGGGATGCGTTTAGTGGTTTTAAGTTCCTGGATCTTCCGTTCCTCAAGGAAAACTCTGCATTCCCTACTCCACACAGGGTGATCCCCAGAGCAGTTCACACACTTGGGAGGAGAGGAGCAATCAACTCCCTCATGAGCGGCTTTACCACATTTCCCACAAGTGGCTTCCCCTTTACAGCCGAGAGTAGTGTGGCCAAAGTGTTGGCATTTAAAACACCGCATGGGGTTGGGGTAATAAGGCCGTACACTGAGACGTAGGAAACCTGCCTTCACATGCTCTGGCAATTTGGTGCTGTTAAATGTAAGAATAAATGAGTCAGTTTTTATGAGAGCACCATCCACCCGTTTCATAACGGGTTGCACGTCCACATTTCCTTCCCGGGACCATTCAGACTTCAGTTCGTCTTGGGGAATGTCGACGAGATCTCTGCAAGTCACAACACCCTTGCTGTAGTTCAAGGTGTTGTGAAAGTCGGTCTCTATCGCAAACTCCCCAAGAAAGTGTGCCTTCTGAAGGTTCTGGACTTGCTGGAAGCTAGATGTTTCAACCAGCAAGGTGCCATTGCGCAGGTGCTTTACAGACTTTAACGTGCCAGCAATACCCTCTAAGCCCTTCTGTATATAAAACGGCGAAACTTTTTCAAAACTCCCATCTTTTCTTTTAATTATGAGAAACACATTCTGAGAAGCAGAATGCGTTCTGTTACTAGTACCTGAATCAGGAGGACTGGCTACACGAGCCCTCTTGTTAGATTGGGTGTTAGAACCTACCAGCGGCCCACCCTTTCCGCTGGGAGGAAAAGAAAAGTGCGAGGGTTCCATCTCGATCCCACGAGCAGCTAGGGAACTAAAGGTCCGCTCAGACAGAGCCCCGCATGCCTGAGTAAGCCTTATACAACTGGGGTGTGGCAGGTGCCCCAGAGGTTGCCCGCTTGCGACTGTTCCACCTCAACAGCCATGCATCTCATAGGCGCGGAGCACACCGGAAGATTGAGGGTTTTTTTATAGAGGTTTGTTCTATCCTCGCGATCCGGGCGGCCAAGCCAAGATCCCCATTCCCTGAGACACACAACATTCCACCGCCGCGCCGCACGGTGGTCGCTGAAGTGTACTCAGAGCGTACGGTGACGGGGGACAGGTGGCGCTTACCAGTCCCCAGCTCAGGAACCCTGGGGTCGCCAAGCCCGTACCCAGCAAATGAATGCTGAGCCCCTGGGGGCGGAACTTGCGAAGGGAGGTCCCCAAGGGACCCCTTCATGGCGAGAGGAGCCGAAGAGTTCTTACTCTTCTCCAGTTGGAAAGGGGGAACTGATGTCCCCGATGGTTTGTGGGGTGTTGCTCCTTAAGTAAATGGAGCAGGAGCAACAGGGTGTGAAGTGCCCCCCACAATCAAGGGGGCTGGTGGATTCTAATCAATCATAGATCCAACCATACGGGAAGTCACAGGAGATGGGAGAACCATCATTACAGCAGTGGCGTAGGTCGACGTCATTGGCACAGGATGGAGCCGCTCATATTACCGCCTCACCTCGGAGTAGGTCAGGTGGTCCAGGGTCTTATATTCCATTATCTTCCTTTCTTTCTGGAATATCCTACAGTCCGGCGTGCAGGGGACTGGTGTTCTCCGCAGTTAACACAGATGGGAGGCGGTGCACATGGAGTATTGGGATGCGAAGGATGTCCACAATCTCGACATGTGATGCTGGAAGTACAGCGGGAAGACATGTGCCCGAACCTCCAGCATTTAAAACACCGCATCAGAGGAGAGATATATGGTTTCGCATCACAGCTGTAAACCATCACCTTGACCTTTTCGGGTAAGATGCCACCCTAGAAGGCCAAGATGCAGGCATTGGTGGCCACCTGATTATCCCTTGGACCCCGATGGACGCGCCGGATGAAGTGAACAGGTCGTCGTTCTAGGTTGGTGCATAGTTCATCGTCCGACTGTAGAAAAAGATCCCTGTGGAATATAATACCCTGGACCATTTTTAAACTCTTATGGGGCATGATGCTAACTGAAACGTCCCCTAACTTATTGCAAGCGAACAACCTCCGTGACCGGGCAGAGGATGCTGTCTTGATTAGAACTGAACTAGAGCGCATTTTGGACAAGCCCTCCACCTTTCCGAAATTGTCCTCTATAAACTCCACAAAAAACTGGGGCTTGGTTGACGTAAATGATTCACCATCAACTCGCGTACAGACTAGGTACCGGGGTGAATAATCTGCACTGCTGTCTTTAGCCATACGTTCCTGCCATGGAGTGGCGAGGGAGGGAAATGATCTCGGATCATATTTCTTCCCATTCAGGTTAGACCTCGATCGCTTAGAGACTGCTGGTGGAGGCCCACCAGCGAGAGATGATGTACCACGCGTCATTGCGGGTCATCCGCACTGATGGCACCCACTCCAACCAGGTGCTCTCCTCACGGGTGCCACCCAGCCATAGCAAAGACCACCTCGCAGGATGGCCTTTGCCGGGAGTCCCGATGCCCCAGAGGGATAGGCATCTACTCCTCGGCATACATGGGGAGGTAGCAGCTCAAGCATCAGCAGTGCGATCCCTGTGTAGTCAGGGGGCTACCACCAAGAGGGTACATGACGACCCCACCACATCGGACTGGCTACCGTGCTGGTTGTCGAGTGTCGAATATCCGTTAATAAAGGGACCAAAGATGGAAGTACACAATGGAGGGAACGTAGGCTACCTGGAACACACTGCAGCTGATGTGGCCGGAAGCTCAGTGTAAGTCCAACTCCATGACAAAAACGAATATGCCAGATCTTAGGGCAAGATGGATATAGAATGCATCACGTAAGGCGTTCTTCCCCAAATGGTACGAACTAACCGAAAAATTTGGAAATGGAGTGGTCAAACCCCTTAGGGGACCATCACATTAAAGGCAGAGGATCAAGTAGGTAAACAGACGAGGGCTAGTAGAAATCCTTGGGTGACAAGAAATATTGAATTTAACTGATGAAAGGAGAAAGTATAAAAATGCAGTAAATGAAGCAGGCAAAAAGGAACACAATCGTCTCAAAAATGAGATCGACAGGAAGTGTAAAATGGCTAAGCAGGCATGGATAGAGGACAAATGTAAGGATTTAGAGGCTTATCTCACGAGGGGTAAGAGAGATACTGCCTACAGGAAAATTAAAGAGACCTTTGGAGAAAAGAGAGCCACTTCTATGAATATTAAGAGCTCAGGTGGAAACCCAGTTCTAAGCAAAGAAGGGAAAGCAGAAAGGTGGAAGGAGTATACAGAGAGTCTATACAAGAGCGATGTACTTGAGGGCAATGTTATAGAAATGGAAGAGGATGTAGATGAAGATGAAATGGAAAATATGATACTGCGTGAAGAGTTTGATAGAGCACTGAAAGACCTAAGTCGAAACAGGGCCTCGGGAGTAGATAAGTGTGTGTGTGTGTGTTTGAGGTTTACGGGCGCTAAACAGCGAGGTCATCAGCGCCCAAACGCATAAAAACAGGAACACATGCAGTGAAGGGACTAAGACGAACAGCGAACAAGGGGAACAGCGAAAAGACACAGACCTGACGCAGTTACAAATCCTCACGTACAGAGGCAAAACAAGAGGAGAAGGAGTGCACTAAGAAAGGAAAGGAAACACAAGGAAGGGAGGAAAGAAACCGAAGGGAAACAAGGAGATATTCGTGACTGGCGGACCTCTTACCTAAAATCTGGGTGAGCCAGTCATCCAGCAGCACATTAAAACCCTCTCCCTAAAATCCGTGGCAACAAATTGGACAGGACACAAAACCGTAAAACCTTCACCACAGACGATGCGTCGTCTTTCAAAATAGAGGGCAAATCCGGTGACAAAGAAACCACCGCCCTCTGGTCAGAGAATAAAAGACAACCAAGTAAAATGTGGCGGATAGTAATCTGGACGCCACAAGCACTGCAGATTGGGGGATCCTCCCGCCGGAGTAAAAAACCATGTGTGAAGGGACTGTGCCCGATGCGGAGGCGAGTGAGGAGAACCTCATCCCGCCTGCATGACTGGGAGGAAGTACGCCATGGCCGCGTGGTGGCCTTCACCAGACGCAGCTTATTTTCACCGACTGCCAGCCACTCCTCTTCCCACTGACGCATAACGCGAAAACGCAGGAGGGAGGTAACAGCATGGAGGGGGACGGCACATGCAACTACGTCAGGGAGGGAACATGCATCTTTGGCAGCCACATCCGCCAGCTCGTTTCCCCTAATACCCACGTGCCCCGGCACCCAGCAGAAGGAAACCTCCTTTCCCTGCCGCTGCAGGTGGAGTAGGGCATCATGGATGTTCTGGACGACCGTATCCGCTGAGTACTAGTGTTGCACGGTCTGAAGGGCACTCAGGGAGTCAGAACAGATGAGGAACTTACGACTGGGGACACATCTCATCTGCTCCAATGCCCGCAAGATCGCAAACAATTCGGCATCAAAGATGGTAAACGCCGCAGGAAGCCGTAACTTGACGAGTCGATCAGGGAAAACAACAGAACAACCAACAGAGTCCCCCTGTTTAGAGCCATCCGTAAATACTGGTACTTGGTCGGGATGCTGGTTTAAAATATCAGAAAATAAGGCGGTAAAAACAAACGCAGGAGTGCAGCTCCTCCGGTACTCCGACAAGTCTAAAAGGACGCTGGGCCTCTGGAGCAACCAGGGAGGCAGGCGAGTAAAACCTTGTCGTTGGGGGGCCACACGCTCCACACCAAGGGACTCAAGCAAATGCTTGGCACGAATCCCAAATGGTCTCGTTGCCCTGGGACGACTGGAAAAGAGACGTTCCATAGGCGGTCGGGCAACAGTAGGGTACGCAGGGGAGGTAGGACAGGCAAGGAATTGACACATCCGTCGCACCATGAGGAGTTTCCGCCGGATGGCGAGCGGCGGTTCCCCTGCCTCAGCACACAGGCTGGGGATGGGACTAGTACGGAAGGCACCAGTGGCCAGCCTGATACCCTCATGGTGTACTGCGTCAAGAATCTTCAGATACGAAGGCCTTGCTGACCCATACACGGTGCAACCATAGTCAAGACGCGATCGGACGAAAGCCCTATAAAACTGCAGCAGACGCGCCCGATCTGCTCCCCAGGACCGATGGCTCAGACACTTGAAAATATTCAGTGCCTTCAGGGCCCGCACCTTGAGGTCTTTAAGGTGAGGCAACCACGACAACTTTGAATCAAAAGTGAGGCCCAGGAACCGCACAGTGTCGCTAAAAGGAAGAATGGTGTCCCTCAGACGCAATTCAGGGGAGGTAAAAAGATGTCGAGAACGATTAAAATGAACACACACACATTTGTCTGCAGAAAAGGTAAAACCCGTCTTCGCAGTCCATGCCTCTAATCGCTGTATCGGAAGCTGCAACTGTCGACTAGCAGTGACAAGACTGGAGGAAGAACAGAAAACAGCAAAATCGTCCACAAACAAGGAGCATTGGGCAGGACTCCGGATAGTGGACGTGATACTGTTAATGGCGACGGCAAAGAGGGTGACACTTAAAACGCTTCCCTGAGGAACACCATTCTCCTGCACATACAAATCAGATAGCACATTACCAACCCTATAGCGAAAGAGGCGGTGGGAAAGAAAGGACCGAATGAAGATGGGGAGACGGCCACGAAAGCCCCACTCATGGAGTTGATTGAGGATATGGTGGCGCCAAGTAGTGTCATACGCCTTATGAATGTCAAAGAATACACCTAGACAATGCTGGTTACGCAGGAAGGCCTGCTGGATGGCCTCCTGAAGCAGGGTCAAGTTGTCTATAGTGGAACGCCATCTCCGAAAGCCACACTGAGAGGGGCTAAGGAGCTGCCTGGTCTCGAGCAGCCAAACCAGGCGACGATTGACCATGCGTTCCAACGTCTTCCCGACACAGCTCGTCAAGGCGATACTTCGATAACTACTGGGATGCGTTCGGTCCTTCCCTGGTTTGAGGAGGGGTATCAAAATCGCCTCCCTCCACGAGTCAGGGTACGTGCCGGATAACGATATCATATTAAAACAATTCAGGAGAACTTCCTTGGAAGGCAGTAACAAGTGCCGCAGCATGCTATACCGGATTTGATCAGGACCAGGCGCAGTATCATGAGCCACAGACAGCGCCGAATCCAGTTCCCACATTGTGAAGGGGCAGTTGTAGGGTTCAGAATTAGGAGACCGGAAGTCCAAGTGACCCCTCTCGATGGCAGTGCGGTAGCGGCAGAAATCTGGATCACAGGTAATAGTGGCGGTAGATTCCGCAAAATGCATGGCCAGTGTCTGGGCAATGTCTCTCGGCGCCGTGAGGAGACTTCCCTGATGCAGCAATGGCGTGACGGGTAGCTGGCCGAGTTTCCCGGAAATCCTCCTGATGGCTTCCCATACTTTCGTAGAACTAGTGGAGCGTTAGCTGGAGTTCAAGAACGATTGCCATGACCGTCGTTTGCTCTCTTTAATCACGCGCCGCGCTTTAGCCCTTGCCACCCGAAAGGCTGCAAGATTGTCAGCTGTGGGACGGCACTTGAAGCGGCGCAGAGCGGCACGGCGGGGTCGGATGGCTGAGCGGCACTCAGGGGTCCACCAAGGGACAGGACGCCTCTGGGGATGACCGGATGACCGTGGGATCGACAAGTCAGCAGCATGGGAGATCACGGCTGTAACATGGTCTACCCATTCGCGGACGCTGGCACGGTGTTCCAAAACGGCAAGGTGGCTGAAAAGTGTCCAGTCAGCCCTGCAGAGGTGCCACTGGGGCGGTACCGGAAATGCCATAGCCGCATCCAGGAGGCGAATCCAGAGGGGGAAGTGGTCACTAGAATGGAGGTCAGCATCAACCTCCCATAGAGCAGAATCTGCTAGTGCTGGAGAGCAAAAGGAAAGGTCAATAGCTGATGACCACCCAGAAGCAGTACAGAAATGAGTGGGAGCACCAGAGTTGAGGATGCACAGTTCCTCAGACACCATGAGGCGTTCCAGAATGCGACCCCTGGGGCAAGTAGTCGAAGAGCCCCATAAGACATTATAAGCATTGAAGTCCCCCAGAAGAAGAAATGGGTGGGGAAGTTGGCCAATAAGGTCCGTGAGAGCCTCAGAGTATATCGCATCCTGAGGAGGTAAGTAAAGTGAACAGACTGTGAGCCTGCGACCCACAAGAAGGTCAACTGCAACTGCTTGCAAGTCTGTAACGAGAGGGAGCTCAGATGAGGGATGCATGTCACGGACAAAAACCGCAGCACCACCCTTTGCCCTTTCCCCTGTCAGATCATCTTTCCAATAGACGGTATAGCCCCATAAAGAAGGAGCATCAGTGGCCCGAAAATGTGTCTCTTGGAGACATAAGCACAAAGGGAACTCACGTACAAGGAGTTGTAGTTCGGCCACATGCGTCCTGAACCCATTCAGGTTCCACTGTAATATGGGAGCCAGTGATCAGGGTGGCTGAACTTTCACCCTGCCTCTGTGTTTTGGAGGAGAGCCCGTACTGGCCGGAGATTTATTCCTGGGGCGAGAAGAGCGCCCCCGGTCGACATCAATGTCCATCAGCTCCGATGACGACCCACGGGAGATGTCAGACAGTACGATGGCCTCGTCATCGGACCGACCCTGAACAGTCTCCGCAGGTGGCAAAATCTTCACCTTCGGCGTCTTTGTCTTAGGGGGCTTAGAATGCAGAGCCTTGTCAGCAGTTGGAGCTTTACTCGCCTGGGCAGAAGGCGCCATAGGGGTAGAGGCAGGAAGTACCCCAATGTCAGCAACCACGGCCTTGTCCGACGTTTCGGGGAGAGCTGCAGGTTGCAAAACAACCGCAGCAGCACAAGTGCACTGGAAAACGCAGGTATTAGTGCTAACACTAGCAACCTCCGTTTGCGTAGCAACAGTGGCCATTTGTACTGGTTTTTTCAGGGCGGAAGCGAAAGATGTAGTAAACACAGGAGGTTGCATGGCCTTAAAGAGCTTCTTGGCTTCACCATAGGGGATGCGCTTAGATGTTTTGATCTCCTGTATCTTCCGTTCCTCGAGATAGATGGGGCAGACCCGGCTCCAGACAGGGTGACTCCCAAAGCAATTCACGCACTTCACAGGCGATGAACAATCGGCTCCTTCATGGGCAGGCTGACCACATTTACCGCAAGTGGCTATCCCATTGCACCCCAATGTAGTATGCCCAAAGCGCTGACATTTAAAGCAGCGCATTGGGTTGGGGAAATATGGCCGCACTGGTAAACGTAAGAACCCCGCTTTAACATGCTCTGGAAGTCTCGGGCAACTGAACGTGAAAATAAACGAGTCGGATTTTACTAGGTCTCCATCGACTCGCCTCATAATATTCTGCACGTCAACAATACCTTCGTCAGCCCACTCAGATTTCAACTCGTCTGTGGAGATATCCACCAAGTCCCTACATGTCACAACACCCTTACTATAGTTGAGTGTGGAGTGGAGCTCGGTCTCGATAGTGTACTCTCCGAGACTGGGTGCTTTCCGAAGAGAAGCGACTTGACGGGAACTAGAAGTCTCAACTAATAGAGTACCATTGCGCAGTCGCTTAACAGATTTCAGTGTACCTGCAATTCCTTCAAGACCCTTGTGGATGTAAAAGGGAGAAACCCTCTCAAAGCTACCCTCCTTCCGTTTAATAATCAAAAACACATTCTGATTTTCAGCATGTGCTCTGTCATGACAGTCTGATAAATCTCTAGCAACACCAGGAGCTGGAGGACTCGAAGCACGAAGTCGCTTTTTCGAAGGGGTGTGTTTGCCTACCAGCGGCCCACCCAATCCACTGGTAGAGGGAAATGTAGAGGTCGAAGGGTCCATTGCGGTCCCACGAGCAGCTAGGGAACTAAAGGTCCGCTCAGACAGAGCCCCGCGTGCCTGAGTAAGCCGTATACAACTGGGGTGCGGCAGGTGCCCCAGAGGTTTCCCGCTAGCGACTGTTCCACTCCAACAGCCATGCATCTTATAGGCGCGCAGCACACCGTAAGATTGAGGGGTTTTTATAGAGGTTTACCTTCCTCGCAATCCAGGCAGTCAAGCCAAGATTACCATTCCCCGCAGCACACAACATTCCACCGCCGCACCATACGGTGGTCGCTGAAGCATGTCCGGGGGTTACGGTGACAGGAGACCGGCGGCGCTGACCAGTCCCCAGCTCAGGACCCCGGGGTCGCCAAGCCCGTACTCAGCAAATGAATGCTGAGCCCCTGGGGGCGGGAGTAGATAACATTCCATTAGAACTACTGACAGCCTTGGGAGAGTCAGTGCTGACAAAACTCTACCATACGGTGAGCAATATGTATGAGATAGGCGAAATACCCTTAGACTTCAAGAAGAATATAATAATTCCAATCCCAAAGAAAGCAGGTGTTGACAGATGTGAAAATTACCGAACTATCAGTTTAATAAGTCACGGCTGCAAAATATTAACGCGAATTCTTTACAGACGAATGAAAAACTGGTAGAAACCGACCTCGGGGAAGATCAGTTTGGATTCCGTACAAATATGGGAACACGTGAGGCAATACTGACCCTACGACTTATTTAAGAAGCTAGATTAAGGAAAGGCAAACCTACGTTTCTAACATTTGTAGACTTAGAGAAAGCTTTTGACATTGTTGACTGGAATACTCTCTTTCAAATTCTGAAGGTCGCAGGGGTAAAATACAGGGAGCGAAAGGCTATTTACAATTTGTACAGAAACCAGATGGCAGTTATAAGAGTCGAGGGACATGGAAGGGAAGCAGTGGTTGGGAAGGGAGTGAGACAGGGTTGTTGCCGCTCCCCGATGTTATTCAATCTGTATATTGAGCAAGCAGTAAAGGAAACAAAAGAAATATTCGGAGTAGGTATTAAAATCCATGGAGAAGAAATAAAAACTTTAAGGTTCGCCCATAACATTGTAATTCTGTCAGAGACAGCAAAGGACTTGGAAGAGCAGTTGAACGGAATGGACAGTGTCTTGAAAGGTGGATATAAGATGAACATCAACAAAAGCAAAACGAGGATGATGCAATGTAGTCGAATTAAATGCGGTGATGCTGAGGGAATTAGATTAGGAATTGAGACACTTAAAGTAGTAAAGGAGTTTTGCTATTTGGGGAGCAAAATATCTGATGATGGTCGAAGTAGAGAGCATATAAAATGTAGACTGGCAATGGCAAGGAAAGCATTTCTGGAGAAGAGAAATTTGTTAACATCAAGTATAGATTTAAGTGTCAGGAAGTCGTTTCTGAAAGTATTTGTATGGAAGTGAAACATGGACGATAAATAGTTTGGACAAGAAGAGATTAGAAGCTTTCGAAATGTGGTGCTACAGAAGAATGCTGAAGATTAGATGGGTAGATCATATAACTAATGAGGACGTACTGAATAGGAATGGGGAGAAGAATGGTTTGTGGCACAACTTGACTAGAAGAAGGGATCGGTTGGTAGGACATGTTCTGAGGCATCAAGGGATCACCAATTTACTATTGGAGGGCAACGTGGAGGGTAAAACAGTAGAGGAAGACCAAGAGATGAATACACTAAGCAGATTCTGAAGGATGTAGGCTGCAGTACGTACTGGAGATGAAGAAGCTTGCACAGGATAGAGTAGCATGGAGAGCTGCATCAAACCAGTCTCAGGACTGAAGACCACAACAACACCATCTTACGTAAATTGTTTGTTCATCCAATTGATTGTAAAGTGAGTACTGTTACGTAGATCTGTCAGAAAAGATTTTGTGCAACTTTGAGTTGCACAAATCCTTTTGGGGGTTGTTGAGACGTATCGCTCCATTGAAACCTATTTAAGCACGTAATTTTCAACCATGAACAGAAATTTCTGACGTAAATATTATAGCGGTGTAGGCAAATATGTACTTGTGGAATGGTTACAAAGAAACCATTAACTAAATTATAAATATATTAAAGTGTGTAAGCGCTGTAATTGATAGGAATATTCTCCGAACCATGAATCTCCTGTAATTAATAGAAATAATAAAAGTGTTGTTAACACTCAATACCTAAACGTTTGTACATGCTTAAATTACTACACACGCTTATATGTTTCATATACAAGAGTCAATGCAATTAATGAAGTGTTGTACTAATTCTGAGAGATGAGTTTTGTTATTTAATTGAAATACCATTTAGAACAATACAGACGATTGTTTAAAAATATATATATAGTACCAGCCATGTTGGTATAGATGGGTAGTGTTTTGTGTGATTTTGGATGGAAAGCATGTAGCTTGTTAAGATTCATTTCAGTATTGTAAGTATGCTAGAAATTATTTGAGTTTTTGTAAAGAAGGTTGGATTTTTCGAAATTACAATAAACAATATTTTGAAAGTTAATACTTGATAATTATTCACTTGACTTAGCAGTCTATTTACAGTTGTTGTCTAAGAATGCCGGACCATGGCTGCGTCAGATAATATGGATGAGTACAAACACCGATATCGATTCTAACTAGAACCAAGAGACTTTTCAAGCTGAATGGGCCAGACACATCGCGTAGGTGCCTCGCTTAATGCTGACGCACAGGCTCGTCACAAATCGTCACCGCACGACCTGGGAGCGCCGCATTCCATTGACGGACAAGTATTCTCCACCATTCCCCAGTCGGGAGCCCTTTTCCTCCTTACCTTGGAGGTCACGCATATTCCTGTGGTCTTCCAAATTGACACGGGCTCTTCGGCTTCCATTGTGGATGGTGCCACATACCAACGCTTGGGCTCGCCAGTTTTGTCTCCAAACACTCGCGAAATATCCTACAGCGGTCGTTCCTTCACAGCTCCGTTTTTGGTGGTCGGGTCCCCCGGCGCTACTAACCTTCTGGGATTGGAAATTTCTGGTCGTCTGGGTTTGTTAGTGCAGGAAGAAGTACAGGTGGTTTTGATCCGCTGCTCCGATACCCTCTTCGGCCCGCTGCTCAGCAAATACGAAACGTTGTTCTCATCCTCCACACCAGGAAAGAAGGGTTTTACCACACACGTTAAAATTCTTCCACCTGCTATCCCTCGCCTTTTTTTTTAAGGCCTGCTGGGTCCCCTATGCTCTCCCAGACAGGCTTCACGTGGAAGAACGACGCTTATAAGACGAAGTCATCCTTTCTCCCGTCGCGCACAGTCGCTCGGCGACGCGTAACTTGTTAACCAAGAAGCTCAATGGTGCATAACACATCTGTAGCGGTTTTAAAGTCACGGTTAATTCTCAGTCCGTCATCAATGCATATCCTGTCCCATCGGTGGGTGACAATCACACGTCATGCGGGCTCAATAGTTTTCGCCAAAATTAATTTGCACGATGCTTATTTGCAACCGCCGTTAGACGAGGCATCGCAGATTATCGTCATCAATACCCTATGTACCCTTTCCGGTACAGCCGCCTCCCTCTTGGCGTTGCCAGCGTCACCTGTAATTTTCCAACGTAATTAGGAACACCCCACAATCAGGTGCCCCATGCGGTCACTTATCTGGACGACGCGATCGTCGGTGGCTCGTCCGCAGTGGACAAGATGGATAGGTTGTTTCAGGTTTTTTTCCGAGGCTAACCTGCGTTGCTGGAAAGAAAAGTGTGAATTTTTGCGCGCGAGGTCAGTTATCTCGGGTTCACGATTGATGCTCGCGCCCTCCAGGCCTGTTAGCAGTATGTCGAGGTAATTCAAAACCTGCCTCTTTCCACCAACTTAAAGCAACTACAATCCGTTCTCGGTGAAATTCACTATTATCGGCGTTTTATATCGCACGCCACCGAGATTTCGGCACTTCCGTCCGGGTTGTTAGGCAAGGCTGTGCGTTGTGTTTGGGAAGCGGCGTGTGAGCAGGCTTTCACAAGTTTCAAGTCGGCTCTCTCCCACCCTCCTTGTCTGGACGCTTATGTCCCTTCCCTGCCGCTCATCGTCACCCCGTTAATTCGTGTCACCTCAGCAAATATAAAAAAAATGGTACTTCTATTCTATGATACACAGGCTGCTGAGAATTCCACTGGAATGAGACAGTGTCATGCAAGAAATGACAACGTTAATGCATACCGCTTATAAAAATGGTAATGATCCAGCTACAGTCATTGACATAAACAAGTGAAGAATAAAAAAGATTGGAATGAAATTGCTAATAGGACAAATCAAGAAAAGCATATTTGTATTATTTAATGGTCCGCTCTCACACAAAACTGAACAAAATTTCGTAATACTAATATAGCCCCTGACTTTAATACAGTTAACACTTTAAGCTGAGGCATACAATAGAAAACCTGGGCGATAGGTATAGAGATGCACTGTGACAAGTGCAAAGGCCTTTATGTTGGCCAGTGGGGAGAACTTTTTCCACCTGCTGCATAGAACACACAAGTGTACATAACAGAACTGCCTTTGGGAATCATCTTCGCATATCTAGGCATAAAGTAGTAAACATACGCCGTAGAATGGAAATTCTTCATACATTTGGCAAACGTAAAAGTTTTAATATGCTGGGAAAAATAGAAACTTACGGAAATAAGAAAATACATATCCAGCTTACCTTTTTAATGACCACTCAGAGTCAGCTGATCATAATTTTTTAGCATTTTTGATGGCAATAAGTTTAGGTGAGCCAGAGGAAGAGATTGAGGAGATTGCACGTTACTTGGTTGTTTTGTAAATAAATTATGCATATACAGATAGTACGAACTTATTGTAGACCAGGGTGCAGGTACCATGCCATTACTGCCCCCTCCCCCCAAACCTTGTATGTAACCTACCCCACATGTAATCGTCACATTGTATGGCGAAAGTATACTTTGCATCCAACACTTAATGGGTATCTCACATAGCATTCATTTAGTATTTCAACGTCTAGTGCATTAATTTGAATGCCTGGTTATCATGTACCCATAGAGGTTGCAGAGAGAGAGAGAGAGAGAGAGAGAGAGAGAGAGAGAGAGAGAGAGAGGTGTCCCGCGGCGAGGACTGAGAGAGGACGAGAGTGGGGATGGGAATGCCACCTAGCCTTCACACCTTTGGTCGGAGAGCGCAGAGGCCTCGATGTCTTCCGTCTTTACAAGTAATGAATGTTCTACCGTACGTGTAAAATAAGCTGGTACCACACAATAGTCCACTGGAGTAAAACTGAATGGTAAGTGTTGTCATTGGTGGTTTCGTAAAGAATCAAGAAATCGCAGTGCACTAATAGGTTCTCAACTGGCGCTGATTGTTGCGTGGCAACTACAGGGTTGCCAAACCTCTCTCACTAGCTTCTAAAACCACTCGGGCAGTGTGCTCGGCTCGTCTGACGAATTCAGCCATGCTCACGTGCAGAGCAAAGTTTTACCAATTGACAAGGTACAGCTGGTTACCTCATGTGTGCTGTATTTTGTCATGCATAACAATGAGAGGCAACCTTAGTTACATTTGTCTTTCCTCTCTCTCTCCACCCAATACAGGTCGCCGACCAACAATCACTACGACATCTGACTTTCACACCCAGCACTCAAGAGCTCGTTGATGAAAGTACCTGTACACCTTACGCGGATTACGTCCAAGGACCCGCATTATCATCCGTGCTATGGCAACATGCTCTTACGCGTCACATGACAAAATTCAAGAAGCACGTCATAAAAGGAGCTGCCATGAGAAGCACAGCAAGGTTATACGTCTATACACGACCAACAGTGACGACTTCATCAAGCCAGCGAGCAGATCCTACTTCCACTACATCTGTGTATTCAGTCGATAGAGTAACAGCAACGTTCGCCCCTTGAATTGTTGCGCCAACACTAAATTGTTACGCCTCCGCAGAAGTATCTCACTGCAACGTCAGAACCCAGAACAAACAGAGGACTCGATCGGATGACAATACAAGATGAAGTGACAGAGGCGGAAATATTGCGGTGTTTGGAAAGCGTCGTTTGGCGCAAGTCAGCACGCAGTGCTGCTTACGACGTGTTGCTTTGCCCCAATAAGTTCCCCGATAGTGAAGTGGCCAAAAGCATGCGTTTATAAAAGGTCAAAATCGGTTGTACACTGCAATACGGACTAGCTTCCTTTTTTGAGTCTGAAGTTGAAGCTGACATCGTAAGCGTGTCATATGTTGTTGTTTCTTTTGACGAATCCTTGCGCAAGGAGTGCAAAAGAATATACATGGATATTTTAGTGCGGTTTTTGGCCATTAAAGAAAATCTAATGTGCACCCGTTATTACCCATTGGCGTTTCTAGGCAGTTCGACGGCAGCTGACCTACTCGAGGGCTTCAAGAAAAGAAATTACGGGCGAAGCAATGAAAAAAAAAGTTTTATAAGTATTGAAGAACGTAACTAACTTCAACCTCGCATTATGAAGGGAACTTAAAATTTCTAGTAAGAAAGTGAAGCGATGAACACAATGTTATTGGAAATTGGAGCGTTCGGGCTTCCCGTTGTCCACAGCGCCTTCTACTCCGCAGTACAGGAAACACACTGGATGATAATTCAGTCTTCAGTGCTTTGTAAACATTTTTAAGGATGCCCCTGCTAGAAGAGCTCTATGTATTTCGACAACGTAATTGGAACTGTTTCCTTTAAACTTTTGCGCGATCCCATGCCTCGAGAACGTAGAAGCTACTGAGTGGGCTCTAGCAGTGCTTCCGTTTCTACGAATATCTGTTGCAGAGTTGGAAGACAGAAACAAACCAAAGTGTGCTAGCTGTAAGGTAGTCAAAGAGTACTTCAAGGATAAGCTACTCGGTCCGAAAATCGGCTTTTTCGAGACTCTAGCTGAAGACTTGACACCTTTTCCATTCCTGTCCGATTGTCCGCTAGGGTCGTTTCTGTATTCTTCTTTGACCGACATAATGGGTACAAGTATGACACGATTTATCCTGACTACGGGGATCTCACCGTCAGTTAATTTGGTCACAGAATCCAATCGCAGAAGGCCAGAACGACTGTAGAAGAGGAACGATCGAGCTCGTGCCAAAGTTGGTGGAGGAATCTGCCCTGAACTTTACGTTTGCTAAGGATGTTAGCTGCTTTAATCCCGCCACAGAGCGCAGGGAGCTCGTCTTAAAATGATTATATTCCTCTCCACAGATTTTGCTAGCGAGCAATTTGATGGACAGCGGATGTGCTGATAAAGCAGAAATGCACTATAATTCTGTTGCAAACAGGTGTGTGTGTGTTGGGGTTTATGGGCGCTCAACATCGAGGTCATCAGCGCCCTGACACACATTAAAAGGAACGAATGTGGAGAGACCTAATAAAACTGAAAAACACATTCAAAGAAAACAGGAAAAGAGGGAAATTACTACATAAGAAAGTAGAACCGAAGGGAAGGGAAAACATAGCAACAAGAATGACACAGGAATGTGTCATTGGCTGGCCACTTACAGAAAAGATGGGCGAGCTTGTCACACAGTGAGCAAATTAAAATCCGCTCCCTAAAATCTTTGTAAAAACATTGGACAAGGCACAGAACTTTAAAACTTTAACCACATTCGTCCGAGTGTTGCCTAAAAGAGTTGGCAGGTCCGCTGGCAAATCAGCCGAGGCCCGCTGGTCAGAAAATAAAACACAATCCAGTAAAATGTGGCTCACAGTGACCTGGACGCCGCAAGCACCACACAATGGAGGGTCTTCTCGCCGGAGCAGGAAGCCATGCGTCATAGGGCTGTGGCCTATTCGAAGCCGAGTGAGGAGAACCTCGTCCCGTCGATGGGGCTGAAAGGAAGTACACCACACACGCGTTGTGGGCTTGACTAGACGGAGCTTATTGTCAGTCACTTCCAGCCACTCATCCTCCCACCGACACATGACTCTGGAGCTCAACAGCGAGGTGAGTGCGTGCAACGGGATAGCACACTGAGATACGTGTGGATCAAGACACGCCTCCTTGGCTGCGAGATCTGCCCGTTCATTCCCAGCAATGCCGACATGCCCCGGAACCCAGCAGAAAGCTACAACCTTCCCTAGTCGCTGTAGTCGGAGGAGGGCATCCTGGATGGTCTGGACTACTTTGTCCGCCGGATACAAACGGTGCAAGGATTGAAGGGCACTGAGTGAATCGGAACAGACAAGAAATTTAAGAGAGGAAGAAAGTCTCATCGGCTCCAGTGCCCGCAAGATCGCAGACACTTCTGCATCAAAGACAGTAAAAGTCTGAGGCAGGCGGACCTTGAGGACACGATCCGGAAAAACAACTGAGCAACCCACGGAATCCCCTTGTTTCGACCCATCCGTAAAAACAGCTACATAGTCGTGGTGCTCAGATAAAATAGCAGAAAATGCTGCATTAAAAACGGTGGCAGGAGTGCAATGTCTCTTGTACTGCAATAAATCTAAAATCACACGTGGCCTCTTCAGTAACCAGGGTGGCAGGCGGTTAAAACCCAGGATTTGGGGTTGTACAGACTCCACACCGAGGGACTCAAGCACACGGTGCACTCTGATCCCAAACGGCAACGTAGCCCGGGGACGGCGGGAAAAAAGGCGATCCAGAGGTGGATGGGCAACAAGATGGTGAGCAGGCGAGCTGGGAGCTGCAAGAAACTTACAAGCTTGGCGCACCAGCAGGAGCTGCCGCCGGATGGTAAGTGGCGGTTCGCCAGCCTCAGCACAGAGGCTGGGTACGGGACTGGTCCGATAAGCACCCGTAGCCAGTCGAATCCCAGCATGGTGAACAGCGTCAAGGATCCGCAAATAAGACGGCCTCGCTGACCCATATACTGTGCAGCCATAGTCCAGCCGTGAGCGCACGAAAGCTCGATAAAACTGAAGGAGACGCGCCCTGTCCGCTCCCCAAGACCTGTGGCTGAGGCACTTGAGGATGTTCAGTGCCTTCAGCGTTCTGGCTTTCAAGTCACGTAGGTGTGGCAACCATGACAACCTGGAGTCAAAAATTAGGCCTAGAAACCGCACTGTGTCTCCAAACTGTAGGACAGTATCCCCCATATGCAAGGCAGGCAACGTAAAAAGACGACGAGAACGATTAAAATGAACACAAACACACTTATCGGCAGAAAACCTAAAACCCGTCTTTGCAGCCCACTCCTCTAACCGCCGCACCGTTAGTTGCAATTGACGGCTCGCGGATGCAACACTAGAGCAGGAACAGAAAACAGCAAAGTCGTCCACAAACAAGGAGCACTGTACTGGACTCCGCACTGTAGACGTTATACTGTTGATTGCTATGGCAAAGAGGGTAACGCTTAAAACACTGCCCTGGGGGACACCGTTCTCTTGCTCAAAGCGATCAGACAGTGTGTTACCAACGCGGGTCCGAAAAAACCGCTGAGACAGGAAAGACCGAATGAAAATAGGGAGGCGGCCACGAAAGCCCCATTGATGCAGTTGTGCAAGAATACAGTGTCTCCAAGTAGTATCATATGCCTTACTGATATCAAAGAAGATACCGATACAGTGATGCTGACGGAGGAAAGCCTGCTGAATAGCCGCCTCGAAGAGGGTCAGGTTGTCGACTGTGGATCGAAATTTTCGGAATCCACACTGAAAGCGGCTAAGGAGCTGTCTGGTCTCTAGCAGCCAGACCAGACGACGGTTAACCATCCGTTCCAGGGTCTTTCCGACACAGCTTGTCAAGGCGATGCTACGATAACTACTGGGACATGTGCGGTCCTTTCCTGGTTTGAGGAGAGGGATGAGGATTGCCTCCCTCCGCTCTGCCAGCGACTGAGCTATGGCGCTGGGTGTCGTTTGGAGGCATCCCTGGTTCAGGACTGCAGCTATTGGTAAACGGCTGCGTTTACCGGAAATCCTCCGGATGGCTTCCCATACCTTTGTGGAACAAGTGGAACGGTTGATGGAGTCCAGAAACTCCTGCCATGACCTTTTCTTGCTCTCTTTAATGACACGGCGTGCCCTGGCTCTCGCGATACGAAAGGCAGTAAGATTGAGCGTTGTTGGGCGGCATTTAAACCGGCGAAGAGCCGCACGCCTGTCACGGATGGCTGAACGGCACCCTTCTGTCCACCAAGGCACAAGGCGCCGCTTAAGAGTGCCAGAAGACTGTGGTATGGACAGGTCAGCAGCATGGTGGATCACAAGCGTGATGTGATCCACCCATTCCTGTACGCTGGTGTGGCGGTCAAAGACAGCCAACCGAGTGAACAGTGGCCATTTAGCCCTGCCAATCATCCACGATGGTGGCCGCTGCTCCAGCAATACACCATCCAGGAGATGAATGCGGATAGGGAAGTGATCGCTGGAATGTAGGTCGTCAATGACCTCCCAGTGAACGGAGTCAGTGAGGGTTGGAGAGCAGAAAGATAGGTCAATGGCTGAGAATGACCCTGTAGCACTAGAAAAATGAGTCGGAGTACCTGTGTTGAGGATGCACAACACTTGAGATGTTAGGAGGCCCTCCAAAATTCGACCTCGAGCGCAAAGAGAAGTGGAGCCCCACAGGACATGATGGGCATTGAAGTCTCCCAGGAGGAGAAATGGGTGGGGGAGTTGGTCGATAAGGTTTGTGAGAGCCTCTAAGTTCACTGCATCCAGAGGGGGTAAATAAAAGGAGCAAACGGTAAGCCTCCGACCGGAATAAATTGCAACTGCAACTGCTTGCAGGTCAGTATCCAGGGGGAGAGCAGAGGAGTGGTGGTCATTATCGACAAACACGGCGACTCCGCCTTTGGCCCTGTCTCCAGTCAGGTCATCTTTGCGATACAACCTATAGCCCCTGAGTACAGGAGCATCAGATTGTTTGAGATGTGTTTCCTGTAAACACAAGCACAGGGGGCGTTGCTGTGCTAGGAGGTGCAGTTCCTCCACATGTGCCCGGAATCCATTCATGTTCCACTGAATAATGGGAGCCATCTATCAGGGCGGGAGTACCTTCAGTCGCACTTTCTGTCGGGGAGGAGAGCCCACAACAGGTGGAGGCTCAGTTTTGGGGCGAGACGATTGCCCCAGTCTGACATCTACCTCCATCGCCTCAGAAGAGGAGTCGAGAGAGACGTCAGAGAGAATGACATCCACATCAGCAGACTGTAGAACTTCAGTCTCCTTTAGTGGGCGAGTCTTCACCTTTGTCTTTGGCTTCGATTTTCTGGCCTGAGGTGGCATTGGAGCCAAAACCTCAGAAGCAGTAGGGGGTGTACCAGCACTAGGCAGTACACAAGACTGGACCCGGGAAGGGGCAGGAAGTTCCATGATGTCAGCTACCACAGCCTGGTCAGAAGGCCGGGAGGGAGCAGCAGGCTTCACAGGAATGGCAGCAGCACATGTACACTGACAAACGCAGGTGCTAGTGCTGACAGTAGCAACCTCCGTTTGGGTAGCGGCATCGGTTTTCAAGACAGGCTGTTTCAGAACGGAAGAAAAGGAGGCAGCGAACGTGGGCGGCTGCATGGACTTGCAGATTTTCTTTGCCTCACCATACGGGATGCGTTTAGTGGTTTTAAGTTCCTGGATCTTCCGTTCCTCAAGGAAAACTCTGCATTCCCTACTCCACACAGGGTGATCCCCAGAGCAGTTCACACACTTGGGAGGAGAGGAGCAATCAACTCCCTCATGAGCGGCTTTACCACATTTCCCACAAGTGGCTTCCCCTTTACAGCCGAGAGTAGTGTGGCCAAAGTGTTGGCATTTAAAACACCGCATGGGGTTGGGGTAATAAGGCCGTACACTGAGACGTAGGAAACCTGCCTTCACATGCTCTGGCAATGTGGTGCTGTTAAATGTAAGAATAAATGAGTCAGTTTTTATGAGAGCACCATCCACCCGTTTCATAACGTGTTGCACGTCCACAATTCCTTCCCGGGACCATTCAGACTTCAGTTCGTCTTGGGGAATGTCGACGAGATCTCTGCAAGTCACAACACCCTTGCTGTAGTTCAAGGTGTTGTGAAAGTCAGTCTCTATCGCAAACTCCCCAAGAAAGTGTGCCTTCTGAAGGTTCTGGACTTGCTGGAAGCTAGATGTTTCAACCAGCAAGGTGCCATTGCGCAGGCGCTTTACAGACTTTAACGTGCCAGCAATACCCTCTAAGCCCTTCTGTATATAAAATGGCGAAACTTTTTCAAAACTCCCATCTTTTCTTTTAATTATGAGAAACACATTCTGAGAAGCAGAATGCGTTCTGTTACTAGTACCTGAATCAGGAGGACTGGCTACACGAGCCCTCTTGTGAGATTGGGTGTTAGAACCTACCAGCGGCCCACCCTTTCCGCTGGGAGGAAAAGAAAAGTTCGAGGGTTCCATCTCGATCCCACGAGCAGCTAGGGAACTAAAGGTCCGCTCAGACAGAGCCCCGCATGCCTGAGTAAGCCCTATACAACTGGGGCGTGGCAGGTGCCCCAGAGGTTGCCCGCTTGCGACTGTTCCACCTCAACAGCCATGCATCTCATAGGCGCGGAGCACACCGGAAGATTGAGGGTTTTCTTATAGAGGTTTGTTCCATCCTCGCGATCCGGGCGGCCAAGCCAAGATCCCCATTCCCTGAGACACACAACATTCCACCGCCGCGCCGCACGGTGGTCGCTGAAGTGTACTCAGAGCTTACGGTGACGGGGGACAGGTGGCGCTTACCAGTCCCCAGCTCAGGAACCCCGGGGTCGCCAAGCCCGTACCCAGCAAATGAATGCTGAGCCCCTGGGGGCTTGCAAACAGGAACAGCAAGACAAGTAGGAACCGTTGGATTACTTTTCGCTAAGTGCCTCAAGAATGATAATGCAATGTCCCATGAGCTGGAGAAGGGAACAGAAATCGCGTTCACTTAGTTCCAAGTGCAATCAGATGTGGAGCGAAGATTCTCGGTCAACAAAGAGTGCCCCTTCCTGAACAAGAGCCGAAAAACAGTCTTCTACGCAATCAAGACACGTGGCGGAGTCCACTATGTGCCTATAACCACGTTCCTTGTACATTTCGCGAGAAACTCACGGGATCCATACATTGAAGTTCTCAAAAAGCGCAAAGACGAGAAGTCCCGAAGAAAGGATATCTGACATAAAGGGATTGTTGACGCAGAAATCAGACAGCTTAAAGAGAAGAAGGCAAACTTGACACAGCGAGACGATGCTACAGGAAGAATCTATGCTCTCCTGAAAAGCTCCAAGTGAGTTATTCCCCAAAGTGAAGTATCTGTTCTTAAACTATAGTACTTGCCCCTAGCAGCATAATTAAATCGTTTCTTTAATAAAAACGTTTTTATATCAAATGAATAATAAAGAGTAATGGAACAGGCAGCAAGGGAGTGTACCTAGCTAGCAGATGCAAACATCAGATCCTAGTAGGACTGGGAAAAACCATTTAACATCATTTGTCATTAAGTACATCCTCCAAAAAGTAATTAACCAACAAGAGTAACAAGGTACATCCTTCAATGTTTACTATTTAAAAAAGAAAAAACAATATATAAAAGAACAATTTTCTGAAAAAAATTTAAAATCCAAAAACTAGATGTTGAACTAGTTAGATAAGTTTCACAACTGTAAAAGATCAAACATGTTAAATATTAATAAATTATAATTGACAAGTCCGACGTCAGGTCGAGGTACAACGGAGCCCAGGGGTAGACCTCGGGCTGCAGACCATGGTGACCGAAAGGCAAGCGACAGTCAACCACTAAAACATGTACAGCAAAACTATCTTAACCCTAGGACCACTAAGGGGGTGGGGGGTGGGGATGGCAAAAATTGCCCATAGTATTTGTTTTATTTTTATAATATATCTACTTGTTGGAGTGAAGAAGCAAGAATTTATGTAGTTGTAGAAAAGTATCTGGAGTATGTACTGTCATCGTTTTATAATTTTTGTGAATTATTTAAACCTGCCTATTCTCTTTAAGTGCAGTTAGTCCCCACCCCTCCTTAGACATCGGTGAGACAACTTTTCTCATTAAAATATTTCTCAATATGGCAGAAAGAAATGTAGTTTCGGACTGTTGGTACCGCTGTATTGTGTTGCCATTGTTGTTTTGAAATAAATCTCCTTTGTTGTTCGAGCAGTTGTACATTACTCGCAGTTCTAATAAAATATCTCGTCAGTATCAGAGGTTTCTCACAGATGAAGAAGTGTCAGCTATAATAAATGAAGCAAGTGACGGTGATGAAACTGATCCAGGAGAAGATGATACAGTTGCGACATGCGATAGTGACACAGCAGTTGAAAAAGGAGGTAAGTTCGCGGAGTTCATCCCCTGATGAACAGCATGCAGCTGCTTCCAGCACACTCTTCCAGCAAAAAGCGGTAGAGAATATATTACTGCGCCTCTAAGGCAAGTATACGCAGGTCTGTACAAAATATAGTGAATTTTCGTGAAGTTTTGACTCATAAAGGCTTGACCTCTTGTGTGTCAGAATCTTACCAAAATAATGAAGACTATCGTGGACTATACAAACCAAGAATCTCGTAACAAGAACTTAAAACTTACAACTGTCTTCTCGGACAGGCTGGGGATGGGGCTGATTGCTGGCCATATCAGCCACAGCCTTCAACGTTCTGGTTGCCTCCACAATAATATCAGTTGTACCTTTCCTTCTCTTTGTGCGAGGCCGCTCTTGATGCTGGGGCTATGGCTCACTGCATGAGACATCAGTGTCTTCTTGAGTAGAGTACTGAGCCTGCATTTCATGCTATAAAATGTAGAAATGAAAGCCATTAGTTACATACTGTCTGACACATACACAAATCTTATTTACAGGTACCCACGAGCAGAGAAGGGTGGGAGCAAGTCGCAAATGATTTCGAGGAGAAGTGGAACTGTTATTACACTATAGGAGCAATGGATGGAAAGCATATTCGCATTAAATGCCCACAAGCTAGTGGATCTCACTTTTTCAATTATAAATCTTTTAACAGTATAATTTTATTTGCCATGGTAGATGCTAACTACAAATTTTTGTATGTTGATGTAAGAACTAATGGGCGTGTCGGTGATGCAGGAGTGTTTTCAAACAAAAGCAAACTACGGGAGTGTATTTTCTATCAATTTTTTAATTGTTTTCCAGCTGCGTCACTAGGCAGTCTTTCTTATTCCAGATACGTTGACGATATTCTAATCATTTACTAAGGACCCGTTGACGGTGTTGATCGTATCTTTAACCTATTCAATGATCTTCATGAGAAAATTTCTTTCACTATCGAA
Organism: Schistocerca americana; assembly: GCF_021461395.2. Classification (NCBI taxonomy): domain Eukaryota; kingdom Metazoa; phylum Arthropoda; class Insecta; order Orthoptera; family Acrididae; genus Schistocerca; species Schistocerca americana. The sequence goes on along the minus strand of NC_060120.1, from coordinate 672,287,908 downwards.
GTTGAAAATGAAGCCCGTCAAGTAAACTTCCTTGATTTGACGCTTACCATAGAAACAAATAAAATTTCTTTCAATACTTTTCGTAAAGTAACATATACCGACCAGATCGTTCCTGCATCTTCTACTCATTCACAATCGCATAAAAAAAGCCTTTCATTCTGCTGTTCACTGAACCATTTCCATCCCACTTTCTAAAGAAAAGTTCAACGACGAAAACAGTTTACTTAAAACAATAGCACTTAACAACGAGTATAAACCTACCATAGTAGATGACATCCTTAAAAAGAAAACTACTAAAAGAATTACTACGCGAGGCACTTCTGTTATTGAGTCTAACTCGAAAAAATATTTCTCTATTCCTTTCGTGGGGGCTATCTCTTATCAGATCCAACGCATTCTTCGAAAGAACTACGATTGCAACGTTGCTTTTTCTACTAATAACAATCTGAACAAAAATCGTCATTCATAATTTACATTCTATTCGTTCCCCTTTAGAAAATTCTGGTGTCTACAAAATTCTCTGCGATACTTGCTCCTCTTACTACATAGGACAAACTGGACGTGCCTTCACTACCAGATATAAAGAACACTTTCTAAGATAAAATGACACGACCCTCCAAAATTCGTCTTTTGCCGACGATCTTCTAACTACAGGTCATCCACCTAAAGCCATCTGCGATAGCAACATTTTGCACACCGAAAAGAAAGGGCGTAGACCAGATATTCTAGAAGAATTAGAGATTCTCAAACATCTTGCTCGAAAGGATAGCCTCATCCTTAACGAAGAGGTACAGCTACGTAGCAAAAATTTTTTCAACGGTATAAAGCCGTTACTCGATATCTGACTTCGGGTCTCCTTGTGCAGGCTGCCGAAATGTCATTTCCTTCGAAGGTAGTCCTATGTTTTCTAATTATCAAATGTTTCTTGGCTGTATTTCACGTCAATATTGCTTTCTACAAGTTGTCATTCAGTCCTATCTACATTTTCATAATGATGTTTTCATGTTTTATCGCATTGTTATAAGCTTCGATGTAGACAAAATGTTATTTTGTACGCTACCATCAAACAAACATTGCTTTCCATTATGTACCAAATACTGTTTATTTATAATCATTTTTGCCTATATTTCAATGTGAAGTAGCCTAATTGTATCTACGGCTACTAGATGGCGCGCTCGTTCCAGTGCAATGTTCACCTGGCCGTATTTGTTAATGCGGGCATCTCAGTCCGTTTGCAACCTGTAACCGAGTAAGTAACGAGCAGTCCTTAATGGTGGTGGTGGTGGTGGTGGTTGTTGGATGTTTAAGGGGGACTAAACAGCGAAGGTCATCAGTCCCCCATTCCAAAATCAGGCGAGCCGAAAATCGACGAAGCAGATAAAAACCAAAGGGGGAGGAGACGTCCCCCCAGGCGCTAAAAGCACACAAATTCAGCAACAAACACGACAGACAAGAACAGGACAGAGGAACACCAGACAGAAAGAAACAGAAGAAAGGAAGATGGCCGGAGACTGGTTGACTGACCACGAGATCAAAAATGGGAAAGAGTCAACCATCTCACGGCACACCAGAACAGCAACAGACACAAGGACAATAGACACAGAAAGGGAAAGGCGCAGGACCTCCCTAAATCGAACCATAAAACGGACTACCACGGATAAAATTTAAAACGGTATCAGCCATGGAGGCATCGTCGGATAAAACCAAAGCCAAAGTGCCCGGGAGATTAAAAGATTGCCGGAGTGTGCGCAGTCGAGGACACTCCAGCAAAATGTGGCCGACCGTCAGCCGGGACCCACACCGACACAAGGGGGGATCCTCCTGACGCAACAGATGGCCGTGCGTCAGGTATGTATGGCCGATGCGCAGCCGACACAGGACTACCGAGTCCCTGCGAGAAGCCCGCAGGGAGGAACGCCACACATCGGTCGTCTCCTTGACAGCCCGCAGTTTATTCGGGGCTGTCATGCCACGCCACTCAGCAGCCCACATCCCAATCAGCTTACGGCGCAACACCAGCTGCTGGTCGCGAGCCGTAAGGCCGATCTCCAAAGCCGGGGCGTCGATCGCCCCTTTGGCCAGCCTGTCTACACGTTCGTTCCCAGGGATGCCAACATGACCGGGCGTCCAAACCAAGACCACCGAACGACCAGAACGGGCAATGTCGGAAACAGCCTCCCGAATGGAGGACACCAGAGGAGAGGAGGGATAGCAGCGGTCGATGGCCTGAAGGCTGCTCAGGGAGTCACTGCAGATGACGACGGACGCATCTGAGCAGGAACGCATATGCTCAAGAGCTCGCAAGATGGCCACCAGCTCTGCAGTAAAAATACTGCAGCCAGCCGGCAAGGAGCGTTGCTCAACATGGGCAGCGTGAGCAAAAGCGTAGGCAGTGCGACCATCAACCAGGGAACCATCAGTGTAGACAGGCTCACAGCCCGGAAATGAGTCGAGGAGCGCAAGAAAACGGCGACGGAGGGCCACAGGCGGAACCGAGTCCTTAGGTCCCTGTGCCAAATCCAGACGGACGGACGGCCGGGACAAACACCAGGGAGGCGTAGGTGTACGGACCCGGAAGGGAGGCAGAAGAGGGAATGACCCCAGTTCTGACAGCAGGGACTGGACACGGACAGCTACGGAAAGCCCAGACCGAGGTCGCCGTTCGGGCAGGTGGTGGACCAAGGCAGGGAAAAGCAGGCGACGATTGGGATGGCCTGGCGAGCAATGTACGTGGACAGCATAGTCGGCGAGCAGACGATGGCGGCGAATCCGCAGCGGGGGAACCCCGGCCTCCACCAGTAGACTATCCACGGGGCTGGTGCGAAAAGCGCCAGTAGCAAGCCGAACCCCACAGTGATGTATGGGATCTAACAACTTCAACACTGAGGGGGACGCAGACCCATAGGCCAGGCTCCCATAATCAAGCCGGGACTGCACAAGAGCTCTGTACAATTGCAGTAGCGTGCAGCGATCTGCACCCCAAGACGTGTGGCTAAGGCAGCGGAGGGCGTTGAGGTGCCGCCAGCATTTTTGCTTCAGCTGAATAACATGAGGAACCCATGTGAGCCGGGCATCAAACACGAGTCCCAAGAAGCGGCAAGTGTCCACCACTTCAAGCAGGTGGCCGTCGAGGTAAAGGTCAGGATGAGGGTGGATCAACCGACGCCTGCAGAAGTGCATAACCCGAGTCTTGGCAGCAGAGAACTGAAAACCATGAGCCAGAGCCCATGATGCTGCCTTGCGAACGGCGACTTGCAACCTGCGTTCGGCGACTCCCGTAGTCGTGGAGCTAAATGAGATGCAGAAGTCGTCGGCATACAAAGAAGGAGACACCGACGACCCCACTGCTGCAGCCAGACCATTAATGGCCACTAGAAATAACGAGACGCTCAACACCCATTTTCCTGTATATAAGAGGAACTAGAGGTGGCACCGACTTGCACCCGGAATGAGCGGCGCAATAAAAAGCTTTGAAGAAAAGCCGGGAGCCGACCACGAAGACCCCACCCATGCAACGTGGCGAGGATGTGATGCCTCCATGTGGTGTCATACGCCTTCCGCAGATCGAAAAATACAGCAACAAGGTGCTGACGTCGGGCAAAAGCCGTACGGACAGCAGATTCCAGCCGCACCAAATTGTCCACTGCAGACCGGCCCCGACGGAAGCCACCCTGAGATGGAGCGAGGAGACCGCGCGACTCAAGGACCCAACACAAACGCCGCCCCACCATACGTTCGAGCAATTTGCACAAAACGTTGGTGAGGGTAATGGGACGATAGCTGTCCACCACCAGTGGGTCCGCACCGGGCTTCACGATGGGGACAATAAGACCCTCTCGCCATTGCGACGGGAACACGCCCTCGCTCCAAATGCGGTTAAAGATGGTGAGGATGTGTCTCTGGCAGGCCCTGGAGAGATGCTTCAGCATCTGCGCGTGGATGCAATCCGGTCCTGGTGCAGTATCAGGGCAATCGGCGAGGGCAGCGAGGAGTTCCCTCTCGCTGAAAGGAGCATTGTAAGTTTCATAATGACGCGTGTGGAATGAGAACGGCGTCCGCTCGGCTCGCTCCTTTAGAGAGCGAAAGGCGGGGGGATAGAAAGCAGTCGCAGAGCTCTGAGCAAAGTGCGCGGCTAGCCGTTCAGCAATGGCGGCAGCGTCCGTGCAGACAGCGCCGTCCAAGGAGAGCCCAGGGACACCCACAGGGGTCTGGGAGCCATAAATCCGCCGGATCCGGGACCACACGTGCGAGGACGAGACACGGGAGCCCAAGGAGGAGACGTACCTCTCCCAGCACTCCTGCTTACGCCGTGCAATAAGTCGACGGGCGAAGGCACGGAGCCTCTTAAAGGCGATGAGGGTCTCCAGAGACGGGTGCCGCCTATGACGCTGGAGAGCCCGCCTACGGTCGCGAATAGCCTCAGCAATCTCCGGCGACCACCAGGGGACAGCCTTCCGCCGAGGGAGGCCAGAGGAACGGGGGATGGTAGCCTCGGCCGCTGAAATGATGGACGTGGTTAAAACACGGACCACCTCGTCAATGTCACCCTGTGGGGGAGACGCAATGGTTACAGCGGAAGTAAAAGCTGGCCAGTCAGCCCTGTGGAGAGCCCAGCGGGGCAAGCGCCCAGAAGAATGACACTGTGGCAGTGACAAATAGATGGGAAAATGGTCACTACCACACAGGTCCGGATGCACCCTCCAGTGGAGCGATGGGACAAGTCCAGGGCTGCAAATAGAGAGATCGATGGCCGAGAACGAGCCATGGGCCACACTGAAATGCGTGGGAGCACCGGTGTTTAAGAGGCTAAGGTCGAGCTGAGCCAACACATGCTCCACGGCCCGACCACGATCGTCGGAGACAGTCCCACCCCATAGAGGGTTGTGGGCATTGAAATCGCCCAGCAGCAAAAAAGGTGGCGGCAGTTGTGCTATCAGAGCAGCCAGGACATGCTGCGCGACAGTACCATCAGGTGGAAGGTAAATACTGCAGACGGTAATGGCCTGGGGCGTCCACACCCGAACAGCGACAGCCTCTAAAGCTGTTTGTAGAGGCACAAACTCGCTGTGAAGAGAGTTCAGGACATATATGCAGACGCCACCAGACACCCTTGCATAAGCTGCCCGGTTCTTAAAATAACCCCGATAGCCACGGAGGGCGGGGGTTCGCATTGCTGGAAACCAAGTTTCCTGCAGAGCAATGCAAAGGAAAGGATGACGGCTGATAAGGTGGCGGAGCTCAGCTAGATGGCGGAAGAAACCGCTGCAGTTCCACTGGAGGATGTTATTAGCCATGGATGGGAAAGGCGTGAAGGGACTGGGGAGGCAGATTACGCCTCCGGGGCCCCTGCTGCTACGGAGTCACCACCTGGACAACAGCCATGTACTGCATCCGAGGGACTGGCGACATCCAGGTCCTCAGCGGACGCCAGGATCTCCACCTCATCCTCAGACGCAGAGCTTGTAGGAAGCGGTGGAATGGGTGCCACCGCAATGTCGGTAGCCTTGGGGAGTTTCTTCTTGTGCTGCTTCTCGCGCTGTGCCTTTGGTGGCGCAGGCTGGGAGGGCGCAACTGGGTCGGTGTCAGGGACAGACGACGACCGTGTGTCCCTACGACCAGGGACCGGCGGTTGTTTAAGCCACTTGCGGCTGTCGGCCTGTGTACCGGACGGAACTTGGGAAGGGAGGTCCCCAAGGGACCCCTTCCTTACGAGAGTAGCCGAAGAAGTCTTACGCTTCTCCGGCTTGGAAGGGGGGACTGATGTCCCTGATGGTTGGGGGGGTGTTGCTCCTGAAGTAGATGGAGCAGGAGCAACAGGAGGTTTAGTGCCCCCCACCATCAAGGGGGCAGGTGTGAGACTTCGACTCTGAGAGCTGGATTGAGCGGAGGGAATTTTAGAAGGAGTGACAGTTGCGGCATAAGAAGTTGTCATGCGCACCGGATGAAGCCGATCATATTTCCGCCTCGCCTCAGTGTACGTCAGGCGGTCGAGAGTCTTTATTTCCATGATCTTCCGCTCCTTCTGCAGAATCGGACAGTCTGGCGAGCAAGGCGGATGGTGCGCACCACAGTTCACACAGATTGGAGGCGGCGCACAGGGATGATCAGGATGGGAAGGTCGACCGCAATCGCGACAGACGAGGTCGGACGCACAGCGTGAAGACATGTGTCCGAACTTCCAACACTTGAAGCACCGCATCGGGGGAGGGATATACGGCTTGACATCACAACGGTACACCATCACCTTGACCTTCTCAGGTAACGTGTCACCCTCGAAGGCCAAGATGAAGGCACCGGTGGCAACTTGACGATCCCTCGGACCCCGGTGGACGCGCCGGACGAAATGGACACCTCGGCGCTCCAAGTTGGCGCGCAGCTCGTCGTCGGACTGTAAAAGCAGATCCCTGTGAAAGATAATGCCCTGGACCATGTTCAGACTCTCATGGGGCGTGATAGTGACAGAGACATCCCCCAGCTTAGTACAAGCGAGCAAGGCCCGCGACTGGGCGGAGGATGCCGTTTTGATCAACACCGATCCGGACCGCATCTTGGACAAGCCCTCCACCTCCCCAAACTTGTCCTCTAAATGCTCTACAAAGAACTGAGGCTTCACGGATAGAAAAGATTCCCCATCAGCTCTGGTACAGACAAGATATCTGGGCGAATACGTCTCAGTGTCACGCAATGCCTGTCGTTCCTCCCATGGTGTGGCGAGGGAGGGGAACGATTTGGGGTCATAAACGTTACCTTTAAAATGGGCTCTCGAACGCTTAGAGACTGCTGACGGCTGGCCGCCAGCGACAGATGATGTACCACGCTTCATTGCGGGTCATCCGCCCTGATGCCACCTACTCCGACCAAGGGCCCTCCCCACGGGCGCCACCCAGCCACAGCAAAGGCCACCTGGCAGGATGGCCATTGCCGGGAGTCCCGATGCCCCAGGGAGATGGGCATCTACTCCTTGGCATACGTGGGGAGTGAACGGCGCAGGCATCAGTAGAGCGATCCCTGTGTTGTCAGGGGGCTACAACCAAGAGGGTACATGGCGACCCCACCACAACGGACTGGCTACCGTGCTGGATCTTAGGTGCAAAAATGGCCAAGGTCGTCGTCACAGTTAAAAGAAACACTGCAGAGTGCAGCGTGGTAAGCGCCCATGAGATCGAAAACGAGCGGGACACCATCGCAACGACGAGAAAGACGGCAATAGGTCTAATTGCACGAAGGATACAGTGCACCATGTAAGGTGCCCTTCCCCAATTGGCTCGCTCTTCGGAATAATTTGGATAGATGGAGGTCAAACCCGAGAGGGGACCATCACATAAGGCCGAAACGTTTGAGACTCCTTTTAGTCGCCTCTTACGACAGGCAGGAATACCGCGGGCCTATTCTAACCCCCGAACCCGCAGGGGGGAGTCCTTAATGGCTCGCCATCACAATTTTTTATCTTAAATATCTTTGTGACTGATGGCCTTTTGGCATATCTATTATTTTATAAATGACATAAAAGTACTGCCAGGCTTTCACGTTGATTATGTACTTATACTCTGCATCATACGTTTTTAGTCATAATTCTGTGATCATGTTATAGACTATTCTTTGATTTAAATTCTGAGGAAGACACTCCTAGCAGTGTTGAAACCCGGTTAATTCGTTAAAAATAATGACCGAGAGCTGTTTTCTTTCAATTGCAGTTCAAAGGCAATGAGGTGGTCCAGTGACCAGTGCTGCTCATGACATTGGAGAGCCCGCCTGCAATCGCGAATCACCTCTGTGATCTCTGGCGACCACCAAGGCACAGTCCACCGCCGAGGGGAACCAGAAGAACAGGGAATTGCAGATTCCACTGCAGAAACGATACCGGTGGTGACTGTGTCAACCACCACATCAATCGCGTCATGAGATAGAGGTTCATGGACAGATGGTAGAAGGGCGGGCTACAGACCAAAAGGTCGATGGCTGTGTACGTGCCATGCGCCACACTGACATGTGTGCGCCACACTGAAATGTATGGAGGTACCTTTACTTAAGACAGAAAGGTCGAGCTGTTCCAACACTTGCTCAACGACAGTGCCTCGGCCTGTTACCGCCAGTCCACCCCACAAAGGATTGGTTGGTTGGTTTGTGAGATTAAAGGGACCAGACTACAAGGGCCATCGGTCCCTGTTTCCACAAACTTTTAACACACACAGAATAATAACAATGGAAATGACGAGGGACGAAACAATCAAGACACAGACAGAGACCAGACAAAAGGATTTAAAATCACACAGAGTGTTGGTTGGTTGGTTTGTAGGATTAAAGGGACCAGACTGCGATGGTCATCGATCCCTTTTTCCAAAAAATTAAAACCGCCCAAAGAGAAGGAAAACGAACAGCAGGAAAGACGTCAGACGACACGGGACAAGAAAGACTCCGACAGAGATCAGACAAAACAAATTAATACACACAGAGAGTGACGGTGGTTGGCCGACCATAGAGAAAAAAAGAGGAAGAGCCAACCACCAACAACACATTAAAAACTCAGTTTAAAATCAGAGGCTAAAAGCCAGAATCAACACTAAAAAACATAAACACTCAGATTAAACGATAAAAACCTCCTGCCCGAATAAAACACAAAACTAAGTCCACCATGGCAGAGTCACCTAGTAAAAGGGCAGGGAGCGTATCAGGCAGCGCAAATGTCTGCCTGAGCACAGTTAAAAGCGGACAAGTTAATAAAATGTGCACCACCGTCAAAACCGCCCCACAGCGACAGAGAGGCGGGTCCTCACAACGCAATAAATAACTGTGAGACAGTCGAGTGTGGCCAATGCGGAGCCGACAAAGAACAACTGAATCTCTGCGAGTGGCTAGCATGGATGACTGCCACACATGCGTCGTCGCCTTGAGAGAATGGAGTTTGTTTGGCGTAGGCAGATTGCGCCATTCAGTGTCCCAAAGCGAGAGAACTTCGCAGAGGAAGACTGCCCGCAAATCAGTCTCCGGGAGGCCAATGTCCAGGGTAGGTTCACTGGTGGCCTGTTTGGCCAGGCGGTCAACATGTTCATTGCCCGGGATACCGACATGACCGGGGGTCCACACAAAGACCACAGAGCGGCCGCAACGGGCAAGAGAATGCAGGGACTCGTGGATAGCCATCACCAGACGAGAACGAGGGAAACACTGGTCGAGAGCTCGTAAACCGCTCAAGGAATCGCTACAGATGACGGAGGACTCACCTCAGCAGGAGCGGATATACTATAGGGCACGAAAGATGGCGACCAGCTCTGCAGTAAAAACGCCGCAGCCAGCTGGCAATGAATGTTGTTCAGAGTGATCCCCTAGAGTCAGAGCATAACCGACACGACCAGCAACCATCGAGCCGTTGGTGTAAACAACTTCAGAGCCCTCATACGTGGCCAGGATGGAATAAAAGTGGCATCGGAAGGCCTCCAGAGGGACTGAGTCCTTCGGGCTCTGTGCCAAATCGAGCCGAAGGCAAGGGCGAGGCACACACCTTGGGGGCGTGCGCAGAGGTGCCTGGGAAGGAGGTGGAACTGGGAAAAACCCAAGCCCAGAGAGGAGCGTTTTGACGCGTACGGCGATCGGACAACCCGGCCGGGGCCAATAGTTTGGCAGATGGACGACTGACTGCGGGAACAGGACACGGTAATTTGGATGCCCGGGCAAGCTAAAAACATGGGCAGCATAAGCCGCCAGTAAATGTTGGCGCCTCAGTCGCAGTGGAGGGACACCTGCCTCAACAAGTATGCTGTCCACAGGGCTGGTGGGGAAGGCACCAGTGGCAAGTCGGATCCCGCTGTGTAGTATTGGGTTCAATACCCTCAATGCAGAGGGGGATGCTGAGCCATTAGCCAGGCTCCCATAATCCAGACGGGACTGGATTAACGCCTGGTAGAGCCGCAACAGGATAGTTCGGTCGGCGCCCCAGCGGGTGTGGCTAAAGCATCGCAGAGCAATTAGATGCCGCCAACACGCCTCTTTAAGCTGCCGAATGTGAGGCAGCCAAGTCAGCCGGGCATCAAAAACTACACCCAAAAACCTGTGGGTCTCCACCACAGCACGGAGTTCGTCGGCAAGATAAAGCAGCGGCTCAGGATGGACTGTTCGGCGCCGGCAGAAATGCATAACGCGGGTCTTGGCAGCCGAAAACTGGAAACCATGCGCGACAACCCAACTCTGCGCCTTGCGGAGAGCGCCCTGTAGCTGACGTTCAACAGCTGCAATGTCAGTAGAGCTGTAGTAAAGGCAGAAGTCGTCAGCATACAGGGAAACGGTGACAGAATTTCCCACCGCCACAGCGAGCCCGTTAATGGCTATTAAAAACAGGCAGACACTTAAAACAGAACCCTGTGGCACACCGGTCTCCTGGACGTGGGAGGAACTATCTGAGGCCGCGACTTGCTCGCGGAAGGTATGATACGACAAAAAATTGCGGATAAAAATCGGCAGAGGACCCCGAAGACCCCATCCATAAAGCGTAGAAAGGATGTGATGACGCCATGTCGTACCGTACGCCTTCCGCATGTCGAAAAAGACAGCGACCAGGTGCTGACGGCGGGCAAAGGCAGTACGGATGGCCGACTCCAGGTTCACCAGATTGTCGGTGGCGGAGCGGCCTTTACAGAACCCACCCTGAGATGGAGCCAGAAGGCCCCAAGACTCCAGTACGCAATTCGAGCGCCGGCTCACCATCCGTTCAAGCAACTTGCAAAGAACGTTGGTGAGGCTAATGGGACGGTAGCTGTCCACCTCCAGAGGGTTCTTTCCAGGTTTCAAAACGGAGATGACAATGCTTTCCCGCCATTGCGACAGAAACTCCCCCTCGACCCAAAGACGGTTGTAAAGGTCGAGGAGGCGTCGCTGGCAGTCCACTGAAAGGTGTTTCAGCATCTGACAGTGGATGCCATCTGGCCCAGGAGCGGTATCAGGGCAAGCGGCTAGGGCACTGCGAAATTCCCACTCACTGAAAGGAGCATTGTAAGATTTTGGGTGGTGGGTGCGAAACGAAAGGCTTTGACGCTCCATCCGCTCTTTAATGGAGTGGAAGGCCAGTGGGTAATTGGAAGAAGCGGAACTAAGAGCAAAATGCTCTGCCAAGCTGTTGGCAATTTCGTCGGAGTCTGTACAAACTGCTCCATTCAGTGAGAGCGCAGGGACGCTGACAGGGGTCCGATAGCCATAGAGGCGTCGGATCTTGGCCCAGACCTGCGATGGAGAGACATGGAGGCCAATGGTGGACACATACCGCTCCCAGTACTCCTTCTTGCTTTGGCGGATAAGGCGGCGGGCCCGCGCACGCAGCCGTTTGAAGGTGATGAGGTGTTCAATGCAGGGATGTCACTTGTGACGCTGTAGCGCCCGCCGGCGATCTTTAATCGCTGCAGCGATCTCAGGCGACCACCAAGGCACAGTCCGCCGCCGAGGGGATCCAGAGGAATGGGGAATGGCAGATTCGGCGGCAGTAACGATGCCTGTGGTGACCGATTGAACCACCGCATCAATGTCATCATTAGAGAGAGGCTCAATAGCGGCAGCGGAGGAGAACAAGTCCCAGTCAGCCTTATTCATAGCCCATCTGCTAGGGCGCCCAGAAGAGTGACGCTGTGGTAGTGACAGAAAGATCGGAAAGGGTCACTACCACACAGGTCGTCATGCACACTCCAGTGGACAGACGGTAAGAGGCTAGGGCTACAGATCGAAAGGTCAATGGCGGAGTATGTGCCATGCGCCACACTGAAGTGTGTGAAGTCACCATCATTTAAAATCGAGCTGCGACAATAAATGCTCAACGGTGGCACCTCGACCTATTGCCACTGACCCAACCCACAGAGGGTTATGGGAGTTGAAGTCGCCCAGTAGCAAGAAAGGTGGCGGCAATTGGGCTATAAGCGCAGCCAGGACATGCTACAATACATCACCATACGGTGGAAGGTAAAGATTGCAGACAGTAACAGCCTGTGGCGTCCACACCCGAACAGCGACAGCCTCTAAAGGTGTTTGGAGAGGGACAGACTCGCTGTGCAGAGTGTGAAGGACATAGAGGTAGACGCCACCAGACACCCTTTCATAAGCTGCCCGGTTCTTCTAATAACCCTGATAGCCACGGAGGGCAGGGGTTCGCATTGCTGGAAACCACGTTTCCTGAAGAGCAATGCAGAAGAAAGGGTGAAGGCTGGTAAGTTGGCAGAGCTCAGCTAGATGGTGGAAGAAACCGCTGCAGTTCCACTGGAGGATGGTATTGTCCATGGCGGAGAAAGGCGTGACGGGACTGGGAAGGCAGATTACGCCCCTGGGTCACCTGCTGCCTCCAATGGAGCACCCGTGCAAGTGCTATCCATTGCGTCTGAAGGACCGGCGAGATCGAGGTCCTCAGCGGATGCAAGGATCTCCACCTCATCCTCAGACGCAGAGCTTTGAGGTAGCAGTGGAGTAGGTGCCACCACAGGGTCTTCAAAGTCGTTTTCTCTCGATGTTCCTTTGGTTGCCGTTGTTGAGAGGGCTTATTGGAGTCAGTCTCCAGGACCGAAGAGGATCGCGAAGCCCGTCGACAAGCGACCTGTGGCTTCTTCGGCCACTGGTTGGTGTCTGCTGTGCCGCTGGTAAGAACCTGGGAAGGGAGTGACCCAAGGGATCCCTTCCGAGCGAGAGAAGCCGAAGAAGACTTAAGCTTCTCCGGCTTAGAAGTGGGGACTGGTGTCCCCAGTGGTTTTGTGGGTGCTGCTCCCGAGGTAGATGGTGTGGGAGCAACAGCGAGAGAAGGGGCCCCCATCGCCAAGAGGGCAGGTGGGGTCCTCTGACTCTGAGAGCTGACTGTATATCTTGCAGCTGAAGGAGCTGGAGCAGGAGTGACAGTGGAGGCATAAGATGACATCATGCGCAAGGGGTGTAGCCGTTCAAATATCCGCTTAGTCTCAGTGTAGGTCAGTCGGTTGGTTGGTTGGTTGGTTGAGGGATGAAAGGGACCAAACTGCAGAGGTCATCGGTCCCTTGTTCCAAAATACTAAAAAGACCCACAGAGAATAAAATATGTTCAACAGAATAGGAGACAGACGACACAGGACAAAAGAAACGTAGACAAGGACCAGACAAAACGAAATAAAAGCACATGGAGTGCGACGGTGGTTGGCCGACCATAGGAACAAAAAAAGGAAAAGCCAACCACCGGAAACACATTAAAAACTGAGTTTAAAACCGTAGGCCAAAGGCCAGAATCAACACAAAACAATCAAATAAAACAGAAACACTCAGATTAAATGATAAAATCCCCCTGCCCGAATAAAACGTAAAACTAAGTCAGCCATAGCAGAGTCATCTGTTAAAAGGGCAGGAGCGAGTCAGGCAGTGGAAGCGACTGCCTGAGCACAACTAAAAGTGGACAGTCTAATAAAATGTGGACCACAGTCAAAATGGAGCCGCAGCGACATAAAGGTGGGCCCTCATGTCGCAACAGGTGGCCGTGCGTCATCCATGTGTGCCCAATGCGCAGCCGACACAGGACAACTGACTCGTTACGAGACATCCGCAAGGAGGACCGCCACACATTGGTCGTCTCCTTAACAGCCCGCAGCTTATTCGGGGATGTCAGGCCACGCCACTCATCAGCCCACACCCCAAGCACCTTACGGCGCAACACCAGCTGCAGGTCGCGAGCTGTGAGGCCAATCTCCAAAGCCGGGGCGTCGATCGCCCCTTTGGCCAGCCTGTCAACACGTTCGTTCCCCGGGATGCCAACATGACCTGGCGTCCAAACCAAGACCACCGAACGACAAGAACGGGCAATGGTTGGTTGGTTTGGGGGATTAAAGGGACCAGACTGCTATGGTCATCGGTCCCTTGTTCCAAAGACAAAGAACACCCAAAGAGAATAAAAACGAGGAACAGAAGAGATCACAAACGATACAGAACAAGAGAAACAGACAAGGACAAGACAAAACGAACTAAAACCACACAGAGCGTGACGGTGGTTGGCCGACCATAGAAAGACATAAGGAAAAGCCAACCACTTAGAAACACATTAAAAAATCAGTGTAAAATCATAGACCAAAGGCCAGAATCAACACAAAACGATAAAATAAAACAGAAACACTCAGAGTAAATGATAAAATCCCCCTGCCCGAATAAAACGTAAAACTAAGTCAGCCATAGTGGAGTCGTCTGTTAAAAGGGCAGGGAGCGTAGCAGGCAGCGCAAATGTCTGCCTGACCACAGCTAAAAGGGGGCAGGCCAGCAAAATGTGGGCCACTGTCAAAGCTGCCCCACAGCGACATAGAGGAGGGTCCTCCCGGCGCAGTAAATAACCGTGTGTCAGCCGGGAGTGGCCAATGCGGAGCCGGCAAAGAACTACCGAGTCCCTGCGAGTGGCTCGCAGGGATGACCGCCACACAGCCGTCGTCTCCTTGACAGCACGGAGTTTATTGGACATTGTCAGTTCGCGCCATTCATCGTCCCATAGCGCCAAGATTTTGCGGCGGAAGACTGCCCGCAAATCAGTCTCTGGGAGGCCAAGGTCCAGAGATGGCTTGCTGGTGGCCTCTTTCGCCAGGCGGTCAACATGTTCGTTACCCGGGATACCGACATGACCGGGGGTCCACACAAAGACCACAGAGCGGCCGCAACAGGCGAGAGTATGCAGAGACTCGTGGATAGCCATCACCAGACGAGAACGAGGGAAACACTGGTCGAGAGCTCGTAAACCGCTCAGGGAATCGCTACAGATAACGAAGGACTCACCTGAGCAGGAGCGGATATACTCTAGGGCACGAAGGATGGCGACCAATTCAGCAGTGTAAACGCTGCAGCCATCCTGCAAGGAACGTTGTTCGGAACGGTCCCCTAGAGTGAGCGCATACCCGACACGACCAGCAACCATCGAACCGTCAGTGTAGACAATACCAGAGCCCTGATACGTGGCCAGGAGAGAATAAAAGCGGCGGCGGAAGGCCTCTGGAGGGACTGAGTCCTTAGGGCCCTGTGCCAGGTCCAGCCGAAGGCAAGGGCGACGAACACACCATGGGGGTGTATGCAAAGTAGCCCGGAAAGTAGGTGGAACAGTGAAAACCTGAAGCCCAGAGAGAAGCTCTTTGACGCGGACCGCTATTGTACAACCAGACCGGGGCCGACGATCTGGCAGATGGACGACCGATCGCGGGAACAGGAGACGATAATTTGGATGCCCGGGCGAGCTTAGAACATGGGCAGCATAAGCGGCCAGCAAACGTTGGCGTCGGAACCGCAGGGGAGGTACACCTGCCTCCACTAGTACGCTGTCCACGGGGCTGGTGCGGAAAGCACCAGTGGCAAGGCGTATCCCGCTGTGGAGAATTGGGTCTAGCACCTGTAACGCAGATGGGGATGCTGAGCCATAAGCCAGGCTCCCATAATCCAGACGGGGCTGGATTAACGCCTGGTAGAGCCGCAACAGTGTAGAGCGGTCGGCGCCCCAGCGGGTGTTGCCCAAGCATCTCAGAGCGTTTAGATGCCGCCAACACGTCTGTTTAAGCTGCCGGATATGAGGCAGCCAAGTCAACCGGGCATCGAAAACCACCCCCAAAAACCTGTGGGTCTCCACCACAGCAAGGAGTTCGTCGGCAAGATAAAGCCGCGGCTCAGGATGGACTGTTCGGCGCCGGCAGAAATGCATAACGCGGGTCTTGTCTGCCGAAAACTGAAACCCATGGGCTACAGCCCAAGACTGCGCCCTACGGATAGCGCCCTGTAGCTGACGTTCAACAGCTGCAATGCCAGTAGAGCTGTAATAAAGGCAGAAGTCGTCAGCATACAGGGAAGCAGAGACAGAATTACCCACGGCCGCAGCAAGCCCGTTAATGGCTATTAAAAACAGACAGACACTTAAAACAGAGCCCTGTGGCACACCGTTCTCCTGGACGTGGGAGGAACTATACGAGGCCGCGACTTGCACGCGGAAGGTACGACACGACAGAAAATTGCGGATAAAAATCGGCAGAGGACCACGAAGACCCCATCCATGAAGCGTAGAAAGAATGTGATGATGCCACGTCGTATCGTACGCCTTCCGCATGTCGAAAAAGACAGCGACCAGGTGCTGACGGCGGGAAAAGGCAGTACGGATGGCCGACTCCAGGCTCACCAGATTGTCGGCGGCGGAGCGGCCTTTACGGAACCCACCCTGAGATGGAGCCAGAAGGCCCCGAGACTCCAGTACCCAATTCAAGCGCCGGCTCACCATCCGTTCAAGCAACTTGCAAAGAACGTTGGTGAGGCTAATGGGACGGTAGCTGTCCACCTCCAGAGGCTTCTTTCCAGGCTTCAAAACGGGGATGACAATGCCTTCCCGCCATTGCGACGGAAACTCCCCCTCGACCCAAAGACGGTTGTAAAGATTGAGAAGGCGCCGCTGGCAGTCCACTGAAAGGTGTTTCAGCATCTGACAGTAGATGCCATCTGGCCCAGGAGCGGTATCAGGGCAAGCAGCGAGGGCACTGCGAAATTCCCACTCACTAAATGGAGCATTGTAAGATTCTGGGTGGGTGGTGCGAAACGAAAGGCTCCGACGTTCCATCCGCTCTTTAATGGAGCGGAAGGCCTGGGGGTAATTCGCAGAAGCGGAACTCATAGCAAAATGCTCTGCTAAGCGATTTGCAATGACGTCGGAGTCGGTACAAACTGCTCCATTCAGTGAGAGCGCAGGGACGCTGACAGGTGGCCGATAGCCGTAGACGCGTCGAATCTTGGCCCACACCTGCGATGGAGTGACATGGAGGCCAATCGTGGACACATACCGCTCCCAGCACTCCTTCTTGCCTTGGCGGATAAGGAGGCGGTCCCGCGCACGCAGCCGTTTGAAGGCGATAAGGTGGTCGAGGGAGGGATGTCGCTTGTGACGCTGGAGCGCCCGCCGGCGATCTTTAATCGCTTCAGCGATCTCGGGCGACCACCAAGGCACAGCCTTCCGCCGAGGGGACCCACAGGAATGGGGAATGGCAGAGTCGGCGGCAGTAACGATGCCGGTGGTGACCGATTGAACCACCGCATCAATGTCATCGGTAGAGAGAGGCTCAAAAGCGGCAGTGGAGGAGAACAAGTCCCAGTCAGCCTTATTCAGAGCCCATCTGCTAGGGCGCCCAGAAGAGTGGCGCTGTGGTAGTGACAAAAAGATCGGAAAGTGGTCACTACCACACAGGTCGTCATGCACACTCCATTGGACAGACGGTAAGAGGCTATGGCTACAGATTGAAAGGTCAATGGCGGAGTAGGTGCCATGCGCCACACTGAAGTGTGTGAAGGCACCATCATTTAACAGCGAGAGATCGAGCTGCGACAAGAAATGCTCAACGATGGTGCCTCGACCTGTTGCCACTGACCCACCCCACAGAGGGTTATGGGCGTTGAAGTCGCCCAATAGCAAGAAAGGTGGCGGCAATTGGGCGACCAGTGCAGCCAGGACATGCTGCGAGACATCACCATCCGGTGGAATGTAAAGACTGCAGACGGTAACAGCCTGTGGCGTCCACACGCGTACAGCGACAGCCTCTAAAGGCGTCTGGAGAGGAACAGACTCGCTGTGCAGAGTGTGAAGGACATATATGCAGACGCCACCAGACACCCTTTCATAAGCTGCTCGGTTCTTATAATAACCCCGATAGCCACGGAGGGCGGGGGTTCGCATCGCTGGAAACCAAGTTTCCTGGAGAGCAATGCAGAAGAAAGGGTGAAGGCTGATAAGTTGACGGAGCTCGGCTAGATGTTGGAAGAAACCGCTGCAGTTCCACTGGAGGATGGTGTTGTCCATGGCTGGGAAAGGCGTGACGAGACTGGGAAGGCAGATTACGCCACTGGGTCACCTGCTGCCTCCGATGGAGCATCTGTACTAATGCCATCCATTGCGTCCGAGGGACCGGCAAGAGCGAGGTCCTCAGCGGACGCCAGAATCTCCACCTCGTCCTCAGAGGCAGAGCTTGTAGGAAGCGGTGGGATCGGTGCCACCGCAATACCGTTGGTCTTGGGGACTTTCTTCTTTGTCTGCTTGTCACGCTGCGCCTTCGGCGGTTCAGGCGGCATGGGCTTCACTGGGTCAGTCTCAGGGACAGACGACGACCGCGAGGCCCGACGACCAGGGACTGGCGGTTGTTTCAACCACTTGCGGGCGTCCGCTTTTCCACTGGTCGGAACTGGTGAAGGGAGAGCCCCAAGGGATCCCTTCCTGGCGAGAGCAGCCGAAGAAGTCTTACGCTTCTCCGGCTGGGAAGGGGGAGCTGATGTCCCCGATGGTTGGGAGGGTGTTGCTCCTGGAGAAGATGGAGCAGGAGCAACAGCGTGTGAAGTGCCCCCCACAAGCAAGGGGGCCGGTGGATGCTGACCGATCTTAGAGCCGATTCGTGATGACGGGAGAACCGTCGTTGCAGCAGCGGCGTAAGTTGACGGCATTGCCACAGGATGGAGCCTCTCATATTTCCGTCTAGCCTCGGGGTAGGTCAGCCGGTCCAAGGTCTTATATTCCATTATCTTCCGTTCTTTCTGCAATATCCTACAGTCCGGCGAGCAGGGGGAATGGTGTTCTCCGCAGTTAACACAGATAGGAGGCGGGGCACATGGAGTATCGGGATGCGAAGGACGTCCGCAATCCCGACACGTCATGCTGGAAGTACAGCGAGATGACATGTGCCCGAACTTCCAGCATTTAAAACACCGCATCGGAGGAGGGATATATGGTTTCACATCACAACGGTAAACCATCACCTTAAACTTTTCGGGTAAGACATCACCCTCAAAGGCCAAGATGAAGGCACCGGTGGCGACCTGATTATCCCTCGGACCCCGATGGACGCGCCGGACGAAGTGAACACCTTGTCGTTCGAGGTTGGCGCGTAATTCATCGTCGGACTGCAGAAGAAGATCCCGGTGGAATATAATACCCTGGACCATGTTCAGACTCTTATGCGGCGTGATGCTAACGGAAACATCCCCCAACTTGTCACAATTGAGCAACCTCCGTGACTGGGCAGAGGATGCCGTTTTTATCAACACCGATCCAGACCGCATCTTGGACAAGCCCTCCACCTCACCGAACTTGTCCTCTAAATGCTCTACAAAGAACTGAGGCTTCACGGATAGAAAAGATTCCCCATCAGCTCTGGTACAGACAAGATATCTGGGCGAATACGTCTCAGTGTCACGCAATGCCTGTCGTTCCTCCCATGGTGTGGCGAGGGAGGGGAACGATTTGGGGTCATAAACGTTACCTTTAAAATGGGCTCTCGAACGCTTAGAGACTGCTGACGGCTGGCCGCCAGCGACAGATGATGTACCACGCTTCATTGCGGGTCATCCGCCCTGATGCCACCTACTCCGACCAAGGGCCCTCCCCACGGGCGCCACCCAGCCACAGCAAAGGCCACCTGGCAGGATGGCCATTGCCGGGAGTCCTGATGCCCCAGGGAGATGGGCATCTACTCCTTGGCATACGTGGGGAGTGAACGGCGCAGGCATCAGTAGAGCGATCCCTGTGTTGTCAGGGGGCTACAACCAAGAGGGTACATGGCGACCCCACCACAACGGACTGGCTACTGTGCTGGATCTTAGGTGCAAATATGGCCAAGGTCGTCGTCACAGTTAAAAGAAACACTGCAGAGTGCAGCGTGGTAATCGCCCAAGAGATCGAAAACGAGCGGGACACCATTGCAACGACGAGAAAGACGGCTATAGGTCTAATTGCACGAAGGATACAGTGCACCATGTAAGGTGCCCTTCCCCAATTGGCTCGCTCTTCGGAATAATTTAGATAGATGGAGGTCAAACCCGAGAGGGGACCATCACATAAGGCCGAAACGTTGGAGACTCCTTTTAGTCGCCTCTTACGACAGGCAGGAATACCGCGGGCCTATTCTAACCCCCGAACCCGCAGGGGGTAGAACGGGCAATGGCGGAAACAGACTCCTGAATAGAGGACACCAGAGGAGAAGAGGGATAGCAGCGGTCGATGGCCTGAAGGCTGCTCAGGGAGTCACTGCAGATGATGATGGACCTACCTGAGCAGAAACGCATTTGCTCAAGAGCGCGCAATATGGCCACCAGCTCTGCAGTAAAAATACTGCAGCCAGCCGGCAAGGAGCGCTGTTCAACATGGGCAGCGTGAGCAAAAGCGTAGGCAGTGCGACCATCAACCAGGGAACCATCAGTGTAGACAGGCTCACAGCCCGGAAATGATTCAAGGAGCGCAAGAAAACGGCGACGGAGGGCCACAGGCGGAACCGAGTCCTTAGATCCCTGTGCCAAATCCAGACGGACGGACGGCCGGGACAAACACCAGGGAGGCGTAGGTGTACGGACCCGGAAGGGAGGCAGAAGAGGGAATGACCCCAGGTCTGACAGCAGGGACTGGACACGGCCAGCTACGGAAAGCCCAGACCTAGGTCGCCGTTCAGGCAGATGGTGGTCCATGGCAGGGAAAAGCAGGCGACGATTGGGATGGCCTGGCGAGCAATGGACGTGGACAGCATAGTCGGCGAGCAGACGATGGCAGCGAATCCGCAGCGGGGGAACCCCGGCCTCCACCAGTAGACTATCCACGGGGCTAGTGCGAAAAGCGCCAATTGCAAGCCGAACCCCACAGTGGTGTATGGGGTCTAACAACTTCAACACTGAGGGTGACGCAGACCCATAGGCCAGGCTCCTATAATCAAGCCGGGACTGCACAAGGACTCTGTACAATCGCAGCAGCGTGCAGCGATCTGCACCCCAAGACGTGTGGCTAAGGCAGCGGAGGGCGTAGAGGTGCCGCCAGCATTTTTGCTTCAGCTGAGTAACATGAGGAACCCATGTGAGCCGGGCACCAAACACAAGTCCCAAGAAGCGGCAAGTGTCCACCACTGCAAGCAGGTGGCCGTCGAGGTAAAGTGCAGGATGAGGGTGGACCGTCCGACGCCTGCAGAAGTGCATAACTCGAGTCTTGGCAGCAGAGAACTGAAAACCATGAGTCAGAGCCCATGATGCTGCCTTGCGAACGGCGACTTGCAGCCTGCGTTCGGCGACTCCCGTAGTCGTGGAGCTAAATGAGATGCAGAAGTCGTCGGCATACAAAGAAGGAGACACCGACGACCCCACTGCTGCAGCCAGACCATTAATGGCCACTAAAAATAAGGAGACGCTCAACACCGAGCCCTGCGGGACCCCATTTTCCTGTATATAAGAGGAACTAGAGGTGGCACCGACTTGCACCCAGAAAGAGCAGCGTAATAAAAAGCTTTGAAGAAAAGCCGGGAGCCAACCACGAAGACCCCACTCACGCAACGTGGCGAGGATGTGATGCATCCGTGTGGTGTCATACGCCTTCCGCAGATCGAAAAATACAGCAACGAGATGCTGACGTCGGGCAAAGGCCGTACGGACAGCAGATTCCAGCCGCACCAAATTGTCCACTGCAGACCGGCCCCGACGGAAGCCACCCTGGGATGGAGCGAGGAGACCGCGCGACTCAAGGACCCAACACAAACGCCACCCCACCATACGTTCGAGCAATTTGCACAAAACGTTGGTGAGGGTAATGGGACGATAGCTGTCCACCGCCAGTGGGTCCACACCGGGCTTCAAGATGGGGACAATAACACGCTCTCGCCATTGCGACGGGAACACGCCTTTGCTCCAAATGCGATTAAATATCGCGAGAAGGTGTCTCTGGCAGTCCCTGGAGAGATGCTTCAGCATCTGCGCGTGGATGCAGTCTGGGCCTGGTGCTGTATCAGGGCAATCGGCGAGGGCAGCGAGGAATTCCCTCTCGCTGAAAGGAGCATTGTGGAATGAGAACGGCGTCCGCTCGGCTCGCTCCTTTAGAGAGCGAAAGGCGGGGGGATAGGATGCAATCGCAGAGCTCTGAGCAAAGTGCGCGGCTAGCCGTTCAGCAATGGCGGCAGCGTCCGTGCAGACAGCGCCGTCCAAGGAGAGCCCAGGGACACCCATAGGGGTCTAGGATCCATAAATCCGCCAGATCCGGGACCACACGAGCGAGGAGGAGACACGGGAGCCCAGGGAGGAGACGTACCTCTCCCAGCACTCCTGCTTACGCCGTGCAATAAGACGACGGGCGAAGGCACGGAGCCTCTTAAAGGCGATGAGGGTCTCCAGAGACGGGTGCCGCCTATGACGCTGGAGAGCCCGCCTACGGTCGCGAATAGCCTCAGCAATCTCCGGCGACCACCAGGGGACAGCCTTCCTCCGAGGGAGGCCAGAAGAACGGGGGATGGCAGCCTCGGCCGCTGAAATGATGGACGTGGTTAAAACACGGACCACCTCGTCAATGTCACCCTGTGGGGGAGACTCAATGGTTGCAGCGGAAGTAAAAGCCGGCCAGTCAGCCCTGTGGAGAGCCCAGCGGGGCAGGCGCCCAGAAGAATGACACTGTGGCAGTGACAAATAGATGGGAAAATGGTCACTACCACACAGGTCAGGATGCACTCGCCAGTGGAGGGATGGGACAAGTCCAGGGCTGCAAATAGAGAGATCGATGGCCGAGAACGAGCCATGGGCCACACTGAAATGCATGGGAGCACCGGTGTTCAAGAGGCTAAGGTCGAGCTGAGCCAACACATCGGAGACAGTCCCACCCCATAGAGAGTTGTGGGCATTGAAATCGCTCAGCAGAAAAAAGGTGGCGGCAGTTGGTTTATCAGAGCAGCCAGGACATGCTGCGCGACTGCACCATCAGGTGGAAGGTAAATACTGCAGACGGTAATAGCCTGTGGCGTCCACACCCGAACAGCGACAGCCTCTAAAGCTGTTTGTAGAGGTACAAACTCGCTGTGGAGAGAGTTAAGGACATATATGCAGACGCCACCAGACACCCTTTCATAAGCTGCCCGGTTCTTAAAATAACCCCGATAGCCACGGAAGGCGGGGCTTCGCATTGCTGGAAACCAAGTTTCCTGCAGAGCAATGCAAAGGAAAGGATGAAGGCTGATAAGTTGGCGGAGCTCAGCTAGATGGTGGAAGAAACCGCTGCAGTTCCACTGGAGGATGGTATTAGCCATGGATGGGAAAGGCGTGAAGGGACTGGGGAGGCAGATTACGCCTCCGGGGCCCCTGCTGCTACTGAGTCACCACCTGGACAACAGCTATCTATTGCGTCCGAGGGACTGGCGAGATCCATGTCCTCAGCCGACGCCAGAATCTCCACCTCATCCTCAGACGCAGAGCTTGTAGGAAGCGGTGGAATGGGTGCCACCGCAATGTCGGTAGCCTTAGGGAGTTTCTTCTTCTTCTGCTTCTCGCGCTGTGGCTTTGGTGGCGCAGGCTGGGAGGGCGTCACTGGGTCGGTCTCAGGGACAGACGACGACCATGTGTCCCTACGACCAGGGACCGGCGGTTGTTTAAGCCACTTGCGGCTGTCGGCCTTGGTACCGGACGGAACTTGGGAAGGGAGGTCCCCAAGGGACCCCTTCCTTACGAGAGTAGCCGAAGAAGTCTTACGCTTCTCCGGCTGGGAAGGGGGAACTGATGTCCCCGATGGGTGGGGGGGGGTGTTGCTCCTGAAGTAGATGGAGCAGGAGCAACAGTGGGTTTAGTGCCCCCCACCATCAAGGGGGCAGGTGTGGGACTTCGATTCAGAGAGCTGACTGGAGCGGATGGAACTGTAGCAGGAGTGACAGTTGCGGCATAAGAAGCTGCCATGCGCACTGGATGAAGCCGCTCATATTTCCGCTTCGCCTCAGGGTACGTCAGGCGGTCGAGAGTCTTGATTTCCATGATCTTCCGCTCCTTCTGCAGAATCGGACAGTCTGGCGAGCAAGGCGGATGGTGTGCACCACAGTTCACACAGATTAGAGGCGGGACACAGGGATGATCAGGATGGGATGGTCGACCGCAATCGCGACAGACGAGGTCGGAAGCACAGCGTGAGGACATGTGGCCGAACTTCCAACACTTGAAGCACCGCATCGGGGGAGGGATATACGGCTTGACATCACAACAGTACACCATCACCTTGACCTTCTCAGGTAACGTGTCACCCTCGAAGGCCAAGATGAAGGCACCGGTGGCAGCTTGACGATCCCTCGGACCCCGGTGGACGAGCCGGACGAATTGGACACCGCGGCGCTCCAAGTTGGCGCGCAGCTCGTCATCGGACTGTAAAAGGAGATCCCTGTGGAAGATAATGCCCTGGACCATATTCAGACTTTTATGGGGCGTAATAGTGACAGAGACATCCCCCAGCTTAGTACAAGCGAGCAAGGCCCGCGACTGGGCGGAAGATGCCGTTTTTATCAACACCGATCCAGACCGCATCTTGGACAAGCCCTCCACCTCCCCGAACTTGTCCTCTAAATGCTCGACAAAGAACTGAGGCTTCACGGACATAAAAGATTCCCCATCAGCTCTGGTACAGACAAGATATCTGGGCGAATACGTCCCACTTTCATGCAATGCCTTTCGTTCCTCCCATGGTGTGGCGAGGGAGGGGAACGATTTGGGGTCATACACATTAGCCTTAAAGTGAGCTTTGGAACGCTTAGAGACTGCTGACGGCTGGCCGCCAGCGAGAGATGATGTACCATGCTTCATTGCGGGTCATCCGCCCTGATGCCACCTACTCCGACCAAGGGCCCTCCCCACGGGCGCCACTTAGCCGCAGCAATAGCCACCTGGCAGGATGGCCATTGCCGGGAGTCCTGATGCCCCAGGGAGATGGACATCTACTCCTTGGCATACGTGGGGAGTGAACGGCGCAGGCATCAGTAGAGCGATCCCTGTGTTGTCAGGGGGCTACAACCAACAGGGTACATGGCGGCCCCACCACAACGGACTGGCTACCGTGCTGGATCTTAGGTGCAAAAATGTCCAAGGTCGTCGTCGCAGTTAAAAGCAACACTGCAGAGTGCAGCATGGTAATCGCACCCAGGGACGTATCCTCGCCCAAGAGATGGAAAACGAGCAGGACACCATTGCAACGACGAAAAAGCCGGCTAAAGGTCTCAATGCACGACGGACACAGTGCACCATGTAAGGCGCCCTTCCCCAATTGGCTCGCTCTTCGGAATAATTTAGAAAGATGGATGTCAAACCCGAGAGGGGACCATCACATAAGGCCGAAACATTTGAGACTCCTTTTAGTCGCCTCTTACGACAGGCAGGAATACCGCGGGCCTATTCTAACCCCCAAACCCGCGGGGGGTCACACAGAGTGTGACAGTGGTTGGCCGACCATGGAAACTAAAAGGAAAAGCCAACCACCAAGTGACACACCAAAAACCACAATCTAAAACCACAGGCCAAAGGCCAGACTCAATACAATGAAGGACACAAACCCTTAGATCGAGCGATAAAAGTCCCCTGCATGAATAAATCTCAAAACTAGGTCTGCCATTGCAGCGTCATCCAATAAAAGAGCAGGGATCATATATGGCAGCACAAACGTCTGCCTGAGTGCAGTTAAAACGGGACAGGCCACCCACATGTGGACCACTGTCAGCACTGATCCACAATGGCAGTGAGTTGGGTGCTCAAGGCGGAAGAGATGACCGAGCATCAGCCAGGTGTGTCCAATGCCAAGCCGACGGAGAACAATTGAGTCCTTGTGGGAGGCTCGTAAGGAGCAGCGCTACACACCAGTAGTCTCCTTGACGGCCCAAAGTTTGTTGGGTTAAGGCAGTGTGTGCCATTCTTTACCCCAGACACGAAGTACTTTCTGCCAAAAAACTCACCTGAGGTCACTCTCCAAGAGGCCAATTGCCGATGCTGGTGCACTGACAGCATGGTTGGCCATCATGTCTACACGTTAATTATCCAGGATGCCGACATGACCTGGGGTCCACAAAAAGACCACAGAGCGGGCGCAACGGGCATGAGTATGGAAGGACTCCTGGATAGGCACCACCACACGAGACCGAGGGAAACACTGGTCGATAGCTCGCAAACCGCTCGGGGAGTCAATACAGATAACAAAGGACTCACTTGTGGAGGAGCGGATATACTCTAGGGTGCGACAGATAGCGACCAGCTCGCCAGTGAAAACACTGGAGCCAGCCGGCAATGAGTGTTGTTCATAATGATTGCCTAGAGTAAGAGCATAACCGACGCGACCAGCATTCATCGAACCGTCTGTATAGAAAACGTCAGAGCCTTGAAACGCGGCAAGGATTCTAAGAAAACGACGGCAGAGGGCTTCAGGAGGGACTGAGTCCCCAAGTCGAGCCGAAGGTATTGGTGGGGCACACACCACACCGGAAAACAGGTGGGAGAGGGAATAACTCAAGTCTAGAGAGAAGAGCCCGGACACGAACTGAGATCGTACACCCTGAACGGGGCAGCCGTGCCGGAAAATGGACGACCGAGTTGGGGAACAGCAGACGGTAACTGTGATGCCCAGGCAAGCTACAAACATGTCCAGCATAAACGCCAAGTAGTCAGTGGCCCCGGATCCGCAATGGAGGGACACCAGTCTCCACAAGCATGCCGTTTACAGGGATTGTCCAGAAAGCTCCAGTGGCGAGTCGAATCCCAACGTTGAGGAATGCAACGGCAATGCGGCAGGTGATGCCAAACCGTAAGCCAGGCTCCCATAATCTAGACGGAACTGAATTAATGCCTGATTCAGTCATAGAAGGGTAGACCGATCGGCACCCCAGCTGATGTGGCTCAAGCAACGAAGAGCGTTAAGCTGCCGCCAGCACGTTTGTTTAAGCTGCCACATATGAAGCAGCCAAGTCAACCGTGTATCGAAAACCAATCCCAAAACCGATGCGTCTCCACCACAGCACGAGGTTTGCCGTCAAGGTAAAGGGTGAACAGCAGAACGCCGGCAGAATTGCAAAGCACAAGTCTTGGCAGCCGAAAACCGGAAGCCATCGCAACAGCCCAAGACTGCGCCTTGCCATTCAGCAGCTGCAACGCCAGTGGAGCTATAGTATAGGCGGAAGTCGTCAGCATACAAGGAAGCTCAGACAGACGCTCCGAACACCACAGCGAGCCCATTAAATGCAATTAAAAAGAGGCAGACACTTAAGACAGATCCTTGCGGTACCCCATTCTCCTCAACTCTGGAGGAACTATGGGAGGCCGCAACTTGCACGCGGAAGGAATGAAGCGACAGAAAATTTTGTATGAAAATCGGGAGTGGACCGCGAAGACCCAAACCATGAAGCATAGAAAGGATGTGATGTCACCATGTCGTATCGTGTGCCTTCCGCATGTCAAAAAAGACAGCGACCAGATGCTGACGGCGGGCAAAGGCCATACGCGTGGCAGACTCCAGGCACACCAGATTATCGGCGGCAGAGCAGCCCTTACGGAACGCACCCTGAAACAGAGCCAGAAGGCCCCGAGACTCAAGTGGCCAACTAAACCTCCGGCGTTCGAGCAACTTGCAAAGAACTTTGGAGAGGCTAACGGGAGAGTTGCTGTCTACCTCCAGTAGGTTCTTGCCAGGTTTCAACACGGGGATTACGATGCTTTCCAACCATTCCGATGGGAACTCACCCTCAACCTAGATACGGTTGAAAAGGTCGAGGAGGCGCCGCTGGCAGTCCATCAAGAGATGTTTGAGCATCTGACAGTGGATGCGATCTGGCCCAGGAGCCGTATCAGGGCAAGCAGTTAGGGCACTTTGGAATTATCACTCACTGAATGGAGCATTGTACAACTGAGGGTGGCGCATGTGAAATGAAAGGCTCCGGCATTCCAGCCGCTCCTTCATTGAGCGGAAGGCCACCGGGTAATTCGCAGAAGCAGAACTCTGAGCAAAATGCTCCATTAAGTGGTTTGAAATTGTGTCAGTGTCAGTACAGACCACTCCATTCAGTGAAAACGGAGGGGCGCTGATGGAGGTGTGATAGCCATAGAGTCGCCTAATCTTGGCCCAAACCTGCGATGGAGAGGTACGGAGCCCAATGGTGGAGATATATCTTTCCCAGCACTCTTGCTTGCGTCGGTGGGCTCGAGCATGGAGCCGTTTTAAGGTGATGAGGTGTTCCAATGAGGGATGCCACTTGTAAAGCTGGAGGGCCAGCCTGCGAGCTTTAATCGCCTCAGGGATCTCAGGCTACCACCTAGGTACAGTCCGCCGCCGAGGGGACCCAGATGAACAAGGAATGGTGGATTCTACGGCAGTAATTATGCTGGTGGTGACCAAGTGAACCACCGCATCAATGGCGTCATTGGAAAGAGGATAAATAGTGGCAATGGAGATGAACACGTCCTAGTCAGCCTTATTCAAAGCCCACCAGGGGAGGCGTCTAGAAGAGTGACGCTGTGTCCGTGACAGAAATATCGGAAGTTGTGGTCACTACTGCACAAGTCGTCATGCACACGGTGCCAGTGGATGGATGGTAGAAGGCCAGGGCTGCAGATCGAAAGGTCAACAGCTGAGTACGTGCCATGCGCCACACTGAAATGTGTGGAGGCACCATTATACAAAAGAGAAAGCTCGAGCTGTGCCAACACTTGCTCAACGGCAGTGCCTCGACCTGTTGCCAACAATCCACCCCACATAGGGTTATGGGCATTGATGTCGCCCAGTAACAGAAAACGTAGAGGCAGTTTGGCTATCAGCGAAGCCGATACATGGTGTGGGATATAACCATCCGGTGGAAGATAGAGACTGCAGACAGCAACAGCCTGAGGCATCCAAACCCGAAAAGAGACAGCCTCTAAAGGTGTTTGAAGAGGGACACATTCGCTGTAAAGAGAGTTAAGGATACAGACGCAGACTCCAACAGATATCCTCGCATTAGCTGCCCGATACTTCTAATAACCCCGATAGTCACAGAGGATGGGGGTTCCCTTCGACGGAAACCAAGTTTCCCGGAGAGCAATGCAGAAGAAAGGGTGAAGGCTGACAAGTTGGCAGAGCTCAGCAAAATGGTGCAAATATCGCTGCAATTCCACTGGAGAATTAGATTGTCTGTGGCTGAAAAAGGCGTGAATGGACTCAGGATTCAGATTACGCCGCCGGGTCATCTACCGCCACTGAAGGGGAGCCAGAATCGAGAACCATTGCGTCTGAGGTAGAAGTGAGATCCAGGTCGTTGGGAGACGCCAAAATCTGCAAATCGTCCTCAGATGCAGAGCTGGTAGTAACAGGTGGCACAGTGGCAACCTGAACCTCTTTCTACCCAGCATTTCTTTTTCTTCATCTGCCCCTCCAACTACTGCTCCTTAGGAGCACCCTGGGAGGGAGTCTCGGAAGGAGGGTCAGGGACAGATGAAGAGCGGGAAACTCTTTGATCTGCTGCTCGTGGCTCCTTGAGCCACTGACTGATGTCAGCTGTGATACTGGAGCATGCCTTAGAAGGTAGACAGCCAAGCGACCCTTTTCGCATGAGAGAAGCAGGAGGAGCATGGCGTACCTCTGGCGGGGCAGTGTGGTCCAATATCCCCGACAATTTGGGGTTGGGAGTTTGGTCTCCCATGGGAGGTACCTTGCGAGCACCACAAAAAGCAGTGTCTCTCATCATGTACACAGGGGAAGAGTCAGGGCGGCGCTCAGGGCCCACTGGAGGTTTAACAACCACAGGGACAGCCATGGCCAATGGGTGCAATGAAGTCGCAATCACAGCACAGCCTGCAGTGATTGGAACAGGATGAAGGTGTTCATATTTCCTCTTTGCATCTTCATACGTGAACCTGTCCAGGGTTTTGATTTCCATTATTCATCGCTCCTTATGGAGAACAGGGCAGTCAGGCGAGCAGGCAGAGTGGCACTTCCCATAGTTGACACACGTTGGAGGAGGCACACATGCATCGCCCGGGTGCAGAGGACGACCACAATCCCTGGAGGTGGCACTCAAGTTACAGCGAGATGACATGTGACTAAACCTCCAGCACTTGAAGCACCACATAGGAGGAGGGACGTAAGGCCACGTCGCAACGGTAAACCATCACCTTGACCTTTTCAGGCAGCGAGTCTCCCTCAAAAGCCAAGATGAAGGCACTAGTGGGAACCCTGTTATCTTTGGGTCCTCTATGAACACACCAGAGAAAGTGGACACCCTGTCGCTGCAAGTTTGTGTGTAGCTCCTCATCTGACTGCAAAAGGCCATGATGGAAAATAACACCCTGGACCATGTTAAGGCTTTTATGGGGCGTAATGAAGACAGGAATATCACCCAGCTTGTCACAGGCGAGCAGTGCCCCCAACTGGACTGGGGAGGCCGCCTGGGTCAAAATCAACCCGCTACACATTTTTGACAACGCCGCCACTTCCCCTAACCTATCCTCAAGGTGATCGACAAAAAAGTGGGGCTTCGTTGCCTGAAAGGTCTCTTCATCAGTCCTGCTGCAAACGAGATACTGAGGCAAATACAGCTCTCGAGACCCGGTCGCTCAACAGTCCTTCCAAGGTGTAGCCAGGGAGGGGAACGATCGGGAATCATAGGTCGCACCATCATTTTGTAAACGCTATGAGACTGCTGCGGCCGAACGACAACTAGCTTCATTCGATTTAGCCCATTTCATTGCGGGTCATCCACCCTGACGCCACCCACTCCGACCAGGGGCTCTCCCCACGAGCGCCACCCAGCCTCAGCAAGGGCTACATGACAGGATGGCCATTGCCGGGAGTCCTGGTGCCCCAGAAGGGTGGGCACATACTCTGTGCCATTCACGGGGAGGTCTCAGCTCTGGCATCAGCAGTGCAATCCCTGTGTTGTCAGGGGGCTACCACCAAGAGGCTACATGAACACCCCACCATGATGGACTGGCTACCACGCTGGATTCAGGTGTCGAAATGGTCCAGCAATGTCGTGGGCGCGAAGGATGGCACGGCGCAGGAGATGAGAAGTAGCCAACCCAAAAGACGTTGGGTGCAAAGCCAGCCAAAAGACAATAAGTAGCATGCAAGATCTTGGTGCATGATGGACAAACAAAAAACACCACTTAAGGCATCCTTCCCTAAATGGCACGCACTCTCAATAGAAATTTAGAAAAGGTGTAGGTCAAACCCGACAGGGGACCATCACAAAAATCCGAAACGCTGGAGACTCCTTTTAGTTGGTTGGTTTGAGGGATAAAGGGACCAAACTACAGGGTCGTAAGTCCTTTGTTCCTGACGCAAACAAGGCTCAGGGTAAAACAACTCCCAAAGTACGATTGGGAAAGTAAACAGGGGAAAGGAATGTGGAATCACACCTAAAAAGAAAACGAATGGCATGAACAAAAAACGGGTAAAACATACATCATAAGGAAAAGTAGAAAAAGGCATTAAAACCATAGTGCAGATGGTCTGGGCTGGCTGATCACAAGAATAAAAGGGGATAAACCAGCCACTCTGCAACACATTAAAATGTCCACCACAAAAAGGCAAGATGAGATGAACACATGTAGGGAAAAGACAAACACAAAGGCGAACGAACGCAAACAGAGGGCGACAGAGTTAAAAGGGAGGGAGGGTGAAGGCGACAGGAAGAAGACCAAACGCCCACTCTTAGATGGTACAATAAAAAACCCCTGATGAATAAAACGTAAAACTAAATCTGCCGTTGAGGCATCGACGCCAAACACCGAAGGCAGTGTGCAGAGAAGGCTGAAAGTCCGCCATAGAGCGGCTATAATTGGGCAGTCCAGCAAGATGTGGACGACAGTCAGAAGGGAGACACAGCGACACCGAGGTGGGTCCTCGCGATGGAGAAGGTAGACATGTGTTAGCCACTTACTGCCAATGCGGAGCCGGCAAAGGACAACTGATTCCCTGAGAGAGGCTCGCATGGAGGACTGCCACACATTCGTCGTCTCCTTGATAGCACGGGGTTGATTTGGTGTGATCAGGGTGTGCCATTCAGTGTCCCACATCGCGAAAACTTTGCGGCAGAAAACTGCCGCAATCGGTCTCCAGAAGGCCAATTTCCAGAGATGGTTTACTGGTTGCGTCTTTGGCCACGAAGTCAACATGTTCATTGCCCAGTATCCTGACATGGCCTGGGGTCCAAATAAAGGTCACTTAGCGGCCACTAGTGCAGAGGGCATAAAGAGACTCCTGGATTAACAGCACCAAAGGATGCCTAGGGAAGCAGTGGGCAAGAGCTTCTAGGCTGCTTAAGGTGTCACTACAAATGACAAAGAACTCACCAGAGCAGGAGTGGATACGTTAAAGAGCGTGAGATGGCAACTAGATCTGCATTGAATACGCTGCAGCCACCCACCAAGGAGCATTGTTTCATATGGCCAACGTGAGCATAAGCGAAGCCAATAAGACCGTCGACCAGTGATCCATTTTTGTAGATTATTTCTGAGCTCTCAAACTCGCCCAGTACGGAGAGAAAATGCCGGCAGATGGCCTCGTGGGGCTGAGCCTTTGGAGCCAAGCAATAGGTCCAGCCGAAGCTGTGGCCGAGGTATGGACCATGGAGGTGTACAGAAGCGAGTCTGCAGGAAAGGTGGTAAGGAGGGAAGCGTCAAGGTAATGAAGAAGTGACCAGACACGGAGCGAAGGGAATCCCAAGTTCTGTGTCGCCATTGTTGGAGATGGGCCGCTGTGTTGGGGAAAAGAAGACGGTAATTTGGGTGGAGAGGTGAGCTATGTATGGGGGCGGTTTAATTTGCGAGAAATAGCTGCCGCCAGAGCCTGCAATGGAGGAACGCCAGCTTCTACAAGGAGACTGTTCATGGGGCCAGATCGGAAGGCACTTGTCGTGAGGTGAACTCCACAGTGGTGGGTGGGGTCTAGTAGACTCAGTGTAGTTGGGGCTGCTCAACCATATACCATGCTGCCGTAATCAATACAGGACTGTACGAGGGCTTGGTACAGCCACAGCAGTGAAAAACGATCAGCAACCCAGTCGGTGTGGCTCAGGCATCGGATGAGATTAAGGAGCCGGCAGCACCAGGCTCCGAGCTGATGTGACTACCCCTTCTTTCAAGTCACATCCTCTCTTATTTTTCTATCCAAACGTACGCCTATGACTCGCGACTGGGGAAGACCTAGAACGACGAGGACACCTGCAATGGATGAGGCAATTCTTCGTGCAGTTGACGATAACCCTGTGTGTGTGTGTGTGTGTGTGTATGTGTGTGTGTGTGTGGTTCGAAGTTTTCGGGCGCTAAACAGCGTGGTCATCAGCGCCCAAACGCATAGAAACAGGAACACATGCAGTGAAGGGATGAAGACAGACAGCGAACAAGGAGAACGGCTAAATGACACAGACCTGACGCAGTTACAAATCCTCACATACAGAGGCAAAATAAGAGGAGAAGAAACGCACTAAAAAAGGAAAGGAAACACAAGGGAAAGAGAACAGAAATCGAAGTGAAACAAGTAGGTAATCGTGACTGGCGGACCTATTACCTAAAACCTGGGTGAGCCAGTCACCCAGCAGCACATTAAAATCCTCTCCCTAAAATCCGAGGCAACAAATTGGACAGGACACAAAACCGTAAGACCTTAACCACAGTCTTTGCGTCGTCTTGCAAAATAGAGGGCAAATCCGGTGGCAAGGAAACCACCGCCCTCTGGTCAGAGAATAAAGGACAGTCAAGTACAATGTGGCGGACAGTTATCTGGACGCCACAAGCACTGCAGATTGGGGGGTCCTCCCGCCGGAGTAAAAAACCGTGCGTTAAGGGACTGTGCCCGATGCGGAGGCGAGTGAGGAGAACCTCATCCCGCCTGCATGACTGGTAGGACGTACGCCATGGCCGCGTGGTGGCCTTGACCAAACGCAGCTTATTTTCACCGACTGCCAGCCACTCCTCTTCCCATTGACGCATAACACGAAAACGCAAAAGGGAGGTAACAGCATGGAGGGGGACGGCACGTTCAACAACGTGAGGGAGGGAACACGCATCTTTGGCAGCCACATCCGCCAGTTCGTTTCCCCTAATACCCACGTGCCCCGGCACCCAGCAGAAAGAAACCACCTTCCCCTGCCGTTGCAGGTGGAGTAGGGCATCATGGATGTTCTGGACGACCGTATCCGCTGGGTACAAGTGTTGCATGGTCTGAAGGGCACTCAGGGAGTCAGAACAAATGAGAAACTTAAGACTGGGAACACATCTCATCTGCTCCAATGTCCGCAAGATCGCAAACAATTCGGCATCAAAGATGGTAAACGCTGCAGGAAGCTGTAACTTGACGACTCGATCAGGGAAAACAACAGCACAACCAACAGAGTACCCCTGTTTAGAGCCGTCCGTAAATACTGGTACATGCTCGGCATGCTGGTTTAAAATATCGTAAAATAAGGAGGTAAAAACAAACGCAGGAGTGCAGCTCCTCCGGTACTCGGACAAGTCTAAAAGGACGTCAGCGTCAGAGAAGTTGCAGCTGTACAACGTAATGTTGACCACGCCACTGTATGGAGAACGCTGCAGGAGAACCAGTTGTTTCCGTACCATGTACAGCGTGTGCAGGCACTATCAACAGCTGATTGGCCTCCATGGGTACACTTCTGCGAATGGTTCATCCAACAATGTGTCAATCCTCATTTCAATGCAAATGTTCTCTTTACGGACGAGGCTTCATTCCAGCGTGATCAAATTGTAAATTTTCACAATCAACATGTGTGGGCTGACGAGAATCCCCACGCAATTGTGCAATCACGTCATCAACACAGATTTCTGTGAACGTTTGGGCAGGCATTGTTGGTGATGAATTGACTGGGCCCCATGTTCTTCCACCTATGCTCAATGGAGCACGTTATCATGATTTCATACGGGATACTCTACCTGTGCTGGTAGAACATGTGCCTTTACAAGTACGACACAACATGTGGTTGGTTGGTTGGTTTGTTTGTGGGATTAAAGGGACCATACTGCTACGGTCATCGGTCCCTTGTTCCAAAAAACTAAAACCACCCAAAGAGACTAAGAAACAGACAACAGGAAAGACGGCAGACGACACAGAACATGAAATACTCCGACAGAGAACAGACAAAACAAATTAAAATCACACCGAGGGTGACGGTGGTTGGCCGACCATAGAGAAAAAAGGGATAACCCAACCACCGAGAAACACATTAAAAATTCGGACTAAAACCGTAGGCCATAGGCCAGAATCAACACAAAAACACACACACTTACATCAAGCGATAAAATCCCCCTGCCCGAATAAAACGCAAAACTAAGTCCGCTATGGCAGAGTCGTCAGTTAAAAGCGCAGGAAGCGTATCAGGCAGCGCAAAAGTCTGCCTGAGTACAGTTAAAATGTCGCACTCCAACAGATTATGGACCACCATCAAGGACACCCCACAACGACAAAGAGGTGGATCCGCACGACACAGTAAATAACTGTGCGTCAGTCGGGTGTGGCCAATGCGCAGCCGACAAAGGACGACAGAGTCCCTGCGGTTGGCTAGCATGGATGACCGCCAAACAGTCGTCGTCTCCTTGATACGACGGAGTTTGTTTGGCACGGGCAGGTTGCGCCACTCAGTGTCCCAGAAATCGAAAACTTTGCGGCGTAATTGTGCCCGCAAACCAGTCGCCGGGACGCCAATCTCCAGAGGTGGTTTACTGATGGCCTCTTTCGCCAGGCAGTCATCATTCTCATTGCCGGGTATCCCAACGTGGCCTGGGGTCCACACAAAGACCACAGAGCGGCCGCAACGGGCAAGAGTATGCAGGGACTCATGGATAGCCATCACCAGACGAGAACGAGGGAAACACTCGTCTAGAGCTCGTAAACCGCTCAGGGAATCGCTACAGATAACGAAGGACTCTAGGGCACGAAAGATGGCAACCAGCTCAGTAGTGTAAACGCTGCAGCCATCCTGCAAGGAACGTTGTTCGGAATGGTCCCCTAGAGTTAGCACATACCCAACACGACCAGCAACCATCAAACCATCAGTGTAAACAATGCCAGAGCCCTCATACGTGGCCAGGATGGAATAAAAGCGGCGGCGGAAGGCCTCTGGAGGGACTGAGTCCTTCGGGCCCTGTGCCAAGTCGAGCCGAAGGCAAGGGCGAGGAACACACCATGGGGGTCTACACAAAGTGGCCCAGAAAGGAGGTGAAACAGTGGAAACCCTAAGCCCGGAGAGAAGCTCTTTGACACGGACCGCGATCGTACAACCTGACCGGGGCCGACGTTCTGGCACATGGGCGACCGATTGCGGGAACAGGAGACGATAGTTTGGATGCCCGGGCAATCTGAAAACATGGGCAGCGTAAGCGGCCAGCAAGCGTTGGCGCCGCAACCGCAGTGGACGGACGCCCACCTCCACGAGTATGCTGTCCACTGGGCTGGTCCGGAAAGCACCAGTGGCAAGCCACATGCCGCTGTGTAGGTTGGTTGGTTTGTGGGATTAAGGGGACCAGACTGCTACGGTCATCGGTCCCTTTTTCCAAGTACTAAAAACACCCACAGAGAATAAAAACGATTAACAGAATAGAGCACAGACGACATAGAACAAGAAAAACTGAGACAAAGACCAGACAAAACGAACTAAAATCACAGAGTGTGACGGTGGTTGGCCGACCATAGAAATAAAAAAGGAAAAGCCAACCACTTAAAACACATTAAAAAATCAGTTTAAAACCGGAGGCCAAAGTCCAGAATCAACACAAAACAATAAGATAAAACAGAAACACTTAGATTAAATGATAAAAAAACCCTGCCCGAATAAAACTTAAAACTAAGTCAGCCATAGCAGAGTCATCTGTTAAAAGGCAGGGAGCGTGTCAGGCAGTGCGAACGACTGCCTGAGCACAGCTAAAAGCGGACACTCCAATAAAATATGGACCACAGATAAAACGGGGCCGCAGCGACATAGAGGTGCGTCCTCAGGCGCAATAAGTGGCCGTGCGTAAGCTGAGTGTGCCCAATGCGCAGCCGGCAGAGGACAACAGACTCCTTGCGGGAGACCCGCATGGACGACCGCCACACAGTCGTCGTCGCCTCGATTGGACGGAGTTTGTTGGGCGTGGGCAGATTGCGCCATTCAGCGTCCCAAACCGAAAGAACTTCGCGGCGTAAGACTGCCCGCAAATCAGTCTCCGGGAGCCCAATCTCCAGAGATGATTTACTAGTGGCCTCTTTCGCCAGGCGGTCAACATTCTCATTGCCAGGTATCCCAACATGGCCGGGGGTCCACACGAAGACCACAGAGCGGCCGCAACGCGCAAAAGTATGCAGGGACTCCTGGATAGCCATCACCAGACGGGAACGAGGGAAACAATGGTCGAGAGTTCGTAAACCGCTCAGGGAATCGCTACAGATAACGAAGGACTCGCCTGAGCAAGAGCGGATATACTCTAGGGCTCGAAAGATGGCGACTAGCTCAGCAGTGTAAACGCTGCAGCCAGCCGGCAAGGAACGTTGTTCGGTATGATCCCCTAGAGTTAGCGCATAACCGACTCGACCAGCGACCATCGAGCCGTCAGTGTAAACTATGCCAGAGCCCTGATACGTGGCCACCACGGAAGAAAAGCGGCGGCGGAAGGCCTCTGAAGGTACTGAGTCCTTCGGGCCCTGTGCCAATTCTAGCTGAGGGCAAGCGCGAGGCACACTCCATGGGGGTGTACGCAGAGGTGCCCGGAAAGGAGGTGGAACAGGGAAAAACCCAAGCCCGGAGAAAAGCTCCTTGACGCGTACGGCGATCGGACAACCCGACCGGGGCCGACGGTCTAGCAGATGGACGACTGACTGCGGGAACAGGACACGGTAATTTGGATGCCCGGGCAATCTGAAAACATGGGCAGCATAAGCGGCCAGCAACCGTTGGCGTCGTAACCGCAGTGGAGGGACACCTGCCTCCACTAGTATGTTGTCCACAGGGCTGGTGCGGAAAGCACCAGTGACAAGGCGTATCCCGCTATGGAGGATTGGGTCCAGTACCCGCAACGCAAATGGGGATGCTGAGCCATAAGCCAGGCTCCCATAACCCAGGCGAGACTGGATTAACTCCTGGTAGAGCCGTAACAGGGTAGAGCGGTCGGCGCCCCGGCGGGTGTGGCTCAAGCATCTCAGAGCATTTAGATGTTGCCAACACGCCTGTTTAAGCTACCGAATGTGAGGCAGCCAAGTCAGCCGGGTATCAAAAACTACACCCAAAAACTTGTGGGTCTCCACCACAGCACGGATTTCGTCGGCAAGATAAAGCCGCGGCTCAGGATGGACTGTTCGGCGCCAGCAGAAATGCATAACGTGGGTCTTGGCAGCTGAAAACTGAAAACCACGCGCTACAGCCCAAGACTGCGCCTTGCGGATAGCGCCTTGTAGCTGACGTTGAACAGCTGCAATGCCAGTAGAGCTGTAGTAAAGGCAGAAGTCGTCAGCATACCGGGAAGCGGAGACAGAATTTCCCACGGCCACAGCGAGCCCGTTAATGGCTATTAAAAACAGGCAGACACTTAAAACAGAACCCTGTGGCACACCGTTCTCCTGGACATGAGAGGAACTATATGAGGCCGCGATTTGCACGCGTAAGGTACGATACGACAGAAAATTGCAGATAAAAATCGGCAGAGGACCCCGAAGACCCCATCCATGAAGCGTAGAAAGGATGTGATGACGCCACGTCGTATCGTACGCCTTCTGCATGTCGAAAAAAAATAGCGATCAGGTGCTGACGGCGGGCAAAGGCAGTACGGATGGCCGACTCCAGGCTCACCAGATTGTCGGTGGCGGAGCGGCGTTTATGGAACCCACCCTGATATGGAGCCAGAAGGCCCTGAGACTCCAGTACCCAATTCAAGCGCCGGCTCACCATCCGTTCAAGCAACTTGCAAAGAACGTTGGTGAGGCTAATGGGACGGTAGCTGTCCACCTCCAGAGGGTTCTTTCCAGGTTTCAAATGGGGATGACAATGTATTCCCGCCATTGCGACGGAAACTCCCCCTCGACCCAAAGACGGTTGTAAAGGTCGAGGAGACGTCGCTGGCAATCCACTGAAAGGTGTTTCAGCATCTGACAGTGGATGCCATCTGGCCCAGGAGCGGTATCAGGGCAAGCGGCTAGGGCATTGCAAAATTCCCACTCACTGAATGGAGCATTGTAAGATGCTGGGTGGTGGGTGCGAAACGAAAGGCTCCAACGTTCCATCCGCTCTTTAATGGAGCGGAAGGCCAGTTGGTAATTGGAAGAAGCGGAACTAAGAGCAAAATGCTCTGCCACGCTGTTGGCAATTTCGTCGGAGTCTGTACAAACTGCTCCATTCAGTGAGAGCGCAGGGATGCTGACAGGGGTCCGATAGCCATAGAGGCGTCGGATCTCGGCCCAGACCTGCGATGGAGAGACATGGAGGCCAATGGTGGACACATACCGCTCCCAGCACTCCTGCTTGCTTCGGCAGATAAGGCGGCGGGGCCGCGCACGCAGCCGTTTGAAGGGGATGAGGTGTTCAATGCAGGGATGTCGCTTGTGACGCTGTAGCGCCCGCCGGCGATCTTTAATCGCTGCAGCGATCTCAGGCGACCACCAAGGCACAGTCCGCCGCCGAGGGGACCCAGAGGAACGGGGAATGGCAGATTCGGCGGCAGCAACGATGCCGGTGGTGACCGATTGAAGCACCGCATCAATTTCATCAGTAGAGAGAGGCTCAATAGCGGCAGTGGAGGAGAACAAGTCCCAGTCAGCCTTATTCATAGCCCATCTGCGAGGGCGCCCAGAAGAGTGACGCTGTGGTAGTGACAGAATGATCGGAAAGTGGTCACTACCACACAGAACGTCATGCACACTCCATTGGACAGACAGTAAGAGGCTAGGGCTACAGATCGAAAGGTCAATGGCGGAGAATGTGCCATGCGCCACACTTCGTGTGAAGGCACCATCATTTAGAACCGAGAGATCGAGCTGCGACAGTAAATGCTCAACGGTGGCGCCTCGACCTGTTGCCATTCACCCACCCCACAGAGGGTTATCGGCGTTGAAGTCGCCCAGTAGCAAGAAAGGTGGCGGCAATTGGGCTATCAGCGCAGCCAGGACATGCTGCGAGACATCCCATCCGGTGGAAGGTAAAGACTGCAGACAGTAACAGCCTGTGGCGTCCACACCCGAACAGCGACAGCCTCTAAAGGTGTTTGGAAAGGGACAGACTCGCTGTGCAGAGTGTGAAGGACATAGAGGCAGACGCCACCAGACACCCTTGCATAAGCTGCCTGGTTCTTACAATAACCCCCATAGCCACGGAGGGCGGGGGTTCACATTGCTGGAAACCAAGATTCCTGGGTCACCTGCTGCCTCCAATTGAGCACCGGTGCTAGCGCTATCCATGGCGTCTGAGGGACCGGCGAGATCGAGGTCCTCAGCAGACGCCAGAATCTCCACCTCGTCCTCAGACGCAGAGCTTGTAGGAAGCGGTGGGACGGGTGCCACCGCAATGTCGGTATTCTTGGGGACTTTCTTCTGCTTCTGTTTCTGTTTCTCGCGTTGTGCCTTAGGTGGTTCAGGCTTGGAGGGCTTCACAGGGTCAGTCTCAGGGACGAACTACGACCGTGAGGCCCTACGACCAGGGACTGATGGTTGTTTGAGCCACTTGCGGGTGTCTGCTGTGCCGCTGGTCGGAACTTGCGAAGGGAGGTCCCCAAGGGACCCCTTCCTTGCGAGAGTAGCCGAAGAAGTGTTACACTCCTCCGGCTGGGAAGGGGGAACTGATGTCCCCGAGTGTTGGGGGGGGGGGGGGGGGGGGGGTGTTGCTCCTGAAGTAGATGGAGCAGGAGCAACAGGTTGTGAAGGGCCCCGCACAAGCAAGGGGGCTGGTGGATTCTGACCGATCTTAGAGCCGATTCGGGACGATGGGAGAATCGCCGTGGCAGCAGCGGCGTAAGTTTACGTCATTGCCACAGGATGGAGCCGCTCATATTTCCGCCTAGCCTCGGGGTATGTCAGGCGGTCCAGGGTCTTATATTCCATTATCCTTCTTTCTTTCTGCAATATCCTACAGGTCGGCGAGCAGGGGGAATGCTGTTCTCCGCAGTTAACACAGATAGGAGGCGGGGCACATGGAGTATTGGGATGCGAAGGACGTCCACAATCCCGACACGTGATGCTGGAAGTACAGCGAGATGACATGTGCCCGAACATCCAGCATTTAAAACACCGCATCGGAGGAGGGATATATGGCTTCACATCACAACGGTAAACCATCACCTTAACCTTTTCGGGTAAGACATCACCCTCAAAGGCCAAGATGAAGGCACCGGTGGCTACCTGATTATCCCTCGGACCCCGATGGACGCGCCGGACGAAGTGAACACCTCGTCGTTCTAGGTTGGCGCGGAGTTCATCGTCGGACTGCAGAAGAAGATCCCTGTGGAATATAATACCCTGTACCATGTTGAGACTCTTATGGGGTGTGATGCTAACTGAAACATACCCCAACTTGTCACAAGCGAGCAACCTCCGTGACTGGGCAGAGGAAGCTTTTTTGATGAGAACCGACCCAGAGCGCATTTTGGACAAGCCCTCCACCTCCCCAAACTTGTCCTCTAAATGCTCCACGAAAAACTGGGGCTTGATCGACAGAAAGGAGTCCCCATCAACCCGCATACACACGAGGTACCGGGGCGAATATTCCCCACTGCTGTCTTTTGCCAGGCGTTCCTCCCATGGAGTGGCCAGGGAGGGAAACCATCTCTGATCAAATTTCTTCCCGTTGAGGTTAGACCTCGATCGCTTAGAGACTGCTGGTGGAGGCCCACCAGCGAGAGACGATGTACCACACTTCACTTCATTGCGGGGCATCCGCCCTGATGCCACCCACTCTGACCAGGGGCTCTCCCCACGGGCGCCACCCAGCCGCAGCAAAGACCACCTGGCAGGATGGCCTTTGCCGGGAGTCCTGATGCCCCAGAGGGATAAGCATCTACTCCTTGGCATTCGTGGGGAGGTAGCAGCTCAGGCATCAGCAGTGCGATCCCTGTGTAGTCAGGAGGCTACCACCAAGAGGGTACATGACGACCCCACCACAACAGACTGGCTACCGTGCTGGATGTCGGGTGTCGAAATATCCATGTACATCATGAGGGCAAAGATGGAAGTGCACATTGGAGGGAATGTATGCCACCCAGAACACACTGCAGTGGATGTGACCGGAAGCTCACTGTAAGTACAACTCCATGAAAAATCAGGTGTGCCAGATCTTAGGGCAAGATGGATTTAAGATGCACCACGTAAGGTGTCCTTCCCCAAATGGTACGCACTAACGGAAAAATTTAGAAATGTAGTGGTCAAACCCCTTAGGGAACCGTCACATTAAAGGCCAAAACAGTTGAGACTCATTTTAGTCGCCTCTTACGACAGGCAGGAATACCGCAGGCCTATTCTAACCCCCGAACCCGC
The DNA here is from genome assembly GCF_021461395.2 of Schistocerca americana. NCBI lineage: Eukaryota > Metazoa > Arthropoda > Insecta > Orthoptera > Acrididae > Schistocerca > Schistocerca americana. Next base: position 672,245,727 of record NC_060120.1, on the reverse strand, counting down.
AGGGGGAAAAAGTTAATTCTGGCGAAAATAATTCAGTTTACAATTTACTTTTTCAAATAATGCCAACATCTTGCCTGCAGGGTGTCCAGCGTACATGGCACACAATATCGTCTGTCAAGTTATGGATTAGTGCGAATCGGACGTGGAGAATTTGATACAAAGTGTATGGACACTTCTATCATGCCCATAGAGTCTAAACCCGAGAAGAACATTTGCTGATGCTGGAACAGAATACCAAAATATTATAAGACACGTCAAAACAAGGTGGCTGTCATTGCATCCTGCTATTGGGATAATTCCATGCGGATTTCTAGCGTTGAAATCATATTTTATAACTTACGAGACAACTGTCCAATTGTGCTAAGAAAATGTTTTGATGAAAACCACCCAAAGGAAGAGAAAATGCTTGCATTTCTAGATAATGCTTTAAAAATATTTCAGAGCGCCATCATGTTTTTGGAAAAACATAATGCTTATCTTGTGAAACCTACAACATACTAGCAGATTTACGCCTAAAAACAGAGCAAAGAATTAACGACATATTCCTTAGATTCATTAGCTCAAATGCCCTCACCGGTTACAAATTGATGAAGTCTATCAAAATTATTTTGATTGTATGGGAAAAATGCATTGAAATACCTGGACGATCACTTTGATTTTTCGTAATTTGGCAACATTGCGAATATTTGCTTTGGAAAATGTGTTTACTTACAACGACCCGTCTATCTGGTGTGAAAAATTATCACTCACCAAACTCATACATATGGACGAACTTCATGAGTCCTGCAGTGTTAAGGAAATTGTAAGTAAAATTACTAGCGAGCCTGTCAAATTTTAAAAAAATCTGTCTATGAAACTAGGCATTAACTATTTCAGCATCCGAATACACCGAACTCGTTAAAGATTTTCCAGTTTAAGGTGTCCGTTCCATGCAGTAACGCCGCTGCTCTGAGCGCATTTTCACTTTCTGAAAACGCTTGTAATTGCTAAAATGATAAATCACATCTACTCCTTCAGAAAGAAAACTAATTGATTGCACAAAGTGATTTATTTAATGATTTGCGTTAAAATTCTTCGTGGTGATTACTTTGTAATAGAGAAGAGCTTACTTTGTTATTTTTGCTTCAACTTTAAAATAAAGCTGTTAAAATTTTTTTGCAATTTTTGGTCTCGTTTCTGTGCATTTGAAGGCAGGTCCCGCCTTTTTTTGTCAAGTCCCGCATTCTGGCTTCCAGCATATCCATGAAAATAGTTGGCAACCCTACTAGCTGTGGTCATTGCTCCCCAGACCGCCAGTCTCCTTCGCGTATTGTTGTAGCGGTCGACGTTCTATCGTCGCGCATGCAGACACTGCTGTATTTCACTCCGGGTTGTACTATCTTTTGAAACGCTTACTATAGTCAAGATTTGATCTACTTTATTGTTTTAATTTTTGGCAATTTATTTCACAATCACGATTTTGAGCAGCCTACATACCAGTCTGTCCAGCTGGAGGATTCCCCAATTTCCTTGCGCTGCAGCTGCGTTAAAGTCAACATTTCGTTATTCCCCAAGATGAATCCCGTGGGGAATTCACCGCATTTACTGCCTTGCATCCTGCATACGACTGCAGTTAACTTACTGGCTCAGGTGAGGGCAGTGAGAGATTTATAAGACGTTAAGTGGTGCAAAATCATGTCAGTGGTAACAGAACTGATAGTGGTCGTAGTACTGCCAAGAAATCTGCAGCGGAGGTATTTAATTGTAACAGGCGAAAACAGAAGGATAGCAAGGTCTGAGAAACTAATTCTGAAGCTAAAGGTTGGTTGAGTGCTCACGAACCGAACTCTGGAAAAGTAGATGTAGAATCTATAACGTTAATGTTTGTGTCTTCAAAAATGGTTCAAATGGCTCTGAGCACTATGTGCGACTCAACTTGTGAGGTCATTAGTCGCCTAGAACTCAGAAATAATTAAAACTTACTAACCTAAGGGCATCACACACATCCATGCCCGAGGCAGGATTCGAACCTGCGACCGTAGCGGTCGCTCGGTTCCAGACTGTAGCGCCTAGAACCGCACGGCCACTCCAGCCAGCTTGTGTCTTCATTGGGATGTGTTAAAAAAAATTCTAAAAGTGAAAATCATGTCAAAAAAGCGAAGGTGGTGCCATCTTGAAGTTAGACAACTTTCATTACATTTGTGAAATCCTACATCTGATGCGTCTTGAAATAATTGCGCTCACATTGCTGAAATTAAATTTGAAGGATTCGAGGAAGAACACAATTTTCCTTTCAATGTTGCCCACCTGCAGGGCGTAGTTAAGCATTGCTTTTTCCAATTCTAAAATTGCCGACACACATGCGTCGCACCACGTTCCCAGGTCGTGAAGAACCAACTTGCTGAGAAACTGCGACATACAAAATTCAGAGTTCTTCCTGGTGAGTCAGCATACGTACGATCTATTAAAACGTAGTGTTGTGGTTAAATATTTTGAAAGACGCACAAATAAAATGGAAAGTAAATTTTGGAATCTTTGTGAAATTTCTAAGCAGGGTGAGTATGATAAGGCAAACGAAGGTGCAACAAGTAAAACCCTCTGTTCCACTCTAATTCTTTCATTTTCTGAGCGCACTTTCTGACTACAATAATGTAAGATTAGCTTATGATGGTTGTAATTCTACGAAGGGGTCAAGAAACTATGTTGCGACTCGGTTAGCTGAAAAATGTCATGGACTAATTATTCTTATTCATGTCGCCCGCATCACGTATGTGCTAGTTTGGCTTGTAAATTTCTTCCTACACGCTGTGAAGACCTAGCTAGGAACACTCTTAACTATTATAAAGCTAGTGCTATGAGACAGGCACAACTACATGAATTTCAAAAGTTTTTAGATACCAAAATTCATAAATTGTTGCATCCACCACAGACAAGATAGCTACCTTTGCGGGCCACTGTAGTGAGAATTTAAGAACAGTGGAATGCTTTGCCTCTCTAGTTTGATTTTAAATTCCTGAAAGACAGGCTGTTTGCGGCAGAAGAAATTCACCGATGGTTGGTTGGGTTGTGGGATTGAAGGGACCAGCAGGGTCATCGGTCCCTTTTTCCACGGACGCGAAACACCCACAAAGAATAAAAACTAACAATGGGGACGAAAAGAGACGACAGAGGACAACAGAGACTCAGACAGAGACATAACAAAAGGAATTAAAATTACACGGAGTGTGAAAGTGGTTGGCCGACCATAGAGACAAAAAAGGAAAAGCCAACCACCAAGAAACACATTAAAGAACTCATTCTAAAATCGTAGGCCAAAGGACAGACTCAACAAAAAATAAGGACAAACACTTAGATCAAGTGATGAAAGCCCCCTGCACGAATAAAACGCAAAGTTAAGCCTGCCATGGCAGTGTTCAAATGGTTCTGAGCACTATGGGACTTGACTTCTGAGGTCATCAGTCCCCTAGAACTTAGAACTACTTAAACCTAACTAACCTAAGGACATCACACACATCCATGCCCGAGGCAGGATTCGAACCTGCGACCGTAGCAATCGCGCGGTTCCAGACTGTAGCGCCTAGAACCGCTCGGCCACAACGGCCGGCATGGGAGTGTCATCTGTTAGAAGTGCAGCGCAAACGTCTGACTGAGCGCAGTTAAAAGAGGGACAGGTCAACAAGATGTGGACCACCGTCAAAGCAGTCCCGCAGTGACAGAGGTGGGCCCTCACGGCGCAATAAATAGCTGTGCGTTATCCGGGTGTGACCAATGCGCAACCGGCAGAGAACAACAGACTCCTTGCGAGAGAATCGCAAGGAAGTGCGCCACGCACCGGTAGCCTCCTTGATGGCCCGAAGTTTGTTGACTGAAGGCAGGGTGAAATTCACCGATGTCTCGACGGCAATTTTTTAAAATTAGTTTATTAATTTTTGGTTTATATTTTACCGAGATTCACATATTTAAGAAAGTATTTGCATAGTGGTAACGCAGTTATTATGGGCTTCCACGAAAAGATGGTAGAAGGGTTCAAGGAAATGCTGCTTTGCTACATGAACCGCAAGACGGGATGGTCACAACCGCAAGACAGATATAACTTTGACGATGATTTATTACCATTCCTTGCAGTTTTGATACCTAAAGGGGCTCTTTCAAACAACGATAAGAAAACACGCCCTCTGATACCTCGTATGTAAAAATTGCCAAGAACAGCCTCTCTCTAGCTGATGATCTGATGATAAGCATCGACAATAAATCGATGATCACTGGAGGAAACTTCCCACCGTAAAAATAGACGCAAATATCAAGAACCGTTCATCAGTGGACGTATTCTGGGGGAACATACTCAACAAAAAAAAAAATTATTTGACGAGACGGAATTCACAGCCCTTACCTCTCATGTTTATCACTTCCACATTCAAATGTGGACTGCAAAAGTTTTTAGTAAGTTAATCGTATAAAAGTGAAAATAGGAATAGGCTCGTTAATTACACAGTGAAGGGACATTTGTTTGCCAGTCAGTGTGTGAGAGAAGTAGCAGTTCATGCAACAATTTTGTTCCTACGGAAAATATGCTCACAATCGGTATCATGAAGAAACAGCAGTATATTCGCGGTCATCCACTTCCAGTTGTTCTGTTCCTGACCCTCCAGAGGAGGAGGATGATACATTCTTTTTTTTAAATCTTCTTCCAAGGTACGCAAATAACGAAGTATTATTTTATATAATTTTATTCAAATCGCTCTGAGCACTATGGGACTTAACATCTGAGGTCATCAATACCCTAGAACTTAGAACTACTTAAACCTAATTAACCTAAAGACATCACACACATCCATGCCCGAGGCAGGATTCGAACCTGCGACCGTATCGGTCGCGCGGTTCCAGACTGATGCGCCTAGAACCGCACGGCCACGCCGGCCGGCTTAATTTTATTAATCATATAATTCTTATAAATTGTTTCCTAATAAAAAATTACAAATCGATAGCATTAAAATGTCGAAAAGTTAACGTGGATTAACCAGACACGCCTATTTTCACGTCGTTACCGGTATAGAGCCTCGGCCTCCGCCGACCACGGGTTCTCAAGTACTGCGACAATCACAATAGCGCTTCAATTCCGTTATTCTTGACAACAACGTGAGAAACAGTTTAGAAAAGAATTGAATTCTTCTTCAAGTTTGTTGGAAATCGCCGAGTGCTTTCATTATCAAATACTGGATGATTTTAGGATAGGTAAGCATTTTAAGCAAAGCGCGTTTTTGACGCATCTCGTCGTATCTCCTGGCTGCAGTGGCACGTTGCAGGTGCATTCAGTGACGTATTGCAGATACTATATGCTAATGTGCTGCGAATGGCATTATTAATAAAGAAGTAATAGTCACGCGAGATGTTAAAGTTTTACTGGAAGCCAATGTAAGCAGAAGTTAGTTTTTGACACGCGAAAATTTCTATCACACCATACCGCCTGAACTATATCCCGTAAAGTTGAGTTACTTTGCAGGTGCATTCAGTGATATATGTAGATACTGTCTGCAAAATATGTAGCGGATAGCATTAGTAGTACAGAAGTATAAAATGAACCAGCAATGAATGGCATGTGCTTAAGTTTGACCAGCGACTTTTGTGGAGGTTGTCAGAGCCAAAAGTTCCGTACACGTTCTAAGTTATGTGTGATGTCTAATGAAATCGCTTAGCGTTATTTTCGAGTTCCGGAAAAACAAAAGCTAGAATACGTGAGCGCAATCATCACCAAAAGAAATATTTAGTTTCTAATTGCAATGCTAATCGGTTTAACTCTTAATGAGCAGACTATGAGAGCTTGTTAGATTGTTAAATTCGGTCAATAATTTAGCGGAAGTATTGAAACTGTACTCTTTGTTGCCCCCACAAGCCGTTAGATAAACCATCTGCAACAAAACCTCCAGAGCAGCCACGCAAAAACGGATTTTATACTGTAGATATGTACGATCCATTAACGAAATACACGGTAATTTCGATGCAATTATGCAATCTACCAACACTGGATAGTTGACAACGCTGGGCTGCGTAAACGGATGCCAAGTGCAAGGCATTCACTCAACTTTCAACCCTACAACTGCAGTAATACATTCCGCTCGACACATACTCCGTTGTTAATCTTGCTGTATGGGCAACGACTGCAACAACTGAGTGGAATCGGGGTTAAATACCATGCTACTATACAACTCTTAGAATCGCTCTATTTATACCACACTTCATCCTGTGAGTATATCCGTACAATATAGAACGTACACACACGATGACATTGAACAGAATTTGGTAGATAATATGCCATATAGGCGTAACAACGTATAATACTTCGAAACGTGACACTGCTTTATGTAACAGACCGGAACCACTTCGTATTGCTCATTCTATTACGATAGAAGGACGTGGAGGCTTCAGTTCGTCTCCGGAAGCAAGTGAAGTTCATGTGACTTCACAACAATGTTCGTACAACCTTATAAACGTTGCTGTGTGATCAACCCTTACAACAATCTACACTTAATGCCATCAGCCAGGATATTTTAAGATCACTCAAACAAATAATAAGACTTTATCAGAGATCGCCAATAATTCCCGTAAGCTGATTCCGTTCTAATATAAATTACAAAGCGTTTAGTTTGGTGCCTATGGCGAACGCTTCACCACGCCTAAATCGAATACGTCACAACGTTGCTGTTTTGTTGGAACAACCATCCACACGTTACCACATCAACTGGCGAACTGCTAACACCACCTGTCGCGTCCAAACGCGGCCTAGTTTGCAGCCTTTCTGCGCATCCCCCCCCCCCCCTTTTCCCCCACATTAACCGCCGGCAGCCCATGGTGGTAAGAGACCAGGGTTGCCAAACGTACGAGGTTCCTCGTACATAGGCAAAGTTTTCCTAACATTTAACGAGCTCCATGAGAAGAAATTTTACACGTGAAAATGAATCCTATAACAGCTCTTTAAATTATTAGATCTTACCGTCACTATAGTAGATAGCCACATTACGTTCAGCATTTTTTGTAATAGTACATACTCTGATAATATCATACCGGCCGATTCCGCCCATCCGCAAGCTTGTAAGTTAGCTTTCTTTCATTCCAGTATACATCGTATCCTGACAATTCCCCTGTCTCCGATGCTTTAGAATCTGAATTAGTAACGCTTGAGAAAATTGCTAGAAATAATGGTTACAAGGTTGACTTGGTGAAGCAAATGTACAACAAGAAACTAAATATAAGAAATAACACGTCATCCACATTAGATGATGGGGGAGAAAGTGAACCTGCTGTCATTTTATCCATTCCCTTCGTAGGCAGGGTTTCTTACAGATTAAGCCCAATGCTTCCGAATCATGGGATTAAGGTAGCATTTTCAACCAACTATAATCTGAAAAAACTTTTGTCCATATGCTGACTGCAAGCATCACACGACACACTGTTACGTTCTGAGGTTTATAAAATCATCTGTGGGGATTGCGCGAACTATTATATAGGTCAAACAGGCAGAGCCATTGCTACTAGTTATAAGGATCACATTCCAATCAAAAGTGGTGACGGAACACGAGGTTCCTCCTTCGCCGAACACCAGATCCAAATGGCACATGCGCCTAATCCAATCCCCTAACCAGCACGGAGCTACTTCATCATGAGATTAAAGGTACTAGATTAGACATCCTAGAAGAAATGGGAGATTTTTAAACATCTGCAATTTGATAAGGATAACCTCCTTAATGATCAACTTCAGCTAAAAAACAAGAATTTTTTTGAATTTTTTATGCCATTATTTAGAATATCATGATCAGATAATGGTTCGTTGACAGGAGCCGAGCAGTATCTCGGTGGCGGTGTGACATAGATGTTCGGTGTTTGATGTACTTTATTTTAGACATCCCTTAAGGTAGTGGCTAGCGTGCGTGCATTTGAGCACGTGACATATTGGTATACGATTCCCAGCAGGTGGTCTTTCTACATACGATGCTTACGCAATGTGGCACACATGGTTTTTAAATAATTAAGATGCCCGCATTTATCTAATAGACAACATTCACACTCGTATTAGTGGTTACTTGCCTCCGAGTGGTGAAATGGAGCCTCAGGTGACAAGATGAAGTTTAGCTGGTCCGCTCGACCTTTTGGGATTTAATTCCCTTTACATTTATTTGTAGTTGCAATCCAGACGACTTCATCCTTGTCCATTTATGGCATGCGCATCGGCATATTAGTAGCTATCTTTTATTTCTTTTTAATTTTTCCCTGTGAAGAACATGCCGTTTTCCCACGTCAAGTGTCCATAAAATTTTCCTATGTGTCTTCTCGGGTCAAGCACGTTTTATCATATCCATTTAACAACAGCCTTTAATATAAGAGGCGATAATTCTCTTTTGTAGCGCGCAGTGAAATTGGTCTCTGTCGGTCGACAGAGTATAAGGGCCATGAAAGGGCGTTGCACGTCCGTTCACGCAATTACCATATTTTTTACACGTAAAACATTGACCTATGCTGGTCATTTGCTATTACGTTGTTCGTTCACTCACGCTTTATTTTTGGTAATAAGATAAAAAATTAATCTTGCTAATATTCTTCATTCAGTGCGTGTCAGCAACAAGAAGTATATCTACATCAACTGATAAAAACACCAACTCGACCATCTGTGTATAGGTTAACCGAGATTATTGCTTTATGGCGTTTACATACTACAGTTTCGCTGTTTTTTGTCCTATGTCATATTTCATTAGTAACGATGGGTGCGTTATGCAGCATTCGTTGTGAAAGGGCCGATATATTCTAATAGTGTAAGTCGGGATAGTGTGTACGAAATTACATAAATCGATGCATAGTTTGTTACATTTTAGTCATAACCTGGTGCAGAGGCTGTATGTTAAAGATTTTCAACCTTTCTATAAGTTATATTTTTAATATATAACTGCGTTGGTCTTTTATCTTTGACAGTCATGGTCTCAGACGTGCGCAATATTCCCCGCCATGTTGATTTTCAGCGCGTTATGTAGTCCCACTTATTGTTAAGTTTCACCTGAGCTCACGAAGCCTACCGCACGGCGTCCATGGAGACGAGGCGCACGCCAGGGCTTAAGTATTGGTGTTGACTTAGTACTTATGTACCGCATTTTTAAAATGTGACTACGCCTATTCAGGCTTTTAGTTTTATTTCTAGACCATGCCCTCTTAGACAAATATATAAATAGAGCTCAAACGAACTAAAGTTACAGCAGTGTTAAAGAACATTCTTGGAGAATGTCATAAAGCAGATTTAGCCAAAAAACTACAAGAAAATAAATTTTCGGTCGTGACGAGCGAGACAATCGACATTTCAACGGTCCAAACTGCTTGCGTTGTGGTACGCTGTTTTGATCAAACAGCTCAAAAAATATGCAGCACATTTTGGGAGTTGCACAAAAGTTTTTAAGGAAAGATATGATGCTGATGATATTCTCACAGCCAGTGCCGAGATTTTATACAGATCTCTCATCGATTCAATCACCAGTTATAAACCGAGCGAGGTGGCGCAGTGGTTAGACACTGGACTCGCATTCGGGAGGACGACGGTTCAATCCCGCGTCCGGCCATCCTGATTTAGGTTTTCCGTGATTTCCCTAAATCGCTCCAGGCAAATGCCGGGATGGTTCCTTTCAAAGGGCACGGCCGATTTCCTTCCCCGTCCTTCCCTAATCCGATGAGACCGATGACCCCGCTGTCTGGTCTCCTTCCCCGAAACAACCAACCAACCAACCAGTTATAATGTCCCACTGAAAAACGTTATAAACTTTTGCTCAGATGGGTGTAACGTCATGATGGGTGAAAACGACTCCGTAAAACTAGATTACAATGTGATTTTAAAGGAATCACAATAGTTTGTCACTCATCCCACTTGTGCCAGTAAAGCATGTATACAGTTACCTGAAAGTGTAGAGCAACTAGCTCGTGATATTTATAACTTTTTTTAAACATAGTGATAAACGCCAGTTTGATTTTCGTAACTTCCAGTCGTTTGTTGAAGTGGAGCCCCACAAAATTCTTAAGCCATCGCAGACAAGATGCTTTCATTGTCAGCAGTGATTGAAAGAATATTAGAGCAGTGGGAAACCCCAACGTCTATTTTTTATCAGTTTCACGACAAATCGTGCACATAAAGCCAAAGCCGATGTGCGAAATCGGGCATTATTTATTTCTGAAAAACTCAGCAACCCATTCTTCAAACATTATTTTTGTTTTCTTGAATGGTCGCTCCGTTTATTAAATAAATTCCATCCGAATTTCAAAGCGAGAAAGTAGTTATTCACAATCTACATCAGACAATACGTGAACTCTACCAGGAAATCCTATTGCTTTATTTACAACGCGAGTATGTTATTAGGGCAAGCCTAGATGAAATAGACCCTGAAAGTCAGCGACATTAACTCCATAACACTGAACTGTACCTTGGCGTCAAAGTGTACGAGCTCTTAAAACATCCAGCTGTGGTCAGACATCCTGCAGATATTGTACAGTTCTTCTCATGTTGCAAAAATTTCTACAAAGTTGCTGCCACAGAAATAAAATAAAAAATCATACAACATGGAGGAGCTTGCCTTGTCAAAGTTACAAGTTTTCAAACCGGACTCAGCGCTCTCTCACAATTTCAGAAGCCGTTTCCCAACACTAATGCCTCTAATTGAAGTGGTTCCGATTGTAATTGCACCAGGTGATCACGGTATCCTGAAGGATTGAATTAAATTAGTGAGCCAGATAGTTTTGGGATCTTTTACTGAAAACTGAAGATTTTCCTGAGCTGACTCCTTTTGTAACTGCACTGTCCCTACCTCATAGAAATGCTGACTGCGAGTGAGTTTTCAGTAAGGTTCATTTGATAAAAACAGACATAAGAAACCGGCTAACTGTGGAAAGTGTTAACGGGACACTTCGTGCTCCAGGGAGCGTAAAACGACCAACACGTACTGGAAATTGCGTCAATTTTGAACCGACAAAAGACATGTATAGCCGTATTACTAGAGACAACATAAAGAAGAACGATGTCAGTACGGCTGCGGATGCACCTCATATTATATTTGGAGACATAAACTAAGACTAGAAAGTACCACAAAAAATTTCTTAGTTGTATGCAAATGTAGGTTAGATGACGCCGCAGTTGAGTAATCTGTGGCGGTGTAGTGGTCAAGTCGCACCTCTAATAGCAGACGAGGAACGAAAAACGCTTCAACGTCACCAAACATTTGCCAAAGCAACAAAGAGGTTTTTCCCACCAACTAGAGGGGAATATGTTCCAGACAGCTCACAACACAGTTAACTGAAGTGCCTTAAGGATCGTCTAAATAATAAGAATATATCTTATACCTGTGTAATTTTATAAACTAATAAATTATCACCTAATTGTTATATCTCCTGGTGAAATTATTTACTAGTGTGCATTCTCATTTAACCTCAATCTACATCTACGCGATTGCTCTGCTATTCACAATAAAGTGCCTGGCAGAGGGTTCAATGAACCACCTTCATGCTGTCTCTCTACCGTTTCACTCTCGAACGGCACGCGGGAAAAACGAGCATTTAAATTTTTCCGAGCCCTGATTTACTTTATTGAGATGACCCTTTCTCCCTAAGTAGGTGGGTGCCAATAGAATGTTTTCGCAATCGAAGGAAAAAACTGGTGATTGAAATTTCATGAGAAGATCCTGTCGCAACGAAAAACGCCTTTGTTTTAATGATTGCCACTCCAATTCACGTATCATGTCTGTGACACTGTCTCCCCTATTTCGCGATAATTCAAAACGAGCTGCCCTTCTTTGTACTTTTTCGATGTCATCCGTCAATCCCATCTGATGCGGATCCCACACCGCACAGCAGTACTCCAGAATATGGCGCACAAGCGTAGTGTAAGCAGTCTCTTTGGTAGGCTTGTTGCACCTTCTAAGTGTTTTGCCAATGAATCGCAGTCTTTGGTTTGCTCTACCCACAATATTGTCTATGTGACCGTTCCAATTTAGGTTATTTGTAACTGTAATCCCTAAATATTTAGTTGAATTTACAGCCCTCAGATTTGTGTGACTTATCGCGTAACCGAAATTTAGCTGATTTCTCTTAGTACTCATGTGAATAACTTCGCACTTTTCTTTATTCAGGGTCAATTGCCACTTTTCGCACCATACAGATATCTTATCTAAATCATTTTGTAAGTCGATTTGTCCATCTGATGACTTTACAAGACGGTAAATGACAGCATCATCTGCAAACAACCTAAGACGGCTACTCAGATTGTCTCCTATGTCGTTAACATAGATCAGGAACAATAGAGGGCCTATAACACTTCCTTGGGGAACGCCGGATATTACTTTGTTTAACTCGATGACTTTCCGTCTATTATTACGAACTGTGACCTCTGACAGGAAATCACGAATCCAGTCGCACAACTGAGGCGATACTCAGTAGGCACGCAGTTTGATTAGAAGACGCTTGTGAGGAACGGTGTCGAAATCCTTCTGGAAATCTAAAAATATGGAATCAATTTGACATCCCCTGTCGATAGCACTTATTACTTACATGTATAATGCGCTTTTGCTAATCCTTGTTACTTCCGGGAGTGAAATAAAATTTTATCATAGTTGTTAATCGATATCAAGCATTCACGCATTCCATTACGTCACATCTCACAGTCTGTACCCCTTCCCCCCCCCCCCCTTCCCGTCAACCAAACAGCCGAGACGAGTAATGTGATCAGAATTTGGGTCTAGAAAATATGGCCACCGAAACATTTTATTTGTTTAATTCAAAATTTTTAAATTAACATGTGCCTGCTAAATTCACACTCGTTTAATATGTCTTATTTTTTTCTATAACATGCTTGATAAATGTACAAGGTTTGAAAGCCAAACTGCGTGATGTATGTGGAAAAAAGTTCGGTGGTTGGCAATCCTGTAAGAGACTCAAAATGGCTCTGAGCACCATGGGACTTAACATCTATGGTCATCAGTCCCCTAGAACTTAGAACTACTTAAACCTAACTAACCGAAGGACATCACACAACACCCAGCCATCACGAGGCAGAGAAAATCCCTGACCCCGCCGGGAATCGAACCCGGGAACCCGGGCGTGGGAAGCGAGAACGCTACCGCACGACCACAAGATGCGGGCGTGTAAGAGACTCAGGCTGACGAATTAAAGGCTAGTGCTTGGGATACGTTCGCAGTACAAAATTAATTTGACCTTCAGATTGTTGTAATAACGCTAATAGAGGCGTATTTAGACTTTTAGCGCATACTGAAGAACGTGGACTTCCCTTTACTAGACATAAATGTGTGACCTCTGCGTAAAACATCTTTCCTGGTTCATTAAATTTCTCTCTCTCTCTCTCTCTCTCTCTCTCTCTCTCTCTCTCTCTCCTCCCCCCCCCCCTCTCGAATAACAGCCTTCTATAGGATATCGAATGAAATTCCTAAATTTATTTATTCCGTTACACAAAAGTAGGATGTTTACTATGGGTGTTCTTGCACGTAAAATAACCACAGTTGTTAACGAGAAATGGTAGCTCACACCACTGTTTTATTTTTAAAATTCAATATTATTAGGCCAATTCTGTAACCTATTTTCTCCTTAAACCATCTCATTGTTAACGTTCCTCTTTCTTTAACAAAAATTTTATTAATAATACTCGAACAGATTAATAAATTCTGTATACAGATGATAATCTAGATATTTTAATTTTACCACTTGCAAACGTTTTTACTTTTTTCAATTCATAATTCATATGATCCATGGAAATTTACAGAACATTCTTCTACTGCCTCAACACACTCCAAACACGCGTCGCTTGGTTTTGTCAGTAACCCATCGGATATTATATCAAGACAATGTATTACATTTGTATGGCCATGCAAACACATAGAACACTCGATTATTACGTCAACACACTCAAAAAATTTGTCATTTGATGCTGTGGATGATCCTTTCACCACTGCATCAAGACGATGTGTTAAACGAACCACTTTAGCAGTAAGTTTCATCTGCTTCTTTATGTATGCATGGCTATTTACGATGGAGTTTAAAACTAAGGCTCTTAGCTAACTAATAGCGTTCTTTACGACTCATTTTATCACGCAGCACATACAGGCTTAAACCATGGGATTCAAGTGCTTCCTCAGTGCAACTGTCTTCAATTTCATAGTCCTTCATCAACTTCCTGAATTTTTCGTCTGCAGAACAAATATCTGTATATTCTAGTTGTAAATTATCACAGTTATCTCTGACATCACTCACACAGTCTTCACTATCATCTTAACTATTTCACTTTATATGAAATGCTTCCCACAAGTGTTTGTCCATAATGAATACTCAATAAATAAATAAATAAAAAACCACGCACCACGAAGGAATAATCCGAAGGGGACGGAAATAGGTAGATGTGACGTACATGTACAGGCAAACAAACGATTACAATTTCAGAAAAATTGGATGATTTATTCAAGATAACAGAGTCACAAATCGAGCAAGTCAATAATGCGTTCGTACGCTTTTGCCCCTTAGGTAAGTAGCTATTCGGCTTAGCACTGATGGAGTTATTGGATGTCCACATGACAGATATCGTGCCAAATTATGTCCAATTGGCGCGTTAGATCGTCAATACACCGAGCTCGTTGGAGGGCCCTGCCCATAATGTTCCAAATATTGTCAATTGGGGAGAGATCTAGCGACCTTGCTGGCTGAGGTAGGGTTTGACAAGCACGAAGACAAACAGTAGAAACTCTCGCTGTGTGCGGGCAAGCAGTATCTTGCTGAAATGTAAGCCTATATTAGCTTGCCATGGAAGGAACAAAACGGAGCCTAGAATATCGTCGACCCTACCGCTATAGTGACAACCAAATTGGCCCTGCTATGAAAATAAATGGCACCGCAGATCATCATTCCTGGTTGTTGGGCCTTATGGCGGGCGACAGTCAGGCTGGAATCCCAGCGCTGTACGGGGCGTCTCCAGACACGTCTTCGGCCTACAATCTTATTGACTGGAGAAGAATTGTCTTCAGTGATGAGCTTCGCTTCGAACTGAGCCCTGGTGTCCAAAGAAGATGTGTTTGGTGACGCCCCAGACTGCAGTGGGATACTAGCCTGACAACGTAGAGCTTGCCGTGGAGCAGCGAGGACAGATGTTGGTTCTCAGACTCGCACAGCTGACGCTGGGCCGCGCTACTGGGCCGCGCGAGTGGAGTACTTCGTTAATGCTGCATGCAATACGTTACGCATACAGTGCTCTATATTAATCTGAAGGAGTACCATTAAATATGAATCGAACTTTTTCATACTTAGTGCACCAAATTCTGCGGATAACTGAACCGTACCGCTAACATTTCAAATCAATAACTTGCATACTTGCGGAGATACAAATTTTTGCCTGACACACATAACATCTGTGCTGGCATTGTCAAACCGAATTAGGGACTGTAATGCATTCATCTATAGTGTCAATTGAACTACAACCAAGAGGATAGGTACATATAATCTAATTTTCTGGAATTTTCGTTAGCTTCATTGCCACAGATTTCTGTCGTAATTGACAGTACATTAGAAAATTATTATTTCATTCTATTTTGGCTGTGTGAGTGTTTTGGAGAGAGTGATAGAGTGAATGGAGGACATACGTAAAGTGAGAACATGATATTTTATTAAAACTATGTAAATGTAAGCGCAACAGAGTTCTGTAATGGGGGAATTTGTGACGCATCTCCGCGTGAGCTTGCTTTTGTAAGAGGCAGCCAGAAGGGATGTTGAGTCTTAAATCTACTAGTAATTTATTTTGTGGAAAGGAATCATATTTTGTTTTCATTAAAATTTTCTTTAGTTTCAGAATCACGAGATTTCTAGTCTAGATTACTTGTAGAAATCTGACTGGCTGACATTAGAAATACCACAAGTATAGAAGTACTCGAGGTGATCTGATTGTCTGCTTAACATACTAGTCAATGGGAATTACGCATGTCCCGCACGTTTGAGTACTGCTTTCTGCCTCAGCTCTAAGAGTCGAGATCAAATTTGTAGCAAAATGAAGAAATTTGCGCGAGTTATCGGTTCTCGTGTCGTTGACGAAGAGCGACCATATTGAGTATTTTGTGAAAGCATGAGCCTGGTGAGTAGTTTATTTAATGAGATATTGAACCTTTCACACAAATGGACCATTTTGATAAGTTGTTTTAAGCCACTCTGGGTTTGAAACGTATATGGCTGCTGAGTGTCGAACATCACAAAATTGTAGTGGTTACTTCTGCCACCGAATGTATTAGGATGACCAAATGCAGCGGGAAGAGGCAGAAGGTACCGTATTAAAACCGCCGAGGAGTGGCCCACCGCTGGCTGGCTGGCTTGCTACGGACCCCGCATCGGCCTCAGAGGGTCGAACCAGTGACCCGTCGTGGACTGTTATGCTGGCGCCCCATTCGCTGCTGCGTGTAGCTGGTGGTGTAACACACCCCGCCGTCCAGGAGAGCTGCCACACTTCAATGACTCTCGTTAGAAAACGGCACCTACTTATACTCAGCTGTGCGCCCCTGTTTTGCTAAGGCGAAGCTCCGAGTCACGTACTCAAAACATCTAGGTTGCGCCAGTAGCGGCAACCAAAAAGGTCTATCATAATGAAGGATGTCTGCAACTAAAGATGTCATGCAATAAATACTTGTCCTGGAGTGGCAATCAGCAACCAACGCTGAGCTTTGCCCTCGCGAGCCACAATTACACAGTGATGTCTCAGTGAAAAGACACTGACAATACAAGTCACTGTCACCAAAAATGCAGTTGCTCCAAGTAAAAGTGTCAGTCAGATAGACACAGTACACACCACTGCACGATTCTATTACACTCTACATTGAGGTGTAGTGATATAGACACTAAACACACCTCAACACACAGTTTACGACGTTGCTTGTCGTCTCATAGTTCTACAAGTGTGCAAAGTGTAAATCAATACCAAACTCCCTGTGTAGTGAACTTTCCCTTTTTACAAAACAATAACATTCTACATGATTTTCTCGTTACATTTCTAAACTATACAGATTGAAATTTTTCATGTATTAAAATGTGCCTAATTACTTATTTTAAATGGCTCCAAAAACTGTCTCAAGATAATTGAACCAATAATGGGCAATACTTTTAACATTAATAGAATCTATACTTCTTTATGTCTTTTGTTTGATTTGAACATTTTTAGTAAGCAAGAAATGCTTCACTATATTCTTTGTAAAAACAATATTTACTGCCTAACCTACATGTTTATATACACACATATGTTTCATAACTAAGAATTTTTAGTTCCTTTTGTCCTATTTCTACATAAGTCTCGTTCAAATTCTTAAAGAAGCGACATGGAGGCTATGTAAGGAGTGTGTCAGAGCTCTCCATTACATTGATTAAAAATTACATTGAGTATCGAAAACATTATGACCAACTTAAGGTTATTCTTTGCATTGTGTAAGATAGGAAATACATAAGCACTTAGATATCGACAGTGACAATCTGAGGGAGAAACATGGGAGCGCGATTCTAAGCATTGTTGTGAGACGAGTCAGTAGTGTCGGTTGAGAGCTTCGAGACAGAAGACGTGTGTCCTGCTGCCCTCATGTCGGTGATGACAGGTCTTACCACATTCAAGACCTGATTTCATTTATATGGCCAGAAGAGATGTAGATGGCTGGCTTAACTACGCTTGAAGATGGAGTTCAAGGTAACACTTGCAAGCACAGCGTAAAAAGCAATCCCCCCCCCCCTAAACTAAACAACTTTTCCGCAGAGTAATTCTTAATGAGTTGTTCTGTTTTTTTTTTTCAGCTCTTAAAAGCGTCACCATATTTCTCACTGTCAGATCATACTCAAAAAAGGGTTATGGACCCTTTTCGTTATGGATCGGTCGCAATATGAGCGGAACGCTATCAGGGCGTGTGGCTTGCGCGGACAGTGTTGAACGCTGTCCCCCCCCCCCCCCCCCCCTCCCCTGCACTGTGCAACACAAGACAATTTCATTATTCGGAAGTGCCCTGGCGGCAAGCGTACTGAGAGGCATGTGAAGCTGGCAGTTAACAGCGAGCAATGGGACGTCCATGTGTACCCACAAACCACTTTGTGTTTCTCAAGTGTGCAGAAATTATCACACCGGTACAGGAAACGCCGGAAATTTGGCAGTCTAGTCATTCTCGGCGTAACAGTGGATCGACTGGAAGGAGGATATGAAGTAAAATAGCAAAGAAGCTAAATATTGATGGCAAGTAATTATTTTTATTCTGTCATGCTGTTCTGGAAAAATTAATCTCTCATATTTCTTATCACTAGTGATGTTGCATCGAGTTGTTTAAATTGTGTAACGTTGTTTCCAGATAAAGTAAAATTTTAAAAAGCAAAAAGTTGTTGACCTGACTTTTACATACACCAAGTTTCCCTGGCGGCATAGTTGAATGGAAAGTAGCGCAGAGTATCTCAAGCGTGCATCGATATATTCCAAAATGTCATGAAATGCAGACATAGAGATTCCAGTGCATTCCTGGAATTTTTCAAGATATAATTGAGCCGTAGTAAATTTAACTTTGAAAAGCACGCTGCAGCGCGTAGCGTGAAGCAGTCGCCCCCCGTTTTCTGGCGGTGGTGCCTTTGTCGCAGTAGAAGGCTTCGGTGTCTCCCTCTAGTGGGAAAGGGTAAAAGTGGGCCATTTGCGTGGGTTTAAGAGGTGGTTGTAAGGGCTCTCGGTTTGGTTTGGTTTGGTTTGTGGTATTAAAGGGACCAGACTGCTACAGTCATCGGTCCCTTTTTCCAAAAGCACCAACAGGGGATAAAAAAACGAACAACAGAAAAGACGGCAGACGACACAGGACAAGAAAGACTCAGACAGAGATCAGACAAAACAAATTAAAATCACACAGAGTGTGACAGTGGTTGGTCGACCACAGAGATAAAATAGAAAAAGCCAACCACCGAGAACACATTAAAAACTCAGTTTAAAATCGGAGGCCAAAAGCCAGAGTCAACACTAAAAAACAAACACTCAGATTAAATGATAAAAACCCCCTGCCCGAATAAAACGCAAAACTAAGTCCACCATGGCAGAGTCATCTATTAAAATGGCAGGGAGCGTGTCAGGCAGTGCAAACGTCTGCCTGAGCACAGCTAAAAGTGGGCACTCCAACAGAATGCGAGCCACTGTCAAAGCCGCCCCGCAGCGACATAGAGGATGGTCCTCCCGTCGCAGTAAATAACTGTGTGTCAGCCAATAACTGTGTGTCAGCCGGGAGTGGCCAATGCAGAGCCAGCAAAGGACTACTGAATCCCTGCGAGTGGCTTACAGGGATGACTACCACACAGCTGTCGTCTCCCTGACAGCACGGAGTTTATTACGTGTGGTCAGTTCGCGCCATTCATCGTCCCATAGCGCAAAAACTTTGCAGCGTAAGACTGCCCTGAAATCAGTCACCGGGAGGCCAACATCCAGAGATTGTTTACTGGTGGCTTCTTTCGCCAGGCGGTCAACATGTTCATTGCCCGAGATACCGTCATGGCCTGGGGTCCAAACAAAGACCACAGAGCGGCCGCAACGGGCAAGAGTATGCAGGGACTCCTGGATAGCCATCACCAGACGAGAATGAGGGAAACACTGGTCGAGAGCTTGTAAACTGCTCAGGGAGTCGCTACAGATAATGAAGGACTCACCTGAGCAGGAATGTATCTACTATAGGGGACGAAAGATGGCGACCAGCTCAGCAGTGAAAACGCTGCAGCCAGCCGGCGAGGATCGTTGTTCAGAATGGTCCCCTACAGTTAGAGCATAACCGACACGACCAGCAACCATCGAACCGTCAGTGTAAAAAACGCCAGAGCCCTGATACATGGCTAGGATGGAACAAAAGTGGCGGCGGAAGGCCTCCGGAGGGACTGAGTCCTTTGGGCCCTGTGCCAATTCGAGCCGAAGGCAAAGGCGGAGCACACATCGCGGGGGTACACGCAGAGGGGCCTGAAAAGGAGGTGGAAGAGGGAAAACGCCAAGCCCAGAGAGAAGCTCTCTGACGCGGACCGCGATCGTACAACCCGACCAGGGCCGACATTCTGGGAGATGGACGAGAGACTGTGGGAATAGAAGACGATAGTTAGGATGCTCGAGCAAGCTACAAACATGCGTAGCGTAAGCGGCCAGCAAACGTTGGCGCCGTAAACACAGTGGAGGGACACCTGCCTCCAGAAGTATGCTGTCCACAGGGCTGGACCGGAAAGATCCAGTGGCAAGGCTTATCCCGCTGTGAAGGATTGGGTTGGTTGGTTGGTTTGTTTGTGGATTAAAGGGACCAGACTGCGATGGTCATCGGTCCCTTTGTCCAAATACTAAAACACATGCACAGAGAATAAAAACGAGTAACAGAATAGATCACAGACAACACAGAACAAGAGAGACTTAGCAAAGACCAGACAAGACAAACGAAAATCACACAGAGTGTGACGGTGTTTGGCCGACCATAGAAACAAAAAAGGAAAAGCCAACCACCGAGAAACGCATTAAAAACTCAGATTAAAACCGTGGGCCAATGGCCAGAATCAACGCAAAAGAACATAACAAACACTCAGAGTAAATGATAAAAACCCCCTGCCCGAATAAAACGTAAAACTAAGCCCACCATAACAGGGTCATCAGATAAAAGGGCAGGGAGCGTATCAGGCAGCGCAAATGTCTGCCTGACCACCGCTAAAAGGGGGCAAGCCAACAAAATGTGGGCCACTGTCAAAACCGCCCCGCAGTGACACAGAGGAGGGTCCTCCCGACGCAGTAAGTAACTGTGTGTCAGCCGGGAGTGGCCGATGAGGAGCCGACAAAGGACGACTGAGTCCCTGTGGTTGGCTTGCATGGATGACCGCCACACAGTTGTCGTCTCCTTAATGGCACCGAGTTTATTGGGCGTGATCCCAAGGCGCCATTCAGTGTCCCAAAGCGAGAGAACTTCGCGGCGTAAGACTGCCCACAAATCAGTCTCCGGGAGACCAATGTCCAGGATGGGTTCACCAGTGGCCTGTTTGGCCAGGCGGTCAACACGTTCATTGCCCAGGATACCGACATGACCGGGGGTCCACACAAAGACCACAGAACGGACGCAAAGGGCAAGAGTATGCAGGGACTCATGGATAGCCATCACCAGACGAGAAGGAGGGAAACACTGGTCGAGAGCTCGTAAACCGCTCAGGGAATCGCTACAGATAACGAAGGACTCACCTGAGCAGGAGCGGATATACTCTAGGGCACGAAAGATGGCGACCAGCTCAGCAGTGTAAACGCTGCAGCCAGCCGGCAAGGAACGTTGTTCAGAATGGTCCCCTAGAGATAGCGCATAACCGACTCGACCAGCGACCATCGAGCCGTCGGTGTAAACAACTCCAGAGCCCTGATACGTGGCCAGGATGGAATAAAAGTGGCATCGGAAGGCCTCCGGAGGGACTAAGTCCTTCGGGCTCTGTGGCAAATCGAGCCGAAGGCAAGGGCGAGGCACACACCATGGGGGCATGCGCAGAGGTGCCTGGAAAGGAGGTGGAACTGGGAAAAACCTAAGCCCAGAGAGGAGCTCTTTGACGCGTACTGCGATCGGACAACCCGTCCGGGGCCGACATTCTGGCAGATGGACGACTGACTGCAGGAACAGGACACGGTAATTTGGATGCCCGGGCAAGCTAAAAACGTGGGCAGCATAAGCAGCCAGTAATTGTTGGCGTCGGAACCGCAGTGGATGGACACCTTCCTCCACTAGTATGCTGTCCAGAGGGCTGGTGCGGAAAGCACCAGTGGCAAGGCGTATCCCGCTGTGGAGAATTGGGTCCAGCACCCGCAACGCAGATGGGGATGCTGAGCCATAAGCCAGGCTCCCATAATCCAGATGGAACTGGATTAACGCCTGGTAGAGCCGCAACAGGGTAGATTGGTCGGCGCCCCAGCGGGTGTGGCTCAAGCATCTCAGAGCATTTAGATGCCGCCAACACGCCTGTTTAAGCTGCCGGATATGAGGCAGCCAAGTCAACCGGGCATCGAAAACCACCCCCAAAAACCTGTGATTCCACCACTGAAAGAAGTTCGCTGGCAAGACAAAGCCACGGCTCCGGGTGGACAGTACGTCGCAGGCAGAAATGCATAACGCAGATCTTGGCAACCGAAAACTGACAGCTGTGCATTACAGCCCAAAGCTGCGCCTTGCGGATAGCGCCCTGTGGCTGACGTTCAGAATCTGCAATGCCAATAGAGCTGTAGTAAAGCCAGATGTCGTCAGCATACAGGGAAGCGGACACACAATTTCCCACCGCTCCAGCAAGCCCGTTGATTGCAATTAAAAACAGCCAGACACTGAGGACAGATCCCTGTGGGACCCCATTCTCCTGAACTCGGGAGGAACTATGGGAGGCCGCGACTTGCATGCGGAAAGTACGATGCGACAGAAAATTTCGGATGAAAATCAGCAGTGGACCCCGAAGACCCCATTCATGAAGCGTAGAAAGGATGTGATGACGCCATGTCGTGTCGTACGCCTTCCG
Organism: Schistocerca americana; assembly: GCF_021461395.2. Lineage (NCBI taxonomy): Eukaryota > Metazoa > Arthropoda > Insecta > Orthoptera > Acrididae > Schistocerca > Schistocerca americana. Next base: position 672,223,206 of record NC_060120.1, on the reverse strand, counting down.
CATGTCGAAAAAGACAGCGACCAGGTCCTGACGGCGGGCAAAGGCAGTACGGATGGCAGACTCCAGGCTCACCAGATTGTTGCCGGCGGAGCGGCCTTTATGGAACCCACCTTGAGACGGAGCCAGAAGGCCCCGCGACTCGAGTACCCAACTCAACCGCCGGCTCACCATCCGTTCAAGCACCTTGCAAAGAACGTTGGTGAGGCTAATGGGCTGGTAGCTGCCCACCTCCAAAGGGTTCTTGCCGGGTTTCAAAACGGGGATGACAATGCTTTCCCGCCATTGCAACGGAAACTCACCCTCGACCCAGAGACGGTTGTAAAGGTCGAGGAGGCGTCGCTTGCAGTCCTCTGAAAGGTGTTTCAGCATCTGACAGTGGATGCAATCTGGCCCATGAGCGGCTAGGCCACTGTGAAATTCCCACTCTCTGAATGGAACATTGTAGGATTCAGGGTGGTGGGTGCGAAATGAAAGACTCCGACGTTCCATCCGCTCTTTAGTGGGGTGGAAGGCCAGTGGGTAATTCGCAGAAGCGGAATTTAGAGCAAAATGCTCTGCCAAGTGGTTGGCAATTACGTCGGAGTCAGTACAAACCGCTCCATGGCTGAGAAAGACGTGAAGGGACTGGGAAGGCAGATTACACCACTGGGTCGCCTGCTGCCTCCGATGGAGCACCTGTGCAAGTGCTATCCATTGCGTCTGAGGGCCCGGCAGATCGAGGTCCTCAGCGGATACAAGAATCTCCACCTCATCCTCAGATGCAGAGCTTGTAGGTAGCGGTGGAGTAGGTGCCACCGCAGGTGCCTTGGTCTTATGGTTCTTCAATGTCGTTTTCTCTCGCTGTTCCTTTGGTTGGCGTTGTTGAGAGGGCTTCTTGGAGTCAGTGTCCAGGACCGAAGATGATCACGAAGCTCGACGACCAGCGACCTGTGGCTTCTTCAGCCACTGGTTGGTGTCTGCTGTGCCGCTGCTAGGAACTGGGGAAGGGAGTGACCCAAGTGATCCCTTCCGAGCGACAGAAGCCAAAGAAGACTTACGCTTCTCCGGCTTAGAAGTGGGGACTGGTGTTCCCGGTGGTTGTGTGGGTGCTGCTCCCGAGGGAGGTGGTGTGGGAGCAACAGCGAGAGAAGTGGCCTCCATTGTCAAGGGGGCAGGTGAGGTCCTCTGCCTGTGAGAGCTGACTGTATGTGGTGCAGCTAAAGGAGTGACAGTGGAGGCATAAGATGACATCATGCGCATGGGATGTAGCCGTTCAAATTTCCGCTTAGCCTCAGTGTAAGTTAGTCGGTACAGGGTCTTATATTTTATGATTTTGCGTTCTTTCTGTAAGATCCTGTAGTCTGGCGAGCAAGGTGAATGAGGCTCTCACAGTTGCCACAGATGGGAGGCGGAGCACATGGAGTATCGGGATGAGCTGGGCGTCCACAATCTCGACATGTGAGGCTGTAAGTACAGCGGGAAGACATGTGGCCGAACTTCCAGCACTTAAAGCACCGCATCGGGGGAGGGATACATGGCTTGACGTCACAATGGTAGATCATCACCTTGACCTTCTCTGGTAATGTATCACCCTCGAAGGCCAAGATGAAGGCACCAGTAGCAACCTGATTGTCCCTCGGACCCCGATGAACGCGCCGGATGAAATGAACACCTCTACGCTCTAAGTTGGCGCGCAGCTCGTAATCAGACTGCAAAAGTAGGTCCCTAGGGAAAATAACACCCTGGACCATATTTAAACCCTTATGTGGTGTGATGGTGACGTTCACATCCCCCAACTTGTCACAAGCAAGTAACCTGCGTGACTGGGCAGAGGATGCCATTTGTATCAAAACTGATCCAGAGCACATTTTGGACAAGCCCTCCACCTCCCCAAACTTGTCCTCTAAATGCTCTACAATGAACTGAGGATACAAAGGATGCCCCATCAGCTCTGGTACAGACGAGATACCTGGGCGAATACATGTCTCTGTCATTCATTGCCTTTCGTTCCTCGCATGGTGTGGCCAGGGATGGGAACGATTTGGGGTCATAAACATTAGCTTTAAAATGAGCCCTCGAACGCTTTGCTGGTGGCTGGCCACCAGCGAGAGATGATGTACCACGCTTCATTGCGTGTCATCCACCCTGATGCCAGCTACTCCGACCAAGGGCCCTCCCCATGGGCGCCAACCAGCCACAGCAAGGGCCACCTGGCAGGATGGCCATTGCCGGGAGTCCTGATGCCCCAGGGAGATGGGCATCTACTCCTTGGCAAACATGGGGAGTAAACGGCGCAGGCATCAGTACAGCGATCCCTGTGTTGTCAGGGGGCTACAACCAACAGGTTACATGTCGGCCTCTCCACAACGGACTGGCTACCGTACTGGATCTTTGGTGCAAAAAAATGTCCAATGTCGTCGTCGCAGCTAAATGCAACACTGCACAGTGAAGCGTGGTAAGCGCACCCAGGGACATATCCTCGCTCAAGAGATGGCTAACGAGCGGGACACCATTGCAACGACGAGAAAGCCGGCTAAAGGTCTCAATGCACGACGGATACAGTGCACCATGTAAGGCGCCCTTCCCCAATTGGCTCGCTCTTCGGAAGAACTTAGAAAGATGGAGGTCAAACCCGACAGGGGACCATCACATAAGGCCGAAACGTTTGAGACTCCTTCTAGTCGCCTCTTACGACAGGCAGGAATACCACGGGCCTGTTCTTACCCCCGAACCCGCACGGGGGGGGGGGGGGGGGGGGGCTCTTCAGGCTTTCCCGGCGATCTGTTGACACTTCGAAAAAAACGAGACTTCTGCTGGATCTTCGCGTCGTTCTCGCACGATGTTTCGACGGCGTAACTTGCTGTCTTCTTTAGGTGCTACCCGAGAATGGTTCTTGGGCGGATCGTGTCCAGTATTTATGCATGTAAGGTGCTGGGCGCTCCCTGGTCGGTCCTCGCCGCATCGGGTGTTCCCTCCGTGATCCGCGCACGCCACACGCACGCATTCGAGTTAGGCCGGTTGCACACACGGCGGATTTTTTCCGCCGCGGTCAGTTGACCGTCGCCGTTCGCAGAACTCTAGCGTTTACACACACGGCGGTAAAATCTCCGTCGTCAGCAGCTCTCTGTGTTACAGGCTAATCGCTTTGCGGTCCGCTTGGGCATCTAAACGAGTCAGGCAGTTTTTTACTGGCAATGCTCGTTCATGATCAAACCCGTTCACACAAGTTTACTACTTTATTTGAAGTGTTTGTTACTTTTAAGCACGTGGTGTCGTCTGAAATGAACAGTGTGCGAATTATTTGTTATTACGTCGACGAATGAAAAGGAGAAGAAATAATCTATTAATTTGGGTTCATCCAATTAATGAAAGAAGAAGGGAGGGTGGAGCTTTCTACACGTTGTTTAAATAGTTGAGGCAGGTTGACAAGAAATTCTTCAATTATTTCAGAATGTCGGTGTCTACCTTTGACAGGCTCCATGGGCGGTTGAAAGATACAATTCAGCGGAAAAATACCAACATGAGGAATTGTATTCAGCCTGTAGAAATGCTGGCAATAAAAAATGGTTCAAATGGCTCTGAGCACTATGCGACTTAACTTCTAAGGTCATCAGTCCCCTAGAACGTAGAACTACTTAAACCTAACTAAACTAAGGACATCACACACATCCACGCCCGAGGCACGATTCGAACATGCGACCGTGCTGGCAGTAACACTGAGGCAAGTTTGGGATAGTCATTTTCAAAATAGTTTTAAAGTAACTGTATTGATTGATAAAATTCCCAAGAAAGATACAAAATACCTACATTACCAAAATTTTAAATAAATAATCACACATTAGTACACAATATAGTATTAGAAATTGATGTCCATTGTAGTGGACGAATTCGAATTTACTGAAGAACTACTTTCAAAATCTCCTTCAACACACACAGGAAAATTTTCATAATGTTCAGCTGTAGATTTTTTCCTTTGTGGGTTGGGAAGGTGGAGAGGTAGTTCATCTACGGTAGACACCGAGGGAATCGATGGTGGGTCGTAATTTGGGAGATGTAGAACTTGTGAGGGATACAATGGCAGAGTTCTGAATGCAGAATGCGTTTGCCCTGGCTGCGATACTGGAGTACATAGCGCATTTTGAGTTGAAACTGAGGGAATCGTTGGTGGGGCATAATGTGGGACATGTGGTGGTTGTGAGTACTGAGAAGTGATAGTAGTGAAATGTTGTTGAGGTGGCAGCGGATTGGTATGTTGTTGGAGATGGTATGGCGTTGATTGGCTCTGTTGCTGGATGTGGGAAATGGATTGTGTGGTGTCACTTTGATAGTGATGAGGCGCAACCTTCTGATTCTTAATATTGGAAATCACTCTAAGAACTTCCATTTAGAACTGTAGCCATTCATTATTATCAAACTTCTCAGTATGTGGTAGCAGACTGTGGTAGAAGGACATTTGGGAGTTTGGTTTCTCAGGATCTATTTTTCCTAATGCCTTTAAAAGCCTCAGATCTATTTCGTCCATTTTATTGTACTTCTTTTGAGGTTGAGTGGCGGACAGAGGTTTTTCCTTTGTTCCAATTGTTACGTTTACTTGATGTTCTGTGTTGTGACGAGGTTGCGAAGAAACTTTCTGTAGTCTCCGTTGTTTCGTATACTTTTTTAAAAAAAACTGGAGTTCGTCATGAAATATGTACTTTCTTTTTTTTTTTTTTTTTTTTTGTAGCTTGTGAGCCACTCATTTTGCTTTCTTTTGCCCTTTTTTCAGCCTTGGCGAAGGCGTCATGTAAATGTTTCCATCGTTTTGTCGCTTCCTTACCTAACAATGAAAATAATTAACGCGTACATTAGCGACGATAAAATACACAATAGTTATTTTACATTATAAAAAATTGTGAATAATAATTAGTTAACTCTTCACATTTTAAATATTTTTTTTCAGATATCTAGCAAGTGGATGTACTTCCACCGACCTTTTATTCCTTCAGAGTAGGAATCTCAACCGCAATAGTGATCGTTAGAGACGTTTGTCGAGCACTGTGGAATGTTATGCAAAGCGAGTGCATAACTCCCCTTACAAATGAAATGTGGCAGTCAGTAGCAAATATGATGCTGGCAACAATCAGAGCAAAATGCCTCGGACCTTTGGAGGTGACGGAGTCCCACCTCTAACTCACAAACCAGATACTCCTAAGATACGACTTGGCAAACAAATGGTACTGAGATGGGGAGCTATTAATATCAATGGGGGCTACTCTGGGAAGAAGGTAGAGCTGGCAGAGGCTGCAAGTAAGATGGGGCTGGACGTTTTAGCTGTTAGTGACATTCGGGTAAGGGGTGAGAAAGAAGAGGAAGTGGGAGAATACAAGGTCTACCTGTCAGGAGTCAAAGCTGGAATAGCACAATGGGGTGTAGGGCTTTACATCAGGAAAGAAATGGAACCCAGCGTAGTTGCAATAAGGTATGTAAACGAACGACTGATGTGGATAGATTTGACAGTGTCTAGCAAGAAAATTAGGATTGTGTCAGTATATTCGCATTGTGAAGGGACAGATCAAGATAAGATGGATAGTTATTATGAGGCACTCAGTGATGTAGTTGTTAGAGTAAAGAACAAGGACAGTGTTCTGCTCATGGGTGATTTTAACGCCAGGATTGGAAATCGAACAGAAAGGTATGAAAAGGTTATGGGTAAATTTGGAGAGGATATGGAGGCCAACAGGAACGGGAAACAACTCTTGGATTTCTGTGCCAGTATGGACTTAGTAATCACAAACTCCTTTTTTAAACATAAGAACATTCACCGGTATACTTGGGAAGGCAGGGGAACCAGATCTGTCATTGACTATATAATAACAGATCAGGAATTCAGGAAGGCTGTGAGGGACACACGTGTATTCAGGGGATTCTTTGATGACACTGATCATTATTTAATCTGCAGTGAAATTGGGATTGTGAGGCCGAAAGTGCAGGAGGTCAGGTCCATATGTAGGAGGATAAGAGTGGAGAAACTTCAGGATAAGTAAATCAGGCACAAGTACATAACAGCGATCTCAGAAAGGTACCAGTTAGTTGAATGTAGTCAATTACAGTCATTGGAAAAGGAATGGACAAGGTACAGGGACACAGTACTAGAAGTGGCTAAAGAATGTCTTGGAACAATAGTGTGTAAAAGTAGGATGAAGCAAACAGCTTGGTGGAATGACACAGTCAAGGCAGCCTGTAAAAGGAAAAAGAAGGTGCATCAAAAATGGCTACATACTAGAACTCAGGTAGACAGAGAAAGTTATGCTGAAGAAAGAAACAAAGCCAAACAGATAACTGCAGCATCCAAGATGAAATCTTGGGAAGACTTTGGAAACAGATTGGAGACTACGGGTCAAGCCGCTGGAAAACCATTCTGGAGTGTAATTAGCAGTCTTCAAAATGGAGGTAAGAAGGAAATGACAAGTATTTTGGACAGGTCAGGAAAACTGCTGGTGAATCCTGTGGATGACTTGGGCAGATGGAGGGAACATTTTGAAGAGTTGCTCAATGCAGGTGAAAATACGATCAGTAATGTTTCAGATTTCGAGGTAGAATGGGATAGGAATGATGATGGAAATAGGATCACATTTGAGGAAGTGGAGAAAATGGTCAATAGATTGCAGTGCAATAAAGCAGCTGGGGTGGATGAAATTAAGTCGGAACTCATCAAATACAGTGGAATGTCAGATCTTAAATGGCTACACAGGATAATTGAAATGGCCTGGGAGTCGGGACAGGTTCCATCAGACTGGACAAAAGCAGTAATCACACCAATCTTTAAACATGGAAACAGAAAAGATTGTAACAACTACAGAGGTATCTCTTTAATCAGCGTTGTGGGTAAAATCTTCACAGGTATTGTTGAAAGGAAAGTGCGAGTATTAGTTGAGGACCAATTGGATGAAAATCAGTGTGGGTTTAGGCCTCTTAGAGGTTGTCAGGACCAGATATTTAGCTTACGGCAAATAATGGAGAAGTGTTATGAGTGGAACAGGGAATTGTATGTATGCTTTATAGATCTAGAAAAGGCATATGACCGGCTTCCTAGGAGGAAGTTATTGTCGGTTCTAGGAGATTATGGAATAGGAGGCAAACTTTTGCAAGCAATTAAAGGTCTTTACATGGATAGTCAGGCAGCAGTTAGAGTTGACGGTAAATTGAGTTCAAGGTTCAGAGTAGTTTCAGGGGTAAGACAAGGCTGCAACCTGTCTCCACTGTTGTTCACATTATTTATGGATCATATGTTGAAAACAATAGACTGGCTGGGTGAGATTAAGATATGTAAACACAAAATAAGCAGTCTTGCATATGCGGATGACTTAGTTGTGATGGCAGATTCGATTGAAAGTTTGCAAAGTAATATTTCAGAGCTAGATCAGAAATGTAAGGACTATGGTATGAAGATTAGCTTCTCCAAAACGAAAGTAATGTCAGTGGGAAAGAAATATAAACGGATTGAGTGCCAAATAGGAGGAACAAAGTTGGAACAGGTGGACAGTTTCAAGTACTAAGGATGCATATTCTCACAGGATGGCAACATGGTGAAAGAACTGGAAGCGAGGTGTAGCAAAGCTAATGCAGTGAGCGCTCAGCTACGATCTACTCTCTTCTGCAAGAAGGAAGTCAGTACCAAGACTAAGTTGTCTGTGCACCGTTCAATCTTTCGACCAACTTTGTTGTATGGGAGCGAAAGCTGGGTGGATTCAGGTTACCTTATCAACAAGGTTGAGGTTACGGATATGAAAGTAGCTGGGATGATTGCAGGTACTGGTAGATGGGAACAATGGCAGGAGGGTGTCCACAATGAGAAAATCAAAGAAAAACTGGGAATGAACTCTATAGATTTAGCAGTCAGGGCGAACAGGTTTAGATGGTGGGGTCATGTTACACGCACGGGAGAAGCAAGGTTACCCAAGAGACTCATGGGTTCAGCAGTAGAGGGTAGGAGGAGTCGGGGCAGACCAAGGGGAAGGTACCTGGATTCGGTTAAGAATGATTTTGAAGTAGTAGGTTTAACATCAGAAGAGGCACCAATGTTAGCACTGAATAGGGGATCATGGAGGAATTTTATAAGGGGGCTATGCTCCAGACTGAACGCTGAAAGGCATAATCAGTCTTAAATAATGATGATGACGATGATGAGTAGAAAATGGATTTGAGGATGCAGCAAACGTTCCTCATTACATTGGGGCAGTAGATGGAAAAAAAGTCCGCATTGTGAGTCCAATAGAAAGTGAATCTATGTATTTTAATTATAAAGACTACTACTCAGTTCTGTTAATGGGCATTACAGACACGAAGTACCGATTTGTTTATGTGCATATTGGTAGCTATGGAAAAGATTGTGACTCATCGATTTTTAAACAGATTCAGCTGTGGAAATCTGTTGAAAGCAGTTCAAAAAATCTACCTAACGAGAAGTGCCTACCAGGTACAGAAAGTCCGAAAATGCCACTTTTTTTTGTGATTCAGCATTTGGGCCACATAAACATCTGCTAAGGCCTTATTCTGGAACAAATTTAACAATCGACAAACGAATCTTCAACTATCGATTGCGCCGAGCAAGGAGGTATATAGAATGTGCTTTCGGCATTCTTACTAACAAATGGAGAATACTCCATCGATCATTAAATGTCCAACCACATTTTGCCAATGACATTGTTAAAGCCTGCATTACTCCTCATAATTATGTTAGGGATAGAGATGGATACATTGTTGAGGATACAACGTCAATTATATAGGGCTGGAAGATATTCAGGCAGAAAATACTGTAAGACGAGACCTAAAAGCAAACAGTGTGAGAGACATCCTGTGTAAATATTTTGTTTCAATTGTAGGAAGCGTTTCCTGGCAGATGTCCATGATATAAGGGCACTGCGAACGGCATGATGTCTAGAACATATAACTGTGGAATAGACCGCCTTCACATTGAACACAATTATTCCAGTACACGACTTATTTTTCGTTATTGTATTACCAGAAGTGAGTTGCAAAAATAATAATAAGTCTTAAAAATGTGACATTGTAACTGGTTTTCAATAATGTTCGTTTTTATAAAATAAAACATTTGTTAATAATAGCCCACCATGGTTGTCACGATAATAAATAAATAAATTATTACGTCAGAAAACGCCTCCAGTTTGAAGATCCTGTTCCACTGCAAAGAGTGAGCGCCATCACTTCTACAATCTATAAATCGAGTTTCTTCTAGTACCTTCTAGTACATACAGGGTGTTTCAAAAATGACCGGTATATTTGAAATGGCAATAAAAACTAAACGAGCAGCGATAGAAATACACCGTTTCTTGCAATATGCTTGGGACAACAGTACATTTTCAGGCAGACAAACTTTCGAAATTACAGTAGTTACAATTTTCAACAACAGATGGCGCTGCAAGTGATGTGAAAGATATAGAAGACAACGCAGTCTGTGGGTGCGCCATTCTGTACGTCGTCTTTCTGCTGTAAGCGTGTGCTGTTCACAGCGTGCAAGTGTGCTGTAGACAACATGGTTTATTCCTTAGAACAGAGGATTTTTCTGGTGTTGGAATTCCATCGCCAAGAACACAGTGTTGTTGCAACAAGACGAAGTTTTCAACGGAGGTTTAATGTAACCAAAGGACCGAAAAACGATACAATAAAGGATCTGTTTGAAAAATTTCAACGGACTGGGAACGTGATGGATGAACGTGCTGGAAAGGTAGGGCGACCGCGTACGGCAACCACAGAGGGCAACGCTCAGCTAGTGCAGCAGGTGATCCAACAGCGGCCTCGGGTTTCCGTTCGCCGTGTTACAGCTGCGGTCCAAATGACGCCAACGTCCACGTATCGTCTCATGCGCCAGAGTTTACACCTCTATCCATACAAAATTCAAATGCGGTAACCCCTCAGCGCCGCTACCATTGCTGCACGAGAGACATTCGCTAACGATATAGTGCACAGGATTGATGACGGCGATATGCATGTGGGCAGCATTTGGTTTACTGACGAAGCTTATTTTTACCTGGACGGCTTCGTCAATAAACAGAACTGGCGCATATGGGGAACCGAAAAGCCCCATGTTGCAGTCCCATCGTCCCTGCATCCTCAAAAAGTACTGGTCTGGGCCGCCATTTCTTCCAAAGGAATCATTGGCCCATTTTTCAGATCCGAAACGATTACTGTATCACGCTATCTGGACATTCTTCGTGAATTTGTGGTGGTACAAACTGCCTTAGACGACACTGCGAACACCTCGTGGTTTATGCAAGATGGTGCCCTGCCACATCGCACGGCCGACGTCTTTAATTTCCTGAATGAATATTTCGATGATCGTGTGATTGCTTCGGGCTATCCGAAACATACAGGAGGCGGCGTGGATTGGCCTCCCTATTCGCCAGACATGAACCCCTGTGACTTCTTTCTGTGGGGTCACTTGAAAGACCAGGTGTACTGCCAGAATCCAGAAACAATTGAACAGCTGAAGCAGTACATCTCATCTGCATGTGAAGCCATTCCGCCAGACACGTTGTCAAAGGTTCCGGATAATTTCATTCAGAGACTACGCCATATTATTGCTACCCATGGTGGATATGTGGAAAATATCGTACTGTAGAGTTTCACAGACCGCAGCGCCATCTGTTGTTGAAAATTGTAACTACAGTAATTTCGAAAGTTTGTCTGCCTGAAAATGTACTGTTGTCCCAAGCATATTGCAACAAACGGTGTATTTCTATCACTGCTCGTTTAGTTTTTATTGCCGTTTCAAATATACCGGTCATTTTTGAAACACCCTGTATATCTGAAGAAGCATGTACTTACCAAAATCATTCCTCTCCATTTCGTCCAACACATCAAAGTTGCTACGAATTCCCTTTCAAACTTCATGCCAAGCTTTTCATTATCTATGTCTAGATTACTCACGTCTGAAAGCAGAAACCAGTTAACAACTGTGAACACCACGACTCGACTCTATTCACACTGAACAAAACAGCTGTCAACGGTAGAAAAACCGCTACGTGTGTAGCGTGCATTTGGTAAAGTGCGCCACTACTTTGGCCGTGGCGGTAGAACTGCCGTCGGCGCCAGTGGCAGCCGGCGGACACACAGCTACCGCCGACGGCAGATTTACCGCTCGTTTTTTCTTCCGCTTAATGTGCAAGCTCTGACTTACACCTGTGCACCACTGCGGGAACGGCGGCGACGGTCAATTGACCGCTGCGGAAAAATCCGCCGTTTGTGAGCAACCGGCCTGATGGCGAGCAAGCAAGACGTATGTCAAGCGCGCGTGGTCGCGGCAGCTGCCACCGCCGCGCCGGAGCAGTCTGATCGCCGTACTGCAGCGCATGCGCCATCGGCTGCCCCATTAGACGCTCCACATGCGACGACCCGGCAGTCCCAGGCGGACAACGATTATATGACGACCACGCATGAACAGGACGATGAAATGGAATACACTACGGACCCACCTAGTGAAGAATTCACTGACGGTGCACCACGGACGGTGCTTCAACGCAAGAGAGCGGCTGTCACATCAGCCAGTGACGAACACCAAACTTCTGCTGCGAGTGATGCTGGATTTAAGAAACCGCCGCCAAAGAAGAGGGCGGCTCCACGACAGCGCGCAACCGCTGCACCTGTACCGTCTGCTAACCAGTACGACGCTCTACAAGATGGGCGAGTCCGAAGACGCGGATGAGCCTGCACCAACGGCAACAGACGACAATACACAACGTTCTGGCCCTAAGCTGCCACCGATTGTAATCGAATATCCCGAAGATTATATGACGCTTCGAGAAAGGCTTAAAAACAGCTTGAAGAATGCCTTTACAGCCAAACACTGCGGAGAAGATCGTTTGAAGTTAACAGTCACCACCACTGAGGATTACGTGGCTGCCATTGACATGGTTGGTGCACGTCGTATTCCCAACTACACCTTCCCTACTGTGCGCCCAAAGGTTCTCAAAGTTGCCTTGAGAGGCATACCACAGAAGATGACAGCTGTCTTTAAGGACGGACTCATCAACATGGGTTTTACACCTACTGCTACCACACGGATGAAGATGCCTGGTACGCAACGACCCATCCCTCTGATGGATATACAGTAGTGTTGCCTGATACACCTGACAACAGGCAAATATACGAAGTCACCCGGTTTGCCGACCTCTCAGTGACTGTCGAGAAATTACGTGCACGAAAGGGCCTCATACAATGCTTTAATTCTTACCCGTGGTCTAGGGGTAGCGTCTTCGATTCATAATCAAAACGTCTTCGGTCCCGCGTTCGATCCCCGCCACTGCCTAAGTTTTGATAAATAATCAGCATTGGCGGCCGAGACTTCCGGCATAAGAAGTCAGCCTCGTTTCTGCCAACGGCCCTGTCAAAGAGGGCGGAGGTGCGGATAGGGGTTCAGGGCACTCTCTTGTCCTAGGGGTGGGAAATTGCCCCTAAAGGCGGAAGAATCAGCAATGATCAACGACATGAGGATGCAGAAGGCAATGGAAACCACTGCATTAAAGACACGTAACGTGTATCCACAGGACATGTGGCCTGTAATTGAAGAAGTGTCATGATGATCTCTCCATTGGCAAAAGATTCCGGAATAGTCCCCCATTCGGATCTCCGGGAGGGGACTGCCAAGGGGGAGGTTACCATGAGAAAACGATTGAATAATCAACGAAAGGATAACGTTCTACGAGTCGCGGCGTGGAATGTCAGAAGCTTGAATGTGGTAGGGAAACTAGAAAATCTGAAAAGGGAAATGCAAAGGCTCAATCTAGATATAGTAGGGGTCAGTGAAGTGAAGTGGAAGGAAGACAAGGATTTCTGGTCAGATGAGTATCGGGTAATATCAACAGCAGCAGAAAATGGTATAACAGGTGTAGGATTCGTTATGAATAGGAAGGTAGGGCAGAGGGTGTGTTACTGTGAACAGTTCAGTGACCGGGTTGTTCTAATCAGAATCGACAGCAGACCAACACCGACAACGATAGTTCAGGTATACATGCCGACGTCGCAAGCTGAAGATGAACAGATAGAGAAAGTGTATGAGGATATTGAAAGGCTAATGCAGTATGTAAAGGGGGACGAAAATCTAATAGTCATGGGCGACTAGAATGCAGTTGTAGGGGAAGGAGTAGAAGGAAAGGTTACAGGAGAATATGGGCTTGGGATAAGGAAAGAAAGGGGAGAAAGACCAATTCAGTTCTGTAACAAGTTTGAGCTAGTAATAGCGAATACCCTGTTCAAGAATCACAAGAGGAGGAGGTATACTTGGAAAAAGCCGGGGGATACGGGAAGATTTCAATTAGATTACATCATGGTCAGACAGAGATTCCGAAATCAGATACTGGATTGTAAGGCGTACCCAGGAGCAGATATAGACTCAGATCACAATATAGTAGTGATGAAGAGTAGGCTGAAGTTCAAGACATTAGTCAGGAAGAATCAATACGCAAAGAAGTGGGATACGGAAGTACTAAGGAATGACGAGATACGTTGGAACTTCTCTAACGCTATAGATACAGCAATAAGGAATAGCGCGTTAGTCAGTACAGTTGAAGAGGAATGGACATCTCTAAAAAGGTCCATCACAGAAGTTGGGAAGGAAAACATAGGTACAAAGAAGGTAGCTGCGAAGAAACCATGGGTAACAGAAGAAATACTTCAGTTGATTGATGAAAGGAGGAAGTACAAACATGTTCCGGGAAAATCAGGAATACAGAAATTCAAGTCGCTGAGGAATGAAATAAATAGGAGGTGCAGGGAAGCTACGAAGAAATGGCTGCAGGAAAAATGTGAAGACATAGAAAAAGATATGATTGTCGGAAGGACAGACTCAGCATACAGGAAAGTCAAAACAACCTTTGGTGACATTAAAAGCAACGGTGGTAACATTAAGAGTGCAACGGGAATTCCACTGTTAAATGCAGAGGAGAGAGCAGATAGGTGGAAAGAATACATTGAAAGCCTCTATGAGGGTGAAGATTTGTCTGATGTGATAGAAGAAGAAACAGGAGTCCATTTAGAAGAGATAGGGGATCCAGTATTAGAATCGGAATTTAAAAGAGCTTTGGAGGACTTACGGTCAAATAAGGCAGAAGGGATAGATAACATTCCATCAGAATTTCTAAAATCATTGGGGGAAGTGGCAACAAAACGACTATTCACGTTGGTGTGTAGAATATATGAGTCTGGCGATATACCATCTGACTTTCGGAAAAGCATCATCCACACAATTCCGAAGACGGCAAGGGCTGACAAGTGCGAGAATTATCGCACAATCAGCTTAAAAGCTCATGCATCGAAGCTGCTTACAAGAATAATATACAGAAGAATGGAAAAGAAAATTGAGAATGCGCTAGGTGACGATCAGTTTGGCTTTAGGAAAAGTAAAGGGACGAGAGAGGCAATTCTGACGTTAGGGCTAATAATGGAAGCAACGCTAAAGAAAAATCAAGACACTTTCATAGGATTTGTCGACCTGGAAAAAGCGTTCGACAATATAAAATGGTGCAAGCTGTTCGAGATTCTGAAAAAAGTAGGGGTAAGCTATAGGGAGAGACGGGTCATATACAATATGTACAACAACCAAGAAGGAATAATAAGAGTGGAGATCAAGAACGAAGTGCTCGTATTAAGAAGGGTGTAAGACAAGGCTGTAGCCTTTCGCCCCTACTCTTCAATCTGTACATCGAGGAAGCAATGATGGAAATAAAAAAAACGTTCAGGAGTGGAATTAAAATACAAGGTGAAAGGATATCAATGATACGATTCGCTGATGACATTGCTATCCTGAGTGAAAGTGAAGAAGAATTAAATGATCTGCTGAACGGAATGAACAGTCTAATGAGTACACAGTATGGTTTGAGAGTAAATCGGAGAAAGACGAAGGTAATGAGAAGTAGTAGAAATGAGAACAGCGAGAAACTTAACATCAGGATTGATGGTCACGAAGTCAATGAAGTTAAGGAATTCTGCTACCTAAGCAGTAATATAACCAATGACGGACGGAGCAAGGAGGACATCAAAAGCAGACTCGCTATGGCAAAAAAGGCATTTCTGGCCAAGAGAAGTCTACTAATATCAAATACCGGCCTTAATTTGAGGAAGAAATTTCTGAGGATGTACGTCCGGAGTACAGCATTGTATGGTGGTGAAACACGGACTGTGGGAAAACCGGAACAGAAGAGAATCGAAGCATTTGAGATGTGGTGCTACAGACGAATGTTGAAAATTAGGTGGACTGATAAGGTAAGTAATGAGGAGGTTCTACGCAGAATCGGAGAGGAAAGGAATATGTGGAAAACACTGATAAGGAGACGGGACAGGATGATAGGACATCTGCTAAGACATGAGGGAATGACTTCCATGGTACTAGAGGGAGCGGTAGAGGGCAAAAACTGTAGAGGAAGACAGAGATTGGAATACGTCAAGCAAATAATTGAGGACGTAGGTTGCAAGTGCTACTCTGAGATGAATAGGTTAGGAATTCGTGGCGGGCCGCAACAATGCTTTAATCGTCAAGAGCCAGGCCACACTTCTCGCCTGTGTCGCATGAAACCACCATGTGTAAAATGCGGCGAAGGTCACCTCAGCCAGCAGTGAACCGGCCACCCTGCGCTCTGTGCAAGCGGGCTCATTCTGCAAGCTACAGTGGTTGTGTTGTTCACAAAGCAGCCAGACGCCGCCAGCGAGGGTTACCTCCCTTGCGCCAGACGTCACGCTCCGACGGCCAGCAGATGCGGCGCCGAGCTGCGCCACCACCTGCTCCCACTACTGCTACTCAGCGACTACCTGCCCAATGGCGACTGCTTGCTGCTAGGGCAGACCTCGGCTACGCAGACGTCCTCCAGGGCCGGACAACGCCTCCTCCTGCCCCTGCTGCCCAGCCTACGAGACACACTGTAGACAGACCTGCTCCTCCTGCTGCAGCTGATGATTTTATCGCGGTCTTAAAAGAAGTAAAGGCCATCCTCGTGGCTGTCTCCGCCACTCTGGCCCAGCTGCCGAACGCAATCACTGCTGCAGTCCAGCCCTCAGAAGCTTCCCCACCACCATGGCGATCACCACCACTGGACATGGCCCACAACCGTAGACATCTCCAGAAGTTCATGGCTGTCACGTGGAATGTGAATGGATTATTCCCTGCGCTTCTCGAATTTCGGCAGTTTCTCCAGGACAACAATGTGGACGTGTGTCTCCTCACAGAGACTCACCTCAAACCTGGCCTTCGAGCAAACGCCCCCAACTTTGTCTGCTACCGCAACGACAGGCTGACAGCTGGCGGTGGGACAGCCATATATGTTGAGCGGACACTCCAGCACTATCGTGTCCCCCTACCACGACTAGACTCCTGTGAAGCCACGGCCATTGCAGTGGAGACGTCCCTCGGGACAGTAATCTTTCTCTCCACGTACAGACCGCCAAGAGGCCACCTCACCGTTCATGACACTGACACTCTTCTCCGCGTTGGAGACAAGCTCTTCCTCGCTGGAGACATGAATGCCAAGTACCATATCTGGAATTCGCAGACACAGAACATCAGTGGGAGGCGACTTTATCATGCTGCTGAGAGGGCACGAGCTTTCCTCTATGGACCTGACGAGCCGACGCACTATCCTCCAAACGGCAATGCTCCAGATGTCTTGGACATTTGTCTTGTCAAAGGTGTAAACTGGTTTGTCACACCCGAAGTTCTCCATACCATGAACTCCGGCCACCTGCCGGTGTTCTTTTGGCTGCACGTCAATCCACTTCCTCAAGCAGCTAAGCTCGACACCCGGAAGACCAACTGGCCACATTTCCGGCAGCTTGTTCTAGATCACCTCCCAGAAGAGCCACCAGCGCTGGACACAGATATCAATGCTGCTCTCGACACCCTGACCGTGGCTCTCACCACAGCTGTCGTTGACTCCACTCCACTCCTCCTCCAAGGACTTCCACTGTGGCAGCTCCAGCTCTCCCTGCAGATATCCAGATCTTATCCGGGAACGCAACCTTCTCAACAGAGTTTGGCACAAAACACGCCAGCCTCAGCTGAAGTGTCACATCAATCATCTACGCCGCACCATCAAGGGTGCACTTATTGGCAAGGGGTCCAGGAAAACTGTCACTTACTCAGTCTTTGTGGGGCCACTTTTGCTCCAAAGAGACACCTTCTTGGATTACGTTTCAGTCCACCTTGTTAGAGACACTTAAGAACGGCCCTCAGTCTTTTTATATGTTCATCAAATGTCTCTCATCATACAGACCAAGTACAGGGACAGTTGTCAGATTAATCCTGGGGCTGACACGTGGGAGATTGTCCGCTCCCTCACTCGGCATCGCCCACAACTGCCGCCACTCACAACCACAGACTGACCTGCCTACACGTCTGCCGCTAAAGCAGAGGCCCTGGCGACGACTTTTGAGGCAAACTTCCAGCCACTTGTGGAACCTATCAACCTGGAGAACGTCCAAACTGTTGAGACCAGACTTGCTGCCTTCCTCGATGGAGACCATGGTGCTGCACCACTGTACCGACGTCGGAACGGGAGGTCACTGAACACACTGGTTGGTTGGTTGTTTTGAGGATTAAAGGGACCAAACTGCAGAGGTCATCAGTCCCTTGTTTCATTAACACACAGAGCACAGGGAAACCATCAATTAGTCATTCGAGGCACAAGATAAAAATTCCAGGGGAAGAAAATCCCCAAGGTCAATAATAAAGAAACATGGAAAACGGAGCACAGCAACAAAAACAACACACAGAAGAAAGGCAGAAGGAATTAAAACTGCACAGCAGAGGACTGTGGCTGGCTGATCACGAAAATAATAGGATGAGCCAGCCACTCTGCAACACGTTAAAACCTCCAGCCTAAAAGATTAGGGTGGAGTCGAATTACAACACAAAACAAAGTAAAAGATACAGCACAAAAGAGGGTGACACAATAAAATTAGAGGGACCTATAAAAGCCACTTGCTCGAAGAAAACCTAAAACACGATCTGCCATAGAGACATCGTCAGCTAAAAGACACGATAAATCACCCAGGAGGTTAAAAGTTCGCCTGAGGGCGGTTAAAAGAGGACATTTCAACAATATATGGGCCACCGTCATGGTTTGGTTGGTTGATTGGTTTGGGGGATTAAAGGGACCAGACTGCTATGGTCATCGGTCCCTTTTTCCAAAGACAAAGAACACCCACAGAGAATAAAAACGGGGAACAGAAGAGATCACAGACGATACAGAACAAGAGAAACTGAGACAAAGACAAGACAAAACGAACTAAAACCACACAGAGTGTGACGGTGGTTGGCCGACCATAGAAATAAAAAAGGAAAAGCCAACCACTTAGAAACACATTAAAAAAAAATCAGTTGAAAATCATAGGCCAAAGGCCAGAATCAACACAAAACAATAAAATAAAACAGAAACACTGAGATTAAATGATAAAATCCCCCTGCCCGAATAAAACGTAAAACTAAGTAAGCCATAGTGGAGTCGTCTGTTAAAAGGGCAGGGAGCGTATCAGGCAGCGCAAATGGCTGCCTGACCACAGCTAAAAGGGGGCAGGCCAACAGAATGTGGGCCACTGTCAAAGCCGCCCCGCAGCGACATACAGGAGGGTCCTCCCGGCGCAGTAAATAACTGTGTGTTAGTCGGGAGTGGCCAATGCGGAGCCGACAAAGGACGACGGAGTCTCTGCGGTTGGCTCGCATGGATGACCGCCACACAGTCGTCGTCTCCTTAATGGCACGGAGTTTATTGGGTGTAATCCGATCGCGCCATTCAGCGTCCCAAAGCGCAAAAACTTTTCGGCAGAGGACTGCCTGCAAATCAGTCTCTGGGAGGCCGACATCCAGAGACGGTTTACACGTGGCCTCTTTCGCCAGGCGGTCAACATGTTCATTGCCCGGGATACCGACATGACCGGGGGTCCACACAAAGACCACAGAGCGGCCGCAACGCGCAAGAGTATGCAGGGACTCATGGATAGCCATCACCAGACGAGAACGAGGAAAACACTGGTCGAGAGCTCGTAAACTGCTCAGGGAATTGCTACAGATCACGAAGGACGCACCTGAGCAGGAGCGGATATACTCTAAGGCTCGAAAGATGGCGACTAGCTCAGCAGTGTAAACGCTGCAGCCAGCCGCCAAGGACCGTTGTTCGGAATGGTCCCCTAGAGTTAGCGCATACCCGACACGACCAGCAACCATCGAACCGTCGGTGTAAACAATTCCAACGGCAGTTTGCGGGTGGCTTCTTTAGCTAACTTGTCGGCGTGTTCGTTTCCCGCTATCCCAACGTGTCCCGGGGTCCATATGAACACCACTGAACGTCCACGCTGTTCAAGAGCATGAACGGATTCCTGGATGGCAACAACAATGGGATGGCGTGGGTAGCACTGGTCAAGAGCCTGTAGACTACTGACAGAGTCACTGCAAATGACAAAAGACTCGCCAGTGCTGGTACGAATACGCTCAAGGGCACGAAAAATGGCTGTTAGCTCTGCGGTGTAAACACTGCAGCCTTCCGGCAAGGAGCGCTGGTCTACATAGTCCGCATGAGCATAAGCATACCCCACACGGCCATCAACCATCGAGCCATCTGTATAGATAACCTCCGAGTCATGGAATGCGCCTAGGAGAGCAAGGAATTGTCGGCGCAAGACTGCAGGAGGAACTGAATCTTTTGGCCATCGGGAAAGTTCCAGCCGAAGCTGCGGCCGACGAATACACCAAGGTGGTGTATGTGGGCGGACATGGAAAGCAGATGGAAGAGTCAAACACTCGAGGTCACTAAGGAGTGACCAAACACGGATCCCAATTGCGTGGCCTGATCGCGGCCGCCGGTGTGGGATGTGGACTGCCGCATCGGCGAAAAGGAGACAGTAGTTAGGGTGACGGGGAGAACAACGGACGTGGGCAGCATAGTTGGCTAACAATTGTTGACGCCGAATACGAAGTGGAGGAACCCCAGCCTCAGCAAGGAGGCTATTAACAGGACTGGTGCGGAATGCTCCTGTCGCCTGTCGAACCCCACAGTGGTGAACGGGGTCCAGCAGTTGCAACGCCGAGGGCGACGCTGAGCCATACGCCACACTCCCATAATCAAGCCGGGACAGCACAAGGGCTTTGTAGAGCTGCAGCAGCGTATTACGATCTGCACCCCAAGTTGTGTTGCTGAGGCAGCGAAGGGCATTCAGATGCTGCCAGCACTGACGCTTGAGTTGACGAATATGTGGAAGCCAAGTAAGCTGGGCATCGAACAGCAATCCCAGAAAACGGTAAGTGTCAACAACCCTGAGCATGGCATCCTGAAGATAAAGCTCAGGGTAAGGGTTGGACAGTTCGACGCCGACAAAAGTGCATAACACAAGTCATCGCAGGAGAAAATTGAAACCCATGGGCTAGGGCCCACGCCTGCGCCTTGCGTATGGCTCCTTGCAACCTACGTTCTGCAACACTAATGGTGGAGGAGCTGAAAAAGATGCAGAAATCGTCAGCATATAACGTGGGTGAGACAGACGACCCTACTGCTGCTGCAAGGCCATTAATGGCCACAAGGAAGAGGGGCACGCTCAATACAGAG
Organism: Schistocerca americana; assembly: GCF_021461395.2. Lineage (NCBI taxonomy): Eukaryota > Metazoa > Arthropoda > Insecta > Orthoptera > Acrididae > Schistocerca > Schistocerca americana. The sequence continues at coordinate 672,202,648 of NC_060120.1, read as the reverse complement.
CCCTGTGGAACGCCATTCTCCTGGATATGAAGTGAACTATGGGATGTGCCAATTAAAACGCGGAATGTCCGAAGAGATAAAAAATTCTGAATAAAAATGGGGAGAGAGCCCCGGAGACCACACCCGTGCAATGTGGCGAGAATATGGTGCCGCCACGTCGTGTCATATGCTCTGGAGAGGTCGAAAAAGACGGAGACGAGGTGTTGGCGCCTGGAAAAAGCAGTGCGGATTGCAGACTCAAGAAAGACCAAAGCATCGGCGGTAGAACGGCCCTGACGGAAGCCGCTCTGGCACGGAGCCAGAAGACCCCGAGACTCGAGCAGCCAACATAGCCGTCGACTCACCATACGTTCCAATAGCTTGCACAGAATATCTGTCAAGCTCATGGGCCGATAGCTATCCACATTAAGCGGGTCCTTACCAGGCTTCAGCACCGGAATGACGGTACTCTCCCACCGCTGCGACGGAAAGACACCATCGCCCCATATGCGGTTGAAGATGGCAAGAACACACCGCTGACAATCCGGGGACAGGTGTTTGATCATCTGATTGTGGATGCCATCTGGCCCAGAGGCTGTATCGGGGCACTGTGCCAGGGCGCTTTGGAGTTCCCACTAACTAAACAGGGTGTTATACGCCTCAGGGTGGCGAGAAGCAAAAGAAAGCCGTTTCCATTCCTCATGGCGTTTCAGCGCGCGGAACGCGGGCGGGTAATTCCCTGACGCAGAGGCCCAAACATAGTGCTGGGCGAAATGCTCGGCGATTGCATCGGCATCGGTGGATACCGCCCCGTTGATGGTAAGCCCTGCGACACCTGTAGAGTGCTGCAATCCAAAGATGAGCCGAATCTTCATCCACACCTGGGAGGGTGAAGTACAGGAAGCAATGGTGGAAACGTACCTCTCCCAGCACTCCTGCTTCCGCCCTTTGATGAGCCGCCGTACCTGAGCACGGAGACGTTTGAAAAAAATGAGGTTCTCCAAAGACGGGTGCCGCTTATGTCGCTGAAGAGCCTGCCGACGTTCTTTAATGGCTTCAGCGACCTCTGGAGACCACCAAGGCACTGACTTTCGCCGGGGGCACCCTAATGAATGAGGAATGGTACGTTCCACAGCGGAAGCAATCGCTGCAGTCAGTGTCTCAACCGCCACATCGATGGTACCGTGGGGGAGAGATTCAACAGTGGCAGCAGAGGAGAACGTGTCCCAGTTTGCCTTGCTAAATGCCCATCTAGGCGAGCGCGCAAGGGAGCGACGCTATGGTAGTGAAAGGAAGATGGGAAAATGGTCACTACCACACAAGTCGTCATGGACTCTCCAGTGGACCGATGGTACAAGCCCTGGGCTGCACAATGACAGATCTATGGCCGAGAACGTGCCATGCGCCACACTGAAATATGTGGCGGCGCCAGTGTTTAAGAGGCAGAGGTCAAGTTGCGAGATGAGATTCTCGACATCTCTGTCTCGGCCAGTAATCTTCGTTCCACCCCACAGGGAATTGTGGGCGTTAAAATCCCCCAGGAGAAGAAAAGGCGTGGGGAGTTGGGCGACAAGTGCAGCCAATTCGGTCAGGGAGACTGTACCATCTGGAGGGAGATAGACACTGCAGACGGTTATGTCCTGGGTAGTCCTTACGCGTACAGCCACAGCTTCCAATGATGTTTGAAGGGGCACAGGAGCACTATATACAGAGGTAAGGACATACACGCAGGCTCCACCTGACACACAATTGTAAGTGCTACGGTTGCAGTAATAGCCCCTGTATCCACGAAGGACGGGGGGCCCGCATTGCCGGGAACCAGGTTTCCTGGAGGGCAATGCAGAAAGCAGGTGTCAGCCTTAGAAGCTGTCGTAGCTCAGGGAGATGGCTAAAATAACCGCCACAATTCCACTGGAGGATCGTACAAAGCGTGTCCTGTAAGGGCATGAAGGTACTGAAAAAGCAAATTACTTCACAGAGTCACATGCTGCCACCGACTGAGTGACTGACGTCGCAACTGCCATCGTTTCTGAGACGGCGAGATCGAGGTCATCTGGGGACGCGAAGAGCTCGACCTCGTCCTCAGAGGCTGAGCTGATAGGAAGCGTTGGCGCGGGAACCACTGGATCCTTAGGCTTCTTAGAGAGCTTCCTCTTCTCTCTCTTGTCTTTGGCAGGAGGGTTCGCATGCTGGGAGGGCTTTCCGGATGCATTGTCAGGAATAGAGGAAGAGCGTGAAGCCCTTCGACCAGCAGCTGGTGGCTTCCTCAGCCACTGGCTAGCGTCTAGCGAGACTCTGGTAAAATCCTTGGAAGGTACTCCCCCAAGGGACCCCTTCCGAATGAGTGAGGCCGGAGGAGGCTGTTGCCTCTCCGGCTGAGCAGCTGGAGGAGGCTGTTGCCTCTCCAGCTGAGGAGCCGGAAGAGGCTCTTGCCTCTCTGGCTGAGCAGCCGGAGGAGCCTGGTGCCTCTCCGGCTGAGAGGTGGGGATGGATGTCCCCAGTTGTTCGTGGTCCACTGCCCCCAAACCGGGTGTTTTGGGAGCAGTGGAAGAGAGCGTGGCCCCTACCAGCGGTGGGGCAGGCGTAAATTTACTGTTCTGTGGGCCAACTGAGAAGGGAGTCTTTGCAGGAACCGGTGGTGGCAGAGTTGCAGTAGCATAACTCCTCAACATAGATGTGGCGTTGAGCCGGTCTAGCTTCTTCCTTGCCTCTTGGTAAGTTAAACGGTCCAGGGTCTTAATTTCTTGTATCTTCCGCTCTCTTTGGTAGACTGCACAGTCTGGCGAGCAGGGAGAATGATGCTCCCCATAGTTAAAGCAGGTGGGAGGCGGAGCACATGGAGCATTAGGATGTGAAGGTCGTCCACAATCACGACACTTGGGGCTGGCAGTGCATCTGGAGGACATATGTCTGAACTTTCAGCACTGGAAGCATCGCATAGGGGGTGGGACATAGGGCTTGACATCGCACAGGTAGATCATGACCTTGACCTTCTCAGGGAAGCAGTCACCCTCAAAGGCCAGGATGAAGGCACCGGTAGCGACCCTATTATCCTTGGGCCCCCTAAAGACACGAAGGACAAAGTGCACACCACGTCATGCCAGGTTCTCCCGTAGCTCGTCATCAGACTGTAGCAGAAGATCTTTATGAAAAATAATCCCCTGGACCAAATTTAAGGACTTATGGGGAGTGACAGTGACGGGTATGTCATCAAGCTTCTCACAGGCGAGTAACGCCCTTGACTGTGCAGAGGAAGCTGCTTGTATGAAAATGGCCCCACTCCGCATTTTGGAAACAGATGCCACTTCCCCAAACTTATCTTCAAGATGGTGAACAAAGAAGAGAGGCTTAGTCCCCAAAAACGTATCCCCATCGGTTTTGCTGCACACAATGTATCGCGGTGAATACGGCTCCTGTCTGTCCGCAGCCCTACGTTCCTCCCATGGTGTGGCTAGGGAAGGGAACTATTTGGGGTTATATGTCACAGCATTAAATTCTGTCTTACCGCTCTTAGAGACGTTGGTGGTCGTGCGACCACCGGATTGACACTTCACCCACTACATTGCGGGGCATCCGCCCCGACGCCACCCACTCTCCCCACGGGCGCCACCCAGCCACAGCAAAGGCCACCTGGCAGGATGGCCGTTGCCGGGAGTCCTGATGCCCCAGAGACACGAGCATCGACTCCTTGGCTTACGTGGGGAGGTGGCAGCTCAGGCATCGGCAGTACGATCCCTGTGTTGTCAGGGGGCTACAACCTAGAGGGTACATGACGACCCCACCACAACGGGCTGGCTACCGTGCTGGATTTTGGGTGCCATGGGTAGTCCATAGTGATCGTGGGTGCAGATGGCGACGCACAAAGGGCGTTACGTACATAATCCATCAGGTGTGTATGCCCAAAATGACGGATGGAGGGTGCAGTGACGACGCCAAGACGATCAAGAGTGCCAAGGCCTTAGGGCACAGAGGACTGATGGTGCACCAAGTAAGGTGTCCTTCCCCAAAAGGCTCGTACTTCTGTGGAATTTGGAAAAATGGAGGTCAAACCTTAATGGGGACCATCACATTAAGGCCAAAACGTTTGAGACTCCTTTTAGTCGCCTCTTACGACAGGCAGGAATACCGCAGGCCTATTCTAACCCCCGAACCTGCATGGGGAACTGAACACATTAGACGACTGCTCCAGAAGCAGGCCCCAGGTCATGACAACGTTGATGGGAGAGTCCTCCGCATGCTGTCCAGGCTAGCCATCTTGTATGTAGTAGCTCTCTTCAACGCCATCTTTGAACAAATGCAGTTCCCAGAAGGTTGGAAGAAGGCTGTCGTTGAGGCGGTCCCAAAGCCAGGCAAAAAACAGGACCTTACCGGCGAATTATCGCCCCATTAGCCTTCTCCAGACGTTGAGCAAAGTGTTCGAGAGAATCCTACTCTCCAGATTCGGCGGGCTGCTCCACCAAGACAACATCATCCCACGGGAGCAGTTTGGATTCCGTCAGCATCATTCAACCACTCAGCAGTTACTCCGCATCGTCGAGGAGGCAACACTGGCCTTCAACAACCGGGAGTTTTGCGGTCTTGTCCTGCTTGATGTGTCAAAGGCTTTTGACACTTTATGGCACCAAGGCCTATTCTACAAGCTGTTCCACCTCGGCATCCCTTCGTGCTTCGCCCGCCTACTTGCCAGCTACCTCGAGGGGCGTACTTTTGTTATCCGGGTTGGCACTACGACTTCATCTGTTCGCCAAGCCCTTGCTGGAGTACCACAAGGGAGCGTTCTTGGCCCAATCTGCCAGTTTCCCCGAGAGTCAGTCGCGCCATCTACGTAGATGACACGGCCCTCTTCTCGCGACACCGAAACATCGACGCCGTCCACCGACGTTTACAAATCGCACTGCAAGACCTTGAGCATTGGGCTGCCGACTGGAGGATCGGCTTCAACGCCACCAAAATGCAGGGGGTGATCCTTACCCGCCATCGCCCACCTGATGCACAACCACTGGTTCTTTGCAACCAGCCCATCACCTGGACAACGTCTACCACATACTGTGCAGTCCTCCTCGATCGCCAGCTAACCTGGAAGGCTCACATCACCTCTGTCCGCCAGAAGACATCTCAGAGGGCCGGGGCATTATACCCCATGCTCAACGCAACCTCCTCGCTCCCAGTCGACACCGGTCTGCGCCTCTACCGCACCCGCATCTGTCCAGTCATGGACTACGCATGTGAAGTCTGGGGCAACGCTTACCCCTCGCACATTCAGAAGCTACAACAACTTCAAAACAAGATATTGGGACACATTTACCAGGAACCGAACGACTTTCCTCACCATCTCCTACACCAGGCAGCAGACGAACCCCTAGGAAGGGAGCGATTTCAAGAAGTGGCGCACTTGAAAATCAAGACCACTATAGGCAGCCTGTTGCCCTGACTGAATAGTCACGTCAGCATCGAAGCTTCACCACCAAAGACTCCTCTCCGAGACTTACGCTGTCACACAAGATGTCCACCACCACCTTCAACCCACAGCAGTGGTAAGAAATGCCCATTCGGTAAACCATACGTTCCAGATAGACTCGGCTATTCCACACCCAGTACAGAAGAATGAGGCCGCGCGTGCGCACACGCCACACGCATTCGGATTTAGTCTTCCGTCGAAAGCGGACTTGTTGCGTGCGAGCTCCTGATGTCAACGGATACTACTTCGGCTGAGGGTGTGGCGGATCGCCGTCCGGCGGAAAATACTTCGTTGGCGGCCACATCCGGCCCCCCACCCATGATGACCAGGCAAAGACAACGCGGGAATGACCTGTTGACGACCACTGCACGGACACTGGACATCGCTATGGATTTTACCCCTGACTCGTCCGGCGAAGAAGACGACGGCCACCAGCAGAATCGACGTAAGCGAACTGGCGAAGCCACCTCCGGGGCGGACGAGGGCCTTCGGAAGCTGCTGAAGAAGAAAATTTCGAAGCAGCCGCAGCAGCGGCCTGACGCGGACGCGGTGTCAACGTCCAACCGCTATGACGTCATCCAGGATGGCGCGGACGACGGTCAACTGCCACCACAGCAGCAGCAGGGGGCACAGCAGCAACTGTCCCAGCGCCAAATACAGGGGAAGGTGCCGCCAATTGTGTTGCTGTTCAAAAATTCTTAAAAGCAACTGCACACATGGCTAAAGGAAAATTGCAAGCAGTCGTTCACTGCCAAACAGACTGGGGGTGACACCCTCAAACTCAGCCTCTCCTGCACCAAGGATTATGTGGCAGTCATGGATATGATTTGGCGGGAGGGTATACCAATATATACCTATTCAGCAGTCCGTCCGCCAACCCTGAAGGCACTCTTCAAGCATGTTCCGACGTCCTTAACGCATGAGGACCTGAGGGAAGAAATGGAGGACGTTGGCTTCGTGGTGACGGTGGTAGACTACCATCGCATGCCCAGAACCAACAAGCTCACTGGACATCACGTCGTCGTCCTGCAGGATACACCCAAGCACTGGGAAATCTTCCAGCTCACCTACTTCTACGATCTCTCTAGTACGGTGGAATGTCTGAGGAAAACCTGCGGTCTGGTCCAATGCTTCCAGTGCCAAGGGTTTAACCATGTGGCATGCCACTGCACTATGCCGCCTATGCGCGTCAAGTGTGGTGCTGACCATGACAGCCACAATGTCTGAGGAGCAGGCATGAGCCGCCCGTCTGTGGCCTGTGCGGAGGCAGCCATCCCGCCAATTTTCACTCCTGTGTTAAGCACAAGGAGGCTAGCTGTCGGCAACAGGGACTTCCGCCTGTCCAGCCCTCCAGACGTGCCGATACCCGCCAGAGGCGTCAAACACCGCCTACACGACCGGCCAACGACAAGCGCACGTGGCCCTTCCTGATGGAATGCTGGTCGGCGAGGATCCAGCCAGGTATCTCTGTGGCAGATGCACTGAAGGGCGTCTCCCACTCACAGGCAACTTCAGCTGCAGAGGTGCAAAGCGTGCCACTGCCTTCACAACACCAGAGCCATCAGCCAACTTCTCTGACCACAGCAGCACCTTCGGTTGGGCTTCAGGACATCTGCCAGCTGATGCAACACCTGACCACGATGAAGACTGAGCTGACCACCGCCATCATCGACCTGCCTGCCACCATCGCCGCCACGGTTGTGGCGAAGACCACACAAAACCTCCCGGCACATACTGAAGTTACCGATGTCGCCCACCAACGCTGTCGCCTGGATGATATCCGAATTGTGGCGTACAACGCAGCTAACCTCACTCACGATCTTGAGGAGTTGCGGCAGTTTTTGTTCGACACGATGTGGACATATGCCTGGTCAATGAGACCTTCCTCAAACTGGGCATCAGATCCAATATCGCCAACTACCGGTGCTTCCGGAACGACAGGCCGATGCAGGGAGGCGGTACAGCGATCTTCCTCCACTCCTCCATCCAGCACTGTGAAGTCCAACCGCCCGCCATTGGGACTATCGAAGTCACTGCCATACAAGTGGACACAGCCACAGGACCGGTCACGTTCATGGCTGTTTACCGGAGCCCTAGATGGCAGCTCCTCATCGACGATGTGCGCCTCCTCTGGACTCCTGGAAAATATTACATTGCTGGTGGCCTCAACTGCAAGCATGCTGCATGGAATTCCCTGGTCACCAATCTCAATGGCAGGCTTCTTCTTCAGGCAGCTGAAGAAGTCAACGCATATGTCTCTGGTCCCGTGGAGCCGACATGCTATCAAAGCAAAGGGAGGCCCGACATTCTCGATGTCGCCATCACCCAAGGGATTAACAAGTTCATGATGGCTGACGTAATCCACACCATGAACTCTGATCATTTGCCTGTTCTCTACCAACTGGACGTCACCCCAGCACAGAAACCGGGCCGCCTCAACCTCAACCAGCCGCCTCAACCTCAACCAAACGGATTGGCACTGCTTCCAGCAACGAGTTACCACAGCCCTGCAGCAACAGGTGGACACGAGGCCTCCATGGAACGACTGGCTGATACTATCACTGCAGCCCTGGAGAGGGCGATGCACAGCCCGCGCCCCAGCACGGTACCGACTTCTGTTCTCCTGGCGGAAATCCTGCAGGACATTCGCACTCGCAACCGCCTCTGCAAGGACTGGCGAGTAACCCGGGACTCACAGCTGAAGCGGCGAATCAACAGCGTGCGCCATAACATCAAGGCAGCGATTGTCCAGCACAAGAACCAACTCTGGGCTGAGAAACTGCAGGCATTTACCCAAGACCCCATGCACTGGAATGCGGTCCGCTTCCTTACGAAATGGAAGATGTGGATACCCCCATTTACGACCCTCACTGGGAAAGCCTATCTCCATGACGACAAGGCAAATCTCCTTGCAGACGTCTTCCAGGAGAATTTTACTCCTCTTCAGGATGGTGTGGAGCAATTGCACGTCGACCGGACTGAAGCAGAAGTGCAGGCCATCCTCCGCGGGGACGAGGAGGAGGACTGAGGCGACATCCCACCTATCTCCATTGCTAAAGTTCGCATGGGCATCAAGGCTCTCCCAGCATCCAAGGCTCGGGAGTCGACGACATCACTGGACGGGTCCTTAAGGAACTGCCGATCGTGGCCTTTGTCCACCTCACGGCCATCTTCAATTGGGTTCTGCGGACTCATATCTACCCGTCTGCATGGAAGCACTCCATCCTCGTTGCCATACCAAAGCAAGGAAAGGACTGGAAGGACCCGAAAAACTACCGGCCCATCAGTTTGCTCCGGCATATTAGCAAGCTGTTCAAATGGCTTCTTCTTCTCCGACTTCGGACCATCCTAGTGATTCAGGAAATCCTCCCGCCAGAACAATTTGGATTCTGCAGCGGCCATTCCACGACCCAGCAGATCGTCCGCGTTGTTGAGTAGATCACTCGAGCCTTTAACAACTGTGAGTACTGTGGCGTGGTCCTTCTCGATCACAAAGGCGTTTGACAGTGTCTGGCACACTGGTCTGCTGTGGAAGATGGACCACCTTGGGATTCCCTGGGCGTACATGCACCTCATCATGTCGTATCTGCAGCATAGAACCTTCGCTGTCCCATTGAAGCAGCCCTCTCCACCACCAGGTTTATCAACGCCGGGGTGCTGCAAGGCTCCATCCTGGGCCCGGTTCACCTCGGACCTTCCGACGTCGCCCCAGGTGGAGAAAGCAGCCTACACAGATGACACGGTGCTCTACACCAGGAGCTGGTGGCATGCAGCCATGCATTCTCGCCTGCAGCGGGCGTGCGACGACCTGGAACACTGGGCAGCATGCTGGTGCATCCGTTTCATCCCCATAAAGATGGAGGCCATTGTCTTTACGCGGAAGACGACGATGCAGGCCCCGCCACTCCAACTTTATGTGACCGTCCTCCCATGGCAGAAGACCGTCTGGTACCTGGGCATCGTCATGGACGATCGACTCCTCTGGAAGCCGAACATCGATGCTGTCAGTGCTAAACTCCACCAGAGGATGGGAGTGCTGTATCCATTCCTCAACAAAAGGTATCACCTCTCTGTCCGGAATGGCCTCCTCATCTCCTGCTTACATATCCGTCCCATTGTTGACTAGGTGTGCGAGGCCTGGGGCAATGCAGCCCACATGCATATCCAGTGTCTCCACCACACGCATATCCAGTGTCTCCAGGCGCAGCAGAACAAGATCCTCTGCCAGGTATTTCATGTTCACCCACAATTCCCGCATCGCTACCTCCACCAAGAAGAGGACGAACCGGAAGTAATGCTTCGCATCCAGAAGAATGCCAGCCGTTTCTACAGACAATGGCATGCATCTGCAAATACCCATTGCACTCCTCGACCTCTGAGTAATGGAGGGTGCACCCAACGGACACTGCTTGCAGTTCTGTACTTGAAGATACGACCCTACCATCCCGCATAACCAGATGACACACAACAAATAAAGAAATTTATAACCACCTCTGTGCTCTGACGAAGCAGGCAATGCCATCAGGCAAAATCCGATATCATTATCCTATCCTTAGGACTTAAGCATGGCGGATGGGGGCACGCCACAAGTGGCTCGCATGGTCCCCTCTGGTCGCTGGTGTTCCCACTGCCGTCCGCGCCCGGCTCGCCGCTCTCTGGGATCGCGGTCGTCATCTATAGCGTCTGGTGCTCTGTATCCTGCCTGTTTCCTTGGTCTCCACTTCTGTTTCTTCCTGGGCGCTTCGGAACTGGTCGGCGCCGCGTCGAGTGTTTCGTTTGCGGTCCGCGACTGCCAGGCGCGGCTCCTACGGTTCCCTCTGATCGCTGGTGTTCTGACCGATGTCCACGCCCGATTTGGCCGTCCTCTAGGGTCGTAGTCGTCATCTCAGCAGTGTCAGGGCAATTCTGTAGTGTTGGTTGGTTGGTTGGTTTGTTTGGGGTATAAAGGGACCAAAGTAAAGGCTCATTAGTCCCTTTTTTCTGATACAAGGCTCAGGGTAAAACAACACCCAAAGTCTTTTTGGGGAAGTAAAAGGGGAAAAATGGATGGGGAACCACACCTAAAAAGAAAACCAATGGAATGAACCAAAAACAGGGAAAATGTACACCACAAGAAAAAGTAGAAGGAGGTATTAAAACCATAGAGCCGACAAGGCGAGATGAACACATGAAGGGACAAACACGAACACCAAGACAAACAAATGCAAGAAAAAGGTGACAGAGTTAAAATGGAGGGAGGGTGGACGTCCCAAGGGACCAGACAACAAACACCATTGGTCCCATATTCCACGACCATGAAACACCCACACGGAAGAAAAACAAGCAACAGAGACGACAAGGGACGACACAGAACAAGAAAGACATAGACAAATACCAGAAAAGAGGAAATAAAATCTCACAGAGCGCTACAGTGATTGGCCAACCACGGAAACAAAAAGGAAAAGCCAACTACCAAGAGACACACCAAAAACCCCAATCTAAAACCGTAGGCCAAAGGCCAGACTCAACACACAAAAGAGACAAACCCTCAGATTGAGCGATAAAGCCCCCTGCATGAATAAAATCCAAAACTAAGCTTCCCACTGCAGCGTCATCCGTTAAAAGCGCAGGGAGCGTATCAGGCAGTGCAAACGTCTGCGTGAGCACAGTTAATAGCGGACAGTCCAACAAGATGTGGACCACTGTCAACGCTGACCTGCAGCGACAGAGCTGGGTTCTTGCACCACAATAAATGATCGTGTGTTAGCCAGGTGAGGCCAATGCATAGCCGGCAGAGAACAACTGAGTCCTTGCGAGAGGCTCGCATGGAGGAGTGCCACACACCTGTAGTCTCGTTGATGACACGAAATTTGTTGGGTGAAGGCAGGGTGCGCCATTAGTCAGTCCAGGTACAAAGGACTTTCTGCCACAGTAAGGACTGGAGGTCACATTCCGAAAGGTCAATCTCCAGGGCTGATTGACTGTTTAGCCAGCCTGTCAACACGAACATGCCGACATGCCCCAGTACCCACACAAAAACCATGGAGCGACCGGAACAGGCAAGAATATGAATGGACTCCTGGACATCCGTCACAGACAAGAGCAAGGAAAACAATGGTTGATACCTCGTAAACTGCTCAGGCAGTCCTTCTGTAACAAAACTGACCTGAGATCACATTCCGAAAGGCCAATCTCCAAGGCTGACGCACTGACAAATATTTACCGGGATGCCGACATGACCCAGAATCCATACAAAGACCATGGAGCGGCCGCAATGGGCAAGAGTATGGAGGGACTCCTGGATACCCATCACCAGACGAGAGCGAGGAAAACACTGGTCGATAGCTCGCAAATCGCACAGGGAGTCACTACAAAGGACTCACCTGAGCGGGAGTGGATATACTCTAGAGCGCAAGAGACGGCTAGCAGGACGGCAGTGAAAACACTGCAGCCAGCCGGCAATCTGCGTTGTTCAGAATGATCCCCCATAGTAAGAGCATTCCCAACAGGATCACCAACCATCGAAACGTCGGTATAGACCACGTCAGAGCCTTCAAACGCGGCAAGGAGTGAAACAAAGTGGCGGCACAGAGCCTCACCAGTGGCTGAGTCCTTCGGCCCCTTTGCCAAATCGAGCCGAAGATATGAGCGCAGCATAAATCAAGGGGGGGTAAACATATATGGGCCCAGAAAACAGGTGGGAGAGGGAAAAACTGAAGCCTGGAGAGAAGAGAACGGACACTAAGAGAGGTCGTTGTACACCCCGACTGGGGCCACCTTTGTGGCAGATGGACGACCAAGCTGGGGAACAGCAGATGGTAATTGGGATGCATGGGCAAGCTACAAATGTATGCAGCATAAGAGGCCAGAAATCGTTGGCGTCTCCACCACATCAAGAGGTTCACCGTCAAAATATAGCCGCATCTCAGGGTGAACAGTGCGACAAGGGCAGAAATGCATAACGCAGCTCTTGGCAGCCAAAAACCGGAAGCCATGCGCTACAGCTCAAGATTGTGACTAGCGGATAGTGCCTTGCAGCTGCCGTTCAGGAACTGCAATGCCAGTGGAGCTATAGTTTAGGCAGAAGTCATCATCTACAAGGAAGCTGAGACAGACGTTCCCACTGCTGCAGCAAGCCCATTAATTGCAACTAAAAAGAAGCAGACACTCAAGACAGATCCTTGTGGGACCCCATTCTCCTGAACTCGGGAGGAACTATGCAAAGCTGCAATTTGTACGCAGGAGGAACGAAATGAAAGAAAATTTTGTATGAAAATCGAGAGCAGGCCCCGAAGACCCCACCGATGAAGCGTTGTGAGGATGTGACGTCGCCATGTCGTATCGTACACCTTCTGCACGTCAAAAAATACGGCAACCAGATGCTGATTGCGGGCAAAGGCCATGCGGATGGCAGACTCCAGGCTCACCAGATTATCGGTGGCAGAGCGGCCGTTACGGAAACCCCCCGCGACTCAATTAGACAACTCAACCTCCAGTTCACCATGTGATCGATCGACTTGAAAAGAACGTTAGTGAGGCTAACGGGGCAGTAACTGTCCACCTCCAGTGGGTTCTTTCCAGGTTTCAATATGGCAATTACGATGCTTTTCCACCACTGTGACGGGAACTCACCCTCAACCCAGATATGGATGAAAAGGTCTAGGAGGCGTCGCCAGCAGTCCACCGAGAGGAGTTAGAGCATCTGACAGTGAATGTGAGCTGACTTGGGAGCCGTATCAGGGCAAGTGGCTAGGGCACTTTGGAATGCCCACTCACTGAACACAGCATTGTACAATTCAGGATGGCGTGTGTGGTATAAAAAGGCTTCGACATTCCAACCACTCTTTCAGTGAGCAGAAGGCCAGCAGGTAATTCGCAGAAACGAAACTCTGAGCAAAATACTCTGCTAAGCGGTTTGCAATCGTGTCGGCGTCTGTACAGACTGCTCCATTCATGGAAAGCTCAGGCATGCTAACAGGGGTCTGATATCCATAGAGTAACCTAATCTTGGCCCAAACCTGCGATGGAGAGGTACATAGAAGTCATACCTTTCCCAGCACTCCTGCTTGCGTTGGCGAATGAGGCAGCAGGGTTGCGCAAGGAGCCGTTTAAATGCGATGAGGTGTCACAATGATGGATTCCACTTATCACGCTGGAGGGCACGCCTGCGATCTCTAATCGCTTCAGTGATCTTTGGTGACCCCCAAGGCACAGTCCTCCACAGAGGGTACCCGGAAGAACAGGGAATTGCAGATTCTGCTGCAGTAACAATGCCGGTTGTGAGCGAATGAACCACCACATCAATAGCGTCATTGGAAGGGGGCTCAACAGTGGCAATGGAGGTGAACAAGTCCCAGTCAGCCTTATTCATAGCCCATCTGCAGGGGCGCCCAGAAGATTGACGGTGTGGCAGTTACAGAAAGATCAGAAAGTGGTCACTACCGCACAAGTCGTCATGCACACTCCATTGGACCGATGGTAATAGGCTAGTGCTGCAGATCGAAAGGTCGATGGCTGAGTACGTGCCATACGCCACACTAAAATGTGTGAAGGCCCCATTATTTAAAAGAGAAAGGTCGAGCTGTACCAACACTTGCTCCACAACGCTGCCTCAACCTGTTGCTACTGATCGACCCAACAGAGGGTTATGGCCATTGTAGTCGCCCATTAACAGAAAAAGTGGCGGCAATTGGGCTATCAGCGCAGCCAGGAATGAGGAACATCACCATCTGGTGGATGATAGAGATTGCAGACAGTAACAGCCTGAGGCGTCCACACCCAAACAGCGACAGCCTCTAAAGGCGTTTGTAGAGGGACACACTCGCTGTAAAAAGAAGGATGTAGATGCAGACGCCAGCAGATACGCTCTAATAAGCTGCCCAGTTCTTATAACAACCCTGATAGCCATGGAGTGCGGGGGTTCTCATCGCCGGGAACGAAGTTTCCTGAAGAGCAATGCAGAGGAAAGGGTGAAGGCTGAGAAGTTGTCGAAGCCGAGCAAAGCGATGGAAAAAACCGCTGCAATCCACTGGAGAATGACACTGTCCAAGGCCGAAAATGGCGTGAAGGGGCCGAGGAAGCAGATCACGCTGCTGGGTCACCTGCTGCCACGGACTGAGTACCTGTGGGAGCGACATCCATCATGTCTGAGGGACCGGCGAGATCTTGGTCCTCAGCAGACGCCAGGATCTATACCTCATCCTCAGACGCAGAGCTGGTGGGTAACGATGGTGGTGGGAATGCCACCACAATTTCCTTCGTCTTAGGGGTCTTTCTCGATTTCTCGCACTGTTCCTTGCGTTGCTCTAGCTGGGAGGGTTTCTTTGATTCAGTCTCTGGGACTGAAGAGGACTGTGAAGCTCTATGACCAGCTACCTGGGGCTTCTTCAGCCACTGGCGGGGTTCTGCTTTGTCACTGGTAGGAACCTGGGACCCCTTCCTAGCGAAGCCGAAGAAGACTTACACTTCTCCATCTTAGAAGTGGGGATGGATCTCCCCAATGGTTCGTGGGGTACTGCTCCCGAGATAGGTGGTGTGGGAGCATCAGGGAGGGAAGTGCACCCACCATCAAGGGGGCAGGTGTGGTCTTAGGGCTCTGAGAGCTGACTGTAATTGGTGCGACAGATGGGGCTATCACTGTTTTTGTAGCGGCGGCATATGAGGAAGCCATGCGCACAGGATGGAGCCGTTCATATTTCCTCTTAGCCTCAGTATAGTTCAGTCAGTCCAGAGTCTTATATTCCATGATTTTCCGCTCTTTCTGTAAGATCCTGCAGTCTGGCGAGCAAGGTGAATGATGCTCTCCACAGTTGACACAGATCGGAGTCGGGGCACACGGAGTATTGGGTTGTGATGACCATCCGTAATCTCGACATGTGAGGCTGGAAGTACAGCGAGGAGACATATGGCCAAACTTCCAGCACTTAAAGCACTGCATCAGGGGAGGGATATAGGGCTTGATGTCACAGCGGTAAACCATCACCTCGACCTTCTCCGGTAATGACCTTGAAGGCCAACATGAAAGCACCAGTAGTAACCTGATTATCCCTCGGACCCCAATGAACGCGCCGGACGAAATGAAGACCTCGGCAGTCTAAATTGGCGCGCAGGTCATCAGACTGCAAAAGGAGGTCCGTATGGAATATAATAACCTGGACCATATTTAAACTCTTACGTCTTACGGGGCGTGATGTTAACTGAAACATTCCCCAACTTCTCACAAGCGAGTAACCTTCATGACTGGGCAAAGGATGCTGTTCTTATCAAAACTGACCCAGAGTGCATTTTGGACAAGCTCTCCATCTCCCAAAACTTGTCGTCTAAATGCTCTACAAAGAACTGACGCTTTGTCGCCATGAAAGACTACCCATCAGCTCTCGTACAAACTAGGAACCAGGGCGAATAAGTCTTGCTGCCATCCTTAGCCTTTTGCTCCTCCCACAGTGTGGCCATGGAGGGGAACGATTTCGGATCGTATTTCTGAGCGTTGAATTGAGCCCTAGAACGCTTAGAGACTGCTGGTGGATGGCCACCAGCAAGACATAATGTACCATGCTTCATTGCAAGTCATCCGACTTGATGCCACCCACTCTGACCAAGGGCCCTCTCCACAACGCCACCCAGTCTCAGCAAGGGCCACCTGGCAGGATGGCCATTCCCAGAAGTCCCAATGCCTCAGGGAGATAGGCATCTACTCCTTGGCACACGTGGGGAGTTAATGGCATAGGCATCAGCAGAGTGTGTGTGTGTTGGGGTGTACGGGCGCTCAACATCGAGGTCATCAGCGCCCTGACACACATTAAAAGGAACGAATGTGGAGAGACCTAATAAAACGGAAAAACACATTCAAGGAAAACAGGAAAAGAGGGAAATTACTACATAAGAAAGTGGAAGGGAAAACATAGCAACAAGAATGACACAGGAATGTGTCATTGGCTGGCCACTGACAGAAAAGATGGGCGAGCTTGGCACACAGTGAGCAAATTAAAATCCGCTCCCTAAAATCTTTGTAAAAACATTTGACAAGGCACAGAACTTTAAAACTTTAACCACATTCGTCCGAGTGTTGCCTAAAAGAGTTGGCAGGTCCGCTGGCAAATCAGCCGAGGCCCGCTGGTCAGAAAATAAAACACAATCCAGTAAAATGTGGCTCACAGTGACCTGGACGCCGCAAGCACCACACAATGGAGGGTCTTCTCGCCGGAGCAGGAAGCCATGCGTCATAGGGCTGTGGCCTATTCGAAGCCGAGTGAGGAGAACCTCGTCCCGTCGATGGGGCTGAAACGAGGTACACCACACACGCGTTGTGGGCTTGACTAGACGGAGCTTATTGGCAGTCACTTCCAGCCACTCATCCTCCCACCGACACATGACTCTGGAGCTCAACAGCGAGGTGAGTGCGTGCAACGGGATAGCACACTGAGATACGTGTGGATCAAGACACGCCTCCTTGGCTGCGAGATCTGCCCGTTCATTCCCAGCAATGCCGACATGCCCCGGAACCCAGCAGAAAGCTACAACCTTCCCTAGTCGCTGTAGTCGGAGGAGGGCATCCTGGATGGTCTGGACTAGTTTATCCGCCGGATACAAACGGTGCAAGGATTGAAGGGCACTGAGTGAATCGGAACAGACAAGAAATTTAAGAGAGGAAGAAAGTCGCATCGGCTCCAGTGCCCGCAAGATCGCAGACAATTCTGCATCAAAGACAGTAAAAGTCTGAGGCAGGCGGACCTTGAGGACACGATCCGGAAAAACAACTGAGCAACCCACGGAATCCCCTTGTTTCGACCCATCCGTAAAAACAGCTACATAGTCGTGGTGCTCAGATAAAATAGCAGAAAATGCTGCATTAAAAACGGTGGCAGGAGTGCAATCTCTCTTGTACTGCAATAAATCTAAAATCACACGTGGCCTCTTCAGTAACCAGGGAGGCAGGCGGTTAAAACCCAGGATTTGGGGTTGTACAGACTCCACACCGAGGGACTCAAGCACACGGTGCACTCTGATCCCAAACGGCAACGTAGCCCGGGGACGGCGGGAAAAAAGGCGATCCAGAGGTGGATGGGCAACAAGATGGTGAGCAGGCGAGCTGGGAGCTGCAAGAAACTTACAAGCTTGGCGCACCAGCAGGAGCTGCCGCCGGATGGTAAGTGGCGGTTCGCCAGCCTCAGCACAGAGGCTGGGTACGGGACTGGTCCGATAAGCACCCGTAGCCAGTCGAATCCCAGCATGGTGAACAGCGTCAAGGATCCGCAAATAAGACGGCCTCGCTGACCCATATACTGTGCAGCCATAGTCCAGCCGTGAGCGCACGAAAGCTCGATAAAACTGAAGGAGACGCGCCCTGTCCGCTCCCCAAGACCTGTGGCTGAGGCACTTGAGGATGTTCAGTGCCTTCAGCGTTCTGGCTTTCAAGTCACGTAGGTGTGGCAACCATGACAACCTGGAGTCAAAAATTAGGCCTAGAAACCGCACTGTGTCTCCAAACTGTAGGACAGTATCCCCCATATGCAAGGCAGGCAACGTAAAAAGACGACGAGAACGATTAAAATGAACACAAGCACACTTATCGGCAGAAAACCTAAAACCCGTCTTTGCAGCCCACTCCTCTAACCGCCGCACCGTTAGTTGCAATTGACGGCTCGCGGATGCAACACTAGAGGAGGAACAGAAAACAGCAAAGTCGTCCACAAACAAGGAGCACTGTACTGGACTCCGCACTGTAGACGTTATACCGTTGATTGCTATGGCAAAGAGGGTAACGCTTAAAACACTGCCCTGGGGGACACCGTTCTCTTGCTCAAAGCGATCAGACAGTGTGTTACCAACGCGGGTCCGAAAAAACCGCTGAGACAGGAAAGACCGAATGAAAATGGGGAGGCGGCCACGAAAGCCCCATTGATGCAGTTGTGCAAGAATACAGTGTCTCCAAGTAGTATCATATGCCTTACTGATATCAAAGAAGATACCGATACAGTGATGCTGACGGAGGAAAGCC
Source organism: Schistocerca americana (assembly GCF_021461395.2). NCBI lineage: Eukaryota > Metazoa > Arthropoda > Insecta > Orthoptera > Acrididae > Schistocerca > Schistocerca americana. The sequence continues at coordinate 672,184,235 of NC_060120.1, read as the reverse complement.
TGCTGAATAGCCGCCTCGAGGAGGGTCAGGTTGTCGACTGTGGAACGAAATTTTCGGAATCCACACTGAAAGCGGCTAAGGAGCTGTCTGGTCTCTAGCAGCCAGACCAGACGACGGTTAACCATCCGTTCCAGGGTCTTTCCGACACAGCTTGTCAAGGCGATACTACGATAACTACTGGGACATGTGCGGTCCTTTCCTGGTTTGAGGAGAGGGATGAGGATTGCCTCCCTCCACGAGGTTGGGAACACTCCCGTGTGCCATATGAGATTAAAACATTCAAGGAGGATTTCCTTGGACGCCGCTGGAAGATGTCTAAGCATGGAGTACCGGATGCGGTCGTAACCTGGTGCAGTGTCAGAAGTCTCAGTAAGAGCTGACTCAAGTTCCCACATGGAGAAAGGGGAGTTGTAGGCCTCAGAACCGTTCGACCGAAAGTTCAAATTCGCTCTTTCGACAGTCGCACGGTAGCGACGAAACGCTGGATCCTGGGTTGCAGTGGCAGTACTTTGTGCAAAATGCCCTGCCAGCGACTGAGCTATGGCGCTGGGTGTCGTTTGGAGGCATCCCTGGTTCAGGACTGCAGCTATTGGTAAACGGCTGCGTTTACCGGAAATCCTCCGGATGGCTTCCCATACCTTTGTGGAACAAGTGGAACGGTTGATGGAGTCCAGAAACTCCTGCCATGACCTTTTCTTGCTCTCTTTAATGACACGGCGTGCCCTGGCTCTCGCGATACGAAAGGCGGTAAGATTGACCGTTGTTGGGCGGCATTTAAATCGGCGAAGTGCCGCACGCCTGTCACGGATGGCTGAACGGCACTCTGCTGTCCACCAAGGCACAAGGCGCCGCTTAAGAGTGCCAGAAGACTGTGGTATGGACAGGTCAGCAGCATGGTGGATCACAAGCGTGATGTGATCCACCCATTCCTGTACGCTGGCGTGGCGGTCAAAGACAGCCAACCGAGTGAACAGTGGCCAGTTAGCCCTGCCAATCATCCACGATGGTGGCCGCTGCTCCAGCAATACACCATCCAGGAGATGAATGCGGATAGGGAAGTGATCGCTGGAATGTAGGTCGTCAATGACCTCCCAGTGAACGGAGTCAGTGAGGGTTGGAGAGCAGAAAGATAGGTCAATGGCTGAGAATGACCCTGTAGCACTAGAGAAATGAGTCGGAGTACCTGTGTTGAGGATGCACAACACTTGAGATGTTAGGAGGCCCTCCAAAATTCGACCTCGAGCGCAAAGAGAAGTGGAGCCCCACAGGACATGATGGGCATTGAAGTCTCCCAGGAGGAGAAATGGGCGGGGGAGTTGGTCGATAAGGTTTGTGAGAGCCTCTAAGTTCACTGCATCCAGAGGGGGTAAATAAAGGGAGCAAACGGTAAGCCTCCGACCGGAATAAATTGCAACTGCAACTGCTTGCAGGTCAGTATCCAGGGGGAGAGCAGAGGAGTGGTGGTCATTATCGACAAACACGGCGACTCCGCCTTTGGCCCTGTCTCCAGTCAGGTCATCTTTGCGATACAACCTATAGCCCCTGAGTACAGGAGCATCAGATTGTTTGAGATGTGTTTCCTGTAAACACAAGCACAGGGGGCGTTGCTGTGCTAGGAGGTGCAGTTCCTCCACATGTGCCCGGAATCCATTCATGTTCCACTGAATAATGGGAGCCATCGATCAGGGCGGGAGTACCTTCAGTCGCACTTTCTGTCGGGGAGGAGAGCCCACAACAGGTGGAGGCTCAGTTTTGGGGCGAGACGATTGCCCCAGTCTGACATCTACCTCCATCGCCTCAGAAGAGGAGTCGAGAGAGACGTCAGAGAGAATGACATCCACATCAGCAGACTGTAGAACGTCAGTCTCCTTTAGTGGGCGAGTCTTCACCTTTGTCTTTGGCTTCGATTTTCTGGCCTGAGGTGGCATTGGAGCCAAAACCTCAGAAGCAGTAGGGGGTGTACCAGCACTAGGCAGTACACAAGACTGGACCCGGGAAGGGGCAGGAAGTTCCACGATGTCAGCTACCACAGCCTGGTCAGAAGGCCGGGAGGGAGCAGCAGGCTTCACAGGAATGGCAGCAGCACATGTACACTGACAAACGCAGGTGCTAGTGCTGACAGTAGCAACCTCCGTTTGGGTAGCGGCATCGGTTTTCAAGACAGGCTGTTTCAGAACGGAAGAAAAGGAGGCAGCGAACGTGGGCGGCTGCATGGACTTGTAGATTTTCTTTGCCTCACCATACGGGATGCGTTTAGTGGTGTTAAGTTCCTGGATCTTCCGTTCCTCAAGGAAAACTCTGCATTCCCTACTCCACACAGGGTGATCCCCAGAGCAGTTCACACACTTGGGAGGAGAGGAGCAATCAACTCCCTCATGAGCGGCTTTACCACATTTCCCACAAGTGGCTTCCCCTTTACAGCCGAGAGTAGTGTGGCCAAAGTGTTGGCATTTAAAACACCGCATGGGGTTGGGGTAATAAGGCCGTACACTGAGACGTAGGAAACCTGCCTTCACATGCTCTGGCAATTTGGTGCTGTTAAATGTAAGAATAAAGGAGTCAGTTTTTATGAGAGCACCATCCACCCGTTTCATAACGTGTTGCACGTCCACAATTCCTTCCCGGGACCATTCAGACTTCAGTTCGTCTTGGGGAATGTCGACGAGATCTCTGCAAGTCACAACACCCTTGCTGTAGTTCAAGGTGTTGTGAAAGTCAGTCTCTATCGCAAACTCCCCAAGAAAGCGTGCCTTCTGAAGGTTCTGGACTTGCTGGAAGCTAGATGTTTCAACCAGCAAGGTGCCATTGCGCAGGCGCTTTACAGACTTTAACGTGCCAGCAATACCCTCTAAGCCCTTCTGTATATAAAATGGCGAAACTTTTTCAAAACTCCCATCTTTTCTTTTAATTATGAGAAACACATTCTGAGAAGCAGAATGCGTTCTGTTACTAGTACCTGAATCAGGAGGACTGGCTACACGAGCCCTCTTGTTAGATTGGGTGTTAGAACCTACCAGCGGCCCACCCTTTCCGCTGGGAGGAAAAGAAAAGTTCGAGGGTTCCATCTCGATCCCACGAGCAGCTAGGGAACTAAAGGTCCGCTCAGACAGAGCCCCGCATGCCTGAGTAAGCCCTATACAACTGGGGTGTGGCAGGTGCCCCAGAGGTTGCCCGCTTGCGACTGTTCCACCTCAACAGCCATGCATCTCATAGGCGCGGAGCACACCGGAAGATTGAGGGGTTTTTTATAGAGGTTTGTGCCATCCTCGCGATCCGGGCGGCCAAGCCAAGATCCCCATTCCCTGAGACACACAACATTCCACCGCCGCGCCGCACGGTGGTCGTTGAAGTATGCTTAGAGGTTACGGTGACAGGGGACTGGCGGCGCTTACCAGTCCCCAGCTCAGGAACCCCGGGGTCGCCAAGCCCGTACCCAGCAAACGAAAGGCATCAGCAGAGCAACCCCTGTGTTGTCAGAGGGCTGCACCCCAACAGCATACATGGAGGCCCCACCAAAACGGACTGGTTACTGTGCTGGATATTAGGTTTAAGGAAGTCCATGGTCTTCGTCTCCGCAGAAAGCGACAATGCACAGTGCATGGCAGAAATTGCACCCAGGAATGTATCCTCACCCAAGAGATGGAGAACGACCGGGAATCCAATGTGACGACGAGAAAGCAGGTGAAAGATCTCAATACATGATGGACACAATGCACCATGTAAGGCGCCCTTCACCAATTGCCTCACTCTTCGGATAAATTTGGAAATATGGAGGTCAAACCTGAGAGGGGACCATCACATAAAGGCCAAAACGTGTGCGACTCCTTTTAGTCGCATCTTACGACAGGCAGGAATACCGCAGGCCTATTCTAACCCCTGGACCCGCAGGGGGTGGGGAGGGTTGAAGAGACCAGACTACAAAGCCCATCGGTCCCTTTGTTCATGACCATGAAACACCCAAGGGAACAAATGCCAGCAACAGAGATGATAAGGACGACCTACGACAAGAAAGACACAGACAAAGAACAGACAAAAGGAGTTAAAAGCCCACAGATTCTTAAAGTGGTTGAATGACCATGGAAACAAAAATGGAAAAGCCAACCACCTAAAGACAGACTAAAGATTCCAATCCAAAACAGTAGGGCAAAGGCCAGAAGCAACGCACAAAAGAGAGAAACCCTCAGATCGAGGTGGAGCGCCACGCACTGGTAGTCCCGTTGATGACCCAAAGTTTGTTGGGTGAAGGCAGGGTGCGTCATTCTTCACTTCACGTGCCAAGTACCTTCTGCAACAAAACTGAGTGGCGATCAGACTCCAAAAGGCCAATCTCCAGGGCCAATGCACTGACTGCCTGTTTGGCCAGCGTTCCTGAGATAGTAGCTAGGTTGCGCGCAGCCTTGGATCTACCAATATCCTTCATGCCGGGTACGATTGGCGAGGTAGGTGATGCCTTGCAATTTATTTTGAGCGTCGTTGATGAGATGGACCGGAACCTTGCCTTTTTAGAGGATAGGTAGCCAACACATAGACAAATATCTCGTATACAGTCCCAGTTAGTAAGCGATTTTGATTGCGTGGAAGTTAAAGATGCTGAGAGGTGGGAAATAAAACAGGTTACGAGTCAAATATGGAAAGCAATAGTTAGTCGAGGGCCTAGCGGCACTCAGATTTGTGATGTAAAGGTGGCCTTGGACGGGTTTGCTAAACTGCCCAATCCTATTATGTGTTTATTTACTGGATTGTCGGAACTATCTGTCGATAATTTGCGTCAGGTTCAAGAGCTTTTGTGGTTATTAGCCTAGTTGGAGGTTCAGGCTGATACCTTGCGTGTCCCGCTCAAGGTAATTCTCTCGCTACTGTATCCCTTAAGTAATGGAGTGTTAAATGTATTAGTTTCGGAAGTTTTGATGCATCAGCATCTAGTAAATATCTGAGGACTTTAATTATAGCTAGTTAATTGTCAGCACGAATGCGAATCGAACTTGAGTGCAAGTTTTTCTGTCAAGTACATGGCTCTGCCGAAACATTAGAACAATATGCGGAGAGAAGCCGTAACGCAAAGTTGGCTCCAGATATGTCTATGGCTGAGTCTGATGTCGTATCTAACATTCTTGAGGGGATGTGCCCTGATGATCTGTCATGGCCAGTTTTTGTTAGCCAGCCAGCTAGCTTTTCGGAGTTGGAGTCAATTAAGGCCCTCGCGTTCTTTGATTCCCAGCGTGGTACTAATTACAGCGCAGGGACAGTATCTTTAGTTCCAGGGAATAGTGAGATAGGCGCGGAGGCTGTTGTGCAGGCTAGGAAGCATTATTGTCCCTGTGGCGACACTAATCACTTAGTGCGCCATTGCCCTATTCCTAAGGGATTGCAGGTAAACATCTGACGCCATAGGAAGAAAGAGTGTAGGAATAGTAAGTTACCCGTACAGTGTGCACACATGCGTGCTCCCAGTAGGTCCCCTCTCCCCTACGTTTGTACTCGCGTGGGAACAGAGCCCCTTTGTGGACTGCTTGATTCCTGATGTTTGGTGTCCTTGGTTGACAATAAATGGTAGTTGGAGTTTCGTCGATTGAATAGGTTATCGGTTGTGAGGCCTACCTGGCAGAATTGTTGCAATAGGGATGGGGAAGAATTGCCTGTGGTGGGGGAAGTACAGGGTAGCCTATCAATCTGTGATTTTACGTGGCCAGTTACCTTATTGGTAGTTAAGGGTTTAGCTGTACCCTTACTCCTGGGCTGTGATTTCATTCATCACACCACATTGGTATTTGACTAAGCTAGTCACACATTAAGATTTAAATTCAGACTGGAAGAACCTTGGTCAGTATGGTCGGCAATAAAGCCAACAGGTTTGAGGTTATTCAACTTCCTGATGATCACGCGGCTCAGTTAATAGAATTGTTAGATGAGCTTATGAGTTTCCTGACGTGCTTTCTGAGAAACTTGGTGTAACTAGCCTTATTGAATATCATATTCATTTGTATGATGACCTACTGGTTCGGCAGTTGTCTTATAGACTTTCCCCTCCCAAAATGAGAATCCTAAAGGAAAAACTGGACACTATGTTGAAGAATGGCGTTATCAGACCGTCAATCTCGTCCTACGCTTCACCAATATTTCTTGTTCCTAAAGCCGGCGGTAGGGATCATAGACCTGTAGTTGATTACCGGTTATTGAATAAGAAGGTTATGTTAGAATCCGTTCCCTTACCCGATATTCATAATTGTTTCACGTGGTTTTCCAGGGCAATATGGTTCACTGTTCTTGAACTTAAACAAGTTTATCATCAGATTCCCCTTAGTGAAGAATCAAAACATGTTACCGTATTCTGTATGGACTGGAATCTCTTTGAATGTTAAATTCCGTTTGGCTTGGCTACCGAGGCCGCAGTATTGTCGCGCTTGTTGGACCGTGTTTTGGGAGATGTAAAACTTAAGTGTGTAAACAACTATGTGGATGATGTTGTGGTGTACAGCCGAACCTTCGATGAACACCTTTCCCATCTTGAGCAGATGTTGCGTAGATTTCGTTCTGCTGGATTGACCATTAAGCCGGCCAAGATTACTCTTGCTAGACACCAAGTTTCCTTTTTAGGCCAACTTGTCTCAGGGGACGGAGTTAGAATTGATCAAGATCGGACCAGTGGGATTAAGAAACTTCGGCCCCCAAGGACAAAGAAGCAGGTTTTATTGGCATGGCGAATTATTTTCGCAGGTTCGTCGCTAATTTCGCACAGTTGGCTGCCCCTCTCAATGACTTGTGACAGAAACACCAAGAGTTTATCTGGGGACACAGCCAACAAAGTGATTTCGAGGCGATTAAGACCGCCATTACGAACCCTACGGTTTTGGCAGTTCCCGATTTCCAGAAACGTTTTGTAGTCCAAACCGATGCTTCCAATGCCGGGATAACAGCCGAGCTTCTTCATGAAAATCAGGGCGTAAAGCGCTCCCTTGCCTTTACTTCAAGGAAGCTCACCGCCACAGAGTTAAACCATTCTGTTTATGAGTGTGAGGCTCTTGCGGCGCTCTTCATCTTGAAGAAATTTCGATTTTGTTTAGAACATAGGGAGTTCGACCTCGAAACTGTTAATCAAGCATTGAGTTGGGTCCTAGCCCGACCTCGAAAGACTGGAAGGATTGCTAACTGGGCGGTCCGTATTTCCGCCTTTCCTTTTAAGGTGCGTCATATTAAAGGCTCCAACAATCAGGTAGCTGACGCCGTTAGTAAGATGTTTAGTGAAGACCTTGCACCTCAGCCAAGGGGAGAGCATGACTCGTGTAGTCAAGTGGTGAATGGTGTCCTCACAGAGATCCCCCATTTATTCATTGAACTTAAAACCAAGCAGAATGAGGATCCGTATTTGGGGCCGATGAAGCGGAAGGTAATTGCTGGTGAAGGCCTGCCCAGTTACTCCTGAAGCAATGGGGTACTCTGAAAAAAGGTTTGTAAGGCCGGAGATGTTAGGGTTTGCTTACCACTTGATTTAGTTTCACCTCTCTTTCAGTATTTCCATAATTCTGTACTTGGAGGTCACATCGGCCTCTATAAAACTTTGGCCAAGGTGCGGGCCCGTGTGACGTGGCCTTCTCTGTACTGCGATGAGCGGCGGCTCGTCAGTCAGTGTGACGACTGTAGAAGGAGTAAGGCCCGTTCTCACGCCCCTTTGGATCTACTTCAATCTCAATGAGAGCAGCGAACGACTGATAATATGTTTATTGACTTTGTAGGACCTATGCCCAGGACTAAGGGAGGGTACCGTTATATCTTCGTCGCCATGGATGACTTTTGGCGTTTAGTATTGTTCCTGCCCAGTACCGGGGTCACTGCGAGTATAACCATACGTCATCTCATCCGTGCGTTTTCATGGTTTGGGCCCACAAAACAACTTGTTAGCAATAATGCGCCTGCCTTTGTATCAAGAGAGTTTAAACAGTTTTGCTTCCGTAGTGTAATCAGGCATATTACGACTACCCCTTACTACCTGCAAGCATCCTAGGCAGAAAGGGTTAAATGTAACCTAGAGGCAGTGCTTATAATTTACCAAGCCAAATCCCTCAGTAGGTGGGATACTACAATCCCGTAGTTAAATTTTTCAACACAGCCCAGTATGAAACTTTTAGAGCAGTTCTGGCTGAGTTAATGTTGGCATATCCGGTCAATTCGCCTCTCTCCAATCTTTGGCAGATCAATGACTTGTTGCCGTTTTCCATCACTCCGGATACCGTTAGGGAAAATTGGCAGCGTGCTCGAAACAACATGGAATTAGCCCATCGTCGGCAAGCCGAATGTCATAACCAAGGCAAAAGCGTTTTTCAGGCTAAAACCATGGACAAGATGTTTATTAAGAACATCGCTCTGGTTGGAATGCTCGTGGTATGGGAACTCGTAAGTTTGTACAACGTTACTTGGGACCGTGTGTCGTCACCAGGGTCTTAGGTGCTGTTAATTTGTTAGTTAAGGAGCTTGCAACAGGCAAGATGTTCAGAGTGCACCTTAGTCAAATCAGGCCTGTTAGATAAGTTTCTTCCCTTCTTTCAGTGGTGGTAAGACGTAAGGGAGGGCTGGTCTGGTTTGAGTGGGGTTTTGTGACTGAGGAAGTCAGGATGTGGGGGTACACTTAGCATGCAAGGTCAAGGCCCCTATAATGTCACTCCTTAAATACAACCACTACCAAATCAATAAATTAACAATTTATTCAAAGACAATATTTGTAAAACAGCTAAGAGACAGTCAACATGTGGCCATCTTAAGACAATACCAAAATATCACAGATAGCCCGCTTCTCAAGCAAGGCAGAAATTACAATTACGAACCATGAGCCACAGAGATTTCAATACTTAAAGGAACAATAAATTACAATCTGAAAGTGATTTAAATAAATGTGTCACACGTAACTTATTTAAAGGAGCAATAATTTGCAATATGAAAGTGATTTATGAAACGCACACCAGTTTGTTAAGAACCCACGTAACACAAGCAGTACAAGAAATTACAATTTAATACAATTCAATCCTAAGCGAAAAAAAAACCTATATATTTTTTAAATATACATGAAATACGTTAAATGTTTATCAAACGGGCAGTGACGCCAGCTGCCCTGGGCAACAGGTGACTTAACTTAAAATGTCGGAAGCAGCTGACCAGCTGTCCAAAACAACACCTTAATCCCGGGGCCCAACCGGGAGTCACTTCCCATTAGGCGCCACGTCACAGCTTCTATGTACTGAAGCGGAACATGGCGCCACTCCCACCCCCCCCCCCCCCAACTCGCAGAAAACTAGAACACAAATAGGCCGCAGAAGACACGGCAAACACCAACTAAACATCAATTAATATACGTTAAGAGATCAATAAGTAACAAATTAATAGTAATAAACAGTGCTAATACTGAGTGCATTCAAATAAATGCACACGTATAAAATTCTAAGTACAAATGACTAGCATTACAGAATACGAGTCAAATGGTTCAAATGGCTCTGAGCACTTTGCGACTTAACTACTGAGGTCGTCAGTCGCCTAGAACTAAGAACTAATTAAACCTAACTAACCTAAGGAAATCACACACACCCATGCCCGAGGCAGGATTCGAACCTGCGACCGTAGTGAATACGAGTCTTTAATAATTAACTGAGTAAGTGCTGACACAGACAACAGGATCTACAAAGGAAAACCAGCAGTTAAAACTAATGAAAAGGGACTCAAACAGTTTGGTACAGCATTTGTGGTCCACAAATCTATCAGCGACTCTGTCATTGACTTCCAGTCTGCCTCAGAACGTATATCAACGCTCTCCGTCAAATCGGCCAACAAAGCATATATCATTATCAACGCACACGCACCCACAAATAACTATAACAAGAAGAACCCCCAGAAAGTGGATGACTGCTGGAATGACCTTGAAGAGACGACAAACAAAACTGCCAAACACCATGTAATAATCTTGTTAGGCGACTTTAACGCACAGTTAGGCAAAGAGAAAAAATACAGTAAAATCACCGGAATCCATACAGCTCACAAGAGAACTAACAAGAATGGGGAAAGATTGATAAGCTCTTGCGAAAATTTCGGTCTCGTAATTATGTAAACACAATTCAAAAAACCCAACAAGAAACAGTATACTTGGAAGTCGCCCAACACAATGTTGGGTGAATTCCATATAGACCATATGGCCATCTCCAAGAGTAACACAGCAGAAATTCTGAATGTGAAAACGAGAAGAGGATTTTTTGAATCAGACCACCATCTTCTACAGATAAAGATCAGATTACAACCCAACAGAAAAAAGCCAAAACTAAACAAAGTGCAGAGACCAGATCCCGAATATGTAAAACTCAACAAGGAAAACATCTTACAGGAAATTAGTCAGACAAACACCACAAACTGGACAGAACTTGAGGACGTCCTCACATCCGCGATGAGATTGGGTCTACCCCCGAGAAGGGGGAAACACAGGTGGTGGAATGTGACCAAGCAATAGAAGAAAGGATCAATGCCTGGAAAAACTTCAATAGTCACAAAACATCAGACAAATGGCAACAATTTCTAGTAATCCAAAAACAAACATCGGAAACTATTCTGAGGGAAAAAAGAAATTGTGACAAACGGCGACTAGATGAGTTAGAACAAGACTTTAAGAAGAACAACACCACGAATTTTTATAAGATGTTTAAAGAGCATATTGCAGGATACCAGTCACCCAATCTTTGCTTCAAGAAACCGGATGGTTCTCTAGAAACTAACACGAAGAATAACTGCCAAATCCTCGCAGACTATTTCAACAAACTTCTCAACTGCGAAAGGCCTACAGAGGATGTTCACTACCAGATGTCTACACCAAATCCCAACGCTAAACCACCAACCATCAACGAAATAGTAGAAATTATCAAGACACTGAAAAACAATAGAGCCCCAGGAGAAGATGGAATTATTGCAGAACTATGGAAACCAAATGATGAAAGATTAACAGGAAAAATCCACAAAATCATATTAAACATTTGGGAAACAGAACAGACTCCTTCTGAATGGAAATGCGTACTCATCCATCCACTCCACAAAAAGGGAACAAAACTGAACCAAATAATTACAGGGGTATCTCACTCGTGCTGGTCACATATAAAATCCTATCAAAATTTTTCATGAATAGACCAGAAGAACAAGCTGACCCACAATTAGGAGAATACCAGGCTGGTTTTCGCAAGAGAAGATCATGCATAGAACAGATCTGGAATCGGAAAATGATTCTCCAGGTGAGAAACACCCGAAACACAGTGGTCACTTTTGTAGATTTTAAAAAGGCCTACGACTCAATAGACAGAGTAGCGCTCTGCAACACACTGGAAGAATTCAGCATTGACAGAAGATAAGAGCAATCATTTGGTAAACATTAACTGATACAGTCTCCAAGATTAAATTTATGGGGGATATCTCTGAACCATTTGAAATCCAAACTGGAGTGCGACAGGGTGACGGTCTTCCACCATTACTCTTTAATATCATTCTTGAAAAAATTATCAGGACATGGGATAAAGAAGTCAAAGGAATCCAAATTGCCATTAGAAAACATAACATATTCAGTGTGAAGTGTTTAGCTTTTGCAGATGACCTTGCAATCCTCACAAATAATAGAAAAGAAGCCACTAACGCCATAGAGAAGTTACACGAAATTGCACAAAGAACTGGCCTGCAAATCTCGTATGAGAAAACCCAGTACATAGAAAGAATGCCACAAGACAAATTGCGTATTGTGACAACCCATGGGAAAATCGTACAAGTACCACATTTTACGTACCTAGGAGAAATCATCCAGGCATCAGGGATCAACCTAAAGGCCAATGAGGAAAGAATAAAAAAACTACAGAAAGCATATAAACTCACGTGGAACTATTATAACAAAAAGTCCATATCCATTAACGCAAAACTGAGGCACTACAACACTGTCGTACTTCCGGAGGCATTGTATGCATCTGAAACAACACAAATAGGTGGGCAAACTAAAATCAAATGAATAGAGAAACAAGATAGGAAAATTCTCAGGAAAATTTTTGGCCCGATACAAGAGCAAGGAATCTGGAAGAAGAGACCAACATCAGAATTATATAAATATACAGACAACATTAAGGATACAATACGCAAAAGAAGAATGCAGTTCTACGGAAATATCCACAGGATGAATGAAAACAGAATTTCAAAGCCAATTTTTAAAGTCATCAACTCAGGCAGCGGAAAAACAAAATGGGTAAAAGAAGTTGAAGGAGACCTCAGACAAGCACACACAACAGTAAATATCATCAAAAAACATAAATTTGACACCACAGCACAGAAGAGACCAGGATGCAACTGGACAGCGGGGCGAAAGAAACAACACAGTGGAGACATGAAGAAAATTTGGGCTCAGAAAAAACATAAACAATCATCATAAAGGAATTAAAGTTCAAACGCTCTCTTTAAATAGGAATAATCGAAAATAATAATAATAATAACTAATAGAAGTACTAATACTGACTGAGCGCATTCAAATAAATGCACACGTATAAAATTCTACGTACAAATGACTAGCTTTACAGAATACGAATCTTTACTAATTAACTGAGTAAGTGCTTTCAATAGGAGTGACCCAAATTTTACAGCAATACGCAAGGGACGTCGATTTGATGGCAATCAAAATACACTAAAAATCTCATACAGACAATACATAAACTTCTGGATACTGTCACGGAAAAACCAAAATATAACACACACTTCTTCCAGCTAATCAGCTTCGTAATATTAATCCGACCAGCGGATTTTTAAAAACAAATAGTAACTGCTGTTCTCCATGCGGTTACACACTCTGCCGCCTGCACTTACCACAACAAAACGCACGTTACGGAAACCAAGCAACAAGTACACTGGCTGCAACGCAAATCGTTCAACGAAACGAAGGTACCAAAATCACTTACACCTTCGATGTGTGTGTGTGTGTGTGTGTGTGTGTGTGTGTGTGTGTGTGTGTGTTGGGGCTTATGGGAGCTCAACGTCGAGGTCATCAGCGCCCTGACACATATCAGAAGGAACGAATGTGGACAGACCTAATAAAACTGAAACACATACACAAAGAAAGCAGGAAAAGAAGGAAAGTGCTACATAAGAAACGTAAGGAAAGGGAAAACTTAGTAGCAAGAAAGCCACAGGAAATCGTCAATGGCTGGCCACTTACATAAAACACGGGCTTGTCACAAAGTGAGCAAATTAAGACCCTCTCCCTAAAATCTTTGCAAAAACATTTGACATGGCACAGAACTTTAAAACTTAACCACATTCGTCAGAGTGTTGCATAAAAGAGATGGCAGGTCCGCTGGCAAGTCAGCCGCGGCCCGCTGGTCAGAAAATAAAACGCAATCCAATAAAACGTGGCGCACAGTGACCTGGACGCCACAAGCACCACATTGGAAGGTCCTCTCGCCGTAGCAGGAAGCCATGCGTCATAGGGCTGTGGACGTGGACGACTTTGCTGTTTTCTGTTCGTCCTCCAGTGTTGCGACCTTGAGCCGTCAGTTGCAGCTAACAGTTCGTTGGTTAGACGAGTGGGCTGCGAAGACGGGATTTCTGTTTTCTGACTATAAGTGTGTTTGTGTTCATTTTAATCGTTCCCTTTTTTACTTTGCCTGCCTTCCATTTGGGGGATACTGCCTTACATTTTAGACACACAGTGCGGTTTCTGGGTCTAATTTTTGACTCCAGCTTCTCATGGCTGCCACACCTACGAGACTTGAAAGCAAGAACCCTGAAGGCACTGAACATCCTCAAGTGCCTCAGCCACAGGTCTTGGGGAGCAGACAGGGCGCGTCTCCTTCAGTTTTATCGGGCTTTTGTGCATTCACGGATGGATAGTGCACAGGATGCACAGTGTATGGGTCAGCGAGGCCGTCTTATTTGCGAATCCTTGACGCTGTCCACCATGCAAGGATTCGGCTAGCCACGGGTGCTTATCGGACCAGTCCCATACCCAACATCTGTGCTGAGGCTCGGGAACTGCCACTTCCCATCCGGCGGCAGCTCCTGCTGGTGCACCAGGCTTGTAAGTTTTTTGCACCTCCCACCTCTCCTGCTCACCATATTGTTGCACATCCACCTCTGGACCGCCTTTTTCCCACCGTCCCCGGGCTACGTTGCCGTCTGGGATCCATATGCAACGTGTGCTAGACTCCCTCAGCGTGGAGTCTGTACAACCACAAATCCTGGGTTTCAACCGCCTGCCACCCTGGTTACTGGAGAGGCCCAGAGTGATTTTAGATTTGGTGCAGTACAAGAGAGATTGCACTCCTGCCACCGTTTTTAATGCAGCATTTTCTGCCATTTTATCTGAACACCACTACTACGTAGCTGTTTTTACAGATGGGTCGAAATAAGGGGATTCCGTTGGTTGCTCTGTTGTTTTTCCTGATCGTGACCCTAAGGTTCGACTGCCTCAGACTTTTACTGTCTTTGATGCAGAACTGTCAGCGATCTTGCGGGCACTGGTGCAGATGAGACATTCTTCCTGTCCTAAAGTTCTTGTCTGTTCCAATTCACTAAGTGCCCTTCACTTATTGCAACGTTTGTATACAGCAGATAAAATAGTCCAGACCATCCAGGATGCCCTCCTCCTCCAACTACAGCGACAGGGGAAGGTGGTGGCTTTCTGCTGGGTTCTGGGGCACGTCGGCATTGCTGGTAATGAAAGGGCAGATCTCGCAGCCAAGGAGGCGTGTCTTGATCCACAAATGTTTCAGTGTGCTTTCCCACTGCACGCACTCACCTCGCTGTTGAGCTTACGAGTCATGCATCAGTGGGAGGATGAGTAGCTGGAAGTGACTGACAATAAGCTCCATTTAGTCAAGCCCACAACGCGTGTTCGGTGTACTTCCTCTCAGCCCCGTCGACGGGATGAGATTCGCCTCACTCAGCTTACACCTTTGATGGAGAGCGTTGTTCGAGATGATCTCCAGGGACGGGTGTCTCCGAGAAAGTAGGCACCAAAGCAAAGCGACGAACAGTGCCCGGAGTTGACATCAGGCAGGTCCACCACAAAGTCGCGACCGCCTTACGAGGTAGACCCGCTGCGCCGCTGCTGACCGAGTCCGCGTGTTTTCCTCTTTCGTCCACACAACCACGTCCTTGAGCCGTGTAGTGAGATCGACACCATCTGCCCCGAGCACCAAAACTCTGCGAGATCACAACACGGGCAAAGATCCTAGCACTGCCCGGCAATCGATAGTGTCGCGCCAAGGAGCTGGTGTGCCAGAAAAGGCGCACCACGGCTCAGATGTGATGCCGCCATGTCGTATTGTATGCCTTCCGCATGTCAAAAAAGACAGCAACCAGTTGCTGACGGCAGGCAAATGCCGTGCAGATGGCAGACTCCAGGCAGACCAGATTATCGGTAGCACAGCGGCCCTTAGGGAACCCACCTTGGGACGGAGCCAGAAGGCCACGAGACTCAAGTAGCCAACTCTATCTCTGGCTCACCATGCATTCGAGCAATTTGCACGGAACGTTGGTGAGGCTAATTGGGCGGTAGCTGTCCTCCTCCAATGGGTTCTTGCCACGGGGATGACGATGCTTTCCGCCATTGTGATGGGAACTCACCCCCCAAGGCCTGGCCAGACAGAATCTGGCCTGCCGCTGCGAGGGACGGCGCAGCGGGTGGCCGGGCCCGTCAGCAGCCAAGGACGGCACACAGGCAACAGCCGGCCGGCCGCAGCGACTGTTACTGCACCACTTGTTGCACTGTGGAAGGGGCTGAAGCCCATTATTAAGCTTGCATGCGTTAGATGATTTGGAAGCTTCATGCGGGACACGTTATCTTTGTGCGAGTTCATTTTTTTGTTGTTGTTTTTTAAGTGCAGAAATGAGTAGCTCGTTTGAGGAAGAACTCCTCCCTGCATTAGCGATACGAAATGCCACCAAGAAGAGGACATGTTGGGTGCACTATTGTTGTGTACATAGTCCCGCATAGCCAGCGCGTACACAACTTTCCCACTAGAGCGTGCCCCGCTAAGCACAACAGCGCAGGCACAGCGCTCGTTTGTCTCTGCACTACGAGATGGCGCTGCCTTAGAGATGGACCAAATTCTGCTTCCGCCGATCCACTTATTAATATGTAATGCAGCCAATGAGATTGCTGCTAACGTAGAATCTTTTCTCCTCACAGATCACACTCGTGCAGTGATACCTGAACGCACGAGGTATTATAACGAATGTACAGACCTCCGATTAGTCAGTCTGCATTAGTCTGTACCAATCTACATTAGTCTGTACCCGTCTATAGTCACCAGTCTACATTAGTCTGTACCTGTCTATAGTCAAGTTTCAGTCTGCGCCTAATAAGATTATATTCCAGTACATAGCCATGAAGATAAATGTATAGACACTTTGTCAAGTATCAGAGATATGTGAGAATAAGATTAATGTACGAAGACCAAAGCAACTTCAGATTGTCAATTGTAAACAGCATCCAGAATCAAGTTACATAATGTCTATCCTTTTTATTATTTTAATAAATGTGTGTGAAAATTAATCAAGTTCTGTTTAAAGTTTGTCACTGTCAATCTGCTACTCTAAGCGTGCAAGTGGCTTTTCTATCGTCTGACCTAACAGCAGAAGATAAACACGGCACGATAAGACCACAAGACATATTGCTGACACTCGCCTACTTCGTTAGAGCGACAAGTCAAATAATCTGATGGTGTGTGTACTGCAGGTCTTACAGTACGCACACCACAACTATATTAATAGCAAGAGAGAAAGCTTAGGAGAATGCCATCGCCTGTGTATTGAACTAGAGTCTGACGAAGATAGGTTCTTCAAATATTTTCTTATGTCGCGAGAATGTTTTGAGGAACTGTATCTCCTGATAAAAGGGAACATCGCGAAGTGCACAACGAACTGGAGAAAGCCAATTGATACAAGGCTAAGACGAGCCATTTATTTGAGGTAAGTTTTACCATTTGTGGCCACTTTCTGCTTCATACCAAAGTCATGAAATTATTCCATTTCAGTTTTGCTGTATCATATGAAAGGTTCAGCAGAAGAAAGTACTATCCCACAATGTAAATACGAGTGGAGTGATAAATTTATCGGCAGTGTTTACGAATACAGCAAACGATACTAACATTTAGTTCTGTATGTCCCATTAGACAGAACTTTCTACTAAATAGATTACTTTATTGCATTGTATTCATAACATTGTCATTGAATTTAAACAAACATATCTTTGGTCGTTAACTTATCTATTCGTTCTATCGGCATAATTTATTTTAATTTTTTTCAGATACTTGGCTACAGGCCACAGTCACCAGACCATAGCTTTTTGTTTTCGGTTCGGACGTTCAACAGTCTCAGAAATTGTGAAAGAAGTGTGCCAGGCAATATGGACTGTTCTACAGCCCAAGTATTTATCTACTCTTACAACAAAGATGTGGAAGAAATTTGAAGAAGGATTTCTAGAACTTTGGGGGTTTCCGAACTGCCTTGGAAGCATAGATGGAAAGCATATCAGGTTAAAATGCCCGAAGGATAGTGGATTCCAGTTCTTCTGTTATAAATAATTCTTTTCGCCAGTTCTCCTGGCAGTCGTTGATCCATACTACGAAGTTTACAGCAGTTTATATCGGAAGTTATGGACGTCACAGTGACAACACTAACCTTGAGAATTCTGCTTTCTATCAAGAGTATATCGAGGGCAAAAGTATTCTACTTCCAAAGCCACTACCGGGTACAGACATCCCTGTTAATCGTGTTTTCGTTGATGATGAAGGTTTTGCACTTCAGACTTATTTACCGAGGCCATATCCAAAACCTGCAGTAATCAACAATGCAAAGAATAAGCAATTTAATGCCTGGCTCGGCCGATCACGTCGTGTAGTGGAAAATGCCTTTGGTATGTTGGCAATGAAATGGCGCGTATTTTTAAGAGCCATAGAAACCGATGTTGAAACTGCAGAACATATTGTTAAAGCGGCTTGCCCAATTACGTTATATCAAGTAATAACAAAGAATACCCACTTTCTGAAAGTGAAGAAGAGTGCAAGCCAATACGGGCATTCGTAGATATTGGATCAACTAATCGAGGGTCACCTATTGCTGCAATTCAAGTTCGTTAACATTTTTCTGATTATTTCAACAGAAGATAAGCTACACGACATGGACATAAATTTAATTACCTCAAATTTTAATTACAAATTATGTTATAAACGTTATTTTTCGATTACTTTTGACTACCTGCCAAGTGTTTTGACCAGTTTGTCAACACAACGTATTTGTGTCAAAAGCAATGAAGTTATGATAAACTGCGACAGGACCAGTATGTGAGAACAGAGGACTAGCAGATTCTTTAGAAAAGGTCAATGTTTTGTGTATTCCACTTACTACAGCAGTTGGTTTACAAAATATTATTATTTCTATACAAATATAAATTACACAAGTACAGAGCTTTTACGTGTGAAAAATCTGAAGTGCTCAAAGTTGTGTGAGGGTGATTTTATCAGGATTCATCTCCTGACCTACATCGTCAGTTCGCGTGACAGTATTTTCACCAACAAATGCAGCGGGTCACGGAAATCAACGTGGCCCGAGTCTACTGAAAGACTTTGAGAGACATGTGTTGGCTGTTGCTCATGTAACTCCGCGAGCTCAGCCTCCGCAAATAACTGTGCAAATTGGACTTTAAGCTTAGCTTGTGATCTAACTGTAAGACGTTTGTATGTTTTTGCATAGCTTAAAAATAAATGATCAACTTCGTCATGCTTATCCTTGTACTGACGTTTCTTTTGCAAGTAACTAATTATACACTCAACATCAGCACTTGATCTCTACTTTCTCATTTGTTTAGCGGTTGGCTTCATTCGTGCTGAAGATGGTTCCAAAACCACTGTGCACTGCTCCTGAGATTCTCCTTCATACTCACGTGTTAGCAACTCTGGCTGAGGAAAAATTGTGAGTCTGATGAGTGTTCACCTGACTGAGTGTCTCTCGCTGTCACTTGTGACTGCCTCTCTTGAGCAAGGAATGTCTGATGTTGTTGGTCGTGCTTCCAGAGCACAGTCCATGAACTTCATGTGTTCACTCCACGGCCATGATCTGTACCGTTTCAAGCTCTGGCCAGTGGTAACTTTTACCATCTTCTTGTGTTTGACGTAGGCATCTCTCAAGTTCCTCCACTTCAAGGTCTCGGCTGCAAATGAAGAAATGTACTGGTAATGTATTCTTGTAGAATGTATAAAGCAAATAATGATTGTGGCAGATGTCTGAAGTGGAAACGATCACATTCAAAGAGATCTCTAATGTTAATAACATATGAAAATGTCTCTTATGGTATGCTACTATTCCCATTCAGATATGAAATTCTCTTTCCGTATATGGTCCCGTAGTATTGAGTATTCGCCCCGTTACAGTTTTCGATTATTCTAGCCAGTAATTATTTTCCTTGTCATCAAAGATGTTTTTTCACATTCTTGGCAAGTTGACAAAACCAGAACGGTAGAATTTACACCCGAAGTAGAACATTCTACCGTTTCATGGCAGTCAAACAAATGGGTATTAAAATATCGAACCATATAAGCAATTGTATGATCCACGGGAACCTATAACAAGCTGAGCCTGTCATAGCCATGGAGACATACACTGTAGTACCTCATGACGCAATTAACTGCAGAGCAAGACATGTCGCATTTTCACTAAAAGGCAGTTTCGTTGTTACTATAATATCACATCTGAGTAACAGAATGCCTTTAAAGGAAAGATAATCAAGCGACACCTCTGTGGAGCTAAATACAATATTCAGTTTCTGTGTTATCCATACAAAATTCAGTCGATAAATTCTTTAGTGACTGTAAATGTTAAGCAAGCAACAATGTTTTGGATCATTGGCAAAATTATGTAAAATGTATTTTTCATGATATGGGAAATATTACTTTAATTTGTATTATGAAAGCGTTGCGTGGAATATCATCTTCCGCTGTTAGCGTTAAAAACAAGCATGAGAATAACACACGAACTCAAAATATACGACGTGGGGAGAGACAATGAATTTTCATTTAAATGGAACACAATTACGGTACATCAAGACCGATTTTAGCAAAGGTGACGGTTCTTTTCTCTTTCCACTTTCTATGTGTAGTTTTCCACTTTGATGGCATTGTTGCTTACATACTTCCAGATGCTTTAAGTTGTAATATACACTAGATATATTCCAGTACTTTATAATATACTTTACTACACTTTTGATTCTGTGGAACTTAAAATTTCCCCCCTGCGGGTTCGGGGGTAAGAATAGGCCCGCGGTATTCCTGCCTGTCGTAAGAGGCGACTAAAAGGAGTCTCAAACATTTCGGCCTTCATGTGATGGTCCCCTCTCCGGTTTGATCTCCATTTTTCCAAATTTCCGTTGTTAGTGCGTGCCATTTGGGGAAGGACGCCTTACGTGTTTTTCTATTGGTCCATCATGCACCACCATCTTGCATGTTACCTATTGTCGTGTGGCGGGATTTACACCCTACGTCTTCTGGGTTGCCTGCTTCTCGTCTTGTGCGCAATCCCCTTCTTATCGCCCTCGACCACTGTCGACCCTTTCAACCCCTAAAATCCAGCACGGTAGCCAGTCCGTTGTGGTGGGGTCGTCATGTACCCTCTTGGTACCACGCAGGGATCGCACTACAGATGCCAGAGCTGTTTCCTCCCCACGCATGCCAAGGAGTATGTGCCCATCTTGTCTGGTGCACGGGGACTCTGGGCAACGGGATATCGGCCAGGTACCCGTTGCTTTGGCTGGGTGGCGCCCTTGGGGAGAGCCCTCATTCGGAGTAGGTGGCATCTGGGCGGATGTGGCGCAATGAAGCGCAATAAATTACACCAAGCTGGTGGTCGCACGGCCACCAGCGTCTCTAAGCGAGGCAGAGTTGACTTTGATGCTGCGCAATATGACCCTCACTCGTTCCCCTCGTTGGCTGCGCCATGGGAGGGACGCAGATCTAGTGCCAAGCAGGAGCCTTACGTGCCACAATACCTTGTCTGCAGCAGGACTGATGGTGACTCCTTTCTTACGACAAAGCTTCTGTTTTTTGTGGAACACCTGGAGGAGAAGTTTGGGGAAGTGGCGGGGTTGTCTAAAATGAGTAATGGGTCCATCCTCCTCAAGACGTCCTCCCCAGCCCAGTCACGAGCGTTGCTCTTGTGTGATAAGCTGGGTGACGTCCCCGTTACCGTCACTCCCCAGAGTAGCTTAAATATGGTCCAGGGGATTGTTTATCATCGTGACCTATTGTTACAATCCGACGAAGAGCTGAGAGCCGACTTGGAACGACGTGGTGTACATTTTGTACGTCGTGTACACAGAGGACCCAAGACTAACAGGGTGGCCACCGGTGCCTTTATCTTGGCCTTCGAGGGTGCTGTATTGCCCAAGAAGGTCAAGGTAATGGTTTACTGTTGTGACGTCAAGCCATACGTCCCTCCCCCGATGCGGTGCTTCCAGTGCTGGAAGTTTGGGCATATGTCCTCCCATTGCCCATCCAGCGCCACATGTCGAGATTGCGGATGCCCCTCTCATCCCGATTCTCCATATCCGCCTCCGCCTGTATGTGTCAACTGTGGGGAGCACCACTCTCCATGCTCGCCGGATTGCCCCGTTCTTCATAAGGAGCGGAAGATAATGGAATTTAAGACCCTGGACCGGCTTACTTATCGAGAGGCAAAACTGAAATTTGAAAGGTAGTATCCTGCTTCCCTTCGAACATCTTATGCTGCAGCCACGTTATCGTCGCCCTCGCGAGCGGCGGTGGTCGCCTCATCTGTGCCGCCTTCAGTGGGCCCTCGGGTCCGTGCATCTCTGTCTGCCCCCCTCGTGTCTGGGGGCAAGCCTTCCTCTGTTGCCCCCTTAGCAGTTGGGGGCAAACCCTCTTCTGTCGCTCCCTCCACACTTACTTCAGGAGTGACATCTGCTCCAAAACCGGGGGGCTCGATCCCTCCCCCTCCTTCTCCGCCGGCGTTGCCTCTGCCGGTTCCTCTCTCGCGGAAGGGATCCCTCGGGGCTCTCCCTTCATCCGTTTCTTCTCCTACCCAGCCGGATGTCAGCCAGTGGCTGGTCGTAGGGCTTCTGCGTCGTCGTCAGCCTCCGACACTCCTTCAGAGAAGCTCTCCCAGCCCTCTACCCCTAAGGACAGACGCGAGAAGAAGGAACGGAACGTGTCCAAGAAGAAGGACGTTCCGGCGGTTTCAGTACCGCCTGCTGTAAATAGTTCTGGCTCCGGGGATGAGGTGGAGATCCTCGCCTCTGCTGCGGATCTCGCCCTCACGGAACCCTCCTCAGGGGCCTTTCCTATGGACATAGCTGACTCTCCCCCGGTGGCGGCAGTTGGCTCTGAGGCGCCGTCTGCCTCTTTGTCGCCTTCACGCCCTCCCAGTCCCTTCCTACTTCCATTCTCCAGTGGAACTGCGGCGGTTATTTCCGCCACCTGAAGAGCTCCGGATGCTTCTGAGTGTTTCCCCTGTTCTCTGCATTGCCCTGCAGGAAACTTGATTTCCAGCAATGCGGACCCCCGCCCTTCGCGGTTATCGGGGATACTATAAGAACCGCGCTGCCTGTCAACGAGCATAAGGTGGGGTTTGCCTTTTTGTTCACCACTCTGTCTGTAGCTCGCCAGTACCCCTTCTGACGCCTTTAGAGGCAGCCGCTGCCAGGGTTGAGCTCTCGCCGGCTATTATTGTTTGCTCTGTTTACATTCCTCCAGATGAGGAGCTCCACCGACAAGTCTTGCCTGTGCTGCTGGCTCAACTCCCGCCACCATTGCTGCTTCTGGGCGATTTCAATGCCCACAACCCTCTATGGGGTGGGACTGTCTCTGATGACCGCGGTCGTGCCGTGGAGCATGTGTTGGCTCAGCTCGACCTTAGCCTCTTGAACACCGGTGCTCCCACGCATTTCAGTGTGGCCCATGGCTCGTTCTCGGCCATTGATCTCTCTCTTTGCAGCCCCGGACTTGTCCCATCCCTCCACTGGAGAGTGCATTCTGACCTGTGTGGTAGTGACCATTTGCCCATCTATTTGTCACTGCCCCAGTGTCATTCTTCTGGGCGCCTGCCCTGCTGGGCTCTCAACAGGGCTGACTGGCCGGCTTTTACTTCCGCTGCCACCATTGCGTCTCCCCCACAGGGTGACATTGACGAGGTGGTCCGTGTCTTGACCACGTCAATCATGTCTGCGGACGAGGCTGCAATCCCCCACTCTTCTGGTCTCCCTCGGAGGAAGGCTGTACCCTGATGGTCTCCAGAGATTGCTGAGGCTATTCGCGACCGTAGGCGGGCTCTCCAGTGTCATAGGTGGCACCCGTCTCTGGAGACCCTCATTGCCTTTAAGAGGCTCCATGCCTTGGCCCGTCGTCTTATTGCACGGCAAAAGCAGGAGTGCTGGGCGAGGTATGTCTCATCCTTGGGCTCCCGTGTCTCCCCCTCGCCCGTGTGGTCCCGGATCCGGCGGATTTATGGATGCCAGACCACTATGGGTGTCCCTGGGATCTCCTTGGACGGCGCTGTCTGCACGGACGCTGCCGCCATCGCTGAACACCTTGCCGCGCACTTTGCTACGAGCTCTGCGACTGCAACTTACCCCCCCGCCTTTCGCTGTCTAAAGGAGCAAGCCAAGCAGACGCTGTTATCATTCCACATGCGTCGTTCTGAAAAATAAAATGCTCCTTTCAGCGAGAGGGAATACCTCGCTGCCCTCACCAATTGCCCTGATACAGCATTGGGACCAGACTGCATCCACGCGCAGATGCTGAAGCATCTCACCAGGGACTGCCAGCGACACATCCTCACCATCTTCAACTGCATTTGGAGCGAGGGCGAGTTCCCATCGCAATGGCGGGAGGGTGTTATTGTCCCCATCTTGAAGCCCGGTGCGGACCCACTGGCGGTGGACAGCTATCGTCCCATTACCCTCACCAACGTTTTGTGCAAATTGCTCGAACGTATGGTGGGGCGCCGTTGGTGTTGGGTCCTTGAGTCGTGCAGTCTCCTCGCTCCATCCCAGGGTGGCTTCCGTCGGGGCCGGTCTGCTGCGGACAATTTGGTGCAGCTTGAATCTGCTATCCGTACGGCCTTTGCCCGACGTCAGCATCTCGTTGCTGTATTTTTTTATCTGCGAAAGGCGTATGACACCACATGGAGGCATCACATCCTTGCTACGTTGCATGAGTGGGGTTTTCGTGGTCGGCTCCCGGCTTTTCTTCAAACCTTTTTATTGCGCCGCTCTTTCCGGGTGCAAGTCGGTGCCGCCTCTAGTTCATCTTATATACAGAAAAATGAGGTTCCGCAGGGCTCGGTGTTGAGCGTCTCCTTATTTCTAGTGGCCATTAATGGTCTGGCTGCAGCCGTGGGGTCGTTGGTGTCTCCTTCTTTGTATGCCGACGACTTCTGCATCTAATTTAGCTCAACGACCACAGGAGTCGCCGAACGCAGGCTGCAAGTCGTCGTTCGCAAGGCAGCATCATGGGCTCTGACTCATGGTTTTCAGTTCTCTGCAGCCAAGACTCGAGTTATGCACTTCTGCAGGCGTCGGACGGTCCACCCTCATCTTGAACTTTACCTCGACGGCCACCTGCTTGAAGTGGTGGACACTTGCCGCTTCTTGGGACTCGTGTTTGATGCCCGGCTCACATGGGTTCCTCATGTTACTCAGCTGAAGCAAAAATGCTCGCGGCACCTCAACGCCCTCCGCTGCCTTAGCCACACATCTTGGGGTGCAGATCGCTGCACGCTGCTGCGATTGTACAGAGCCCTTGTGCAGTCCCGGCTTGATTATGGGAGCCTGGCCTATGGGTCTGCGTCACCCTCAGTGTTGAAGTTGTTACACCCCATACACCACTGTGGGGTTCGGCTTGCCACTGGCGCTTTTCGCACTAGCCCCGTGGATAGTCTACTGGAGGAGGCCGGGGTTCCCCCGCTGCGGATTCGCCGCCATCGACTGCTCGCCGACTATGCTGTCCACGTGCATTGCTCGCCGGGCCATCCCAATCATCGCCTACTTTTCCCTGCCATGGTCCTCCAT
The DNA here is from genome assembly GCF_021461395.2 of Schistocerca americana. Lineage (NCBI taxonomy): Eukaryota > Metazoa > Arthropoda > Insecta > Orthoptera > Acrididae > Schistocerca > Schistocerca americana. Next base: position 672,159,172 of record NC_060120.1, on the reverse strand, counting down.
CTGGCCGAACGGCGACCTCGGTCTGAGCTTTCCATAGCTGTCCGTGTCCGGTCCCTGCTGTCGGAACTGGGGTCATTCCCTCTTCTGCCTCCCTTCCGGGTCCGTGCACCTACGCCTCCCTGGTGTTTGCCCTGTCCGTCCGTCCGGACTTGGCACAGGGACTGAAGGACTCGGTTCCGCCTGTGACCCTCCATCCCCGTTTTCTTGCGCTCCTCGCCTCATTTTCGGGCTGTGAGACTGTCTACACTGATGGTTCCCTGGTTGATGGTCGCACTGCCTACACTTTTGCTCATGCTGCCCATGTTGAACAGCGCTCCTTGCCGGCTGGCTGCAGTATTTTTACTGCAGAGCTGGTGGCCATATTGCGCGCTCTTGAGCATATGTGTTCCTGCTTAGGTACGTCCATCGACATCTGCAGTGACTCCCTGAGCAGCCTCCAGACCATCGACCGCTGCTATACCTCTTCTCCTCTGGTATCCTCTATTCAGGAGTCTGTTTCCGCCATTACCCGCTCTGGTCGTTCGGTGGTCTTTGTTTGGACGCCAGGTCACGTTGGCATCCCGGGGAACGAACGTGTCGACAGGCTGGCTAAAGGGGGCGATCGACGCCCCAGCTTTGGAGATCAGCCTCCCGGCTCGTGATCAGCAGTTGGTGTTGCGCCGTAAGGTGCTTGGGATGTGGACTGACGAGTGGCGTGGCCTGACATCCCCGAATAAACTGCGGGCTGTTAAGGCGACGACCGATGTGTGGCGGTCCTCCCTGTGGGCTTCTCGCAGGGACTCTGTCATCCAGTGTCGGCTCCACATCGGCCATACCTACCTGACGCACAGCCATCTTTTGCGTCAGGAGGATCTCCCCCTGTGTCGGTGTGGGTCCCGGCTGATGGTCACCCACATTTTGTTGGAGTGTCCCCGACTGCGCACCCTCCAGCAGTCTTTTAATCTCCCAGGCACTTAGCCTTTGGTTTTGTGCGACGATGCCTCCATGGCTGACGACGTTTTAAATTTTCTCCGTGGTAGTCCTTTTTATGGTTCCATTTAGGGAGGTCCTGCACCTTCCCTTTGTGTGTCTCTTGTCCTCGAGTCTCTCATATTTGGTTGCAGATTTTAGTGTGTAGTCGGATGGTTGACTTTCCCTTTTTTTGTTCTCGTGGTCAGTCAACCAGTCTCCGGCCATCTTCTTTTCTTCTGTTCCTTCTGTCTGGTGTTCATCTGTACTCTTCTTGTCTGTAGTGTTTGTTGCCGCTCTTGTGTTCTTTCAGTGCCTGGGGGGAGTCTCCTCCCCCTTGAGGTTTTAGCTGCTCCGCAAATTTACGCCTGGCCTGTTTTTGGAATGGGGGACTGATGACCTTAGCTGTTTAGTCCCCCTTAAACATCCCAACAAGCACCACCACTTAAAATTTTGCATAAATATTTATCATTTTGATCCAGTTTAGCACCTATATCCCTCCAAGCTTCAGCCTTCTTCGGAATGCCCTTGTAATCAGGATTGCGTGTATCATACAAAAAGTTGTATTCTCTCACCTCATCCATAAGTACTTCTGTGTCCATGAAGCGTGCATTACGAGTTGCAATACAAAAACCGAGTCACGCCGCTGCTTCCAGTGTGACAACAGAGCAGTTGAATGCGCCAACAGAGGCAAGCAGCTGCTTTGGCTTGCAGCGAATCTGTAATCTGTGACAACCCGGCGGCGGCCGGTGCGGCAGACCGGTTGCCAGAGCATCAGAGTCGCACTCTGTGTGACAGCCGCCACACAATAAAGAGCAATTCAACAGTGTGGCCTGCTGGCTACGGTTCAAGGCCACAGGCCACACGGCCAGGCCGCATTCTGTCTGGCCAGGCCTCAACCCAGATACAGTTGAAAAGGTATAGGAAGCGTCGCTGGCAGTTCACCGAGAGGTTTTTGGGCATCAGATAGTGGATGCTATCAGGCCTGGGCGCCATATCAGGGCAAGCGGCTAGGGCACTTTGGAATTCCCACTCACTGAATGGAGCATTGTACGATTCGGCGTGGCGGGTATGGAACGAAAGGCTTCGACGTTCCAACTGCTCTTTCACGGAGCGGAAGGCCAGAGGGTAATTCGTACAAGCAGAACTCCGAGCATAATACTCCACTAAGAGTTCTGCAATCGTGTCGGAGCCAGTACAGACTGCTCCGTGTAGGGAAAGCCCAGGTGCGTTGAAGGGGGTCCAATAGCCATAGAGGAGACTAATCTTGGCCAAAACCTGCGATGGAGAGGTATGGATGTCAATGGTGGAGACATACGTTTCCCAGCACTTCTGCTTCCGTCGGCGAATAAGGCGTCGAGCTCGGGCACGGAGCCCCTTAATGGCAATGAGGTGGTCCAGTGATGGCTGCCGCTTATGACGTTTGAGGGCCCGCTTGCGATCGCAAATCACCTCAGCGATCTCTGGTGACGAAGGCACAGTCCTCTGCTGAGGGGACCCAGAAGAACAGGGAACTGCAGATTCTGCTGCAGAAACGATGCCAGTGGAGACCGTGTGAACCACCACATCAATGGTGTCATGAGAAAGAGGGTCAATAGTGGCAATGTAGGCGAACGAGTCCCTATCAGTCTTATTCAAAGCCCATCTGGGGAGATTGATTGGTTGGTTTCTGGGATTAAAGGGACCAGACTGCTACGGTCATCGGTCCCTTTCTCCAAAAAACTAAAACCACCCACAGAGAATAAAAAACGAACAACAGAAAAGACGGCAAACGACACAAGACAAGAAATACTTAGAGATCAGACAAAACAAATTAAAATCACGCAGAGTGTGACGGTGGTTGGCCGACCATAGAGATAAAAAAGGAAAAGCCAACCACCGACAACACATTAAAAAACACCATTTAAAATCGGAGGCCAAAGGCCAGAATCTACACAATAAAACATAAACACCCAGATTAAATGATAAAAAATCCCTGCCTGAATAAAACGCAAAACTAAGTAGTAGTAGTAGTAGAGGGGTTTTTGGGCGCACGACAGCAAGGCCTTCAGCGCCCGTTCAGTAACATAGTGAGACGGGTGTCAACAAAAAAGCTCAGAACAGTTATGTAAAACGGAACGTTGGTGAGGCTAATCAATCATTGAAAAATATGTGCTCACCCACACCGAAGTGTGGGATGAAGCAGGGCGTCAGCAGTAAAACATGGACAACACAGAAAGGAAATGGTAGAGGGAGCTAAAACAATGGAGCAGATGGAAGTGGCTGGCTGACCGCAAGGAAAAAAGGGAGGAGTCGGCCACTCTGCGATACACTAAAACCTCCAGCCTAAAAATTTAGGCCACAGTCCAGACACATCACAAAACTTAAAAACCCTAGACACAAACGTCTCATCGTTAGCTAAAACACAAGGCAGATCCCCATCAACTACTGCTTCTGCCCTTGCATCACACTATAAAATGCAGCCTGTTAAAATGTGGCGGACAGCGATGTGCACACCACAAGCATCACAAAACGGAGGATCCTCCCGCTGTAATAAAAAGCTATGTGTGAGAGGACAGTGCCCGATACGAAGACGTGTGAGGGCCCCCTCTTCCCGCCTGAGCAACCGGCAGGAGGAACGCCATGGCCGAGTGGTTGATTTTACCAACCGCAGTTTATTGGCCGTCACTGCCAGCCATTCGTCCTCCCACAACTCCATGCACTTCCTGTGGAGTGCAGAGCTGACAGACTGCGAGGGGATGGGACACTGGTCCACATCCTGCTCTCTGCAGGCCTCTTTGGCAGCCCGATCGGCCCGTTCATTGCCCCATATGCCGATATGACCAGGCACCCAGCAGAAGGATACCTCTTTACCCCGCCGTTGGAGCAGGTAGAGTTGGTCATATATCAGCTGGACCATCTCCTCAGTCGGGTACAGGTTCTGCAGTGATTGTAAGGCACTAAGAGAATCGGAGCAGAGAAGAAATCGATCGCCCCGAACACGATTCATCTGCTCCAGCGCCTTCAGTATCGCGTGGAGCTCCGCTGCGAAAACGGTATATTCAGCAGGGAGGCGAATCCGGGTAACTTGATCAGGGAACACTACAGAACAGCCAAGGAAAAACTCCTGTTTGGAGCCACCAGTGTAAAATACAGTGAAACCGTGATGCACATCTAAAATGTTAAAAAACAGAGATTGGAATGTAAAATCTGGTGTGCTATCTTTCTTAAAATTAGTTAAATCTAAAATAAGTTTGTGTCTCTGGAGGATCCAAGGTGGAGATCTGCTCCAACCGCGACGTAAAACACGAAGACCAGCTATAGACATCGCATCGAGGCAATCCTGTGCGCGAATCCCATAGGGCTGCATCGCACGTTGCCGGTTATGAAATAACCGTGCCAGAGGAGGATGAGCAACGGTATGGTACGCAGGTGTGTATGGGGTGGACAAAGTTTTATACGCCTGGCGTACTGTAAGTAGCCGTCGCCGCATATGAAGCGGCAGTTCACCAGCCTCTGCACAGAGGCTTGGTATGGGGCTAGTTCGGAATGCCCCAGTGGCCAACCAAAGCCCTTCATGGTGCAACATCTTTAAGTAAGAAGGCCTCGCAGACCCATACACCATGCACCCATAATCGAGCAGAGATCGCACAAACGCCCTGTAAAACTGGAGCAACAAGTCCTGTCAGCTCCCCATGTACTGTGGCTAACACATTTTAAAATACTTAAAGCCTGAAGCGACCGCCGTTTCAGGTCTTTAAGATGAGGTAACCACGTGAGCCTCGAGTCAAAAATGAGCCCCAGAAATCTCACCGTGTCTTTAAAAGTAAGAACAGTGTCCCTCATCCGCAACTCAGGAAAGGTTAAAATCGAACGAGAACGGTTAAAAAGAACACATACAGACTTCTCGGTGCAAAACTTAAAACCACTCTCATGCGCCCAGTCATCCAAACGCCTAAACGTAAGTTGCAACTGACGAGTTGTCGTTGCAAGGCTTGAAGAAGAGCAGAACAAAGAGAAATCATCCACAAACAAAGAACACTGGACAGGACTTTTCACCATGGACGTAATGCTATTAATAGCGATGGCAAAGAGAGTCACACTTAAAACGCTACCCTGAGGGACACCATTCTCCTGCTCAAAGCGATCAGACTGGACGTCACCAATTCGGTATCTAACATATGGTGGCGAGAGGAAAGACTGAATAAAAAGAGGAATATAACCACGAAAACCCCATTCGTGAAGTTGCTCCAGGATGAGACGCCTCCAAGTGGTATCGTAGGCCTTTTTGGTGTCGAAAAATACACCTAGAAGGTGATGACGGCGTAGGAAAGCTTGTTGTATAGCCGCCTCCAGGAGGGCAAGGTTATCGAACGTGGAACGAAACTTCCAGAACCCACACTGAGAGCGACTAAGGAGTTGCCGGGATTCTAACATCCAGACAAGGCGGCGGTTGACCATCTGCTCCAAGGTCTTCCCTATGCAAATAGTGAGGGCAATACTACGGTAGCTACTTGGGCTCGTGCGGTCTTTCCTAGGTTTTAAAAAAGGGATTAAAACTGCCTCACGCCACCCGTCAGGAAAGTGATCCGACGCCCAAATGGCATTAAAAAGTGCGAGGAGGAGTTCTCTGTTGCGCATTGTGAGGTGCCATAGCATACTGTAATGGATCCTGTCGTGACCAGGGGATGTGTCACGAGCTCCAGACAATGCAGAATCCAGCTCCCACATAGAAAATGGGCAGTTGTAAACTTCATGAGAGGTGGACTGGAAGTCCAGACTACATCTCTCAGCAACCGCTCTATGGCGCTGGAAACCTGGATCCTGACTGGTTGTTGCAGTAACTGTCGCAAAATACGCTACCATAGTCTGGGCAATGTCTCGCAGATTCGTGTGGAGTGTGCCGTTATTCATTACAGCAGCTATGGGGCACCTCCCTCCTCTGCCAGAAATTCTCCTGATGGTCTCCCACACAATGGAACTGTTGGTGGAACGATTAATGGTGTTCAGGAAATTTTGTCACGACCTCTTCTTGCTCTCACGAATAATGCGGCGACATCGTGCCCTCGCCACCTGAAAGGCTGCAAGATTCTCAGCAGTCGGCCAACAATGGAACCGACTCAGAGCCGCACGCCTGGTCCTGATTGCAGAGCGGCATTCGGCACTCTACCAAGGGACAGGTGGCCTCTTTTGGTGGCCTGTGGACTGTGGAATGGATGCTGCAGCGATGTGGTGGACCATTTTGGTAATATGATCCACCCACGCCTCAACATTCGCACAGTGTTCGAACTGGGCCAACTGGCTATAAAATGTCCAGTCGGCTCCACTGAGCACCCATCGTGGTGGTCTCCTTTTGGGACCCACGCGATCTGGCAGGTGAATCCAGATTGGGAAATGATCACTGCCGTGCAAGTCAGCAACCACTTCCCAATGAGCACTCGCGGCAAGAGCTGGAGAGCAAAGTGAGAGATCAATGGCAGAGAACGACCCAGTCGCCGTGCAGAAATGAGTGCTCTGTCCTCCATTGAGCAAGTAGGCACAGGATGACAGGAGAAGCCTCTCAATTGCTCTACCCCTGGGACAGGTAACTGCAGAGCCCCAAAGCACATTGTGGGCATTAAAATCACCACAAGTAATGAATGGCTGGGGGAGCTGTGTAAGAAGGTCGGTGAGGGCCGCTTTATCAAGTGCATCATGTGGGGGCAAGCAAAGCGAACATACAGTCATTGGATGACGCACGTGCACGGACACAGCGACGGCCTGTAAAGTTGTCGTAAGTGAGAAAGGCGAGGAGTGGTAGTCCGTCCTGACGAAAATACCTACGCCTCCTCTAGCTCTCTCTCCACGCAGGTCGTCCTTTTTGTGGAGTGTATAGCCGCGTAGCTCAGGAGGGTAAGAGGGATGGAAATAAGTCTCCTGGAGACAGAGAAACAGTGGTCTACCCTGAGAGAGTAGACGAAGTTCCTCCACATGCGTCCTGAACCCTTGCAAGTTCCACTAGAGTATGGGAGCCATCTATGTTGGGGGTAGCACCTTCATCCTGTCTCTCCGACGGGGCGGGGACACCGCAGCAGGTGGAGGGACAGGCGTGGGGCGAGATGAATGCCCCACACATACATCGTATTCCATCAACTCTGGGGAAGAGTCAAATGAAGTCTCACGTAAAACAACATCTGCATGGTCAGACAGTTTACCACGAGATTTGACCCGCTGTTGCTGCTGTAGGGGAGCTTTCTGCGGTTTGGTGGGATTTGGGGGAGCCGATGTGCGAGTGGTAATGGCTATACTGGGCTTCGGAACATCCTCAGCTGTTGGAGACGCCAGGGGCTGGCCCATGCTCGCCACTGAACCTTTGTCTGCCTTTCGAATAGGGGCTACTGGATCTGAAACACTGGCTGCGTTGCAAGTGCACTGACAGCTGCAGGTATTAGTGCCAACACTCACCACCTCTGTCTGCGTTGAGGCATCGACTTTTGGAGTAGGCTTCTGAACCAGGGATGCAAAAGATGTAGCAAATGTGGGAGGTTGCATCGACTTATAGATTTTCTTGGCCTCACCTTAGGGGATAAGCTAGGTTGTTTTTATTTCCTGGAGTTTCCGTTCCTCTAAAAATATTCCGCAGTACCTACTCCAAACAGAGCAATTGATACATTTGGCTGGAGCAGATCAACCAACTCCTTCATGAGCAGCCTTACCACAGTTGCCACAAGTCGCCTCGCCTTTGCATCCTAAGGTGGTATGCCCAAAACGCTGGCATTTGAAACAGCGCATTGAGCTCGGGAAATAAGGCCTCACACTAAGGCGAAAAAAGCCAGCTTTAACACGTTCAGGAAGTTTAGTGCTACTGAAGGTCAGAATAAAGGAGTCGGATTTGACAAGACTGCCATCAACCCTCCTCATGATATGTTGGACATCAACGATACCTTCCGGAGCCCGCTCACGTTGCAGTTCTTCCTTGGGAATGTCAACTAGATCCCGGCATGTCACAACACCTTTGCTGTAGTTCAAGGTGCTGTGCAGTTCAGTGTCTATGGCATACTCTCCAATGCATTTAGCAGACTGGAGATTAGTTGCTTGCTGGGAAGTGAAAGTTTCCACTAGCACGGTCCCATTACGTAAGCGCTTCACAGATTTTAAGGAGCCACAGATTCCCTCCAAACCCTTTTGTATACAGAACGACGAAACCTTCTCGAAACTACCCTCCTTCCGTTTCACAGTGAGAAACACATTCGGATCACCAGAATGCATTCTGTTACTTAAGACTCGACTTGTCAAAGAAGTGCCGGAGTCAGGGGGACTGACTGCGCGAGCCCTCTTAAGAGACTGAGTGTTAGAACCTTCCAGCGATCCACCCTTTCCACCGGGAGGAAGAAAAGAGGATTTCGAAGGATTCATCTTGGTCCCAGGAGCAGCTAGGGAACTACAAGTCCACTTAGAGCCCCGCGTGCCTAGGTAAACCTTGTACAACTGGGGTGCGGCAGGTGCCCCAGAGGTTGCCCACTTGCGACTGTTCCACCCCAACAGCCATGCATCTTATAGGCGCGGAGCACACCGGAAGATTGAGGGGTTTTTATAGAGGTTGGCATTCCTCGCAATCCAGACAGTGAAGCCAAGATAACGATTCCTCGCAGCACACAACATTCCACCGCTGCACCATACGGTGGTCGCTGAAGCATGTCCGGGGGTTACGGTGACAGGAGACTGGCGGTGGAGACCAGTCCCCAACTCAGAAGCCCGGAGTCGCCAAGCCCGTACTCAGCAACTGAATGCTGAGACCCTGGGGGCCGCAAAACTAAGTCCACCAAGTCAGAGTCATCTGTTAAAAGGGCAGGGAGCGTGTCAGGCAGTGCGAACGACTGCCTGAGCACAGCTAAAAGTGGACAGTCCAATAAAATGTGGACCACTGTCAAAACGGAGCAGCAGCGACATAAAGGTGAGCCCTCATGTCACAATAGGTGGCCGTGCGTCATCCATGTGTGCCCAATGCGCAGCCGGCAGAGGACAACAGACTCCTTGCGACAGATCCGCAAGAAGGAGCGCCACACACCGGTAGGCTCCTTGATGACCCGAAGTTTGTTCCATGAAGGCAGTACGCGCCATTCAGTGTCCCAAAGGTCTAGAATTTTGCTGCATAGGAACGCTCGCAAATCTGTCTCCGGGAGGCCAATGTCCAGAGATGCTGTACTGGTGGCCTCTTTCGCCAGGCGGTCAACATTCTCATTGCCGGGTATCGCAACATGGCCTGGGGTCCACACGAAGACCACAGAGCGGCCGCAACAGGCAAGAGTATGCAGGGACTCCTGGAGAGCCATCATCAGACGGGAACGAGGAAAACACTGGTCGAGAGCTCGTAAACCGCTCAGGGAATCGCTACAGATAACGAAGGACTCACCTGAGCAGGAGCGGAGATACTCTAGGGCACGAAAGATGGCGACCAGCTCAGCAGTGTAACGCTGCAGCGAGGCGGCAAGGAACGTTGTTCAGAATCGTTCCCTAGAGTTAGCGCATAACCGACACGATCAGCAACCATCGAGCAGTCAGTGTAAACAATGCCAGAGCCCTGATACGTTGCGAGGATGGAAAGAAAGCGGCGGCGGAAAGCCTCTGGAGGGACTTAGCCCTTCAGGCCCTGTGCCAATTCCAGCTGAAGGCGAGGGCGAGGTACACACCACGGGGTTGTATGCAGAGGTGCCCAGAAAGGAGGTGGAAGGGGTAAAGCCCCAAGCCCGGAGAGAAGCTCTCGGAAGCGGACCGCGATCGTATAACCAGCCCTGGGCCTGCGTTCTGGAAGATGGAGGTGCGACTGTAGGAATAGTAGCCGATAGTTAGGATGCCCGGGCAAGCTGAAAACATGGGCAGCATAAGAAGCCAGCAAACGTTGGCGGCGTAATCGCAGTGGAGGGACACCCGCCTCCACAAGTATGCTGTCCACTGGGCTGGTCCGGAAAGCACCAGTGGCAAGGCGTATCCCGCAACCCTGCTGAGCCATAAGCCAGGCTCCCATAATCGAGACGAGACTGATTAACGCCTGGTAGAGCCGTAACAGGGTAGATCGGTCGGCGCCCCAGCGGGTGTGGCTCAAGCATCTCAGAGCATTTAGATGCCGCCAACACGCCTGTTTAAGCTGCCGAATGTGAGGCAGCCAAGTCAGCCGGGCATCAAAAACTACACCCAAAAACGTGTGGGTCTCCACCACAGCAAGGAGTTCGTCGGCAAGATAAAGCTGCGGCTCAGGACGGACTGTTCGGCGCCGGCAGAAATGCATAACGCGGGTCTTGGCAGCCGAAAAGTGAAAACCATGCGCTACAGCCCAAGACTGCGCCTTACGGATAGCGCCCTGTAGCTGACGTTGAACAGCTGCAATGCTAGTGGAGCTGTAGTAAAGGCAAAAGTCGTCAGCATACAGGGAAGCGGAGACAGAATTTCCCACCGCCGCAGCGAGCCCGTTAATGGCTATTAAAACAGGCAGACACTTAAAACATTACCCTGTGGCACACCGTTCTCCTGGATGTGGGAGGAACTATATGAGACCGCGACTCGCACGCGGAAGGTACGATACGACAGAAAATTTCTGATAAAGATTGGCAGAGGGCCCCGAAGACCCCATCCATGAAGCGTAGAAAAGATGCCGCCAACACGCCTGTTTAAGCTGCCGAATGTGAGGCAGCCAAGTCAGCCGGGCATCAAAAACTACACCCAAAAACGTGTGGGTCTCCACCACAGCAAGGAGTTCGTCGGCAAGATAAAGCTGCGGCTCAGGACGGACTGTTCGGCGCCGGCAGAAATGCATAACGCGGGTCTTGGCAGCCGAAAAGTGAAAACCATGCGCTACAGCCCAAGACTGCGCCTTACGGATAGCGCCCTGTAGCTGACGTTGAACAGCTGCAATGCTAGTGGAGCTGTAGTAAAGGCAAAAGTCGTCAGCATACAGGGAAGCGGAGACAGAATTTCCCACCGCCGCAGCGAGCCCGTTAATGGCTATTAAAACAGGCAGACACTTAAAACATTACCCTGTGGCACACCGTTCTCCTGGATGTGGGAGGAACTATATGAGACCGCGACTCGCACGCGGAAGGTACGATACGACAGAAAATTTCTGATAAAGATTGGCAGAGGGCCCCGAAGACCCCATCCATGAAGCGTAGAAAAGATGCCGCCAACACGCCTGTTTAAGCTGCCGAATGTGAGGCAGCCAAGTCAGCCGGGCATCAAAAACTACACCCAAAAACGTGTGGGTCTCCACCACAGCAAGGAGTTCGTCGGCAAGATAAAGCTGCGGCTCAGGACGGACTGTTCGGCGCCGGCAGAAATGCATAACGCGGGTCTTGGCAGCCGAAAAGTGAAAACCATGCGCTACAGCCCAAGACTGCGCCTTACGGATAGCGCCCTGTAGCTGACGTTGAACAGCTGCAATGCTAGTGGAGCTGTAGTAAAGGCAAAAGTCGTCAGCATACAGGGAAGCGGAGACAGAATTTCCCACCGCCGCAGCGAGCCCGTTAATGGCTATTAAAACAGGCAGACACTTAAAACATTACCCTGTGGCACACCGTTCTCCTGGATGTGGGAGGAACTATATGAGACCGCGACTCGCACGCGGAAGGTACGATACGACAGAAAATTTCTGATAAAGATTGGCAGAGGGCCCCGAAGACCCCATCCATGAAGCGTAGAAAAGATGTGATGACGCCATGTCGTATCGTACGCCTTCCGCATGTCGAAAAAGACAGCGACCAGGTGCTGACGGCAGGCAAAGGCAGTACAGATGGCCGGCTCCAGGCTCACCAGATTGTCGGTGGCGGAGCGGCCTTTACGGAACCCACCCTGAGACGGAGCCAGAAGGCCCCGAGACTCCAGTACCCAATTCAAGCGCCGGCTCACCATCCGTTCAAGCAACTTGAAAAGAACGTCGGTGAGGCTAACGGGACAGTAGCTGTCCACCTCCAGAGGGTTCTTTCCAGGTTTCAAAACGGGGATGACACTGCTTTCCCGCCACTGCGACGGGAACTCCCCCTCGACCCAAAGACGGTTGTAAAGGTCGAGGAGGCGTCGCTGGCAGACCACTGAAAGGTCTGACAGTGGATGCCATCTGGCCCAGGAGCGGTATCAGGGCAAGCGGCTAGGGCACTGCGAAATTCCCACTCACAGAATGGAACATTGTAAGATTCTGGGTGGTGGGTGCGAAACAAAAGGCTCCGACGTTCCATCCGCTCTTTAATGGAGCGGAAGGCCAGTGGGTAATTGGAAGAAGCAGAACTAAGAGCAAAATGCACTGCCAAGCTGTTGGCAATTTCGTCGGAGTCTGTACAAACTGCTCCATTCAGTGAGAGCGCAGGGACGCTGACAGGGGTCCGATACCCATAGAAGCGTCGGATCTTGGCCCAGACCTGCAATGGAGAGACATGGAGGCCAATGGTGGACACATACCCAGCACTCCTGCTTGCTTGGGCGGATGAGGCGGCGGGCCCGCGCACGCAGCCGTTTGAAGGTGATGAGGTGTTCAATGCAGGGATGTCGCTTGCGACGCTGTAGCGCCCACCGGCGATCTTTAATCGCTGCAGCGATCTCAGGCGATCATCAAGGCACAGTCCGCCGCCGAGGGGACCCAGAGGAACGGGGAATGGAAGATTCGGCGGCAGTAACGATGCCGGTGGTGACCGATTGGACCACCACATCAATGTCATCATTAGAGAGAGGCTCAATAGCGGCAGTGGAGGAGAACAAGTCCCAGTCAGCCTTATTCATAGCCCATCTGCTAGGGCGCCCAGAAAAGTGACGCTGTGGTAGTGACAGAAAGATCGGAAAGTGGTCACTACCACACAGGTCGTCATGCACACTCCATTGGACAGACGGTAAGAGGCTAGGGCTACAGAGCGAAAGGTCAATGGCGGAGTATGTGCCATGCGCCACACTGAAGTGTGTGAAGGCACCAGTATTTAAAATCGAGAGATCGAGCTGCGACAATAAATGCTCGATGGTGGCGCCTCGACCTGTTGCCACTGACCGACCCCACAGAGGGTTATGGGCGTTGAAGTCGCCCAGTAGCGGCAATTGGGCTATCAGCGCAGCCAGGACATGCTGCGAGACATCACCATCCGATGGAAGGTAAAGACTGCAGACGGCAACAGCCTGTGGCGTCCACACCCGAACAGCGACAGCCTCTAAAGGTGTTTGGAGAGGGACAGACTCGCTGTGCACAGTGTGAAGGACATAGAGGGAGACGCCACCAGACACCCTTTCATAAGCTGCCCGGTTCTTATAATAACCCCGATATCCACGGAGGGCGGGGGTTCGCATTGCTGGAAACCAAGTTTCCTGAAGAGCAATGCAGAAGAAAGGGTGAAGGCTGATAAGTTGTCGGAGCTCAGCTAGATGGTGGAAAAAACCGCTGCAGTTCCACTGGAGGATGGTATTGTCCATGTCTGAGAAAGGCGTGACGGGACTTGGAAGGCAGATTACGCCGCTGCGTCACCAGCTGCCTCCAATTGAGCACCGGTGCTTGCGCTATCCATGGCGTCTGAGGGACCGGCGAGATCGAGGTCCTCAGTGGACGCCAGAATCTCCACCTCGTCCTCAGACGCAGAGCTTGTAGGAAGCGGTGGGATGCGTGCCACCACAATGTCTTTAGCCTTGGGGACTTTCTTCTTCTTCAGTTTCTCTCGCTGTGCCTTCGGTGATTCAGGCTGGGAGGGCTTCACTGGGTCAGTCTCAGGGACAGAGGACGACCGCGAGGCCCTACGACCAGGAACTGGTGGTTGGTTGAGCCACTTGCAGCTGTCTGCTTTTGTACCGGTCGGAACTTGCGAAGGGAGGTCCCCAAGGGACCCCTTCCTGGCGAGAGGAGCCGATGAAGACTTACGCTTCTCCGGCTGGGAAGGGGGAACTGATGTCCCCGATGGTTGGGGGGGGTGTATCTCCTGAAGTAGATGGAGCAGGAGCAACAGGGAGTTTAGTGCCCCCCACCATCAAGGGGGCAGGTGTGGGCCTTCTACTCTGAGAGCTGACTGGAGCTGATGGAACTGTAGCAGGAGTGACAGTTGCGGCATAAGAAGATGTCATACGCACTGGATGAAACCGATCATATTTGCGCTTTGCCTCAGTGTACGTCAGTCGGTCGAGGGTCTTGATTTCCATGATTTTCCTCTCCTTCTGCAGAATCGGACAGTCCGGCGAGCAAGGCAGATGGTGCTCACCACAATTCACACAGATTGGAGGCGGGGCACAGGGATGATCAGGATGGGATAGTCGACCGCAATCGCGACATACAAGGTCGGAAGCAAAGCGTGAAGACATATGGCCGAACTTCCAACACTTGAAGCACCGCATCAGGGGAGGGATATATGGCTTGACATCACAACGGTACACCATCACCTTGACTGGCTCAGGTAACGTGTCACCCTCGAAGGCCAAGTTGAAGGCACCGGTGGCAACTTGATGATCCCTCTGACCCCGGTGGAAGCGCCGGACGAAATGGACACCTCGTCGCTCCAAGTTGGCGTGCAGCTCGTCATCGGACTGTACAAGGAGATCCCTGTGGAAGATAATGTCCTGGACCATATTCAGACTTTTATGGGGCGTGATAGTTATGGAGACATCCCCCAGCTTATTACAAGCGAGCAAGGCCCGCGACTGAGCGGAGGATGCCGTTTTTATCAACACCGATCCGGACCGCATCTTGGACAAGCCCTCCACCTCGCCAAACTTGTCCTCTAAATGCTCTACAAAGAACTGAGGCTTCACTGATATAAAGGATTCCCCATCAGCTCTGGTACAGACAAGATACCTGGGCGAATGCGTCTCACTTTCATTCAATGCCTTTCATTCCTCCCATGGTGTGGCGAGGGAGGGGAACGATTTGGGGTCATAAACGTTACCTTTAAAATAGGCCCTCGAACGCTTAGAGACTGCTGGTGGCTGGCCACCAGCAAGAGAAGATGTGCCACGCTTCATTGCGTGTCATCCACCCTGATGCCACCTACTCCGACCAAGGGCCCTCCCCACGGGCGCCACCCAGCCACAGCAAAAGCCACCTGGCAGGATGGCCATTGCCGGGAGTCCCGATGCCCCAGGGAGATGGGCATCTACTCCTTGGCATACGTGGGGAGTGAACGGCGCAGGCATCAGTAGAGCGATCCCTGTATTGTCAGGGGGCTACAACCAACAGGGTACATGGCGGCCCCACCACAACGGACTGGCTACCGTGCTGGATGTTAGGTGACATGTGGTCCATGGTCGCCGTCAGTGCAGAAAATGGCCCTGCACATTGTTTGGCAGAAAGTGCACGCAGGAGCGTATCCATGCCCAAGCGATGGAGAGTGGGTAGGACTGCAATGCAACGACGAATAAGATGGCGAAAGTTCTCAACGCAATATGGACACAATGCACCAAGTAAGGCGCCCTTCCCCCACCGACTCGCTCTTCGGAAAAATTATGAAGTATGGAGGTCAAACCCGACAGGGAACCATCACATAAGGCCGAAACGTTTGAGACTCCTTTTAGTCGCCTCTTATGACAGGCAGGAATACCGCGGGCCTATTCTAACCCCCGAACCCGCAGGGGGCGATGCCATCTGGCCCAGGAGCGGTATCAGGGCAAGCAGCTAGGGCACTGCAAAATTCCCACTCACTGAATGGAACATTGTACGATTCTGGAAGGTGGGTGCGAAATGAAGGGCTCCGACGTTCCATCTCAGGCAACCACCAAGGCACAGTCCTCCACCGAGGGGACCCAGAAGAACGGAGAATGGAAGATTCGGCGGCAGTAACAATGCCGGTGGTGACCGACTGAACCACCGCATCAATGTCATCATGAGAGAGAGGCTCAATAGCGGCAGTGGAGGAAAACAAGTCCCAGTCAGCCTTATACATAGCCCATCTGCAAGGGCGCCCAGAAAAGTGACGCTGTGGCAGTGACAGAAAGATCGGAAAGTGGTCACTACCACACAGATCGTCATGCACTCTCCATTGGACAGACGGTAAGAGGCTAGGGTTGCAGATCGAAAGGTCGATGGCGGAGTACGTGCCATGCACCACACTGAAGTGTGTGAAGGAACCATCATTTAAAAGCGAAAGATCGAGCTGTGCCAATAAGTATTCAACTATGGCGCCTCGACCTGTTGCCACTGACCCACCCCACAGAGGGTTATTGGCGTTGAAGTCTCCCAGTAACAAGAAAGGTGGCGGCAATTGGGCTATCAGCGCTGCCAGGACATGCTGCGTGACATCACCATCCGGTGGAAAGTAAAGACTGCAGACGGTAACAGCCTGTGGCGTCCACACCCGAACAGCGACAGCCTCTAAATGTGTGTGTAGAGGGACAGACTCGCTGTGAAGAGTGTGAAGGACATAGATGCAGACGCCACCAGACACCCTTTCATAAGCTGCCCAGTTCTTATAATAACCCCGATAGCTACGGAGGGCGGGGTTCGCATTGCTGGAAACCAAGTTTCCTGAAGAGCAATGCAGAAGAAAAAGTGAAGGTTGATAAGTTGTCAGAGCTCAGCTAGATGGTGGAAGAAACTGCTGCAGTTCCACTGGAGGATGATATTGTCCATGACTGAGAAAGGCGTGAAGGGACTGGGGAGGCAGATTACACCTCCTGGGCCTCTTCTGCTACTGAGCCACTACCTGTGCAACAGCTGTCCATCGCATCTGAGGGACTGGCGAGATCCAGGTCCTCAGCGGACGCCAGAATCTCCACCTCATCTTCAGACATAGAGTTGGAAGGTTGCAGTGGGACAGGTGCCACCGCAATGTCAGTATGCTTGGGAGCCTGTTTCTTGTACTGCTTTGCGCACTGTGCCTTTGGTGGTTCAGGCTGGGAGGGCCTCACTGTGTCAGTCTCAGGGACTGATGACGACCGTGACGCCCTACGACGGTGGTTGTTTGAGAAACTTTCGGGTGTCTGCTTTGGCACTGGGCGAAGCCTGGGATGGGAGGGCCCCCAAAGGACCCCTCCCAGGCGAGAGGAGCCGAAGAAGGCTCACGCTTCTCCGGCTGGGAAGGGGAAACATATGTCCCCGATGGTTGGGGTGGTGTTGCTCCTGAAGTACATGGAGCAGGAGCAACAGGGAGTGAAGTGCCCCCACAACCAAGGGGGCCGGTGAATTCTGACAGAGCTGAGGTCGAACTGTAGGTAACGACACGGTACAAGTTCGAACCGGTGTTGTAGCCACGGCATAGGTGGATGTCATTGGCACAGGATGTAACCGCTCATATTTCCGCCTTGCCTCGGTGTAGGTCAGGCGGTCCAGGGTCTTATATTCCATTATCTTCCTTTCTTTCTGGAAGATCCTACAGTCGGTGAGCAGGGCGAATGGTGTTCTCCGCAGTTAACACAGATAGGAGGTGGGGCACATGGAGTATTGGGATGAGAAGGACGTCCACAATCTCGACACGTGACTCCAGAAGTACAGTGAGATGACATGTGCCCGAACTTCCAGCATTTAAAACACCGCATTGGAGGAGGTATATATGGCTTCACATCACCACGGTAAACCATCACCTTAACCTTTTCGGGTAAGACATCACCCTCGAAGGCCAAGATGAAGGCACCGGTGGCTACCTGATTATCCCTCGGACCCTGATGGACACGCCGGATGAAGTGAACACCTCGTTATTCGAGGTTGGCGCGTAAATCATCGTCGGACTGCAGAAGAAGATCCCTGTGGAATATAATATCCTGGACCATGTTGAAACTCTTATATGGCGTGATGCTAACTGAAACATCCCCCAACTTGTCACAATTGAGCAACCTCCATGACTGGGCAGAGGATGCTGTTTTGATGAGTACTGAACCAGAGCGCATTTTGAACAAGCCCTCCACCTCCCCGAACTTGTCCTCTAAATGCTCCACAAAAAACTGGGGCTTGGTCGACATAAGTGATTCTCCATAAACTCGCGTACACACAAAGTACCGGGGTGAATATTCTCCACTGCCTTCTGTAGCCATACGTTCCTCCCATGGAGTGGCCAGGAAGGGAAATGATCTTGGTTCGTATTTCTTGCCATTGAGGTTAGACCTCGATCGCTTAGAGACTGCTGGTGGAGGCCCACCAGCTTCATTGCAGGTCATCCGCCCTGATGCCACCCACTCCGACCAGGGGCTCTCCCCATGGGCGCCACCCAGCCACAGCAGAGGCCACCTGGCAGGATGGCCTTTGCCGGGAGTCCCGATGCCCCAGAGGGATAGGCATCTACTCCTCAGCATACGTGGGGAGGTAGCAGCTCAAGCATCAGCAGTGCGATCCCCGTGTAGTCAGGGGGCTACCACCAAGAGGGTACATGACGACCCCACCACAAAGGACTGGCTACTGTGCTGGATGTCGGGTGTCGAATATCCATATGTGTCAGGAGGGCGAAGATGGAAGTTCAGAATGGAGGGCATGTACGCTACCTGGAACATACAGCAGCTGATGTTGCTGCAAGCTCAGTGTAAGGCCAACTCCATGACAATATCGATTGTGCCAGATCTTAGGGCGAGATGGATATAGAATGCACCACGTAAGGCGTCCTTCCCCAGATGGTACGCACTAACACAAAATTTTGAAATCTAGTGGTCAAACCCCTTAGGAGACCATCACATTAACGCCGAAACGTTTGAGACTCCTTTTAGTCGCCTCTTACGACAGGCAGGAATACCGCGCGCCTATTCTTACCCCTGAACCCGCAGGGGGGCACATCTGGGGAGACAACTAGAAGGGTGACGCTGTGGCAGTGACAGAAAAATTAGTAAGTAGAAGGCCAGGGCTGCAGACCGAAAGGTCAGTGGCTTAGTATGTGCCATGCGCCACACTGAAATGTGTGGAGGCACCATTATTTAAGAAAGGGCTGCTGTGCCAACACTTGCTCAACGACAGTGCCTTGGTCTGCTGCCACCAATCCACCCCCTTTCATAAGCTGCCTGATTCTTATAATAACCCCGATAGCCATGGAGGATGGGGGTTCCCATCACTGGAAACCAAGTTTCCTGGAGAGCAGTGCAGAAGAAAGGTTGGAGGCTGGGAAGTTGCTGGAGCTCAGGAAGGTGGTGGTAAAAAACCGCTGCAATTCCACTGGAGGATGACATTCTCCGTGGCCGAAAAAGGCATGAAGGGACTGAGGAGGCAGATACGCCGCTGGGTCATTTAGGAGAGCCACAGTTGAGAAACACTGAGTCTGAGGTAGACGCCAAAAATGCAAACTGTCCTCAGATGCAGAGCTGGTACTAACAGGTGGCACAGAGGCAACGTGAACCTCTTTCTTCTTCTTCTTCTTCTTCTTCTTCTTCTTCTTCTTCGTCTGCTCCTCCACCTGCTGCTTCTTCTTAGGAGCAACCTGGGAGGGAATCACAGAAGGAGGGTCAGGGACAGATGAAGAGCAGGGAACTCTTCGATATGCCGCTCGTGGCTCCTTAAACCACTGACTGATGTCAGCTGTCACGCTGGAGGGTGCCTTAAAAGGTAGACTTCCAAGGGACGCGAGAAAAGCCGGAGGAGGCTGGCGTATCGGCGGGGTCCGATAACCCTGTCAATTTGCTGGGCTGGGCGCCCAAGCGAGGTACCTTGGGAGCACCACAAGGGACTGTGTCTCCAATCATGGACATGGGGGAAGAGTCGGGGCGGCCCTGAGAGCCCACTGGAGGTTTAACAACCACAGGCACAGCTGTCGCCAATGGGGGCAATGAAGTCGCAGTCACACCATAAGATGCAGTCATTGGAACAGGATGAAGGCGTTCATATTTCCTCTTTGCATCTTGATAGGTGAGCCTGACCAGTGTGTTGATTTCCATTATTCGCCGCTCCTTATGGAGAACAGGGCAGTCAGGCAACCAGGGGGAGTGGCGCTTCCCATAGTTGACACAAGTGGGAGGAGGCACACGTGGAGTGCCCGGGTGCAGAGGACGACTGCAATCTCTGCAGGTGGCGCTGTAGTTACAGTGGGATGACATGTGACCAACCTTCCAGCACTTGAAGCACCGCAAAGGAGGTGGGATGTAAGGTTTCACATCACAATGGTAAACCACCACCTTGACCTTTTCAGGTAATGACACACTTTCAAAACCCAAGATGAAGGCACCAGTAGCAATCCTGTTTTGTTTGGTCCCCTATGTATGTGCCATGGACACCTTGTCGCTGTAAGTTGGCGTGTAGCTCCTCATCTGACTGCAAAAGGAGGTCACGATGGAAAATAACACCCTGGACGGTGTTAAGGCTTCTATGTGGCGTAATCGAGACAGGGATGTCACCCAGCTTGTCACAGTCGAGAAGCGCCCACAACTGGGCTGGGGAGACCACCTGAATCAAAATCGCTATGCATTTTGGACAAGGCCGCCACTTCCCCAAACCTATCCTCAAGATGCTCGACAAAAAACTGGGGCTTCGTTGCCTGAAAGTTCTCTTCATCAGTCCTGCTGCAAACGAGGTACTGAGGCGAATACAGCTCTCGAGACCTGGTCGCCCGACAGTCCTCCCAAGGTGTAGGCAGGGAGGGGAACGATTGGGAATCACAGGTTTCAGCACCGAAATCATTCCTGACACACTTTGAGACTGCTGGGGCCGAGCGACCACCAGCTTCATTCGATTTAACCAGTTTCATTGCGTCATCCGCCTGATGCCACCCACTCCGACCAGGGGCTCTCCCCACGGGCGCCACCCAGCCTCAGCAAGGGCCACCTGGTGGGATGGCCCATGCCAGGAGTCCTGGTGCCCCAGAAGGATAGGGCACGTATCTTTGGAGAACATGTAGAGGTGTGTTGTCAGGTGGCTACCTCCGAGAGGGTAAATGACAACCCTCCACGACGGACTGGATACCACTATGGATTTCAGGTGTCGAAATGGTCCAGAATTGCCGTGGGCGCAAAGTATGGTACAGCACAAGAGATGAACAGTAGGCAACCCAGAAGACGTTGGGTGCAAAGCCCGCCACAAGACAATAAGTAGCATGCAAGGTCTTGGTGCATGATGGCCAAACAAAAAACACCACGTTAAGGCGTCCTTCCCCAAATGGCACGCACTAGCAACAGAAATTTGCAAAAAATGTAGGTCAAACCCGAGAGGGCACCAACACAAAGATCGAAACGTTGGAGACTCCTTTTAGTCGCCTCTTACGACAGGCAGAAATTCCGCAGGCTTATTCTAACCCCCGGACCCACAGGGAGATGAACGATGTAGCAAAGGATTTGATTTTGAAAGATGGTAAGTACTGCTTTACTTTTAGTTAATACTTATTTCACAATTTTTTAGTTAATACATATCACCAAAGAGTATTTCTCATGAGTATATAACCTGTGGAGCACAATACTCGTTCAAGAACTGAATGGTCAGTAATTATCAAGCAAAACTGACTGGTGTCGCCACCGAACTGCTCTGCAGGCGTTGAAATATTCAGTGAAAGTTTTTCAAACTTTGAAGACAGCTGATGAAGTTCTCCTCCTGTTCAATTGCACACGAGGTAATCGAGATAGTGTTCATTCTCATTTAAAACCTCTGTAGCCACTACTGAAGAGCGTAAATAACCGTGCACAAAACAAGCTGCTTTTACAACATCTTTCACTACGTCGCGTTTAGTTTCAAACAGTTTCCTGAACACACGAAATAGTCAAGATATTATACCAAAACACATTCCACCGTTTGCCGTGCTCGAAAATCTGGTGTGAAGACTTGGTGTTCGTAGTTTCGACGGTAACCTGGCTCCTTGGATGTGGACTCGTAATATTTTCCGATAATGGGGAAGTTTCATTTCCCACAAACAAGTACGGCATCGGATTAGCAACTGAAGACATTAGTTCACGAGTGGCAAGTAATAATATGTTTTTCCTCATTTTCTTGGCCAACACTTTGCTAGCTGCCGGCCGCTGTGGCCTAGCGGTTCTAGGCGCTTCAGTCCGGAGCCGCGCTGCTGTTACGGTCGCAAGTTCGAATCCTGCCTCAGGCATGGATTTGTGCGATGTCCTTAGGTTAGTTAGGTTTAAGTAGTTCGAAGTCTAGGGGACTGATGACCTCAGATGTTAAGTTCCATTGTGCTTAGAGATATTTGAACCTTGAACATTGCAAGCTAACACATGTCCATCGCTGAACTGTCCCACTGTGCCAACATCAACGGTGATAAATTTGTAAATTGCGTCAACTGTTGTCATCAAAACAATGAGGTATTTATGTTTATAATTGAAGTGCAATTATCCGCTTTTGCCTGGTTTTATAACAACAACATGTTTTCCGTCTACTGCAGCAATGCAGTGTGTGAATTGCCTTCTATGTTCAAACCGTCAAGTGACTGATTTCCTTGTCTGTGTTGTGTCTACTGCTTAAATACGTAGGCTGCATTTTTTCCATACAGCAATAGCTACTTCTTTCACAGTACTAGATACGATTCGATCTCCCAAGAGGTAGCTATAAGTAATAGTTTTGTAGCTTCTCCAGAGGCTAAATTTCTGAAGCAAAACGAAATTAAATTGTGACTGTGGAACGATAAAACGAAATTGCAAATGTATGCCCTAATCCAAACACTCTAACATAGATTATTTTTAGCATGTCTGTCTATATAGAACAATATTAATTCCTTATCAGCTATACGTTGTTAATTATTGCAGGGGAAGAGAGAAAAACTTTGTGGTTTAAGTTAAAGGCAGCCGTAGAGATACACGACGACGACAGCTGAAGTATCTGAAAAGCGGAGCTGCTGATGAGAGTATCAAGCAATGAAGATTTCAAACCGAGTTGTCATTTCTTGAATCTTTTGTCAGCTTGTCCATGTGATGGTAATCTAAGCGATGAAAGCGATTACAACTCACAAGCTACAACGTAGGAGAGAAGTGGTATACCGGAAACCGTGGAAGTAGAAGATAACAGCTCACTCGACGACGGGGAGAGCGCGCACCGTCTGGTTATTAACAACGACGACGATAACAATGCATCTACTAGGAGCACAGGAACAGAATGCATAACACATCACGCCGCTACTACAGCTCCCGTAGTTTTACTAAAACAATCTGTGCAACAGCCTGAGAAAAAGAGCACGACAAAGGGCAGAAGAAGAGAGAGCATTGGAGTCAAACTTTATCACAGATGACCCTCTTTACAATTTTTTCATATCTATGTACCATGTGACTAAAAACATGCCTCATAGTTACAAGCATAGGGTCAAAGGTCACCCGGCCAGCTTCGCCATTCCTGTAACCTGCATGGATCTCAACTACTGACAGTATACAGACCATCGTAATGTGCAGTGAATGAATAGTTTACTTTCAACACTTGCAGAAGAAAAGTTAATAGAGGAAGCGAGGAAACTCAGAGCTTTTTGATACAAAACATGCAGACTACATGACAGTAAAACTCAAGAATTGGATCTGGATTGATATGGCAAAGGATTTGAATTTGAATGATGGTTAAGTACTGATTTACTTTTAGTTAACACTTATTTCACAATTTTTAATTAATATTTATCAGCTGACTACAAATACGCCTCATAGTTACCAGCACAGGACCAGATGTCAGCCATTCCAAGCTCTGTCATTAGTGGAGGTAGAAATAATGAACTTGTGTAGCCACCTTCGATGCTATCTTCTTCAAATAATTCAGCGTCAAACAATACAGCACTTTATTCTCTTCCTCCATCACAATACATATTCATGTTCAGAAAAAACAAAACACCTAGAACGACAAGGCATAGGACGTTCATATTCACAGGACATGTACATTAGTATGTTCCGCAAAAATGATCAACATTTGAAAAATATCGGCCCGCGGGCTCAAGAACAACGTTGGTATCGCAGTGCAACACTACCTATCGTGAAAATGTGCCTGCAGCTCTCATTGTCGCTACAAGCCGAAGATGTAGGATGGGCGAACCCTACCGTAAAATCAGTGAGTTTGAAAGAGGGCGCATTATTGGCATGAGAGGATGTGATGCATCCATCCGGGAAACTGCGGCTCGTGTGGAACGAAGTGTTTCGGCAGTGCAGCGGGTGTGTGCAGAATGGTTCACGGAAGACTGTAGAGCACGACGACACTGGTCGGGTCACACCATTCAAACCACACCTTTAGAAGACTGAGGCCTCATCCGAATAGCATTGCAGGACAGATCTGCATCCTCCTTAGCTCGGGCGCAACATTGGAACAGTGTAACACATGGTACACTATCATGGGTGACAGTTCGTCGCCGTTCATTACTGCATGGCTTACGCGTGCGTGGTCCACTTCTCCGCCTACCGTCGACGAATGTACAGAAACATGGTAGATGGCAATGGTGTATGGAACGATGTCACATGGGACAGGAATGGCATAGGATAGTGCTTCTGTACGAATCCAGATTCTGGTTCTTTGAAAATGATGGCCGCATTTTGGTTCGCTGCAGACAGGGGGAGCGGCATCACAGTGACTGCATTCGCAAAAGACATCCAGCGCCAGTTCCAGGCCAAGGCATCGACCACGTAGAGGTTGGTTGCTGTGCGATGTAACTGACTAAACTACAGGGTCATCAGTTCCTTTCTCCTCGTGCAAACAAGTTGTAAGGTAAAACAATTCTCAAAAGGAGTTTCGGAAAGTAAAGTGCACAACACCAAAAGGGAACCTCATCGAAAGGGGAAAACTTACAGTAAAAGGCAAAGCAGAGGAAGGTATCGCTACGGTCGCAGGTTCGAATCCTGCCTCGGGCATGGATGTGTGTAATGTCCTTAGGTTAGTTAGGTTTAAGTAGTCCTAAGTTCTAGGGGACTTATGACCTCAGTAGTTGAGTCCCATAGTGCTCAGAGCCATTTTAGAGGAAGGTATCAAAATCATGAAGAACAAATAAGGATGAGCATAAAGGACAAGGCTAGATAAAGACACACAGAGAAAAGACGAATACGAAGCAAAAAGAGAGATCGACGAAAAGATCAAGTGGAGGGAGGGTGACGCCTGGGAGACAAAATCAGACAACCACCGTTAGTATGTGTGGTGAAAACCCCACTCACGAATAAAGTGTAAAACTAAACCAGCCGGTGTTGCATTGTCGCACAACACCGTAAATAGGGTGCTGGGAAGATTAAACGTCCGTCGCAGAGCGGCTACAATTGGGCAGTCCAACAAGAGGTCGACGACAGTCATACAGGAGCAGCAGTGAAACCGAGGCGGGTCCTCACGACAGAGAAGGTGACCATGTGTTAGCCAAGTATGACCGATGTGGAGCCGGCAAAGAACAACAGAGCCCCGACGAGTGGCTCGCATTGATGGCTGCCACACATTCGTTATTTCCTTGATAACGAGCAGTTTGTTTGGGGTACAAAGGGTGCGCCATTCAGTACCCCAGATCGCGAAAACGCTGTGGCGGGAGACAGATTGGAGATCAGTCTCTGACAGGCCGATCTCCAGAGTTGGTTTACTAGTTGCCTGTTTGGCCAAGCTGTCAGCAAGTTCATTGCCCAGTATCCCAACAGGTCCTGGTGTCTAAATGAAGGCCACTGACGGTCCACTGTTACCAAGGTCATAGACTCCTGGATAGTCATTAACCGAGGATGTCGAGAGAAGCACTGGTCGAGAGCTTGTAGTCTGCCCGCGCTGAAGAGTGCGATAGATGGCTACCAACTCCGCGGTGAAAACATTGCAGCCATTCTGCAAGGAGTGCTGTTCACAAAGTGAAGCCAACAAGATCATCAACAACTGATTCATCAGTGTACACTATTTCTGAGCCCTCTAACTCCCGAGAAAGAAAAATTGTCGACAGAGGGCCTCAGGAGGAACTGAGTCTTTCGAGCCTTGTGATAGGTCTAACCAAAGCTGTGGCCAAGGTATGGAACATGGAGGTTTATGTTAGTGGACCCACAGGACAGGTGGTAGAGAGGAAGCGTCGAGTTCAGTAAGAAGCGACTAGACACAGACGGCAAGGGGATTCCCAGTTATAGGCCGCTGTTGCAGGAAATAGATCGCCATTTTAGGGAAAAGGAGACGGTAATTTGGATGGCGAGGCGAACTATGAACGTGGGTGGTATAATGCGCAAGCAGCAGTTGTCGCCGGAGTCGCAATGGAGGAATGCCAGCTTCCACGAGGAGGCTGTTCTCTGGGCTCGTTTCGAAAGCTCCCGTAGTGAGCCAAACTCCTCAGTGGTGGATAGACCCAGTGAAGAGACTGGTTGGTTTGGGATGTAAAGGAATCAAACTACAGGGTCATGAGTCCCTTTTTCCTAACGCTAACAAGTGCACTAGGCGATGCTGACCTATACACCAAGTTCCAGTCAATACGAGACTGTACAAGGGTTTTGTACAGCTGCAGTCGTGTAGGACGATCAGCACCCCAGTCAGTGTGGCTCAGACATCGAACAATATTAAGGTGACGCCAGCACTTGTCCATAAGCTGACGAAGATGGGGAAGCCAAGTTAAAATGGGCGTCGAATATGAGTCCCAAAAAAACGGTAAGTCTATTACATCTAGTAGTTGGTCATCAAAGTAACGTTATGGGTGGGGATGGACAGTTCGGCGACGACAGAAGTGCATGACGCTAGACTTGGCGGCCGAAAACTGAAAGCCGTGAGAGTGGGTCAACGACTGCGCCTTCGTTATAGCTCCCTGCAGCCGGCGTTCAGCCACAACAATAGAAGAGAAGCAGAAGGAAATACAAAAATCGTCATCATATAGGATGGGAGATACTGATGACTCTACTCCTAATGCGAGACCATTGACGGCAATTAGAAAGACTGGGACACTCACGACTGGACCCTGCAGGACCTCATTCCCTTGCATATGGGGTGCACTGTGGGAAGCACTGAGCGAACTCTAAGTGCGGAGCAACAAAAAGTTCTGTGTAAAAACCGGGAGCGGAGCCCAGAAAACCCATTCACGCAGAGTAGCGAGAATGTGGTGTCGCCATGTGGTACTGTAGGCATTCGTCAGGTCTAAAAAGACAGCGATAACGTATTGTCACCAGGAAAAGGCTGATCGAATTGCAAATTCCAGGGGCCCTATTCTGTAGCGCAGTAGGTTAGCCTCCGCAGTGACGTCATTTTCGGTTCTTTATTCGAAGTTCCTATTCAGTAAACTTCTGAGCTGTGGTTTATTTACCCCTATAATTTGTTATTTTAAACATATTGAGCGGTTTTAGCTTCGGATTTAATGACTGTGCTACTAAAGAATCACCACAGGACGTGTCCAGTTACAAAGTGAGTTCATAATAGACTTATCTCCTTTCTTAGAAAGCCCGCATCTCGTGGTCGTGCGGTAGCGTTCTCGCTTCCCACGCCCGGGTTCCCGGGTTCGATTCCCGGCGGGGTCAGGGATTTTCTCTGCCTCGTGATGGCTGGGTGTTGTGTGATGTCCTTAGGTTAGTTAGGTTTAAGTAGTTCTAAGTTCTAGGGGACTGATGACCATAGATGTTAAGTCCCATAGTGCTCAGAGCCATTTGAACCATTTTCTTAGAAAAACAGTTTGTATGCTGTTACTGTGAATGATTACAACATTTAAAAAAAACGTTCTCGGTCAAAATTATCTCAAAATAACGGTTATTTTTACGCAATTAAGAGTTAAAAGATCATTAAATTGCTGTTACGATAGCTCAGCGTGTTCGGTCAGACTAGCTGCCCTATGTAATAAAAAAACTGAATTAATGGATCAATGATTAACTTCAACAAGCGTCATGGGACGACCGCCCCGAACGAAGAATAAAGAACAAAATGAGAGAAAAAGAAGTGGTTAGCGGGCGGGAATGCGATGCGAAAACACGAAGGTTCGCACAACATGGATGGGTGCAATTTTTTTTTCCTCTTGGTGTATATAACACATTCTGAGACACTGTTATTCGTGTAAGTTAACTTTTTTCTGCAATATTCGTTGGTACTTATATGTAAGAGCGCACTTCCTCAGTAATGACTTAATGATTTCTGTACGTTTAAAAAACGAAATATGAAATTCCTGAAGATGAAATTGCTGTGAGTGAAACAACCGACACAAAAATTTATATTTTTTCTTGTCACAAATAATTCAACATTTTATCCGAATATGTAGCGATTTCAGAGTATGCGGTTAGACAGGAATCTTAAGAGCACAACTTAAATTACTGTGAATGAAACTAGCAGCAGTCATCTTCATAATCTTGCTTGTCACAAGCATTTATGTGCGATCGAATCCTTAACAACAGTAGACAGAAATGAAAGATCTCCGCCGTAATATTTTTAGACTGTACCACCATGTATGAAACATTTTCACTCAAGAGACATACGTTATAAACTTCTACGAACTGCAGAAGCTCTCGAAAACGCGTTTTTTAAATTTTGTTTTCAAGACTTAAATCGTTCAGGTTACTTAATCATTTGGATCTCTAGGCTCGAGTTGCAACCGGATTCTGCTCATCTTCTTATTCTTTGAAACTCTCAGAAACAATTTTTCAGCCGTTTTTGTATATGTATTAGTACCATGTGGTACTACATACTATTCCTTAACTCATTTTCCGAAACGTAAAATCCGAAACAAGATGTCAGTGTGAATGAGAATAAAATGACATAATGCGGCATTTACGATGATTTCCAGAATACAGTCAAATACGCTAGTTATTATGCTTGCATGGAAACATGCGGTCAGGGAAATTGTAAAAATTTCTATGCATTTCAGCTGAGAATCATGGAAATGGACGTGCTGCGCCTGTTACTGTTAAGGAGGAGCAAAAGGGACGAAGGCCGGCATGTCAGCTAGATGGAATGCGGCGTCATGCGATATGACAACGTAACCTGCGGGACGAAATGAATCCCATTGAGAGGCCCGAGAGCAATTTTGTAGCGAAGTACAGACTGAGCAGGGAGGCGGCCCGTAATTTGGTTGAAGAACTGCGGCCGTACATGGGGGTGCATCAGAGAACTACAGCCTTTCCTCTGCTCCTGAAGGTACATTTGTTAACCAAGTCCTGAAATGATCATTATCAGTTAAGCATGTCCTTTCAGTCATCAGATACAATCGTAATTTTTTTTTCTGGGTTTTGACAACTCTTCACTTCTTAGGACATGGGTCTGATCAGAAGGGCATCACAGCTGACAATTAAGCTGCCATGAGTCAGCCAAGCTTTTCAAGGTGCATTGAGGGAGTCGTGAAGGCTCTTAATGTGCCTGCAGTTTTGAGGGTTGGTGTCCCCTTTCCCGAAAGACGAGAAGGGGGTTTGAAAAGTCCGGGCAAAGTCTGAGAGATGGCACCACCGGGATCTTTGGAAAGAACTCACACCAAGGTTCAGCCATATTCGTCTATTTCTTTGTGTTTAGCATTCGTGTGAATCAAGGAAGTCGAGTGATTGTCAAAAAATGGACGAAAAAGAATTTCATGTAGTGATTGAACATTACCTTATGAAAGGCAAAACAAACGTTTCAGAAGACTAAAGAGAAGCTTGATAGACATTACGGTGACTCTGCACCTTCGATTAGAACAGTTAATAAATGTTAGATTTCTTACTGTAGCACAAATTGTTTTCAAAACAGAGTACGAACTACCAATAAGGATGTAAAAATATTAAATGAGAGAGCGATGAGACGGCTGGAATAAATGGTTTAACGTGGATGGCCACAACACGTAGAGTAATAAATTTATACATATCGGATCACAAGCCCAGGTGCGACCACAGAGTTGTCGACAGCCACGTTATAGATTTTTATAAAGTGCCCGGACACGCGTCTATGGTAAACCTTACGTCCTCAGCTAAACAGCACTGTATTACCAGCTTGGGGACTGCAGCGTACAACTATCGAATGGATCGCGTGTTTGACCCTGTGCAAGACTGTTTACATGTTCCAAACTCCTAAACTGTATTTACAATGTGCTTCTCTATACTCGCCACCAACCACAGCCATGCGGTGTCACCTAACAAATACCTTACAGAACAGTCGCTGCTCTGGAGTACGTCTAGTGAAGTTACAGGAATACATGAAAGTTGACTGCTGTCTTGGATACTTTCCTAGAAAAGAGAACAATCTGCCTCTGAGCTGACATGGATCTGGGTTAAAGGATGATAGAAAGTGGATGGAGAAGGATTGTAGGAGTTAGTATTTAGTGGTACACCGATGAAGCGTTCTGTAGAGAGGGAGCTGTGGCGGGTCATTTATCGCACACTTAGCCATTTTTTGTTGCAATCTCGGGCTGTATAAGTTATTTGGTGCAACATGCGTTCGACTCACATACAGTAGCATGTTGTGTGTGACTTACAAGGGAACCTCCCCATCGCACCCCCCTCAGATTTAGTTATAAGTTGGCACAGTAGATAGGCCTTGAAAAACTGAACACAGATCAATCGAGAAAACAGGAAGAAGTTATGTGGTACTATGAAAAAAAAAAGCAAAATATACAAACTGAATAGTCCATGCGCAACATAGGTAACATCAAGGACACTCTTAGCTCGGGAGCGCCGTGGTCCCGTGGTCAGCGTGAGCAGCTGCGGAACGAGTGGTTCAAGTCTTCCCTCGAGTGAAAATTTTAATTTCTTTATTTTCGCAAAGTTATGATCTGTCCGTTCGTTCATTGACGTTTCTGTTGACTGTAATAAGTTTAGTGTCTGTGTTTTGCGACCGCACCGCAAAACCGTGCGATTAGTACACGAAAGGACGTGCCTCTCCAGTAGGAACCGAAAACATTTGATCGCAAGGTCATAGGTCAACCGATTCCTCCACAGGGAAACACGTCTGATATATTCTATACGACACTGATGACGCTCTTTGTGTCATGTGATGTACGCAGTGTAAAAGGGTTCACAATATTTCCACATGTACATAGCACTCGCAAAGTAATGGATGGGTGCTTTAGCAATGATACAGAAATTAAGAAACATGGTGCAATGTCACTGGCTGATAGCGTCACACGAGATCGACGAGTTGAGACGATTTTTTGACGTGACGAGTTTTTTAAAGTGGTGGTGTGGAAAACGAGTAATTGGGTAAAATGCATTTAAATTATGGAAAACGTGAAATCGCGAAAATGGTTGAAAATAAGTAAAAGTGGTGAAAATACGAAAAAAATGTGGAGGAATGAGGGTACTTATGTGCTAGTGTGGATCTATGAAAATCATTCCATTCCTTGCCTGCATGACTGACAACAAATGGTGCATACTGTCCGTGCTCTATGGGTTTAAGTCCTACAGAATACTTTCTCGTTCCATATGCAGTTATGCAATGTTAAGTCGTAAAAATGAGAGACGCAGTGTCCAAAGATTTGGAGGTCAGGATGATCACCGTCTAGGACACCGAAACCTGGGTGGAATATGCACCACCAATATGAGGAATCAATTCTCTTGGTCTCTTCGAAAATGGTACACCGAGACGTCTGCTGCCCTGTCACTACAGAGGATGAGATTAATTACGGAAGTCATCACCCTCCGACAGCTGCAAACTCTTCCAGTTTCCATACGTTGCGATGTCTTCCACATTTCTGTCAGTAATAAATTCCACATTTGTCTTTCATTTCAACCATCCTGTGTGTTGTGGGAGTGATTTACCATGCACTGTGTGATGTTCAGCTTTCTGTGAGAGCCAATGGATCAAAACGTGATGATGACAGTTAAGCGCCTGACATACGTCCGCCCCCCAGTAGCTGAGTGGTCGGCACGACAGAATGTCACTCCTAAGGGCCCGGGTTCGATTCCCGGCCAGCTCAGAGATTTTCTCCGCCCAGGGACTGGGTGTTGTGTTGTCCTAATCATCATCATTTTATCCCCATCGACACGCAGGTCTCTGAAGTGGCGTGAAATAGAAAGACTTGTATCCAGCGAACGGTCTACCCGACGGGAGCCCTAGCCACACGACATTTATTTATTTTACCTGACACAGACGTCTAATGGCAGAAAAAGAGAATGTATGGCAGTGCACAAAGCTGTAGTCACACACTGCTTTCATGTGTCACAGCAATAAAGCAATGAATCAAACTGCTTATGAAACAACAACACAAGAACCCTCTATTGTTATAAATAGTCTGTGGAATACAGTCTTCCTACAGTACAGGTGACAAAATTTTACACAGGTCCATGAAGCAACTTCGATCACCGGCCGTCTGCTCTAATGGATAAATAAATACATGCATATTTAACGGGATCACCACATAAGCCTGATATCAACACGCAGACAGTATTTGTTTTCGATATATCGGAAGAGAGCATTGTGCTAATGTCTTATCAACTTTTCTACCAGGCGTTATAAAAATAACGAGGAGATACACACACAGCGCTGTCAGCAGAGACTCTTGACACCATTACACTGTTGTATCTCTAGCATAGTAAACATAGGAACACAATAAAGGAGATTAGGATACAAAGGGGAGATATTTATAGACAGTCATTCAATATTAATGAATTTTAGGTCCTATGCTTCTGAATTTCTTTGTGCAGTCTATGTATGCCTTCAGGGCTGTGAATTTACTGATGTACCTTAGTGTGCTATTTTCTCATATTGTGACAGCTCTCTACCTAGTCAGTCTTCTAATAAATGGAACAGTGCTGTCACAACATTACGGAATTTCGGGAGAATTAGCAGGGATTGTGACTTGGCGGCGGACACCTCTTACTCGCCTAAATCAGGTGCATTCCAATGCTGTATATCGAAGACTGGAGGAATCGTGAGAATACGGTAGGTAAGCGATACTTGGCGAAAGGGGAGTTGAGAGGTAAGCTCTATACTGTTTCCTCACATTACGGATGAACATTTTACAACCTCTCACGTATAATGTCTAGCGAAGTGAATGCATTGAGAAAGTTACGGACAAATATGAAGATTTTTACCAAGAGACAATCAACAGCACAAGTTCTGTCTTTTGTTTTCTCGATAAATAATAACATTCTTATGTATGTTTTAGGTGCGTATAAATGGATGGACTGACATTCTAATAGGTAGATCACATTTATACTTGCCGGCCAGTGTGGCCCTGCGGTTCTAGGCGCTTCAGTCTGGAACCGCGTGACCGCTACGGTCGCAGGTTCGAATCCTGCCTCAGGCAAGGATGTGTGTGATGTCCTTAGGTTAGTTAGGTTTAAGTAGTTCTAAGTTCTAGGGGACTGATGACCTCAGATGTTAAGTCCCATAGTGCTCAGAGCCATTTGAACCATTTTGAACATTTATACCCAAATCTGTATGTGTATGTCACTGTACAGTGCGTGGCGCAGGGTACCCTGTACCACTACCAGTCATTTCGTTTCCTACTCTACTCGGCAAAAAGAGCGAGGGCGAAAAGGACCATCTATATGCCTCCATATGAGTGCTAATTTCTCATATCCTATTCGTGGTCCTGACGCGAAATGTATGTTGGTGGCAGTAGAAGCCTTTCACAGTCAGCTTTGAATGTAGGTTCTCAATAGGATTCCTCGAAAAGAACTTCGCATTCCCTCTAGGGCAGGGCTTAACAACTAACCGGTTTTGAGTGCGAGTACTCGCGGCTGCTCAGGCACGTGCTCGCGAGCAGGTGCAAGGTCGCGGAGTAGGAGAGAGGGGAGGGAGGGGAAATGCGCGCGCACGTTTAAATAGGGCCGCAGCGTGCGTATTGAATTCGCGCCGACTGTGTAACGTTTAAAGCACTACAATCAGCTCTAGCAGTCATTGCGCTGGTTAAGAATCATGTCAAGTCGCCGTTGTGTAACCCCAACCATGCTTTCGCAGTTCAACCCCAATTGGGAGGAATAGTATCTGTTCACAGAAAAAGATGGTGTTGCAAAATGTTTAGTATGTCACAAAACGCTGAATTCTTTCATGAAATTTAATTTGCAGCGACATTATATGTCGCACCACGCGAAAGACTACGGAAGTGGAAAATGTGATGGACCAGATCGTGCACAGGAAGTTATTAAACTTAAAAGGAAGCTACCCGAAGAAGATCTGGACGACTAAGAAAAATTAACTGAGGCAGCTCTCACAGTGAGTTACAAAATTGCTTTGCTTTTAGCAAAATCCCTGCGCCTCTTCACTGATGGCGATTTAATAAAAGAATGTTTGGTAGTTGCAGCGGAACATATGTGTCCATCTCAAGTTGAACAGTTTCGGATTGTGCCATTATCTAACATGACCATTATGCGTCGCATACAGGACATGGCAGGCGACTTCCAGAGCCAGCTTGCAAATATCTGTAAAGATTTTATGGCGTATTCTCTAGCTCTGGACGAAAGTGTTATCACTGGAACAGCGCAGCTTGCCATATTTATTATAGGTGTTAATTGAGATCTTCAGGTGAGGGAAGAAATGGCTCAAATGGCTCTGAGCACTATGGGACTCAACTGCTGAGGTCATTAGTCCCCTAGAACTTAGAACTACTTAAACCTAACTAACCTAAGGACATCACACACATCCATGCCCGAGGCAGGATTCGAACCTGCGACCGTAGCGGTCGCGCGGTTCCAGACTGTAGCGCCAGAACCGCTCGCCCACCAGCGGCCGGCGGTGAGGGAAGAGCTCCTCGATGTAGTAGCCATGAAGAACACTACAACCGGAGGTGATATATTAAGTAGTGTTGAAGAAAGTGTTGAAAATATAGTATTGTCGTGGAATTCGTTAGTTTCAGTGTCTACAAACGGTGCACCAGCGATGACAGAGAAAATATCAGGTTTCGTTGCGCTGTTGAAGGAGAAAATGCAAAAACTGACCATGCCGAATGCTGGGAAAAAATCATGTTTCGTTGCGCTGTTGAAGGAGAAAATGCAAAAACTGACCGTGCTAAATGAAATAAGGGGCCTTCTCTGTGTGACCCACTAGGAAAACGTATGTGCAAAGAGTATCACTCTAAAAAATGTGATGGTGGTTGTTGTTCGTACAACCAATTATATAAGGAAGCATGGGCTACAACACAGGCAATTTAAAAGCTTTCTTGAGGACGTAGAAAGCCAGTATGGTAGCCTGCCTTATTACAGCGAGGTCCGCTGGCTTAGTCTTGGCGAATTATTAAATCGACTTTTTTTGCCTATTAGATGAGATAAATGTGTTGATGGAAATAAATAACATGTGTGTTCCTGAATTGAAAGAGCCTTCATGGAAATGTGATCTCGCGTTCTTAGTAGATTTAACTAGCCATCTGAATGCTTTGAACATTTCATTACAAGGTAAAGATCTGCTAATTACTCATTCCATAGATCGAATACGAGCTTTTAAAATGAAATTGACACTTTGTGTGAGTCAGCTGGAAACAGGAAATCTAGCTCATTTTCCTAAATTATCATCCATGAAGGATGTTCACAAAGACTGTGAACGTCATTCACATAGTTTAGTAGCCTTTAAGGAAGAATTTGATCAACACTTTCAAGATCTGACAGCACTAGGCAGAGATTTTGATCTGTTCGCCTCTCCATGTTCAGCGACTATTGAAAAGATTCGTCCTGAGCTGCAACTAGAAATTATTGACCTGCAGTGTGACAGAGAAGAGAGACAAATTTCAGAACAAGAAAAACATTTTGTAATTCTACAGACACTTCCCTCAGGATAGTTTTCCTCGTTTGCACATACTGGCAGCTACAATAACATCAATGTTCGGTTCCACGTATGTTTGTGAACAACTGTTCTCTGCAATGAAATGTAACAAGACGCGCCTGAGAAACGCATTGTCTGATCGAAATTTAAACTGCACGCTGCGCCTACAATGCACAATAACAATTACTCCGAACATAGACGCAATTGTAAAGGACAAAACTTACAAGATAACCGAGAATCCCACACTTAAGTGACACCTTTTATTGTGTAACAGTTCACAAATTAATACGAATGTAGAGGCATACACTAAGCTAATAAAATTATGCGGCACGTGTACATTCTCCTTTATTTGTTTCATTTGCCGCAGTAATAATTCGTGAGTGATATCCCTGCATGTGGCCGCGGATTTACATTGACTGGAGGCAGCTGTTGTGTGCCCCACGTGACTCTCCCCACTTTCCGCTCTGGTCCAGTAGTGGGGGTAGTGTGCTCACGCTGCTCCGTGCTCGCGCCTTGCTGCTCACAGCTTGCTCCGCGAGCACGTATGTTGTGAAGCCGTGCTCTAGGGATTCCTATTTGAGTTCTCGAAGCATTCGCCCACTAATTTGGCGGGAGCCAAAAGGAATGCTTCTACGAGTACGTGGCTCCATTCTAAGGGGAACCCAGGTTGGGTCTACAGGCTTTCACACATTTGGCAGCGACATCAGTGGCTGCTGTGCACGCAGGCCGGCGGCGGCAGCGGTGATGGGGGACAGACACGTCGCGGGAGTGAAGAAGAGAGTGAGGCATCCTACTGCCCCCATGGGCTGTCATGTCTCAGCACGATTAATGTGGGGACAGTATACCAGAATTATAAGTGACTTACTTCCACCTGCATGACAAGGCGATCGACAGACAGAACGTAAATGGTGCTGGATATCTTCAGCTATTTGCCGACAGTTACCACATACTTTGGTATATAGGAAGTGACTACCAAACCTGTAGGAAGCCCCTCAGACATCACTGAAACATCTGTAAGGCCAGTATTACACTATCAAATTTCCTTGTCAAATATCTTTGTCCAATATCTGGGTTGAGGGTGAGTTCCCGTCTCAATAGCAGGAAAGCATCGTAATCCCCATATTGAAACCTGGTAAGAACCCACTGAAGGTGGACAGCTACCGGCCCATTAGCCTCACCAACGTTCTTTGCAAGTCGCTCGAACGTATAGTGAGCCGAAGGGTGAGTTGGAACTTCGAGTCTTGGGGCCTTCTGGCTCCGTCCCAAGGTGGGTTTCATAAGGGCCGCTCTGCCACCGATAATCTGGCGTGCCTGGAGTCTGCCATCTGTACAGCCTTTGCCCGCCATCAGCATCTGGTTACTGTCTTTCTTGACATGCGGAAGGCGTACAATATGACATGACACCATCACATCCACACCATGCTCACTGCAGCGGTGGGAACGTCTGTCCCAGCTCAGAAGCATTGCCGATGACATATGCGTAAGCCAATAGCAGCGTGACCCCTCAGAATGGCATACCTCACTAGCTGCCTTGGCTCCCGTTACCCTACACACCGAGTGCCAACTCTGTGCGTGTGGTAAAGTGTGCTGGAAGACTTGCTCTCATTTGTTGCCTCAAGACAAACACACTGTCTACCTGTCGCACTTGTCTCATTGTGTTGAACTGTTAACATAAGAATATACTCTTAACTAATGTATTATGCCGACATTTTAAATTCGGTCAAGTACTACACGAAATATTGAAAATTAAATTTTTATTGTCCCTAGAAGCCGTTAGTTATGCAGACCGCTGACTGAACTCGGCTCTGTAGTAGTGATTAAGTGCTAGATGTTTTACCTACATTCATGTATTTACGTTACTGGTTATCTTTGTCTCATTTTGTGTTAAATATGAGGCATTTCTGTACATGTAATGTAATTCTGAAATTGTGTGGGTACTGGTCGACATATAGAACCGATAGATCGTGCTTTAACAAACGTGCTGGAGGATCTGTAGGGAAGTACCCCTGTATTGGGTTGGGATAAGCGCGCCCATGGAAAGGGTGGTGTGCGCGCTGCGTGAGCACAATGAACTTGGCATGCCATATTTGCTTCCCGACGCGCTGGGTGAGCACAATGCACCGGCATGCCATATTTGCTTCCCGACGTGACTGCTAGTGAAACGACGTGGCGTCGTTCAGAATACAGTAAGCGAGAATCGAGAACACTACAAGTGCACTCTTAATTCTGTTCGGGCGTAACATCAAGCGCCAGCACGTCGACCCGGAACGTAACCGCGGAGAAGGCTGTGAGACGACGTCAGCCTGCAGAACACTGACTAGGACCGCACCACGACAGGAGCGGCACCTATACGAAGAGAGTATAAGCGCCGCTCCAGCAAGCCTCGGCGCACTAGAAAAGCCGCACTACAAGACGAGCTGTGATATGAACTCTATAGCAGTGACTTATGAACTTGAGTGATTGCTTGCATGGAAATTTTATATTTCGAAAGACGTAGATTATTTGCATGTCGACAATTGCTTGCGGAACCTTTTTATAAGAAGGCAAAGTTAAGTATTGTCAATTTAACTTATTATAATAAACTCAATAAGATTTGCTTGAATGTTGCCTAACTACCCAAAAAAAAAGTTTCCTAGGCACCCTATATTGTACAAGTGGGCAGGATCCCACAAATTCAAGCAAATTCCCAAATCCCGGCGTTGAAATAAATAAAATTCGTCTGCCTATTAGATACTCGTCTTGCTGGTCGAGCTGTAGTCCTATGAGCAAAATTAGAAATCACTGTGCTATTGCTGAATGCAAAAATTCTTCATATAAAACTGCAGATTTCGTTTGCCATCGATTTCCAAAAGACAAGACAGCAACAGCGCAAATGGGTGTCACGCTGTGAAAGAACTGATTCTGTTAATGTAGATAATGCAAGGATTTGTTGAGATCATTTCCTTCTAGAATATTATGGACGGGACTTAAGCAAGGAACTTTTTTTGGGGTTTACTTTGAGAAGATACTTAAAAGGAGACTTACTGCCATCTCATAAAGTTCCAAATTGACATGTAGATACATCCAAAGTTATTGCAAGAACCAGCAAGGACAAAGTCCATATAATTGCAAGACATACATCCTCTTAAGAATTTGGAATTATTCCCATATTGTTTTTATAGAGATCGCCGATGAAAAAAGGGAAGAGTACGCTGTCTGCTTCAGAAGCTTTTACCTCCGAAGAAAATTGAATTAGATCAGTCGATGAGCACAGAGGTAGTTCTTGACCTAGACGTTACTCCTAGACAAGAAACGTACAGATTAAAAGTCGAGATATAACTGCTGAGGAGACAAAACTATGCTTTGAAGAAAAGTCACAGGTCCTGCAAGCCAAGTACTCTAAATATGTTGTGGAAGTAAACAGATGTGCTGCTTCTATGTCCAACGACTACTCTGCATTCGCATGTACAGGGTGTTTCAAAAATGACCGGTATATTTGAAACGGCAATAAAAACTAAACGAGCAGCGATAGAAATACACCGTTTGTTGTAATATGCTTGGGACAACAGTACATTTTCAGGCGGACAAACTTTCGAAATTACAGTAGTTACAATTTTCAACAACAGATGGCGCTGCAAGTGATGTGAAAGATATAGAAGACAACGCAGTCTGTGGGTGCGCCATTCTGTATGTCGTCTTTCTGCTGTAAGCGTGTGCTGTTCACAACGTGCAAGTGTGCTGTAGACAACATGGTTTATTCCTTAGAACAGAGGATTTTTCTGGTGTTGGAATTCCACCGCCTAGAACACAGTGTTGTTGCAACAAGACGAAGTTTTCAACGGAGGTTTAATGTAACCAAAGGACCGAAAAGCGATACAATAAAGGATCTGTTTGAAAAATTTCAACGGACTGGGAACGTGACGGATGAACGTGCTGGAAAGGTAGGGCGACCGCGTACGGCAACCACAGAGGGCAACGTGCAGCTAGTGCAGCAGGTGATCCAACAGCGGCCTCGGGTTTCCGTTCGCCGTGTTGCAGCTGCGGTCCAAATGACGCCAACGTCCACGTATCGTCTCATGCGCCACAGTTTACACCTCTATCCATACAAAATTCAAACGCGGCAACCCCTCAGCGCCGCTACCATTGCTGCACGAGAGACATTCGCTAACGATATAGTGCACAGGATTGATGACGGCGATATGCATGTGGGCAGCGTTTGGTTTACTGACGAAGCTTATTTTTACCTGGACGGCTTCGTCAATAAACAGAACTGGCGCATATGGGGAACCGAAAAGCCCCATGTTGCAGTCCCATCGTCCCTGCATCCTCAAAAAGTACTGGTCTGGGCCGCCATTTCTTCCAAAGGCATCATTGGCCCATTTTTCAGATCCGAAACGATTACTGCATCACGCTATCTGGACATTCTTCGTGAATTTGTGGCGGTACAAACTGCCTTAGACGACACTGCGAACACCTCGTGGTTTATGCAAGATAGTGCCCGGCCACATCGCACGGCCGACGTCTTTAATTTCCTGAATGAATATTTCGATGATCGTGTGATTGCTTCGGGCTATCCGAAACATACAGGAGGCGGCGTGGATTGGCCTCCCTATTCGCCAGGCATGAACCCCTGTGACTTCTTTCTGTGGGGACACTTGAAAGACCAGGTGTACCGCCAGAATCCAGAAACAATTGAACAGCTGAAGCAGTACATCTCATCTGCATGTGACGCCATTCCGCCAGACACGTTGTCAAAGGTTTCGGGTAATTTCATTCAGAGACTACGCCATATTATTGCTACGCATGGTGGATATGTGGAAAATATCGTACTATAGAGTTTCCCAGACCGCAGCGCCATCTGTTGTTGAAAATTATAGCTACTGTAATTTCGAAAGTTTGTCTGCCTGAAAATGTACTGTTGTCCCAAGCATATTGCAACAAACGGTGTATTTCTATCGCTGCTCGTTTAGTTTTTATTGCCGTTTCAAATATACTGGTCATTTTTGAAACACCCTGTAAGTACCCTGTAAATGGTTCGTCGAACGACCTACAGGCTATTTCTCTACCATTCCACTATCCAATAAACAAAAAAAAACTTAACTCCGCCCGAACAGGCCATGAAGGCCCAACGGTACAGACCGGCCGTCGTGTCATCCTCAGCCCATAGGCGTCACTGGCTGCGGATTGGAGGGACATGTGGTCAGCACATAGCTATCCCGGCGGGATTTCAGTTTACGAGACCGACTTTCAAACAGCGTGCGGGAATGGCGAACATTTAAATCTTTCCGTTGCAGTTCTCATTTTTCTTATTTCCTTAGGATGATCATTTCTTCCTATGTAGGTGAGCCCTAAACAATATTTTCGTGTTCGAAGGAGAAAAATGGTGATTTGCATTTCATGAGAAGATCCTACCGCAACGAAAAACGCCTTTCTTTCAATCACTGCCACCCTAACTCGCGTATCATATTCTCGGCACCCCCCCCCCCCCCCTCTGTTTCGCGATAATAGAAAACGAGCTGCCCTTCTTTGAAGTTTTGGATGTCCTCTGTCAATCCTATCTGATGCGGATCCCACACAACATAGCACTACTCCCGAGGAGAGCAGACAAACTTAGTGTAGGCTGTGTCTTTAGTATAGCTGTTGCCTTTTCTAAGTATTTAATTGGAACCGCAGCCTTCAGATTTGTGTGATTTATTGTGAAACCGAAATTTAACCGATTCCTTTTAGTGCTCATGTGGTTGACTTCACAATTTCATCACTTAGAATCTGTGGTGTCACCGCCAGACACCACACTTGCTAGGTGGTAGCTTAAATCGGCCGCGGTCCATTTAGTACATGTCGGACCCGCGTGTCGCCACTGTGTGATCGCAGACCGAGCGCCACCACAAGGCAGGTCTCGAGATACGGGATAGCACTCGCCCCAGTTGTACGACGGCTTTGCTAGCAACTACACTGACGAAGCTT
Organism: Schistocerca americana; assembly: GCF_021461395.2. Taxonomy (NCBI): domain Eukaryota; kingdom Metazoa; phylum Arthropoda; class Insecta; order Orthoptera; family Acrididae; genus Schistocerca; species Schistocerca americana. Next base: position 672,117,960 of record NC_060120.1, on the reverse strand, counting down.
TTCTCTCATTTGCCGAGAGACAGTTAGAATAGCCTTCAGCTAAGTCCATGGCTACGACCTAGCAAGGCGCCATTAACTGTATCTGAAGATAGTCTTATTTGTATTATCAAGAGCGATGTACCACAAGGATGGAATAAAGATAAGTACTCGAGGAGCTGCATACTTTTCTTATTAGAATTCACTACTTATCCTGTTCCAGAATTCACGCCCGTCTGCGTTAGATAGCGTGCATTTCGGCCTCCTCTATCTACAAGGTGTTGGCACATTTACCACCACATCATTGGCGACGAGACAACGGAAAGGGTCTTGTTCTTTATAATTGCTTACATTTACTTGTGTCATGGCTTCGCCAGATGTACTCTCCGAATTTTCTCGCTTGCAGAATCAGCAGACGCAGGCGTTATTGGATGCCCTTTGACAGCTCGTCCAGGGTCAACGTGCCATTCAAACCGATGCGGCAGCCGCCGCTTCACCGCTACCGCAGCCACAACTCGCAGTTGCACCGCCTTTTAGGCCCTACGACCCAGACGTGGAATCCTGGACGGAATGGTCACGCCAGTTTGGATTTCATCTCGCCGCCTACAGAATTCAAGGTAACGAGCGGCAGCCTCACTTCTTGTCTTGTGTCGGCGTGCAAACGTACCGTGTGATAGTGAAATTGTTTCCTCGACGCGACGTAGCAACTCTGTCCTGCGAAGAAATTTTGTCGGCATTGGACGCCTATTTCAAAGAAACAGTTAACGTAGTTGCAAAGAGGTATACGTTCTTTTGTACAAAACGTACGGCCGGTCAGACTAATAGGGAGTGGGTTGCAACATTGCAAGGCCTTACAAGGGATTGTGCGTTTGAATGTGACTGTGGCCTTCCTTATTCAGATACTATGGTGCGTGATGCAACTGCACAGAACGTTTCTGATGTTCGCATACGGGAGCAGATTTTGAAACTAGTTAATCCCTCCCTTCAGCAAGTTATAGACATATTGGATAGGCAAATCACACTTGACTGTGCTCAGGAATCTTTTGAAACTTCGCCAGCCGTGTGTAACATTACCCGGCCCGCCGGGCGCGCTGCAAGGAACTGTAAACAGCCTTCGCGCACGTCAGCACAACCACGTGTCCCGCGACAGCGAGCACATGCAGTGCTGAAATCAGGCCCGCGGTGTGCAACTAGACATTCGCGTGACCATTGCCCGTCACGCCAAGCTATTTGCTTTTTCTGTAATAAGAAAGGACATGTTCAAAGTGTTTGCCAGACACGACTCAGATCAGACAATCACAACCATTCCAGGCCCTTTGCTTCGCGCCAGAATCGAACCAAGGACACTCAGGCTCGTGAACCTTCGCCCATGGACATTCATGTAGTTAATTCCACTTCGTCCAGTGCCACTCTTTCTAACAGTGAAAGTGTTCGTCCCACAAAAAGTGTGCGTCGACGTCGCCGGAAATCACGTCAATTAGCAAGTGATGCTGTGCCTGTATCAGTTCAAATTGCACGAGACAGTCGCTCTTGTCGTCAGCAGGACAATAAACTTTTTGTAGATTTGGACTTTAATGGCAAGGTCCTACCATTCCAGCTCGATACCGGAGCTGCAGTTTCACTGCTCAATCACGACACGTACAAACAACTGGGCACACGTCCGTTGCGTGCCGCAAATGTTCAGTTAAAAAGTTATTCAGGACAGAAAATTCCTGTGTTAGGACAGTGCAGTCTTCTTGCAACATACAAGGGACAAACAAAACTTGTGTCATTTTACGTTCTTCGTTCTTCTACTGCAGTGAACTTGTTTGGTTTAGATTTATTTCAATTGTTTAACCTGTCTATAGTAAAGCAGGTCCTATCAGTGAATCAGACTGTGCCTTCAGACAGTGTTTCTCGTCTGTGTGAAGAATTTGCAGATATTTTTGCACCGGGCTTAGGTTGCGCTAAAAACTATGAAGCACATTTGGAACTGAAAGTAAACGCGCAACCGAAATTTTTCAGAGCGCGCAATGTTCCCCACGCATTCCTTGATGAGGTTGCAAGAACATTAAACGATTTAGAATCACAAGGTGTGAGTGAATGTGCGCAATGCCTCTTCCCTTTCAGCTCCGCTTCATCGCTTACGCCGTACAGGTGTTCCGTTCGTCTGGACGACGGAATGCGAACGCGCCTTTCGCCAGTTGAAATCAGCGTTGCTTTCAAATACTTGCCTTACGCCATTCGATCCCCAGAAACCCCTTTTGTTGATGGTAGATGCATCGGGTTTCGGGATCGGTGCTGTGCTTGCGCACAAAGTTGGCTCGCATGATCGCCCTATTGCCTTTGCGTCAAAATTGCTCTCGTCTGCGCAAAGAAATTATTCCCAGATAGAGAAAGAAGCTTTGGCTCTCGTGTTTGGTGTTACTAAGTTCCATGATTTCTTGTATGGTCGTCACTTTACCATCCTCACAGACCACAAACCTTTGACATCGCTTTTTCATCCGAACAAGCCTGTACCTCCGCGTACAGCGCAGATATTCATTCGCTGGTCTATTTTCCTCTCGCAGTACCGCTACGATATCTTGTATCGGTCCACTGCTAAGCACGGAAACGCCGATGCGTTGTCCCGTTCGCCTGTTGCTGAGGATAAAGCATTCGATTCTTCCGAACTTGCTTGCATGTTCATTGATTCGGAAACTGATGAAGTGGTCGAATCGTTTCCGATTGATTTTCGTCGTGTAGCTACAGCCACAGCTGCTGACCCTGTCCTTGCTACCGTTTTGCGTTTTGTTGCTACGCAATGGCCTTTGTCAAAGTCTCGGACCGAGGATCCGTTGGTTCGCAAATTTTTTGCTCATAAGGAGAGACTTTTTGTACAACGTGGTGTTTTGTTGTTGCGTTCTGATAATGATCAGTCCAGAGTCGTGGTCCCACGTTCGTTACAGTCCTCTGTCTTACGGCTTCTTCACCAAGGACATTGGGGTATAGTGCGAACGAAACAACTTGCTCGTCAGCACTGTACTTGGTTCGGAATCGGTGCTGCGATTACGAATATGTGTTCTTCTTGCATGGCGTGTGCCGAATGACAATCCGCACCGCCGTGGAAAGTGTTTGCATGGCCAAAAGCCACTTCCCCTTGGCAACGCTTGCACATCGATTTTGCTGGTCCATTCTGGAATGCTTGATGGTTGGTTCTGTTAGATGCCTTCAGTAATTTTCCTTTTGTTGTCCGGATGTCTTCCACGACGTCCTCTGCCACCATACACGCGTTGTCTGCTATCTTTTGCATTGAAGGTCTTCCGCAGACTATTGTTTCCGACGATGGCCCACAATTCATGTCCGCAGAATTTCAGTCATTCTGCCAGGCCAATGGTATTCAACATCTGACATCCGCGCCGTTTTCGCCTCAGTCGAACTGTGCCGCTGAAAGATTGGTCCGGACTTTCAAGTCACAGATGTTGAAGTTGAAAGAGTCGCATTCTCGGGAGGACGTGTTATTGCTCTTTTTGTCCTCGTATCGCTCTCAGCCCCGAGATGGTCGCTCGCCGGCTGAGTTGCTCCACGGTCGTCCTCATCTTCAATTGTCTTATATACAGTTTGTTTTGAACGGCGTCTCCAACGCCTCCTATACGGCATGATGGCGGCGTCCAATGCAGTTGCGTGTGCGGCAGCAGCAGCGCGAATGACTCTACCGCGCTTATCGCTCGCTTATATAACGCCCGGCGCTGCAGAGACTCAGTAACACGCTGTGGCGGAGTCTGCAGGCCTGTGTATAAGGCGTTATCTCCAATGTTAAACGCTCCATGTAAACTCGTCCACTCGGCCCTAGTCTTTTTAAGGGCCGAGTGGCTGGCGAGCGGCGCCGCCATCTTGCGCGTCACAGCGCGAGGCAGCCACGTGCTCGGGCGAACACCTGTCCCACCACGTACAATTGCTACTGTCAACCAGCCATTACCATGAGAAAAAGTGTCATTCAAATCAATACTGAAATTCAATCTGCAGCCACAAAAAACAGAAGGTCCATACAGCAATGAGTCTGCGGCAACAGATTTAATTGCATCTTCTTCTTGTCAGCTGCGGAGGTTGTCATTTCAACATCTTCAGTTGTCTTATATACAGTTTGTTTTGAACGGCGTCTCCAACGCCTTCTATACAGCATGATGGCGGCGTCCAATGCAGTTGCGTGTGCGCATAGAGTTCGCCCGAGCACGTGGCTGCCTCGCGCTGTGACGCGCAAGATGGCGGCGCCGCTCGCGAGCCACTCGGCCCTTAAAAAGACTAGGGCCGAGTGGACGAGTTTACATCGAGCGTTTAACATTGGAGATAACGCCTTATACACAGGCCTGCAGACTCCGCCACAGCGTGTTACTGAGTCTCTGCAGCGCCGGGCGTTATATAAGCGAGCGATAAGCGCGGTAGCGTCATTCGCGCTGCTGCTGCCGCACACACAACTGCATTGGACGCCGCCATCATGCCGTATAGAAGGCGTTGGAGACGCCGTTCAAAACAAACTGTATATAAGACAATTGAAGATGTTGAAATGACAACCTCCGCAGCTGACAAGAAGAAGAAGAATACAATTAAATCTGTTGCCGCACACTCATTGCTGGATGGACCTTCTGTTTTTTGTGGCTGCAGATTGAATTTCAGTATTGATTTGAATGACACTTTTTCTCATGGTAATGGCTGGTTGACAGTAGCAATTGTACGTGGTGGGACAGGTGTCCCAAATGTTTCTGGATTGGAAAGTTTCGCCGACAGAGACATCATAGCCTACAAAACATATCATGTTACTGAAAATGCTAATAAAGACTTTGGCAAATCAACATATGTCCCCTTCACCTTTTGTCCTGTATACCCGTAAGAGAGCAAAAATTAATGTAAATGAAACTGTATTTATTTGGTGTAAAGGAAAAGGTGTTTGTGAATATATTAAATTTTTCTCATGGTAATGGCTGGTTGACAGTAGCAATTGTACGTGGTGGGACAGGTGTCCCAAATGTTTCTGGATTGGAAAGTTTCGCCGACAGAGACATCATAGCCTACAAAACATATCATGTTACTGAAAATGCTAATAAAGACTTTGGCAAATCAACATATATGTCCCCTTCACCTTTTGTCCTGTATACCCGTAAGAGAGCAAAAATTAATGTAAATGAAACTGTATTTATTTGGTGTAAAGGGAAAGGTGTTTGTGAATATATTAAATTTGTTGGAGAGTATAAATGACCTAGTAGATAGTGTCGAAAGTTCCATGCGGCTTTTCGCGGATGATGCTGTAGTATACAGAGAAGTTGCAGCATTAGAAAATTGTAGCGAAATGCAGGAAGATCTGCAGCGGATAGGCACTTGGTGCAGGGAGTGGCAACTGACCCTTAACATACACAAATGTAATGTATTGCGAATACATAGAAAGAAGGATCCTTTATTGTACGATTATATGATAGCGGAACAAACACTGGTAGCAGCTACTTCTGTAAAATATCTGGGAGTATGCGTGCGGAACGATTTGAAGTGGAATGATCATATAAAATTAATTGTTGGTAAGGCGGGTACCAGGTTGAGATTCATTGGGAGAGTGCTTAGAAAATGTAGTCCATCAACAAAGGAGGTGGCTTACAAAACACTCGTTCGACCTATACTTGAGTATTGCTCATCAGTGTGGGATCCGTACCAGATCGGTCTGATGGAGGAGATAGAGAAGATCCAAAGAAGAGCGGCGCGTTTCGTCACAGGGTTATTTGGTAACCGTGATAGCGTTACGGAGATGTTTAATAAACTCAAGTGGCAGACTTTGCAAGAGAGGCGCTCTGCATCGCGGTGTAGCTTGCTCGCCATGTTTCGAGAGGGTGCGTTTCTGGATGAGGTATCGAATATATTGCTTCCCCCTACTTATACCTCCCGAGGAGATCACGAATGTAAAATTAGAGAGATTAGAGCGCGCACGGAGGCTTTCAGGCAGTCGTTCCTCCCGCGAACCATACTCGACTGGAACAGGAAAGGGAGGTAATGACAGTGGCACGTAAAGTGCCCTCCGCCACACACCGTTGGGTGGCTTGCGGAGTATAAATGTAGATGTAGATGTAGAACCTTGATGTCTTTGCTGCATCCGCCGCATCAGGTTCCTGTGCAGCGGCAGACTTATGCTTTTGCTCCAGGCGACGTTGTATTTTATCGCAACTATCGAGGTTCACGGCGTTGGCTCGCAGGGCGCATTCTTCGCTGCCTCGGCCGCGCGATGTATTTGGTTTTGGGGGCCTCTGGTGAGGTGCGTCGGCATCTCAATCAGCTGCGCCTCTGTCGTCGCACGGGTTCTGCCGCTCCCCGTCTGCTTTCAGCGTCGGTGCCGTCCGGTCAGCGCCCTGGGGACCCGTCTACTGGCTCGCCTCATCCCCAGGTGTTACCGACGATGCCTTCCATTTTGCCCCATGGCGACGCGCCGAAGCAGCCGCCGCCGCCTGTTCTCCCGCCGGCGCCGCCCGCATTCGACGCTTCGCTGCAGCCGCCAAGCGCCTCCCTGGGTCACGCGCCGCCGATCGCTTCCAGTGACCAGCTGTCCTCCGCCATGGAACTCTTGCCCGCTCCGGACGCTTGGCGTCTTCGCGCGTCGGATACCCCGACGCAATGGAGGTCGACCCTTCGGCCCCTCCTGTCTCTTTACGGGCGCATACACCACATGTTGACGTGCACCCTGGACTAGGTTTTCAGGCGTTTCCTAGCTCCCCTCGGACCGAATGGCCGGGTGCGGGTGGCACAGCCTCGCCTGTTGTTAGGCTCCCCACCTCATCGCATACGTCAACATGGGGTCCTCCCCACGGCGGGCGGAAGCCTTATAACACGACCGTTCGCCGATTTGCGGGGGAGGAATGTGGTGTCACCGCCAGACACCACACTTGCTAGGTGGTAGCTTAAATCGGCCGCGGTCCATTTAGTACATGTCGGACCCGCGTGTCGCCACTGTGTGATCGCAGACCGAGCGCCACCACAAGGCAGGTCTCGAGATACGGGATAGCACTCGCCCCAGTTGTACGACGACTTTGCTAGCAACTACACTGACGAAGCTTTTCTCTCATTTGCCGAGAGACAGAATAGCCTTCAGCTAAGTCCATGGCTACGACCTAGCAAGGCGCCATTAACCGTATCTGAAGATAGTCTTATTTGTATTATCAAGAGCGATGTACCATAAGGATGGAATAAAGATAAGTATTCGAGGAGCTGCATACTTTTCTTATTAGAATTCACTACTTATCCTGATCCAGAATTCACGCCCGTCTGCGTTAGATAGCGTGCATTTCGGCCTCCTCTATCTACAAGGTGTTGGCACATTTGCCAACACATCAGAATCAATTGCCAATTTTCTTCTGCAATAAAACAACAAATTAGACTGTTTCAAACTACGCCAGATTCTCTCTTACATTGACAGTTTCCTTGGGTTCAGGCTCATACAAACTTCTGGATTCAGATTATATCACGGGTAATAACTGTATCCCCGTAATCTCCAGAAGTGGGCTCATTCTCCTTCACTTGGCTGGTTAAATAAAATAAACGTGATTGAAATGAAATTTTGCAGTTTTTATGGGCGACATGTTGCAAAGTGTGACCGAGTGATGCAAAATATGATTGCTACAACCAAGTCCAAGTTTCCCTAAATGCATCGCAAACTGGTTTTTCTCCACGTAAGGCCAAGAAGCTTGATTAAGATAAGGCATCTGAATGTAGAAAAGTTTGCCGCGAAATAAAACCTTCAAGGGATAGCTTCGCGATCTTTCTGAGCTACAGTGAGTATTTACGAATTCAGTAAGCTGTTCTAGCTCTTAATATTAGATCTTCTTATAGCGTACAAGTAGATTTAAGCGTTGCTGAATAATGTGCATCAGCACTATACAAAATACAGTTCATGAAACTGGCGTTTCAAATTTTCGTGGACTGCGGTAGACAGTATTCCAAGGCCCACGAGCGGGAGCTCCGAACGGTATTCCCGCTAACTTCATACGCATTAGCCAATAGCTGCGCGACACGCCGGAGCGGCCTACCTGATTGTAGTGCCTTGCATGCAGTTGTATCGGGCGCGGAAACATTGGCAACTGTCGCTCGCGCCCACGCCGCCCCTGTGAAGAGACAAATGAGTGTCGCAGGCATTCGGTCGGTCGCTCTCTCAACTTCCGCTGCTTCGCTGCCTCACGTTACGCCGGCGCCGTGCAGTTAGCATTCACTACTTTTCACAGAGTTTCGGTGTCTTCACGCGATTCTTAAAAGTATAGTGTTTAGTGTGCTGACACTTTGCTATTGTTATTTTCAAGTTTGTGTGTGTGTGTGTGTGTGTGTGTGTGTGTGTGTGTGTGTGTGTGTGTGTGTGTGTTGGGGCTTATGGGCGCTCAACGTCGAGGTCATCAGCGCCCTGACACACATTAAAGGGAACGAATGTGGACAGACTTAATAAAACTGAAACACACACGCAAAGAAAGCAGGAAAATAAGGCAAATGCTACATAAGAAAGTAATGTGGTGTCACCGCCAGACACCACACTTGCTAGGTGGTAGCCTTTAAATCGGCCGCGGTCCATTAGTATACGCCGGACCCGCGTGTCGCCACTGTCAGTGATAGCAGACCGAGCGCCACCATACGGCAGGTCTAGAGAGACTTACTAGCACTCGCCCCGGTTGTACAGCCAACTTTGCTAGCGAAGCTACACTGACCGATACGCTCTCATTTGCCGAGACGATAGTTAGCATAGCCTTCAGCTACATTTGCTACGACGTAGCAAGGCGCCGTATTCAATTGATATTTATTATATGAAGCATGTATCATCAAGAGCGATGTTCTACAATTGTGGTTTAAAGTTAAGTATTATATCAACCACGTACTTGATTTGCAATTCTCAAGACATTGTCCTGTTCCAGACCTCACGCCAGTCTGCGTGTAATTAAAGGCGTGCATTTCAGCCTCCTCTAGCAACACTACAAGTAAAACGTAAGGAAAGGGAAAACGTAGCAACAAGAATGCCACAGGAAATTGTCATTGGCTTGCCCCTTACATAAAATATGGGCGAGCTTGTCACACAGTGAGCAAATTACGACCCTCTCCCTAAAATCTTTGTAAAAACATTTGACATGGCACAGAACTTTAAAACTTTAACCACATTCGTCAGAGTGTTGCCTACAAGAGATGGCAGGTCCGCTGGCAAGTCAGCCGCGGCCCGCTGGTCAGAAAATAAAATGGAATCTAATAAAACGTGGTGCACAGTGACCTGGACGCCCCAAGCACCACACATTGGAGGGTCCTCCCGCCGGAGCAGGAAGCCATGCGTCATAGGACTGTGGCCTATCCGAAGCCGAGTGAGGAGAACCTCGTCCCTTCGACAGGGCCGAAAGGAAGTACACCACACACGCGTTGTGGGCTTGACTATACGGAGCTTATTGTCAGTCACTTCCAGCCACTCATCCTCCCACCAGCGCATGACTCGTGAGCTCAACAGCGAGGTGAGTGCGAGCAGGGGTATAGCACACTGAAATACTTGTGGATCGAGACACGCCTCCTTGGCTGCGAGATCTGCTCTTTCATTCCCAGCAATTCCGACATGCCCCGGAACCCAGCAGAAAGCCACCACCTTCCCCAATCGCTGTAGGTGGAGGAGGGCATCCTGGATGGTCTGGACTATTTTATCTGCTGGATACAAACGTTGCAAAGAGTGAAGGGCACTTAGTGAATCGGAACAGACAAGAAATTTAGCGCAGGAATAATGTCTAATGTGCATCAAAGATAGTAAAAGTCTGAGGTAGTCGGGCCTTGAGGACACGATCCGGAGAAACAACCAACGGAATCCCCTTGTTTCGACCCATCCGTGAAAACAGCTACATAGTCGTTGGGCTCAGATAAAATGGCAGAAAATGCTGCATTAAAAACGGTGGCAGGAGTGCAATCTTTCTTGTAGTGCAATAAATCTAAAATCACTCCGGGCCTCTTCAGTAACCAGGGTGGCAGGCGGTTAAAACCCAGGATTTGGGGTTGTACAGACTCCACACTGAGGGACTCTAGCACACGTTGCACACGGATCCCAAACGGCAACGTAGCCCGGGGACGGCGGGAAAAAAAGGTGGTCCAGAGGTGGATGAGTAACAAGATGGTGAGCAGGCGAGGTGGGAGCTGCAAGAAACTTACAAGCATGTTTGGATTTGAGCCATGTCTCATTCAGTAACAATTGACAATTACAGTGAAAAAGTAAAGTACAAAACACTGTAAACGGATGTGTTCCTACCGGCAAGAATAGGAGAACTCATATCCTTTTTTTTTTTCAAAGTTTATAGAAATGTGCAAAAATCTTTTGCAACGTGTGTGTTAAAACATATATATCGCATGGAGGTTTGAATGATGTTAAATGGTATGTTAGCGTCCCGGAACACCAACGGGTGAAGGAGCTCAAAAAGAGTTCTTAAAGCACGATGTACTAACAGACGACGATTATTACAGAAAACACAATCAATACAGGGTGGCACACGAAATGTGTTACCAACTGTTTCTTTCGCAATTTACGATGCACATTAGATATCCCGCTGTGATCTCTACAGCAGTACCAGCAGAGCTTGGAAAAACAAATGAGTTACGAAATGACGTGTAATTCGCGATATTGCCGCTAGGAGGCTACTTAGCAGCAATGGCTGACAATGGAAGACTGACGACACAGCAACGATCGGCAATTGTGTTACTTTTTCATGAAACGAAAAGCCTTGTTGTGACTCAGAAGCGTTTCGACAACAGTTTAACACACGATGCAAGACGACCATCCACAGGTTGTACGATAAATTTGTACGGGAAGGAACAGTATTGGAAGCGAAGCAACCTCGGCCTAAGCCTGTTTGTTCGCCGGAGAATATTGAAGCGGTACGAGTTGCTGTACAGAGAAGTCCCGGGAAATCGTGTAGAAAGGCAGCAGTGCAACTGGGAATATCCAGACGCTCCGTTCAACGCATTCTTAAAAGTGACCTCCATATGTACCCGTACAAGATGACCTGTGCACAGGAGCTCACTGAAGAACACAAGCAGCAGAGACTACTGTTTGCTCAGTGGGCGGAGGATAGGTAAGAAACTCTCAACAACGTTTGGTTTTCAGACGAGGCGCATTTTCATTTGGACAGTGTGATTAACAAACAAAATGTACGCTTTTGCGCCACTGAAAACCCACAAGTGCTTCATGAACGACATTATGCTCCGAGGATTACAGCGTGGGCAGCAATTTCCAGTCACGGACTTATTGCACCCTTTTTCTTTGAAGGAACTGAACAGCGAACGTTATTTGAGATTGCTTCGCAATAGCTTCATTCCACAGCTTCTTGCTACTGCCTTGGCCTTCAACACGCAGTGGTTCATGCAAGATGGAGCAAGGCCACATACTGCAAACACTGTGTTGGAGTTTTTACACGAGAATTTTGACATGCGGATCATTTCACTCAGGTTTCCAGGTCGATTCAATGACGGACAAAATTGGCAACCCAATAGTTCAGACCTCAATCCACGTGACTCTTTTTTCTTTGGGGGTACCTAAAGGAAAAAATTTTCCCGCAACGTCCACGTGATTTAATGGAGCTCAGAAGACTTATTCTTCAAGCTTGCAATGAAATTACGGAAGACATGTGCCGTAGGGTAATCACTAACTTCAGAGTTCGTTTGAAGAAAGTTAGGAAACGAAATGGTGGACATATTGAGCATGTACTGAGTTAGAACAAATCTCCATGGACGGCTCTTCATTGTAGTATATGTTCCTTTCAGATTGTATTGTCAAAGTTTATATTAAAAAACGAAATGGTAACATAAGAAATTTTTGACTGCGTAACCAAGAAAATGGGCGCTGCAAAAAGTGTCACGTCTAAAACAACGGTTTTGTCCAGAAATTTGTGCGACTTTTGTCAATGTGTCAGAAGCCTCTAAATTTCCCTCAAGTGTTAAAATAAGTGTGCGACACGTTGCTAAAGGAAATCACTGACAAGCAGATACCAAATGAACATGAATTAATTCCTAAATAAACGTTCGTTGACCCAAATTTTAAAAAGTATGCTTTCAAAAATAGTAGCGAGTAGGACGCAGTCGACACCCGTTTAGTGGTCCAAGTTCAAGAAATAATATGTAACAAAAACAGAATGATATTCCATACCCCGCCCAACCACAAATTTCGTCATCCCTGGGTGCACTAAGCTCATCAAAGATTTGAGCGAAATTCGACAGAGGAACAATGGCTTTCTCCACAACAAAACCCAAAAGACGCTAATACTGCAGAAACAGATACTTAGCTGAACTACTTTTACAGATTGCCTGACCTGTTGTTTTGGTGGGAACACAGAAAATTAATATACCTTTACTTGCACCAAATTGCAATGAAAAGGTTGTGCTTACCAGCTGCCTCAGTTCCTTGCGATAGCATTTTTTCAAAATGCTGGTCAAATAATGACGGAGAAAAGGAATAGGTTGCTCACAAGCGAGTTGTCTAATTATATAATTTTTCTACAATATAATGGTTAATACTTTGAGTTTAGACATTTCATTAAAAGAAACTACTATAATTGTAACATTATTCTGAATAAATATTTGTTGCCCTTCCAACACAGTTGTGTAGGCTACCCTTTATATAAATATTTCTTTCTCATCTCAAGAATAAATTTTTGTGACCTATTAAATAAGAATGTGTTATTCCTTCCTCCAGGTTGCATCAGATATGAAAAAGAGGCAGAAAGCAGATAAACACTCTTATTGATTCCTGCTGCCCCTTTTAATAACATATTGGGTAATTTAGATGAGTGTCTGCCTACCGAAGCTGCGGGGCCCGAAACGATAGATAACGAACTTGTGATTGTAAATTGACCACGAGACTGAGGTGGCGGGAGTTATGATAAATTATTTGTGCGTTGCTATGGAAATCTATACGAATTTTTCGGTAATGAGTTGAGATGTCTGGTGTCTTAAGACGTTTATTCGGTCGATTGCCTGACGTGGAAGAATAATTCCATCCTTATCTAATGCAGGGAATTGTTTGAATTTTTGTCGAAGTATGTACTAACACCGGATGACGACAGGAGAGATTGTGTAGATTGCGGTGGGCGAAGTCTATGAAAGTGAGTAAGAAGGGTTCTGATATGAAACTTCCTGGCAGATTAAAACTGTGTGCCCGACCGAGACGCCATGTCTCCGCAGTATCCTTTCTTTCAGGAGTGCTAGTTCTGCAAGGAGAGCTTCTGTGAAGTTTGGAAGGAAGGAAACGAGATACTGGCAGAAGTAAAGCTGTGAGCACCGGGCGTGAGTCGTGCTTCGGTAGCTCAGATGGTAGAGCACTTGCCCGCGAATGGCAAAGGTCCCGAGTTCGAGTCTCGGTCGGGCACACAGTTTTAATCTGCCAGGAAGTTTCGTATCAGCGCACACTCCGCTGCAGAGTGAAAATCTCATTCTGGAAGGGTTCTGATAGTTCAAAAATGACTGAGCACTATGGGACTTAACTTCTGAGGTCATCAGTCCCCTAGAACTTAGAACTACTTAAACCTAACTAACCTAAGGACATCACACACATCCATGCCCGAGGCAGGATTCGAACCTGCGACCGTAGCAGCAGCGCGGTTCCAGACTGCAGCGCCTAGAACCGCTCGTCCACTCCGGCCGGCGGTTCTGATAGTGAAATACCTTTCCAATTTCTTTGTGGAAACACTGGTAAAAGAACGCCTATCAGGAAAAATATTCGAACTTATCGAGCCAGACCAGCATAATTCTTGTACCCTGCAGCATTAGAGTGTACACCCTGCAAGCGACAGCATCAGAAACTGACTTATCTACCAATACCGTGTGCGACTACTTCGGGTTTGGCAAGGAGGTCTTAAGCCCGTGTTCCAAGATCCACCTAAACCGTACACCTATGCACCAGGGCCACTAACGTGCATACCTGTAACTACAAACTGGTTCACTTCCAACCTATTACACCATCCACGCGGGATATACCTAGCACGCATGCGCAGCAGCTGACAATACACGAAAGTCTAGTAACGCTGTTCGTTCTACCTCGCGCAACTCAAGAGTGACTGTATGAGATACTGGAACATCAAACGTTCAAATTATTTCTGTGAACTCAAGGTTCCTATTTCATAAGAAATTGTTTTTTACCATTATTTATTGAGTAATTGTTTTTCTCTTGTGTAGGTTAGTACTGTTCTGAATTACAGACTCAACACTTTTATATTGCGACGCTTGGTTACACAGGTGTATGTATATCGAAATTTACATTTATACAGCATGTTGTACAAGGAGGATCGACTTGTTTTTGGAGCAATTGCCCCGACAGTGACAGTAAAACTTCGGATTAGGGCAGAACGGCGACGAAAACGAGAAGCCAGACGTTGTTGGGTTCCAACCTGGCTAAAAAGGGACGAAGGCAGGGATATTCACTGTTAATGAGAGAACTGAGGCTCGAAGATCCGCAAGAATATCGGAACTTCGTTAGGACGGACATGGTGTGTTCCGAGAAGCCGCTGTCTATGATAGATGACGGAATCAGAAAGTGTGACAGTCACCAGGGAGATTATCTCACCTTCTCAAAGGTAAGAATTATATGTTTACACGTTTTGTTATCATGCCAGCCAATATCTCTGATAAAATACCGGTAAACGCCCTGTTATGTAGCAGACTGGTTGTCACATTACGTTTCCTGGCGAATGGGGAATCTTAGAGACTGGCTTTTAGCCACAGAATAGCACAGCCCACCATTTCAAAAGTTGTGAATGTATGCACTGCAATTTGCAGCATTTGAAAGGACCAATACTTAAAGGTGTACTTGTGTTACTTGTCCAAGTTTTGAATATACGATATATAAGTGCTACTCAAAGTTTTTCAGCCCTCTATCGCACTGGGCGAAACTGCACAGACCTTTTCGCCAATCACTACCCCAGTTTTTCTTTTCTGTCATGCTGAATTAAAAAAAGAGGTGCGATCAGAACAAACATGAACTTTCGTAAGCTAAGGCATTACGATACAAATCGAAAATAACCGTGTGGCGTTATATGCATATTACTCAGAAAGAAACTATTGCCGACTTATCGTATTATTATACGGCGAGTCACATGTACATCTTTCCTCGCTGTATGCCTGAAGTAAGACGCTTAACGCCTCTTTACTCCATTTCATTATATAAAATACGAAGCTATCAAAAGAAAAATTCATTTCACAAGCAGCTATTGTAGAAGAGTCCACTACAAAAAACGTTTCTTTACTGCATTTATGAAATTACTGAAAAAAAAAATGCCGAAGACCCATACCCCTTCTGCGCATGCTCGAGTTATCGCTGCCTACTGCACATAAGCGGATTGGCGGCGGTTTAGAACTGCTCTCTATTCTGGCGCGCGGATAATTGTGGTAATTTTCGTAGTTTCAACCGTTCTACCGCTAGATGGCTGTCGCGCTATACGGGTACCGTTCGCGGCGGATTGTCGTGTAATACCCGCTTTATGTAGTACTCACGACCGACAGTGTACCGATCGGTGGAGCAAATAAGATTATTGAAGTGGACGATTCGCACATAGCAGGAAAGAAAACCAGGTGGAAATCAGTGAACTCTTTCATTTATTGAAAAGGCCGTCCAGTAGAAAGAGACCAACTCTACTTGTTTCAGTATCTGTATTTCTGTAACTTGTGGTTGCAAGGAAAAATTGACGCAATTGACCAGTACCCATATTTTACATGACATTGGCAGTCTACCCAGGTTACGCCAAAACAATGCTTCCGTGGCAAACGCAACAGATTGACTTTCTGATGACGACAACGTCGATGACGAGTGGTCACTCATTTCCTTTCGAATTACAAGTATTTTAGTCAACATTCTTTTTCCGTTGCTTTAGTGAATGCCGTAAACACTGCTCATTACTTCCACCACTCCAGTCACATGGTCGATTTAGAATCGAACGTTCGATATCAAACGTTTGGGCTCCGTGCCTTCGATAGGCAACCCACTCTTGGAAATTACCAAATATGGCATTTAAAAAAAAAGAGTCAGCAAATTTTGACTTCTGATTCAACAGCTTCAGGTACTATCTATGTGCTCATATTTGTTAGCATTTTAAGGTTAAAAATTAACTATGTAGTTCACTTGAACTACTACTTTTCTAAAATGGAACTACTTTGCCAATCTCTAGTTTCCATCATAAATCACTGCATCCGCTGACAACATTACTGCACGAAAGACGAAAGTAGCTATTGGCCCTTTTCTAGACTTTCACGTGGCAACAGTTACTGCTGGTATGACGAGTAAAAATACGGCGGCAGAAATCCCACAAAGTTGCTTATCCGCCAGAAGAAGGAAAGTACTACTGCAGGAATTTACTTTTCACCAGGAAAAAATATTTGCGTCCTTCACTCCTAATAAGGGAAGGTCTGTAGTTCTTTCGTTTATTACGCATAGTGCTATTGATGTAGCTCAGACAACAAAGAAACCACAGATCATAGACTTTTATAAGAGTTGACAGAACGGTAGACGCATACTTTGTTTCAAAAGGTACAAGACCCTTGTCACTTCGCAATGTTCTAGGGACTAAGCAGCGACAGATGCTGTTTTTTTCTCAGAGCAAAAAATCACAGCAATCGATGATAAGATTTTCTAGAGATTCTGGGATTTATACTTGCTTCAATACACATGCAACGACGCAGACAGAAAAATTTGCCATGGGACCTGTCGGTTAACATAACATCACCTCTGGGAATCAAGGGAAAAAATGATACTCAAAATCAAGAACAGAGACCCATAATACTGCAGAAAAAAAGCAAGAGCTATAGCTGTAGCTAAAGACGGAGAGCGAAAACAGCTTGTCATATATGTAACAACTGTACGCACCGTCATTAGAAACGAAGTCTGCGATCCTGTTTCTGTAAATGCACAATGTCTTAATAAGCATCATTAAATTACCCTAAAAGTGTTTATGCCAAGAAGTATGTTACTGTGTAACAATGAACCGATTTTCACACGAAACGTTTAGTAATGTTGCAATTAATTACAAACTAAAGCATTGGGGTATTGAGCGCCCGTAAAACCATTGAATGCTGTATTATCCAATTACCAGAGGTGGAACAAAAATGTGCGAGAATAAATGTTTCTAACTTGTGCGAACGAGAGGGCGTAGTTAGAAACACGCTTTCACGGAGAACTGTAAAAATGCTATTACGGAAGAATTAAACATCATAAAGTGGTCTGTGGCGAATAGACGAAACGCAGATTCTCACACACACATTACACAGCACGCAATGGAGGACCTGCAAATGTGCGGACAAAAGTAGTGGTCATCGTTCAGTTTTTCATGCAAGCGTGACGAGGTTTCATTGCCGGACGAGAACTCGCAAAGCCTGATCATGCGGCGTTAAAATATTCTTTTCAACGTTTCCACACACGGGCTTCGAAGCGTAAGATATCCACTACCAATCTGGGACCCTACCACCACAGTTGATGAACAAACACAAGATAGGAAAACTGATTGGAATGTGGGTCAACTACCATGTAAATGTTGTACACTGCCTTTACATGCGCCTAAAACTTACAGGATCTGACACGTCGTTTACGCAACAGGCTTCACCATTTTATATTGCTCATACACGACGTGGAAGTTTCTGAGCAATGTCTTCTGACAGCCTTCAAATGCAGTACAGTCTTTGCAACTTCAAACTGGTGTCTGTACAACCTCAGTGTAGTAGGTTCGTAAGTGATAGGTTGACAATGCGTCCTCTACTTGTTGCTGTTATCCCCAGTTATTTTGATATCATTGAAATACAGCGGCACTTTTCGTTATTAAAGACTTACGCAAAGATAGACAACAGTTCATTTAAGCTGCTTCGGTTATATTACTAACCACAAAACATTCATTTTTAATGCCAACCGCGAGCGCATCGCCATGCGTAGTGGGAGTGGCCACACCGTTCGATCTCACGCTTAAACAGCCACCAGCCCCACATCACATCAACACGACAACTGCGGCTGGTAACTGCAGTTGGCGTGGCGTCGCATGGCTGCACATTTTCCAGCCGTTCTGCGCATCCCCCTCCACTAACTGCCGCTGGCAACTCTTGTTGTAAGGAGCCCCACACAAGCACAGCGTTGCCAATTTGTGGGGAGTTCACCAAACTGTGGGGGATTTCAATTCGACTAGGGATTTTGAGCGGATTGGCATTATTTGAGGAATATGGAAGAATTTTAACTCTTTGCTATTTATTAACAGCGATATTTTGGTGGTTGGTGAGTTTGTCGCAGGTGTTGATTCTAATGATTTTCTAGATCTTAAAATCAGAATGAGCTTCATATAGAAGATTTCAAGCAATATCATATGAACAGGGTAGATAAATACTCTTTTATATACAGATACCTATTTCTTAAAACGACAACATAATAATGGTTGATCGTATGTGAGAAAAACCTGTCAAGCACATGCGTATAGCAAAGCATTGTTCCCGTTCTGCACCCTGTTTACTACACACCGTTCATCATAAGAATAAACCTGATATAAACAAACACAAACGCGACAATAGGCACACGTACACTGGTGTTGTTACGCTCTTGGAAGTACCCTAGGTATTTGATACGTTATTGCTAAGTTACGTGATATGAAACTTTAAGATATTCAGATTTGTTTCTTAAACACGCTTTAGCTAAATAGTTTTTATTTCAAAAATCGTGTACAGTCACAGCCTCCGCACTGTTGTGCTCTGATTGTCGCGCTGTTAATACGCGGTATGAAAATGGCTGAGGCTGCTTATGTTCCTTAGTTAAACATGCGTCTGGAACACGGTTAAAAAGTGCCGAGAAATAAGCAGTTCTTAATGTTTTTCATAAATTTACAGAGATAATCGGCTTTGAAATTTTCCGAGAGAGTGTGTTACATGCAGTTTAGATACCTGCTATAACTGCATAGCAAAATCGACAGCGCGTCAGATTGATAACCAACTGCTGAGTCGCTGGTTAAGTCTCCCGAGCTCGTAATTGTAAAACTCATCATCATTTTTATGAATAATGCCCGTCTTCTTGTTTCTAATTACTTATTACACGCGAAATTCCTGTTTTCACTGTCTTAATTATCGATAATGTATGAAAGACATTTAATAAAAAAGGTTGTTTAAGTTAAGAAAACACAACAACTTATTTTTTAAGGCAAAGATGAAAAACCAAATAATCTTTATGTGAACTATGTCCATTGTTTTGTACCACAGATGTATATAATAGGCGTAGAAACGTGAAAAACAATCATTGTTACGGCATCGAGCACACTATACAAATGCTGCGTTTTTACATTTTCCACTGTACCATTATAGTATGAACCCAACAGAACTGATCTGGAGCCAATTTAGGGCATTTGGCGCAAGAAATAACCAGACTGTTAAGTTGCCAGACGCACTGGAACTAACGCACGCAGCTTTTTCCCACGTCACTGCCGAGCGCTGGAGGGAAATAGAACGGCACGTCATAAAAAGAGAAAATGCGGCGCCTGATTGGCTTCGTGGATTTTGTTATTGATCGACTCGTTATCATCGTAGCAGATGGCAGTTCCAGAACTGAAATTTATTTATCGGATTCGGATAAGGAAGGAGCTAAGAGATTACCCGACGAGTGACTGTAATTAATACCTTCAGTGGCTTCAGTATTCAACAGTACGGTGAAATACTTGCTGTATGCTTTTAAATTACACATAGCTTGCAGAGAAAAATTATTCTATGTTTAAGTTAGGAATTCTCATCACTCTTGTTCGTGATTAGAATAGTATTTCAGGTGGAAACGAAAGCATTTTATGCTTTCTGGTCACCTAAGAGGCGTGCCGTAGTGGTGAAGTTTTACCGAATTTTATTTCACTCTCTTTAAAAATTAAATAACATTCGAAGCTATATTGTTTCTTTGCTCGTCTCTTTTTACTTCTGAACTGCAACTGCTCACATCATTTCAGGTTAGCTGGACCGCTGGCTGGCCAGTGCTGTCCAAGTTTAATGCGCCGGTAAATCTGTTGTCCCGCATTATCGCGCAGTCTATGTCCATGTAACACTGCATACAAAGATCCTTATCCCTCAGACGGAGATTGTGGGGTCCTTTCTGATACCAGTCAAACTGTACACACGTGCCATTTCCTCTGCTGGTCATTCTATTGTTCGCGGTTCTACATACCTTCTCGGCAGTTGATAGTGAACCTGTTGACGAACTAGCAGCATTGTCGAGTTGTTCTCTTTCTCAGTGCACAGCTGTAAAGTTTGGGTGGTGCCATTGTTGACCCCACGACACCGTAAGTGTTTCTGTTTGCCTTACGTCAAAAGTTTACTTATCAACGAAATGTCATTTTATTTTTAGGCTTAGTGAGTGTTTTCATTTATTTTCAGTGTTACTATGGCTTCGAGCTCTCTTTCACGTATGTCAGTGCTCGATCCAAGTTTTCCAGACTTTGTGAGAAAAACGCTAGAAGAACTAGAAGAAGGACAAGAGGTTAGTGATGCAAATGATCTTGACGATGAAAATGACCCTTCTTACAACAGTGAACATGAAACTGCTTCAGAACAAAGTCGTGACTCTAGTGAATCAGATAAATTAGAGGGAAATAAACATAGAGGGAAATCATCTAGTTTCTATGGCAGAAATAGGTATAAGTGGTCCACTCTAGAACCTCAAAGGAACGTGAAAACACCAGGCCACAACTTGATAATAAAAGTTCCTACACTGAAAGGCCCTGCAAGCCGATTGGGAGACTCATGCAGATTACAGCTGACAACTACTTTGGCTCTATTGAATTAGTTTCGGAGTTGAAAAAACGAAAGTTGAACTCTGTTGGTACATTGAGGAAAAACAAAAAGAAAATCTCACCCGAATTCCAGCCATCTAAGAGGCGTGTGGAAGGTTCAACACTTTATGGCGTCGCAAATGACAGAACATTGATTTCTTGTGTCCCCAAAAAAGGAAAAGCTGTCATTTTGATTTCCAGTATGCATCATTCAAAAAGTACAGATCCAAAAACAGGAAAACCAGAAATAGTTTCCTTTTACAATAACACAAAAGGTGGCGTAGACTCTCTTGATCAGAAGTGTGCTACCTACAGCACAGGCAGACGAACACGTAGATGGCCTCTTGCTGTATTTTATGCAGTTCTGCACATACTCGCAGTTAACTCGTGTGTAATACAAACGTCCTGCAAGAAGTACACACCTATTTCCCAGTTTGAATTCATCAAGACGCTTGCCAGGCAGCTTACTGAACCCTATCGCAATGACAGGCTGACGAATGGCAGACTACCAAAAGAACTAAGAGTAACAATCTCAGGACTTCTGAAGAAACCTCTCCCAAAATCACAAATATCCACTCTGGATTCAAAGAGGAAACGATGTGCTCTTTGTCCACGTGCCCGTGAGAAAAAGACAAACCAGTATTGTACCTGCTGCAGTCGCCCAGTTTGCCAAAGCTGTCGTTCGGTTGTCTGTAAAGAGTGTGGAGAGGAGAATGTGGGTGATTATTGACGATTTGTGAAAAACTCTGTATCAATTCATATTTGATGTTCATTACATGCTGCTAATTTTTCAAACGCCAATAATCTCAAACCAAACCCTAGTAAATCTCAAGTATCCGCCTTCCATCTTAGGAACAAACAAGCCAAACGGAAATTCCGAGTCATGTGGCAAGGGGAAGAGCTGAAACATACAAACAGCTCAAAATACCTGGGAGTAACATTGGACAGAGCACTTACTTTTAAGCAGCACTGTCACAACACTAAAAAAAAGGTCTGTGCCAGGAACAACATACTGCGGAAGCTAACAGGTTCACCGTGGGGAGCTCAACCACATGTTTTGCGCAACACGGGTCTGGTGCTGAGTATCTCAGCAGCGGAATATGCGGCGCCAGTTTGGAGGAACTCTGCCCACACTAAGCAAGTTGACGTCGCCGTAAACGAAACTGTACGTATTGCCACAGGATGCCTCAAACCAACTCCCACAGACATCATTTACCCCATCATAGGCATAGCACCACCCACTATCCGCAGATTAGTAGCCGCCGAGATCGAAAGATCAAAACAAAAGAATGATCCTCGACACCCGATGCATATGCACCGAAAACAACGTGTCCGGCTGAAATCTCGCAGGAGTTTCATTGAAACTAGTGAAGAGCTCGCCACCAAGCCCGTCGCAAGGCGGCTATCTCTCTGGGAAGAAATGGTGCCACACTCCACAATGGATCTACTTGAGGAGGGATCTGCAGGATTTCAACTACCTTTTACAACTTGGAGGTCATTAAACCGGCTGCGCACTGGAGTAACTGGGTGCAAATCAAACCTACGAGTATTTAAATGGGGTTACAGTGATAGCGATAGGTGTGAATGCGGAGCAATACAGGACTTGGACCACCTACTGATCTGCCCAGACATGTCTATAACATGCACTAAAGATGATATTTTGAAAGTCAATGACAAAGCAATCCACGTTGCTAATTACTGGGAAGGGAAGATATAATTGGTGCATCCGGACACGGAAGAGGAAAAAAAAAAGTTCTTCAAACACTATTATTGTTTCATGTTATTACTGATACAATAAACTAGTTTGAATTTTCATATTGCATTTCATTTCAATGCTAAGTAGTGTTGCATAAACATGTTTTCCTTTTGTGATTTTTATAGAAATTTTTTTAGTTTAACTGAAGTTTTGTGTTGTAACACAGGCAATTAAGGAATTTATACATAAATATTTCTAATGAAAGTAAAGCAAATTAATTTTCATGAATAAAATTGAGTGGTATCCTTTTGGACCCCGCAACACTCCGTTTGAGGGTTATGACCGTACTTGACTGTACTGGTCACAGCTTCACTTCCGTACCCCGTGAAACGAAATCCAATGAAATTCAAGCAAACGCGGAAGAATACATGGCGTAATGTTTAGCAGGTTTACTCTTATGATGAACAGTGTCAGCAGTACTCTCTCGCTGCATTTCAGCTCATATAATGTGTATTATAATAAATTCAGTTGCTTATGTTTTGTCTTCTTTTCTTGGGAAATAATAATGATTTTGAGCAAAAATTGATAAATGATTTTAAACGGTGTAGATTTCATTGGCAGAAACTAATCCTTAGGTAGATTACTAATTTTTTTGAGTTCTTATAGCAGCTCATATACAGCTTCTTCACTTTTTAACACCGCCTGTGCCTGTATTCTGATCTGGAGTCGTCGGTTGTAATTCTGAGTTTTTCCTGCTACTTTTCACTTCTTGCCAGCCTTTTTACCATGTATCAATAAGTGACAGTACATTATTCATTAAGGCAGTGAAAGGTTTATTGTTGTTATTGTCAGTTTTCTGGGCGCCATATTCGATTTTAGGTTTATGCCCCACTCGTCAGTAATGTATCAGAAGACAATCTATCCGGGCATCCTTTAAAACTATAATGTTCGGTCTTTGTCGGCATATTTGAACAGTGGGACTGTTGGGAATCACAGATATTTAGGTTTAATTTAATGCCGCAAGTTTCTTTTTATACGTTAACGTTTTCATTGTGTCATTTTCAAAGTACTTGGCAACTGTCCTAAGCTGGTATAGTTAATTAGCACTACACTGTGTGCTGAGGAAATCGTACTGCTTATTTCCGATGTTGCAGCGACAATGGTTTGCGACAGTTGTTCACGACGAAAACCATCATGCAGTTACTCTAATAAACAGCACGGAACGTATGAAGAATGTGAAAGTCATACAATCAACTTGTCTCAGTAAATTACAGCCAATTACAGTTAAACGGCAACTATTAACATTGAAAGAAGTCAGCAGAAGACTTTAACATTGTTGAAAGCTGTTTCCCAGGAAACGAAGCTGGATCGTATGCCATTTTTTCTTGTCCTTAAACTTACATCCACTGCGTTAATTATGGAAAACTTGGCCATAACCACTCGTATAGATGAGAGAAAACCGAGAAATATGGAGGACGGCAAGAATCCTGGAGATACTAAAAGGTATCAGATAGATTATGTAATGGTGAGACAGAGATTTAGGAACCAGGTTTTAAATTGTAAGACATTTCCAGGGCCAGATGTGGATTCTGACCACAATCTATTGGTTATGAACTGCAGATTGAAACTGAAGAAACTGCAAAAAGTTGGGAATCTAAGGAGATGGGTCCTGGATAAACTGAAAGAACCAGAGGTTGTAGAGAGTTTCAGGGAGAGCATAAGGGAACAATTGACAGGAATGGGGGAAAGAAATACAGTAGAAGAAGAATGGGTAGCTCTGAGAGATGAAGTAGTGAAGGCAGCAGACGATCAAGTAGGTAAAAAGGCGAGGGCTAATAGAAATCCTTGGGTAACAGAAGAAATATTGAATTTAATTGATGAAAGGAGAAAATATAAAAATGCAGTAAATGAAGCAGGCAAAAAGGAATACAAACGTCTCAAAAATAAGATCGACAGGAAGTGCAAAATGGCTAAGCAGGGATGGCTAGAGGACAAATGTAAGGATGTAGAGGCTGTCTCACTAGGGGTAAGATAGATACTGCCTACAGGAAAATTAAGGAGACCTTTGGAGAGAAGAGAACCACTTGCATGAATATCAAGAGCTCAGATGGCAACCCAGTTCTAAGCAAAGAAGGGAAGGCAGAAAGGTGGAAGGAGTATATAGAGGGTTTATACAAGGGCAATGTACTTGAGGACAATATTATGGAAATGGAAGAGGATGTAGATGAAGACGAAATGGGAGATAAGATACTGCGTGAAGAGTTTGACAGAGCACTAAAAGACCTGAGTCGAAACAAGGCTCTGGGAGTAGTCAACATTCCATTAGAACTACTGATGGCCTTGGGAGAGCCAGTCATGACAGAACTCTACCATCTGGTGAGCAAGATGTATGAGACAGGCGAAATACCCTCAGACTTCAAGTAGAATATAATAATTCCAATCCCAAAGAAAGCAGGTGTTGACAGATGTGAAAATTACCGAACTATCAGTTTAATAAGTCAGAGCTGCAAAATACTAACACGAATTCTTTACAGACGAATGGAAAAACTGGTAGAAGCGGACCTCGGGGAAGATCAGTTTGGATTCCCTAGAAATGTTGGAACACGTGAGGCAATACTAACCTTACGACTTATCTTAGAAGAAAGATTAAGAAAAGGCAAACCTACGTTTCTAGCATTTGTAGACTTAGAGAAATCTTTTGACAATGTTAACTGGAATACTCTCTTTCAAATTCTGAAGGTGGCAGGTATAAAATACAGGGAGCGAAAGGCTATTTACAATTTGTACAGAAATCAGATGGCAGTTATAAGAGTTGAGGGGCATGAAAGGGAAGCAGTGGTTGGGAAAGGAGTGAGACAGGGTTGTAGCCTCTCCCCGATGTTATTCAATCTGTATATTGAGCAAGCAGTAAAGGAAACAAAAGAAAAATTCGGAGTAGGTATTAAAATTCGTGGAGAAGAAATAAAAACTTTGAGGTTCGCAGATGACATTGTAATTCTGTCAGAGACAGCAAAGGACTTGGAAGAGCAGTTGAACGGAATGGACAGTGTCTTGAAAGGAGGATATAAGATGAACATCAACAAAAGCAAAACGAGGATAATGGAATGTAGTCAAATTAAATCGGGTGATGCTGAGGGAATTAGATTAGGAAATGAGACACTTAAAGTAATAAAGGAGTTTTGCTATTTAGGGAGTAAAATAACTGATGATGGTCGAAGTAGAGAGGATATAAAATGTAGACTGGCAATGGCAAGGAAAGCGTCTCTGAAGAAGAGAAATTTGTTAACATCGAGTATAGATTTAAGTGTCAGGAAGTCGTTTCTGAAAGTATTTGTATGGAGTGTAGCCATGTATGGAAGCGAAACATGGACGATAACTAGTTTGGACAAGAAGAGAATTGAAGCTTTCGAAATGTGGTGCTACAGTAGAATGCTGAAGATAAGGTGGGTAGATCACGTAACTAATGAGGAGGTATTGAATAGGATTGGGGAGAAGAGAAGTTTGTGGCACAACTTGACTAGAAGAAGGGATCGGTTGGTAGGACATGTTCTGAGGCATCAAGGGATCACCAGTTTAGTATTGGAGGGCAGCGTGAAGGGTAAAAATCGTAGAGGGAGACCGAGAGATGAATACACTAAACAGATTCAGAAGGATGTAGTTGCAGTAGGTACTGGGAGATGAAGAAGCTTGCACAGGATAGAGTAGCATGGACAGCTGCATCAAACCAGTCTCAGGACTGAAGACCACAACAACATGCTTCTGGCAACGCTATTACACACAACTTGAAATTCAATTGCATCATGAATCAAAATTACCGCACACATTATGTCTATTGCAAATTTTATTCAGCCATTCAGTACTGCGAAGACAAATATCACTTCCTCTCTCATTGACAGTGCGCTACTCTGCTTTTCGCTTTTTCTTTTTACAACAGGTTACGCAAATTGATGAATGTTAGCAATCTGACGCCCTTTTTATTATTTCTCAATGATTTGTGAGGAACTGCTCTATATGTATGATACGCGAGTTAAAAATATTCCTAATGAATTGTTGCATTTATGTATCTTTTCAAAATGAATTCGAATTTGCTTGCTGCTTCAAACCATATTTCTGGGGAGAAAAGGAACGTTATGGTTTCGCGTCCCGTCGAAACAGGTATTTCTGAAGGGACAAGCATTACTGCGAGGCGAAAGTATGCAGTGCATGTACGTCTGCCTTGCCGTAAGCACTCTTGTTGCGACTACATTGAACTGAACTATCACAAGTTTTTGCATCGCAAGTGAAGACATGAAGCACTATTTAATATTCTTAGGAAGCGATTGTGGAAACCACAGCTTCTAGTAGCATACTTTGGCACTGCATAAGGAATTTTCAAATGCTTACTTAAAATTATGCAACAAAACAATGTATTTAAAGTATTTACAATGATAATGTTGACACTCGTAATCTCTGCTTCGGCGCCGAGTTTACCTTAGTGACGTCATGCGCAAAAAAAGCGAACAGTGAGGTCATCGGTTCCATAGGATTGGGAAAGAATGGGACAGGAAATCGGCCGTATTCTTTCAAAGGAAGCATCCCATCAGTTGCCTGAAACGATTTAGGGAAATCACGGAAAACCTAAAAGTAGATGGCCGGCTGCGCGTCATCAGTAACTGCATCTGGATTACATGATTGTTTAAAACAAATGCTCCTTAAGAAACACATACCTTTTGAAAACATAGTTGGATTTACTTCAGCCACTACAAATGAAAATGCACGTCATATGATGCACCTATCTTGATTTAAAGCTTGTCTCAAATTGCCACGAAATGTCGAAGATTTTTTGCGATCCATTGGAGCTCACTTCAGTAGAAGTTCACGCCGAAAACTTAAATTCAAGGAGTTTTGGAAGTTTTTTTCTGGTGAATATACAGAAAACTCTCGCAACAGATCACACGCGATGGCTCACATTGAAGGCTTGTGTATATCGTGTATTAGAGCATTCCATTAAAAGCCTACCTGACAGAACCTGTCTTTGCCGATCCTTCAAAACTGCCGAAGATATGCAGGCTACAAAGAACAACCGTTTTATTATGGTATATTTGTAATTTATGTCCTATGTACTTTCATTGCTAACAGATTTCAATATCGTGTTTCAATCAGAAACCTGACTTCTTCGCAGATTTAAACAAAAAAAAAAAAAAAAAATCCTTTTGAAAACATTGCCAGCTACCTGCAAATTACCTGTTTTATACACCGAATTCAGAAATACAGCAAATTTCGTGGGTATAGAGAATATAGTTGTTGTGAAGGCTGCAGAGAGTATGGGAAATTTGGAAAAAGTTGAAAATTGACCCCTTTCAGCAATTACAGATTTCTATAAAACGTGCCAATATTTTTGTATTGATATAACGTCGGACATTGTTAAGACTTTAGAGATGCTCTATTTTTTATATCTGTTGTAGATCCCACAGAAGCTCAACAATTAAAAAAATAGGACAATGATGCCCATAGTGAAGCGATTTCCCTTGCTCGAAAAGCTTGAGGAAATACAAAAACAGATGACGAGTGGAGGGCTCGCGCTATGCCAGATTTTGCTCAACATGGCCTTGATGCAGGTGATTATGTCGAAAGTTTTTGGGGAAAAGTGTTTAGTTGCAAAAACGGCACGGGACAATGTATGTTTCCAAATTTAAAAATCGCCATCTGCTTATTGCTTGTGCTGCCATTTTCAAAAGCAACTGTCGCAAGAAAATTCAGCGATCTTAAAAACATAAAAACAGACAACCGAAATCGCCTGAGCACTGATACAGCAGTACTGTTAAAGGCTGCCAGAGAAGGGATTAAATAACAGGGGGCTAGTTTAAAATTCAACCCATCAAAGAATATATCAAATACAAAGCCATGGTAAAAGACAATGACAATAAAAATAATTCAATAAATATTATCGATATTTAATTTAAATTTATTTTTTTCCCCTTGAGATAATATGGTACCTTTCTGTGTTAAAAATGTGGCTCCGAATGTTCTATCTTGAAAGACTTTTGGTCAACGTGACCGAAACAATGTTATTGGCTTAGTCTTTGGTGATGTCATGACGCAGACTCAGGAGTTGAATTTTCACTTCAATTGTTCTAGCGAGTGTTTTGCGTAATTTTTCTTGGGCATTTCATTTTTGTACTATGAGAATGGGACGCGCAACTCGCCAACGTGGCGTCCAATCGCAAGACTTGCACCACGCTCTTGAGCCACACGAGGCTATTATTATTACTGTGAGAATCATTTTGATAGTCAGCCCTTTATATCAAACAATAGTGTGATTAAAACTACTTTATGCTTGACAATTAGACGCATGTGTGATCTTGCACCCGTCGGAGCCAATCACGCATAAGCTGCGTAAACTGTACACCTATGCATCAGCGCCCCAAGAGTGCATATCTGTAACTATAGGCTGGTTTACATAGACCTATTACACCCCGCGCGAGATACACCTGGCGCATATGCGCAACAGACTGTGATAACACGCGAAAAGCAAATAGAACCGTCTGATCTCTTTTAAAGTCGTTCGTTCTAACACAAGGGGGACCGTCATTCATTCAAATTACTTATGTCAGCTCAAAGTTTCTTTTTAATAAGAATTTTTTTTATCATTATTTATTAAGTAATTGTTATTATATTATGTAGGTTACTACTGGTCTGAATTACAGACTCAATTATATTATGAAATTTGGTTACACGGGTACATGTACATCTAAATTTGAATTTTGCACATGGGGGACCCACTTGTCTTTGGAGCTATTGCCCTGGCAGTGACAGTAATTCTTCGGGCTGAACGATGACGATAACGGAAAGGCAGACATTGTTGAGTTCGACGCTGGCTGGGAAGAAGGAACGAAGGCAAGGGATTATGGTGCTTGCGAAAGAACTGAGGCCCGAAGATCTGCAAGAATTACGGAACTTTGTGAGGATGGGCATGGCCTGTTATGAGAAGCTGCTGTATATGTTAGAAAATGGAATTAGCATGTGTGACACAGTCATGAGGGACGCTATCTCACCTTCTCAAAAGTAAGAATTAAATCATATGTTTATATGTTTTGGGATTTTACCAACCAAGATCAGTGATAAAATACCAGTACATACCCTGTTATGTTGCAGCCTGGTTGTAACACTACGTTTCTAGGCGACTGGGGAATTTTTTAAGTCTGGTTTTTAGCCACAGAATAGCACAGCCCACCATTTCAAAAGTTCTTGTGGGTGTATGCACTGCAATTTGCAACACTTTTAAAGGACCAATACTTAAAGGTGCACTTGTGTTATTTGTCCAAGTTTGGAAAAGGGAATGCAATGTGCAATGTGCTACTCAATTTTTTCAGTCCCCGTCTGCCGCACTGGTCGAAACTGCACGGACTCTCTCGCCATCACTGCGTTTCTCTATTCTGGCATGCTGAAATAAAACAAGAGATGCAATTAAATCAAAAATGAACTTTCGTAAGCTAAGGCATTATGACACAAATCGAAAGTCACCATGTAACGTTATACACATATTACTCAGAAAGAAACGATTGGCAACGTACCATATTATGATACAGCTGGTCATATAGACACCTTTCTTCGCTGTATGCCTGAATTAAGACGCCTCTTAGCTCAATTTCATTTCTGTAATACGAAATAATCAAAAGAAAGAATGCTTTCATAAACAGCTAGCATAAAAGAAAGTCAACTGGAAAGGAAAGTTTTTTTTCTGCGTTTATGAAAACATGCTTACTGAAAAAAACGCGGAAACTTGCCAACATGAAAAGTGAAATTAGCTACTAGCCACCGAACAATAAGCAAATAATAAGCAGAAAGCACTGAGGTATCCCCTTCTACGCATGGCTGTCACGCTAGACCAGTACAGTTCGCGGCGGATCGTCCTCTCAAAATGCAGACTTTGTCAAAAGGCAAAACCACCCACTGTATTCTTTGCTGCTCAGACATTCCCCATCATCCCTTTACGTCTTCGTCAGCTAGCGGCCACTGATTTATTTGTCCCAATTCCTACTACAAACAAAGGTTATGCCTATGTTTTTGTCTGTGTGGAATTAACTTCAAAATTCGTCACTTTCACCCCATTACGTAAAGCTATGGCCTGCACTGTTTCACGTGCTTTTACTAAACATTTTCTGAAACAAGTGGGTCATGTAGCGTCAGTAATCTCCGACAATGGGCCTCAGTTCCATTCGCGCACTTGGCGACGTACTCTTCAGACTCTCAAAATTTCCCCCATTTTTATCTCCTGATACCATGCTTCATCGAATCCCGAAGGAAGGTTAATGAAGGAATTAGTGAAATTGTTTAAGATCTTTTGTCATGCAAAACATAATGATTGGGACAAATACCTTCACATGTTTCAGGATGTAATAAATGCATTACTAAATGCTTCCACACAGTTGTCTCCACGTCTTGTTTTAAAGAATCAACATCTGGCTGACAGGATTAAAGAAAGCATACGTTTCCCGCAGTCTCGCTGCCTATGGCATCATGAGATTATTCAAATTGCATTACAAAATATTAAGCGAGCTGCTGACCAATGGCTGCGCCAATTGAAGTCACCAAAGAGGAATATTTCTTTTCAAGTAGGAGACAAAGTTCTGGTCTGTTCCCACAAGCTATCCCACAAAGCTCGCAATCTATGTTATAAAACTTTCTGTTATATAATGGTCTATATCGAGTAGTCCGTATAGCACACCCTAATGCACTTGACATCCAAACCTTATGTACACAAAAATCACATGGTGTACATCATATCACAAACTGCAAACATTTCATTGAATAGACAGTACTGTTTTCTTTGAGAATATTTTGGGTTTCACTACTTCGGTTTATTACAGTAAATCCCAGCTACGTACGACCAGCTATTTTATTTATATTATTTCTCCCTGTCCCGGGCATTGTTTGCGGATGTGTAGCGCCTCTGTGGCGGAAGCCTGAAACCCTCATTAGGGCCTGTGTCGCACAAATTCCTGTCACAGCTGGCGGTGGGCCACCGATTATACCTCTAACAGTGGATACAACACGTACCACTGGCGGGACAGACCTTTTTCATGTCGTTAGGCCTGTGCCATACGAATTCCGCTCACAACAGGCGGTCGGCCATCCAGGTATATTTCCACTCGTAGCCCCAAAAAGCAACATTAGTTGGACAGAATTTTTTTCCACAATGTTCGGCCTGTGTTGCGTGCATTTCTTTTCCAGCGTTCAAACATTCAGAATATTTCCCCATGTAAAAGCTCCAAATAACACCACCTGTGTTCTGTTCTGGCAATATGATAAAAGACTTGAGTTCGGAGACATCTTTTTCTGGAGACAGCTTAGTAGTGTTACCTGCTTTCTTTCCTGAGCCTTATACGTTTCTTGCTTATTGTAATAACCTGGGATTATTTCAGTAGATTGCTGATGAATTAAATTAATGTTTCCTGTGAAACTCTTTTCATACTGGCGTTTGAAGTTGACATTACAGTAGCGAATTTCGGTCATCAAATCGATTTTGATACTTTCTACATGATATCTTTGCTCCTATTTTTTGTTGGATGATCACCTCTGTTACTTTAATACCATTTAATAATTAATTTTCTCCGCAACTTTTAAGAACAAGTAGCAACTATTTATCGATGTACCAAGTTTAACACAATTTACCTTTCCCAGAATACCTTCATTTTATGTTCCCATCTGAGATGGTTTAATAATGTTCTCGTTACCATGGACAATCAAATATTCAGGTAGTATCATGACGGGTACGTTGGGACGATACAAGCAACACTTCCACTGATGTTTTACGCTACTATCCAGTTCTCTTCACAGCCGTAACTTTCATTTCTGACCTTTTCCGTTTATAATAAGCAAATACTCTTTTCTGGAAACTTAACATTTTTTCTACGATGATATACTGTTTATTAATTTTCAACTATTTTTCAGATGCCATTAATGAAATAATATGATGACTTGGGATTACTAGAGTCCATTTGGGATTGTTTTCAGACTCTGTGTTGAGGATCCACTAGGACTTACTTCATGACATGCTACAAGTATTCTTTAATCATTTTTTCTCTCATACCTATAGCACCACAAGTATAATAATTCTTACCTTTTATGATGTCTCTGTGCTACCTTCTATGTTGCCTTTTTCTCTTTTCAAGTAAAGATATAAACATCTGTTACTATCTCATTGTTTATCACTTGTGCTATGCTTTACTTTACGTGTCTCTACACTTTTATTTTCTGATAGTGTTACCTATTTCAGGATTAAGGTAATGTTATGTTCTATGCTTTCAGCTAAAATTTTTGTTTTGTGTTGGCCTGCTATTTTTGCTTTCTTATCTGAAGTTGACATGTTACATTTTCTTACAGTTAGTTCCGTACTTTCTCTGAATCCTTTTTTTTTTTTTTTTGTTTATGCTAGACCCATTATGGATCTTTTAAACAATGTTTTTGTTTTTTTGTGCTTTGTAACGCTAATTATGTTGCCACTTACAATACATATATTCTTCTATTTATACACACTTTTGATTTGTCACACCATTATTTTCCGAAAAATTACACTACCTGTACTTGGCTGAGCTGAGCGTTTTGTCCATTCTTAATGCCTGTTCCTTAAGTGTGATATTATTTTCATTCTACATTAATATAACATTACTGTGTTTTTGTTTCCACAACAATCATGTTTTTGGTGTACCATTATCTTCAGCTACAGTAATTATTATCCTCTTTATTGTTTCTGTCTATCGTTTATTTAAATAACTTTGTTTCCTCTTTTTCTCACAAATAATTTCCATTATTGACATTATTTTAACATTTGATAACAGATTATCCTTGTGGTCTACACAAAAAAATTATGGGGTAAAGGGTTGGTTATTCGTGAATTGATGCATCATGTGACGTTGGTGCCCCGTATCCTTGAGCTCTGTAGAACTCATTCTTCCTTTCTGAGTTCTCAGTCTATTCATCTTTCTGTTCTAAATATTTTTCTTATTTTTCTAAGATATCTCTGTAACTGTCCTCTGATAGATAAACAACTTTTTTGATAATTCTACTGAATAGATACTGACACGACTGATTGTA
Source organism: Schistocerca americana (assembly GCF_021461395.2). Classification (NCBI taxonomy): domain Eukaryota; kingdom Metazoa; phylum Arthropoda; class Insecta; order Orthoptera; family Acrididae; genus Schistocerca; species Schistocerca americana. The sequence continues at coordinate 672,084,477 of NC_060120.1, read as the reverse complement.
ATAAGGATTATGCAAGATTTAGAAGACTACCTATATGGTAGAAAGATGTGAAGCTTTTCAACACTAATTTTTGGACAGAACTGATTTTTACGATTGTGAAATCTTGGGGATAGTTTGTACTGTGACATCCTTATTGTTATAACTATTTGAAGACTGATTATTAATGAAAGATTTATATTGTCAAACTATTGTGAAATTACTTATGTGACTGTGAAGTTAAAATACTGATTCGGACTTTACTAAAACTCGTATTAGAGAACGTTGTATGGAATCTATTAAGGAATTACCCGGTAATACTTAATGTATAGTTGAAAGTAACATTACTACTGCGATTGAGCAGGTTATTATAATCATTAATATTATATATGACTATGAATCACTTGTTAATAGAGTCTTAATGACGATTTCAATACAGCATTATTACTGAGTATGTGAGGTTCTATTCACCTTAAAGACATACAAACTTTTATTTTGTAACAAATGTCCGCTGTATAATGTCATTATTATGGTATACTATCTTTAGTAGGAATTTTTTGCACATAGATTCTATAAAACTAATTACTGTTATTGCTACAGAGTATGTGACGTTATTGTTACCTTAAAGACATATAAAAAATATTTGTAGCAAATGTACTCTGCATAAAATTATTGTATATTACTTTTAATATTTATTTCTTGCACAATGATAATGTCAATGTAACTAAGATTACGTTTCTGTCACTATGACAAACGTATTTTGCAAATGTTTTTAGCTGAGCGTCAGACTAAGCTGTCGCCTGACAGGACATACGTTCTGCATCTGCAAGAATCTCATGATTGTCATTAAGAGTCAGAGTGGACTACCACCTGACATAACGAGTAGCCTGAGTCTACGTAAATATAAGTGAAACTCAGACTGAACTGTCACCTGAAATAATAACCGGTCTGAGTCTACGAGAATATAATTAAAGTCAATGTGAGCTACCTTCTCACATAAAATGTGTCCTATAACTAATTGAATATCACGACTGTAAGTGTTTGTCAGTGTGAGCTATCACCTGACATAACATGTGTTCTATGACTGATAGACTATCATAATTGTAACTGAATGTCAGTGTGTGTTGCCACCTGACTTGACATAAATTTTATAATCGATACTACCATGGCTCAGAGTGTTTCATCACCTGAGATCCCTATTTGCAACATAATATAAGTTTTCATTATGGTAACCGAAACAGGATGAGTTACCCCGTGTCTTAACAGGTATTCTATGTTTACAATAAGGTGGCTCAGTGTGTCCCATCACCTGATGCCCACTCTTCTTCAATCTTCTTGTACTACTGATCACTATTAAAGTCAGTGTGTCCTATCACCTGACGTGACAGATATTGTACAATGGACATTATTTGTGGCTCAGTGTGTTTCATCACCTGAGGCCCCATATATTACTATGGTTTACAATTAGAATCCGTGTTAACTGTCACTTGATGTAGCACATATAGTACAATGGACATTATTTGTGGCTCAGTGTGTTATTTCACCTGAGGCCCCACATTTTACTGCAATTTACTAACGTGACAGGTCTTCTTAATTTACTATTGTCAATGAAAGTCAGCATGTACTCTAGGTCTACTACAAGATAATGATTGTAACTGAAAGTCAATATATGCTGTCAACTGACGAGACACATATTTTATATTTAATCCTACTATTACTTAAAGTATCTTACTGCAGTATTTCACTGGCATTAAGAGTTCTTTAGGAGATATTTATGCACATTTGCTGTTATATGATTAACTTCTAGTGGATATTTAACTATTTTATGTATTTTACCACACATTCTACATTTCTGTTTGGTAAAGTTTGATGTTATTAGAGGTACTTTACCTCACATTTCTATGCTCCTATTTTGTAACTTTTAATACTATTTGAAACACTTGTATTTAGGATCTAAGTGTATTCTGCATTTTACCTCACATTCTACATTTCTGTATTATAACGTTTGATGTTATTTGAGACACTTCAACTTAGAAATCTAAAATCTTATGTATTTTACCTCACATTGGTTTCTTGTTTTGTAAATTTTTGATGGTATTTGATACACTTCTCTTAATAATCTAAATGTCTGATGTCTTTGCCCTACATTTATGTTTTTCTGTTTTGTACATTTTGATGATTTTTGATTCACTGCGATTTGAAAATCTAATGATAGTATGCATTTCATTTGAAATTCTATGTTTTTATTGGTAAATTTTATAGATGTGTAATACTCTTTTAATTGGCATACTATGTATGTTTTGTATTGTTTCTTACATTTATTTTTTTTACAACTTTCATGGGGAAATCTGTGATAACTGCACAGATCCCCCCCAAAATTCTGGTCCGTCAGACCAGGGGGTTATGAAAGAAATGTGCTAAGGTCTGATCAGAGTAGATCCAGAAAATAAAATCGACAGTTGCCAACCGCAAGGTGGAAGGAGTATAATATCTTTGAGTAGGAGGATATTTGATGGTTGAGAGAGCCAGGTGCATGCAGCAAAAATTTGGTCGTTGCAGCTAGGTGCCCGGAGGAAGCAGAAGTGTGGTGACAGCTTTAAGGTAAGATTCGTGCTACACAGTTTTCAGGTTGCACACTGAGCAAACTTCAGCACATTAATTGGAGAAGCTATAATATGATTTCAAAATGTTTTTTGTTACATAATGTTCAGGGTTAGGATTTGTGTGTCCAAGTTTTGACACAGTAAGCATTTTGTAAAATTTTTTGTAAGAGTGATTCATGTTACAAAAATGTTGGAAGTGGTAGTTTTAGTATATGACTTAAATTATATATATATATATATATATATATATATATATATATATATATCGAGATCAACATTGTGTTTAAATCTAACAGCCTGAATCATAATCCACATCCTTTGCTTGTATTGAATATGAAAATGAGTAGTAAAGTAAAGTTACCCACCAAATGAAAGAACATAAAGAAAATGAAGTCTCTATGCAATATATATGTGCAGTTCATGGTTTGAAATCGATTTTGGTATAACTAAAGTTATCAGAGCAAAGTTATTTCAAATAACTAATTTTATGCCATTGCACAACTGGCATTATTAAAGTCAGATAAAATTTCATTAAGTAAACATCAGGGCCAAAAGTTAATTTTTCAGTACCATCTGAATGCCATTGCACAGACGGCATTATTCTCTTAAACTTGATTGCTGAGTCAAATACATGTTTCATTACTGGCAAAATGGAGGAGTGCACGAAACAAGTTCGCAGATGCAGTCAGATGTGGGTCTGTTGAATAATTATTTTGGAAAAATTTTATCTTTGATACTTTCACTAATTAAAAAGGAAACAGTTTTGGCTAGATACTATCAGTTTTAAAGATAATTTTAGACATGATACTTTCAAGCTTCTTGTCTACTGTACCATTTTCTCTGAGGGTATAATATTTCTGGTAGTTGTGTACAAACACAGTAAATATTTCCCGGATTGTTACTAGCTTGTCTAATTGTATCCTTTTATCCCGAATAACGCACCTGTAAAATCTAAGGCACCCCACAATACATTTGAAACGTTTTATGTTCATTACGAGCCGAAATTTTTCAATGCCATCCCCATCAGTTACACACAGATCTTCCAGGCTTTAACTGTTACTTCTGTTAACAACAGTTAAAAACAAGAGACTGGTGAAGGCTTTCAGTTCAATAACATCTATTGATTTTACCCCTCTCTCATGTAACTGTAGTTCATAGTTATTTAGTTGAAGCGGAAGCCTTGAGAGTCGTGCAGTGTATCTTCTAACCGAAATTTGGCAGATTTCTTTTAGTACCCGTGTAGATAACGTCACACTTTTCTTTATTTAAGGTCAATTGCCCTTTTTCGCTTCATACAGTCAGCTTGTCTTTGCTGATGTGACATGTGTATATCACAGGGTGCTAGAGAGATGTTTCAAACTACCGAGAAACTGTGAACTATGTAACTAAAAAATCTGTGCTAGAATTATTTACATCATTCACAACTGATGAATTAATTGCACTGACCATGCGTGTGACCTGTTCAAGAAAATATTACTGGATAGAAATATAGAGAAAAAATATAGCTCTGCAAGAACAAACATCGTCGTAGATAGGAGAAATGGTCAACAGATATCCCAACCTAGTGGCGCAGTTGAACGACGCTATGGATAACGTGTATGAAATTCACGCTTTGGTTAGTTCAAGGGTTTTTATTTGTATTGGTATAACTATTACATCGCTTTTTGGCGTCACAGGGAAAGAGTCACATTAGTTGTCTCGGAACTATACTGAAAATGATCTGCAATTTTTATCATTCGTACCACCTGATGTTTTTAAACTACGTCTCCCGATTTTTGGATTTTAAAGGTTGGCGGGTATGTAGTATCACAAGGATCATGTCATTGTCTTATTTGGATATTTGTTTGGTGGGCGCTGGAACTTCGGATGATGCTCCCTGTCGTCTGGCGAGATAACTGGGCATAATGAAGATGCTTCCTTGACGTTTGATAAGATCACAGTGACTGGTGAATCGGGAAGTTCGCAGCTGACTGTCGGTTTGACGATCTCCAAGCTATTGCAGCATCAGCTAACAGTAGTATTTCAAAGTACCTGATACAGGATGGATTTACAAGGGTGGAAATATTATGGACTTTGCAGTCGAAAATCATGTGTCCTTTTTCGCTACAGGAAAGCGGACTGATTTGTTTCCGGTCATGTTCTCTAACGAATGTAACATGTAAGATGCACCTTTGGTAGACCAAGACGACATACAGTATTATTCATAGGTTAGCTCCGCACTTTAGGAAAAATATTCTCGAAGATCTTTAAGGGGGCGTTCCTTTCGTAATCTTATTTGATGAGAACCTTAACAAGGCTGAGTTGCAGCAAACGGATGTTGCTCTCAGATATTGTGCAAATGGCTCTAAGCACTATGGGACTTAATATATGATGTCATCAGCCCTCTAGACTTAGAACTACTTAAACCTAACTAATGTAAGGGCATCACATATATCCATGCCCGAGGCAGGAATCGAACCTGCGACCGTAGCAGCAGCGCGGTTCAGGACTGAAGCGCCTAGAACCGCTCGGCCACAACGGCCGGCTTCTTAGATATTGTCACAAAGTTAACAAACAAGATTTTTCATCTGGAAACAGGAGCAATTATAGACCCATATCATTGACGTTAATTTGCAGATTTTCTAGCTTATATTGTGTTCAAACACTACGAGTTATCTCGAATAAAACGATCTGTTGTGACACAGCACGGATTCAGAAAATATCGCTCTTGTAGAACACAACTAACTCTTTGTGCTCGCGACAGGGGGTCTGAAAGTGATCCCATATTTCTAGATTCCCAGAAGGCTTTTGATGCCGTCCCTCAAAAGCAGCTTGTAATCAAGTTGGATGCCTATGAAGCACTGTGCCTGGAGGCACTCAGGAAACCGGGGTTCGCCAAGCCTGTACCCAGCAAACAAATGCTGCGCTCACTGAGGTGCTCGACATTTAGCACGGCCCAGGGGCAACATGTGGTTTATCGAATGCCATGGACGCGGCGAGTGCTACCTCTTCATTAGGCATAAATACATGTGAAACAGCGAAGTTTTCGCTAGTATCACTTAGCAACTCTCAACATGAAAATAAATTATGAAAAAATTTAACATTGCACTGGGACTCTTACTGTCCCTGTTAACGAACCATGCAAGATGTTTAATTTAGTTTCATTCACAACTAACATAGTGTTCGCGTGTTTAAAATTGAAATGCTACGGTGTACAGTTTGATGATGGATAGCTATTCATCCAGCACCTAATCGAATTCTTAACGAAGTACAATCAGATATCGAGTTATTTCAGAAGTAGTTAGATGTTTAAATCGGAAATGGGTATATGTTTATACAGCGTGAATCACTTAAAACTTTCACCACAAATATTGAAAAAATGAAAAATGCTGCCAATGTGCGGTTTTCATAGAATACACTTTTTAAAATGGAACATTGCCTATTAACATGGATGGTAAATTAGAATGCCGGTGATGTTTGTTGCAGGATTCTAGTGCGAAACGTTTACGAGATATCGCATTTTGAAAAGTTCCCACACTGACACTTGATTTGCTATGCAACGTGCAAAGTTGCTAGGTAAGATGTTATATTTGCTTAAAGTGTGCCTTAGAATTCCTTGAGTGCATTTGGATGACTAGATGTACTAATGCAGAAGAAGCGCACATGCTCATAGTGTATGGCGAATGTACGAAGAATGCAGTTCATTCTTGTACGGTGTATGCGACAAGATATCTCAATGGACGTTAACCATCTCGGCAGTTATTTATCAACCTCTTCAATCAGTTACGTAAAAGAGGTAGGGTAACACCTAGACAACGTAATAGAAGCAAACAATTGACGACAAAAGAGAGGGAAATAAATGTTCTTGCTCTGTTGCAGTTGATCCGCTCGTTAGCTCCTGCGCAATCGCACGAGGAAGTGGCATGTGTGAGCCAAGTGTCCTACACGCTCCCCATTGGCATTGGTTCCATGCTAATCACGTCTCTCCCCATCACGAGTTGGATGGAAAGAATTATGAGAATCGTGTTAACTTCTGTATATGGGTAAGACGGGATACTCCAGATGTATCATGCATCTTGTTTAGAAATGAAGCCATATTTGCCAAATATGGCCTGGTAAACCGGCGAAAAACGCACTATTGATTATTGACAATTCCCCTTGGCTTCATCAGACATGGAGTACAAACATGTGGTGTGGGATATAGAACCATCAGCTCATAATTCCGCTTTTCATAGACGGAACACTAAACATGCACAGCTATCACAGCCTCCTAACAGACCATCTTCCACGGATGCTAGAAGACGTTCTTCTGCAGGCTAGGAGGAAACTGTGGTGCCAACGTGATGGGTCAACCGTCGCCTGGTTTGGCTGCTCGAGACCAGGCAGCTCCTTAGCCACTCTCAGTGTGGCTTTCGGAGATGTCGTTCAACTATAGACAACTTGACCCTGCTTGAGGCGGCCATCCAGCAGGCCTTCCTACGTAACCAGCATTGTCTAGGTGTATTCTTTGACATTAATAAGGCGTATGACACTACTTGGCGCCGCCTTATCCTCAATCAACTCCATCAGTGGGGCTTTCGTGGCCATCTCCCCATCGTCATTCGGTCCTTTCTTTCCCGCCGCCTCTTTCGATATCGGGTTGGTAATGTGCTATCTGATTTGTACGTGCAGGAGAATGGTGTTCCTCAGGGAAGCGTTTTAAGTGTCACCCTATATGCCATCGCCATTAACAGTATCACGTCCACTATCCGGAGTCCTGCCCAGTGCTCCTTGTTTGTGGACGATTTTGCTGTTTTCTGTTCTTCCTCCAGTCTTGTCACTGCTAGTCGGCAGCTGCAGTTTACGATAAAGCGATTAGAGGCATGGACTGCGAAGACGGGTTTTACCTTTTCTGCAGACAAATGTGTGTGTGTTCATTTTAATCGTTCTCGACGTGCTTTTACCTCCCCTGAATTGCGTCTGAGGGACACCATTCTTCCTTTTAGAGACACTGTGACGTTCCTGGGCCTCACTTTTGATTCCAAGTTGTCGTGGTTGCCGCACCTTAAAGACCTCAAGGTGCGGGCCCTGAAGGCGCTGAATATTTTGAAGTGTCTGAGCCATCGGTCCTGGGGAGCAGATCGGGCGCGTCTGCTGCAGTTTTATAGGGCTTTCGTCTGGTCGCGTCTTGACTATGGATGCACTGTGTATGCGTCAGCGAGGCCTTCGTATCTGAAGATTCTTGACGCAGTACACTATGAGGGTATCAGGCTGGCCACTGGTGCCTTCCGTACCAGTCCCATCCCCAGCCTGTGTGCTGAGGCAGGGGAACCGCCGCTCGCCATCCGGTCTAAACTCCTCATGGTGCGACGGGTGTGTCAATTCCTTGCCTGTCCTACCTCCCCTGCGTACCCTACTGTTGCCCGACCGCCTATGGAACGTATCTTTTCCAGTCGTCCAAGGGCAACGAGACCATTTGGGATTCGCGCCAAGCATTTGCTTGAGTCCCTTGGTGTGGAGCGTGTGGCACCCCAACACCAGGGTTTTACACGCCTGCCTCCCTGGTTGCTCCAGAGGCCCAGCGTCCTTTTAGACTTGTCAGAGTACCGGAGGAGCTGCACTCCTGCGTTTGTTTTTACCTCCTTATTTTACGATATTTTAAACCAGCATCCCGACCATGCACCAGTATTTACGGATGGCTCTAAACAGGGGGACTCTTTTGGTTGTGCTGTTGTTTTCCCTGATCGAGTCGTCAAGTTACGGCTTCCTGCGGCGTTTACCATCTTTGATGCCGAATTGTTTGCGAACTTGCGTGCATTGCAGCAGATGAGATGTGTTCCCGGTCTTTAGTTTCTCATCTGTTCTGACTCCCTGAGTGCCCTTCAGACCATGCAACACTTGTACCCGGCGGATACGGTCGTCCAGAACATCCATGATGCCCTACTCCACCTGCAACGGCAGGGGAAGGAGGTTTCTTTCTGCTGGGTGCCGGGGCACGTGGGTATTAGGGGCTGCCAAAGATGCATGTTCCCTCCCTCACGTTGTTGAATGTGCCGTCCCCCTCCATGCTGTTACCTCCCTTTTGCGTTTTCGTGTTATGCGTCAATGGGAATAGGAGTGGCTGGCAGTCGGTGAAAATAAGCTGCGTCTGGTCAAGGCATCCACGCGGCCATGGCGTACGTCCTACCAGTCATGCAGGCGGGATGAGGTTCTCCTCACTCGCCTCCGCATCGGGCACAGTCCCTTAACGCACGGTTTTTTACTCCGGCGGGAGGACCCTCCAATCTGCAGTGCTTGTGGCGTCCAGATTACTGTCCGCCACATTTTACTTGACTGTCCTTTATTCTCTGACCAGAGGGCGGTGGTTTCCTTGCCACCGGATTTGCCCTCTATTTTGCAAGACGACGCAACGACTGTGGTTAAGGTCTTACGGTTTTGTGTCCTGTCCAATTTGTTGCCTCGGATTTTAGGGAGAGGATTTTAATGTGCTGCTGGGTGACTGGCTCACCCAGGTTTTAGGTAAGAGGCCCGCCAGTCACGATTACCTACTTGTTTCACTTCGATTTCTGTTCTCTTTCCCTTGTGTTTCCTTTCCTATTTTAGTGCGTTTTTTCTCCTCTTGTTTTGCCTCTGTATGTGAGGATTTGTAACTGCGTCAGGTCTGTGTCATTTAGCCGTTCTCCTTGTTCGCTGTCCGTCTTTGTCCCTTCACTGCATGTGTTCCTGTTTCTATGCATTGGGTGCTGATGACCACGCTGTTTAGCGCCCGAAAACCTCAAACCACACACACACTGTCCTGGTCTGCCCATCCTCCCAAAAAAATATTTTCATAAGTTTTCAGATGTAAACAAAAAGTCGTAATATGTAATATGCCTGAAAAAATTATAGCATCAAAACTATTACATTACAATTATGTTAAGAACCGAAGCACTATAAATGACAGAAACACTTACTATGAAGGGACCCTCTAGTAATTAATAAAATATGTAAATTATGTATTCGAGGAGTTATACTCGACTCAAATCATGGATACAGACTAATACAGTAATGTACTTGCTGTACAGGAGCAAACATCATTTTATATATTTATAATTAGTTTTTAGATGCTGATTTTAATTGTTATTTAATAAAAAAACCATTTTAAACAATGCTGAGGATTGTTCGGAATTGTTTGAAAGGTGTGACAATAAAGTAGTGAGACTGATTTTCTTTGCAAGATATGGCAACCTTGCAGGCTTGCGTACACACAATACCTTTGACCTTCATCTATAAGCTGCTTCTAGTCCTAGCGGCACATCGATGCAACTGCTCAGTCGTGAGTTGTACAGTAATAAGTTAACACGTCTTTGTGTCTCTCATCACAGAAATGGAACAGCATAATATTGCGCAACGGTATGTCATTTCTTTTTGTGTTAAATTGGGTGAAAACGCGACGACAACTTACGGTAAGTTCCAGAAGGCTTTTGGAGAGGAGGTTATGTCAAGAGCTTAAGTGTTTCGTTGGCATAAAATGTTTGGTGAAGGCAGAACGAATGTTGAAGATGAAGGCTGCAGTGGACGACCATCAACCTTACGGACGGATGTCAACTTGGGCAGGGTGAGTAAACTCTTACGATCTGATCGAAGATTATCCATGAAAATGATTGCAGAAGAACTACACATCAATCGAGAAATGGTTCGTCTAATAATAACTGAAGATCTTGGTATGAGAAAGATTGGTACAAAAATGGTCCCCAAAAATCTCACACCACAACAGCGAGAAACACGGAGAAATGAGGCAGCCGATCTGTTAGAGCAAACGGAAATCAATCCAGAACTGTTGAGCCATGTTATCACTGGTGATGAAAGTTGGTTTTTTCAGTACGATCCAGAGGCAAAACGCCAAAGTTCGCAATGGTGCTCAAAGGGATCACCCAGACCAAAAAAAGCTCGCATATCAAAGTCAAAAGTGAAATGCATGCTTGTGTGCTTCTTTGATTCCAAGGGAAATGTTCGTAAAGAGTGGGTGCCTCCTGGACTAACAGTTAACCAGTATTAGTACAAAGAAATTTTTGAAAGACTTCATAAAAGAATTCTTCGTGTCTGTGCCAATGTTGCTGATAATTGGATTCCGCATCACGATAATGCGCCATCCCATACTACTCTGTCAGCACAGCAATTTTTAACCTCAAAACAAATTTCAGTACCACTAAAGCCACCTTATTCACGAGATATCGCTCCGTGCGACTTTTTTCCAATTCCAAGAGTCAAAACGGCGGTCAAGGGAACCATTTTCAAGCAACATAAGATGTCCAAAAAGCTGTGACGAGGGGCTTGGAGGAAGTGTTACCAACAATGGCTGAAACGCTGGAAAAATAGTGTGCAATCAGAAGGGAACTACTTTGAAGGACAACACTAAACTTGACTAAAATGGTAAGCAACATTTTTTTTTTCACATCAGTCTTATTACTTTATTGTCGCACCTCGTATAGTGTCAGCCAAGTTGGCAGAGGCAGGCAGTCTTGTTTTGGTGTTTGGGTAGTAAGCATGTAGCTGCTTCATGTATATTGTAAGTATGTTGTGAATTACTTTAATATTTCTCAAGATGTTAATAAATAGCTTAGTGGCGCCGATGAGGTCGACTCCAGCTTCGATATGACTTCGTCTTTGGACTCTGAGCATCATCTTTGGACTCTGAGCATTGTCTTTGGGCTGTTCCGCCATGTTCAGTTCTTTGTGAGCTTCACGTGTGTTTAGGTGAATAAATGAACTACTGCTACGTGGGTGTTGTTTGGTGTAACCAACCCGAACACCCTGAGTTGTAACGTCTTCCGTTATCGCCGTTTTACTGTGTCCGCGACCTCCGCGTCCGTTATTTTCGCGTGTATTACATCGACACAGCATTCGAACAGTGACTTCGACCCAGCGCGTAACGTCGGATTTTGTGATCGACATGCATCATGTTGCGGGCGATGTACACCCACCAGGACTGCAACACGATGCCTCTCACTCGCTGATTCCGCCGATTTCGCCGGACGTTTTCGAGCCTGAAACAATAAGTGAGGTTAGGAGTGCGCATGACTCCGGCTATCAAACGCCTTTGTTCCCGCCACATGTGCCCTCCCTCATCGACTGTGCAGTTACCTCTTACGGATCTAATGCCGATTTCTGCAAATGCCTCGTCGGACAACCTACGACCGCCAGGACAACGATTTGCCATGCCGCAATCCTTGCAGTACCACGTGAATACCTGCCACATGGCCGGAATTCCTTCATTCACAGGTCTACCTACTCAGCATCCGACCACGACCGCGCCTGCCTCGGTTGAGCATCAGCACATGCCTTCCTACTTCGATACCTCAGCCTACAACATGTTCAATAACTTGTTATCTGTGCCTGACCTCCACCTCCGTCCCACTGCTACGTCTCAGTGTTTTGTGCCACGACATTCACCTTATCCGCACACCGTTTTGAGTGGAGTGACTATGAACAGTGAACATTCACACATTATGTCCCACGTTTGACATCATTTCCCGCACTATGCTTCTGGACAGCCCGCACCTCCACAGCCTCCCAGCAACACAGGTGGCCTCGGCTCTGATCGTACGTCGAGCTTTCTGCGGACTAACAGGTGTTCTCAAACTTTGAACTTTTTCTCCCCTGCGCCGGCTCCAGTCGAGCTTCCGCTACCGTTCTCGACACATCTCGGTGCCTCATCCGCGTCGGTCTTCTGCGATATGTCAATCCGAACACACCCGCAATGTGCTGAGCTTCCGCAACCACAATCAACACATTACGGTGTCTCACCCACGTCGGCCTTCCGCGTCGCGACGGATCGCGCTGAACCACAACATGTCACCTACACGCTGCCACCCGAATAGCTGTCGTTGCCACACCCCCTGAAGGCACACTCTCATGGAATATGGCTCTGAGTACTATGGGACTTAACATCTGTGGTCATCAGTCCCCTAGAACTTAGAACTACTTAAATCTAACTAACCTAAGGACATCACACACATCCATGCCGGAGGCAGGATTCGAACCTGCGACCGTAGCGGGCGCGCGGTTCCAGACTGAGCGCCTACAACCGCTAGACCACCGCGGTCGGCTCTCATGGAATACTACAGCAACAACAGCTCGATTCAGGCAGTGGCCCGACGGACTCAACTCAGCCTGTTCTTCCGAACATTCTACAACGCTTACCGACGCAGCCGCCGTTTAATCCTGACAGAGCAACAACCTGGTTCAAAATTGTGGATGAAGTGTTCGACCATTACAAACTCGACGAGTCAACCAGGTTTCTGTGCCTCATCACCCACCTGCACGACCAGGAGGACTTGATTGCTGACCTGGTCGACACTCCAGACTCATCTACCCGTTACACTCTAGCCAAAAAGACTTTTCTGCATCAGCTTGCACGCTCAACTGAGGCAGCAATACGGCAAGTGCTCCACGTCGAGCAACTAGGCAACGACAAACCTTCCCAGCTTTGGAGACAGCTATGTGCCCTGGTCAGCGCCGATCTACTCTCTGACACAACTCTCCTCGCCATCTCGTCAGATAAACTATCTCCTCATATCCGCTTTGCTCTAGCTCAAAGGTCTCCTGAACCTGTCGAGCAAAGAAGACAATTGCTGACCAGCTACACGATGCATCACTGCTCTATTTCGCCAGCCACTGCCTATCTGACAAGTCTCAGGTTCAGGCTCATCGCCCTGCGGCCGGACGCGGCCGGGGCAGTACTGTGCCGACCGTTCCTCTCGCACCGGGAAGCAGTAAACAAGCAACTGGGACGTCACCGGCGCCGTCCACGGTCACGCCCCCTTCTGAAACGGAACCTGCTGCTGCCACCGAACCTCAGCCCCCGCCACTGGCAACGAACGATCCGCAGAAAATGCAACCACACTACCTGTACTGTTACTTCCGCACACGGTTTGGTGAGGCAGCACGGAACTGCAGACCACCCTGCTACTTCCCAAACACCAATCGCAGGTAGGTGCGGGTGCTGCCTCCTGCACACAACATGACAGGCACCGCCCAGTGCTCCATTCTGTCTGTGAACGACCAGATAATTGCGGATGACTTTACATTAAAGACATTTCGTCGGGATACCTTTTCCTAGTGGACACAGGCGCCGATATTTCGCTACTGCCTACGTCCTTAGCGTCGTCGAACATCCGCCCTCATCACACTTCACTGCAAGCCATGAATTCAACTATACTTCAATGTTCAGGTTCAACTTGCCACATCGTCTCACTCTCCGCAAACTGCTAACTCGAGTGGACTTTTTTAGTGCGCGAAATTGACGAACCTGCACTAGGCATTGACTTCTTGTGACACCACAAACCTTCACCAGACCTTGTGCGAAACACCATGTTTCATCATCCGTCCAAGACTCACTTCCCCTGTGCTCCATCAAGCAAACCCCACCGTGACACATTGGTCCGGGCTCATTTCATCCGTGCATGCTCGTCTCTGTCGACGACATTACAAGAAACCATGCACAAGTGCCTTGTCGAGCTTGAACACGTCGCTCGCCTACGCATGGAAAACTTCGAGCTCTCCCTTGGGCTCCACGAAACACAGCTCCACCTCTCCGATGCAGCAAAAGAATTACAGACACTACAGCAAGGACAAAACAAGGTCAGTAAGTGCAATGAATCTGCTTGCAGTCCCAGCAATCGAGCCCCCTTGCGTTTACCTCCCGCTACCCCTCGCAACTGTGCTATCAAGACTGCCATAAACTGTACTGACAGTTCCGCAGGGCCACACCCTCCTAACATGGCAGCATTTGACACTCGGCCGGACACAAGTGCGCATGCGCGACGAGAGTCACGTGTTCCCGAACTCACGGCTCCTACCCCGACCCTTGCGGACAGCACCTCAAACTATGCAACTTCAGCTCCTGCATGCCACCGCCGTGCACTCGCACCAAGCGTTTCGCCCGCGACCGTGCTGCCACAGGCCGCGCCCTCGGACAATGGACTCACTAACGGCTCACGAGTTCTACCGAGCTCACTCGACCATGATGCCACTGCTTCGGGCTGTCGGCCATCTTGTCGCATGGACTCCTGGGACACTTTGTCGCCTCGGCTTCTGTTGGATCCGCCGAGTGGCTCCGAACACCACGACCACGTCCCACCTGCCCTGCCCACCCTACATTGTAAACAAACCGCCTCCCACGCTGCTGGCAACATTTCCGTCATCACCAATGGCACGGCTCACAAGCTTCGCCCCACGCCAGGTCCCCTGATCTCCAGTAAACCACGTAGACTTTGTCCCGAGCACCTCTGCGACCTTAAAAATCAGATTTCTGAACTACTAAGCTCTGGTGTCATTGAACCCTCTGCCAGTAGCTGGTCTACGCCCATACATATGATACCCAAGAAAGACGGGTCCCGTCACATGTGCAAAGACTACCGTCGACTAAACGCATGAACAATTATGGACACCTACCCCATATCAAACATTGCTGACTTTACCAGTTCCCTCACAGGTGCGACCACATTCTCTGTCATTGATTGCAAACAAGCCTACCACCAGATCCCCATGGCACCTGAAAACATCGAGACGACAGCAATCACCACCCCAATTGGGTTATTTCAGTTTCGATTTATGCCCTTTAGTCTAAAATACGCAACCCAGACCTGGCAATGCTTCATCAACAAAGTGCTATTCGACCTAGAATTCTGCTTTGCATATCTTGATGACATTCTTGTGTTCAGATCCTCCGTCGAGGACAACATTCAACATGTGCAAACTGTTATGAACACTCTCACGGCAGCAGGCATCGAGACCAACCAGGATAAATTGCAGCTGCATCAACCCGCTGTCACTTTTCTTGGTTTTTGGGTCTCTGCCGATGGCATTTCACCGCCCCCTGAGAAAGTGCAAACAATACTAAACCTACCCAGACCTTCGTCATTCAAAGAGCTCCGGCACTTTCTGGGGACGGTTAATTACTATCGTCAACATCTACCTCAGGCTGCGGAGATTCAGGCTGCACTAACAGATGCCTTGGCAGGCACCAACACTTCTGGATCTTGGCCCATTCCATGGACCCCTGCTACGACTGACTTTTTCACTGCCCTCAAAAATCTTCTTGCCGAGGCCTGCACCATCGTGCATCCTCATCCCAAAGCGCAGCTTTTCATCACCACAGATGCGAGCAATACTGCCATCGGTGCTGTCCTTAGCCAGACAATCGATGGCCAGACTTCGCCTCTGCATTCTTCTCGCGCAAGCTCACCAATGCACAACAGAAATATTCCGCGTTTGACAGGGAGTTGCTAGCGGTCTATGAAGCCATCAAGCATTTTAAGACTGACGTTGAGGGTCATCCTTTCTATGTTTTAATGGACCACAAACCCCTGGCAGAGGACATTACAAACCCATCAGCTGACCTGCCTCCTCGCCACTTCAGATACATGGACATCATATCTCAGTTCACCACCGATGTCAGACACATAAAGGGTGCTGACAATATAGTTGCTGATTTCCTTTCACAAGTTGACACCATCTACTCGCTGTTAGACCTCTCTGAACTGCCTAACCTCCAACCCACCGACGAGGAAACACAAAACCTGATTTCAGACTCTACTTCCTCACTACACTTCGTTTGCACCACCTTCCCTGGCATTTCTGGTGAGATCTGGTGTGACAACAGTACGGGCACATTACGCCCCCTCATCCCAACCACGCTCTGTTGAGCTATCTTCAACGCATTGCATAATTCAGCCCATCCCGGTGTTCGTGTGTCCATCTGCCTCGTAGCGGAGCGCTTTTTGTGGACAAATGTCAACAAGGACTGCCAGCAATGGGCACACTCCTGCATCGCGTGCCAACGCTACAAAGTACACAAGCACACTTAACCCCCTCCCCGGCGCCTTTTAGGTCCCTCCTGGGCGTTTCCAGCATATTCATATTGACATTGTCGGCCCTCTCTCCCCCTCTAACAGCTTTCGTTATGTTCTCTCGAACAACTCGCTGGGTCGAGGCTGTCCCCTCCCCAATATTACGGCAGAAACTGTTGCTCTAGCTTTCGTCGAGTCATGGGTATCGCGTTCCGGATGTCCAGCTATCATCACAACTGACCAGGGCAGACAATTTGAGTAAGCCCTGTTCAACGGGATTAGTAACATTTGCGGCATCCGGCGCATCCATACCACAGCATATCATCCGCAAAATAACGAGCTAGCTGAGTGCTGGCACCGCACTTATAAGGCGGCTCTTCGATGCCACGACTCTCTATGGACCGGAGGCCCTTCCCCTTGTCCTACTCGGCATTCGTGCGATATATAAGGAAGACCTCAAAGGCACAATATCCGTTTTCGTATACGGCCAGAACATTGTTCTCCCGGGCGACCTTGTGAGCCCTTCCGCTTCTCTCCCTCAGTCTGACTTACCTTCCTTCGTGGACTGCGTCAGATGCCACTTCATCAACCTCCATATCCCTCCGCACGCCAGCCATTCCCGCCCTAAGGTTCACGTCCCGAAATCTCTGGACAATTGCGAGTATGACTTCCAGCTCAAATCGTCGAGCCCTCCTCTGATCTTGCCCTCTACTCCGGTCTCATGCACTCCTTCGAGTGACCACATGCTCCCCATGTCGAGTTTACCTACCTTCACGCCCTCGCCGCCGGGCCCTTCGACCTCTCCACCATTGCCTGCCACGCCCTGTCAAGATTTATTACGCCCACCCCATCTTGAACATGCCCTCGCTCAAGGTGTTTGTGCCTGTCCCCCCAGAGATAATCCACGACATCTCAATAATACTGCGCGATTATACACGGTTCGTCGTGTGTTTCTCTTCATCCAGTGCTCATGACACAACCTCCACCATTCCCTGCCACCTGGTGAAATGTGTTCCCCTCCCGCCCGACGTCCACCTGGACATGCTTCATGTGTTCGCGAAGCCCACCGGAGACATCGTTGTCACGGCTCCATACCACCTGCAAACCGCCGGCCTACCTGTCGCCGCACGACCAGCACGTCCAGTACGACGCCCGGCTCACTTCAACAACTTCCAAGTTCGGTGGCCGAAACCTCCTTCACGACATCTACCCACACAGCTCCCCGACGACGCTGTCGAGCTGACCGTGGTCTGGCTCCCACGGACCACCCCTGCCGACGCCTTAGTCACTCCCTCCCCCCCCCCCCCTCACAAGAGTACTCCGTACTGCGGGGGGGGGGGGGGGTCTATGTGGCGCCGATGAGGTCGACACCAGCATCGATATGCGTTCGTCTTTGGACTCTGAGCATTGTCTTTGGGCTGTTCCGCCATGTTTAGTTCTTTGTGAGCCTTGCATGTGTTTAGGTGAATAAATGAACTACTGCTAAGTGGGTGTTGTTTGGTGTAACCAACCCGAACTTCTCCCTCAGCTTACTGAAATCAACTTTGATTTTGACATTAATTTAACTTAAGAGTTAAATTTCGCAGTTTATACAGAGGAACCCAGGACGATAGCGAAGACGGATCTGCACATTTGTACGATGAGTACACGAAACCCCCTTCTATAAAAAATTATGTAGTCGCAGAGTATTAGATATATACTTAACATGTGGCGGTTAGGAACTGGGATATATTGTAATGCTGTGAACTAATCTCGTATTTGATTTCAGAAAATGTTGTGGGCCTCTGGATAATTGGAAATACAACAGAAGATGAACAGGACTACAAGGAAGAACAAAAGGATGCTAGAAGCATGACAAACTAAAAAGGGCAAAAGACTGCGAGTACAAAATTTGCTTAATGTTTGACTTGTTGCAAACTTCGGGATTATAGTGTTAGTATGGAGGGTAATGGAGAGGGCGCCAATAATGGGGATGTTAACGGAAACATGCAAAATAGCGTAGATGTTACTGATAACAACACAAATATTAGTGCAATGAACCAAGAAATGGATAACATGGGAGAGAATAGTGATCACAATAGCAGTAGTTTATACTCTTCATTTCATGGATTTGAGTTGAATGGATCTACCTTAGATATGTTAGTTTAGTTAATGGAAGAACAAAAAAAGATCAATGTATGAACAGAAAACTTTTCATGATTCAATCGATAAAAAATTAAAAAAGCATGGAAACCAAATTAGGGAGACAAAAGAGAGTTTTGAAAGATGTTGGGAAAAAGTAGACACAAATATCAGAAATGCGTCGACTATAGAAGGAGATAAAGTTACCTGAAAACAGGAACACCAAATATTTGAAGAGAGATCAAATTTCGTAGATAGTTTCGAAAAATTTGCAACTGCAGAAGTGCAACAATTAAAAAGAGTTAGCAAAGATGTCGCAAATAAATTTTCAGAAACCGAGAATAATATATAAAATTTCACCAAAATCGCGAATGACAATTTGGCAGAATTGAAAGAAGATGTAGGTAGGCTACCTGTTTAGGCCAGATTTCGAACTTCAAATCAAAATTCCAAGAAATCGAAGATTCTGTTGTTACGAAATCTTTCAGTAATTACAATCCATTGTAGAACAATATCACATTAAAACATTTTCAGGGGAAGGGAATATACATCCAGTTGATTTCATGTTTCAAATAAATGACAATTTTGACAGTAAAATGAGCGATAATTTGAAAATCAATTTTTTTTTAAAAGTTTTTAGATGGGAAGGCTTTGTCATGGGCGAACTAAGCAATCAAACCTGAAATGTCTTTCGATGAAGTAGAGCATACTTTCATGAACAAATTTTGGTCAGAAATTTGACAAGCCAGAATTAAGTCAGAATTTTTGAATGGCCCAAATTTCAAGCAGGGTAGTGGTCGCATGAAAACCTTTTGTGAACAGTTAAGGACTTTAGTACATCTTGATAAACCACTTAATGAAATGATCCAAACAGAAGCCTTGAAACATAGATTGCCACACAGGGTACAATGGAGTCTTGTCTATGGCCCTGAGGACACAATTGAACAGTTTCTTAGATATGTAGATAAACTTAGCCTGAGAAAGAAATGGCAGAACAGATGATAGCAGGAACAAAAATAACAGAGCTTTCAATGATCATTTTAACAGTAGATTCAGAAATGATGACAGAAGAATTGGGGAGAGAAATGATAGGCAGAGACCAGAGAAGAGTAATTTCGAACCAAGAAATAGGCATTGGGGACAAAATCAGGGAACTGATTGTCACAATTCTGAAAATAGAAGAAGTGGTCCAGTAAACTAAAATCTGCCTCTTTTGGAGCCTGGTGGAATGGGGCAAATAGACATGGGGGTTATAATCAGGCACATTGTGGTAATTTCAGAAGGGGTAGAACAAATAGGACATAACAAAATTTTATACCCGAACGCAACCTGAAGTGAATAGAATGAAGATTGATAGAGCATTTTGGGAAATTTTTTTATCTAAAAAGAAAGACGAACAAAAAAGTAGAAGAAAATCTGAATTCAAATTAGAAGAAAACATTTTGACTAATTTTTTTGACAGTAGTAATGCAGTAGTAGCTACTGATAGTATTGAAAACAGATTTGATGAGCATGGATTAGTGAAAATGTTGAGTGATTGTCGAATGAATGAAAAAGCTGATACTGGTGTTGTATGTTTGGAAGTGGATGATCTTGTACTTGCCAATGAAAGTGAGAATGACAGTGTAATTCCAGATGAAATTTCAGCCAATAGACAGAAAAATGAGGACGTGATAGAACAGAATGGTTACAGTGTTGAGGCTGTTGAAGAAGTGTGTGAAGAGAGAAATGAGATTGGTGTTGAAAATGATACTAATTGTGATGATGGTGTTTATGATGTTGATATGTTGCTTACAGAATTACACTCATGCTCATAAATTAAGGATAATTGCAGAATGTGGTGCCACACAATATGGCACTACACAAAACTGGCACTAATAGCGTAGGCACATAGGAAACACATACGACACAGATCTGTAAGTCCATGATATTGGTGATAAGTTTAGAAAACCGTCTCGAAACACATGTGCTACAAAACGCCACTGTTTCCTGTGCATGGACCCCGACATCAATATGGGATAAGATCACCATGCACACATACACAGGCCACACAACAGGTTGGCATACTCTGGATCATGTGGTCAAGCAGCTGCTGGGGTATAGCCTGCCATTTTGCACCAGTGCCTGTCGGAGCTCCTGAAGTGTCGTAGGGGTTTGAAGACTTGCAGCGATTCGTCGACCGAGGGCATCCCAGACGTGCTCGATGAGGTTTAGGTCTGGAGAACAGGCAGGTCACTCCATTCGCCTGATTTCTTCTGTTTCTAGGTACTCCTCCACGATGGCAGCTCAGTGGGGCTGTGTGTTATCATCCATCAGGAGGAAGGTGGCACCCACTTTTCCCCTGAAAAGCAGATATACTGTTGCAAAATGACATCCCGATACACCTGACCTGTTATGGTTCCTCTGTCAAAGACATGCAGGGGTGTACGTGCACCAATCATAATCTCACTCCACACCACCAAACCACGACCTCCATACAGATCCCTTTCAAGGACATTAAGGGATTGATATATGGTTCCTAGTTCATGCCAAATGAAAACCCGTTGAGAATTACTGTTCAGACTATACCTAGACTTGTCCGTGAACATAACTTGGGATCACTATTCCAATGACCACATACTGTGTGCTTCACACCAGGCTTTATGGGCTCTCCTGTGACCAGGGGTCTGTGGAATGCAACTTGCAGGTCACCGGGCGAATAAACCATGTCTGTTCAGTTGTCTGTAGACAACTGTTCCAGTGGCTGCGGTAAGGTCCCAAGCAAGGCTACCTGCAGTACTCCGTGGTCGTCTGCAGGCACTGATGGCGAGATATCGGTCTTTTTGTAGTGTTGTACACTGTATATGTCCCATACTGTAGCGCCTGGACACGTTTCCTGTCTGCTGGAATCGTTGCCATACACACTCTGTGGCACACAGAGGGCCCGTGCTACGACCTGCTGTCAGCCTCCAGTCGCCCTAGTATTCTACCCCTGATAACGTCATCAATATGTGTTCTTTGAGTCATTTTCAACACACAGTCACCATTAGCACGCCTGCACACTTACTCGCTGCACCATACTCTGTCATGCACCAACATGCCTCTGTGTATGTGGACTGCTGCCAGCGCCACCGTGCGACGACCGAAGGTCAAATGCACAACAGGGTAATATCCCTAGGTGATTTCAACCCGCAAACCACCCACCAGAGCGTTGTTTCACCAAGTATCAGCAATATCCTTAATTTATGAGCATTAGTGTAGATGGGATGGTACATGTGGAAGTTAAAGTTGATGATTTGATGCTGAATGATTCTGGAAATTCTGATGTACATTCGAGTGATGAATTAGAAACCAGTAGAGAAGTGCCTGATAGTTTAACGTTGCCAGTTGATGTTAGTGATGTTGTGTCTGAATGTGTTGGTGAAAATGGCAAAGATCTGATTAGTGATAAGTATTAAGAGTAATTAGTGACTATAGTAGCAAATGTCAGCATAGCGGCCAAAAGTTTGAAGTCATAAATGAAATTTGTGAAAATGTGCATTAAGGGAAGGAAAGTTGTTTTTGAAGATTTGGGACAGGTACCATAAAGTAATTCAATCAGTGAATGTGTACAAGCAGTGGAGGAAGGAAGTGTATGTGTGTTGAAATCAGTAGCTTGCAGAGAGATTTGAGGGAGCTCTGCAAGACCAATTACCCAGTTAATGAAAGTACCACAAAACAGAATGAATAACCAGCAAATAATAAACTTGTGTTGAAGAATGTATATTCTATGCCACACAGACAAACCCATGCTATACACCTTATGACACATTATGAATATTCTGATCCAGTAGTAATAAAAATACTACTTGAAAGAAAGTTACAGCTCATAAAAGTGCAATTAATGTCCACTGCTTTCTGTAAATTCAAATACTGAGAAATGAGAAATCTGATAATTTAACACATTTGAAGCTAATACTGTAAAATATTTTTTGTAGTTTATATTCGTATTTCTTATATGTGTGAACATTTGTATATTTGCCTATATTGTGTCTATTCATAGAGTGGGGGTTGAAAAGTGAATATTTGAACATTTGTGTATGCTTTTACCGGGCACAGATTGGGGGTTGATTGATATTTATGTAGGACTATTTGAGTTTGTAGTTATTTGGACTCAGGAAAGTTAACATTGCTGAAATTATACAGACAACCTTGATCACTCATATAACATCACAAGAATTGTTTTTCCTCAGGAGGTTGCAAGCTCTTTTTGCAATCTGGGGGCGGCAGACCCAAGGCTCTGAGCTGGTGTGACTATTTTCTTTTTCATGTCACATTTTCTCTTACTTTTCTGTACAAATTAATTATCTTCCACCATCCATGCCATCGAATAAATTGATAAGTCACTGCTTAATTAATATATGGATAATCTCATTTTGCTGGTGACTTTATATTCTCATTATGCTGATAACTTTGTAAAAGTTTGACAAAAAAATGTTGGTCATCTCCAAAATGTTTTTGCTATGTGTGGCTAGAAAATGTAACAATAGTGATTCACTGTTAAATATGAAAATACTCTATGTTATGATCTTGTCTCTCTTACGCAATGGAATTACTGAATACTTGGCAAAAGAATGGGCAGAAGTGTTTATGATTCCCAGGTTCTGAAATTTTTACAATTTTTCTTTTAATGTTATTTCTAATGCCTAAGTGGACATTATGGTCAGTCATGTGAAAAGTTGTTTAAACAGTTTCCTTACCTTTAATACAATAATATATATATATATATATATATATATATATATATATATATATATATATATAGTAATACAAAATGTTTGCTCAGTGATGCTGCAGATTGCAGCAAACATAAAATTATTCTCTCCATGTGTTTATAGGCAAATACATCTGGGTCCTAATTATTTTAATCTGACATTTCTCTAGGCAAATGTTAGCCTATAGTCTGATATTTAATGTGAAATTATCAACAATGACTGATTTAATTTTATGTCATTATATCACTTGTATGCTAATGGACAGAAACATATACCATGTAATGAATAAAGATTTGATGCTTGTCTGAAGCTCATGAGCTGTTATTCTTGCAGACATCTGCTCTCAAATGGACTGACAGGGAAAAGTATAAATCATACCTTTGGAATAACTGAACTAACTATTTTGTTCCAACTTTTGATCTGTTCAAATGTAACCTGTGGTATTCCAGTCTTTGTCTTAACCTATGTTGCAACTTACCTTTTCCGGTGCCCTACTATCTTTGCTGTCACACTGTTATTGCTACATCATGTCTAACGAGGTGACGATCAACTAAAAGTATATCAATTTATGAATGTGCAGTATTTGTTCTGGGAACAACCTGCTGTTACTTAAATTTCCAATGAAAACTGGATTCCATGGATACATATGGCCATGTGGCTCACTGTCTCAGCTAGATGATGCAAAAAGAAATTTTAGAAACAA
Organism: Schistocerca americana; assembly: GCF_021461395.2. Taxonomy (NCBI): domain Eukaryota; kingdom Metazoa; phylum Arthropoda; class Insecta; order Orthoptera; family Acrididae; genus Schistocerca; species Schistocerca americana. Next base: position 672,060,551 of record NC_060120.1, on the reverse strand, counting down.
CTACAAATAAGCTATGAGGACATGATGGTTTTGACAGTTGTGAGTAAATCCTTCCATCCATCCTTGTAGTTTTCTGACCAGAAATACTTAAGTTCAGTTACTCTGAAGTCTGAATTTAGCTTCTAAGGAAGTAAGAAACATTAGACACTCAGGTAATCCGATGGTTATGTCTTGATGTAGTTTAACAGTCGAAAACTGACATGATTTATCCATGAAAGTTTATGTCTGCAAAGCTGACAACTAATTCTTGTCTGGCATGAAAATGTAATCTGGGTTAATATTTACTTATTTTTTAGTAAATGAATGTAATAGACAGTTAGGTAGATTAGGACATGGCATTGGAACACTGTTTTCTTCCAAAATTTGCTTCCTTTGACTAAGGAACATATTGTACAAGTTGATTGGCAACTACTCTTACACAAAATTTTGTAGAACGTTATATTGTCACATGCAATATGGTTTTCAGTAACCATTCATTATCAGTCAATGCTCTTTTCCTTTCAAAAGAAATATATTTACTTTGATTAAATTTACAATGTATGGGAACAAAGTTAGAACCAGCAATCTATTAACATATATTACACCATGATATTCTGTCACATGCAGCCTAATTCTCTGTAATCACTTATTGTCAAGATATTCTCAAACTTACTTCTGTTTGTTTATAAGAGCTGCCACTTTAAATAATTTTGTTACATGTACTTTGTGAAATAGTCCCTGGACAAAAAAAACTAATACTTTTCATATGGCTTATCAGTTGGGAAGGGAACATATGATGCTTGAATGAGAATCCAGAAAATTAAACTTGTATATCTCAGACCTGTATCATACTTAATTTTAAAAATGTTACATGATTTTCATTGTCACTTTCACACTTAACTTTCTGGTGTTTAGCAAATATATTGATGTGAAAAAAATTTCTCATCATGAGATGAACATCTTCACACTTATATGATTGGTCCAAAGAGGCATTCCATTTTGTTTATTTATTAATATGGAATATGCAATAACTTGATATGATACTTGTGTTCCTAGTTTCTATATCTTCATGTTTATATATCAATTACGTTTGAACTGCAACAGACATCAGAGGGACACAGTAATTCTGTACCTCGCTTTAGATTTTCCATGTTTATGTATCAGTCATGTCGCAGGTTTCTATATTTTCATATGTATCTAATTAATTGTGTTTGATCAAAACCAGATATTAGAGGGACTGCTAGTAAGTTATCTGGTTGTATCCAGCATTTGTTTCTTGAATTAGCCAACGTAGTGTTAAATATGTCAATTACTCTGTCTTGCAGAATGCTAATTGTTTACGTTTCATCTATCAGTCAATAGGGAGTGTTGGGGTTAATTTTTGGGGACTGGGAAGGCGAAGCTGCTGCAAGTCCGTTCTGCAGGGAATACCAAACACGTTTCTCCCTCCAGCGCCACAGTGAAGTACTGGAACAGTGGGGGTCCTGGGTAGGGGGGTTCCAATTTTTGGGGTCTGTCATCTTTCCTTCTTCAGCACTAACACCCCTAATCTATTTCATTTCTTACTTCTCAGCATATGTCTCTATTGCTGAGACCCTTCTCATTTGCTGTGTCAGCTTTATTAAGCGACTAATACCTATTTTATAGGAGGATCCAGGAAACAAGCTAGCATTTCTGCGTTATTAAATGTGACTATGCTCTGTCATACTATATGTTGTGTTGGCAGAAGAGCCAAGACCGTGTTACTAGAGGAGGCCGAAATGCACGCGTTTTAGCTCACGCAGGCTGGCGTGAGGAGGGAAGAACTATACTGACGTGAGGTCTGGAACATGACAAGGAATTAGAATTCAGAACGCGGACGTAGCTGGTTTGATACTTAACTTTAATCCATTAATGATAAACGTCGCTCTTGACGGTACATGATTCACAATATTATCTGTTCAGAAGACATAGTAACTGAATATGGCGCCTTGCTAGGTCGTAGCAAATGACGCAGCTGAAGGCTATGCTAAAATCTCATCTCGGCAAATGAGAGCGTATGAAGACAGTGAACCATCGCTAGCAAAGTCGGCAGTACAACTGGGGCGAGTGCTAGGAAGACTCTCTAGACCTGCCGTATAGCGGCGCTCGGTCTGCAATCACTGATAGTGGCGGCACACGGGTCCGACGTATACTAACGGACCGCGGCCGATTTAAAGGCTACCACCTAGCAAGTGTGGTGTCTGGCGGTGACACCACACTATATTTCTTATTTATGTCTGATTTTGTTGTGTGTGCTGAACATTTACTTATGTATTTTTTCTGTTATACAAGGTGTTACAAAAAGGTACGGCCAAACTTTCAGGAAACATTCCTCACACATAAATAAAGAAAAGATGTTATGTGGACATGTGTCCGGAAACGCTTAATTTCCATGTTAGAGCTCATTTTAGTTTCGTCAGTATGTACTGTACTTCCTCGATTCACCGCCAGTTGGCCCAATTGAAGGAAGATAATGTCGACTTCGGTGCTTGTGTTGACATGCGACTCATTGCTCTACAGTACTAGCATCAAGCACATCAGTACGTAGCATCAACAGGTTAATGTTCATCACGAACGCGGAGTTGGCAGATGCCCATTTGATGTATGGATTAGCACGGGGCAATTGCCGTGGCGCGGCACGATTGTATCGAGACAGATTTCCAGAACGAAGGTGTCCGGACAGGAAGACGTTCGAAGCAATTGATCGGCGTCTTAGGGAGCACGGAACATTCCAGCCTATGACTCACGACTGGGGAAGACCTAGAATGACGAGGACACCTGCAATGGACGAGGCAATTCTTCGTGCAGTTGACGATAACCCTAATGTCAGCGTCAGAGAAGTTGCAGCTGTACAAGGTAACGTTGACCACGCCACTGTATGGAGAACGCTGCGGGAGAACCAGTTGTTTCTGTACCATGTACAGCGTGTGCAGGCACTATCAACAGCTGATTGGCCTCCACGGGTACACTTCAGCGAATGGTTCATCCAACAATGTGTCAATCCTCATTTCAGTGCAAATGTTGTCTTTACGGATGAGGCTTCATTCCAACGTGATCAAATTGTAAATTTTCACAATCAACATGTGTGGGCTGACGAGAATCCGCACGCAATTGTGCAATCACGTCATCAACACAGATTTTCTGTGAACGTTTGGGCAGGCATTGTTGGTGATGTCTTGATTGGGCCCCATGTTCTTCCACCTACGCTCAATGGAGCACGTTATCATGATTTCATACAGGATACTCTACCTGTACTGCTAGAACATGTGCCTTTACAAGTACGACACAACATGTGGTTCATGCAAGATGGAGCTCCTGCACATTTCAGTCGAAGTGTTCGTACGCTTCTCAACAACAGATTCGGTGACCGATGGATTGGCAGAGGCGGACCAATTCCATGGCCTCCACGCTCTCCTGACCTCAACCCTCTTGACTTTACTTTATGGGGGAATTTGAAAGCTCTTGTCTACGCAACCCCGGTACCAAATGTAGAGACTCTTCGTGCTCATATTGTGGACGGCTGTGATACAATACGCCATTCTCCAGAGCTGCATCAGTGCTTCAGGGATTCCATGCGACGGAGGGTGGATGCATGTATCCTCGCTAATGGAGGACATTTTGAACATTTCCTGTAACAAAGTGTTTGAAGTCAGGCTGGTACGTTCTGTTGCTGTGTGTTTCTATTCCATGATTAACGTGATTTGAAGAGAAGTAATAAAATGAGCTCTAACATGGAAAGTAAGCGTTTCCAGACACATGCCCACATAACATAGTTTCTTTCTTTGTGTGTGAGGAATGTTTCCTGAAAGTTTGGCCGTACCTTTTTGTAACACCCTGTATACCAGCACTCGAGGTTGTGAACACTTATGTATTGTTCAGTCATATACCAGCACTCGAAGTTGTGAACACTTACTTATTTGCAAGTATGCTCTGTAATATCACTATATTCACTTAAACATATAATTGTCGTGAGGAATGCCTCACTTAGAATATTAGCAATATGCAACCACACTCTTGATGTCTCAATACCACTATATGTTGACACTTACTGTGAAGGAAGAGACAATGACTGTAATCGTTATATGTTTGTAAGGATGGAAGTGAACCATCAGAAATGTCTTGACAAATTAAAAATAGTAAGATTGGTCATTGGTCACACATTTCATCTTATAAAGCAGTCTGCATATGGCAAACTTCAAGATCCTCTACAAAGCAATCTGCAAACCTCAAGACTTTCTACAATGCATACTGTAAAGAGTTATGTTTCAAGAATTTACCACACATTGTTGTAATATTGTCTTGGATACAGCAATAAACCTTGAGACAGTCTGTGTACTGTAACTTGACAATTTACGTAAAGTACTGAGATTAGTGCATTTATACTTAGGAATTTTACACTAGTTTTGAGACTCAAAGTTACATCTTACTTCATACAGTTAAGAAATAACTTGTTCTTTCTTTGTACTACTGAGTAATAATTTTTGCATAATGCTTCATATTAATTACATATTTAATCAAACACAGGATTTATCTCATGCCATAAGTAAAATGCTTGTTCCTCCAATTTATTGTAAAATGTATACTGTTATGTAGATCTGTCAGAAAAGGTTTTGTTCAACTTTCTGTTGCACAAATCCTTTTGGGGGTGTTGAAATGTAACAGTCCATTAAAACCCACTTAAAACGTACATTCCCCAGTCTAATTCGGGATCACACATGTAAACAAAAAGTCATAATATGTAATATGCCTGAAAAAATTATAGCAACAAAATTATTACACTGCAATTATGTTAAAATACAGAAGCACTGTAAATGATAGGAATACTTTCTATGAAGGGATCCTCTAGTAATTAATAACATATGTAAATACATTATTGTAATTACGTATTCGAGGAGTTATACTCGAATCAAACCCAATCACAGACACAGACTAATACAGTTGTGTACTTGCTGTACAGGAGCAGACATACATTTATATATTTATCAGTTTTTAAATGCTTATTTTAATTGTTATTTAATCATAAACAATTTTAAACAATGCTAAGGATTGTTCGGAATTGTTTATAAGGTATATATAGGGTAAGCCATCTTGGCAGAGGCAGGCAGTCTCGTTTTGGTGTTTGAGTAGTAAGCACATAGCTGCTTCATGTATATTGCAAGTATGTTGTGAATTATTGTAATATTTCTCAAGATGTTAATAAACAGCTTGTTACGCACGCACACGCACGCGGACACAGTCGCTGAGATGTGCAGCTGCGAGAAGGACGCGCCTACGCTTGCTAGCGACGCGAAGGGTGTGGCAGATCGCCGTCCAGCCGCGCTTGCGCCGTCGGCATCCCTATCTGGCCCCCCGGTTATGACGACCAGCGCTATTGCTTTGGATTTGGTGGACACAGCTACGGAAACCTTGAAGACAACGCTGTCTGCTCCACTCCCCGATTCCGAAGATGAGAGCTCCACCGCGCCTCAGCCACGCGGAGGAGGAGGAGGAGGAGATTAGTGTTTAACGTCCCGTCAACAACGAGGTCATTAGAGATGGAGCGCAAGCTCGGGTTAGGGAAGGATGGGGAAGGAAATCGGCCGTGCCCTTTCAAAGGAACCATCCCGGCATTTGCCTGAAGCGATTTAGCGAAATCACGGAAAACCTAAATCAGGATGGCCGGAGACGGGATTGAACCGTCGCCCTCCCGAATGCGAGTCCATCAGCCACGCGGACGAAGCGGGAAAAATAAGAGGAGAGCAACAGCCACGACGTCCGCTGTTCGCAGCTCGCCGAATGAGAAGAGGGCAAAGCAAGATTTCGCCCCTGACGCCGACGGCTTCGTCCCGGCCCAGAGAACTGCAAGACGCATACAGTCATCGACGACGCTTCCACCTGCCGTCGCCAACTCATTCGACGCGCTTGCTGACACGCCGGAACACCTGCCGCGCGATCCTTCGCCGAAGAAAGACTCACATCTTCCGCCGGTGGTCCTCCAGTATCGGCCGCCGTATGGGGAACTGCAGAAGTTGTTGCGCAGCTGGACAACGGCCGTGTACACCGTGAAGCCTGCCGGGCGTGACCTGTACAGGGTCACACTCCGCACTGCTGACGATTATCGCCGGGTCACTCAGGAGGCGTCTGAGGATGGTTTCGCCTTCTATACCCACGCTTCCGCACCTGACAAGGTCTTGAAGATTGTGATACGCTACCTCCCATTCAACATGGAAGCCGATCACCTGCATCGTGAAATCGTTGACCTGGACTTCTACATCCAGGCATTTGTGAAGATGAAGTCGCCTAAATCGCGCAATGATATGCCAATCTTCCTGGTCGTCTGCTCCGACACCGTGGAGAACCGCAAACTCTACCAATTGAAACGGGTCGCTGACGTCCCGGGTCGGACCGAAGATCTTTGCTCCAGGAGAGGACCAGTGCAGTGCTTTCGCTTCCAGGGGATAAATCATGCCGTGCGCCACTGCTCTATGCCAGACAGATGTGTTAAATGCGCCGGCGCCCACGCAGGACAAGCGTGCCCCCGTCCTCCTACCGAGAAGCCGACATGTGCACTCTGTGGTGGTGCACACGTGGCCAGCTATCGTGGGTGTGAGGTGTGAAAGCGTGCCATCGCTCGCCAATGTGGCCAAACACCTGCGCCACGTCCGAAGAAGCCAGCAACGAGCTGGCCTGACGTCTCTTTCGCAACGGCAGCATCAGGGGCGCCCTCCTCCCTCCCGACAGCATCGGACGCTCCTGCTCCCGCAGCATCCGAGGACGTGCCGACACCTGAGGCCACTGCGCCTCCACAGCAGCCGTCAGTGGCGGAACCGAGAGCTGCTTCTCCCACTGCATTGGCCGGGCCACGCCCCGCCAACCACTGGCGCGGGGGTCGGCGCCCCGTGGTTACCCAGATCTCAGCAACGTCAGTCGAGCAGCCCCAGGTGGACTCTCACAGCGAAGCAGCCGCGCCTCCCCCTTCCAGCGACGAGGCCGCACCTGCTGCTTCCACTGTCGACCTGGCCAACCCTGTTGCGCAGCTCACTGCCCAAGTGACCAGCACCACGAAGTTGATCGAGGCTCTGTCGCAGCAACTCACCGCTGTAGTGCCGACGGCCACACCGGCCACTACCACTGTCAACCCTCACAAGTTGCACCATGGGAAGCATTAGAGGGCTCACGGTCGTCGCGTGGAATGCCAACGGCGTCCACACCCGAGACGGTGAACTTCGCCAATTTCTTCGAGACGAAGTCGTCGACGTCTGCCTTATCAACGAAACTCACCTGAAGCCTGGGGTCGACGTCAGGGCAGCAAACTACTCCAGCTACCGCACCGATCGACTGACGGTGGCCGGAGGGACAGAGGGACAGCCGTTTACATCCGCAATGGCATTCGTCATCAGGTGATACAACTTCCACCACTGGCAACGCTGGAGGCCACTGGTGTCGTCGTTCATACCTCGTCGGGCGCCATCACGTTCGTCGCTGCCTATAGACGGCCGTCCCGTCCGCTGGACCCTACTGACATTGATGCTCTGCTCTCCTTGAGGGGGCAGGTGATCGTCACTAGGGACTTCAATAGCAAACATGGTGCCTGGAACTCCAGGATAACCAATGCCTCCGGACGCTGCCTGCTCAGGGTAGCAGAACGTCACCACGCGCTTGTTGTGGGGCCGTACGACCCGACTATCTTCCCTGCCCATGGCCAACCGGATAAAATAGACATTGCGGTCGTCAAGGGCATCCCACATCAGATAACTACCACAACGAGGACGGCACTGTCTTCTGATCATGTCCCAGTGGTTTTTGACGTAGATCTGGACGCCCTACAACAGCCCAGGAGAGGCATCTCGCTTGCTGGCACCAACTTGGACAGGTTTCAAGCAGCTGTGACCGACTCACTCGCCGCCGCCCCGCCCCCTGCGGACGCTGGAGCGGACGCAGCACTTCAGCACTTCGCGGCAACCACAATAGACGCAGCCAAAGCAGAAACGCCGCCCCTACCACGAACTCCGCCTGACTACTCCCGACAACTGCCCCCGAACATCACTGAGAAGAACCGGGTCAGCCAGCCAGAGTGGCCGAGCGGTTCTAGGCGCTACAGTCTGGAACCGCGCGACTGCTACGGTCGCAGGTTCGAATCCTGCCTCGGGCATGGATGTATGTGATGTCCTTAGGTTAGTTAGGTTTAAGTAATTCTAAGTTCTAGGGGACTGATGACCTCAGAAGTTAAGTCCCGTAGTGCTCAGAGCTATTTGAACCATTTTTGAACCGGGTCTACAGAGAGTGGCAGAGGACAAGAAATGCCAACACCAAGCGCCTCCTCAACAGGATGCATCGAGACATCCGGGCCGCCATTGACAACAATTGCCATCGTGACTGGAATAACAGGGTCGCCACCCAGTGCCTTGACAATGGCACGGCCTGGCGAACGACGAAGAGTTTCCTACGCCGCACACAACGTATCCCTCCACTGATAGTCAATGGTCAGGCTGTCTGCCAACCAGCTGCGAAAGCGGATGCCCTAGCAGACGTCTTTGAGGCTGCGTTTACGTCGATAGAAGACCCGACCAATGCTGTACAAAACGACCTGGTTGCTGACCGGCTCCCGCGCTACTCGGAGGCACGCAACGACGATGACGTCATTGAAGAGACGACGGCGGAAGAGGTGTCGTCCATCCTGCGCGACCTGAACCCCAGGAAAGCTGTGGGCCCAGACGAAGTTTCCAACGCCCTTCTCAAGAAGTTACTGCCAGTGGCTGTTACTCATCTCGCCAACGTCTTTAATGAAATCCTCTGGTCCTGCAGTTTTCCTCAGTCCTGGAAGCATGCAGAGATCATGGCGCTTCCGAAGATGGGGAAAGATCTGCGCCAGCCCGTGAACTCCAGGCCGCGACTGCAGCGCCACGTTGACGAAGAAGGTCTCCTGCTTGAAGAGCAGTTCGGATTTCGCAGGGGCCACTCAGCAGCTCACCAACACCTTTGGCTAGTGGAAGATGCATTCGTCACCCTCGAGCAGCGCGAGTTCATCGACGCGGTGTTCCTGGGTGTGTCGCGTGCTTTCGACAGTGTGTGGAACCGTGGCCTCTTATTCAAACTTTTTGAACTTGGGGTACCGGCGTCGCACATCCGTCTCATCCGTTCCGATCTTGAAGATCGGACCTTCCATGTACGGGCCGCGCACGGATTGTCCACCGTCCGACGCATCACCGCCGGTGTGCCACAGGGCTCGGTACTGGGGCCACTCCTGTAATCGCTGTACACTTCTGATGCACTGAAGATCGACCGTGTGCGGCTCGCCCCGTACGCGGATGACGCGGCTCTATAAACAAGAAGCCTCAATACCGCCGTCTTGCGCCGCCGTCTGCAGCTCGCCGTTGACCCCCTGGCAGCCTGGGCCGTCAAGTGGCGTCTACAATTCAATGGGGCCAAGACACAGTTCCTGATCGTCACCAGAAGACTCGTTCCTGCAGGCCTGCAACCGCTCACCATTGGTGGAAGCCCTGTCCCGTGGCGTCCAAAGGCGCATTTCCTCGGCGACATCATCGACCGCCGACTCACGTGGTGTCCACACATCCACGAAGTGAAGGACAAAGTGCGGAACAGGCTCCGCAAACTCTACCCGGTGCTGAACCCCAGTTCCCAGCTATCGCGACTGGGCATCACTCTGTACAAGGCGCTGCTCCGCCCTGTACTACAATACGCCGCTGTCGTCTGGGGGAACGCCGCTGACACCAACCTGAAGAAGCTGGAGACACTGCAGAATCGCATACTTCGGCTCGCCTTACACCTGCCGTACGACTTCCCAAGCACACATCTTCACGACATCGCGGAAGTACCACTGCTCCGTGACCTCTTCAAGATGAACGCCTGCACCTTTTACGAAAGTGCTGGCCAGTCAGACAACAACCAAATCCGGACGCTGGGCCGCAAACTGCCGCGCAGCGTCACCACCAGATGGCCACACCTGCTAGCTGCGTAGCTAGCACTGCCGAATTGTGCTGTGGAAACAGCCCTGAAGACAATCAACAAGTGAGGACGCTTTACATCAGCATGCATGGGAGGCAAAGCAAAACCCGTTGCGAACTCCATCACACGTCGGAGGACAAGTTATCTCCGTGAAGATCCACGCGACGTGAGGCAGAGGCAGGCAGTCTCGTTTTGGTGTTTGAGTAGTAAGCACATAGCTGCTTCATGTATATTGTAAGTATGTTGTGAATTATTGTAATATTTCTCAAGATGTTAATAAACAGCTTGCTGAAATCAACTTCGATTTTGACATTAATTTAACTTAAGAGCTAAATTTTGCAGTTTATACAGAGAAACCCAGGACGATAGCGAAGACGGATCTGCACATTTGTGTGATGAGTACACGAAACCCCATTCTACAAAAATTTATGTAGTTGCATAGTATTACATAGATACTTTACAAGCTGAGCCGAGTTAAGTGTTGTGAGATCGGCAGCATTGTTGGCAGCCATTAAGTGCCACACCTAATAAAATATGCCTTTACAACTTCCTACACGAGATACGGCTGTGAGTATGACATACTGTATACGTCCTCTGGCACTAAACTTCAAATACAGAAATAACAATTGTTTTAAAAATATTAAGAAATTCAACCAGGACTGGAGTTCAGTGATTTCTTTAAGCCACAGTTTTATTAATATCTTTTGAAGAATTAAAGAGAAACAACTCTAAGCGAAAAAAATTAACAGTTGCATACAATATTAACAACGCGCTTCCACGATATTTAATTTCTCATGCTTTTCATTTGTGACAAGTCCCTGAGATAAAAATTCTGTTTGTAATATTCTTACGTATGTAATTGTGTGGCATACATTTAGACGCTTCACGCTGAATCATAAAGAATAAAAAGATATATTGGTAGTAAAGAGTATCTACAAGAATCCAATTCACATTATTCCATTTACTGATATATGGGTATGATCATTGTAAAAAAATAAAACGTATTAATAAAATGGCCCCCTAACCGTTGGGCTTGAATTCTTATATGTATTTACCTGTTTGTAACATAAAATGTGCTCTTTTTCATGTACAATCTACACGACTGAGTCTGTATGTACATAGACGGGACAGAAGGAGAATTTGAAGTAAATCATTTACTGGAATTTAATCTTGCGTCAATATCTAGAACTGGAGAGACGTGTGAAACAAAAATTAATCAAGGTAAGGATACCATTGCATGGTCTCACTAATTTACGAAATTCAGGCAATTAGGTATCTGGGGGCCACGCATGAAGTTTAACTTACGTAAATGAAAGATAGCTTCTTTAATGATTCTGTACAAATTCTGAGATTTCATACGCCGTAGTAAACTTTCTGACAGTTAAAATTAACTTTTTACGTGACATAGTATAGAAATGTACTTAAGGTGTCTCAGTGTTAACGATAGAGCTTTTAGATAGCTAAAAACTTCTAAGAGAAGTACTACAAAGTGTGCTTACAGTGCCTTGGTTTTCAAGTGCAGATAAAGTTTACAGGAAGTTTAAATCAACCCTTTAAGCGACTTAGAGCAGAATTGTACTTACAGTGTCTCATTGCTAAGGTACGAACAGATTCATGTGACTGTGTTTCATTTGCTTCAAGTGAAAGAGTTAAGATTAATTTAATACAGTCAGTGATTAGGCAGTAGTATTTTATATTTGTGTTGTATAAATGTGTATGTTTGCGTATATTTGGTGTCACTGTGTATTTTGGGTGGGAATTTGTAAATATAGAACATGGATAGACCATGTAAGAATGGAAAAGCCGAAGATGAAGCATCATCCAAAGTTGAGATGACGGAGGATGTGCAAGAAGGGAATTTAATCGAATTAACTGAGGAAACTGACTCTGGGATCGCTGGAACAGCAGACAAACGCTGAATCAGCTGGCGCTTTAAACAAAGTGGAATCGGCCACGGCATCAGGTGATGTAATGTCACTGCCGCGGTAGACCAATGACTTCTTGACGTTGTTAGCGCAGCTTGAGGTGAGGGAAAAAGCAAAGGAACGTGAGAGGGTGGAGAAAGAGAAAGAGAGACAGAGAAGGGGGGGGGGGGGGGAAGATAAACAAAAGGAACTTGAGAGGGAACGGAAAGAAAAAGAATAGAGATGACAAACTTGTCGAAAGATGCAATAAAGTTTTAGATGACAGAGATCAAGCCATTACAGTTCATTTTAAGAGGATAATGGATGATTCGAAAGAACAAATGGCGAACTTTATTATTCAATCAAAAGATCTGCCTATAAAGGTCGGAGAACTGGACACGAAAGTAAACAGCCTAGGTAATGCTCAGCAAAAGCTAGAGGCGAAGATTAAGAGACTCACTATTACTGTGGATGAGTTGCCGCAAAATATAGAGCAGAAAGTAGAGGGAGGGGTGACGACCGCTATTCAGAGACTGAATATATGTGTTCAGCGCGAAAATATTGAACTGAACACACAAATTCCTCCAGAGATGAACGAAATGTCACAACGTATTGCAGCTCTGGAGAAAGAGAAAAAAAGGAACAAGACAGTCCGTCAAATGCGAGCTACATGACGGTAACGCACATATACAGGGTTATTACAAATGATTGAAGCGACTTCACAGCTCTACAATAACTTTATTATTTGGGATATTTTCACAATGCTTTGCACACACATACAAAAACTCAAAAAGTTTTTTTAGGCATTCACAAATGTTCGATATGTGCCCCTTTAGTGATTCGGCAGACATCAAGCCGATAATCAAGTTCCTCCCACACTCGGCGCAGCCTGTCCCCATCAATGAGTTCGAAAGCATCGTTGATGCGAGCTCGCAGTTCTGGCACGTTTCTTGGTAGAGAAGGTTTAAACACTGAATCTTTCACATAACCCCACAGAAAGAAATCACATGGGGTTAAGTCGGGAGAGCGTGGAGGCCATGACATGAATTGCTGATCATGATCTCCACCACGACCGATCCATCGGTTTTCCAATCTCCTGTTTAAGAAATGCCGAACATCATGATGGAAGTGCGGTGGAGCACCATCCTGTTGAAAGATGAAGTCGGCGCTGTCGGTCTCCAGTTGTGGAGTTGTAGCATGAGCCAATTTTCCAGCATGTCCAGATACACGTGTCCAGTAACATTTTTTTCGCAGAAGAAAAAGGGGCCGTAAGCTTTAAACCGTGAGATTGCACAGAACACGTTAACTTTTGGTGAATTGCGAATTTGCTGCACGAATGCGTGAGGATTCTCTACCGCCCAGATTCGCACATTGTGTCTGTTCACTTCACCATTAAGAAAAAATGTTGCTTCATCACTGAAAACAAATTTCGCACTGAACGCATCCTCTTGCATGAGCTGTTGCAACCGCGCCGAAAATTCAAAGCGCTTGACTTTGTCATCGGGTGTCAGGGCTTGTAGCAACTGTAAACGGTAAGGCTTCTGCTTTAGCCTTTTCCGTAAGATTTTCCAAACCGTCGGCTGTGGTACGTTTAGCTCCCTGCTTGCTTTATTCGTCGACTTCCGCGGGCTACGTGTGCAACTTGCCCGCACGCGTTCAACCGTTTCTTCGCTCACTGCAGGCTGACCCGTTGATTTCCCCTTACAGAGGCATTCAGAAGCTTTAAACTGCGCATACCATCGCCGAATGGAGTTAGCAGTTAGTGGGTCTTTGTTGAACTTCGTCCTGAAGTGTCGTTGCACTGTTATGACTGACTGATGTGAGCGCATTTCAAGCACGACATACACTTTCTCGGCTCCTGTCGCCATTTTGTCTCACTGGGCTCTCGAGCGCTCTGGCGGCAGAAACCTGAAGTGCGGCTTCATCCTAACAAAACTTTATAAGTTTTTCTACGTATCTGTAGTGTGTCGTGACCATATGTCAATGAATGGAGCTACAGTGAATTTATGAAATCGCTTCAATCATTTGTAATAGCCCTGTACATGCTAGACGGAATGAACCATTGTACCGCGAGAATACAGATACTGTCAGTCCTCGCGCTTACACAGGCATTGTTGGTGAAGCAGAGGCAAGCCAACTGTTGAGCAAGTTAAGCATGAGTCTCTAAACACTGGCACTTCCAAACATTCACAGATGAGAGGAAATCCGCCATTGTGTGATATTTATTAGGAGTTTCAAAAACGTGTTACCGTATCTTGGACAGAGAAGCAAAAGTTACACTTCGTGTGGTTTCATTTATTACCAGAAACGTTGCTCTCTGGACCATGGAAGTTTCAGATACTTGTGAAACATATCCAGACATTGAAAAAAATGTTTTTGTCAAGGTTTTGGTCCGCCAGTATTCAAGAAAGATTATGTAAGTAGGTGTACAATCCCAAGCCGTACAAGGCACATCAGGGTAATTTGAGAAAATATTTTGAGAGGTATCTAAACAAGACAAGGTATTGGGATGAGCCGATGCCAGCAAGAGATGTGCTACGCATACTAGATAGCTGGCTTCTCATACCTATCTGTGAAAAGCTTGTGCAAGTTCCACTCCTTCCTCTTGATCACTACAAAGACATTCTGATTCATGACTCCTTGAGCCCCATTACTAACAAATTGATTATCAGAAGGACTGTTGTTGTTGTTGTGGTCTGTCAGTCCTGAGACTGGTTTGATGCAGCTCTCCATGCTACTCTATCCTGTGCAAGCTTTTTCATCTCCCAGTACCTACTGCAACCTACATCCTTCTGAATCTGCTTAGCGTATTCATCTCTTGGTCTCCCTCTACGATTTTTACCCTCCACGCTGCCCTCCAATACTAAATTGGTGATCCCTTGATGCCTCAGAACATGTCCTACCAACCGATCCCTTCTTCTGGTCAAGTTGTGCCACAAACTTCTCTTCTCCCCAATCCTATTCAATACTTCCTCATTAGTTATGTGATCTACCCATCTAATCTTCAGCATTCTTCTGTAGCACCACATTTCGAAAGCTTCTATTCTCTTCTTGTCCAAACTATTTATCGTCCATGTTTCACTTCCATACATGGCTACACTCCATACAAATACTTTCAGAAATGACTTCCTGACACTTAAATCAATACTGGATGTTAACAAATTTCTCTTCTTCAGAAACGCTTTCCTTGCCATTGCCAGCCTACATTTTATATCCTCTCTACTTCGACCATCATCAGTTATTTTGCTCCCCAAATAGAAAAACTCCTTTACTACTTTAAGTGCCTCATTTCCTAATCTAATTCCCTCAGCATCACCCGACTTAATTAGACTACATTCCATTATCCTTGTTTTGCTTTTGTTGATGTTCATCTTATATCCTCCTTTCAAGACACTGTCCATTCCATTCAACTGCTCTTCCAAGTCCTTTGCTGTCTCTGACAGAATTACAATGTCATCGGCGAACCTCAAAGTTTTTATTTCTTCTCCATGAATTTTAATACCTACTCCGAATTTTTCTTTTGTTTCCTTTACTGCTTGCTCAATATACAGATTGAACAACATCGGGGAGAGGCTACAACCCTGTCTTACTCCCTTCCCAACCACTGCTTCCCTTTCATGTCCTTCGACTCTTATAACTGCCATCTGGTTTCTGTACAAATTGTAAATAGCCTTTCGCTCCCTGTATTTTACCCCTGCCACCTTTAGAATTTGAAAGAGAGTATTCCAGTCAACATTGTCAAAAGCTTTCTCTAAGTCTACAAATGCTAGAAACGTAGGTTTGCCTTTCCTTAATCTTTCTTCTAAGATAAGTCGTAAGGTCAGTATTGCCTCAGAAGGACTAGCCTCCCTCATTCTTTTAAATGAATGGGTGTGAGTACCCCCAGCCAGTACACCCTTTCCACGAGGAGGAGGAGGAGGAGAAGAAGAAGAAGAAGAAGAAGAAGATGATGATAATGATTTCGAGGGTTCCGCCTCAGTCCCACGAGCAGCTAGGGAAATAGAGTGTCCACTCAGACAGAGCCCCGCGTGCCTGAGTAAGCCTTATACAACTAAGGTGCGGCACGTTCCCCAGATTTTGCCCGCTAACGACAGTTCCATCTAAACAGCCATGCATCTCATCAGCACACAGCACTCGGGATTCAGGTTTTTTTAATAGAGGTTTATTCTATCATTTCTATTCCAGGCGGTCAAGCCAAGATCCTCGTTCTCTGTAACATACAACGTTTAACAGCCGCGCCGCACGGTGGTTGCTGAAGTATGCCTACAGCTTACGGTGACAGAGGGCTGGCGACACTCACCAGTCCACAGCTCAGGACTCCCACGGTAGCCAAGACCGTACTCAGCAAATGAACGATGAGCCTCTGCAGAAAAAAAAAAGAATCTTGCCTGATGTGAAACAACATGAACCTAAATCTTTATGTGATGATGTACAACATGCTGTTTGCACATTTTATGAAGATGATAAATAGTCATTTGTGTCCAGGGATACAATATTTTTTATCTGTCCAATCACAATTAGATGCTGTAGAACACAAGGAGAAACATCTTGTTTCACTGAATTTGAAAGGGCTATATACAGGCTTCATTGAGAAGTTTCTCGCATACGTAACTGGTTTCTCTAAATTGGCACATGTTACATCCCAAATGGTGTATACTTGCGGGTGCTCATGGAACACAGTCTGTGTGTGTTAGTATTCATCACCAGAACATGAAGCTGATATTGGACGTGGCCAAGCTTTACAAGTCAACTACAGATTTACCAGAGAATGGACAGTGATAAATGCCCTGGAGTGCAAAGTATTTCAGCTTTTCTTGCAGAATGAGAAGCGGTACATGCAACAGATCAGAACTGATCGATGTATGTTGACGTCAGCGATGAAACAGGCGACGATTTCATACGCAACTTCTGCAACAAATTGGTATTTCTTAAAAGTCATCGTTAAATAGCAAAGCAGCAATCACATAATCTTGCTTCACTGAAAGAAACACTCGGCACGACATAGTATTATGATAGGAAATTTTTCTCAGAATTACCCGTTTATTACACAAGATGCAGCACAAGAATTTCAGTGGCAGCAATCCTAGGTCATTGTGTATCCTTTTGCAGTGTATATACCAAAACCAAGGTCAGCATCATCAACTACTAAGACCATGTGCATTTCAGGGTTACCAAACGCCTAACGTTTTCCAGACATGTGCAGTTTTTCAATGCTTATTGTGATGTCCAGCTGTTTGGTAATGAAATTGCATTTCACATGTAATGAATTTCAGTGTTGCATAACTGGACTGAAATTGCACACACTTCGCTATATGTTTTTCACTAAGTCTGCTACCATTGACGTAACTGTCGGAGACAGCCGAAGTACACTCCTGGAAATTGAAATAAGAACACTGTGAATTCATTGTCCCAGGAAGGGGAAACTTTATTGACACATTCCTGGGGTCAGATACATCACATGATCACACTGACAGAACCACAGGCACATACACACAGGCAACAGAGCATGCACAATGTCGGCACTAGTACAGTGTATATCCACCTTTCGCAGCAATGCAGGCTGCTATTCTCCCATGGAGACGATCGTAGAGATGCTGGATGTAGTCCTGTGGAACGGCTTGCCATGCCATTTCCACCTGGCGCCTCAGTTGGACCAGCGTTCGTGCTGGATGTGCAGACCGCGTGAGACGACGCTTCATCCAGTCCCAAACATGCTCAATGGGGGACAGATCCGGAGATCTTGCTGGCCAGGGTAGTTGACTTACACCTTCTAGAGCACGTTGGGTGGCACGGGATACATGCGGACGTGCATTGTCCTGTTGGAACAGCAAGTTCCCTTGCCGGTCTAGGAATGGTAGAACGATGGGTTCGATGACGGTTTGGATGTACCGTGCACTATTCAGTGTCCCCTCGACGATCACCAGTGGTGTACGGCCAGTGTAGGAGATCGCTCCCCACACCATGATGCGGGGTGTTGGCCCTCTGTGCCTCGGTCGTATGCAGTCCTGATTGTGGCGCTCACCTGCACGGCGCCAAACACGCATACGACCATCATTGGCACCAAGGCAGAAGCGACTCTCATCGCTGAAGACGACACGTCTCCATTCGTCCCTCCATTCACGCCTGTCGCGACACCACTGGAGGCGGGCTGCACGATGTTGGGGCGTGAGCGGAAGACGGCCTAATGGTGTGCGGGACCGTAGCCCAGCTTCATGGAGACGGTTGCGAATGGTCCTCGCCGGTACCCCAGGAGCAACAGTGTCCCTAATTTGCTGGGAAGTGGCGGTGCAGTCCCCTACGGCACTGCGTAGGATCCTACGGTCTTGGCGTGCATCCGTGCGTCGCTGCGGTCCGGTCCCAGGTCGACGGGCACGTGCACCTTCCGCCGACCACTGGCGACAACATCGATGTACTGTGGAGACCTCACGCCCCATGTGTTGAGCAATTCGGCGGTACGTCCACCCGGCCTCCCGCATGCCCACTATACGCCCTCGCTCAAAGTCCGTCAACTGCACATACGGTTCACGTCCACGCTGTCGCGGCATGCTACCAGTGTTAAAGACTGCGATGGAGCTCCGTATGCCACGGCAAACTGGCTGACACTGACGGCGGCGGTGCACAAATGCTGCACAGCTAGCGCCATTCGACGGCCAACACCGCGGTTCCTGGTGTGTCCGCTGTGCCGTGCGTGTGATCATTGCTTGTACAGCCCTCTCGCAGTGTCCGGGGCAAGTATGGTGGGTCTGACACACCGGTGTCAATGTGTTCTTTTTTCCATTTCCAGGAGTGGATATGGTTTATCGATTCGCGTCACTGTATTTTGTTATCATTGTCTCTATATTTCCATAGTCGATATATGATATCTCTATTCGAGTTTCTGATATTTCCATGCTCGCAAACAAGCTTTGTTAGTTAATATACGCTTTGAAGTCAGTCATTTTCTACGTTAAATAGCAGTGACAGCAGAAAAAGAGTCTAAACTTTGGTATGGCCCACCGAAGCGCTGATTTAGTTTGTGATACAGTGCTTGTATCATTGATGTCAGCCAGTTGGAGACAAGCTAATGTAGAGCTAAGTGGTTAGCCAGAAAATGTGAAAATACGAATGAATCGCATTATTTTTACGCATGCGTTTTTGGTCGAATATCTACGTTTAAGGAGTAAATAAAGGTCAGAATAAGAATTTTACTTTCGTTGACGGACGCACAAGAATTATTCGTGTCGTGTAGACGGCCCATTCTTTAAGATTTTCTACTTAAGCATACTGGCGTTTCTATTAGTGAGACATCTAGCAATTTGTATGGCGAAATATTACTTATGACATTTTCCTTAAATGAGGATTGTTGTGTTGGTGACAAACAGCAGTGGATTATTCGCGTTTCATGGACGGCCCACTACTGATTTTTTACTGATCCTGCATTTGGCGTTTCCATTATAGAGTGTACATTTTAAGCAGTTTGGAGTTTTCTAATGTTGCAGCAGTTATGACTAAGTCTATCTTACAGAAATTTGTTACGTGAAAGTGCAATCGCAAGTAATTTGCAAACAACAGTGAATTTTTGTTCTGATGAGAGAGAAATCACACACACACACAAACACATACACAATATTTATATATATATAATCTATGGCAAATAATAATTGTGGAATGTCGGATGTATAGTTGGTGACAGACTGCTACAAATAATTCACATTTTATGGGCAGTCCATTATTAATTTTCTACTTTGTTGCATTTTGGCGGTTCATGTTGGCGATGAATGTAGGCAGTCTGGCGTTTTAATGTAAAAGTTATTACAACAAACGTCTAAATTTTGGATTTTTTGTTTTGTAAATTCTGATCGGAAGAAAATTGTATACAACAGTGAATTTTGGTTATGATGAGAGACAAATTGCATGTGTTGTGTAGATGGTTGGTTGGTTTGGGGGATTAAAGGGACCAGACTGCTATGGTCATCGGTCCCTTTTTCCAAAACTAAAACATCCACACAGAATAAAAACGACAATGGAAAAGACGACAGACGACACAAGACAAGAAAGACTTAGACAGAGACCAGACAAAACGAATTAAAATCACACAGAGTGTGACGGTGGTTGGCCGACCAGAGAGAAAAAAGAAAAAGCCACCCACCAACAAACATATTAAAAACTCAGACTAAAATCGTTGGCCAAAGGCCAGAATCAATACAAAAGGACAAACACTTAGATTGAGTGATAAAAGCACCCTGCCCGAATAAAACGCAAAACTAGGCCTGCCATAGCACTGTCATCAGTTAAAAGGGCAGGGAGCGTATCAGGCAGCGCAAACGTCTGCCTTAGCACACTTAAAAGTGGACAGGCCAACAAAATGTGGACCACTGCCAAAGCCAACCCGCATCGACAGAGAGGCGGGTCCTCATGCCGCAGTGAATGACTGTGTCAAGCGGGTGTGGCCAATGCGGAGCCGGCAAAGGACTACTGAGACCCTGCAAGTGGCTCGCAGGGATGACCGCCACACAGTCGTCGTCTCCTGGATGGCACGGAGTTTGTTAGGGGTGGTCAGACCGCGCCATTCAGCGTCCCATAGCGCGAAAACTTTGTGGCGTAAGACCACTGGCAAATCAATCTCCGGGAGGCCAATGTCCAGGGTTGGTTCACTGGTGGCCTGTTTGGCCAGGTGGTCAACATGTTCATTGCCGGGTATACCAACATGGCCTGGGGCCCACACAAAGACCACAGAGCGGCCACAACGGGCAAGAGCATGGAGGGACTCCTGGACAGCCATCACCATACGAGAGTGAGGGAAACACTGGTCGATAGCTCGTAAACTGCTCAGCGAGTCGCTACAGATAACGAAGGACTCACCTGAGCAGGAGCAGATATACTCTAGGGCACGAAAGATGGCGACCAGCTCAGCAGTGGAAACGCTGCAGCCAGCCGGCAAGGATCATTGTTCGTAATGGTCCCCTAGAGTTAGAGCATAACCGACACGACCAGCAACCATCGAATCGTCAATATATATAACGCCAGGCCCGGAGAGAAGCTCTTTAACGTGGACCGTGATCGTACAACCTGACTGGGGCCGACGTTCTGGTAGATGGACGACCAATTGCGGGAACAGAAGACGATAATTTGGATGCCCGGGCAAGCTAAAACCATGGGCAGCATAAGTGGCCAGCAAACGTTGGCGCCGTAACCACAGTGGAGGGACACCTGCCTCCACGAGTATGCTGTCCACAGGGCTGGACCGGAAGGCACCAGTGGCATGTCGTATCCCACTGTGTAGAAGTGGGTCCAGCACCCGCAATGCAGAAGGGGATGCTGAACCATAAGCCAGGCTCCCATAATCCAGGCGGGACTGGATTAACGTCTGGTAGAGCCGTAAGAGGGTAGATCGATCGGCGCCCCAGCTGGTGGGGCTCAGGCATTGCAGAGCATTTAGATGCCGCCAACACATCTGTTTAAGCTGCCGAATATGAGGCAGCCAAGTCAACCGGGCATCAAAAACTACACCCAAAAACCTATGTGTCTCCACCACTGCAAGAAGTTTGCTGACAAGATAAAGCCGCAGCTCAGGGTGGACTATTCGTCGCCAGCAGAAATGCATAATGCCGGTCTTGGCAGCCGAAAACTGGAAGCCATGCGCTACAGCCCAAGACTGCGCCTGGCAGATAGCGCCCTGCAGCTGACGTTCAGCAGCGGCAATGCCAGTACAGATATAGTAAAGCCAGAAGTCGTCAGCATACAAGGACGTTGAGACAGACGTTCCCACCGCCGCAGCGAGCCTGTTAATTGCTATTAAAAACGGGCAGACACTTAAAACAGATCCCTGTGGCACCCTGTCCTCCTGAACTCGGGAGGAACTAAGAGAGGCCGCGACTTGCACACAGAAGGTACATTGCGACAGAAAATTTCGGATGAAAATCGTCAGTGAGCCCCGAAGACCCCAACCATGAAGCGTAGCTAGGATGTCATGACGCCATGTCATATCGTATGCCTTCCACATGTCGAAAAAGACAGCGACGAGGTGCTGACGATGGGCAAGGGCTGTACGGATGACTGACTCCAGGCTCACCAGATTGTCGGCGGCAGAGCGGCCTTTACGGAACCCACCCTGAGCCGGAGCCAGAAGGCCCCACGTCTCGAGGACCCAACTCAACCATCGGCTCACCATCCATTCTAGCAACTTGCAAAGAACGTTGGTGAGGCTAATGGGGCGGTAGCTGTCCACCTCCAAAGGATTCTTGCCAGGTTTCAAAATGGGGATAACAATTCTTTCCCACAATTGCGACGGAAACTCACCCTCGACCCAAATACGGTTGTAAAGGTCGAGGAAGCGCCGCTGGCAGTCCACTGAAAGGTGTTTCAGCATCTGACAATGGATACGATCTGGCCCAGGAGCTGTATAAGGGCAAGCGGCTAGGGCACTGTGAAATTCCCACTCACTGAATGGAACATTGTGGGATTCAGAACAGTGGGTGCAAAAAGAAAGGCTCCAACGTTCCATCCGCTCTTCAATGGAGCGGAAGGCCAGTGAGTAATTGGCAGAAGCGGAACTCAGAGCAAAATGCTCTGCCAAGCGGTTGGCAATTATGTCGTAGTCAGTACAAACTGCTCCATTCAGTGAGAGTGCAGGGATGCTGACAGGGGTCCGATAGCCGTAGAGGCGTCGAATCTTGGCCCAGACCTGCGATGGAGTGACATGGAGGCTTGCGTTGGCGGCTAAGGCGGCTGGCCCACGCATAGAGCCGTTTAAAGGCAACGAGGTTTACCAAAGAGGGATGCCGCTTGTGACGCTGGAGCGCCCGCCGGCGATCTTTAATCGCCTCGGCGATCGCAGGCGACCACCAAGGCACAGTCCTCCACCAAGGGACCCAGAAGAACGGGGAATGGCAGATTCTGCGGCATTAGCGATGCTGGTGGTGACTGAGTGAACCACCCTATCAATGGCTTCATGAGAAACAGGGTCACTAGCGGCAGTGGAGGAAAACAAGTCCCAGTCAGCCTTTATTCATAGCCCATCTGCAAGGACGCCCAGAAGAGTGATGCTGTGACTGTGACAGAAAGGTCGGAAAGTGGTCACTACCACATAGGACGTCATGCACACTCCATTGGACAGTAGGTAAGAGGCTAGGGCTGCAGATCGAAAGGTCAATGGGCAAATACGTGCCATGCGCCACACTGAAGTGTGTGAAGGCACCAGTATTTAAAATCAAAAGGTCGAGTTGTGCCAATAAATGCTCAACGGTGGCACCTCGACCTGTTGCCGCCGACCCACCCCACAGAGGATTATGGGCGTTGAAGTCGCCCAGTAACAAGAAAGGTGGTGGCAGTTGGACTATCAGCACAGCCAGGACATGCTGCACGACATCACCATCCGGTGGAAGATACAGACTGCAGACAGTAACAGCCTGTGGCGTCCACACCCGAACAGCGACGGCCTCCAAAGGTGTTTGTAGAAAGACATACTCACTGTGAAGAGAGTGAAGGACATAGATGCAGACGCCACCAGACACCCTTTCATAAGCTGTCCAATTATTATAATAACCCCAATAGCCACGAAGGGCGGGGGTTTGCATCGCTGGAAACCAAGTTTCCTGAAGAGCAATGCAGAAGAAAGGGTGAAGGCTGATAAGTTGTCGGAGCTCCGCTAGATGATGGAAGAAACCACTGCAGTTCCACTGGAGGATGAGATTGTCCATGGCTCTGAAAGGTGTGAAGGGACTGGGAAGGCAGTTTACACAGATTGTTCACTCGCTGCCACTGTGAGTGAAATCCATGGCGTCTGAGGGACTGGCGAGATCCAGCTCTTCAGCAGACGCCAGAATCTCCACCTCGTCCTCAGACACTGAGCTTGTAGGAAGCGGAGGGACGGGTGCCACCGCAACGTCGGGATTCTTGGGAACCTTTCTTGTTTTCAGCTTCTCTCTGCGTGCCTTCGGTGGTTCAGGCTGGGAGGGCCTCACTGGGTCAGTCTCAGGGACGGACGACGACTGTGAGGCCCTACGACCAGCGACCGGTGGTTGTTTGAGCCACTTGTGGGTGTCCGCTTTTAAACCGGTCGGAACTTGCGAAGGGAGGTCCCATGGCGAGTGGAGCCGAAGAAGTCCTACGCTTCTCCGGCTGGGAAGGGGGAACTGATGTCCTCGAGGGTTGGGGGGGTGTTGCTCCTGAAGTAGATGGAGCAGGAGCAACAGGGAGTGAAGTGTCCCCCATCATCAAGGGGGCAGGTGTGGTTCTCTGGCTCTGAGAGCTAACAGTGTGTGGTGCAGCTATGGAAACTGTAACAGGAGCGACAGTGGCGGCATAAGTGGACGTCGTGCGTACTGGATGCAGTCATTCAAACTTACACTTAGCCTCAGTGTAGGTCAGCTTATCCAGGGCCTTGAATTCCATTATTTTCCGCTCCTTCTGGAGAATCTTACAGTCCGGCGAGCAAGGGGGATGGTGCTTCCCACAGTTGACACAGATGGGAGGCAGGGCACATGGAGTATCAGGATGGGATGGTCGACCACAATTAAGACCGATGAAGGTGGAAGCACAGTAGGAAGACATATTGCCGAACTTCCAACACTTGAAGCACCGCATCGGGGGAGGGATATAGGGTTTGACATCACAACGGTAGACCATCACCTTGACCTTCTCAGGTAATGTGTCACTCTCGAAGGCCAAGATGAAGGCACCGGTGGCAACTTGATGATCCCTCGGACTTTGGTGGACGCACCTGACGAAATGGACACCTCGCCGCTCTAAGTTGGCGCGCAGCTCGTCATCGGACTGTAAAAGGAGATCCCTGTGGAAAATAATGCCCTGGACCATGCTGTTGTTGTTGTGGTCTTCAGTCCTGAGACTGGTTTGATGCAGCTCTCCATGCTACTCTATCCTGTGCAAGCTTCTTCATCTCCCAGTACCTACTGCAGCCTACATCCTTCTGAATCTGCTTGGTGTATTCATCTCTTGGTCTCACTCTTCGATTTTTACTCTCCACGCTGCCCTCCAATACTAAATTGGTGATCCCTCGATGTCTCAGAAAATGTCCTACCAACCGATCCCTTCTTCTAGTCAAGTTGTGCCACAAACTTCTCTTCTCCCCAATACTATTCAATACCTCCTCATTCGTTATATGATCTACCCATCTAATCTTCAGCATTCTTCTGTAGCACCACATTTCGAAAGCTTCTATTCTCTTCTTGTCTAAGCTATTTATCGTCCACATTTCACTTCCATACATGGCTACACTCCATACAAATACTTTCAGAAACGACTTCCTGACATTTAAATCTATACTCGGTGTTAACAAATTTTTCTTCTTCAGAAACGCTTTCCTTGCCATTGCCAATCTACATTTTATATCTTTTCTACTTCGACCATCGTCAGTTATTTTTCTCCCCAAATAGCAAAACTCCTTTACTGCTTTAAGTGTCTCATTTCCTAATCTAATTCCCTCAGCATCAGCCGACTTAATTCGACTACATTTCATTATCATCATTTTGCTTTTGTTGATGTTCATCTTATATCCTCCATTCAAGACATAATCCATTCCGTTCAACTGCTCTTCCAAGTCCTTTGCTGTCTCTGACAGATTTACAATGTCATCGGCGAACCTCAAAGTTTTTTTTTCTTCTCCATGGATTTTAATTCCTACTCCGAACTTTTCTTTTGTTTCCTTCACTGCTCGCTCAATATACAGATTGAATAACATCGGGGAGAGGCTACAACCCTGTCTCACTCCCTTCCCAACCACTGCTTCCCTTTCATGTCCCTCGATTCTTATAACTGCCATCTGGTTTCTGTACAAATTGTAAATAGCCTTTCGCTTCCTGTATTTTACTCCTGCCACCTTCAGAATTTGAAAGAGCGTATTCCAATCAACATTGTCAAAAGCTTTCTCTAGGTCTACAAATGCTAGAAACGTAGGTTTGCCTTTTCTTAATCTTTCTTCTAAGATAAGTCGTAGGGACAGTATTGCCTCACGTGTTCCAACATTTCTACGGAATCCAAACTGATCTTCCCCGAGGTCGGCTTCTATCAGTTTTTCCACTTGTCTGTAAAGAATTCGTGTTAGTATTTTGCAGCTGTGACTTATTAAACTGATAGTTCGGTAATTTTCACATCTGTCAACACCTGCTTTCTTTGGGATTGGAATTATCATATTCTTCTTGAAGTCTGAGGGTATTTCGCCTGTCTCATACATCTTGCTCACCAGATGGTAGAGTTCTGTCATGACTGGCTCTCCCAAGGCTGTCAGTAGTTCTAATGGAATGTTTTCTGCTCCGGGGGCCTTGTTTCGACTCAGGTCTTTCAGTGCTCTGTCAAACTCTTCACGCGGTATCATATCTCCCATCTCATCTTCATCTACATCCCCTTCCATTTCCATAATATTGTCTTCAAGTACATCGCCCTTGCATAGACCCTCTATATACTCCTTCCACCTTTCTGCTTTCCCTTCTTTGCTTAGAACTGGGTTTCTATCTGAGCTCTTGATATTCATGCAAGTGGTTCTCCTTTCTCCAAAGGTCTCTTTAATTTTCCTGTAGGCAGTATCTATCTTACCCCTAGTGAGATAAGCCTCTACATCCTTACATTTGTCCTCTAGCCATCCCTGCTTAGCCATTTTGCACTTCCTGTCGATCTCATTTTTGAGACGTTTATATTCCTTTTTGCCTGCTTCATTTACTGCATTTTTATATTTTCTCCTTTCATCAATTAAATTCAATATTTCTTCTGTTACCCAAGGGATTCTACTAGCCCTCATCTTTTTACCTATTTGGTCCTCTGCTGCCTTCACTATTTCATCACTCAAAGCTACCCATTCTTCTTCTACTGTATTTCTTTCCCCCATTCCTGTTAATTGTTCCCTTATGCTCTCCTTGAAATCCTGCACAACCTCTGGTTCTTTCAATTTATCCAGGTCCCATCTCCTTAAATTCACACCTTTTTGCAGTTTCTTCAGTTTTAATCTACAGTTCATAAGCAATAGATTGTGGTCGGAGTCCACATCTGCCCCTGGAAATGTCTTACAATTTAAAACCTGGTTCCTAAACCTCTGTCTTACCATTATATAATCTTTCTGATACCTTCTAGTATCTCCAGGATTCTTCCATGTACACAACCTTCTTTTATGATTCTTGAACCAAGTGTTAGCTATGATTACGTTATGCTCTGTGCAAAACTCTACCAGATGGCTTCCTCTTTCATTTCTCTCCCCCAATCCATATTCACCCACTATGTTTCCTTCTCTCCCTTTTCCTACTACCGAATTCCAGTCATCCATGATGATTAAATTTTCATCTCCCTTCACTACCTGAATAATTTCTTTTATGTCATCATACATTTCATTAATTTCTTCGTCATCTGCAGAGCTAGTTGGCATATAAACTTGTACTACTGTAGTAGGTGTGGGCTTCGTGTCTATCTTGGCCACAATAATGCATTCACTATGCTGTTTGTAGTAGCTTACCTGTACTCCTATTTTTTTATTCATTATTAAACCTACTCCTGCATTACCCCTATTTGATTTTGTATTTATAATCCTGTATTCACTTGACCAAAAGTCCTGTTCCTCATGCCACCGAACTTCACTAAGTCCCACTATATCTAACTTCAATCTATCCATTTCCCTTTTTAAATTTTCTAACTTACCTGCTCGATTAAGGGATCTGACATTCCATGCTCCGATCCGTAGAACGCCAGTTTTCATTTCTCCTGATAACGATGTCCTCTTGAGTAGTCCCCACCCGGAGATCCGAATGGGGGACTATTTTACCTCCGGAATATTTTACCCAAGAGGACACCATCATCATGTAATCGTGCAGTAAAGCTGCATGCGCTCGGGAAAAATTACGGCTGTAGTTTCCCCTTGCTTTCAGCCGTTCGCAGTACCAGAACAGCAAGGCCATTTTGGTTACCGTTTTTATCAATACCGAACCGGACCGCATTTTGGACAAGCCAACCCAACTCCCCGAACTTGCCCTCTAAATGCTCTACAAAGAACTGAGGATTCCCCATCAGCTCTGGTACAGTCGAGATAACTTGGCGAATACGTCTCACTTTCATTCATTGCCTTTCGTTCCTCCCATGGTGTGGCCAGGGAGGGAAACGATTTGGGGTCATAAACGTTACCTTTAAAATGAGCCCTCGAACGCTTAGAGACTGCTGGTGGCTGGCCACCAGCAAGAGATGATGTGCTATGCTTCATTGCGTGTCATCCACCCTGATGCCACCTATTCCGACCAAGGGCCCTCCCCATGGGCGCCACCCAGCCACAGCAAGGGCCACCTGGCAGGATGGCCATTGCCGGGAATCCCGATGCCCCAGGTAGATGGGCATCTACTCCTCGGCATACATGGGGAGTAAACGGCGCAGGCATCAGCAGAGCAATCCCTGTGTGGTCAGGGGGCTGCAACCAACAGGGTACATGGCGGCCCCACCACAATGGCCTGGCAACCATGCTCGGTTTTAGGTGACATGTAGTCCATCGTCGCCATCAGTGCAGAAAGTGGCACTGCAGATTGCATGGCGGAAGCTGCACGCAGAAACGTATCCATGCCCAAGAGATGGAGAGCAGGCAGGACTGCAATGCAAAAACGAATAAGCTGGCGAAAGATCGCAACGCAAGATGGACACAATGCACCAATTAAGGCGCTCTTCCCTAATCAGCTCGCTCTTCGGAAAAATTTTGAGAGATGAAGGCCAAACCCAACAGGGGACCAACACATAAGGCCAAAACGTTTGAGACTCCTTTTAGTCGCCTCTTACGACAGTCAGGAATACCGCGGGCCTCCTCTTACCCCCGAACCCGCAGGGGGAGTACCAGCGCTGGAATAGAATGTGAAATAAGGCAGGAAGCTTAAAATATGTGCTTGAAAATGATACGCGGTTTAAATTGGTCAAGTGCACAGACAACTTGGACCATGGTTTCATTCCCAAAATTTAAAAAAAAAAGTGACACTTTTTGAGGACTTTGAAATTGATGCTGTGTAGTATTTGTTTGCCACTAACCAAGGGAAGAGTTCCAGGTCAGTAATTTGAAATGGATGGGGGGGGGGGGGGGGGGAGAGTTTGAAATTGCATCACAAGAGATACGGAGTATTCAGTTCTTCTACGTGTCTTCAGAAGACTCTGAAAACAACAATGCAGTGATACTGAATGAAAGATTTGGTCAGTGCACAATAATTCCAAACACCAGACAGTACCACAGCTGGAAAGGATGTAGTCAAGATGTACTGAACTACTTCCTTCATGAAATATGATCTGGGATATCTTTCACACAATGCAGAGATACAACAGTCTCCAGAACAATACCAAGCAGTATCACTGCAGAACATAAGGCTGTCTTCTTGAATTACTTGTGTCTTTGACTGAATGGACTTTGCCTTTGTCATCTGGACCCATTTTTAATGTACTAAGTCAGCTGGTGGACCTCTCAAGCATTTTAAAACAAAACATTACGCCAAACACTTTAACAGGCAGACAGTTCAAGTGTAACAGGGCAACTATAATTTAAATTTGTTTAACAACCTTCAACACTCCAAATGAGGAAAGGAATCAATCTTCAAGGAATGTGCTCTTTAAGTGACTTTTTTTTACATAGTGATTGACATGTTTGGAATGTGAAACATATTGTTTCTACTAATTCAGACTAAATATGTTACAGATTAATGTTCCTTGAGTAAAATTCTGTGGCTTTTGAAATACTATCCTTTCCAAATATGCACACTGGCAGAGTACAGTAAAGAAGTTATGCACTGAAATAACAAAGATTTTTGGGGGTAATTAAGACTTTGATACAAGCTACACAGTGAGACTATTGGTAGCTCATTGTAACCTTGCACACACTGCCTCCCCCCCCCCCTCCTTTTTTCCAAGGAGTGATTTTTGATGGTCATTTTTAAAAATCCAAAAACTGTATATGTGTGTGTGTGTGTGTGTGTGTGTGTGTGTGTGTGTGTGTGTGTGTGTGTGTGTGTGTGTGTGCAAGTAATACAATCAAGTTTGTTCAGTGAATTCGACTTCATCACCTTTCTATAGTATACACCAAATTTTTCTTTTCAGTACTGTCACTCACATTTGAGATGAAAAATATTGCAAATTTGAAAAATGTTGTGACTTGTGCAGCAGTTTGTATCATTTTCAAATCGTGAACACTGCAACACATTACTGCTTTCTCCTACAAGGGAGAGGTGTTATTTTCAAATATACCTCTTGGCTATATCAGTTTACAGGGGCTACAACATCATGCATAGTGACTTTTTATTTATTTTTTTTAAAAAAAGGCCAAACTTTAACTTCTGGGAGGGGGGAGGGGCAGCAGGTAGCTCAGCTGCCCCGGGGGGGTTACAAATTTCTATATCTGGGATAGGAACTAACTTTAGTACCGGAATTAATAGAAATAAATTTCATTAAAATCTGTACCCATGACACTACCCCAATCTAATGGTGTCCAGTGGAATGACTCACAAATGTTTTGATTTTATCCACGATGTGTTGCAACCACAAACATGGACAGGAATGAAAATATAGAAAAAACAGTCTGTTTATACTGTTCTGTATTGCAACTTCATGAGGCACAGATTCTTTTGGTCAGTTGTCACACATGCACTGTAAACTGAGTATAAAATCACTAGTACTGTAATCATGGTGTGTGATATGGTGTATCAGATCAAAGCTATAAATGCAATAATTCTCCATGAGGAATGGAAATCCGAAAGTGAAGAGCTTTTCTGGAAGATCTATCATTGTGGCTACTCTTAAACACAGCCTTTGCACAACGATCTGTGAACTACTAGGCGGGCCTCTTAACAAAAAAGGGCAAAGACAAGAAGCAGACACATAGAAAAGAAGATGCTGTTCTGCTATGACTGTGACAAGAAACCAAAGAACAGCTGCACTTCATAACAGAAAAACGTGTGGTGAAATGGGAATACAATTATGCCATGAGTGCACCATATGAAAATCAGTGATAGGAAATTATATGGCTAAGACAAAAGTCTTAAATTTCTAACAGATTGTAGCATGTCTGCACTGTGTAAACCAGTAGAGCCAGCATCTCTTGCGGATAACGGGATTGTGTTTGAATTGTAACAATCAAAGAAGCTGACAATCGTTTTCTACCTGTTCATCCTTAAATTAATACTAATGCCAAAAATTCATTTTCTTGTTAAAATGGTGATTAAGTCGTTAAGCTTCTCTCTCTTTTTTTTTTTTTTTTTTTTTTTAACACAATACCTGACCTACAAGAAAACTGGTCATATTAGGAATTCCAATGCTCACTGTTTCTATACTGACTATCCAGGTGATGTCAGCAGCACAGACTGCAATATAACTTCACAAATAGGCAGCAGCTAAGATACTTACAAATGGGACATGACTAGAAATCAAATGTGATTGTTTTGCTACCAGAGTAGGTGAAAATATGGTAATGCTACTTTTTGTTTTTGAAGAATGAGAAAATTTAACAGCTGCTTGACGGGCAGATACATTATTCTGAGTTCTAAAAGGCAGTTAGGAGCTACATCTATGATGCCTCCAAATCAGCTAATATCACAAAATTCATATACAATTGGGATAAATTGATTGCATCCACTTCAAGTTGAAACAATTACGATACTCAATATTGTGACAATGCCACTGTCACCACACACTGCGCCAGAAAGCGGCCACGTGTCGTTTCAGTTGCTGTATTTGTGTGTCACCTGTACCACAGGCTACGAAAAATTCAAAATTTGGGCTTATAGTTAAAAATCACACAATTGACAACCACAGTAGCTTTATGTACAGTAACCATACAACATTGCTGATATAAACATTTAGAAAAACTGCGTCACGGATTCGTGTTCAACAGTATGATACTACACACTTAGAAATTCAATGCTATATGTAACTAGGTAAAATTATGATTTCGACACACTGTAGCAGCGTAATTAGTATTGATATTAGCATAACTTAAAAAATTTAAGAGAAAGGGTACTGCACTCAGGCACGTTTTTCCGTCGATTACTTGCCACCTGCTGGAGTGCAAGAGTTTTGCAAATGTGTGTAACATACATACAAAACATGTCTGTGGATAGTTCTTTACGTCGGGGATAGTAGTCTAAGTATAGAAACTTTAATGCCAGAGCTAAGCAGGCATAGACTAATGTGGGCAGGGGTCAAAGAATGTCTTGAACCACACTCACTGCCGGCAACATTATTCAGCACAGAAATCACTAGTTTCACGCGACTGATATTCCCTTGTCAGACTCAATACCGCACTAGAACACAAAGTCTGCTTATCTATTGCGAAGTTAACCTGCATTTAATTACATATTCCTTACGCACTAAGAACGTCCTGCACGTGCGCTAGAGTAAAATATAACACACATTCGAAAGCACGAAAGTCCACCATTTTCGCCAGCCGGCCAGCCCTCAATCTTCGGATTTTATCGTTGAGCCTCGGCACTTCCGTATACAGTGACGTTGTACACACAAGTCGATGTGATGGTGTCGATTACTCGTTTCACAGCGTTTAGTTCCGCATTATTTTCAAGCATAAAAATATTGAATATTTTTTGTAATTGCTAGGCAATTTTTCTTAACTGCCAAGTAAAAACCAATTCAGTTCGAGCGTTTCAACAACAAGCAATATAATTCTTGGTCAAACGGACCTATCACACTGTACAAACATTTACTGTATTTCACCAGTCTTTAAGAATATGCGTGGAGTCGATGTTGTTATTAACATTTTAAACTTTTAAATCTAATTATTTAGCACTACACACCACATGTCGAATTATTTTTGTATATGAACAGCGAAACTAGCATCCTTAACGGATAAAGGCTGTCACTCTGTCCGTCACGTCAAGTCAATTCAAGTCACGTGATGTCAGCTCGCATGGCTATCATCAGCTTTTTTTTCTTCGCCCGTGGGAATTGCGATCTTCGCAAGATGATTTTCAACTATTTTTACATGCGAATTATGCACTTCACACAACAACGTGGTAGCTTACGGTGTGTTCACTCGATGCCCCTTTCCTCGTGCGCAATCGCAGACGCATGGAAATGAAGGGGCATGCGCATAAAGGACTTATGTATGTGCGCATGAGCGTTCTCGTGTCCAGAAGTTGCCTCATTGCACAAGGAGTCTACTATGGATCCATTTCTTATCTATATGGGCTGCATTTATAGTGATAGTGACGCGACAGGAACAGAAAACAGAAAAGCGACTGTAGTTAAAGAAGTTTCCAAATAACAGAGGTGCGAGAAATATAAAGTGATGACATTCTATTTGCAAATTTCATGAGGTGGCCACAGCGAGGTTTTAGATTTTATACTTGGGAAACTGCAGCGATAAGGCTGGCAATAATAATTCGTTTGCTACTAAGCGGCGACTAATATACCAGTTTGAAATATTTATATCTCATTTAAAAAGAAAGTATTTCAGTGATTATTAACTTTCCATTGTGTCATATGTACATTAATTTGCACAACAAGTTATTTACACAACTTTAATCGTGAAAGATTTTGTGTAAATTAATATCCTCGGATTCAACAAACTGGAGGATTTTGTAGACAACACAATACACTAGAGCGAAGGTTGTGTTTTACAATTTTATATTTCTTGCAACATTAACGTCCTTCGTTTTCATTTGTAGTAGGTTATTCAGCTACGCATGCCGCATCATTTCTGATGTTCAAATGTCAGGCTCCTCAGTTAGTGCTATTGAATCGCCATACCATGAATGTTCGTCCACAGTTTTCATATACACGTTTTATAAATGTCTGTCTTATTCATCTCTGTTTTCCTGCTTCGAAACTTACGGTATTTTTTTCTTTGCAGTAATGTGATCACAGACCATTTATCTAATAGTCGACGCTCACGGAATCACATCTCAAATTTTTATTCAAATAATCTTTAGAAGTGGCATTCCATACGTTTTTTCTGTATCTGTAGTCATCTTTACATTTATGCGCGTTTCCTTTGGAATCAACAGGCATTATTGCACATAAATCGCTGCACACCATGACCTCAGCCCCGTACACAGTGAAACAGATGTCAGCGCAACTGCCTGACGTCTGCTAAAATGCGCAAAGATTCTAACCGAAGGCGGGAAGCAATGCGCTTGGGGTACAGCCTACATTTACAGGAAATTACGCATACCTAAATGCGAATACGTAATTCTGCTGTTGGAAATTTATGCACAAAGTTGAACAGAAAAAGAGGCATCCTGTGGACGCACCTTTACGTTGAAGCTGGAGTCCACATTTGTACAAAATATTACGTATATTGGACACAAATGGTTTGCACCTTGCAAGGATAGCTTGTAGATTCGAGAAGGAAGACAGAAGTTCAAAACAACAAAAAAGAGTGTGCGTCCGAAAAGTGTCATTACATGGTTTAGAAGCGGATTTTCACACACTATAAAAGGAGCTCGAGGAAGAGGAATCTGTAATTTATACTTTAGAAAGTCGAAGGATCAGTTTAGTCATTTGTTAAGCGCAATTTCACGTCAGTGTTACGAGCTGCAATCACGTCCCGTGAAAATTTTTTTTGTGTAAGGTGAAGTTTAGTTTCTGGTCCAGTGAAAATTTTTATGCAATGGTCATGTCTCCCTCAATAACTTTCCCTTCAAGATTTATAGATTTTCATTGCATCTTTTAATAGTTCAAGTGGGGTTAGCTAGAGAAACCACATAAATACTGACCACTGATGCTGGCAGAAATGTTTCATACACAGTTCAGCGAGCGTGCCTGCCACAAACATATATTCAAACAATCAACTTGCACTGGTGAGGGTTTCAGTCAATTTCTTTATGTAACACTATAAATGACTGACAACATACAAATAAATTCCACCTTTTAATCTGATTCCATTCATAGCACTTTTTTCACTTCAAGTTGCAGTCATATTCATTACCATAAACCTTACCAAAAGAAATAACGAAACGAAAAAAATTATAACAAATAACAAACAACAGATACCAACCACGATGAAACGAAATATTGAGATCGGTTCATGGGTGTGTATTTGGAGGAAATGTGTTTGGGAGTCAAGTGATCAACAATGGGTGGATGACGTCAGCCGTCAAATCGTTCCTCCCAAGAAACCTTGACGGTGCTTGATGTCACTTCATGACGAGACGGAACAGAACGGCCAGTGTGGATGCCACCATTTGAAAAGCAATGCAGAATGTTATGACAGGATAGGACGAGACGTGACACGAAGGCCAGTGTGAACTCGCCTTAAATATTCTTTTGCTCCTGGCGTACATCGCAATGTTGAGAAGTGAAGGGCAGGTCCAAAGCTTAATTGGTTAGTTTCCATGGTGCGACCGGGATTCGACCTCGCAACGTTTGGATTTAGCTGCTTTAAGGCCAATTTACACTGGTCGTCACGGCACTGTCTCGTCACGACACCGTCACGTCAAGATGTATTCACACTCTCCATCACGTCACAACACATCAAGTCAGTTCAAGTCACGCATGGCTGTCCTCAACTGTGTTTTTTGCAGGAATTGCCATCTTTGCAAGATGAGTTTCAACTGTTTTTACGCACAAAGTGCGCGTACACAACGTGCTAGCTTATGTACTTGTATTCTGGAGTCCAGATTTGTATGTAAATGACATTTCAGTTCAATAAGTAAGAGCTCGAAGAAGTGGAATCTTCATTTTATATTTTAGGAAGTCCAAGCATCCAGAATTACTAAAAGCAACACAGTATTATGAACTGCCATCACATCCCACGAAAATTTGGTTTGTTTTAGGTTAAGTTTAGTCGGTCATATATCCCACAACTACTTTCCCTTTAATATTTATAGGTTTTCTGTACATCTTCCATTTGGCTTGTAATAATTGCTCAAGTGCCTTATTTGTACTGGGGTAAATAATGAAACCACATGAATATTGATCACTGCCACTTGCATGGAGGTAAGAATAGAGGGAGACGCCGTGACGTCACAGCTGCGAAGCCGAGGGTAGCCATCTCAGTCCGACCAAAACATTGCTGCTGTAAGCTTGTGTGCATAGGCTTGTCGCTCGCTTTTGGAAGGATTTTGCGCTATTATGGTGACTTGTGTCGTGTTCGGATGTACGAATCATTCTGATTGTGATGCGAAATCGAAGGGAATAACATTTCATGTGTAAGTTGTCTCGTTAAGTGTGATTTTACAACTTCATAGTGAATGAACGTGTGCTACATCGGTACTTGTACTATAGCGTGTTTTTCTCCTGTATGATTTTAGATTTCCTAAAAATGAAAGTCGGAAAGCTCTGTGAGAGAATGCCATGAGGAGGAAGAACTGGCGTGCGTCTAAATGGAGCACTATATGTTCTCAGCATTTCCGAGAAGAGGACATAGACCGAACTTCCCTTTCAACAGTAAGGCTCCGAGAAAATGCTGTACCATCAGTTTTCCCTACACACCCAAAACATTTGCAAAAGGTATGTTAATTCAAAGAATTAAATTCTTAGTTTCCAAGTTCACGTTTCAGTATAATACGTACGTATCGTCGATAATCGAAGTGTTGAGTAACTCACTTTGTCTTCATCATGTACCAAATTAAAAGCTAACACTACATTAACTGGCGTAAAGTATAGGCCTAAACAGGACACTGTAGATTTGCCATTCTATGTACCGTATTTCAGTAAATATTGGTGGTAATGAACAGTGTTTCCCAGTAGTGTAACTTAACTGAAATGACCCAATACGTATTACAAACAAGGGGTCTAGTGCAGCAGGGGATACAACCCGTCGGCTTTGGACAATGACGTCACAAGTCGCCAGATAGCAGTTTACCATTTTCGCTTTTGCTGTTATGTTTCAGTTTCGTTTTTTTTACTGATTGCTTAATAAAGTTGATCTGTTTATTCTATCTCGTGAGATTTTTTTTTAAAAAGCCAAAAAACACTTATCAGCAACTGAAGGGAGCTACAACACTAAGAATAATCGCTTCTCGATTGGCGACTTGTGACGTCAATGTCCAAAGCCGACGGGTTGTATCCCCTGCTACACTAGTCCCCAAACAAGATGTATTTATGGGGCTTTGGAGGGAGGGTATAGCTAACTTAGTTTTCTGTTTCTATTATTTAGCTCTAACTCCGAAAGTAATGGCATACACGTGTGAAGTAAATTATATCAGTTATGTGAATAACAGTAGTTTGTGAACATCTCACTTTGTCTGGTCTACTGTGTTGTACAACATTTTTATTGCACTGTCTTTGCTAGTTAATGGCAGTTATGTTTTAGGAGTAATTGATACAGCTCTAGTTTTACTTATATATGTTTATTTTGGGAGGATTCCTTCAGGTCATTTGAATACATTAATTTCACTTTCCACCTGATTAGGTCCTTACACATAGCTTTTGCCTAGGAATGATTCCATGCTGTATATAGAATTTAAGAGGGGAGGTGCTGGAACACTCAAGTGTTTCTGCAGCTACAAAGTATGTTATAAAGAGATAATCTGGTTCTCCACATTGTCATGTAGAAACAAATTTATGAAACTCCTTTTTGATGAGCATCAGCCTCTGCACACAAGAGAATATTTGAGAAGAAAATTCAGGTTCGCTGTTTAGATTATGAGACTACTGAAGCTAACAAGTTTGTCTGGTATAATTATTTAGTGAAGTCACAGAAATTAACACTTGGGCTGTGTTAAATATAACTCTGTATTTGGGTTAAGCACAGCAAATGAACATTTCTTTTGTTTGATGCACTATTCATTGACATTCTCCATTGAAAGATATCATTGATTAAAAAGCTTTGGCAGTACCTTCTTGTTAACATTATCCACTACTGTGGAACATTGAATATGCACCAACCACTAATGCAAAATTAGATATAACACACAATTTTATATCATTAACTGTTGGGCCAGTTGTATTGAGAACTTGTTAACTGACAGCACCCATAGCGATACAGTGTGATAGTTAAACAAGACACCCCAGCAGAAATATTTTACATGTTCAAAGTTTATATTTTTAGTTGTCTGCTGAACACAACAACCGTTTTTGTTAGAGTAATGAGTATTTTATGAACAAGATAAATAGTTGCTGGAAAAATAGAATTTATATTTCTGGAAAGGACTAAGAATAGGAGTAATTAGTGGGCTGTAACATGCTGTTCATGACAAAGACTGTAACACCTTCAATCATCTGTTAAAAACAGTTCTTAATGTTTTCCATCCGTTTATTTCATTTAGGGAGACAAGAAGAGAAAGCCACCATTGCAGAAGGAGAGCTCTTCCTTTCCATCTTCAGTTTTGGCTGCCGTCAGCAGAGTGCAGGATGAAGTTCCTGCTCTTGTTCCTGAGTACACTGCAGGACCACCAGAACGTAGTCAGACATCCTCTGAAAGTGAGGAACTGAAGACGAAGTGTGAACACCTCATAAGAAAAACTGATCAGTACAAAAAACAAATTAAAACTCTTCAGCAGTCTAAGCGACGACTTAAGGAGAAAGTGGCTTCTTTGAGTGCTATCATTAAGGTACTGAAGGACAAGCATCTTGTGGATGAAAGTTCACTAAATATACTAGAAACCATACCTGGAATGCAGAGAGACTTGCTGCAGCGGCAAACTGCGAAAGCTGGGGCACAGGCTGTACCTAGGTCATACAGCCCAGAACTGCGCTCCTTTGCCTTAACACTGCATTTTTATTCCCACAGGGCGTATAATTATGTTAGGCGCTGTTTTAATACATGTTTGCCACACCCCAGAACATTAACAAAGTGGTACCAGTGTGTCAGTGGAGCACCTGGCTTCACATCCGAGGCGTTTAAGGTAATTATGGCAGAAGCTTGCCACCGTGAAACAAAGTTTCCAACTATATGTAGCTTGGTAGTTGATGAAATTGCCATCAAGCAACATGTAGAATTTGATGGTACATGCTATTATGGTTATGTTGACATGGGGTCATCTGTAGACACAGATAATTTGCCCATTGCCAAAGAAGCATTTGTGCTCATGCTTGTGGCTATTAATGCTTCTTGGAAGCTCCCAGTTGGGTATTTCCTGACTGCTGGTATAACTGGTGAGCAAAAAGCCGAGATAGTTAAACAGTGCATTGATCTTGCCAATTCAAGTGGTGTGAAAGTTGTTTCGCTCACATGTGATGGTTCAGCTAGCAATTTGTCAATGGCTAGATGTTTAGGCTGCAGTCTCAATTGTGAAACTTTGAAAAGTACTTTTTCAGTAGAAGGGAATGATCATGAAATGTCATTTTTCCTAGACCCTCCACATATGTTGAAACTTGTGCGCAACGCTTTAGGAGATAAAAAATTTCTTTGGGATGAGAAAGGTGGTGTCATTTCTTGGCACTTTTTGGAACTGTTACATAAATTACAGGTCAAGGAAGAGCTCCACATAGGCAACAAGATCACTGCCAGTCACCTTAATTTTTTTAAAAATAAAATGAAGGTGAAACTGGCTACTCAGCTGCTTAGCAATTCTGTGGCAGATGCCATACAGTACTGTTGTGATATGAAACTCCCAGGTTTTGAACAGGCATCTGCAGCAGTAAAATTTATACGCATTTTCAACTGTCTCTTTGATGCCTGCAATTCCAGAACACTTTTACAAAGTGGTTTCAAGCAGGCATTAAATACAGCAAATTTTAGTGCTGTAGAGGGATTTCTTTTAAAGGCACAGAGGTACATCAAGGAACTCACTGTTGGTCCAAATCCTCAAGCAATGAGAGTTGTTGACTCAAATAGAAAGACAGGGTTTATTGGATTCCTGGTGTGTATATCCAGTGTTTTACACATGTATAGCAAAGTAGTGGGGACACAAACTCATGCTCCTCTATTGAAGTTTCTGCCTCTTTACAAATGTTCTCAGGACCACTTGGAAATGTTTTTTAGTGCCATCCGAAGTCGTGGTGGTTGGAATAACAACCCCACTGCTCGCCAGTTTGTTGCAGCATACAAGAGGCTACTAATTCATAGTGAGATCCGTGGATCAGAAAGAGGGAATTGTATAACTTTGGTAGATATTCCCATTCTTACTTTCAGCGATTCCAATGTTGAAGATCACATAAATAACACTTCAGAACGGTGGCAGTTACTAAGCACGGAAAATAGTGCAGCGACAACTGACAACGACCACGATTACTTTGCTACTGGAATTTATCTCTCTGAAGTGGCAGTCCATACTGTAGTATATATAGCTGGATTTGTGGTGCGTCACTTAGAGAAAACCTTAAAATGTGAACCATGTTTATCTGTGTTGAGAGGGGATGGTATCCATGTTGCTTATTCTCTCATTCATAGAAAGGGTGGTGGTTGGTTTTACCATCGAATGATGTTGTTGACATCTGTGTGTGTGTGCAGAAAAAGTGTTCAGGTGCTATACTCCAGGTAATTCTAAAGTTCCTTTGAAAAATCAGTTTTCCTAATGTGTGTCTGAGGTGCTTAGTGAATTCATATTCAAGCCAGTGTTTAAGGAGTTAGCAGACCGCATGAAAAATCAGCATCCCTTGGACAATCATGATACTGCTGATTAAAGCAATTGCCACACGATACCTCTTGACATGGCAAAAACATGCAGCCAAGAGAATAAGTGATGCATTGCATGAAAATAAAATCAGGACAACCTATACAAAACTGGTACTCTTTAAAGGTCAGTAACTGATATTTGTACACAGAGGTCTAGTGTGTGAGGCATCTTGTATAAAGCACTCATTATATTGAGGCAAACTGGGAATGTAACCTTATTGTAATTAATAAATGATGCACATTCTTCCTTTTCCGTTATTTCTATGTTGTTATCACCAGCTACAAAATGTTTGTGATGTCTGTATCTTAAAACTATTAGTACTAGCATATTCAGTGTATCTATGAAAATTTGTTCCTGGTGTGTGATGGAGTCAGACAATTATAATTTTATGTGTGTGTGTAATACCTTTCAAATATATCTTCCTCAAACCAACATTTGGAACTACATTATATGTAGAGTGTTTCCAAGTGATTGATACTCCACCATACCAGTATGCAGTACTGGTTCTGCAATAGCTTGTGATCTGTGTGCATCCAAATGGGACATACCATTCTTTTTGAAATATTTAGCCAGTGTTTGGCAGAGTATGCTGTAGTATGTTGTAGCCAGTGTTGTTAATTAAGTTTCCACGAGTGACAACATATTAATGAGAAATAGAATTGCCTCATTTTTGGCACATTGAAATATATTCCCATCATTGTGTGGTATGTTATGGTTTTTGCTTGTGTGTCATTACAAATTACATTTTTTTGTGATGTAGTCCAACAGTGGTTTACTCTCGAAAAATGAGAGATAGTAGTGTTCGCAGGTGGGCGTTATTGGTTTTCCACTACGTCATTGGGCACTAAATTTTCTAGCAGTCTCTCCCCTAATCCATTGAAATGTAACCCATGTGTTGTACAGAAACTACAGCCCACAACGTTTATATCTGTAGTAAGTAATTTTATAAATGATTGCATATTTTCTTATGTTTGTTTGCTTGACTACTTTCCTGGTTTATGCAAGACCACTGTGATAAATCATATGTATGTGGAATGGTAAATAGTATTACATTTACCCCCTGCGGGTCCAGGGGTTAGAATAGGCCCGAGGTCTTCCTGCCTGTCGTAAGACGTGACTAAAATGAGTCCATCCCCCTCAAGGGGGTAGTTAGCGCCTGCGTCCGGAGACGGACGGTCCCATGACCTATATTTGTGGTCTTTTTGGTTTTTCACTTCTCATTTCTTCCTTCTTTGGTTGGTTCCTTTCTTTGTTCTTCTCCATCTCACTGTCTTCCTTACTCTTTCCCTTACCTTCTTCTCCTTGCCTTCTTCTCCTTGCCTTCTCTGGTCTCCGCTTCGGCATTTGAGTCAGTCTGTCCTCTCTCTCTTCCTTTTCCTCTTCTTCCTTCCTCCCTGTGCGCGCCTGAAGGCCGACCCACGCGTTCGCACGCGTAGCCGGTGACGGGGTAACGCGTAATTCCCCACCCTGGGTAGACAAGTAAGGCACGCACGTACCCCCTGGTAAAGGCCAGGCCCAGGGAGGGGTGACTGCCTGAGCTGATACCTTCTGACCATGCCGATTGGTCCTGGAGGTGTGACCTGAGGTGTAAACATTCACCTAAGGCGGGAGTGCCCTCTGAGAGGGTCCCCATAAGGAAGGAGCGCGCCATCGGAGACGCTGGCAATCATGGGGGATTCCTCCGCAATGGATTTCTCTTCTTCTCTCTCGACTTCTGCCCACAAACGGAAACATGACCAGCCCCCAGTGACAAAAGTACTACCGCCTACCCCACAGTTCCTCGTCATTTCTCGATCTGAGGACGGAAAGGATTTTTCCTCTGTCAACCCTTTCGTTATCCAGAAGGGCGTAGATGCCATAGCCGGTACTGTTAAGTCTTGTACGAGGTTGCATAATGGTACCTTGTTACTAGAAACTGAGAGCGCCTTTCAGGCACAGAAACTGCTTCGAGCCACACTCCTGTACACGTTCCCTGTCCGGGTGGAGGCTCACCGAACTTTGAATTCGTCTCGTGGTGTGGTCTATACTAGATCCCTCGACGGATTGACTGACGAGGAGATTCAGTCTTTCCTCGCTGAGCAGGGCGTGACGGCTGTCCATAGGATCTTGAAAAAGGTCAACAATGACCTTGTACCGACCCGGACATTTTTCTTGACCTTTGATAGTTTTAAGCTGCCATCGCG
Organism: Schistocerca americana; assembly: GCF_021461395.2. Taxonomy (NCBI): domain Eukaryota; kingdom Metazoa; phylum Arthropoda; class Insecta; order Orthoptera; family Acrididae; genus Schistocerca; species Schistocerca americana. Next base: position 672,018,074 of record NC_060120.1, on the reverse strand, counting down.
CATCAAAGCGGGCTACGAGGTTATTTCTGTTTGCCCCTATGTCCCGACACCTACGCGCTGCTACCAGTGTCAGTGTTTCAATCACACTTGACAGTCGTGTTCCAATGCGGCTAAATGTGTCACTTGTGGCAGGCATGCCCATGAGGGTGACTGTCCACCTCCGTCTCCTCGTTGCGTGAACTGTCAGGGTGACCATGCAGCATCCTCCCGCGACTGTCCCGTCTATAAGGAAGAACGCTGTATCCAAGAAATTCGGGTCAAAGAGAAAGTGTCCACCTCAGCTGCTCGCAAGCTATTGGCTAGTAGGAAGCCCACGCTGCTCCCTGCGGGGAAATACAGTACTGTCCTCGCCTCTCCTCGGACTACCAGGGAGGTGGCAACCCAGACATGCGATCTGACCTTCAGCACCACGGTCGTCCGATCGACCAGTGCTAAGATCGCGCGGTCGACGTCTCCTCTTCCTCCCATCACCCCACAGACACCAGCCCCTTCATCAGCTTCTGCTAAGACGAAGACCCAGAAGTCAGATGCAAGGGCCTTCAAGAAGGAACCGTCCCGTGCAGACTTCCTACGTACCTCGACCTCCCAGCCATCGACCGGTACTTCCACCAAACGACCTTCCAAGAAGGCTCATAGGAAGCACAGTTCTCCTTCTCCGCCACGGCGCATTTCTTCTCCTGCGCCACCCAGCGGTTGCCGCCCCAGGCCGTCATCCGTTTCACCTGTCCGCACCACTGGTAGCCGAACATCTGGCCGTTCACCGGCGGAGGAAGCTCCCCCTCCCGGCCATCCTCCCAAGATGGCCGATGAAACTATAGACCCAATGGACTATGACTGTCCGCCTACTGATGGCGGCGGCAGTGCTCGCTCGAAGCCAGGCCCTCAGCGGCCTTCGAGGTGACCCCTTCTTTCATCTTCCTTTTCTTCTTACAATGGGACTTATTCACTGGAATATTCGCAGCATTCGCTCCAACCGAGAGGACTTGAAGTTGCTGCTCCACTTGCACCGTCCGCTCGTCGTAGCCCTCCAGGAAACGAAGCTACGCCCATGCGATCAAATTGCCTTGGCACACTACATCTCTGTGCGTTTTTACCTACCCCCTGTGGTAGGTATCCCGGCTCATGGAGGGGTTATGTTGCTGGTCCGGGATGATATTTACTACGATCCCATCACGTTGCACACTGGCCTGCAGGCAGTTGCCATCCGAATTACTCTCCCCACTTTTACATTTTCCATTTGTACCGTTTACACTCCATCGTCATCTGCCGTTACCAGGGCAGACGATGCAAATTATTGCTCAGCTACCTGCACCATTTTTGTTAACTGGAGACTTCAATGCCCACCATCCCCTTTGGGGCTCTCCAGCATCCTGCCTGAGGGGCTCCCTGTTAGTAGACCTTTTCAACCAGCTCAATCTTGTCTGCCTCAATACTGGCGCCCCTACTTTTCTTTCGGACGCATCTCACACCTATTCCCATTTAGACCTCTCTATATGTACTACCCAACTTGCACGCCGGTTTGAGTGGTATGCACTTTCTGATACATATTCGAGCGACCACTTCCCATGTGTTATCCATCTCCTGCAGCATACCCCCTCTCCGTGCTCATCTAGTTGGACCATCTACAAAGCAGACTGGGGGCTCTTCTCTTCCAGGGCGACCTTTCAGGATCAAACCTTCACAAGCTGCGATCGTCAGGTCGCACACCTCACGGAAGTCATTCTCACTGCTGCTGAATATTCCATCCCTCACCCTACTTCTTCTCCACGTCGCGTACCGGTCCCCTGGTGGACCGCAGCATGTAGAGACGCTTTACGTGCTTTACGCACCTTTAAACGCCACCCTACAGTGGCGAATTGTATCAATTATAAACGATTACGTGCACAGTGTCGTCGCATTATTAAAGAAAGCAAGAAAGCCAGCTGGGCTGCTTTCACAAGCACCTTCAACAGTTTTACTCCTTCTTCTGTTGTCTGGGGTAGCCTGCGCCGGCTATCTGGCACTAAGGTCCACTCGCCAGTTTCTGGCTTGACGGTCGCGAATGACGTCCTTGTGGCCCCTGAGGATGTCTCCAATGCCTTCGGCCGCTTTTTCGCAGAGGTTTCGAGCTCCCCTCATTACCACCCTGCCTTCCTCCCCTGCAAACAGGCAGAGGAGGCTAGGCCACTTAACTTCCGCTCCTCGAATTGTGAAAGTTATAATGCCCCATTCACCATGCGGGAACTCGAAAACGCACTTGGCCGGTCACGGTCCTCCGCTCCAGGGCCTGATTCCATTCATATTCAGATGCTGAAGAACCTTTCTCCTGCGGGTAAAGGTTTTCTTCTTCGTACTTACAATCACATCTGGATTGAGGAACATGTTCCCGCATGCTGGCGTGAGTCTATTGTTGTCCCGATCCCTAAGCCGGGGAAGGACAAGCAGTTGCCTTCCAGTTATTGACCCATCTCGCTTACCAGCTGTGTCTGTAAAGTGATGGAGTGAATGGTTAACTCTCGTTTGGTTTGGCTGCTCGAGTCTCGACGCCTACTTACCAATGTACAATGTGGATTTCATAGGCGCCGCTCTGCTGTTGACCATCTGGTTACCTTGTCGACCTTCATTATGAATAACTTCTTGTGGAAGCGCCCGACTGCGGCTGTGTTCTTTGATTTGGAGAAGGCTTACGACACCTGTTGGAGGGCAGGCATTCTCCACACCATGCATACATGGGGCCTTCGCGGTCGCCTCCCTCTTTTTATTCGTTCCTTTTTAATGGATCGACAGTTCAGGGTACGTGTGGGTTCTGTCCTGTCAGACACATTTCGCCAGGAGACTGGGGTGCCACAGGGCTCAGTTTTGAGCGTCGCTCTCTTCGCCATAGCGATCAATCCAATAATGGATTGCCTCCCAGCTGATGTATCTGGCTCCCTTTTCGTGGACGATTTTACCATCTATTGCAGCGCGCAGCGTACATGTTTCCTGGAGCGCTGTCTTCAGCGTTCTCTTGACCGTCTTTACTCCTGGAGTGTCGCCAATGGCTTCCGTTTTTCTGCCGAGAAGGCGGTCTGTATTAACTTCTGGCGCTACAAAGAGTTTCTCCCACCGTCCTTACGACTCGGTCCCGTTGCTCTCCCATCCGTGGAGACAACAAAATTTTTAGGTCTTACATTTGACAGGAAACTTAGCTGGTCTCCACATGTGTCATATTTGGCTGCCCGTTGTACGCATTCTCTAAATGTCCTCCGTGTTCTCAGTGGTATGTCGTGGGGAGCGGATCGAACTGTCCTACTTTGCCTATATCAGTCGATCGTCTGCTCCAAGCTGGATTATGGGAGCTTCGTATACTCCTCTGCACGGCCATCCATCATATGCCGCCTCAACTCCATACAACATCGGGGCTTACGACTTGCGATCGGAGCGTTTTATACTAGTCCCATTGAGAGTCTTCATGCTGACGCTGGTGAATTGCCACTCACCTACCGGCGCGATATGCTGCTTTGTCAGTATGCCTGTCGGCTACTGGCAACGCCCAACCACCCGTCTTATCGTTCCTTTTTTGACGACTCTCTCGACCGTCAATACGGGTTGTATGTCTCTGCCCTGCTACCCCCTGGAGTTCGCTTTCGTTGCCTCCTTCAACACCTTAATTTTTCACTCCCTGCAACCTTTCGAGTGGGCGAGAGCCACACGCCACCTTGGCTCCAGGCTCAGGTTCGCATTCACCTTGACCTCAGCTTGCTCCCAAAGGAGGTTACCCCCGGTTCGGTCTACCACTCCCGTTTTGTCGAACGTCGTTCGGAGTTCATTAATATGACCTTCATTTATACAGATGGCTCTAAGACCAATGACGGGGTCGGGTGTTCTTTTATTTTCGGGGCACAAAGTTTCAAATACTGGCTCCATGGCCATTGTTCGGTCTTCACAGCTGAGCTCTTTGCCCTCTACCAGGCTGTTCTTTACATCTGCCGCCACCGACATTCTGCTTATGTCATCTGCTTCGATTCCCTGAGCGCCATCCAGAGCCTCAGTGATCCGTACCCGGTTCACCCTTTCGTGCACCGGATCCAACACTCTCTTCAGCAGCTGGTGGACGTCGGTTCTCCGGTTAGCTTTATGTGGGTTCCTGGCCATGTCGGTATCCCTGGGAACGAAGCTGCAGATGCCACAGCCAAGGCTACGGTCCTCCAGCCTCGGACAGCTTCTTGTTGTATCCCTTCGTCAGATTGTAGCAGGGTCATTTGTCGGCGCATTTTATCGCTGTGGCATGCCGATTGGGCTGCACTTACAGACAACAAGCTTCGGGCCTTGAAACCTCTTCCCGCAGCTTGGACGTGCTCCTCACGCCCTTCTCGGCGGGAGGAGGTAGTTTTGGCCCGGTTACGAATTGGACACTGCCGGTTCAGCCATCGCCATCTGCTGACGGCTGCGCCGGCGCCGTTCTGCCCATGTGGGCAATTGCTGACGGTCCGCCACATTTTAACGTCCTGTCCGGATTTTAACACACTGCGTCTTGATCTTGGCCTGCCATGTACTCTAGATGCCATTTTAGCGGATGACCCACGAGCAGCTGCTCGCGTTCTTCATTTTATCAACTTGACAACCCTCTCTAAGGACATTTGATTATGCTGTTTTTTTAATCCTATGCCTGTCAGTCTGTCTTTTATCGTGTTTTCCGTTTCGTTACTGTTTTAAACTTGTGACACGCGGTGCATTCCTAACATAGTCTGGGCGCTAATGACCATTGAAGTTGTGCGCCCTAAAACCACAAAAAAAAAAAAAAGTGTATTACATTTGTATCAGCCAGGAGACTGAGACATTTCTTTCATTCTCAACAAGCAATGATGTGTACTTTGTTACAATTTCATATAATTTTTTTTTTTTACATAGAACTGTGTTATTTTTAAATTCCACAATCTTGTGAAAAAGGCAGTTAACTGAAAAGTCACATTGTAATAATTTTTCTGTACACCTGTAACAAGCAGTTCAACAAAGTGGATAACAACAGATCAAGAAAAGCTTTTTTGCTGGAATAAAATTCTGAGTATAGTACCTAATATTTATGCTTTATTTCGTTCCCAGTTCCCATACTTTTTATGAATGAATAAGGAATATATAGCCTATATTTTTATTAGGACAATGATTTCAAAAGCAAATCCTAGTTTCAATGTTAGTAAAACTTTGTCATTGGCAAGCAATGAAGCTTCTGCTTATTGATTGAGACATTCCACATTTCTCAAACTATGATGTAAAGTTTTGCTCCATGATCTGTCTCAATCCCTTCATCATTTCATTTTGTACCACTGTAAATACCTGTCAGCTTGACAAGAGAGGCTTGCATTTAAAAGAATGAAAGTTACAAAATAGGGAATGACATAAACAAAGCTCAATGAAGAATGGTTTATGCCTAAGCTACCTAAGAACACTGGGACATTGTTGCCCTGTTAAGAAATCTCTTCCATACCAAAATAAGAAATTGGAACGTAAGGTAAGTAAGCAATAAGTAGAACTCCTTACTAATATTAAAATGAGTCCCATAGCAGATGAAAATTGGAACACTGTTATACTGCCTTGGCTAACAGACATGTCATTTAAGTGCTGCTGCTGCAGTTGATTTGTTAGTTACTAAAAAAAGTGCCCTAGTCTCATATTAGAGCTGCTGCATATCACTTAAGAGAAGAAATGTGGGTATGTATTGAAGTGTGTATGAGCTGTATGGCAAAGAGTTTTGTTTTCTTCCTCAGGGTCAACGTTATCCAAACTGAAAGTACCTGTTTTGTGTATAACAAACACCTAATTTATATTTCTTGGGATTCTCCGCAGTTATATTCCACTTGACAACAGAATGAAGTTGTGCACAATGTGACAGGTTGTTGGCTAAACATTAACTCACATTGAGTTATTTTATCAGACTTATTTATCTGCTGCTTCATTGTTTAAATAATTAACAACAAAGACAGATCATTTGGTTACCTCTTCAGATATAGGTGGTGGTCAGAACCGCAATCAGTCTGTTACACATTAGTAAATAGCTGCTACAATACATCATTCTGAATTCAAACAACTGAAAAGTTTTGGTTTGTATGTCACGAAAATCGGAAAAGACGTTGTCACTTTTCGTAAATATGGCATTGCTTCGTCCAATCAGATGATCGTAAGAATAAGTAAAGAAAGAACCCTAGCTTGTGATACACGTTGATTACTGAATTAACAAAATTGTATCGTTTACATTGAAGACTAGCTATTCGTAATATTACATTAAAAACTATTTTTAATTAGAAGAAACGCGTAATTTCGCCTTTACGAGATTTTATTAAACAAAAACTTTGAAACAACCAATCTGATGACGTTACATGCGTATATGGTGCAATTAGCGACATTAATACACGCAGCGCTATAGCACACTGGCAATGTTTTGGTCAGAGTGTCATGGCAGCGAGCCACGCCCCCATGGCTTCAAAACGTACTACGGCTGGGATACGTAGCGCCATCTCCCCTTATTCTTACCTCCATGGTCACTTGCTACACCGTTTCGCAAATATTAATATCTTTGCTTTTTTGTACTTCGTTTTGCTTACTTTGGTTGTTGACTAGATGGTGTGAGACATTCGTCATGACTGTTACGGTGATTGTCGAAAACTATTTCTTTGTGTTTTGATTTATCTTGCGCCAATAAAAATATTACATAATGAAAGTAAATGGTGTGTTTTCTGTGTCATAAGTATAACACATGCCATACTGGTGACCTCCGACGCGCAAGATACGTCAGATTCGACAATGTGGCCGTTTACTTCGACGTCTCCACATCGCTCACCTTCCGCTCCTTTCGGACTGCAACATGATACTAATGGTGCCTCTACGCTGCCTTTCCACGGTTTCCTACGCACAACGCCACCAACAACTGGGATAAAATTGGAAGATAAATACAACACCGTGGATTTTTCTCCGTCATCAACAATGCCGCTGTGGACTCTTTCAACGTCGTCAGTGATGTCACCTGCTATGAAATCTTTTTCTACGTTCGTCTATAACCAATCATGAGTGCTGTGCGTAAATTTGTGACTCACAGTGCGTCGTATGTACAACCTCCTGTGACCTGTAGTGTGCAACAGTGCCCCAACTCTATGAACCTCACAGACTTTTCGAGCTCACAGATCACTTGGAGCTCCCCATATATTGCTGATAAATCGGTTTTGGATACATTCTCTCCCCACCCACTGCAAGACTCACTACAAAAACAGATGGGTACAAATTTCAGTGACAACAATTACTGGTTGGACAGTCGTCCCGCCCCGATTGTTTCCGTAGCCCCGGCTGCGCCTGCGGCGCCAGCCGTGTTTGAACCAGCCGCCGCGAGAGACAGCTTCATAAACACTCCGCCGTTCCCGTCCGCTATGCTATCAAATCTGTTACATCCACAACACAAGAGTGAGAAAATTCCTAAGTTACCAAGGTTAACGATGGACAATCCGCATACGTGGTTTATTTTGGCAGAGACTATATTCACCGCCCTAAACATTGACTCAGACAGTACTAAATTTATTGTGCTTATTAATGCCCTAGAGGACCACGCTTAGTGGGTACAGGACTTAGTGCTGTCGGCGGCCCCCGCAAATCGTTACGCACTGGCAAAACAACACATCTGCGAACGTCTAGCCAAGACTACGCAAGAGTCTGTTTTATACATACTGCAAGATGTACATCTCAAAGACTCGACTCCTTCACAACTGTGGCGACGTATCAGAGCAGTCTTCGATAGCAAAACTATGCCAGATGAAGCTTTACTTTCTTTCTGGGTTGCAAAGCTGCCACAAGTTATCCAACTGCAGCTCCTGTCACACGATCAGGAACCTCTACAAGCGAAATTATTGCTGGCTGACGCCGCATATAAGATAATCAACAGAAGAAATTTATCTGCGTGTGCCCCCCTCGATATTACGCCTCCCCCGCGTGGCAGAGGGCGATCTTTCCAAAACAACAGACAGAGTACACTGGCTGAGCACCAGATTCCACACCGTCCTTCACCATCCCATACCACAGCTTCAAGTGACGTCCTTCACCCGGTAACAACACAGATCAGCAAGTTTATCCTCTCTGCTGGTATCATTCCGTTAACGGTAATACAGCCAGGAATTGCTGCTCACCCTGTGCAATGCTCCCAAACACGCACGATGGGCCGCTATAGGAGCACCGGTCTGCACTGTGACATCAAGTCGCCCAACAGATCACAGGCTAGTACTTCTGAATTATTCTCTCGGACGTTTGTATATCCAGGATATAGCTTCTCAGAAATGGTTTTTAGTGGACACTGATGCCGATGTGAGCGTCATTCCATGTTCAATGGTCACTTCCACAATCACGCATTCGCCTCACCAAATCAGAGCAGCCAACAATTCCTCATGAAAGGTTTATGGTGTAACGCAACTTCGCATTTACTTCGATGATACACATAATTATGAATGGACGAGCCAGTATTAGGATTGGACTTCTTAACTGCTCATAACTTTTCTTTGGACTTAATTACACCTGCCCTCTGCTCAATGTATTTTAAACAAAAATTTTCGGCGAGATTTTCCGCATCCACGCCGACAGAATGCAGCTCTAATACTTACTGTCAACAAGACAAAGAGACAGTTTCTGTTCTATCTGAGGAGGTCAAAGCTGCCGTAGTGAACTTAGTTACGCAACGCCTTGAACTCAACCAACTCTCCGAAGACATTGCAAAGCTACTTCAACGTTTTGATGTCCTGACATGCGCGCGCAACGATTCCTTCGTGCAGTAACACCATAGTCAATGGAACCCCGCCAGCTGTCGCACAGCGCAGCTCCGCAAACAACACTGCAGCTTTCACTGAACTACCGTTCAATGATAACGTATTTCAGGTTAGTTCCCTTTCATACTTACCGCGCACCGACGATAACGTCGCTCCTTCCTGCGTCCCTCCACGTATTTCGGCCACACCTATTCACAAAATCAAGGCCATTACTACGGGCGTCCGTCACAGGCTTAACACAACTAAGGGACCACCTGTCCGTTCTCGCCCCCGACGCCTCAATGCAAAAAACTCACCGCTGCCAAAGAATGTATTAGTGAACTTTTACGCTAGTCCGCCTCTCAGACAGTGCGTGGTCTTCCCCAATACATGTCGTTCGCAAAAAGGACAATTCCTTTCGACTCTGTGGAGACTATAGGCGTTTGAACGCCAGAACCTCAACGATTTTTCACAATCCATGTTCGGTGACAATTTTTGCTCTGTGTTAGACTGCAAAAAGACATACCATCAGATTCCGATGCACCCGGAAGATATCCCCAAAACTGCTATCATCACCCCATTTGGACTGTATGAATATTTGTTTATGCCATATGGATTGAAGAATGCCGCCCAGACCTGGCAAAGATTCATTGACACCATTCTACGTGGCCTTAATTTTTGCTATGCCTACCTAGACGACATTATTATTTTCTCCACAACTGCCGAGGAACACAAACACCTCCAACAGGTTTTTGATAGATTGGCACGACACGGAGTTGAGATTAATCATGAGAAATCCCAACTGGAGAAGCCAGAGGTTATTTTCCTGGGACATTTGGTCAATAATGAGGGCATTCGTTCCACCTCAGATAGAGTACAACAAATACTTGATCTTCCCCTTCCTCAAATCTATAAAGTGTTACATAGATACCTCGGAATGGTAAATTTTTTTAGACTCCACATTCCACATGCGGCATCTCATCAAGCCCCTCTCACTGAGGCCTTAAAGGGAAAGAATACCACAGGTGACAGACACACAGAATGGGATCAGACCATGCAGCGAGCCTTTGACTCGCTTAAGTACACCTTGGTGAACGCTATTACCCTGTCTTACCCTCACCCTGACAATAACCACAGACGCTAGCGATAATGCCATTGGCGCAGTTTTGCAACAGATCCTACCAACAGGTACTACACCCCCGCGTTTCTTTTCAAAAAATCTCACCGAAACGCAAAGAAAGTGGTCCACATTTCATCGTGAACTTAACGCCATTTATGAGGCCGTAAAGTACTTTTCTACAGATATTGAAGCCCGACTTGTGACAGTTTACACAGATCACAAGCCCCTTGGGCAGCAGACTACCTGTCACGCCTGTCCTCCCTGAAGACAGCTATTGATCCTCACCGCTTACACGAGCTCCAGCTATCTGACCCAGAGATACAACATCTTCTCTCTGACTCTGATACTTCCTTACAAATTGCTCTACTTCCCTTCCCTAATGATGATTGCTCTTTGTATTGTGACATTAAAACAGGTCATCCTCGTCCTGTAGTCCCTAAAGCTCTTGGGAAAGATGTTTTCGACACAATCCACAATCTCGTTCACCTGAGCATTCGCGCGACTACGCGCCTCATTACAGAGAGATACATTTGGGCTAATGTAAAAAGAGATTGTAATCGGTGGGCGAGAGCATGCATACCTTGCCAGAGAGCCAAAATACACAAACATACTAAGCCCCCATTAGGCAAATTTACTGTGCCCTCAGGTAGAGTCTGTCATGTCCATTTGGACATTGTCGGTCCGTTACCGATATCTAACAACTTCCATTACTTACTGACCATCCGGCCAGGGTGGCCGAGCGGTTCTAGCGCTACAGTCTAAAACCGCGCGACCGATACGGTCGCAGGTTCGAATCCTGCCTCGGGCATGGGTGTGTGTGATGTCCTTAGGTTAGTTAGGTTTAAGTAGTTCTAAGTTCTAGGGGACTGATGACCTCAGAAGTTAAGTCCCATAGTGCTCAGAGCCATTTGAACCATTTTTTTTGAACTTACTGACCATGATAGATCATACCACACGTTGGGCCGAGGCTATCCCCATTGCGGACATTACGGCCGACACTGTAGCTAACGCTTTTGTCCACCATTGGCTTTCTCGTTTTGGTTGCCCTACTTCGCTTACCACAGACCAGGGGAAACAGTTTGAATCTAATCTGTTTAATCGCCTCTGTCAACTGTGTGGTATCAACAAATTCAGAACTACAGCCTATCACCTGCAATCTAACGGCCTAATAAAATGATGGCACCGTACCTGAAGGTCGCTCTCATGTGTCAATCTTCCTCTTGGACTGAGGCACTCCCCTGGGTCCTTTTAGGTTTGAGGACGGTTTTCAAAAAAGACCTTAAAGCGTCAGTTGCTGAGATGGTATACAGAGAAAACCTCGCACTTCTGGCAGATTTTCTGGATGATCCTCCTCTACTTCCTGAGGATCAACTTCCCGAGTTGGCACGACAGCATATCACCAACTTATGTTTTCCACAACCTCGATCACATGCTACCTCGTTGGTTTTCATTCACCCACACCTCAGTTCTTGTAACTATGTGATGCTTAGAGAAGACGCCGTGTGTCCACCCCTTGCTCCACCCTACACTGGCCCATACTGGGTCCTGTCACGCTCTGAAAATACTTATACGATTCTCTTTAAGAACAAACCATCTGTCGTGTCCATTGAGCGCTTGAAACTAGCATGGATCCTTAATGACACCGATATACATGATAGTGAATTTGTTTTGCAAGAAACTTCAGAGGCCTGTCCTCTCCCTTCTCCACAAGCTAATCAAACACTCTCTGCAAGTCAAGGCCCCCCTCTTCTATACTTCACGCCTCCGAGTGCCAGCAGTAATGAAACTAGTGTTTCAAGTGAACTTGAGTGACTATGATGTGGACCCTATAAAAATACAACTTGTGGACACTTTTCTTTATTTATTTGAAATTCAAAACAATTGTGTGCCATCTGACCAGGAAGACATTAAGCTATTACAGTGCTTCAATGTGGTACTTCACAAAATGACATTTCAGCCTATGTAGACTCCAGTAATGTTTTATTTGTAAGAGTAACCCCCCCTTCTCCTTCGTCTTCCCCGAATCTTCCTACCCCTATTGCTATCACCCGTGCTGGCCGCACCGTATGGCCACCTCTCAGACTTCAAGATTACGTCATGCCTTAAATGTTTACCTTCCCTTTATCACTTACTCCTCATCACTCCTCCTACGCGCTCCGCGCTCCTCAGGGGGGGGGGGGGGGGGGGGGGTCCTGTGGCAGAACTGCCAGAAAATATTAATATCGTTGCTTTTTTGTACTTCGTTTTACTTACTTTGGTTGTTGACTAGTGGTGTGAGACATTCGTCATGACTGTTACCTGGATTGTCGAAAACTATTTTTTTGTGTTTTGATTTATCTTGTGCCAATAAAAATATTACACAATGAAAGTAAATGGTGTTTTCTGTGTTATAAGTATAACACACGCCATACTTCCTTAAATTTTTAATTTTGAGAATTAACCTAACGTTACTGGAGTATGAACATTTTTTGTGAATATTTTCAGCTATATTTAAAACTCATTCGAGCTCCTGAATTTAATCACATTAAAATTTAGCTTTAAGAACTTTGAACAAAAAATATGGTATTCATATTAATAGTCATGATATAAAATATCTATTCTGCGCTAGCTACTCAATTATACTCCCCATTTACATATCAAAGTAATCTACCTTACAAGTACTAAGTGGATAACTAACCATCATTGTAGATAGAATGAGTTATGCAAACATCCTATCAGTATCAATTCAGGACATGTTTTCCATCTCATCTGAATCAGTTGCATAAAAAGTGACAATTTTTGAATCTTGCCCTATTAGAAAAATTTCTGTGGATGCCGATGGCTACTTACACTACATTTTGGTACAACTGGGTGGATTATAATCATGAAACTCCTATGCCACATTTAAATAACAACTTTCCGATGCACTATCAATGTATATGCTATAATATTGTATAAAATGAGGCATTGGGCATGTTCTGATTCTAACTGCTAGGTGACTTCAATCTTTTGTTTGCGGCCACCCCTGTTAGCTTTAAATTCTGAATGACACTTCCCCTGCAGTGCACTGGCTTTCAGCTCTCAATGTAACCCACACCCACCATACTGTGTGTTCATCCATCTGGCAATTTGAATTGGTGCATTTACCATTTCTGTGGTGCGCTCTCATGTGGCAAAGTTCCATGTTGTTACGTGAGTGCTTCAGGCTGAGGCAGCAAGCTCGGCTACTGTGACTATCTCTCTTCTCATGTGGTGTGATAGGGTGTGCAACTCCTGTAGGACAGTGACAGTTCTGTGGAAGCAAGTGACAGAGGTGGCTTTTGTTGGACATGTGTCTTTCCAAATTGGATGTCGCACAGGCTGTTGGATTCCTGTGGTTGTGAAACAAGGAGGAACATTGGGTCTTGCATCAACTTCGTTCATGAATAGAGTGAGCAGCAAAATTGCATCTTGGGTGTTGTTTTAGACTGCTTTTTTCTTTTATCATTGTTGTTATCAGTGTTGGTTGCTGCTGTCCTTATTATATAGTTGAATTGAGATCGGAGTCGTTCCTTTGGTTCTATGGTTTTGATTGATTGATTTCTTTATTAATCCATGTAACAATTTACATTGTGTGGATTTCGTCAGCAAAATCATATACAATACAATATACCTACAATTATACACATAAAATTTGTATTTACACACATTTTTGAGGTTTATACTCACTCAAGTTCAGGCATCGTGTCTGTTTGGCTAAATTTGTTGGTGTCCTGCTGAGGAGGTTTGTGCATTAGCCAGTAGCTTATTTAACTGTTAATTAAGTTGTTTGCTGTGAGAGCAGGTGCCTTTCTGCTACAAGGTGGTGTAGTGTTATAGTGAATGATTGGGTTGCTAATGGTGTTTTAACTATGAGAACCAATATTCTGTATACACCTTTGCCACACTCAATCCTATAACTACAGGCTAAAGAGATAGTGATTATGTGTTTAATTCCCACCAACCATAGATGCCACATATAAGCTTGGGTATTACTTGTTACTACGTGACATAATTGGTGTGAAATGTTTACCAACACCAAGTTGCCTGACCATTGGGTAAGCAATTTCCCCATGCTCTGGGATTATTTTGCTAACCTAGCTATGATGTGGCTGCTTCTAGGTCTTTCCTGTGCTAGAGGCCATAGTTCATTCTGTCTGAGAGGGCTGTTGATGCAAATTGTATGTGATACTCCATTTGGTGAACAATGGGTGATTTAACATATTGTGTTCATGTTTGAAGATTGAAGTCAGTATTGCTTGTGTTTGGGTGAAATTTGATGTGACATCTATAAACAGAGCATTGTGCTGGCCATTACTGCGGAGAGACTACCCTGCACGTGTGCCTTAAAGTTGGTTAATGTCTTCAGTAGTAGGCATGTTGATTTTGTTACATGCCTCCTTTCTGGTACCTTGGGGTAAGCTGCAAATAGCATTGGCCATACTCAGATATATTGAGTGAGCTCTGTAATTTTAGGTGAAGGTTTATTATCAGTGTAAGGTTTGAATGGTGAGTAGAGCTAGTCTCTGGTTACTTATTAAGGGATTACATGTTGCAGTTTTTCCCCCATGGGCTAGGCAGGCTACTACCAGCCTAAGTTAAGTTATTATTAATAACAAGGCTAGTACCAAAAATCGACAACTGTGTAGTGCTATGTTATTTGTGCTTTTACAATTTGTCTAAGTATACTATTTGGCCAGATTGGTAAATGTAACAGCTAGACACTGGCTGTCATTTGAGTAGCTGGTACAAATGATTCTCTGTTTATTTGTGGAATCCTGTGACCTTTAAGTAGTGGTGGTGTCTTGTGCGTCTCTTTGTGGCTGATGCTGTTCAGCAATATAAATATATGAGGCATGTCAGGTAAGTGAGTACTCTCTTGAAAACAAAATCTCACAAAAACTTTTCTTTCAAACCAAAATTAATTTTTACAAGAAAAAGAATTTCTTAAACTATTTTTACATAGTTGCCACTATTGTTCAGACATTTTTCATAGGTTTGCAAACAACTTTTTCATGCCCTCTCCATAGAAAGATACCGCCAATGAAAGATGTGTACATAATTTTTTGTTCAGGGGGGAACGGGGGGTTAGTTCTATTCAAGTACAAGATCTCCATACAGATCAGTATCGCAAGATATTATCAGCTGGACTGTCAGAAACTTTTTCAATGTTTAGAACTGGAATACAGGTTGCATCTTTTAAAAATTCTAATGTAAGTAAAGAGAAACAAATTGCATTGTAGTGAACCCATTTTGACATGTACTGATGATTGTATGAAGTATTGGCAACATCCATACTAAATGTATTTTTCTGCAGCTTAATTTGTAAGTATGGGATCTATTCCCAAACCGCTGGATCGATTTCAACCAAATTTCGCACACAAACAGTAAACTTCTTGAGTATCAGCACTGTGAGGTTTATAATCTTCTGGCTCCATTATGAGCGAAGACAAGGCAGAAACATGTTTTTTAACCCCTGACATATAGGGTGCCCTGTAAGACAGGCAAGTTGTATTGGAATAGTATCAGACTGCCTTATCAACTTGCTCTGCAGGGCAGCCAACATATCAATCAAGAAACGTTCTCCAGGCCTCGACCAGGCTACCCTGCATGACAGGCGTGTTGCGTTGTAGTAGTATCACTGCCCTGTATCGACATGCTTTGCATGGCAGCCTATATTTCAGGGGCATGAAATGGTTTCCAAGCCCCTGATGTGTTGGCTGACCAGCATGACAAGTGGGAGCAGTAACAGCCTGTTTTACAGGGGTGTTGGCTGACCAGCGTGACAGGTGGGAGCTGTAACAGCCTGTTTTACAGGGGCTGCATGTGTGGATGGGCATACAGGGAGCAGGTTAAGACAGATAAAGAAGTGGATGGACAGAGAGAGGGAGCACAAGGGATGGGTGCACAGAAAGGCAGGAGGGATGGATAAGGAGATGGCAGGAGGGGACTGACAGAGATAATGGGAAAGGAGGAGATGGACACAGGGAAGAGGAGGAGGAGGAGATGGTCAGGGAAAGGGAAGGGAAGATGCAGGAGGCAGGTGAAAGTTGTAGTGGAATAGTGGGCAGATGAGAACAATAAAGGGGTGAGGAAGATATGGTTGGAGAGAAGGGACAGAGGAGATGGACAGAGCATTCAGGAGGAGATGAAGATTCAAAGAGAGTGGGAAGGAAGAGAGATACAAATGGAGTTTGGAGGATGAGGTGGATAGATGGAGGAAGGGGGAGGTATGTGCAATATGTGTCAAACACATATGTGGGAAAATTTAAGGTAAAAAGACTAGTACGTCCTCCTAAATCAATTGATCAGTTTCAACAAATTTGATGCATAAACTGCTTGCACCATAAGAATCAGCATTGTGTGGGTTAGAGTCTCCTAGTTCCCAAAGGAGCAGAGATATGCGCAAAAAAGGTTTATCATCCCTGATATCAGGCTGCCCTTCACAAAAGGTATGTTGTACGGGTAATATCAGCATGCCTTGCATGAGCTGTACGTGCAGATGGGCATGGCTGAGCAGAGAGTGGGGGAGTTGGTTTATGGCAGAGGGGGGAGGCTAAGGTGGAAAAGAGTGGGGAGGAGGAGGTGGTGGACATAAAGAGGGGAGAAGGTTATGAACAGAGAGAGGGGAAGGAGTGGATGGACAGAGAAAGAAAGAGAGATAGAGAGATAGAGAGAGAGAGAGAGAGAGAGAGAGAGAGAGAGAGAGAGGAGGAGGAGGAGGGGGAGGAGGTGGACAGAGTGAAAGAGAGTGGAGGATGATGAACAGAGTGAAGCGAGTAGAGGATGAGGGGGCAGATAGAAACAGGGGAAGCAGGAGATATACAGAGACGGGGTGGAGGAGGTGGTCAGAGAGGGGGGATGAGGAGATGGACAGATAAAGCAGGGGAGGAAGGGAGATGCAGGAGGCAGGTGGAAGGTGTAGAGGTAAGCAGGAAGGTGGAAAAAAATGATGGGGAAAGAGGAGATATACAGAGTGTATCATAATTACAGACGTAAATGCACACAGTTGAATGTACACAATACTAGAAGCAAAAACGTCTCAGTAAACACAGGGTCAAAAATGTATATCTTAAGAGCTATGAGCAATTTTTCATCGTTGGTACTGGGAAGCAAATCTCTTCTGCTTCAAGCTCTTTGATTTCCACATCTTTGGAAGTAGTAGTATGGACCAAAACAAGAAAAAAATGTCCGGTAAGCATGTGCTCTAAAATGCACACTTTAAGAACTATGAGCATGTGCTCATCTTTGCTACTTGGAAAAAACTCTTCTAATGAACAATTGCTTATAACTTTGAAGGTATGCAGTAGAAGAGATTTGCTGCACAGCATCAAAGATGAAAAATTGCTCGCAGCTCTTAAGGTATGCGTTTTCGACCCTATGTTTACTGAGACTTTTTTGCTTCTAGTATTGTTTATTTTCAACTGTATTCATTTACGCCATTAATTATGATATACCCTGTATACCTTGTCCAGCTTTTCTTGAAGTAAAGCGCCATAGTACTGCTTGGTATTCATCGGTAGAATTTTGAAGTTTTCGTGACACTTGCCATGGTGCTTGCCAATCTACATGAGCTGACACTAAATGGTACTGCACTATTCATTAGAAAGCAAATTGCCTGACATTGTGCTGTGACATTTATTTAATTTCGTTTGACATTCATAGCTACATGTATGTACCACATGTGAACATGAACATTGCTGTAATGCATTTTCATGAGACCTTGTCACTTCTTTGCATCATTTCTATCACAGCATGTGGTCAGATTGTAATGGAAGCTGCAAATTTTGTCAGCACTGTGGGGGATTTCTACCCGCAACATTTCTATTACTGTGATGATCCATAGTGCTTACCACTTCGTTCCCTGCTCTCTCCACTGTGATATTGCTATGAGGTCTACTGTAATGGATTTACGTGATTGCACTGTATTGAACAGTTTTCAGTTTCCTTCATTGTGTTATCAATGTTTGCCATTTTCCAGATGAACATAAAATGAGAATACTCTTACAACTGCATACTTTGAGACATAATTGGTAGATATGTCACTTATGAGGGAAAGGATTGGCATCCCTTTGGAACTGTTACTGAAATGAAATATGAACCAAAAGCAAAATTATGCATTTAGGTGACCAAATTGTAGGATGGTTTCATGGCCTTCCATCTTCCCCCAAACAGCAGACCCTATGGGAGTGGTAATTACGTCCATAAACAGGTGGCAACCAAAAAGTTTCCATTTGAAGGCATTGCTACAGCATATATGCATTGTAGTGTGTCTCTTAAGTGGGTATATTAGCACTGAAAATTAGACAAGGGATTACTGTAGCATTCATGTCATTCCGATGTGTGTGTGTGTGTGTGTGTGTGTGCTGAATGTGAAATGTGAACTAGGGCGACTTTATTACCAAATGCGTCCAAAAAGGACCAACTTACTGTTATTCCATTCTTTGTCAAAAGAAACTTGTAGACATCCATCAGAGAATGAAGAATGTGCATGGTATAGCATGTCTGTTGAAAACTACCATGGTGGAATGGTGCGACAATTTCCCTGCTGGTTGCAGTTCTGACACAAGACAGCAGTTGATCTAGGAGGCCAGCCTCATCCATTATAGACAGCAACAACTCTACCCCCCCCCCCCCCCCCCCCCAACAGTTCTGATCTCTCTCCATGCAATAATTATGCCTTCGGTCCATTAAAAGGCCTTGAAGGGCACTGATTCCCGGACAATGATATGCAGCGGACACATACAGACATCTTCATGCAGCAGGACATTTAACCAAATGGATATCTTCAGTCTAGTGCATTGGTGGGATGATTGGCGATTTTGTCAATCAGATATACACATTCTGGACTGTACAGCCTTCAAATGGGAACTTTTTGATTGTCCCTTATTATTAAACAAGTAATGAAACATTTTCCATTTGTTTATGAACATTGTTCAATAATTTACAGTGCACATAAGTCACAGTTCCCTTCTGAAAGTGGTTTTACCATAACAGGTCTGTCTTCTGGTAAGTTACCCTTATTTCCTAATTCATTTACAAGGTCACTAGATACAGGCTATTTATGAGTATGATTTATTTAAATGGTAACCCCATAACCATAATATTGAATGTATGATATAAAAGTTAAATTTATCAAACAATGGAAAATCCAGGATAGAAGGTAACAATGTCATGAAAAGGAATTGCTACTCACCATATAGCGAAGGTGCTGAGTCACAGCTAGGCACAACCAACAAAAAGACTGTCACAAATAAAGCTTTTGGCCATTAAGGCCTTCGTCAACAATAGATGACAGACAGACACATGCACGCGCGTGCGCACACACACACACACACACACACACACACACACACACACACACACATACGACTGCAGTCTCAGGGTAATGGCAGAAAGCTTTATCTGTGACAGTCTTTTTGTTGTGCCTATCTGTGACTCAGCACATCCGGTATATGCTGAGTAGCAACTTTCCTTTCCATAATATTGAAAGTTACATTTTTTAAATTAACACACAATAGTGCACAATACCAATATGTGCCAAAAAGCTGTGATTTTTCATGGTCATATTTCTGATTTTATTGACAACAGGTATAAGGGGTGTTGTGTTTTAGATACCCCTTGGCTTATCAACCATTTATGTATCTGTAAGAAGAATGGGCATAGTGTAGCTACCCTACAGTATGGGATCTAAATTTAAACACTACATACTTCTCCATCCTAGGCAAATTTGAGCATTCAGATGTGGTCTAGGGTGGACCTTAGGCATCTTATAAAACACCTTTTTTCATTGGCAGTTCCTGTGAAAACCTAAAAAAAAACTGATTTTTGGGTATGGAAGGTACCAATTGTGGGAATGGCCACTTCTATAATTTATATTCATGTCAGGTCTTCAAAATATTTACCATAAATTCTTAAAATTATATTCTCGGGAAACTTCAAAACTTTTTTGATATCTAGAGGTTCAAATTTTTCATAATTATGCAAATATCTGATCTGAGAAATATATGTTCATATAACTGACATAGCAAACATATGGCAAGGATTCTAGAATCATCACAAGGATTCTGAGATCACCAAACTAGTCTTTTAGTCAGCAATCTTTTTACTAATAAATATTTATGACAGTGTCTCTGTATAATGGGTACTTCATGCCTATACTAATATGCCCAAAGTGCTACTGCAGTGACAAAAATGGGCTGAAAATTGTCTTAACAAGGCTGAAAAGAACTTAAAATAACTACCAAAAAATCATATAAAACTGGAAAGACTGCATATTCATTATTCAGTAAAATATTTCTAATAATATTTTCACTCTTTTAAAATAGATATCATAAACTGGGCATTTCTGATGAACTGCAATCAATGAGCGAAGTATCCAGAAAAAATGTAAAGCAAATGATTTTGTGTTGACTGTTCAATATGTATATACTAAGATGGAATCTGTCTTTCGGTCATGTCCGAAAGAACAGATACCATCGGTGACCATGCAGCTCGTTAGAATGAAATTGCAATGAAATGAACACTCTTAGCTGCTTACAGGCGTTGACATATGTCAATGGGGACAGATGAAAATGTGTGCCCCGACTGGGACTCGAACCCAGGATCTCCAGCTTACATGGCAGATGCTCTATCCATCTGAGCCACCGAGGGCACAGAGGATAGCGCGACTGCAGGGATTTGTCTCTGGCGCGCCTCCCACTAAACCCACATTCTCAACGTATTGTCCCGCACTACATTCGTAGCGCCCTGCCCATTATACTCATTACTTGCACCCCGTTGCCGATTCCCATAAGAGTTCAGGCACTGTTTGTGCATTCGCACAGAAGAAGAAGATGGTCGAGTGGCCGGTGAGCCTTAATTATATATATACTAAGATGGTATCTGTTCTTCAGATTGTTGATGATAAAGTTCATAGGTGAATAAATGTACTGTGATTAATATTAGCAGTTGCTTACAGAGGTATATAAAAATGTATGTGTGTGAACTGGAGACATAATTCTGTAGTCTGATTAAAATTACTTGATACTTGACACTTCACGCGTCAGCTGGTTTCCTCCAGTCAGAGCACTCGTCATGGCCAAACCATTTGCCGTTGCCAAATGCCACAACAATCGGTCATTTCACTTCCAATTCCTTGCCTAGTGTTCCTTCTTGATGTGTCTGGATCCTGAATCATGGGTCTGGCACTTTCATTTTGCAATTCACCACACACACACAAAATGATGCTAATGAAATGCCCGCATCTCGTGGTCGTGCGGTAGCGTTCTCGCTTCCCACGCCCGGGTTCGATTCCCGGCGGGGTCAGGGATTTTCTCTGCCTCGTGATGGCTGGGTGTTGTGTGATGTCCTTAGGTTAGTTAGGTTTAAGTAGTTCTAAGTTCTAGGGGACTGATGACCTAAGATGTTAAGTCCCATAGTGCTCAGAGCCATTTGAGCTAATGAAATACACACGTTTCACACACAGCACTAGCTAAACACTAATGGATATTTCTGCACAAGACGTAATTCAGCTTCATAAGTGTGATTATCATAATCACACCGATTGGCTTACATTAGATAAATTACATTCGACATCGTGTGAAACTGAATTTCTGAAGGCTGCAAGTTATCATTGTGACTGGGGCCCTCTGTCAAAAACATAATAACTTATTTCAGTGTTGTACTTCAGTGCAATGGTTAGCACAGTAAATTGCCATGTTGAAGGTTTTAAGTTCGATTCTTGTCAAATGTTTTTTTTTTTTTTTATTTCTAAATCTAATCAAAAGAGTCTGATGATCATTTTCATTCATTTAATTGATTTTAATGCATTTTTTTATTTCTAATTCTTTGACATGTCATTTTCATCATCCCACTGACTTTTTTTATTTGCTCTTATTTTTCTGTCATTCTTTTATCATCTGGAATCTGTCAGTGTCATCTATAATCTTTGTCTGCCTTGATAGCTGAGTGGTCAGCACGATGGAATGCTGTGCAAAGGTACCCAGGTTCGATTCCCGGCTGGGTTGGATACTTTTCTGTGCTCAGGGACTGGGTGTTGTGTTGTCTTCATCATCATCATATCCCCATCGACACGCAAGTCACTGAAGTGGTGTCAGCTCAAAAGACTTACATCAGGCGACAGGTCTACCCAACGGGAGACCCTAGCCACACGACATTTAATTTCATCTATAATCTGCAACCAACTGCCAATGAGGAGTACTCGTCAGTTGGTAACATGGCAGCTTTTGCAGCCAGTGAGAGGATAGTTTTAGGTCACTAATGATATAAAGAAATTACAGTTTGCTTTTAGCATTGAAACTGAACTTTTTCTGTCTTCAGTTTGCTTGTAGAGGTTAACTTTATTAGCTGTGTACAAAGCAATGATGATTTTAACTCTGCCACAGATTGCTGAACACTGTTTCCTTAGGTACATTACATATCACGAGGTTGTGGTTAGCTTAGGACATGATTTTAAATTCAGGACTACAAAATGTGTCTCCCACTGCAGATGTCATTGGTCACTTAAGATCAGCTGTCGATAGAGCATCTTGCATTTCTGACATACATTGCAGTGGCCACTTCCAACATTGCCCTGCATTACACATTAACAACATATGTGAAGTGACTTGCCCTATTTGTGTGTTATATGTAACTGAGTGGTAGCTGGTGTCCTATGTGGTAACACTGTAGCGATGTGACAGATGTCAACTATCAGTATATCCAAAGTTATAGATTATTTTTATGGTGAAAATAGCCTGCTTCTACATCTACATCTATACTCTGCAAACCACCATGAGGTGCATGACAGAGGGTACATCCCACTGTACTAGTTATTAGGGTTCCTTCCTTTTCCATTCACGTATGAAGCATGGCAAGAATGACTGTTTTAATGCTGTGTGTGCAGTAATTATCCTCACTATCCCTATGTGAGCAACACTTAGGGGGTTGTAGTATATTCTTAGAATAAGCATTTAAAACCAGTTCTTGAAACTCTGTTAATAGATTTTCCCAGGATAGTTTGCGTCTGTCTTTAAGTCTTCCAGTACAGTTCCTTCAGTATCTCTGTGACACTATCCCATGGAGTAAATAAATCTGTGACTGTTCAAGCTGCCCTCCTCTGTGTATATTCAATATCCCCTGTCAACCCTATCTGGTACAGGTCCCAGACTCTTGAGCAATATTCTATAACCGGTCACACAAGTGATTTGTGCACAATCTCTTTTGCAGACTGATTGAATTTCCGTAGTTTTATACCAATAAACTGAAGTCTACCACCTGCTTTATCCATGACTGAACACATGTGATCATTCCATGTCATATCCCTACAATGTGTTAACAAGCAGGTATGAGCTGGTCAATTCCAACAGTGACTCATTGATATTATAGTCACAGCATACTATATTTTTTTCGTTTTGTGCAGTCCACAAGTTTACATTTCTGAACATATAGAGCAAGTTGCCAAGCTTTGCACCACACTGACATCTTATCAATATCTGACTGAATATTTATGCAGCATCTTTCAGATAGTACTTCATTATAGATAACTGCATCATCTGCAAAAAGCCTGATGTTACTATTAATATTTTCTGCAGGGTTACTAACATACAACAAGAACAGCTAGGGTCCCAGCACACTTCCCTGGGGCACCCCCTTTCTACATCTGATGATGACTCTCCATCCAAGATAACATACTATGTCCTCCATACCAGGAAGTCGTCAACCCAGCCACAAATTTCATTTGACACCCCACATGATTTTACTTTTGACTATAAGCATGGGTGTGGTACTGAGTCAAGTGCTTTTTGGAAATCAAGAAACACTGCATCTGTCTGCTTGCCTCGATCTAAAGCTTTCAGTATGTCATGTGAGAAAAGTGCGAGTAGGGTTCCACATGATCGATATTTTCAAAATCCTTGCTGGTTGGCAAGGAGGTCATTCTGTTCTATTTAGCTTAGAATATGTTCTATGATTCTACAACAAATTGATGTCAAGGATATTGGATGGTAGTTTTGTAGACCACTTCCACTACCCTTCTTGTAGATGGGTGTGACCTGTTCCTTTTTCCACATACTGGGTGGGCATGGTGTTTTGTCTGAGGGATCTACAATAGATTATAGTTAGAAGAGGGGCTAACTCAGCCACAAATTCAGCATCTGACAGGGATTACATAGGAACGTGGAGCTTTGTTCAATTCTAACTTTTCAGCTGTTTCTCAACAGTACCAACACTAATACTTATTTCATTCATCTTTTCAGTGTTAAGGGTTAAATTGGGGCAATTGTCTTGGGATTTCCTTTCCAAAGGAACATTTGATGCTTTGCTACCCTCAACTTCAGTTCCTGACTGATTCTCTAGGGATTGGACACTACTTTGGTGCTAGAAACAGCCTTTACATATTTCTGTGAAAGATCACTTGACAATATTTTGCTGTGGTAGTCACTGAAGGCATCTTGCATTGCTCTCTTGACATGTTTCATCCACCATCTCTCTATCTGTAGCCCTACATTTTGTTTTAAACCTATTATGCAGTTATCTCTGTTTCTTTAGAAATTTCTTTACAGTGACTGTATATCATGGAGATTCCCTCCAATTATGAATTGTTCTGCTGGGTACATATCTATCCAGTGTGTGGTCATCTATTCTTTAAACTTAAGCCAGAGTTCCTCTTGCTCCTGACCTGTGCTGAAAGTTTCAAGTTCCTCATTAAGATATGACAATACTGATTTTTTATGTAGTTTACTGAACATATCTATTTATCTTCTTGTTTTAGTTGTCCTTTGTACTTTGCTAATCACTGATGCCACAAGCACCTCATGGTCACTGATACCAGTTTTGATATGGACATCCTCAAGGACATCAGGTCTATTTGTTGCCATTAGATCCAATATACTGTATTTCCATCATGACTGGGGTTCGTAACTATGTGTTCTAGCTAGTTTTCTGGGAAGGCATTTAGTAAAGTTTCGCAGGATGTCTTATAACACCCACCACTGACAAGAGTATAATTCCCTAGTTAGTTGTTGGATGATTGAAGTCTCCATTGATGATTGGGGAACCTACACACAAGTGAAGTGACATTTTCTCTAAAGTTTATGATTACATCAGGAGATGAATCTGATGGATGATAGATGGATCCAGTTATCATTTTATGCCCACCCCTGATCTTGCGCAAACAGTCTCTCGTGCAGCTTCAATTTCTTTGAACCAAAATGTATTGGCAGGTCTACTGTATGGTTTTTCCAGTTTAAATTACCACCAATGTGCAGACCAAAGAACTCACAAATTTCTACCCTATTTATTATTCCTTATTGGTATAATTGGTTAACAGGTGGGGGGTTATTTTTGACAGCACACAACTGCACCACATTTTTTTGTCAAAGTTTGGAGCTAGCCCATTTGTGTATAACCAGTGAATACCTTTCACAAAAACAACATTTACTATTTCCTCTGTTGACACTTCTTTGCTTGGCTTTGCAACAATGTCTGTGTTGTCTGCAAACAAGGCTGATTCTGCTCCATGATTCAAATAAAATGGTAGACCATTAACATAAAGCAACAACAGTAATGCATGACCCAATGACTGACACCATTGAATGCCTTTGAAAAATCACATATAATAATTGAAACAATTAATTGTAAACAAAATAAGGCAGAACACACACATAAAAGGTTATAATAAGGTAAGCTTTTGAAGCCAGTGGCTCCTGCTGCAGGCAGAAGGGTTGAAGGGGAAGAAAGAGGGGAGAAGGAAGAGGACCAGAGAGGTCTAGGAAAAGCAGTGGATTTTGGGAAAGTCACCCAGAACCATGGGTCAGGGAAGACTTACTGGATGGAATGAGAAGCTTTCCTTCTCATCCCAACTGGTAAGTTGGCAGGCATGTTTCTACAGCCTTGCATTTGGCCTCTACTCATTCCAACTTAACCTTTTTGCAATTTATGCCAGTCTCATTTTTTGGACACTTGTATCCCATTTTGACTTGTTCATTTTTATATTTCCTCCTTGCACCACTTAAATTCAGTACCTCCTGTGTTATCCAAATATATCTATTTGGCTTTGTCTGTTTACTTACATGATCCTGCACTGTATTCACTATTTCATCTCTCAAAGCCAACTATTTGTCTTCTATTGCATTCCTTTCCCTTATTTCAGTCTAGAGTTGTAATGTTCTCTATGAAATTCTTAACAATCTCTGGTATTTTCAATTATCCAAGTCTCATCTCCTTAATTTCCACCTTTTTACAGTTTCTTCAGTTTTAATCTGCAGTTCGTAACCAACAAATAATGGTGAGAGCTTACAGCTGCTCCTGGAAATGTCTTATAATTTAAAATCTGGTTGCAAAATCTATCTTACCATTACATAATCAACTGAAATCTTCTTCCATGATTCTGAAACCAAGTGTCAGAAATGATGAAATTATGCTCTGTGCGAAATTCTACTAGATGGCTTCCTCTTTCATTCCTGTCCCCTAGTCCATATCCTCCTACAATTTTTCATTCTCTTCCTCTTCCTGCTACCAAATACCACTCACTTATCAGAATTAAATTTTCTTCTCCCTTAACTAACTTAATAATTTGTTCTCTCTTAGCATTCATTCTCTTCATCAACTGCTGAGCTATTTTGCATATGAACTCTTCCTACTGTGGTGGGTGTTGGCCTTGTTTCTATTTTCACTACAATAATGTGTCCACTATACTGTTCATAGTAGCTTACTACATTCATATTTTCTTTTTCACTGTGAGTCTATTTCATTTAATGTTAATAACTCTGTATGGGCTTGACCAGAAGTCCTGTTCTTTATGTCACCATATTTGACTAAGTACCATTACATCTAACTTCAACCTATCCATTTCCCTTTTTTATATTCTCTTCCCTACCTACTCAATTAATGGAGCTAATAGTATATGCTCTGCTTTGTAGAATTTCAGTTTTGATTTTCCTGGTAACAGCATCCTCCTAAGTAGTCCCGTCCACTGCTGGGCACAAGATCGTTGTTGTGTTAATCATTAATTGGAGTTAACTTTTTGTGTGTAATGGATTAACTCTTAAGTTAATATTAGAAACTGTTAACGACTTCTTGTAACTTCTGTTAACTTTTGTATCCTGTCTGAAAGGTGGCGCGTGGGCCTGCTCCTGTAAACAGAATGGGTAGGCCGAATGTAGGAAGTGAGCAGGAGCAGGTGAGGAAAGATTCTCGGTACAGCTTTTTACGTGAAAGCACATTTAATTATTAGTCAGTGACATATGTAACTTTACAACTGAAGAGCCCTTAGGGGCAAAACCATATTCCCGTTGTAAATAGTACGTAGTCTCAATAGCAAACTGAAATTGAAGCGATGTTTCCAGGCCGTCTGCTCTTGATGAAATGGGCGGAATCTGGAGCGGAGCTCTTAGATCTGGACAGAGCCTGCTTCAGGGCGCTGGTCGTTGGTGTTGGTGTTGTAGTGCCAACCTACGCCGTGGCATCGTAGCTATCGATACCACATTAACTGTCTTTGAGTCAGTTAATCGTTAATTAGGTACCAGCTATTTACGACAAAAATGACATTTCGATACCCACAGAAATCATGTCCTGATGAGCTTGGGTCATGTACATGCATGGGCATGAGTGATGTAAACAATCAAATGTGAGCAGGAATAACTGGGTGTTGGCTGTTTATTGTTGTTTGCTTACTGAATTCACATTAGGCACTACTTTCTGTTAGTGGATTGACTATGGAAACTGAATCATGGAATCGGATTCTAACATTAACAACAATCAAAAGAAAAGCCAAACAGTTACGTATCTGTAAAAGGTAAAGCCCAGACTCTAGTCAAAATGGGGCTGGACACAAAATCAAAAGACTCATTCAATGATGCACTATTTCTAGGTTTTTCTATCTGTCACTTATCTCTTTTTTTACCTCTGGTAAAATTTGTTGATGTGAAAAATGATGAGTTCCACCATGGTTTAGAATCCACATTAAAATGAAAATCACACACACACACACACACACACACACACACACACACACACACACACACACACACACACACACAACTTTCAGGATGTACAAATTTCCTTCATCAGACTAAGCATGAAACTAATCAACAAGTGATGAACAGAAGGTCAAATCACTTTACATGCTGAATCAGGAGATAAAGGATATTAAGCAACAGCCCACATTTAAATGTCAGAGAATGTCGTATATTAAACTTTAGAATCAAATGGTCGTTCAATCAAAGATGAAGTGCTGAAGGGCTGGCAAAACACACCAGTCATATGTTTATGTCACACTCTCACATTATTGATTATGATATCATCAAAATGCAATATGATTATATGAAAGCTTACATACTAAACTCTGTCTTTCAAAACTGCTTCATTGGAGAAGATGACACTGAATTTCATGCTCTCGACTTCTATATGGTAGTGAATGACAGATACAGAAGCGAGTGGGATCATATTTGAAAAATTAAGGAATACCACTACAGTTGATGACATACCCCTTAGATTATGATGTTGGATGCACAAGTTCCTATTTTAGCAACAGTGTACCATAAGTTAATGGAGCAATGAAGTTCTGACAACAACAGAAAAAGCTGCAGGCCATTTCAGTCTTTTGCAAGAGTCACAGGACAGACAAACAAAACTACTGATGTAGAAAACTACTGATCTATATCGTTGTTGTTGTTGTTGTTGTGGTCTTCAGTCCTGAGACTGGTTTGATGCAGCTCTCCATGCTACTCTATCCTGTGCACGCCTCTTCATCTCCCAGTACTTACTGCAGCCTACATCCTTCTGAATCTGCTTAGTGTATTCATCTCTTGGTCTCCCTCTATGATTTTTACCCTCCACGCTGCCCTCCAGTACTAAATTGGTGATCCCTTGATGCCTCAGAACATGTCCTATCAACCGATCCCTTCTTCTAGTCAAGTTGTGCCACAAGCTCCTCTTCTCCCCAATTCTATTCAATACCTCCTCATTAGTTATGTGATCTACCCATCTAATCTTCAGCATTCTTCTGTAGCACCACATTTCGAAAGCTTCTATTCTCTTCTTGTCTAGGATATTTATCGCCTACGTTTCACTTCCATACATGGCTACACTCCATACAAATACTTTCAGAAACGACTTCCTGACATTTAAATCCATACTCGATGTTAACAAATTTTTCTTCTTCAGAAACGCTTTCCTTGCCATTGCCAGTCTACATTTTATATCCTCTCTACTTCGACCATCATCAGTTATTTTACTCCCCAAATAGCAAAACTCCTTTACTGCTTTAAGTGTCTCATTTCCTAATCTAATTCCCTCAGCATCACCCGACTCAATTCGACTACATTCCATTATCCTCGTTTTGCTTTTGTTGATGTTCATCTTATATCCTCCTTTCAAGACACTATCCATTCCGTTCAACTGCTCTTCCAAGTCCTTTACTGTCTCTGACAGAATTACAATGTCATTGGCGAACCTCAAAGTTTTTATTTCTTCTCCGTGGATTTTAATACTTGCTTCGAATTTTTCTTTTGTTTCCTTTATTGCTTGCTCAATATACAGATTGAATATCAGGGATAGGCTACAACCCTGTCTCACTCCCTTCCCAACCACTGCTTCCCTTTCATACCCCTCGACTCTTATAACTGCCATCTGGTTTCTGTACAAATTGTAAATAGCCTTTTGCTCTCTGTATTTTACCCCTGCCACCTTCAGAATTTGAAAGAGAGTATTCCAATCAACATTGTCAAAAGCTTTCTCTAAGTCTACAAATGCTAGAAATGTAGGTTTGCCTTTCCTTAATCTTTCTTCTAAGATAAGTCGTAGGGTCAGTATCGCCTCACGTGTTCCAATATTTCTACGGAATCCAAACTGATCTTCCCCGAGGTCGGCTTCTATCAGTTTTTCCATTCGTCTGTAAAGAATTCGTGTTAGTATTTTGCAGCCGTGACTTATTAAACTGATAGTTCGGTAATTTTCACATCTGTCAACACCTGCTTTCTTTGGGATTGGAATTATTATATTCTTCTTGAAGTCTGAGGGTATTTCGCCTGTCTCATACATTTTGCTCACCAGATGGTAGAGTTTTGTCAGGACTGGCTCTCCCAACGTTGTCAGTAGTTCTAATGGAATGTTGTCTACTCCCGGGGCCTTGTTTCGACTCAGGTCTTTCAGTGCTCTGTCAAACTCTTCACGCAATATCATATCTCCCATTTCATCTTCATCTACATCCTCTTCCATTTCCATAATATTGTCCTCAAGTACATCGCCTCTGTATAGGCCCTCTATATACTCCTTCCACCTTTCTGCTTTCCCTTCTTTGCTTAGATCTGGGTTTCCATCTGAGCTCTTGATATTCATACAAGTCGTTCTCTTTTCCCCAAAGGTCTCTTTAATTTTCCTGTAGGCAGCATCTATCTTACCTCTAGTGAGATAAGCCTCTATATCCTTACACTTGTCCTGTAGCCTTGCCTGCTTAGCCATTTTGCACTTCCTGTCGATCTCATTTTTAAGATGTTTGTATTCCTTTTTGCCTGCTTCATTTACTGCATTTTTATATTTTCTCTTTTCGTCAATTAAATCCAATATTTCTTCTGTCACCCAAGGATTTCTATTAGCCCTCATCTTTTTACCTATTTGGTCCTCTGCTGCCTTCACTACTTCATCCCTCAATGCTACCCATTCTTCTTCTACTGTATTTCTTTCCCCCATCCCTGTCAATTGTTCCCTTATGCTCTCCCTGAAATCCTGCACAACCTCTGGTTCTTTCAGGTTATCCAGGTCCCATCTCCTTAAATTCCCACCTTTTTGCAGTTTCTTCAGTTTTAATCTACAGTTCACAACCAATAGATTGTGGTCAGAGTCCACATCTGCCCCTGGAAATGTCTTACAATTTAAAACCTGGTTCCTAAATCTCTGTCTTAACATTATATAATCTATCTGATACCTTTTAGTATCTCCAGGGTTCTTCCATGTATACAATCTTCTTTCATGATTCTTAAACCAAGTATTAGGTATGATTAAGTTATGCTCTGTGCAAAATTCTACCAGGCAGCTTCCTCTTTCATTTCTTAGCCCCAACCCATATTCACCTACTATGTTTCCTTCTCTCCCTTTTCCTACTGACGAATTCCAGTCACCCATGACTATTAAATTTTCATCTCCCTTCACTGCCTGAATAATGTCTTTTATCTCATCATACATTTCTTCGTCATCTGCAGAGCTAGTTGGCATATAAACTTATACTACTGTAGTAGGTGTGGGCTTCGTGTCTATCTTGGCCACAATAATGCGTTCACTATGCTGTTTGTAGTAGCTTACCTGTACACCTATTTTTTTTATTCGTTATTAAACCTACTCCTGCATTACCCCTATTTGATTTTGTATTTATAACCCTGTATTCACCTGACCAGAAGTCTTGTTCCTCCTGCCACTGAACTTCACTAATTCCCATTATATCTAACTTTAACCTATCCATTTCCCTTTTTAAATTTTCTAACCTACCTGCCCAATTAAGGGATCTGACATTCCACGCTCCGATCCGTAGAATGCCAGTTTTCTTTCTCCTGATAACAGCGTCCTCTTGAGTAGTCCTCGCCCAGAGATCCGAATGGGGGACTATTTTACCTCCGGAATATTTTACCCAAGAGGACGCCATCATCATTTAATCATACAGTAAAGCTGCATGCCCTCGGGAAAAATTACGGCTGTAGTTTCCCCTTGCTTTCAGCCGTTCGCAGTACCAGAACAGCAAGGCCATTTTGGTTAGTGTTACAAGGCCAGCTCAGTCAATCATCCAGACTGTTGCTCCTGCAACCTATATCATAGATGTCAATTTGTTGTACAACTGTAGGATAAATTTTGTGACATGTATGACAGATTTTTTTGAAACTGAAAAACTATAGCAGTCAAAATGGATACAAGCACAGCTCATATGCAATTATGCTTGATCTTCTCAGTATCTAGAAAGCTGTAGGAGGCAGAGGTTAGATTTATGCTAAGTTCCCTTAACTTTTGGAAAATATAATGACCCTTTCGTCTAGGAATTACTGTCTTCAATTACAATGACCAACAAAAAAACAATTTTTGAATGTTTCCTGCACTTCATGAGTCAATTCTTACCAATTTTTGGTCGAGAAAAACTAATATGACAATGAAAAATTTTTTGTAGCTCTAGTTTTTGTGATACACCCTAGGTGGATGTACTCCATATTAATGGATTAAGAGAAAAAGATACATTTCAATTAAATACGCTAACAACATTGAGTATTTGAATTTTTAAAATGGTAGTTATATTTTAAGAGTTCTAAATTGCTGGAAGAATACCTCACAGATGGTACTGTCTGAAGATAATCATGTAGTGGCTGCATGAGATCATCATCTTTTAGCTTGCCTCATGTAAAGGAGTTCTGGAGCATGCCTACATAAAGACCAACAGTAATCTGCAAGCATTGCTTCATTCTCATGGCCCTGATATCTTTGTCCTGTAATAGAAATGTCCTGATGGAATCTTTCTCCATACTCATCACTGACAGCTCCATAACTAGGAGGTAAAAAGTCTATGTGGTAGAGGTGAAAATGGATTTAAAGGGGCATGTTGCATCCAAGTTTATTGTATTTTTGTAAGAGCACTGTCACCAACTGAGTGTAGTTGTCATCTCTTTTGTTGTTTAAAAATCCATGAACAACGCCTTTTCTTTCCGCTCCAAAACTTGGTCAAACACAGGATCCTTTACAAGTTTTCGAATCTGTGGCCCAATAAAAATACCTTCCTTAACTTTCTCATCACTTAATTTTGGAAATTTCTCTCTTATGTACTTAAAGGCCCATCCTTCTTGTTTCATACCTTTGACAAAATTTTTCATCAAACTTAGTTTGATATGCAGGGGTGAAAAAAGAACATATTTTGGGTCCACGAGAGGCTTGGAATGACATTTTTCTCGCGAGGGTTAAGATTCCTTGGAGGCCAGTCTGCTTTAATATAATGTGATTTCCTATCCCTACTGTCCCACATACATACGAAGCAGCAATGTTTTGTGCACCCCAGTTGCATTCCTAAGAGTATGGAATGACTTTTAGATCACCACAGGTTTTCCATTTGTGTTCCTGACATGTGATTGCGTTCAAGAGGGCTGTCATATCTGCGTATGTCTCCTTCATGTGAAGTGCGTGAGCAACAGGAATAGAAGGAAAACACTTGCTATAGTGAAGTAATGCAGGTTTCAAACGAAGCTTGAAGGAGTCAATGAATAGCCTCTATTCAGTTGGATCATGGTTCAGATTCAAAGATTTCATCATGCCATTAATGCTGCAGTGAACAACAAGATTGTTTTTCTTCTCCAAAAAGGGCTGCAGTTCTGTTCTGCGACATTACTTTTGAGAAGATCCCATTGCTATAGGCAAGCCCCAATAATTTTGGCCTTCTCCCTTCAACAGGTCAAGGTCTATAACAAGATCACTCACTTCTGTTGACTCAGTCTGTGCGATTTGTCATCTTTTCCCTAAAAATCAGGGTCACAGGATCTGGAAGGCTTGTTTGGTTCTTCTTCTTCTCCTTGTTCCACACTGTCTTCACTTTCTACTTCAAACACACAATTTTCGGGTGGAGTAGGAACTGGTAAACTGTCTGAAAGCAGAATGGGTCGATTAGCAGATTGAAGATTTGGGTACTGAACTGTTCTTTTGTTCATAGACAATCCTGCCTTATAGGTGGTGTCAAGCAGAAATAGCAATCAAACCATAGGCACTGCAAAAGTTTATAGATCATTTCTTATTTTTCAGCCGTTCTCCCAGTATAACTGAACATGGGTTGCAACATAGATATATGTGGAGCCCAAGACTTATCCTGGTCCCCTATTTTCATACCAAAATAATGCTAATACGCAGTCTTCACAAGAGGCATATGCAGTTTTCATAAGAGGCACCAGATTGTGTTTTTGTGAGGAAAATGTCATTTCTTTACAAATTCAACAAAAATTATTCGCCTTATTTACACATTGTCGTCGCTTTTTTACAAATTTTACAATGAAAAGCGCTCTCAAACAGGAAATTCTGTTTCAATTACAGCAGAAACTATATAGAAGTCACTGTCACAGCAACAGTATCGATGTTTATGACTAACACACAGATTAAGAGAATTTGTGTTTTGTTATTGGGCAGGTGTGCCAACTCCGAAAACAAAATTTCGCCCCAACTGAAAATGTTGAGTATAAAAATGAAATGTCACTTTATCTCCAAAGCAAGGGCTAATCTGTAATTTTTATGGTGTTTTTTTAATTCAGCAGATGGATGTACATAAGAATTAACCTTTTCATTGTTGGCCAGCATTATTAATCCGAAGGTCCTCGTCCATAGGTTTGATCACAACCACTCTTAGATTCTGAATAAAGCTCACCCACCTACAGTGGCAGAATATTTCGAATATAAGTGGCCTTCACTCTGCCAATGGCATTGTCATCAGAGGGCAGATAAGAGGATATGTGTGTACAGGACTCTGTGGGATGGCAAACTGTGCTAAAGGCATAAGAATCAGCCATTATCAATGGCAGAAGGCAATGGAAACCACTGCATTAAAGATATAGGACATACAGTCTTTTAAAATAATCTCTTGATGACCATTTCCTATGCAACAAATTAACAGAGGTAAACTAATCCTCCATTCAGGTCTCCTGGTGGGGGCTGCCCCAGAAGATGTTGTCAAGAGGATGAAGAAAAGACACACATTCTATGAATTGGGCCTTGTAACTCTGTGCTAGACACCTTGGCGGTGTGTGTTCTTACAATGCCCTGCATGAGGTATCCACAGGTGCGTTAGTTGTTGGTCCAAAAGTTTGTTTTCCACTAACTGCACATCACACTCTTGTTTTTACATTATGGAGAGATTCTTGACATGACTCATGAGGATTTTCAGAGCTCCAATATTGATTGTTTTGTGAGTTTAAGTAGCACTATAAATGTAGCCCTGCTTCATACAAAGAAAGAAGAGCATTTCAGTATCAACTGCTCCATCTCACGCAGACTGCAAGAGCCAATTTGGTATTGACATTGAACTACAGTATCTGAATTGGTCAGTCAGTTACTTTGTAAGGTTTCAGTACAAGTTTGTGCACAGCTCTGTGAGGATATGTTACTGACATATCAGTCTGAAGGGTTAAATGACCCAACAGTTATCTTAAACTTATTTCCAAGACTGCTTCTGAATTGTTGAAACTATTCTTGGTTAAAACTATATGCCAGCTTCTCCACTGTCCACGAAAGAAGTGTGGCATTACATGACATACAGTGATAAGAGACTGCTGATGGTGGTATCAATTCTCACATACCACTAAAAACAGTGTTAAGCACCCATATATGAATTGAGTTGAAAGTTTGTTAGTCGTAGGTGTCTAGGACAGTGTTATAGGGGAAGTACTGTAGGAATAGAGGCATGCATTGTGTCAGGTTATGCAGTATTTCTAATCGTATGTGCAAATTTCCCTTTCAGCATGTGGGCACTGCACAGCATGGACTAGTGTTGTGATACCTGTTATTAGCCAAACAATACAAATTGGCACCTTCTGTTGGAGAGATGGAGCAGAGACATGCATATGCAGCTACCAGGCAAGTGAGCAATCTTGATCTCTTTAAAGTGGTTGCATGGTGAACAGTGTTATTATGAGAACATGAGAAAAATGTGAGTGAAACTGGTACAGAAAATTCTCATGATTGAACAAAGAGAAGCTCAGAAAATGCTTGTACTAAGTGCCAAACCATGCATTGGAAGGCCCCAATGTTACAGAGAACAAAAAAAAGCTCAAATAAGCAAATCAAGATTCAGAGTGATGGTGATATATTTATTTTTTATTTTTTTAATAATCATGAAACTGTGTATCTTCATTAGGTTCCGGATGTTCAATCTATTAATCAAAGTTTCTATTTTGAGATTCTTGGCTAGACTCTGTCAGAAAATAAGAAAAAAGTGATCCGAATTGTGGAAGAACAAGTCATGGGTTCTGCAGCAAGACAACACACCAGCTCATACCACATTGCCTGCTAAAAGATTTCTAGTAAAGTGCAGCATCTCAGTGTTAGTTCACTCACTTTATTCACCTGAAAGAACCATGTGACGCATCTATTCTACAAGGTCAAACCTATATTAAAAGGAAGAAGATTTCAGTCCACTGAAGCAGTGAAAGAAAAAGGAGCATGTGTCATCAAACAGCTCACACAGGGACTTCAGCACTGTTTCTATCAATGGATAATTCACATGGAGTGTTGTGATAGAGTAGGGGAGTATGTTGGGTGAGACAATAACTAAATATGTATGCCTTTGAAATAAAATGTTTTACAGCACTAGTTCCATCATGTTATACTCACAACTTGCATGTTCAGACCATAACCTAGTAATGCCAACAATATATTGAAATTGAAGAGGATAAAGGACTCAATAAATGAAAATTTTGGACATATTGAGATTAAATGGAAATTCTCTGAGGCAATGAACAGGAGTCTATGTGGAAGTGTTGATGGGAGTTCAGTAAGGCTGGCTACAACAAAGAAGATAAGAATACAAACATGCTTTGTTTAAATCAACGGAGTAAGTAAGACACATTATTCTAGTGTTAACATCATTTAGACATCACATGTTAGTATTCTGATTTGAAGATGACTGTTCAAATGGTTGAAACTAGTAATCAGT
Source organism: Schistocerca americana (assembly GCF_021461395.2). Classification (NCBI taxonomy): domain Eukaryota; kingdom Metazoa; phylum Arthropoda; class Insecta; order Orthoptera; family Acrididae; genus Schistocerca; species Schistocerca americana. The sequence continues at coordinate 671,981,590 of NC_060120.1, read as the reverse complement.
GTTCTCTATATTGCAGTCTTGACTAAACAAAGGTTTTCTACAAAATTTGCAACTCAAGTTTACAGATTGTAATCTCCACTCTATGTCTGGTAATTATAATTAATTAAATGTAAATTCCTAATAGCAAATGTCTGAAGAAAAACTGTGCAAAATAAACAAAAAATATCAGTATAGTAATAGGAGGGTTAATGGGATGTTTGTTAAGACAGGGTGAGACCACCACTGGCTTGCCCAGTAATTCCATGGGAGATGTTACTAAAAATAACTGCACTCTGCAAAATCCCCCCCCCCCCCCCATGAACCATAGACCTTGGCATTGGTGGGGAGGCTTGTGTGCCTCAGCGGTACAGATAGCCGTACCGTAGGTGCAACCACAACGGAGGGGTATCTGTTGAGAGGCCAGACAAACGTGTGGTTCCTGAAGAGGGACAGCAGCCTTTTCAGTAGTTGCAGGGGCAACAGTCTGGATGATTGACTGATCTGACCTTGTAACACTAACCAAAACGGCCTTACTGTGCTGGTACTGCGAACGGCTGAAAGCAAGGGGAAACTAAGGCCATAATTTTTGCCGAGGGCATGCAGCTTTACTGTATGAATAAATGATGATGTCGTCCTCCTGGGTAAAATATTCCGGAGGTAAAATAGTCCCCCATTCGAATCTCCGCGCGGGGACTACTCAGGAGGACGTCATTATCAGGAGAAAGAAAACTGGCGTTCTACGGATCGGAGGGTGGAATGTCAGATCCCTTAATCAGGCAGGTAGGTTAGAAAATTTAAAAAGGGAAATGGATAGGTTAAAGTTAGATATAGTGCGAATTAGTGAAGTTCGGTGGCAGGAGGAACAAGACTTTCGGTCAGGTGAATACAGGGTTATAAATACAAAATCAAATAGGGGTAATGCAGGAGTAGGTTTAATAATGAATAAAACAATAGGAATGCGGGTAAGCTACTACAAACAGCACAGCGAATGCATTGTTGTGGCCAAGATAGACACGAAGCCCACACCTACTACAGTAGTACAAGTCTATATGCCAACTAGCTCTGCAGATGACGAAGAAATTGAAGAAATGTATGATGAAATAAAAAAAATTATTCAGATAGTGAAGGGAGACGAAAATTTAATAGTCATGGGTGACTGGAATTTGGTAGTAGGAAAAGGGAGAGAAGGAAACGTAGTAGGTGAATATGGATTGGGGGTAAGAAATGAAAGAGGAAGCCGCCTGGTAGAATTTTGCACAGAGCATAACTTAATCATAGCTAACACTTGGTTCAAGAATCATGAAAGAAGGTTGTATACATGGAAGAACCCTGGAGATACTAAAAGGTATCAGATAGATTATATAATGGTAAGACAGAGATTTAGGAACCAGGTTTTAAATTGTAAGGCATTTCCAGGGGCAGATGTGGACTCTGACCACCATGTATTGGTTGTGAACTGTAGATTAAAACTGAAGAAACTGCAAAAAGGTGGGAATTTAAGGAGATGGGACCTGGATAAACTGATTAAACCAGAGGTTGTACAGAGTTTCAGGGAGAACATAAGGGAACACTTGACATGAATGGGGGAAAGAAATACAGTAGAAGAAGAATGGGTAGCATTGAGGGATGAAGTAGTGAAGGCAGCAGAGGATCAAGTAGGTAAAAAGATGAGGGCTAATAGAAATCCTTGGGTGACAGAAGAAATATTGGATTTAATTGACGAAAAGAGAAAATATAAAAATGCAGTAAATGAAGCAGGCAAAAAGGAATACAAACGTCTCAAAAATGAGATCGACAGGAAGTGCAAAATGGCTAAGCAGGCAAGGCTACAGGACAAGTGTAAGGATATAGAGGCTTATCTCACTAGAGGTAAGATAGATGCTGCCTACAGGAAAATTAAATAGACCTTTGGAGAAAAGAGAACGACTTGTATGAATATCAAGAGCTCAGATTGAAACCCAGTTCTAAGCAAAGAAGGGAAAGCAGAAAGGTGGAAGGAGTATATAGAGGGTCTATACAAGGGCGATGTACTTGAGGACAATATTATGGAAATGGAAGAGGATGTAGATGATGATGAAATGGGAAATATGATACTGCGTGAAGAGTTTGACAGAGCACTGAAAGACCTGAGTCGAGACAAGGCCCCGGGAGTAGACAACATTCCATTAGAACTACTGACGGCCTTGGGAGAGCCAGTCCTGACAAAACTCTACCATCTGGTGAGCAAAATGTATGAGACAGGCGAAATACCCTCAGACTTCAAGAAGAATATAATAATTCCAATCCCAAAGAAAGCAGGTGTTGACAGATGTGAAAATTACCTAACTATCAGTTTAATAAGTCACGGCTGCAAAATACTAACGCGAATTCTTTACAGACGAATGGAAAAACTGGTAGAAGCCGACCTTGGGGAAGATCAGTTTGGATTCCGTAGAAATACGGGGACACTTGAGGCAATACAGACCCTACGACTTATCTTAGAAGAAAGATTAAGGAAAGGCAAACCTACGTTTCTAGCATTTGTAGATTTAGAGAAAGCTTTTAACAATGTTGACTGGAATACTCTCTTTCGAGTTCTGAAGGTGGCAGGAGTAAAATACAGGGAGCGAAAGGCTATTTACAATTTGTACAGAAACCAGATGGCAGTTATAAGAGTCGAGGGGCATGAAAGGGAAGCAGTGGTTGGGAAGGGAGTGAGACAGGGTTGTAGCCTGTCCCCGATGTTATTCAATCTGTATATTGAGCAAGCAGTAAAGGAAACAAAAGAAAAATTCGGAGTAGGTATTAAAATCCATGGAGAAGAAATAAAAACTTTGAGGTTCGCCGATGACATTGTAATTCTGTCAGAGACAGCAAAGGACTTGGAAGAGCAGTTGAACAGAATGGACATTGTCTTGAAAGGAGGATATAAGATGAACATCAACAAAAGAAAAATGAGAGTAATGGAATGTAGTTGAATTAAGTCGGGTGATGCTGAGGGAATTAGATTAGGAAATGAGACACTTAAAGCAGTAAAGGAGTTTTGCTATTTGGGGAGCAAAATAACTGATGATGGTCGAAGTAGAGAGGATATAAAATGTAGACTGGCAATGGCAAGGAAAGCATTTCTGGAGAAGAGAAATTTGTTAACATCAAGTATAGATTTAAGTGTCAGGAAGTCGTTTCTGAAAGTATTTGTATGGAGTGTAGCCATGTATAGAAGTGAAACGTGGACGATAAATAGTTTGGACAAGAAGAGAATAGAAGCTTTCGAAATGTGGTGCTACAGAAGAATGCTGAAGATTAGATGGGTAGATAACATAACGAATGAGGAGGTACTGAATAGGATTGGGGAGAAGAGGAGTTTGTGGCACAACTTGACTAGAAGAAGGGAGCGGTTGGTAGGACATGTTCTGAGGCATCAAGGGATCACCAATTTAGTATTAGAGGGCAGTGTGGAGGGTAAAAATCGTAAAGGGAGACTAAGAGATGAATACACTAAGCAGATTCAGAAGGATGTAGGTTGCAGTAGGTACTGGGAGATGAAGAAGCTTGCACAGGATAGAGTAGCGTGGAGAGCTGCATCAAACCAGTCTCAGGACCGAAGACCACAACAACAACAACAACAACAACAACTGCAAAATATCAAGAACTCACATTCATATACAAACCAATAAATGAATTATGCCCTCCAGCTTATATTTGGTGTCATAACCACAAGGGAAAATATATACCAATTTGGGTGTATGGAGGGACAGTGACATCTTTCTGCCAGCACAACCTTCCTTTGAATAACTATTTGAACAGTTGAACTAACATAAAGTAGAAGTACAAGAAGGGTGGTGATGATAATTATTATAACTGTATGTCCTAGGCCACATACCATAGGGTGACTTGTAAATGTAGAACAACATCTGACTACTTGCACCAGATAAGGAGTGAGAGGTGTTCACAACATGAAGAGTATTTGTTGGAATATCCCACATATTTGAGCATATCGTGCTTTGTGAGAAGGGAGACGTTTTACTGGGTTATGAGCTGCTCCACAGTTCTACATCTGTTGGTATATATTGGTCACGAGGCCAAACCTTTGCCTTTTATACTTACCTTTTGAGGTCCTCCATATTTTCACTGATATGACTAAAGCCTTCGCAGCTTTCAAAGCCTACATTGTCTCATACACCAACAAAGCTTTTTGTTCCCTTACCATACTGTCTGACAAGTTCAGTCAAGAGTTTTCTGATGATTCATTGTGAAACTGGCTGCATTATCAATTGTACTAAGGGTAGAAAAATTGTCAGAAGTAAGTAAATATTATGATACACAATCTTCTCTTGGTTGTACTAAGCATTCTTCATTTAACACTTAGTTACAACTAAACCTTCATTTTAATACTGTAAGTACAACAAGATAAACATACTTTAGGTGGGCAATATATTCAGATTCCTTATTAGTCATTTAGCATCTGCTAAAGATGATGTCAACTCAAATTTCACACCACTGCATAACAGCGGCACTTGTAATGTCACTATGAGAATGACAATCAGGTTTGCTTTAAATACATACTATAATGGTTGTGAGCATTAGTTACATTTGAGATTGGACATTGTGAGTTGATTTTAGGCAAAAGCACACCTTTAAGGCAACAAAGATGCCATTATCCATATCTCTCAGAGCTTGAATGAGGCCATGTAATACACAGTCTGTCCCACAGAAATGGTGACTGATGTGAAATAAGATACAAGACGTTGTTTGCTTGTAGTGTACATGCCTTTTTTATTCAAAATAATCTCCTTGTGAGTCAATACACAACCAGAATTGTTCAAAACAATTCTGATAGTGAACAACTCCAATTGCCTTCAGGCCCATTGTCGTAGTCTTCTGGATATTGGAAATCATGTTGAAATGCCGTCCTTTCATTGCCATTTTCAGTTTGGGAAATAGCCAGAGGTCACACAGAGCCAAATACAGTGAATAAGGAGGGTTTTCAAGTGTAATGATACCTTTTTGAATCAAGAAATGGCAGATGACCTCGCTTTTGTGTGCTGGAGTATTGTTGTGCAACAAACACCATGTTTCTTGGTTGCAGTATTCGGGTCTCATCCAAACAACACTTGCCCATTAACGAGTTAGAACACTCGTATAAGAATGTACATTCACCATTTGACCTCCTCGAGCAAATTCTTTATGAATGACTCCTTTGGAATCAAAGAAAACTGTGAGCAGTTTCTTCACATGACTTTTCTACATTTACATGTTTTTTGGTTTCAGAGTTTCTGAACCTTTCAATTCCAAGATCTGGTGCTTTGTAAGTGGCTCGTACTAAAATCACAATGTTTCATCACCTGTTACAACGCAAGGCAAGAAGTCTGGATGCCTAGTGACCGACTGCCTCATGTCTCTACAGTGTTCCACTCTGCAATGTTTTTGATCATCCAAGAGAGAGAGTGGGGCACAAAGTGACAACAGATCTTCTTTTTTGCCCAAATTTTCAGTAGTAATGTGATGTACAGTTGTTTTAGGAATTCCAGTGAGCTACTCAATTAATCTGGTAGATGCACAACAATAATTTCAAAGAATTTCAGCCACTTTTCGAACATTTTCTTTGACTCAAACTGTTGCTGATGCTCCTGGATGTCTTATCATCTTCAGTGCTGTCTCTGCCATCACAAATTCTTGCATACCTCTTAAAAACATTTTTATGACTGATTGCTTCACAGCCATAACACATTGTATCATTTCAAAATTTCTGTGGCACTATTACCCAATTTGAAACAAAACTTAATGTTCACACATTGCACCACTGCTCTTTTCACGACTGAGGGTCAAAACATACTGTGGTTTCAGTTGCCTGAACAGCTGGAGCTGGATATCAGGGGGGTGTTTTCCAACAGGATAGCTCTCGTCCACATACCGCTGTTGTAACCCAACATGCTCTACAAAGTGTCGACATGTTACCTTCGCCTGTTCGATCAACAAATCTGTCTCCAATTGAACACACACAGGACATCATTGGATGAAAACTCCAACATTATCCACAAACAGCATTAACTGTCTCCATATTAACTGACCAAGAGCAACAGGCATGGGACTCCATCCCACAAACTGATATCAAGCTCCTGTATGACACAATGCATGCACATTTGCATGCTTATGCATCCACATTTGCATGTTTGCTTTCAACATTCTGGCAACTACACCAGTTATGCATGAACCAGCATTTCATGTTTGTGATAGCTTTTCTCATGCTTACATTAACCTGTGATCTTGAAATGTTAATAACTTAGATATGTTATCTAGACAAATGTATTGCTGAAATTTCATTACTCTACATTAATTATTTTTTTGTGTTGCATTTTCTTCTGTCAGTGTATTTAAATTATTGTATTTGGCATTTCTAAACATTTTTTCTAGAGAAAAATGTGTTAGCTAGCAACAAACGATGCAGTTTTTCCTTAAATGGTTTGATTGGCATGCTTGTGACATGTTTACAAAGTTTGTTATGTATTTTGATCACCATGTAGGTATGACTATTGTTTGTTTTTGTTAGTCTGTTTTGTGGTAAGAGCAGAGTAGCACTGGCTCTAGTATTATAATCATGTCTTTGATTTGTTACACTTAAATTTGGCAGTTCAGTGAGTATGTAACTAACACTTCCTATAACATATAAATTTATTACAGTTAGCATAGTTAACATCTTACACTAGTGATTAAAATCATGCAATGAGTTTTGCTATCTGCTCTTGCCATTACTCTAATTGCTTTCTTGTCAAAGCAGATTGGGAAAAAAAGGAAGAATATGATGTCCTTAAATATTCAAAGATGACATGACATCAATCCCTTAAGCAAATGTATTACTCTTGATAACCTAAATGTTATATGTTGTACAAAAGTGTTCCATGTCAGTTTGTTGTCAAGTGTAGTGCCTAAAAATATTTTTTTGTTTTTCTATTTTTGCAGTCTTTGACAAACTGAGCCACATATTTTGCATCTAATTTTGATCCCTGTTGCATCCCATGTTGAACCTCAAGTGTGTTTGATAACTGACCTCCTGAACTCACCACCTGCTTTCTTTTATTTAGGTACAATTTCATTAGTTCTAGACTTTGTCGCAAATTCTATAGTATTCTAGTTTGGGAAGAAAAATGTAATGGTCAACACAGTTGAAGACCTTGGAAACTCAGGCATTTGTTTCTACATGTTGCTTTCAAAGACTTTGACTAGTACTGGGATTTGTGAAATTGGTGTGTAGTTTGCAGGTTCAGATTTGTTTCCCTTCTTAAGGACCGGAGTAATTTGAGGGGATCAAGAAAAAACACCCCTGTAAGGTGCACGTTTATGAACAATGCTACTAGTGCTATAATATAATATATTTTTTTAGGAGGTTATATGATAGATTAAAAACATCTGTACTATATGAATTTTTCTAGTCTTTGACATTTTCAAAAACTTCCTCTTGTTTTACCTCCCTAACATTGTTAAACGAGGTCTGGCCTGATCCAGATTTAGGTTTATGTTCTTAAGGTAATCCATATACGCAGTGCTTTTTTTCTAAAAAACATTCTGAGGACACTCTGACATGGGATATAATGCAGCAATAATTAGTTACAACTGAAGCATGGGATACCACCCGTCTGCTTTTAGCCATGACGTCATCAACATGTCGAACTAATAAAAAAAAAAAAAAAAAAAGGGAATCGGACTCTTCAGTTGACTTTACAGCTCAAATGAAGCAGACGATACTGAGAAACACACAAACATACAAGACAAAGTGGTATCGAACACTTCAGTTTACATCACCTCAAATGAAGCGTGTGATTTGAGTGTACGCATATTCGTTTAACACTACCATCGCCCACTATTAGCGGGCAAAGGCACTACATGCTTGTCGAACTGGCTGCCAGCGATTCAGTTGTTGAGAACGGTTGCCGCAGCTTCAAAAAGCTTGAAACTGTGGCCTGCCAGTATTCATGTCCTATCAAAATGAATGTTGTGGTCTCCTGGGGGCAAAGGATACAACTACACAAAATCCTATAAGTTTCTGCTTTTTCCAGCGGTTGGCAAGCATCCTTGGCCAATTTTAGTTGATCTTTTATCTTCCAGGTGGCTTTGTAGATTACCATGATGTTCTGTTTTTTCAAGATTTTTCCTATGTGGTCAGTAAAATCCTTAATGAAAGGCAGGAAAACTTTCAATCTCACAGGCGCTTGTGCATCAATACGATTTCTGCATGATGGTCTTATCTTTTTACCTCAGCAGATGAATAACAATTTTTGAGCAATGGATTGGTGAGATGGTTTAATTCTGTATCGAGCACCTCTGGTTTGCAAATATTCCTTGCTCTTTCTGCCAACGTTTTTATGATGCCTCACTTTTGTTGGGAGTGATGGTTCAAATACTGGTGTAGGTAACAATCTGTATGCATGTGTTTTCAGTACACTGTGTGGCCTAAGCTAGCATCCTCTTTCTTGAAAACTAGCACTTCAAGAAAATTTAATCTTCTGCTCGGCTCCTCCACCGGCAAACTGAATCTTCGGATTAATCCCATTGAGATGTTTGTGGAAAAGACCTAGTTCTTCTCTGCCATGCCTCTGCAGAACAGATATCTAGGTAACTGAGTAAAAACGCCACTGAATAAACTCTTAGAACTGTTATGTGGTTGATAAAAAAGTCCTCTACAGAACAGAGTGTCCAGGAAAGTCTGTTCAATTCAGCTGCACTATCACGAAGACTTTATGGGTTGCAAAGGTTCACAAGGGAACATGTTCCTCTAAGACCTATAGTGACTGCTGTTGGTCCACCCACCTATTCAACTGCCAAGTTCCTAACAACATTATTATGATCGCGTGTGGAGTGATCGGATTTGTGTATCAAGAATTTGACACAGTTTATCAGTAAATTAAATAGTTAGTTTTGATGTGGTATCACTGTTTACTATGGTTCTACTCAGTGACATGTTATAACACCTGAATTTGATTTTTCCTACTGATACTGCAGAACTGTTTAAATATTGCCCTACAATCATGTATTTCAAGTGGAACAATAAGTCATATGAACAGATGGACAGTGTGGTTATAGTAAGCTCTTAAGCCCAGTTACAGCAAATTTCTTTATGGAAAAATTCGAGGAGCATGCACTGGAAACTGCCAACAAGAAACTGAAAATTAGTTTCTGGTATGTGGATGATACATTTGTTTGGTGGAGGCATGGCACCCTTTCCACAAGAGTCTCAATGGGATTAATTAAATGTTCAGTTTACCATGGAAGAGGAGGCAGGTGGAAAATTGAATTTTCTTTATGTGCTAGTTTTCAAGAAAGAGAATGGTAGGTTAGGCCACACAGCTTCCAGAAAACCCAGGCACACATACTGTTACCTACACTAGTAATCAAGCCATCACTCACAACAAAAGCAAGACATCATAAAACTGTTGGCACCTAGAACAAGGAACATTTGTGAACCAGAGTTTCTTGATGCAGAATTAAACCATTTCACCAATGCATTGGTCAAGAATTCTCTCCAGGGGACACCGCCTTAAAGAAGCACTGCCTGTGTGGGTGGACAGGTTTACGTGTTCAGATGACACTAGGAGCTATGCCGGCGGTAGCATAGCTACTGGCAGGGCCTCGCAAGACAGACAGGTCTTAATCGATGAACCAGATGAAGTGTGTCTCACGACGACCTATCTTTCCACCCCCTTCCTTCCCAAAATCAAATACCCTGGTCCTCCGGGTTGGGGGTTGGCGAGGGTTACCACCCCATCACGGAAATTTTTTTAATGCTAAACAGACTTCAAGGAAGCCTCGGAATTTGGTAATACAAAATAGATAAAAAGTGCAAGAACAAGGTTTACAATTTGGAACATGGAATATTCGTAGTTTATATAAAACGGGCGCCACAATCAGTCTAGTCAAGGAAATCAAAAAATATAAGATGGAGCTTGTCGCTTTGCAGGAAGTACGTTAGGAAGATACTGGTACCCTAGGTATTGAGAAGTACACAATCTTTTATGGAGGCTTTAAAACAGGACACAAACTGGGTATGGCATTTTGTATGAATAAGGCTCTGGCTGCTAATGTATCTGGGTTTAAGGCTGTGAGCACTAAAATAGACATAGAAAGATGTAAAATATCATTTGTGGATTGCCATGCACCCACAGAAAAAGGTACATCCCAAGTGAAGGATAAATTCTATGTTGAACTGGAGGTAGTCATAAATACCATCCAAAATAATAATTGTAAAGTCCTAGTGGGAAACACAAATGCTGAAGTTGGAAGAGAGAATGTATTCCAGTCAACAACTGGAAGACACAGTCTTCATGAACTCTGCAATGAAAATGGCATTAAGATCCAAAGGGATCCAGAATGAGATTTTCACTCTGCATAGGAGTGAGTGCTGATGTGAAACTTCCTGGCAGATTAAAACTGTGTGCCAGACCGAGACTCGAACTCAGGACCTTTGCCTTTGGTGGGTGAGGTAGAGCACTCCACAGAAGAGTGAAAATCTCATTCTGGAAACATTCCCTAGGCTGTGGCTAAGCCATGTCTTCGCAATATCCTTTCTTTCAGGAGTGCTAGTTTTGCAAGGCTCGCAGGAGAGCTTCTGTAAAGTTTGGAAGGTAGGAGACGAGGTACTGGCAGAAGTAAAGCTGTGAGGACGGGGTGTGAGCCATGCTTGGGTAGCTCAGATGGTAGAGCACTTGCCCGCGAAAGGCAAAGGTCCCGAGTTCGAGTCTCGGTCCGACACACAGTTTTAATCTGCCAGGAAGTTTCACATCCAAACGGATATTCATAAGCAGCACAAATTTCCAATGGAAGGATACACATAAAGGAACTTGGGTATCACCAGATGGTAAAACAGTTAATCAGATAGACCACATTGCAATAGATATCAAAGCAAAGAACGGTGAGGGATGTAAAGACAGCAAGGGGTGCAGAGTGTGGGAGTGATCATTTTCTCGTAAACAGCTGGCTAAAAGTATAACCCAAAGAGCCAAAGTTAGAAACAACCTTACAAAAGTTGTTCACTACCATATCGATGCACTGAAAGACAACACAAGAAAGAAGAATTTCAGCTCCAGCTCAGCGACCGCTTTGAAAATCTGCAGGAAGATGTTTCACAATAGAACCCAGATGAAATGTGGAAAGAAGTTAAGGATGCCATAAATGAGGTGGTGAATGTAGTCATCAACAAGCGGATCAGAGGCAAAAAGATTTGGTTTGGGGATGAATGTATTAAGGCATTAGCCAAGAGAAGAGAAGCCAAGGAGAGCTGGTTACAAGGGATTGATTTGGCACAAGGCAAAGCACAGTTCAAAGAAGTTCGAAGAACTACTCAAGCAACCCTGAGAAGGGCAAAGAGAATGTACATTAAAGGACTGACAAATAGGTTCAACAAGATTTCTTGGGGAAAGAGGCTTGAAAAATGTACCAGAAAGTAAAATTCTTCAAGAATGGGTATCAAAGCCATCAAAAATTCATCAGAGACAATAATGGGAGCATACTCACCTGTGAGCTTGACATTGCTGAAAGGTGGAGACAATACTTCAGGCAACTCCTCAACTGTGATGAACCTAAAGACCTGTTTGAATTTCAGTTTCCTGACATTGCAGATTTAGACTATCCTCCACCCACACTGGAGGAAATAAAGAATCAGATAATATTGCTAAAGAACAAAAAAGCCCAGGAGAAGATGGAATCCAGGCAGAAATCATTCTAGCTGGAGGGGAGGGACTCCAAAAGAAAATTCGCCAATTAATCAAGGGGATTTGGATTTTGGAGGATATCCCAGAAGATTGGAAGACAGCTGTCATATGCCCTATACACAAGAAAGATGACAAAATGAAATGCACTAACTATGGAGAAATCAACCTACTGAATGTATGCTACAAGATCCTGTCCAACTGTATACTGGATAGAATACAGCCATTTGCAGAAGAAGTGATTGGTGAATATCAGGGGGGATTCAGGAAGGGCCGTTCAACTGTCGACAACATCATTGTGCTGTGACAACTCACCGAAAAGTTGTGGGTGTATGACGAAGAACTTCATGCGCTCGTCATAGATTTTAAGAAGGCTTATGACTGCATCCACCGGGAGAGGCTGAGAAACTGTCAGCCTAGTTGGAATTTGTCTCACTGACTCAAAAGGCAAAGTGAAGCTCGGGAACCAACTCACAGAGAGCTGTAACACAAAGACAGGGTTGAGACAAGGAGATGGTGTGTCGCCGGTATTGTTCAACCTGACACTAGAAAAGATAATGAGAGAAGTCTCTTGTAAAAGCTTTGAGGGTATAGAGGTAGAGGGTGAGAAAATCCCACATCTCATGTTTGCTGATGATGTCACCCTGTTGTCCAGATCTAAGGAGGAACTAATGCAGAGGAGCGAAAACGTGGAGGCGGAAGCAAGCAAAATTGGACTCCCTGTGAATGAATCAAAGACGGAATATGTGGTGATAAGCAGGACCCATGCTTATTCAAGAGACCTACTCCAGCCTTTGATAGTCAGAAACCGATCATACAAACGAGTTAATGAATTTAAATATCTTGGGGTAATCTTTACAGAAGACACAGCATATGAAGCAGAAATCAAAGCTAGGATCCAAGCCGCCAACCGATCATACTTTGGTCTCAGTCAGCTTCTTGCATCGCATGGTCTCTCGAGGAATTTCAAACTCCAGCTGTATAAAACAATAATTCAACCCGTAGTACTGTAAAAAAAAAAAAAAAAAAAAGACTTGAACAATCTTCTTGTTTTTGAGTGGAAAGTCTTAAGGAAGAGCTTTGGTCCGGTACAAGATGAGATCACTGGAGAATGCAGGAACAGACATAATTGTGAACTAGACAAAATGTACAAGAGAAAAAACATTGTAGGATTGATGAGAACCAAGCACCTTGTATGGGCAGGACATGTCAGTTGGATGGATAAATGCCGATGGCCTTTGAAAGCTATGGATTATACTCATTATGGAAGATGTCGACTAGGAAGACCAATGAAGAGATGCAGGGATGGAATCCATGAAGACTTGTTGCAGATTGGAATAGAGAATGATTGGCGCCAGGAGGCACAAAACAGAACACAGTGGGGGAGGAACCTTGTAGCAGCATGTGGTCCTCTGGGCCTGATCATGTAAAGTAAAGTAAATTGTTCAAGAATGGTTATTCATCCACTGAGGTAAAAATAATGTTAAGACCAACACACAGAAATCATAGGAATGCACAGGTGCATGCAAAATTGAAAGTTTTCCTGATTTTCATTAAAGGACGTTATTGAGCACATGGGAAAAAATCTTTAAGAAGTGGAACAGCGTGGTAATCTACAACCCCACCCGGAAGATACAAGATAACCTAAAATTGGCCAAGGGTGCTTGTAAACCACTGGAAAAAGCAGGAATCTACAAGATTTTGCTGGGAGGTGTATGTGGGTAGTACAAAAAGATCAAGAAACAACTAGACGAGCACAAGGGCAATTGCAGAAGGGGGTGGACTGACACTGTTGCTGAAGATGCTTTGCAGCCAGGAGACCACCACATTTACTTTGATACGACTCAAGTACTGGCAGCCACAAGCAGATACCATGAAAGGCTATACAGAGGCCATAGGGGCTGTAAAAAACCCCAGGAATTTCAGTAGGAAGGAGGAAGACATGAAATTTAATGTCATCTGGATTCTGGTACTGAAGAAGATGTGTACCAGTCTTCCATCATGTGGTGATAGCAACAGCAGATGACAGCAATCAGCAGCAGCCAACTGCACAAAGGTAATCAAAAATTGTGACATCATGCCACTGCACAAAGTATGCGTAAACAGAATTTTGCTGCAGTCAGTAGTGAGCCAGGGTGATAAATGGACACTCAAAGAAGCTATGACCCCCTTGAAAATGTCCTCTGCAGACGGGGATGAAACGTTGGGCATAAATGTGAAATACTAGGTCTACAATTTTGCTTCCGCTGTTTTTCCTCAAAGTTCAGGGCTTTACCATGAAAAACTTACAGAAAACTTATGATTCATAGTATTTACCACTGCTGGCCACTACGTTCTCCCATCTTTTGGATAGCATACGAATCCTGTGGAGGAAGAACTGGGTGTCTTTTGTGAGGATCCATGAAACGATTCAGTTTTGCACTTTTTCATATGATCAGAAGTGCTGGTCAGCCAGACCGTATGCCACTCATCGAAAAAGGTGGTAGTCAGAGAGAGCAACGTATGGAGAATACGGCGGAAGTGATAGGACTTCTCATTTCAATGTTTCCACGTATATTTTGACGGGTTATGCGACATGGGGTCAAGCACTGACCTGCTGCAAAATTACCTTAATTGTGGCCATATGTGTTTCAGTGCTGGGCTCGAACACATCAATTGCTTTCGATAATGATGTCCTGTGACTGTCTTCTTCTGTTTCAGTAGCTACGAAAACGTTCTGTCTTCCACTGCCATGCCGGTTTTCGACATCAAAATCACTGTTCTTCCACTAATAGTTCCCTCACCATTGGTCTTACCAGCATTTTAAGAGCCACAGCCCCAGATTTCTTCACGTTAAAGCAGAAAATTAAAACTTCCCACAAATGGTGAGAAATGGGTACGTAAGTTGGCATACTTAGCCAAGAATAACCTTATGATGCAATCAGAAATCGACTAATATTTTTATGGCATTACATTTATCGATGCCCACCATGAACCATGGACCTTGCCGTTGGTGGGGAGGCTTGCGTGCCTCAGCGATACAGATGGCCGTACCGTAGGTGCAACCACAACGGAAGGGGTATCTGTTGAGAGGCCAGACAAACATGTGGTTCCTGAAGAGGGACAGCAGCCTTTTCAGTAGTTGCAGGGGCAACAGTCTGGATGATTGACTGAACTGGCCTTGTAACATTAATCAAAACGGCCTTGCTGTGCTGGTACTGCTAACGGCTGAAAGCAAGGGGAAACTACAGCCATAATTTTTCCCGAGGACATGCAGCTTTACTATATGATTAAATGATGATGGCGTCCTCTTGGGTAAAATATTCCGGAGGTAAAATAGTCCACCATTCGGATCTCCGGGCGGGGACTACTCAGGAAGACGTCATTATCAGGAGAAAGAAAACTGGTGTTCTACGGATCGGAGCGTGGAATGTCAGATCCCTTAATCGAGCAGGTAGGTTAGAAAATTTAAAAAGGGAAATGGATAGGTTAAAGTTAGATATAGTGGGAATTAGTGAAGTTCGGTGGCAGGAGGAACAAGACTTTTGGTCAGGTGATTACAGGGTTATAAATACAAAATCAAATAGGGGTAATGCAGGAGTAGGTTTAATAATGAATAAAAAAATAGGAGTGCGTGTTAGCTACTACAAACAGCATAGTGAACACATTATTGTGGCCAAGATAGACACAAAGCCCATGCCTACGACAGTAGAACAAGTTAATATGCCAACTAGCTCTGCAGATGATGAAGAAATTGATGAAATGTATGACGAGATAAAAGAAATTATTCAGGTAGTGAAGGGAGACGAAAATTTAATAGTCATGGGTGACTGGAATTCGTCAGTAGGAAAAGGGAGAGAAGGAAACATAGTAGGTGAATATGGATTGGGGGGAAGGAATGAAAGAGGAAGCCGCCTTGTAGAATTTTGCACAGAGCATAACTTAATCATAGCTAACACTTGGTTCAAGAATCATAAAAGAAGGTTGTATACCTGGAAGAATCCTGGAGATACTAAAAGGTATCAGATAGATTATATAATGGTAAGACAGAGATTTAGGAACCAGGTTTTAAATTGTAAGACATTTCCAGCGGCAGATGTGGATTCTGACCACAATCTATTGGTTATGAACTGTAGATTGAAACTGAAGAAACTGCAAAAAGGTGGGAATTTAAGGAGATGGGACCTGGATAAACTGAAAGAACCAGAGGTTGTAGAGAGTTTCAGGGAGAGCATAAGGGAACAATTGACAGGAAAGGGGTAAAGAAATACAGTAGAAGAAGAATGGGTAGCTTTGAGGGATGAAGTAGTGAAGGCAGCAGACGATCAAGTAGGTAAAAAGACGAGGGCTAATAGAAATCCTTGGGTAACAGAAGAAATATTGAATTTAATTGATGAAAGGAGAAAATATAAAAATGCAGTAAATGAAGCAGGCAAAAAGGAATACAAACGTCTCAAAAATGACATCGACAGGAAGTGCAAAATGGCTAAGCAGGGATGGCTAGAGGACAAATGTAAGGATGTAGAGGCTTGTCTCACTAGGGGTAAGATAGATGCTGCCTACAGGAAAATTAAATAGACCTTTGGAGAGAAGAGAACCACTTGTATGAATATCAAGAGCTTAGATGGCAACCCAGTTCCCAAAGACAGGAAGGCAGAAAGGTGGAAGGAGTATATAGAGGGTTTATACAAGGGCGATGTACTTGAGGACAATGTTATGGAAATGGAAGAGGATGTAGATGAAGACGAAATGGGAGATAAGATACTGCGTGAAGAGTTTGACAGAGCACTGAAAGACCTGAGTCGAAAAAAGGCCCCGGGAGTAGACAACATTCCATTAGAACTACTGATGGCCTTGGGAGAGCCAGTCATGACAAAACTCTACCATCTGGTGAGCAAAATTTATGAGACAGGCGATATACCATCAGACTTCAAGAAGAATATAATAATTCCAATCCCAAAGAAAGCAGGTGTTGACAGATGTGAAAATTACCGAACTATCAGTTTAATAAGTCACAGCTGCAAAATACTAACGCGAATTCTTTACAGACGAATGGAAAAACTGGTAGAAGCCGACCTCGGGGAAGATCATTTTGGATTCCGTAGAAATGTTGGAACACGTGAGGCAATACTGACCTTACGACTTATCTTAGAAGAAAGATTAAGAAAAGGCAAACCTACGTTTCTAGCATTTGTAGACTTAGAGAAAGCTTTTGACAATGTTAACTGGAATACTCTCTTTCAAATTCTGAAGGTGGCAGGGGTAAAATACAGGGAGCGAAAGGCTATTTACAATTTGTACAGAAACCAGATGGCAGTTATAAGAGTCGAGGGGCATGAAAGGGAAGCAGTGGTTGGGAAAGGAGTGAGACAGGGTTGTAGCCTCTCCCCGATGTTATTCAATCTGTATATTGAGCAAGCAGTAAAGGAAACAAAAGAAAAATTCGGAGTAGGTATTAAAATTCATGGACAAGAAGTAAAAACTTTGAGGTTTGCCGATGACATTGTAATTCTGTCAGAGACAGCGAAGGACTTGGAAGAGCAGTTGAACGGAATGGACATTGTCTTGAAAGGAGGATATAAGATGAACATCAACAAAAGCAAAACGAGGATAATGGAATGTAGTCAAATTAAGTCGGGTGATGCTGAGGGAATTAGATTAGGAAATGAGACACTTAAAGCAGTAAAGGAGTTTTGCTATTTAGGGAGTAAAATAACTGATGATGGTCGAAGTAGAGAGGATATAAAATGTAGACTGGCAATGGCAAGGAAAGCGTTTCTCAAGAAGAGAAATTTGTTAACATCGAGTATAGATTTAAGTGTCAGGAAGTCGTTTCTGAAAGTATTTGTATGGAGTGTAGCCATGTATGGAAGTGAAACATGGACGATAACTAGTTTGGACAAGAAGACAATAGAAGCTTTCAAAATGTGGTGCTACAGAAGAATGCTGTAGATAAGGTGGGTAGATCACATAACGAATGAGGAGGTATTGAATAGGATTGGCGAGCAGAGAAGTTTGTGGCACAACTTGACTAGAAGAAGGGATTGGTTGGTAGGACATGTTTTGAGGCATCAAGGGATCACAAATTTAGCATTGGAGGGCACCGTGGAGGGTAAAAATCGTAGAGGGAGACCAAGAGATGAATACACTAAGCAGATTCAGAAGGATGTAGGTTGCAGTAGGTACTGGGAGATGAAGAAGCTTGCACAGGATAGAGTAGCATGGAGAGCTGCATCAAACCAGTCTCAGGACTGAAGACCACAACAACAACAACATTTATCAATGCCTCAGCTTATTGTATTACACCTATGACCAACCACCTGAACCCCACTTGCCGCTACTGCTGTCTACTGGAAAATGGCGGGAGCAAAGTGTTAGACCTAATACATTCGACCACAGCATAATAGCCCAGAACATTTTATTAATTGTGATCATCTTAATTACATCACATATGATACCCATAATTTCAAAGTGTTTCACAACATATGCCCATCTGAGATCAAGATCAAGAACTCTAAAATCTATTTCACTGGAAATGTAGGTTACAGTACCACCCTTTTGGTACTGAGATCTGCAGAAACTGTTTCTGCATTTATGACTTTCCAGTTTATATTATGTTATTTGTTGTTGTTTAAGCCAGTGTTTGGATAAACAGAAAAAAGGATACTTATTTTGTGTCAATAATTCCTCCAATATTTCATCTTCACTTTCAAGGCCATGAATGTTTAAAACTAAGAAGTTGCTGTGACTTAACTGCATGTTTGCAGGTTGATTTGTCATATTCTTTTTCTTTTCTTGCTCTGAAACCATAAAAAAAATCATCTGCTGATGGTTCTGCTGCTCCTACTGATGATGGTCCTAATTTTTGTATTGTTTCTTCTGATTTTGTTGATGTTATTTTAATTGCTTTTGCTTCTGTTGGTTGTTGTTGGTGGTGGTGATGGAGTTGCTGGTGTTGTTGCTGCTTCTGGTGTTGTTCCTGCTGTTCCAGATTTTGGTGATGGTACTGGTAATGCTTTCAGTGCTTCAGAAATTTTCTGCTGCCTCTAGATTTCTTCCAGAAACTTTTGTTTCACAAGGTGCTTCCCTAGGTTATTCAGGTTGAGTCCATGTGAAGGGTGAAATATTCAGTCCACTTCACAAATAACAACACAAATGTTTTTGACTAGTTTATGTATATCACTTTGTTTATGCAATACCAACATGGCAAATCATGGTGATGCAGTATGCTTACGAAGACAACATTTGTGTGAAAGATATGAGCAAGGTGCATCTCTAGTTCCCAGCAAGTTATTGATGTTTTAGTCTTGTATACATTGTTAGAGCTGCCAAACAGTGCTACAACGTCATTTGAAGCCAACTTGACAATTTCTGCAGTGTGAACATTCTTAATTACCTTTGAAAGCAAGTACCACACTTAGCCAAACTTGTGGATTTCGCAACTCATGCTCTGTTAACAAGCGATGTGATTCCCCATCCATTGTTATCTGATAGAATGTAAAGTTTCTGCAAGTGACCATGATTGCTCATTGTTCTTTTCTTGCATAAAGTGTACTTCATTCACCTCACCTCACTGTTTTTATGTGTTTGCACATCTTTCATACAGTTTTTAAGTGTCACTTTCCTCCACTATTTATATTTACTATCACCACATTTCCATTTGATAGGAAAGTACTTTTAATTTTTCACTGAGGGTTCCACTTGCTCACAATGAAAATGAAATATCCTGTTGTTGATGTTACTGAGCAAGAGTCATACAATAATTTTTGAATGAGCAACCCACCATTTGAGTATAATGTTGTTTATTTAATTATGACTCAGGTTTTGGCCTTTTAAGCCATTTTCAAGTGACTGAGTTTATGTCATTAACATATTTTGCAGGACGTCAAGCTCAAAACTGTCCATAAACTAAGAAAAATATTCACTCCCCGCAAAATGCAAGATGTAAAATCTTCATTATTTTACAAGATAATGATTTTTCTTAATTTATGGACAATTTTGAGTTTGATGTCCTGCAGTATATGTTAATGACATAAACTCAGTCATTGAAAATGGCATAAAAGGCCAAAACCTAGGTTGGAATTAAATAAACAACAATACAGTCAAATGGTGGTGTGTCCATTTTAAAATTGTACTATTCTGTTGCACTACTCACATCTTCTTCTTGAGTTCACAGTTCTGCAACATTTTCTATAAAGACCAGTTTCCAGAGCCGTAATTTGAAGTGATGCACTGTCCACTTTCTTATTTTGTCAACTTTGTTTGTTGCATGTAGCATGCTGTTTCACTTTACTATATTCTTGCTACTTAAGTGGTACTTCAACTGTGGTATGATGTCTTACATTTAAAAAATATAACACCCTTCATTGTGCATTTTTTACAAGAGGAAAAGTTTTCTTAAGTTTCTCATGAGTGTTGATGAAGTACTGGCTGAGCTCCTGAGGTCACTAAAGAGTCTTTGTGTTTTCAACTTGCATTTTCCTGTCACTTTGATATAATATAACATGTAATACATTTATTATTGCTATAAGTGATAAGCTTTATGCAGCAATGACAGTTTGCCTCGTCACTAGCAACTGCAGTTTGCTTCATCACTTTTCACTGTTTTCATTGATATTTTGAAATCATGATTTGGAAACAACATCATCAAAACAGTGGATGTTAAACAATAAAAAGAAAACTGTGTCTGTTTCACACTAAATGTTACTCTCTTCATTTAGACAATAAGTCTTCTGAAGTGGTGTGTGACAGTATTGACCGTAAAAGCTTGCCAAGGTAATTTGTTTAAAAAATCTTCAAACAGACCCTTGTAAATAGTGAACAGTACTGAAGTAATTGTCTGTAAGTGGGAGAAACTGGTTCCACCTTCAGTCTTCCTGCTCATTGAGCAATAACAAAACACAACACTGAATGCACTAAGATGCTTATATTTGTGGTACTAACAAGGATTCAATTTACATTATCCACCATCTTGATATGTTTTATTTCACATAATAGATTGTGCACAGTAGAGAATAACTGCAGAGTTTATAGTTTGTTTTGTAGGTTTCTTATATTAAATAACACAGAAAGCAGTAATATAACACTGAAAGAAGGTAAGCCATGACACCATCACGGCTTACAGTCTATGTAAAGGACTCAGAAGATCATGTGTCAGCTAGTTTGAAGATAATGCAGCTTCCTCAACTAAAGGTTCCTAGATATATCCATTTGTATTCCACTTAATGCCAGTACCATTTCAATATGCTTGGACCAAAACATATTGTACAAAAGCTATATAGGCAATATTTAGAATATTTTCACAGTTTCACATGAAGACCATTTTCGCCTTGGTCATACTGCTTACTGAGCAGTAAGAGAAACAGGCATTTTTAATATTTTAAGATACCTGAAACAAAAATGTTGATATGTATACTGCACAAAACACCATAATTAGTTAAAAACTGTTCCTGATACCAACTCATTTACTTGAATCAAAATATATTTTCCACAAAATACAAAATGTTTTCACTGTTTTGTGCTATACTTACATTTTAACTTTGCGCTTAATTTCCAGGCTTGCTTGAAAGGGCCTTGGTATGTTTTCACTCACAACAATAGCTAGGTCTTCTCTCACATCTTCTGATATCTGGTGTGACAGTCTTGTTATCAATCTCTTTATCTTTCCCAGGAGTATCTGAAGGCCCTCTTTACTGGGCAGCAGCATGTAAAATGCCACATACATGACCAATGAAATTATTTGTATATTCAATGACACTGAAACAGGCCACATTGTGGATCACTCACAACACATAAAATATCATGTCATAAGATATCTTATCAGCTACATTATTGGCAATTATGACATTTTAGAGATAAACATTATGTGGTAAATAGTCAAGACTCTCAACAATAACTTGCCCGCGAAAGGTAAAGGTCCCGAGTTCGAGTCTCGGTTGGGCACACAGTTTTAATCTGCCAGGAAGTTTCATATCAGCGCACACTCTGCTGCAGAGTAAAAATCTCATTCTGAATGACATGAACACTTCTAAATTTACTAATGACAATATGAACTTTCAGACAGACCAGCAGTCTAAGTATAAAAACACAGAGTCATTGCCAGATATTAATGCTGATGTGGAAGGAAAACATGTTTGAAAATGGGATAAACTTGGTGTCTTAGAGCATTTGTATCAAATACATATTGAAACTTCAGCATTCAAAATGGACAGTAACAAAATAAGGAGGAAATAGGGAAAAATGTCAATGTTTAGAAAGCTTGTAAAAGTAGCCTATGAAAGGAATAACCATATCACCCAGTATTTGAAAATAAGAGGCTTATAAAGTGCACAATAAAAAAATCATTCTAAGGCTTTTTTCTTGTTCTTTCTAAGTCACATTCCAATATATTCTATTTCTTCCTACAACTATTTTACTTTCAAACTTTAAAAACAAAAGCATAATTACGCATGACCTACAATCAAGATGCAGCCAAAAATCTCTTAACATACATTGCTGTTTATTCTAAACATGCAAATTCTTTAATTAACATCCTGAGGGGACTCCTTTTGCTACATCATTTTTCGGCTTTCCTATAATTCATGACAATGAAACAAAAAGTATTATCCCATTTTTCCTGAAACAAGAAATCCAGCTAAGTAGTGTAATGGTTACTGCAATGTACTTTCATTTGGAAGGAACAGGATTGACATCCTCCACTATCCAACCAGATTTAGTTTTTCTGTAACTAATGCAAATGTCTTTAGGTGAATGCGGGGAACATTTCCTTGAAAAGAGCAATGGCCAATTTCTTCTCTGCTCTTGTTCAAATTGAACTTTTGCTGTTCATTAATGACAGGGCATTAAACTCAAATCAAGGTTCAGATTGATTCCTTCTGAAGTCCAATACAGCATATGACATATAAGTGATTCTTCTTCCCACATAGACAAAAGAGAGAGAGAGAGAGAGAGAGAGAGAGAGAGAGAGGGGGGGGGGGGGGGGGGGGGGTTGAAAAAACCCACTTCGCAATCAAACACCACTTAAACCATTAAAAATGGACTTGCCAAACATTCATTAACTGAAAGATGTATCAGTCTCAGGTAAAGGCTATTCTTCAAACGATACACATTGAAAATCTTTAGACTGAAGAAATTAAAGGACTCATTAAAGAAAATTTATTACATTATATAGTGTGTTGGTGAAATAATAGAGCTTACCTTACACTATGTTCTATCTTACTATTGCTTTTTAATTAATAATAGAGGCTATAGCAAAAAACAAGGGCTTGCTACCAAAACTTGCCTTGTGATGGACGATATTAGTGAAGATTATTGGCCTAGAAAAACTTTATGCAAAGCTACGAGTTGATAGTTAGACCTGTCTATTACAGAACATAAGGACTCCACTTTTCTTTTTAAAGATAATTATTCATTGTTATTAGAAATAGTTAATACCATGGAGACATCATTGTACATCTCACATTCTTTCTGCATATGAATACAATATGCAACTAATGATTGCTTTAATCCAATAACGTTCTTGTTTAGCACATCTACAGCATTATACGCCTAGGAACTACTCTCCCCTCATTTTCAAATGTGGGAGCATAACTATAGAACCTACCAAAGTGGCTGTTCTCTCTGTTGAGAGAGACATATATGAACAGACAGAGATTCAATTACACTCTGCCTATAAAAGCTTGACCACTACCTACCATTGCCTGTACTTATCTTGACAATACAACAGGAATCTTATCACACCATTTGCAGAATGTGTATTTAGATGAAATTTTATTCGTGTTTTACCCATATATAGATAGATGTTTGGCAGATCTTACAGGTTCTATAATGGTTCCTGCTGTCCCGTTTTTTGTCTTTAGACAGTCTGACGATGACCACTAGTAACATAGTAAATTTGTGTCAATATCTGAAAGTAACTTTCCTAAAAACCTACCCAGGAAATCCATTGTAAAAAAGCAAGTAAGTGATTGATAACAAAGGGAATCAAAATCTTGTGTAAGAGAATGAGGGAAATTTACATAAAGGCCAGAATAAGTCAAGATCTGACATTCCTTGCATGACACAAAAATTCTGTTATATTGTAAGGGAAGTCATTAAAACATCAAGAATATGTGGTGATGATGATGATGATGATGATGATGATGATGATGATGATGAGGTCCCATACTCCGAGGAGCATAGGGGACGATGTGGGAGACCCGCACCGCCGTACTATGCAAGGTCCTAGTGGAAGTGGTTTGCCATTGCCTTCCTCCGACTGTAATGGGGATGAATGATGATGATGACGCAATGACACCCAGTCATCTCGAGGCAGGAAAAATCCCTGACCCCACAGGGAATCAAACACTGGTCCCCATGCAGAGGAAGCGAGAACGCTACCGCAAGACCACGAGCTGCGGACCAAGAATATGTACATCTAGACAAATTAATAATGCAGATAATAAGATTAAAGCTGCATGGGATATTGTCAAATGGCAGACAGGACAGCAAGTCAGTGTACAAGATACTATAATAATTAAATTAAATGAGAATGTTGTTGCTGATAATTCGCAAGTTGCAAATACTTTTTACAATAACTTTCTCAATGTTGCTGTAAAAGTATGATTTAATGGTTCAGTTGAAGTAGCAAGAGGAGATACTAAAAATGTCAGTCCACAAAACTTTAAGCAATTAGAAGTGGAACAAATGTTCTTCACAGAAATTAATAGTATTATGAAAAGACTCATATGGTGTTGACAGAATTTCAAACAGGGTTCTGAAAGTTCTTCTAACTTAATAAGTAATGTCTTTCGTAACATATGTAACGCATCACAGGCCAAGGGAATTTTTCTATACTGGTTAAAATATGTGATTGTTATGCATCTTTATGAGAAACATGACAAGAAAGACTTATATAATTGTTGTCCAATTTCTCTATTGACACATTTTCCCAAAATATTCCAAAAAGCAATATACCCAACAGAAGTCTCACATTGTAAGTAGAAATAGTTTACTTAGCTTATCACAGTGTGGATTCCAGAGGAATTACCAAGTTGAGAACACTATTTACACATTCTATTCCCCAAATATTAAAAGCCTTAAATAACAATATTGCCAGTTGGTGTATTTTGTGGTCTTTCCAAGACAGTTGGTTGTGCAGATTATGTTACACTCTAGGGAAAACTTACATTTTATGGAACTGATGGCTTTATGCACAGCTGGTTTTGATCCTACTTAACAAACAGAATACAAAAAGTTGCGTGGACTAATTCAGACAGTGTTGGAAAAGTAGAGAAATCACAAAGGGAATTCTGCAGGTTCAATTTTGGCTCCACTCTTGTTCCTTATATATGTGAGTGAGTTCCACTTATCATCCAACAAGCAGAACTGGCACCTTTTGCAGTCTTTCATATATACAGGGTGTATACCTGGACAAGGAAAAAAAAAATCCCGGATTTTTCCCGGTTAAAAATACACTTTCTCCCGGATGAAAATACACTTTTTCCGTGTTAAGTAACAGCATACTTTTCCTCGGAACTGTAAAACTTATCAATCCTTTCAATGCTTGTTGTTTTATACACCGGCGTAGAATTTCCCGGCACTTTAGAAAACGAAACTCAAGGGAAAAAACAGGTTTAGGAAAGATTTTTGATGTGCAGCAACATGTACACTGCATATTTTCATATTACAAAAGTATAAATTCGAATTCCACCAAACACCGCATGTTACTTTCCGAAGGATTGAAATCGAGATTGTGATGCGCTTTTGTAAGCCAGTCGTAGCTCATGTCAAGCGATCTCGCCAGTCGATGTCAGCGGATATTCAGAGATTCAGACACGTGATGTAGTCAGCCAATAGCAACGTCACTGTTAAATAGTACGAACACACAAATAAGAAAAGATATGGTTTTAATTAATGTACATTGTGTTGTTACAAGAAAAGGAAAGCTTTCACGTATAAGATTGGCCTCTGAAATTAACAAGGTGCAAGAAAAGCTAAGCTTTCACACATAATGTTCATCTTTTTTGTGCACACAAATGTGCCAGTAAAATTCTTAACAATGACATAAATGTCTGATCTTCTAGGCTCGAAAATATTCTAAATGGTCATCCTCAAAGATTTGAATTTTGAATGAGAGCCAAACGCTCTGTGATTTAAGAAATTGATCTGACATTCGTGCACAGAGTTCATCTTGTGTAAAAGGAAATTTAATTTCCTTGAAAGTAACGCTTTTCAAATAACCATTTGGAATATTTTCCTGCGACCTTGTAGAAATAGATTCGTTTCAGCAGTTGCGCCAGATGACAGGGGTCGCCGCGCTTGCACAGCTACGATGACGCAGGAAGCCCGTACGTTCGTACGTGTAAAACATTAAAAGATCTTACATTATGTCATAAAAGAAACAAAACATTAGAGTATACTCCAAGAGCATGGGAATTTTGTGGACCATACTAAAATGCACCATTCGGCTTAAAGTGCACATTCGTATGTCCAGATTCAGATGTAAATTTTCTTGGAGTACCAGTACAGCATTATCTTATGTTTGGTCCTTTATTATGGCATAATGCCATACGCGCTAGAAGATGAAAACGTGAACTTGAAATGTAGCGAACAGTTGAAACTAGCCAATAGTGTGGAATTAAACACTTCGTTTCAAATAAATTGACTGTCTCAGCAGAAAAGATTAATAAAAGTCAAATTTCTTTAACAAACAAACAAAAATAACTTCATTGTTCTGCAAGGTGATTAACGCTTGATGTGTCAGAAAGGCGGAAACAAAATAAAATCTGAAAAAAATAACATATTTTAACCTTCCATAATTATGTGAATTTATTTTAATTCACTTGATAGCTCCCACCACAGAAATCCATTTTGCTTTCATTTGATGCGAGAGCAATAAACGAAGAGGAAACAGCAAAATCACTAAACGTAAACACGGCTCACGTGGAGACTACCACCTCCCCATTACAACTGAGATTGCTCTGTGCATCAGGTCCGGGTTTACGATATTTCCGAACCGGGACAATATTGGATAGTGGCCCTCCCCTCCCTCGAGCGTTTGAGGTAGAACGCCAAAAATTTAAAAAATCAACTTTTCAGAAATCATTTTGTAGTGAACATCTTTATAAAACATATATGTTCGATGGAACATAAGACATGTTATTTGGTCTTAAAGTGTGCCAAAGTACAGAGCCACTCCTTTCCACA
This sequence comes from Schistocerca americana, assembly GCF_021461395.2. Lineage (NCBI taxonomy): Eukaryota > Metazoa > Arthropoda > Insecta > Orthoptera > Acrididae > Schistocerca > Schistocerca americana. Next base: position 671,954,768 of record NC_060120.1, on the reverse strand, counting down.
CAGCATTCTTCCATCGCACATCTCTGTATTTTGCTCTGTGAAATTCAAATGTGTAGTATTGTGTAACGCAAGCCATCAAACTATATTCAGGCCAGTGGAAATTAAAATGTCCTGTGGTGCCTCTCCTGCTCCTAGTTGGACGGTTTGACATCCTGCTCCTCTTTAAAAAATCTCGCAAATAATAGTGGATGGGATTATTTGTAACCGGGAGAACAAGAATTCTTCAGAAAATTTGCAGTCTTTACTGCCTATTAGCTAATAACTTGCTGTTTCGAGTGACATAAAATTAAATATAGGATACATAAAACGAGTAAAGACAAGAGATAAGCAAGACAGTACACATTTCATCAATCCTTAAGTCCTAGCATTTTTCTCTCTCTAACCTTGTCACGGCTTTATATGGCGTACTTTCCTTTCTGGGAAAGAATCTATTACCTCATCAAAGTTTGTCAATCGTTTTCCTACATGAAAAATCGAAATATCGTTGTCTGCTGTTAATACAAATAGTACCCAAGACTGGTGTGGTTTCTTGAACTGATTACATGTATTTTGTCACTGTGTGCTAGATAAAATGAAACAGGCCTGCCTAATATTGCAGCAATTGTTACACACACCAAATAAACGAGACTGTTTAGGCACAAATGGTCATTTTTATAACACGACAGAATATAATTCACGAAGTACCAATATCAAATGCTTATTAGGCCTACTACAAGCAAAAAGTTTTATGTTAGGAAATAGTTTCACATTTCATTCATACTCCCTAGCTTCTGAAGCATGAGATCGAAAAGTAGTAGTACGAAATTTATATAAATTTGGAATCGTCATATTCTTCCGTAACCTGTGAGAGTCTCCGTTTCTTCTCCTTCCTTGTTCTAACAAACAATCTTGTCATCACTAATTCTGTAACTATTCCTGCCAGTGTCAAAATTTATTCTCTGGTTAACTTCACTAACGCTGCCACAATCACCGGTTTAGTTATCCCGCATTTATTCTCCAGTTAGGTGTTATTACGTGTTCGTACAACGCGTTTTCTGTGCTACTCCCAGAATAGAACTTTAGCGGCTGCTAGCCGGTGACTGTATAACTGGCCCATAGTAGTGTAGCGGTCTGGCCAAAAATGTTTTGTCAAAATTTCATTTTCTTGGATACACAGAGAAGACAACATGTAATCTTAGTTACCTGTTATTCGTTTATTTCCACTCTGGTAGTCTGAATCTATGGAATTCACTAGTAATTATAATAACGCTGATCATTTGCAAACCCAGTCAACCACATAACAGCGATTGTCATTCACCTTTTCAATTGTATTCGCTCAGCTTGTATAGACCCATCCCCTTTTGTCTACAGGAAAGTTTATTTCTCGATGCAACGGATGCTGGGTGCTTTGTGAAACAAGGTCTTTTTCCTCAATAATATGAATTTGGCGCCTCCCCTCCCCTCCCTGAAACTGCCTGCGGGGGCAGATATCCCGGTTTGCCCCCGCCTGTTGCGCATACGTGAATCTGTAGCTTAGGTGCACCAGCAAAATTTTTCCGGATGGCATCTGGCTGCTTGCTGCATTTCCTTGTACAGCTAACTGCCACACTTCTGAAGCCAGAAGCGGGAGAAGGTACTACTCATACGCGACTCAACTGCACATGCCCATAAGCTCGCTCGCAACTGCTCAAACGAATCTATTGTAAACAGTTCTGATGTCACGCTCATCGGAGGCAATTTGTTGTTATGAAACACTGCATAGTCTTCCTAAAGGCTTTGACACATTGGCAGACACTTGTATGAGCACTGTGTTTTGTTCTTGTATATGGTACATTTCCTTTGCAACTTAAGTTTTATTTTATTTGATTGGTTCTTACTAGTCAAAGTTACAAAAATGTAAGTAAAAACTAAAACAATGAAAAATTCCCGGAATTCTAAAAAATTCGCAGATATTTCCCGGTTTTCTCCTGGATGAAAAAATTCCTGGGTTTTTCCTGGATCTCCCGGTTGTCCCGGGTCGTATACACCCTGTATATATAAAGCGGCGTGTATGTGTGTGTGTCTGGCATCTCCTCCCAAACCTCAGGATCAATTTAAACAAATTTGGCACAAAAACAGAAGGCCTCAAGACTATCAGTACTGTGGAGTTTACAACCTCCTAGCTGCAGTGGGTGTGGAGGCATGGCCAAAAATGTGTTTTTCCAGCCTCTGGTGTACAGGCTGCCCTGCATGACAGTCATGTTGTGTGGGAACACTATTGGCCTGCCAACTGAATTGCCTTCTGGGCAGCATACATGTGAGGGGAAAGAAATTGTTTTCTAGGCCCTGAGAAATAGGCTCACCTGCATGATAGGCATCTTGTGGGAGTAGTATCAGCCTGCTTCACTGAAATGTATTGCAAAGGCTACATGTGCCAATAAACTTGGTTGAGGGCAGGTGGAGATGGGTAAAGGAGGGGAATGACAGAGCAAGAAGGAGGAAGAAATGGACAAAGAGGAGGGGAGGTGGAGATAGAGATGTGAAGATAAGGTGGACACAGAGAGAGGGAGGAGGAGGTGTGTTCAATATATGTATTGAACACATATGCAGATGAAGCGATGATGAAAAGTCTAGTGTTAAAAGAAATCCTATAGAAGAGGTAACAGAAGAGACTGTTAATGACAGTTTACAAAGAATTATCAAGTGGTTCTCTGAAAATGGATTACACCTAAATTTTGAAAAAATACACTACATTCAACCCTGTTGGACAAATAGAATCATACAAACAATAGATGTGGACAGGACAGAATGTTACAAATTTTTGGGTGTACGTACTGCTGAAAACTGGAACTGGAAGAAGCATATTACTGAGCTTTTCTAATAATTAAGTTTAAGTATTTTTGCTATTGTATAACTGCTAGTCTTGGAAACAAACAAACCAACTCCTGACATATTTTGCATATTTACACTCAGTAATTTCTCATGGAACAATTTTGTGGGGTAACTCATCACTTGGAGAGAAAGTACTGATTGCACAAGAGTGAGCAGTAAGAATAATATGTGAAAGTCACCTGTTGTCATCTTGTAGCTACCTCTTCAAGGATTTGAGTATATTAACTGCACCATTACAATACATATAATCACTAATGAAATTCATCATAAACAATTTAAGGAGAACAGTAATGTACAAACCTACGACACTAGAGGAAAAAATGTCCTTTTTCCCTCACTATTAAAGCTGTCAGTGGCTCAGAAAGGACTTCAACATGCACCAGTAAAAATGTTTGATCATTTTTCCAGTATCAAAAATGTCTGAGATGTGTCAAAGCAAGTTTTGAATCTAACCTAATGTCTTCATTAATGTTAACAATAATCATGTCGCACAAAGAGCTGTAAACTGCCTCATTCCACATCATTTCAATTAAAGAATTGTTCAAATGATCCATGGAACACATTCAAATGAGTATGGAACATATAAGTATCTAACTGGCTGGCTAGCCCAAACTTGTAACTGCACTTTGAAATGCTTTTGCAGCTGTTGTTTCAACAAAATAAAATAAAATATGTCAAAGGAACCATAACTGATTCAAAAAATTGACAGAAAACCTATATCTGGATGTCTGGGTGAAGACTTGCATCTCCTGAGTGAAAGTACAGTGCTGTACGATGCACTGTCTCAATGCACAAGTTAGGGAAGTGAGCTAGAAGAATGATTAGGACATGAGAGTCAGAGGGATGGTCAGAGAAGAAGGTGAGGGAAACTGTCAATTGATGATGGAGTTAGTGGGTCAGGAGAAGAGGAAGAGTGTAGGTCAGGAGAACATGAAGGGTAATGGTAGAGGGCTAGGAGAGAGAGAGAGAGAGATAGGGGAGGAAAAGAGTCAGGGATACAGGGAATTGGGGTGGGATAGTGAATCGATTTCATTTGGATATAGGAGTAGACTGCAATAAAAATTTTCACCATTTTTACCCGTTACCATGTACAGAACATGTAGAGCAGGCTGTTTCAGCTTGAGTGCCTGGAGTTTGGCAGCCTGGAGCTGGTGGTCTGAGGTAGACAGGGAGGGCCTAACAGCTCGCATGTGGGCTGTCATGTAGCTGAGCTGTAGCCCACACGATGTTTGCCTTAGCTGAGAGCTCAAGGGCAGGAGTAGGCAAATGACTCATGCACGCAACCAAACATCACCTTGTGGATAGCCTATATTACTTATGTCTGAGAGGCAGGCTGGTAATCCTTGGTGTTTGTGCATCACAGACAGCATTGCAACAGCCTGATGTGAAGGAACTGTGGCTCAAGTTTTGAAAAAAAATGATTGACCAAGCACTACATACAAATGTACCTAGTAAAACAAAAGCCTTCAACAGCTACCGTGGCAGAGCATTTACGTGAATTTCTCCGCAGTACTTATGGCTGGCTCCCCTGCTATTACTCTGGGCTAGGGGCACCACCACGGTATTGCTGACTGAGAGATGTCACCTTCTGCCACAAACCTGCCAATGGGAGGTTGCGTGTTGGTACGTGAGGTATGCAAGAGGGTCAGCGAGGCAGCAGCCACAACAGCAGGTCGCTCTCTTGCCTGACAGCTTCCTCACCATCTGGATGTGTCCACCAGTCCTTCATATTAAGGGGCAAAATGCTCGTGCAGTTCACTCCGTGGGCGTAGTCAGTTTTCATGAAAAGGAGAAAATGTATCACCATTTTTGCAAAACGTCAGGAACATGGGACGTATATGCGCATGGCCAGACCATTTTTTGTTACAGCTGAAGCTTTCGGGCAATGTGCGAACTAATGTTGAATCAGTAGACGTGTTATGGAAAGCACCCACTTTTGAATTCTCAGCAAGTAGGTTAGCAGAGTGCTACTCTGGCAAGCATGGGGTTAGTCATTACCGTGATTGGTTATCCACCCTTAGACAGAAAAGCGAGGAGGACTTTGAAGCAATTGTGGACAGAATTAGGGCAGCATTTTGTCGCACATACACCTTCGCAAGGTGTAATATACACACAATGAAGTGTTAATTGAAGGAGCTGAAGCAAGAGCAATTGATGTATTCAAACGCGGAATCAATCCACATATAGGGAGTGAGGTAAAGGTAACCTCCCTCACATCCTTGCATGAAGCAGTCAGACTTGCTCCATTACATGAGGAAGCGGGATGATTTGTATCCGACCCTGTGAGCACAAGTGAAGTGCAACACATGTTTGTTAATGACACTGATTGCCATAGATGTGGGAAGCCCAACCATACGGCCGAGCACTGCTGGGCTTCCTATTGTAAGAAATGCCATACTGTTGGACACAAACAGGATCATTGTCCACAAAATAAGTGGACAAATTTCCCCAAGAAGAACATGCCAACATGCAACAAAAAAATTAATCAAACAAACAGGAGTACTACTCTATGGGGAAATGAGGATGGGGCAGGTTGTGCCACTCATCCTCGCCCCCTATGGAATACATTAACCCTATACAAAGGGGAGAACCCACTGAGGTGGCAAATTTAGTTTTAAAGGGAAGCTCAGAGGGAAGACTGTCAAAATTCCTGTAGATACTGGAGCTCAGATTAGTGTACTTTTTGTTTCTAAAACTAACACCACCATACTATAATATAGGTGGACTTGGAGATGAAATGATTATTCCTGCAGGCACTTGTACAACAGAACTGCACACTGAAGGCAAAATGTACGTCTTTGATATGGAAATGGTGAGGAAATGCAATCAGGATTTTGATATCATCCTGGGGAAAGTTTTCCTAACATGCTATCAGGCTTTCATAGATTATAGGACGCTGTCCAGACAGTGAGTGTGCACCTCATTCATGAGGAAACTGAACAGAGGCCTACCTCACAGGCTCCAACTGAGCTGTGTAGGTGGGTGCTGAAAACTATTACACCTGCAACAATTAGCAGTGGAACAGGAAAAGTTCTCTGGATTGAAGTTAAAGACTGGGTACCACCGAGGTTGGACTTTCCGGTCAACTCACTCGCCCAGAACGATTTTCTCAACAGGCTGAAAATCCTTGTTAAGAGAGGTTTAAGCAGACCCAAAATAAAAGGGAACCAGTTTCAAATATGTGTGTGTGCTGACAATTTGGGTCAACAGAATGTAGAAATCTCATGCAGCACAATACTAGCCAGTGGCGAAGAAGTTATGCAAATAGAAGTGTGAAAACAGAAACAGTGTCAAGAGAAAAAATATAAGCAGTTACCTGTGAGGAAGGTTTGTGCATTAGCACCTTGGTTAAAAAATCAGTTGAGAGAGAAGTTGGCACATTTGCCAGACTTAGAGCAAAATTTTATATCCAGTTTTAGAGGAATGTGTGGTTATTCAAGGAGAGGCAATACTTGCCAACAACTGACCTCATACAACATGAAATTCCCATAGGAGATGCCAGACCAATAGTGCAGAGGCAGTATCATTTACCCATCAATTACAGTCTGCTGTTGAAGATACGATTCAACAGCAACTAGCTTTGGGGATAATTCAACCCTCTGCATGCCCTCGGGCCAGTCCAATTGCAATCGTGCCAAAAAAATGAATCAGTGGGGCGGGAAAACCTATTGTCTATGTGTCGATATGAGAGCGGCAAACAATGTTACCACACTGGACACTTACCCTCTGCCACTTATTGATGAGACCTTAGACAGGTTAGGAAATTGAAAATACTTTACCACCCTGGACATGCATTCTGGATATCAGCAGATTCCGACTGCACCACAAGATAGACTTAAAACTGCTTTTGTGGTCCTATCTGGATTGTATGAATTCTTACGGATGCCTTTTGGTCTAAGGAATGCACATGCCACTTTTCAAATATTTTCTGACTTGTTACTGAGAAGTTAAAAGCCTACTATGTGTCTTGTGTATCTTGATGACATCATAATGTTTGCAAAAACAATGGAAGACCATGCTGAAAGATTAAGAGATGTATTGTCTAGATTGAAAAGTGCACATTTGAGTTTAAAACTAGAGGAATGTTCTTTTACACAGTCACAGGTTCAGTACCTGGGGCATATCATTAGTTCATATGGACTTAAGCCAGATCATAGGCTAATTGAAGCAGTGGATAATTTTCCAACCCCAAGAAATGTTAAAGAATTACAGTCTTACCGAGGCTTAGCCATCTATTATAGGCATTTTGTGTAGGATTATGCTACAATAGCAAAGCCTTTAATGAAATTACTAAAGAAAGATGCAGTATCTGAATGGACAGATGAGTGCGAAGCAGCAATGAGGAAAATTAAAGAAATTTTGACTAGTCCATCTTTACTAGTATGTCCAGATAATGAAAAACCATTTATTCTTATGACAGATGCATCAAATTATGCTGTCAGAACTGTTTTAAGTCAGGAATACAATGATGAAGAAAGACCAATTGGTTACACCTCCACACAAATGAACTCAGCAGAAATAATACAGTACTACCAAGAAGGAGTTGCTAGCTCTCATGATTGGAGTAAATTGCTTTAAGTGTTACTTGTATGGATGTCAGTTCATTATGATCACGGACCATGCTGCTTTAGTAAGTTTAAAAGATCCCAGTAGTCGCTCTACTAGATGGGCATTAAAATTGTCAGAATATGACTACACAATTCGGCATAAGCCTGGCTGCCTGCACAGCAAAGATCAGAGTTGCACAAACAGATGATGTTTCCATAGAAGAACTGAAATAATCACAAGAGAGAGATGTAGAATGCCACAGGTATGCATCACTATCTGATTTTGTTACAGAAGATGGTATACTATATTGCAAGACCCCTATGGGTAACAAAGTAGCAATACCTAAATAATTGCAGCAACGAATAATAGCACAATGTCATGACAGTTTACAGGCCTGCCATAATGGGCGATGAGCCACGAACGCAAGAATAGCCTCAAATTACTGGTGGAGGGGTCGACAAACCAACGTTCAGAAGTATATACAAAATTGTCTGCCATGTGTGCAAAGAGCGCCTCCACCAAGGACTAAAGTTCCTTTACAAGCATTACCAGAAGCAGCAAAACCATTTCAAATTGTGGCTCTGGATATCTGTGGCCCATTTCCACAAGGCACCAAGAATAATAAATATATATTGTCTATTATTGATCACTTTTGAAGATGGTTAATTTTGATACCATTTGCAGACATGACCACTGAAACTGTTGCTTCCACCTTTGTCAATCACTTGGTTCTGTATTTTGGATCTCCCAAGGCTCAAATTTTATGTTGGCACTGTTTGCACAAGTTTGCAAAATGTTACGAATCAAAAAATTACAAATTACGCCTTTTCACCCTAAAGCCAACAGGCACCTAGAATGAGTGCACAAAACTATTGTGTGAATGCTATCATATTATATGGGGAAGACACAGTTACATGTGAACAGATATGTAGGATTTGTCATCTCAGCGTACAATAGTCGTGTACACGAGGCAACAGGATACTTACTACCCACATGATGCAATCTATGGGAGACCCATGAACACACAATTTCAAATTGACACATTGCCGCCTGACATCAACATATGTGAAGTGAAAAGGCTAGCCCGCCATTTCAAAGCCATATGGAACCAAGTTAAACACAGTAATTTTAAAATCATTGTATCTATAAAATGTATTAGCAGGACAGAACTAAAACAAAAGAAAAAAAACTGTGAGGTTTGCTTGTGCTCTTTTATGCTTCTTGTTGTCTTGCGTTACAATATAAGTCACAGTGTTAAGCATCAGCAGCTAGAGCAGAGGAAAATGATAATATTCAAGTCATGAAAACTAATTGGTAAGTTAGCTAATTAGTTAGCAAAAGGCCTCACAAATGCTTAATAGTAATCCATTCTTTAAAAACACATATGGTCGTAGGTGAATGCAAGTGTTACATACACGTGAAGAACATAAGTTATGCTCCACTTGAGAGTCAGTCAGAAACTACTTCTTGTACCATAATTCAGACACCAAAAAATGAAGAGAAAGTTAATTGCCATCTCATTCAATGTTACCAGTACTATTGGATAGTTTGAGACACAAAATCTTGCACTGGCAAGTAACAGCTGTTACCAGTACACAATTGTTTCCTTTCTTCCTACAATGTTTCACGCATAGTGCAGTTCTATTTCTCAACAAGTATTATGAGATGTTTTGACAGTCAGTTATTTATACTGCCACAAGCAAATTGCTTTGTATGTTACAAAGAGTGTAATATAAATGTAACACATTACCCAATGCCATTACTTTTGAAGTCAACCAATGTTACTTGCATGAAAATGAAATGGTTCACTAACGCAGTTACCTTCTATGCAACACTTAACACTTACACAAGTTAAGTTAGAACCTTACTTTTAAAACAACACCATGGCTGTTATTTTATGCTCAGATTTTGCACAATGGGGCAGCAATTCAGACCCATATAGGTTCAAAATTGTTGATTATTATTTGGTAGTATGGAAAATTTATTACAAAACAAGAAACTAATAAAGATAAGCTCACCCTTGTCAGCTTAGAGGCAACAGCGCCTTAAGCTTGTCACTAAAGATTTCTACACCGTAGGATCATTTACCAACTGCCTGGTAAATGTCTTTCCATCCTCCTAATAGGAAATATTAACAAACTTACAATTGGAAAAACTTAGCCAGTACAGTGAGCAATGCCACATTATCACCCATGCGCAGAGGTTTGAATGAATGCCGGCCCCCCACCACTCCTAGTGCCAAGTGGCGGCTGTCACTCTGACGTGATATGGCACTCAGCTGTCCGGCCATGAGCACACTTATTGTTTGACCTTCCCATGCATTTCTGTACTAACCGGAATACACCAGATAAGTCCCCTACATAAAGCATTCACTGTATCCCTAATTGGCAAATAATTATTGAAATATAAAGTTAAAAACATTAAACCCATTATCAAATAAATGGTTACGCACTTGCCTTATGGTTAAACTAAGTCCAATGTTAGACTGCTCAGAGCTCACCTGAAACCATTCTGCGCAATCTACCAGAGATCAGTCCTAACATGCAAGCTAATCCTAATAACTGTCATTGGGTAAAGGAAAATATTTCTGGTTTCTCATGCAACCTGACTCCATTGTGTGATTGAAGAAGCAGAACCATAATGGATGTGTTTTTGAGTAAACACAGCCCCATTACAAATTTCAGTTAACAGTGCCTGGCAGATCTGGCCACCTTACCTGTCACTGTAGCAGAAGTGATTAATGGAGATACATATTTTAACAATGGCACCCACTACGATAAGCATTTTCATGAAAATCCCTGCTATGTGAGAGAGAGACAATATAATACACCAGTATAATCAAATGCTGCCCGAGTAAACATACTCCTAATAGAGATTTCAAACTAAGCAGAAACCACATATGAAGATACAAATACAAGTTCTACTCACTCAGGATACAATGTAATATGAATTATTGGTCATGTTCAGTACTGCTCCACTCGAATCAGTGCGAAAACTGCCTTTTTTTTTTTTTTTTTTTTTTTTTTTTTTTTTTTTGAAGCTGCAATCATGGTATGAGGACTTGAGCATCTGAAAATGATTATGTGTAACCAGCTTATCGATCTGCAGTATTTCCGGTTGTATTCTTACATCAAATGTAGTCAAAGTGAATTACATGCTTTGCATGTGTAACGATAACAGAAAAATATTGAGTATTACAAATCAATATGGATTCTACCACTGCGTCAACAAGCCAGATACATTTTCCAACATTTCTCTGCCGTGTGAATATTGTTTTGACATAAAGATACCGGACAAGCAGCTTGCGCTCCAGAGGTACACTGTATCCCACTGACTGTAGCACATGCCACTATATCACGCCACAGTGACTGCGCCGAGCCTCGCTAACTACAGTATCCAGCACCTTTACATAATGCAGTTAGAAAAGTTTGGAATACAGCCACAATGTTCCCTTTGCACATCAAAATATCAAATTGATTTCACCAAACACTGTCATACATATCCTCACAAAATACATAAAAAACAAAGAAATGCACTTCAAGCTACTTTTTGTGATTTACAATGCTGACTTGCGGTTTTCAGAGTTCAAGATAAGGTTGTCACTGGACAATCAACTGTTGCCATATGCGAGAATCTTTGGTGCAGAATAACAACTCATAGTATGTTGCAGGTAGGTTGAATAAATCACTTCAAAGGCCATCAATGAGGACTTACGGTAATGAAGAGTACAGATGGTAATGAAGAGAACAGGCACAAAGAAACAAATCATGTAATTATACAAGATCATCAATAAATATATTGCCCAGTATTAAAGAATTTGAGAGAGCCAAAAATTGTTAAGAAGATAGTGTCTTAGCAACAGCAGAGGAAATATTTAGTTCATGACACACCTTAAGGTACAGGAAGAACTATTAGGCACACATTGCTCAATACTTTCATGGGAAATATACCAACCAATAATCAGAAGTAAATGACAGCAGAGATAATGAGAGAAAAGTCATTGCAACAGCCCCTGCTCATGCTACTACTAACAAATATATGTGAAAATGTTTATTTTGTTTACCGAAAGATTTTGGAGCTCTGCTTCTATGTCATTGTATTTCATTATGTATTTTATCTGACAGTCTACCCCGTCTCTCTGAGCTTGCATCCCTACTTTAAAGTTTATTTTTATTTTCATTTCATTATGCCATGTATAAAAATGTTCAATGCAGTTAAGAGGATGCTCAAACTGAGCTATTGAGAAATAGCAGATTTAGATACTTCATATTATTGTAACTTTGCTCATTTGAAACTAGCAGCTGAGGGAAACATACCAAATATGAGGACATACCTCATTATCTAAATACTGTAAATAATTATTCACTCTCACTGAGGGATGTGCACACAGTGAACTTTGTATAATAAATACTTTTCATGCTGAATTTGAGCATAGTATGCATGCCATGACGCATGTTACTTCAATAATTTAGCTACAGTATCAATCCCCAGTAAAATGGGAGATACGAAAAGACCAGCCCATGAGGACTGGTAGCAGTTACCTGCACTAACATACATTCACAATCATTGCCACTGATCGTGATGCCACAGGTTCTATTGTGTATGCCAAAATAAGGCATCTGAAGAAATTGTTTAGTGGCCATGCCATTACACCAAAGGAAACATGGTTATTTATGCTACTGACGGGGCATGGTGCATGGGATTGCCATGGGACACCCATGACTGCACGCTGCTGCAGTTAATTTTTTGTGCCTCCCACTTTTATCGCTTACCCTAGTGCCATGTTGTCAGCTCTATTTTGTATTTCTTTCTTTTGTTGATGAGGAGCTCACCAGATTAATCGGGACTAAGGCTTCCGACAGTACTAAAACTATCACATTCGTTCCCAGCCACATTATACCGAAGTATCATTCCTCTCTTGTTGCAGTGATCTGACTCATTTACTCAGATCTTACTGTATGGCATCAACAATGTCCTAATTAATTAACCAAATATGTGTCAGAAAGTAAAGCTTTACAAAGATAGTGAGCACTTCACACTTTGTAATGCATGCCTAACCTTATGTGACAGAAATACAACTTTGCTACTTGTCAGTTGTCACGTAACTGTGTTCCTTCATCAATTGACTTGCTATGGTGCACGTTGCCGAATGGCACACACAGAATTATTCTAATTGAGTGTTCATTTCAAGTGTTATGTCTGTACCTGTAGCTTTACTGGTTATTACCATTACTGCATGGATTTGGTATACATATGGCTACTGTAAATCCCACAAGCCGCCACCACCACAGGTTGTACCAGATCCCAAGCCAGATGGTGAATACCATGAGTAACATCTGATAAGTCACACTGCTTCACAGGCATGGCCCTCCCAATAGATTAAGCTATAGAGTTTTATATAACTGTGTACTCATGTTTTATGCAAACCTGTTACAATCAATTAATGGAAAAATTAGTTTTCAGATGCTAGGAGTAAAAACAAACTAACTATCTGTAATGAAAAGCTTTGATACCTGGTTAGATCAGTTGCCAATTACACCTCTTACAGACTCATTCTCTATTCGTACCTATCACATATTGTTAGTTTACCTCCTGTTTGTTGTGAGTCACTTGAGCTTCTATTGATGCAATTCCTGCCTGCGAGTGTTGTAGTCACTGGAACTCGACATGCTCTCATTCAACCAACCGGCCTCCTAACCATCTCCAGGTTGGTATTACGGCGCCCAGGTGACAATACACTTCGGCTCAGCTCCATCCCAGCTGGTTGCTGCCACTGTGCCCACCACTGCCTTGGCTCCACGCATGTAGTCAACTACCGGTTGCTACACTGACTGCAACAGCTTAGCAAAGTGAGTAGGAAAAGACATTATATTACTGGATACTTCTATTTATGAAGGACTCAGGTGACACCAATGGGTAATGATATTGTTAAGTAAAAACACAAACTTTGTACCCCCTGCCCATATTGCGTATTTCATGGTCAAATTTTTAAAACGAGAATTCAACCCTCCATTAGTTTTAAGACCCCTTTTTAAATAAAAAAACACTAAATGCCAGTCGCCTTCCATATACATCAAAAGGAAAACTTTGTATTTTTAGAAGTGGCCATTACGAGTTATTAATATCAACCATTGTAACAATAACAGACTCATAACTGGCTCTCATGGAAGGTGGAAGGAGTTGTAGATGGTAACGGGTAAAAATGGTAAAAAATTTTATTGTATTTTACTTCCATTATTTTAACTTAGCTTTGGCCAGAGCTGTGAGCAGTTACTTAAACTACTCCACAGTACTTGTGGCTGGCTCCAACGCTGTTTTGCTGAGTTAGGGATGCCACCATGGTATTACTGAGTGAGAGACGCCAACTTTCTGCCACAAACCCACCAAAGGGAGGACTGGGTGCCACCACGTGAGGTACGTGAGAGGGTCAATGTGGTAGCGGCCGTAACAGCGGGTCGTTCTCTTGCCTGCCAGCTCCATTACCCTCTGGATGTGTTTATTAGTCCTTCCTAGTGAGGGCGAAATGCTCTTTCTGTACCATGTGCAGTTCACTCCATAACCGTAGCCAGTCTCCATGAACACTGTTATCTCTTAGCAGTAGTTTTTGGGAATAAAACTAATTTTTACCCTAAATCCTGGCATTTATCATTTTATGTGTAGGAAGAACACCCTGGATGCCCACCTTCAACCATCCTGACATGTACAGTTCATGCCCAGAGCTGAGGGTTTACAGTTATTCCTTGAGATACGCTATTACTGCCTGTTTATCTACTTTACTGAACATGTGAATCTTCATAATTGTTTTAGTTGTTAATTGTTGTTTGGTACTTATTATTGCTACAATTGTCTCGTGCTCAACAATGCCTGTATATTGTGGATATCCTTAAATCTATTTGCTGCCATTAATTCTAATATATATCCATAATCTGTTTTAAGGAGCTTTCAGGGAAACACGCTTCCACTGTGGACTGATGGAGCAAAGGTGTAATTTCAGTCTTCTTTCCAGTAGTGCAAAAGCAAGCATGATACCTATGTCACTTTGTCCACATGTATCCTGTTAAGTGGGTGACGCTGAGGAAGTTTATCTGGGTAATGGTGCAGTGGTTGCTGCTAATTGCAGAGAACAAGAGCGGGCATGAGGAAATGAAGGAAACAGGGTTATATATGTGTTACAGGTATGAAATTATGGTTTGTCCACACACAGTAGTGAGAGAGGGTCGAAACTCCTATACAAAGGAGTTACTGCTGAGACAGAAAATGGGGAAGGATTGCATAAAAGAAGTGATTAGGTCTGAGTTGTAATTCCAGCAGGTTGAGGCACATTAGCTGTACTCTTACACTGATGAAGAATAGTAGTAGCCAGTTGCTACGAACAAGGGAAGTTCACACTCGCAAAGAGGATGGAACTGGATGAAAGTGGATTGCTAATAAACACATCATGCAAAATAGAGGAACCTATCTTCTGCCTGCATACCGCAATTTAGGGAATAACACATATGGCCATTTCATAACTTCAGCCGTATGGGCCAGAGTAACCTGTGAAAGTGTTACCAGCTGTGAATCTGACTGCTTTGAATCTGACATTAAGATCCGATTTAATTCGATCCATAGACAAACTCATTAATGAGTAGGAGGGGTGAATCTCTATGGAGATGTTAATGCAGCATGTGGATCAGTTCAGGGACAACCAGTACCAGAAAGAAAGAACACTGATCATTGTCATACCAAGTACCACAGTGACACACTGCTGAGTGTAGTCCTCATTTGCATATACGAAAAGCAGAACACAAGATGAAGTTCAGACCCAGCCACTGTTCAAATCCCGGTGGACTGGATCCCCATAGCGTAAGAGGCAGCAGCTATAACTAAGTTAAGTTAAGCTAAAAAGGGAACTGTTGGAACTTAGGAGAAGTAGGGCATAAGAATGTAGTCGTAAGAGCAGTTTTAAGTAAAGAGTGAAGAAAAGCCACCTACCAGGGAACGTATCACTCTAGTTTACATAAGGATAATCTAGTTTAAGCTGACCCAAGGGACTGGGTCTTGCTAAAGGAGAGGGCTATGTAGTAAGCCAACCACATCTGGTCATAAGCGTGCGAGGATGGAAATGAACTGCAGCTGCACTAGCCACAGGCAAGCACATGTGTTATGCTTTACACCACACTGTTCCAAGAGTGCCCCAGGGAGGAGGAGAACTCTTGAGTGCTTATTGTAGCAGCTAAGAGCCTGTATGGTGGGGGAAAGCAAACTCGTTGTGCCCTAGCCACGCTAACATACCAACCTGAAGATGTCAGACACTCAGGGCTGTACCAAATGTTTATGTTGATAGAGTATCAATCAAAACTACTATTTAGTTTATACTATGTGCTGTCGTCCAGCAGAATAGGCATAAAAGTTCATTAAAAGTAGCACCAGAACTACCAGAGCTATGTAAGGGCATATGTATGAGTGTATAACACGTATAGCAGGTGTGGGTGAGTTTGTGGGTGAGTTAGTAGAGCGTTAGATTGTTGTAGATAGGGTTATGGGTTCAAATCCGAGAATAATAATTTTTTTACCTGTTTGCTCATGAAACTGTTATATGGGGGAACATTTTCCTGACATGAAAAAAGACTTTTCGGAGTTGGTAGATACGTTCTTTTGGAAGTCTGCTTTTGCCTTGTATCTTCGAAAGTTGTAAATCTATAGAGAACATTTGTATAGATAGGTGTGGTGTTCTGTTGGACATGGACAACAGAACAGACACCACTTGTGATGGCAGTTAGTGCATTTGTATTTTCACAGAATAATCATAAACAATGGGACAACAGAATAAAGAAACAATTGCATCACATGTGCAGAAGAAGTATTAATAGTAATAATAATAATAATTGACTGCAGATGGCAGTGCCATGTGCATTAGATGTGCTTGTTGTAGCTAGAGTTTTGTGCTTGTGTACACATACTGCTGTTGTGCGGAATGAATCCATGGAACATGATTGACATTCTTGTTGAACTGTTGCATAGCAACTGTTGTGTACATCCAACGACGGAAATAACTGAACATGAGAGAAAATGTGCAGCATTCCTATGGATATAACTGATCAGTGGAATGTGTTGAACGTCACAGAAGAGGAAACTTTAGATATCGATGAGCGCATACCACGTGGAGCGGAGTCTTCTGTTTGTGACCAAGTGAATGGACTAAAGGCATCATCTTCGATATTGTTGCCAGAAGGGTACTCAACCAATGTGCTCTATAGATTTACTACTTTCAAAGAAACATAGCAAAAGCACATTGCCAAAAGAACATATCTACAAATACCGAAAAGTCTTTTTTCATGTCAGGAAAATGTTCTCTCATATAACAGTTTCACACGTAAACAGTTAGAAACAAATCGTTATCCTTAGTACGAAAATTTAACATTCTACCAATTCACCCATACGTACCGTTTGTATTGTATGCTCATAGATATGCCTTTAGGGAGCTCTGGGAGCTGTGGTGGAACTTTCAATTAACGATTATGCCTGTTCTGCCGGATGGTAGCATATAGTATGAACTAAATTGGAGTTTTGGTTGATACATTATTGACATACAACGTCTGGCACAGATCTGATTGTCTGACATCTGGAGGTTTGGGTGTAAGCCGCAACTGATGCAACAATCTATGTTCAATGGCAGCCATAGATATTTGCAGAAGTCCTGTGCCTCAATTGGAGAATAAATTTCTATTTATTGAGAGGACAGGATGTCCATAGTGCCTTTCATGTCATAAAGTATTCAAATCTTCTAAGAAGTACAACATACAGCGTCATTATACACGCCTTCATGCGGCATATTACAAGTAGATAGAAGGTGAAGCATGCAAAGAGCTAGTAGCCAGGCTTAAGAACAACATGCCAGGAGACATAAGTTTAAAAAAATAATTCTTAGCCATAGAAATATGCAACATAGTTCATGTACTGAAATGCATTTATACTTTTCAGGTAATTGACATGGAAGAAAACAGAACTGAAGCAGCAGTCTGAACAAGCTACAAAGTGCTCACATTACAGCGATGAGTGGCAAATCGTTTTCTGTAGGACTTCTCATAAAACTGTGCATGGTTGCTATTGCAGAATGTTTGTTTCCGTGGGAGCTGCAGGCAACTGAAGGGATTTGCCTTTCAAAGCAAACAGAGTCTCATCAAATCCTGGATGTCACAGCAAATTTAGAGATGCAGCTCAGGAAAAAAGCTGAGAGCTCCTTTGCATTTTTACTAGCACTTGACAAAAGCACAGATATATTGGACTGTGCTCAACTTTCAATATTTGTGTGTGGCATCGATATGGAACTGCAGATGGCTCAGGAACTCTCGGATGTGGTACTACTCAACTGCACAGCAACAGAACTTGATATTTCTGAATATGTTTGTGAATCAGTAGACAATATGAATTTGCCGAGGGATAAGCTCCAGTCTGTAGCCTCAGACAGTGCACCACAAATGATCTTACATCATCAGTGCTTGGCTTCTCGTTTGAAAAATAAACTCAAGAATGAATTCGAGAAAAGACATTTTAACTGTTCATTGTTTCATTCACCAACAGGCATGGTGAGCTAAAACAGTGGAACCAGGTGATGTAATGAAAGTTGGGGTCAAGTGTAGCACAGCTGGAAAAGCCTGCTTTACACAATATAAATCGGGCTTTGCAATATCGAGGAGTTGGCCTAGGAGGTTCAGGAAACAGTTGACATAGCAGGCCGAAACATTAGACAACCTAACAGCCCGTGCCGCAAGTCACAGCAAAGCCAAAACAAGTGCAGCTTGAAAGTGTATAAACGCCAAGCCATTTTATACTAGAGTCACTTCTGTTAGTATTGCAGCTCTACCACCAAAGGGCTGTGTCACACGGCCGCAGTCTGGAATATTGTTTGCGAGCCACAGTTCAACTCTGCTTCAAGGCAGTCTGCCCTGAGATGATGGGATCTGGAGTCGCTCTCTTCATGGGCCAGCTCTGGCCTTGGGAAGCAGTTTGCCAGCCACTGTCTCGAGGGCAGTGGGTCATTGCCATTATGTCACCAGGCTGCTGCCTTCTGGATAATGTTGGGGCACAAGCTACGGCACAACACATTGTCACAGCTAACCAAGACTACCCAGAGTTGGGATCACTGCTGATGGAGACAGCTGCATCACAGGCCACTGTCCAGCCAATGCTATGCTCTGTGAACATTGCAGTGCGAAGACACGCAGTAGACTGCGGAAAGCAGCGGCCAAGCTACTGCTTCCTGCCCTGAGATAGGGTGAGGAGCTGTAATAAAGCATTTGGCATTACACAGTGTTTATTTGTTGCCACAAGGCAGCCCCCCAGACCCCACTCAGCACCCAAATTTTCCAACTGATTAAGATCTCCAATAATGACAGTGTGATTGAGGCACATACACACTGGGCAAGCTAAGATTTTCTCCACAGTTTTTGGTTACATCTAACCGTAGTCTGATGGTCTGTTGGAATGACCCATTAATAAGTTTATTCCCACTCTTGATGCTGAGTCTTACTCAAACACTCTTGTGCGCAGCTTCAGTTTCTATCTCAGTGGATTTGAGCTCTATTTCCACTTCAACAAATTGTATCAGACTGGTTCAGTTGCAATTTCAGTTGGAGGCAGTATTTCCAAACTGCTGGTAAGGGTAATAAGTGTAGATTGATTTCTCCCTGGATTTGGCTCCTTTGTAGAGTATCCCTAAACCTACCACTGAGTCTCAGGCTATTTATTGGGTGTTGATGGGAAATGTATTTCCTGGAAAAGAAAAATAATGCATGGGTGAGGATAGTACTAGAGGTACCTCTAGTACTGTCTCCCATTCAAAGCAGTTTTCAACTGATTGACAGCAATCAAAGCAATTTCCAGCTGTTTATAAATAGCAACTAACTCATCCCAAGCCCAAGAACAGCATTTACAATGAGATTGAATTTTCACTGATGCAATGTATTTCTGCACAATAAACAACCATGACCTAAGTGAAATTAATCTCGCTGATTCATTTTTAATTTCAGTACCACTTATATTACAAGAATTACAAATCTGTTGCAGAACTGAAGCTACAGTGCCAAAGGAAGTGCTTTCTTTTACAAGAAAAAAAAGCCTAGGATAAAATTTACTGATTTGTTAAGCTCCTTAGAAATTTGTGCCTGGAACTTTTGTTTTGCCAAGGTTATACTCTCTGATGGACTTACATGACAAAGTCATCAATTATAGAATTTTACAACAAATATAGACACTGCTGTTGAAGGTGGAAACTACATGGAACAAGACTAAACATTTATATATGCAAACACAATGTTACAGTTGGTTTCATATGAGGTACATTTATGTCACGGTCCTGAGATTTGGTGGGCTCTGATAGGCACTGGACTTATACTTATTGTTGGAGTAAGAAACATATGTTTAACTTAGCCTGCTGCTGTTAGTTCGAACAATAAATTGAATAATTCATTAATTGTCTTATTAATGAGCAAGATGTTACACAATTAAAACAAATAATGACAAAAGATGGACTTTAATAAAAGATACAGTATTTATATGAATGATTTCATCCCTCTGTGTACCCCAAACAGAAGCAATAAAGCTGAGGACAACACTGAAAAATACTAACATTACTGAAAATATGTATCACTTACTTCCACAGTTTCTTTTGCTGATCTTCACACATCTGCGTGTCTCAGTTCTTACGGATTTTACAATTGTGCTGAAGATAAACTGTACATTAATGAAAGTGAATGTCTTTCGTATCACTTCATTGAATTTATATGCTGCAAGAAGTGCTACTCCAAAGACATTTATTAGGACAGTTTTCCTTGAATTAACTCTCAAATTCAACATAATGGGTTTCATGGAGAGAAACTGGGTCTTCATCACTGTTTCAAGGTACCTTAAATAGTCAGAAAATTGTTGATTCAGTTTTCACATCTAAATTTGTCAAAAGTGTCTAAGCATATGCATGCAAAAAATGTTTTTAATCCCAACTTTATTGGTCAAGAATGAAGACAACCATGCACTGAAGCTGCACATAAAAGTATGTATAAAGTTGGCTATAAAACATAAATAATAATAATAATAATAATAATAATAAACCAAAAAAACAGAATGAAAGCAATGCTGTGCATTAATATACACAAGTCCAAGTTTCTGGCATCAAACATTTTTCTTGCATGGAAAATGTGATCTACTCAGTATCCTAACACCTGCTCAATTTTTTTATGTAACTACAAACAGATTTAAGTTTAACATACAAGTGTGTTTCAAACAGTCTTCATTAATTCTCCACAATGTAAGTCAAGGCTCTGTGACTACTGTACGGTGTAAACAATTCTGTTCATAATCAAAGGAGATAATTGTAAAATACCTTATGTTCAACTATGTTCAGTCTCTTGGAGCAAAATGTCAGTGAGAAGGCACAGTGACGTGAACATCATAACATAAAGAAACATGTCAGTGATACGTTGTCAGTTCAGCTGAGCAACAAACCCAAGTAACATAACCTACTAAGATGCAACACTGATCTGATTTACCCTGTATGGTAAATCCACTATGTCAACCATTTTTATTGATTCACTAAATATTAGGTCAGAAATGGCAGCATTACACAATTTAGTTGACATTCTACTTCATTATCACATCTGTTATAAAAAGACAGTTATCAATTAAAGGGAATCAGAACCATAGTGTCATGGCATATTCAAGATGCTCCCTCATCGATGTTTAATGGACAGATACTTTCCAAGTTGTAAAGAATGTGGACTGGTCACATTCTTCTGGAGTAAGCATCTAGAAATATCACTGAGTTACTACCTCAGTTGCCATGTACCAAGTCCACAACTAGCAATCAATTTTCATTAGTGATGTCTGTGATTAAGACACCAATGCATGTGTGCAAACTGATTAGGGAATTCCAACTACACTTTTGTCTTTGAAGACAATGAGAACAAAACATCTGACTTGTTTTTCCATCATTACAGACAGTAATTTGATTTTGTATTGTTAATAATAATAATGATAATAAGAAAGTAAAATAAACATAAAGTCAAATACATAGATACCAAAGACAAAAGAACATTATCAGAAACTCTTAGTGACTTAAATAAAACAGAAAAAGAGAATTCAGCTATGAAACAACGTGTAAGAAGTTACAGAAAGATATACAGCAAAGTGACAAAATGAAATCAATCGGAAATAATTTTAATAATAATGTTGGCGGAAATAAAATAAGACAAAAAATTCATCATAAAAAGTAAAGCAAAATCTGTTGAAGATACCATACAACATGCTAACATATTCGATGAACATTAGACAAACACAGTACAAAATTTAATTTAAAATAAATGTAATCAGATACTGAGTTAAAGCCTCCTAAAATGGAAGTATCTTGAGTCTGCATCCAGATCTGGAAATAATCACCATCCTCTGGTCATAACTGTATCCCAATAAGATCATTAAACTAAGTTCAAACAACAGAAAACTCTGAGTTAACTGATATCAACAGTGCATTATTTAGTATAGGAATATTCACAACCCAAAACAGTCAATAGTAAAGCCACTCACTTCACAGAACAGGATGATAGACAAGAAATACGAAACTAATATCTAGCTTTTCTAAAATAATTGTCAGGAGTCATGCATACAAAAGGTTATCTAAGCATTCTGCATACAAATAAAAATGGATCTTGAAGTTGTGCCAACAAAGTGAATAATTGAGGGTGTTTCGAGAGTGAACCCAGTCTTCATCCATTTTCAAGCTCCACAGTTCAACTATGCACCACCCAGTTTCATAGAAACACAAAAGGATAAAACAAATTTGCTGTAATAACACTCTTTTGACTTCTAGAAGTAATTTCTTAATGCTCCAGGAAAAGGTGAATTAAATTGTGTACTGATTCTAGTCCTCTGAGATTGAACAACTGTTACAATCTGCTTAGTGAATTCTACAGGTATCAGTAGACCTGCCACTAGTTTTAAACCTCATCTGCCTGGAATGTAAGAGATGATAGAAATATGTCAAGTAAATAGGAATTACTTGGCAAGACACAGGAAAGAATCTTATAAGTAACTTACCACACCAGCTGTCATCAGCAGAGCCAATGTTGTTAAAAAATAATACTATCTTTTTATTAAAGAACACAATAAAATTGGGTTTTGTTTATTTGTTTCACTTGGATCAGGCCTGTGTCAGTTGAACTGTCAGCAAGCCATTGCTGTTCAGGTAAGATGAGTACACTATTTGTTTGTGAATTACATTTATGAGCTTCAAATGGAGTGAATTATTTTCAGTTATCTGTATGGATACTAATTTAGTTTCTTAATTTCTTGCATGTTTGAGTGCTCACCATCAGCAAGATAGACTACATTCTGTTGCTGTTACACATAAGGTGAGTACACTGTTTGTTTGTGAATTATATTTAACAGGTTCAAACAGGAGTGACTTATTTTCAGTTATCTGTGTGGAAATTAGCTTCCTTTCTTAATTTGTTAGGCATTTGAGTACTTACCAGGCATAGTCTAGCATTCTAATAACTGTGTACTATACTGTTTTGTGGCCTTTGGTATGGGTAAGGACTGTGATTGCTGTAGTCAGATGCGAGCTTAGTTGGCGACTCTTCGTGCACAGCTACAGGCAGTGTTGCTTTTGGTCACACAGCTTGAGGCTTTTGCTAATGGGCATCACTGTGGGAGGCCAGACTTGGGGATCTGGGAGATATGCAACACATGCCACATATCCCAGACTGGCCCACTACAGTGGCTGCCCAGGGCACTGCCCACACCGAAGCTGACCCACCATCCATGGTCAAGTGGGAGGTCGCTCCGCACTCCAAGGAGAGGCAGGCAGCGAAAGACTTTCTTAGGGTCTGATCAGCCACCACAGTTCACCTGACATACAGGTTCTTGGTGCTGTCTGTGGCTGACAAAGTCCTTGGTTAGATGAAATCCCTTGCCCTGTTCCAGAGGAAGTGTCTCAGCCCGCAAGGTCTGGGCATTCACAGAGGGTGGGGTTACTGATAGTCGGGAGTTCCCATGTTAGGCATGTAATGTACCCTCTTAGGGATATGGCTTTCAAGGAGGGGAAGGAATCCAGTGTGCACTCTATATGCATACTGGCAGGGGTCATTCTAGATGTGGAAAAGGTGCTACCGGATGCCCTGAAGAGTACAGGGTGCAGCCAACAGCAGGTGGTGGCTCATGACAGAATTAATGATGTGCATCACTCTGAATCGGAAGATATTCTCTCTGGTTTCAGGTGGCTAGCTGAAGTAATAAAGACTGCCAGATTTGCTTGTGAGATGAAGGCAGAGCTCGCCATCTGTGGTATCATTGACAGAACTGAGTGTTGTTCTTTGGTGTGTCTGAATCAGAGGCTCAGATGGTTGTGTGACCATGTAGACTGCAGATTCCTCACTTTCACCATGGGTTGGTGGATTTCCAGGTTCCTTTTAATAAAACAGTGCATAAAACATACAGGAGAGTAGACCTAGAAACAATCAGTATTGTAGTTGTATATTGTTGTAGCTGTGATGGAAAAGAACCAGAGCTCCATACAGTAATAGAAAGCACTGAAGCTCATATGGTTATAGGTATGGAAACCTGGCTAAAGCTAGAAACAAGGTCAGCCAAAATTTTTAAAGAGGATCTAAGCATGTTCAGAAGGAACAGATTAAAGACATTTGGTGGTGGAATGTTTATTGCTGTCAGAAGTAGTTTACTTTGTAGTGAAATTGAAGTAAATAGTTCCTTCGAGTTAGTATGGTAGAAGTTATATTTGACAACATGAATAAATTAATAATGGATCCCTTCTGCCAATCCCCTGACTCAGATGATACAGCTGCTGAACTGTTGAAATAGAACTTGAGTCTCATTTGAAATAGGTACCCCACTCATACAGTAATAGTTGGTGGTGACTTCAATGTATGCATGATATGTTCAGTGGTGGCTCGTGAGTACGCATTCTCGGTGTTCACAAAATTCAGATAAATTTGAGAGTGTGAAATTAATAGCATCTTGCTTATCAACAAGTTCATACAACTACAGCCACTGATAATAATAATAATAATAAAAGATCCCAATACCACAACAGATAAATTCAGACTTTGCAAACAACAAATAGAAACAGTAGATCACATCACAAGCGGATGTACAATACTAGCAAATACAGAATACGCCAGAAGACATGACAATGTAGCAAAAATAATACATCAACAACTTGCCATACAACATAAACTAATAAAACAACACATTCCCACATACAAGTATGCACCACACAATGTACTGGAGAATGATGAATACAAATTATACTGGAACAGAACCATTATAACAGATAAAACAACACCACATAACAAACCTGATATCATACTCACCAATAAAAAGAAGAAATTAACACAACTAATTGAAATATCCATTCCCAATACAACAAATATACAGAAGAAAACAGGAGAAAAAAATTGAAAAATACATCCAACTGGCTGAGGAAGTCAAAGACATGTGGCATCAGGATAAAGTTGACATCAGGATAAAGTTGACATCATACCAATTATACTATCAACTACAGGAGTCATACCACACAATTTCCACCAGTACATCAACGCAATACAGCTACATCCAAACATATATATACAACTACAGAAATCTGTACTTATTGATACATGTTCAATTACCCGAAAGTTCCTAAATGCAATGTAACATATACCGTACAGGTAAAAGGAAGCCACGCTTGACCAAGGTTCTTGTCACTTTCCATTTTTAACCAGATATAACGTCTGAGACAGGAAAGAGAAATAATAATAATAATCCCTAGCAACGGATATTGGCGAGATAAAGAGGGTAAATAAATTTAAATATCTGGGAGAAATTATCCAAGGAAATGGCTTAGAAAAATTCGCTGTAGAAAAAATAGTACATAAAATGGAGAGAGCTTATGGAATAACTGGGAACGTCTACAACAAAAGGTGTCTGTCTAAAAATTTGAAGATACAGTACTACAACACAGTAGTAAAACCAGAATGTCTTTATGCAAGTGAATGTTTAGTACTGAACTACAAATTACACAAACTTGAAGTCCTAGAAAGAAAAAGCATTTGAAAAATACTTGGACCACCAAAAAATACAAAGATATGGAAATTAAGAAGCAATGAAGAAGTTTATCACAACATAGAAAACATAAATGAAACACTACGAAAGAGGTGACTGCTATTTTCTGGACACTTATATAGAATGAACAGCAACAGGTTAACCAAACAGATTTTTAAATATCTTTGGGACAAGAAAACAACAATAGATTGGATACAAGAAGTTAAAAAAGATTTGGAAAGAAACAACATAAGTGAAAAAGGTGCAACAGAAAGAGAGAGTTTTAAGAGGAAAGTGTTAAAAATGGAAGGATTCCAAGGCAAGAGGGAGAAGAAAAGACAGGGTCAAAATGGTCCGAGGAGAGAAAAAGGATACATAGTGAAAAGATGAAAGAATACTGGAGGAAAAAGAAACGACAACAAAGAAGGAAGCATTGGAATTGGTGCATGGTCCTCAGATGACCCCAAACGAAGAAAGAAAGAAAGAAAGAAAGAAAGAAAGACGAAAAAAAAAAAAATGCGTAACTTGTTTAACAAAAGAAAGAACTGTTTTATCGAATTTTGTTGCTTGGTACATAAATACAGTTTAGGGCAGGAATGAAATAAAGTGTAAGCTTTTGCTACTCTCTGATTCGAGTTTTTCTGTAAGTAGAAGTTTTCGTGCTTTTTATTTTTTCAGACAAATGTACAAGATCAGTAACACAGTAAGATTGACTTCTGGGCTGAAATTCAGACATTTCATGCACCAACACAACAACTTACGCTACTGTACACTTCTCTGTTGAAAGTTCACTTCTACTGACACTTATTTGATTTCGTCACTTTCTCAATCAATGGATCTGGTCTGGGAGGTCCCAGTACCTTTGTGGGTAACTTTTCCTGATAATTTTCTTTTATCAGGACTGATTCAACAGAGTTCATGTTCACACTGCGCATGAAAGCCGATTCCTGCACAGTAAACAACCAACTCTGAGCACAAACTACCGTTTGTGGAAATGATTAAATTCAAGTTGTAACGTCTGCCAACATGTTCACTTCACTAGAATGCAAATGAGACACTGAGAACAATATGTGCCTAAAGCACACTGTCGTTGATTCATATTTAAGTGACTATAAGAGAAACAAGTGAGATGGCTTTTCGTGAATATTCATAAATACAGTGCCCCCCATGAACCATGGACCTTGCCGTTGGTGGGTAGGCTTGCGTGCCTCAGTGATACAGATGGCCGTACCGTAGGTGCAACCACAATGGAGGGGTATCTGTTGAGAGGCCAGACAAATGTGTGGTTCCCGAAGAGGGGCAGCAGCCTTTTCAGTTGTTGCAGGGGCAACAGTCTGGATGATTGACTGATCTGGCCTTGTAACATTAACCAGAACGGCCTTGCTGTGCTGGTACTGCTAACGGCTGAAAGCAAGGGGAAATTACAGCCGTAATTTTTCCCGAGGGCATGCAGCTTTACTGTATGATTAAATGATGATGGCGTCCTCTTGGGTAAAATATTCCGGAGGTAAAATAGTCCCCCCATTCGGATCTCCGGGCGGGGACTACTCAAGAGGACGTCGTTATCAGGAGAAAGAAAACTGGTGTTCTACGGATCGGAGCGTGGAATGTCAGATCCCTTAATCGGGCAGGTAGGTTTGAAAATTTAAAAAGGGAAATGGATAGGTTAAAGTTAGATATAGTGGGAATTAGTTAAGTTCGGTGGCAGGAGGAACAAGACTTTTGGTCAGGTGAATACAGGGTTATAAATACAAAATCAAATAGGGGTAATGCAGGAGTAGGTTTAATAATGAATAAAAAAATAGGAGTGCGGGTAAGCTACTACAAACAGCATAGTGAACGCATTATTGTGGCCAAGATAGACACAAAGCCCACGCCTACTACAGTAGTACAAGTTTATATGCCAACTAGCTCTGCAGATGATGGAGAAATTGATGAAATGTATGATGAGATAAAAGAAATTATTCAGGTAGTGAAGGGAGACGAAAATTTAATAGTCATGGGTGACTGGAATTCGTCAGTAGGAAAAGGGAGAGAAGGAAACATAGTAGGTGAATATGGATTGGGGGGAAGAAATGAAAGAGGAAGCCGTCTGGTAGAATTTTGCACAGAGCATAACTTAATCATAGCTAATACTTGGTTCAAGAATCGTAAAAGAAGGTTGTATACATGGAAGAATCCTAGAGATACTAAAAGGTATCAGATAGATTATATAATGGTAAGATAGAGATTTAGGAACCAGGTCTTAAATTGTAAGACATTTCCAGGGGCAGATGTGGACTCTGACCACGATCTATTGGTTAAGAACTGTAGATTAAAACTGAAGAAACTAGAAAAAGGTGCTAATTGAAGGAGATGGGACCTGGATAAACTGACTAAACCAGAGGTTGTAGAGAGTTTCAGGGAGAGCATAAGGGAACAATTGACAGGAATGGGGGAAAGAAATACAGTAGAAGAAGAATGGGTAGCATTGAGGGATGAAGTAGTGAAGGCAGCAGACGATCAAGTAGGTAAAAAGATGAGGGCTAGTAGAAATCCTTGGGTAACAGAAGAAATACTGAATTTAATTGATGAAAGGAGAAAATATAAAAATGCAGTAAATGGAGCAGGCAAAAAGGAATACAAACGTCTCAAAAATGAGATCGACAGGAAGTGCAAAATGGCTAAGCAGGGATGGGTAGAGCACAAATGTAAGGATGTAGAGGCTTATCTCACTAGGGGTAAGATAGATACTGCCTACAGGAAAATTAAAGAGACCTTTGGAGAGAAGAGAACCACTTGTATGAACATCAAGAGCGCAGATGGGAACCCAGTTCTAAGCAAAGAAGGGAAGGCAGAAAGGTGGAAGGAGTATATAGAGGGTTTATACAAGGGCAATGTACTTGAGGACAATATTATGGAAATGGAAGAGGATGTAGATGAAAACGAAATGGGAGATAAGATACTGTGTGAAGAGTTTGACAGAGCACTGAAAGACCTGAGTCAAAACAAGGCCCCGGGAGTAGACAACATTCCATTAGAACTACTGACAGCCTTGGGAGAGCCAGTCATGACAAAACTCTACCATCTGGCGAGCAAGATGTATGAGACAGGCGAAATACCCTCACACTTCAAGAAGAATATAATAATTCCAATCTCAAAGAAAGCAGGTGTTGACAGATGTGAAAATTACCGAACTATCAGTTTAATAAGTCACAGCTGCAAAATACTAATACGAATTTTTTACAGACAAATGGAAAAACTGGTAGAAGCGGACCACGGGGAAGATCAGTTTGGATTCCATAGAAATGTTGGAACACGTGAGGCAATACTAACCTTATGACTTATCTTAGAATAAAGATTAAGAAAAGGCAAACCTACGTTTCTAGCATTTGTAGACTTAGAGAAAGCTTTTGACAATGTTAACTGTAATACTCTCTTTCAAATTCTGAAGGTGGCAGGGGTAAAATACAATTTGTACAGAAACCAGATGGCAGTTATAAGAGTCGAAGGGCATGAAAGGGAGGCAGTGGTTGGGAAGGGAGTGAGACAGGGTTGTAGCCTCTCCCTGATGTTATTCAATCTGTATATTGAGCAAGCAGTAAAGGAAATAAACAGGAAGTTGTTTCTGAAAGTATTTGTATGGAGTGTAGCCATGTATGGAAGTGGAACATGGACGATAAATAGTTTGGACAAGAAGAGAATAGAAGCTTTCAAAATGTGGTGCTACAGAAGAATGCTGAAGATTAGATGGGTAGATCACCTAACTAATGAGGAGGTATTGAATAGAATTGGGGAGAAGAGGAGTTTGTGGCACAACTTGACAAAAAGAAGGGACCAGTTGGTAGGACATGTTTTGAGGCATCAAGGGATCACAAATTT
Source organism: Schistocerca americana (assembly GCF_021461395.2). NCBI lineage: Eukaryota > Metazoa > Arthropoda > Insecta > Orthoptera > Acrididae > Schistocerca > Schistocerca americana. The sequence continues at coordinate 671,925,440 of NC_060120.1, read as the reverse complement.
AGCATTGGAGGGCAGCGTGGAGGGTAAAAATCGTAGAGGGAGACAAAGAGACGAATACACTAAGCAGATTCAGAAGAATGTAGGCTGCAGTAAGTACTGGGAGATGAAGAAGCTTGCACAGGATGGAGTAGCAATGAGAGCTGCATCAAACCAGTCTCAGGACTGAAGACCACAACAACAACAACAACAACAACACAGTGGGAGCCTATGGCACAGATAAATGTGACTCACCATAAGCTCAACAGACATCAGAAGCATGAATAAATGCTATAAGCTCACAATCGACAACGATGTGCTTTAGGCTCTTCTGGTTCTCGCCACCTGGGAAGGATTACAGTATCAAAAAATCCAAAACTTAATATACTATATCTCATTCACAAACCCATAAAATAGGTTTTTTCTTTCAGTATAGCATATAATGACATCTGGTCTAATTTTACAATATAGTGAGTGAATTTGCTTATCTGAGGAGTGTGCCACTGTCTAGCGTTAAGTTACACCAAGCAAATGGGGATACAAGTTTGCTGCAGTGTGCTACCACCTAGTGAGAGTATCATAAACTTGTATTTGAGTGGTATGGGCTAGCTGTGCACGCTGTAAACGGTGCACATTCCTTATCAAATCCATATGTATTTGACCCATAGGGCAATGACACCACATCAGTTGTACATGTGCAAAAGCTGCTCCAAACGTGTACAGCTGATGTGCATGTGACCCTGATGCCAAGTTTCACAAAGTTTTGAAGAGTAGCAGTACTAGAATGGTAGATTTAGTGCCATGTATTTCAGATTATTACCTCAACGTTACATTTAACAGCATTCAAAGAAAAGTAACCAACAAATTCACAAGATGTCAAAAGATAGGGTGTTCACGTGCTCTTACGCAGCAGCCACAACTGGGTATGTTGTTGAAAATACATGTTTAAAGATGGAGGTAGGAATAAAACTTCATCCAAAATTGTTGTGAATGCGTTATCAGAAAATTAACTTGAATGGTTGCAAAAACATACTTGACCTCTTAGCAACAAATAATCCTGAGCAAATAGAAAACATTATGACAGATGCAGGGATTAGTGATCACATGGTTGTTGTATGGAGACTGAATACTGTGACATCCAAACCCACTAAAAATAAACCCAAAAAACATCTATTAAAGAAGATAAAAATTCGCTTGAAGGCTTCATAAGAGACAGTCTATCCTTCTAACTTGAATATGTAAGTGCAGACCAGAAGTGGTATAAATTCGAAGAAATAGTGTCAATGGCTATTGAGGAGGGGGGGGGGGGGGGGGGGGGAATTAAAAAAAATTGCCAAATTTAGTAAAGTACAACAGTGGAAAGACACAATCAGTACCTTCACACCTTCACTGCGTGATATCAATGTTGATGTTACTGCTGACAGTGCCACTAGAGCAGAGTTACTAAATATGGTTTATATTCCAGAATTCAAACCAAGAACAACTGCCAATCTGAGTAACTTAGAAGTAGGTATCCTTGGTGTAACAAAGCAGCTTAACTCAATTAATAAAGGCAAGGCCTCCAGTCCTGACTGTATACCAGTCAGGTTGCTCTCAGAGTATGGTGTACAATAACTCAACATTTAGCAATGATATACAACTGATCTCTCACTGAAAGATCTGTACCTAAAGACTGGAGAGTTGCAGAAGTCACACCAATACCCAAGAAAGGAAATAGGAGTAATCTGCTGAATTGCAGGCCCTTATCGCTAATGTCAATTTGCAGCAGGATTTTGGAACATATACGGTGGAATATGAGTTATGCAAATGAAGGTCTAGAGAACTGAGTGTTTTAACCCAAAATAAATTAGAGGAGATAGAGGAGGCCTTGGAAAGAAGTCCAAGAAAATCCCTAAACAGTTTGGCACTTCAAACTGGTGTGTCAAGAGCATCTGCTTACAGAGTTGTACACAAACTGAAATTGAAGCCATACAAAATAACAGTATGCATCAACTGAGGAACTCAGATACTGTTCCTCAATGTTGTTATTGCAACTGGATGTTACTGTCTGTGCGTGATGGGGAAGTTGATCCTGAGATCATGATGAAGCATGGCTGCATTTGTCAGGGTACGTAAATTCTCAGAACAATCGACACTGGAGCTCCAAAAATCCTCATGAATCGTAGCAACAACCTCTCATGGTATGAAAGCAGGAGTGTGGTGTGCAATTAGTGCAAGACGAATCATTGGATCAATCTCTTTCCACAAAACAGTACATTCTGAACGTTGTGAACAATATTCTGCATCCTTTTTTTCTGAGAACTAACTCCTAATGAAAAGATGTACGGTTATTTCATGCAGGATGATGCAACACGACACACTGCCAAAGCCTCTATGACAGCAACACAAAGTGTTGACAGGCTAGTTGACTGGCCTCCTCGTTCTCCAGATCTAAATACGTGTGATTTTTATCTTTGGGGAATGTTAAAAGATAAGATGTATGCAACCAATCCCCACACATTCAAAGAGCTGGAAGACAGGGTTTGGCTAGTCATTTCCCATATTTCAGCAGCCGAAATTCATCGACTTTCTGCTAATGTGTCAGGAGATGTCAGGCTGCTCTTACCACAGAAGGGACATAATTTTGAGCACCTACAGTAAATAAAGGTAAGACTAAGTTAATCAGGTAGCAAAGTTGTTTATGCTTAACTCAGGGGAATGTACATGTAGCCAACTACCGGCAGATTAGTGTCTGAGAACTGGGTGCGACAGCGGCCGGTGCCATGCTGTGCGAGTCGCGGACCCCTCGAGCATCTTTCGTGAGACATACTGTACTTGCTCATGCTTGACAATCTTAATAAACACAAATCCGTATAATTGAGGTCTGGGTAATTGAATCTCCACTGCACTGTATTCGAACAGTATGAGTTATCTCGAAGAAAACATTTTATTGACAAACAGCTAACAGGGATTCAGAAGATATTGTTCTTGTGAAACAGAACTAGCCCTTTATTCTCATGAAGTAATGAGTGCTACTGACAGTGGATGTCAAATTGATTCCATATTTTTAGGTTTCCAGAAGGCTTTTGACTTTTGACACCATACCTCATAAAGGACTTCTAATCAAACTGCTTACCTGTGGACTGTCATCTCAGTTGTGTGACTGGATTCATTATTTCCCGTCAGAAAGGGCACAGTTTGAAGTCATTGAGTAAAACCGAAGTAGTATCTGGCATATGCAAGGAAGTGTTATGGGCCTTCTGCTGCTCCTAATCTACATAAACGATTTAGGAACCATAAGATTGTTTACAGATGATACTGTCATTTACTGTATTATCAAATCATCAGATGATTAAAAAATTGCAAAATGATTTAGACAAGATAGGGGCTATCTGTATGGTGCAAAAAGTGGCAACTGACTGTAAAAAATGAAAAGTGTGAAGTTGTCCACATGAATACCAAAAGGAATGTGTTAAATTTCAGTTACATGACAAATCACACAAATCTAAAGACTGTAAATTGAACTAAATACTTAGGAATTAAATTTCAAATAACTTAAGTTGGAATAATCACAAAGGTAATGTTGTGGGTAAAGCAAAGACTACAATTTATAAGCAGAACACTGAGAAAATGCAACAGCGCTTGTAATGGAACTGACGAATAGACGTCATTTTATTTTATGATACACTATTAGACGTCACTTTATTTTATTATTCACTAAAGTCGTGTTATAAAAGCTTTTGCTTAAGATAATACTAAGTTAGGTGTTGCGATCAATAATCGATATTGGAATTGTATGTTCTTTGTAGCTTATGACCATGATCTTTGGTCTACTATGGGCTTTCGGCCACTTGTGTGTTGGCCGCGGTTGAGTGTAGTTGTGCATATAGTTCTTGCAATAAATGTGTTTGATACAAAGAAACCGTGGAATACTGCGTCATTTTTCGATAGTCCAGTAATAATTAAAAAACCTGCACCTTTTTCTTGGACCCAAAGCAGCCAAGGAATCATCGCCTAGACAACAAGAAGCCACAAGGACAACGCAGACACAGCAGCATCAACAAAGGAGACATCATGGCCAGCTCTACTAAATTACTTTACAGCCATTAGCCACACCGTAACGGTGTCCTTATGGAGTTAACTTTTCCTGCACAGTAGAGCCGGTTCGTGATAACTGGGGGCTCGTTGCCGGGATCTAGACATTTATATGTACTGGATTGACGAAATCTGTTGTGCAGAAGTCTAATGACCACGTGGTACGAAGCAGTAAAGTGGACTGACCACACACGTGAGGACCAAGACTGAAAAGATAAGTACATTTGTTTAGTGCTGTTTTTTTTCTTCCTTTTATTATTTTGTGTGTGTGAAATTTCACGAAGATGACCATTGTGAAAGAGAAAAGTGGTGCAGAATCTGAACAGGAGTGTGAAAATTTGTTAGTCTTTGGGGACGTAGACATACCGATAAAAACGGAAGACGAGTCAGTCAATGAAACGGATCAGAGCCTTAATTCCTCAGAACGTGAGACGTCGAACATTAAATTACTGTTACAAATGATGAATCAATCGTTAGTTTTTAATCAGACTGTTGCAGCCCGCTTACAAGCTAATGAAGAACAATTGCAAAGTATGAATCAGTCGGTCGCGGACAATTTTCGGGTTATAAATCAGAAAGTGTCGCGTCTAGAGGGAACTATGAACAAAAAATTTGATAATGTCTTAGTTTGGGGTAATAAACTTCGCAACAATATTTTAAAGATAGACAAGAAACTTAGCAAGGCAGAAACAAAGATTTTAGTGGTAGAATCTAAAGTGGGAGAAGTAAATTCTAGTCTGAGTAACAAAATTCAGTCTGTAAAAAATGAACTGGTCACAGACAGAGAGGAAAATGCAAAATGTTTTGTTAATGTTAATAATCAAATAGATACAGTTTGTGTAAATGTAAAAGCTATGGCAGTAGATCTTGAAAGTAGAGTAGACTCTAAACTAAATGTTGTGAATGATAAAGTGGAAACAGTCAGTAACACAGTAAAACTCCACGAGATTGAAACTAAGACAGATGTTAGTGAATTAAAAAGTACAGTATCAGAGTTAAACCAAAAGTTTGAAATATTTAGCAATGATGTAGCAAACAAAAATTTTTCTATGAACACATGTACCTTATTATCCAATATTCCAGTTAAAAACTTTTCTAATGAGTGTAGTTTGCATCCTATTGACTTTCTGCAGAGTTGTAGAGACAACTTTTTGCCCAATATGAGTGAAAGTTTCAAAATTAAGTTTGTTAAAAAATTTTTGGAGGGAGAATCTTTATCATGGGCCAATCAAAATTTTTCTATGGACATGTCTTATGCAGAATTTGAAATTGAGTTCTTAAAACGGTTCTGGTCTGAAACTGAACAAGCCAGGATAAAGAGCGAGTTCCTAAATGGGCCAAATTATAGAGAAACACAGGGGACTATGAAACAGTTTTGTAAGAATCAACTGAAGAAACTTGTACATTTGAGTAAACCCTTCGATGAGCTCACACAGATAGATGCTTTGAAGAGAAGGTTGCCAACAGATGTGCAATGGGACCTAGTGTATGGACCAGATGACAACATTGAACAGTTTCTTAACTATGTGGACAAGCTTGACAGGATTATAGACAAAGTGGGGAAACCAAAAAACTATTTCAATCACGCACAAAGAGGTGGGGACCATAGTTGGGGAAACACTAATTTTAACAGGAGGGAAAACAGTAGGCCCAACAACCATAGTTTTCATCATAGGGAACAAAATAGTCACAATATTAATAACAATTTCCATGCAAGGGAAAACTATAAGTTCCATTCGAGAGGACAATCTGGGAACAATTGGAACAGAAGTAATTACAGGGATTCTGAAAACAGGAATTGGCGTGAACATAGTGACACCAGGGGTCAAAATGCTATGGGAAGTCCTGAAGCAAAAAACTAGTGTACGCTCCATTGTCGGTCCACAAGGTAGGGGCGAAAAGCATAGATAATAGAAGGACCAATAACAGTGACTACATTGCACCAAGAGATACGTCTCAAATAATGAGTAGTTATCTTATGAATGTGTACTACCCTCTAAACACAGTACCTGTTAAGAATGAACACATTGATTGTAATAAAGAGCCAGAGAAGATATTTAACTTAGTTGAATTTTATGAATGGGCAGAAGCTTGTAGTTTGTCAGAGGACCTGCAGATTAACGATTTAAATAATCTAGGAATTGGTGCACTGATGAGGGAACCAAGTGAGCAAATTGTCGACACTGATTTAACGGGCAAAGAATTAAAAACACCTGGGTGTGAAAGCAACGTTTTAAGTTTTCGGGAGAGAGAGGTTGATGATTGTAGTATGTGGGGAAATGAAGATTTAATGATACATAATGATGGTGAAAAATATTTTGTTTGCTTGAAAGAGGAAATGGAGGCACTAGGTGTTGATACTGATATGCATGTTGTAGATGTACCCAAAAGTGTTATTAACAGTTTAAGTGGTGTTAATGCCAGTGTCACAACCAATAGGCTCAGTAATCCAACATCTTATGAAGGAACCTGGGCAGTTGATAAAGATTCCCTGAACAGTGAAACTGACTGTGCAAGTAGGCTACCATGTACAATGAACAAAGGTGAATTATTTCTTTATAATATGTGGCTAAATAGTGATGCAATTAAAAATGATAGCAATTTTAGAAAAATGATTCTTAATATGTCTCAAATTTTATATCCTGATTGGTGGAAAAACACTAAACATATTATTGTTGAGCAACTGAAGGATAAATACCTTAGTGGTGAACAATGTTATATGGGTGAAAATATTTGGATTGAGGAAATTATAAATGCAAGTGACAGTGCTAATGATGTGTGTGTTAATGTAATGACCGTAGATAATAAAGGTGACAGTAATATAGGTACTTGTAAGTCAGAAAGTCATTGTTTCAGTGAAATTCAAAATGATTTATTGTATGAATACGTTCAGCCTGAAAAAGGTGGTGACATAGGTAGTCCGTTCATTAGAGCAAAAGTTGGTACCAAATGTTTATTATTTGTCTAATATGTATTCACTGTATGAAGTGTTTGCAATGAATTTTCTTTGTAATATGCTAGCCATGTTAGTTTTTGATATTTCTGTATGTTTATGCAATTTGATTGAAGTTTAATAATTTGTGTACTTTTAGTTTGTGTAACTCTCACACCACACTTGTTGAGATGTCATTTAAAATGCAAGCCACTAATCTGCACTAAATCTGTCTTGCAACAATTAAGTTTTTTAAATTTGTTACTCTTAAAGGCAGAGTCCTAATTACTACACACTTAAGTGCTTGAAATGTCCACTCTACAAGGAGATAATCATGTATTAGTATTTAAAGAATCTTTTTTTTTTGACCAGTTCATATCTGTGTAGTATTACTCAGACGGATACTGTAAACTTCTCCCACTAGATAAACATTACCAGAAGGTTAATTATGTATCCTAACCATGTACTTACATATAAACATTATGTAACCAAAAGGTAATCTCTGTATGTGATTTTTAGATAACATGGCATTATAGACAACAAAGCAATACAAACAGCTAAGCTTTGAAAACAAACGCACTGCAGGACAAGCAGGAATCAGACCTTTTAACGGACGTCACCTATGTGCAGATGGTCAATGTGGGACAGACTGTGAGTAGTGTGAAAAGTGGGCACTTAAAGAAAATAAAACAAGCCTGCAGTTAAAAGTTACAGTTTTTCAATGGTCTCATGTGAAGTGCTAAAACATTATGGACTCTTCTAAGTGAAAATTGTGAATCTTCTTTCGTATTTCATTTACCCTAAGGTTAAAAAATTGTATGTTTTCCTTTACTAAGTATAACAATTTTCAGTGTTAACATAACTCAAAGGAAACAGTCCTATTAAAAATTTTAATTTGTTTAAAAACATATTCTTGGCAGTTCCATTATTCTGTTGTCAGAATTTTGTTCGCATGTTCATACTTACAAAATTCTTGGGGGGCTATTGTAATGGAACTGACGAATAGACGTCATTTTATTTTATGATACACTATTAGACGTCACTTTATTTTATTATTCACTAAAGTCGTGTTATAAAAGCTTTTGCTTAAGATTATACTAAGTTAGGTGTTGCGATCAATAATCGATATTGGAATTGTATGTTCTTTGTAGCTTATGACCGTGATCTTTGGTCTACTACGGGCTTTCGGCCACTTGTGTGTTGGCCATGGTTGAGTGTAGTTGTGCATATAGTTCTTGCAATAAATGTGTTTGATACAAAGAAACCGTGGAATACTGCGTCATTTTTCGATAGTCCAGTAATAATTAAAAAAGCCGCACCTTTTTCTTGGACCCAAAGCAGCCAAGGAATCATCGTCTAGACAACAAGAAGCCGCAAGGACAACGCAGACACAGCAGCATCAACAAAGGAGACATCATGGCCAGCTCTACTAAATTACTTTACAGCCATTAGCCACACCATAACGGTGTCCTTATGGAGTTAACTTTTCCTGCACAGTAGAGCCGGTTCGTGACACGCTACTAAAGAGATTGCCTACATTACACTTTTATGCTCTCTTCTGGGGTACCGCTATTGCGGCAGGATCTTCTCATGAAATTTCAATCACCAACTTTCTCCTCACAGTGCGGAAATATTTCCTTGGCATCCACATACATAGGGGGGAATAATCATCATAATAAAATAACAGAAATCACAGATCACACAGAAAGATTTAAGTGTTCATTTTTCCAGAGCATTGTCCAAGAATGGAAGGGTAGAGAAATAATTTGAAGGTGGTTCGATGAACCATCTGCCAGGCACCTAACTCTGAACTGCACAGTAATCATGTAGATCTATATATGTCTTACAACAAATGACCTTTGTGACAACAGAAGAAGCAGGAAAATGGTTTAGAGACAACCCAACTGTGAATGCTGTTGTCAGCCACAGAAAGAAGTAACTGCTGCTATCAAATGGCTGGAAATCTGTCAGACTGCTGTCAAGTTACAGAAAGCTGCTGGCAAATGGGTGTGTGGAGTGAATTACCAAGAGTCACATACCAGAAATAATGAAATATACCTCATGTCCTATCTACCCTCTCCCGTGGATAGTGCCTCCTCTCCATAAAACACACTATCTGTTACTACTTGAATTAATTAAGAATGGTAAGTCAGTGGTAAGTCCTACATCCAGCAGTATTCTGACTGAGCCTGTGCAACAAACACCCACATCAGCAGTTCCAAAGTGTGGGAGTCTAATTTAACATGTTGAAGAAGGTGTTCAAGCTACCACCGACAGAACAAGATGCAATCAGGTGCAGACGAGACTAATAAAATACTGCAGTATAATCTGTAAAAGAAAACCCCTGATAGCTGGCTGTGATATTCTCAGCTTTCACCTGAAAAGCACAAATGACTGCAGGCAAAACAAAAGTCTTCTGTAGAGCTGTGATAACAATGAGGCATTGCCACAGAGATATGTATGGAATGGGATTACATGACTGACGAAGTGTGTGACGCGGCTGTGCCAAGCCCATTGCAACTTTCCATGACTTTCTTTCACTGACTCTACTATACTCATCAACTTGGAAGCATTCACAACAAAGTCTCAGAAATTGAAGTTCCTTAAAGAGAGGGGAGGTCTAGGTTCAGGAAGCTGACTAAAACCCAAAACTTACATCAGTGGAATTTTTCAGAAAAATTTGAATGTATGTTGAAAGGATAGGTTGAAGGAAAGTGGAATAGATTTATTTGTCACTGCTGGAAATAAACTCATATTCAATGAAATATGAGGGTGTGCTGAAAAGTACTGCTTCCAAATTTTTCACAGTAAAACTCTTAATACTTTTTAAATAAAGCAAACTTTAGTAACATTCTGCATCTTTATTCTTCGCATCTACATATTAATTCTCAACATAGTCATCCTGGCGCTGAACACATTTCTGCCAATAAAAGAACAGTTTGTTGGCACAGTCTCTGTAGAATGATTGACTTTGTTGATGGAGTGACAACCTCCCTCTGCTTGGTGTTATGTAAGTTTTGGAAACAAATGAAAATAAGATGGGGATAAGTTAAGAATACCTGGAGGATGATTGACGGCAGTGAACCAATGCATCTGATTGTTGCAGATGTCACAGAAGTTGTGTGTGGTCCAGAATTGTCATGCTGAAGGAGAAAGTGCTCCATGTGTAGACAACTCTTCAAATTAAAAACTTAATTACAGTGCGCTGTTTCTCATGTACTGAGATAGTTATATCATACGCCGCCATGTTACATGCTACAATTTGGATCCATCTAGCTGCAAATATGTAGACATGAAGAATAAAGATGTATAATGTTAATAACTTTTGTGTATTTAAAAAACTTCAAGAATTTTTACACAAAAAGTTCAGAGGCATTACTTTTCAGTACACCCTCGTAGAAACTGAAGACACTTGTGGCATCATCTAAGTGAGCCTCAGGCTCAAGAGTGAGCATAAACTTACTAATGGGTCCTCCCACTGAACATGAGACTCATCCCAATACATAACTGAAAACTAAGGATAAAAACTCAGTTTGCTAATACATATGTTCCTGGTCCTCCTCAACCCAACAAGCCATCTTCCTCATTGTTGACATCACCTCATGTATGGCTACATCAGTAACTTCACTCACATCAAACCTACCAGACACTGTTGCACTTTCTATGTGGGCATGACAACTAACTAACAAACTGTCTGTTTGTGTGTATTGCCACTACCAAACTGTGGCCCAGAAACAGCCCTGACCACCCTGTTGCTGAACATGCTGCACAACACGATGTGCTTCATTTTAATGATTTTACAGCCTGCACCACCTGGATTCTTCCTACCAGCCCCAGCTTTTCTGAATTGTCCATGTGAAACTCTCAGAAAACTCATCCTTTGATCCTGTAACCTCTTGGCTCAACGTTCATTAGTCTCTGTCCTCAAACGCCTTCTATCCCCCTAATACTCTTACTAGTCTTTCCCCCTTCTCCACAGCAGTTCTCAGCCCTGCTCCTTCCCCCCCCCCCCCGAACCCCCTCCCCTCCCCCAAAGCTTCCCACCACAGCTTCCTGACACTGCACCTAGTAGCCATATCCTGTCCCCACAATGTCCCTGCACACTTCCACAGGTAACACAACATTCTACCCTATCCTTCCCTCTCCTTGCCTCCAGCTGCCCCCCCCCCCCCCCCCTTCTGCAGATTTCCACTCACTTCAGTTGAAGTTGCAGTCAGGCTCCAATGACTGGAGACAGTGGCCATTTGTGTGCGAATATTTTTTATTCTGGCACAAGGATGTTGTCCAGAAGCTGAACATTTTAACAGTCTCTTTCATTGCACCTGTCTGCATCTCAACACTTCCTTTATGTGGGCAAAAGCAATCCATCCTTTCCATACAGGTGGTGTTATATCTGGATTTGGCATGCTGGTTTATGATATAGTGCTTGTTAATAGTTATGATTTATCATGTATATGGTTAACAATGTTAACCAGGAAGAATACAGTAAGTCAAGAATGGTGGTTAGTATATTATTGTTATTATGTAACTAAAAACTGTGGCTAATTGTTTGTGTATTTCATGATATACAGATACCTGAGAATGTCCTAATTCTGACTAAAACTGGTTGTTTAATAAAGTGACAATACACCTGTGTCCAAATCATGATTTTCCATATAATAGTTGGTTTCAGAATAGGTATCATGACCAGAATCAAAGGTCCGAGGGACCAGCAAATCATGGATTGCAAAACCAGAGCACAAATTTGGAAAACTAATTTTTGCTGCATCTCAGGTCTGAAGATGCAAAAATAAAATTGCAATAAAATGGATGAGAAGTATAAATCATGACCATGCAACAGAGCTGCAAATGTATTCAAGATGGATGTTATTATAAGTGATAATGAAACCTGTTTCGATTGAAGCAGCACAACAGGAAACAAAATTCACTACAGAGTAAAGATTAATACTTGGGGCTGGTCAAGACAAGGCAAAACATGTGCTTGCTATACACTACAAACAAAAATGCCTGTAAGCAAAGGACAAAACAGAAGGACACCTTTTATGAAGCATGGCAAAAAAATTACACTTTTAAGCTTCTACATGAGAAACAACAGAGCTGCAAATGTAATCAAGATGGATGTTATTATAAGTGATAATGAAACCTGTTTGGATTGAAGCAGCATGTCAGGAAACAAAATTCACTACAGAGTAAAGATTAATGCTTGGGGCTGGTCAAGAGAAGGCAAAACATGTGCTTGCTATACACTACAAATAAAAATGCCTGTAAGCAAAGGACAATGCAGAAGGACACCTTTTATGAAGCATGCCAAAAAAGTAAAAAAAAATTACACTTTTAAGCTTCTACATGAGAAAAAGGTTGCCTAGGAAAAATATATAGAAGGTATGTCCAACAAATGTGAGGTAGCATGGCAAATTACAGCCCACAAGAATCCCACAAATCACACAGAAGACCCTGCACAGTCCATATACATTGAATGACTACTTAAATAATGGCTACTTTATTAGGCAAGTTAAAGAAAGTAAAATAGAAGCAACAGACATGTCTGCAAGGGATTTGCTTAACACCACCCACCAGTAGATGACGTTTTTCATTGGTATAGTATCCTACGTACTTTTTTAACTAACGTTTACAGTATGGAAAGTCTCCTGACACCCTCAATATTTCCTAACTTATTCCAGTGTTTGAAAAGTGTGATAAACATCTCCCACAAAGTTATTGTCCAATTTCAACAGTATCAATATTTTATAAGATATCTGAGTCACTTATGAACACCAAAATAAGAAGCTATTTTGAGACACATCAGAGGAATAATTAGTTTGGTTTCCAGCAGGACAGAAATACACTGCTGCTGTTTTGTAAATTATTGACCAAACATTTACAGCCTTTTAAAGCCAGAATATTGTGTCACTTGTCTTATGTGATCCAAAAAAGCATTTGACTGAATTCCCTACATCATCTTGGTAGCAAAACTAGAATTTTATGGTGTAAGAAAGCCAGCATGAGCAGTAATATCTTTATCTTCACAATATAAGGTAGTTTGTCACAGTTAAAAATAAAAAATCCTCTGCAGCAGTACTTAGTACCAGTGTTCCTCAGGATTTCAGTTCTTGGACCCTCCTTCTTCAGCATCACTGTCAATGACCTACCTCATTATGTGAATCATACATATGCTACTTGCCTCATATCAAAACATCTCAGCTTTGGATAACAGAACACACAAATCATTCAAATCTGGCCTCAACTAGTTCTCATCAGATAAATTACACAAGAGTACAGAGAAAACTAGAAAGCTTTTTTTTAGAGTGCCCAAAGTCATATAAAACAGATATGTTAAACAGTTTGGAATGAATATTGATTCCAAAATTTAACTGGGAAGAAAATATAAGTCAGGTGTGAAAAAGTTTTCTAGAGTAGGGTGTGTCAAATATTTTGAGGTTTTTCAAAAATTGTGGGGTTTATAAAGTTGTGTTTTGGTCAGCAATTCCCAATTATATCAACAACAAATGGCAATTACGTTGTTTTGCTTGGTAAACAGCTACTTCAATTTCATGGTATTTTGATGTTACACATAAAATTCACAGCAAACTGTCTTCTTTCAAGAAGTATATTCTCCTCATTATTTCTGTCCATACTTCTGGTTGTTTTGTGGTGCCAATTTTAAATTCAAGAGTCACAGTCCTGAAGAAGATAGAAGAAAATTGGGAAAGGGCAAAAATATAGGAAAAGGCCAAAAATGTATCACTTGGCACAGGAAAACTGGAAATGAAAGAGACTTTCATAACAATGTTAGACAAGCTCTTTGGCATTCTCATTTGCAAGTGTGAAACTAAGCTATGTTCAGAATTTGAGGGTCCATCTCCAGGTGGCGCTGACTGCAAACAAGAACTGCACATCTCCTGCTCTTGTTCTAAGGATATGATGATCCCTGTCAAAGAACTAGTGTTTATTCAAGGTCAAAAAAAGATGGTTGGGTCCGTTGACAGCATTAAATTGGGTTACCAGATCTACCCGAGCACTGAAAATAAATTAAAAAGAAGAGGCAAGGAGATGAATTACAAAGAATTGCTGAAAATAAGCAGAAAAGGAAAAAAGAGTTAACATTACAACCAAATGAAATTCTTTTCTCTGAAGTAGACGAAGATATAACTGATGTTTAAGACAAAGGTTCCAAAATTCCTTTGCAGATACCACATGATTATTCCAATTCCCCGTCTACTTCAAGTACAAATCAGTATAATACATTAAACTTGCATAATGTATTGCAAAGTATTAGGAATGGTGTCAGTCTATGTGCTACAGCTGTCATTGCAGCAGCTGTATGTTTGGATGCTGGATTAATTAATGAAGGCGTCAGGAGACTTGTGGTTGATCATAATCAAATGAAACGGGTCCAAGAAAAAGTCATGACATCACTGATTCTTGATGCAGAATAGGCAAGACTGAATGTATCTTCTTTGATGGATGCCAAGATTCCACTACAGTTCCATAATAGGCAGCTAACTCATTTCATCAGTTTCCAAGTTTCATGAAAGAAGTACATTACATCGTTTCCAGTGGGCCACGTGGAAGGTATCTTTGCCATTTTATTCCAGAGAAAGACTTAACGAAAAGGAAATCTGTTGATGTTAATACAGAAACACAGAACTGATAAAAGTTTGCAGCCTATTGGTGGTGATTCAATGAATTTTAACAATGGTTGAGACAAAGCAGAACTGTAAACTTATCTGATTGGTTTGTGATCTTCATACTGAAGAGTTACCTCTGCCCCACTTGATCAAACAGTTGGATGGGAAAACTTTCAATCCCTCATTTGCCAGAATATCCTTTTCAGAACTTTGGGTTCCACTGAGTGACTTTCTTTCTAAGATCTCTCTACAGATAAGGCTTATGGTCACAGGATAACTCGGGCTATACGGACAGGTGCAGCTCCAACTGATCTGGCATTACCGGAAATTGGTCCAATAAGCCACTCTTGGTGGTTAACAACTGAAAATAGGATCTGTCAATTGTAGGGTTCAAAACATTGCCTTCAAAACAACAACACAAAGACCTCACAACTGCTGGAATACAATGTTGGCGTTTACTTTTCCTACTGGTTTACAACCAAATTGAAATTCTCTTTGGTGGAAGGACCCAGCCACATTCTTTATCAATTGAAGCTTCTAAAATCCCAGAAGAAGACACAAACAAATATTATTTTGCAATAATCCAATGGTCATCGAGATTCACATTTAGTGAAATGGTGCTTCAGACACTTTTATGCTCGTATATGTTTGGCCTAGGAAAACACTTACAATAAATCCAAATGCAACTTTGCTTTTGGAACTGATAGACTGGTCAGAAAAAATGTATAAACCCCCACTTACTTATAAACTCAAAATATCAGAAATAAGAAAGTTTGTTCAAGAGCCAATGCAAGTTCCAAGTGGCCACGTGATGGACGGTCCATTGAGATGTGTCTGAAAAAAGTAATATAGAATTGTGGAAAAGTGTATATGCATGCAAAATGAGAAAGATATATTAGAGGCCAGGAAGCAAGCAGAAGAATGTCGTCTAGGGATAAATCGAAGCAATATTTGATATATATTGTTGGTTGAAGCTTTTTACATTTTTTACAATGTCTTCCCAGTGTTCCATAACAGAGACAGAATATAAAGAAAATTGTCTGAATTCATTAAACTACTCTTTGAACAAACTTTGCTGGAGTTCATGAAAAGGAAAGTTGCTACTCACCATATAGCAGAGATGCTGAGTTGCAAATAGGCACAACAAAAAGACTGTTACAAATAAAGCCTTTGGCCATTAAGGCCTTTGTCAACAGTAGACGACACACACACACACACACACACACACACAAACACACACAAATATGTGACTCTCACACATGACTGCAGTATGAGGCAACTGAAACCACACTGCGAGCAGCAGCACCAGTGCATGATGGGAGTGGCAACTGGGTGGGGTAAGGAGAAGGCTGGGCCTGAGAGACAGAGGGATAGTATGGTTGGGGTGGCAGACAGTGAAGTGCTGCAGGTTAGACAGAGAGCAGGGGAGAGGTGGGAAAGGGGGGGGGAGGGGTGGGAAGTAGCAGAAAAGGAGAGAAGTAAAAAGACGGGGTGTGATGGTGGAATGACGGCTGAGTAGTGCTGGAATGGGAACAGGGAAGGGGCTAGATGGGTGTGGACAGTGACTACTGAAGGTTGAGGCCAGGAGGGTTACAGGAACATAGGATGTATTGCAGGGAAAGTTCCCATCTGTGCAATTTAGAAAAGCTAGTGTTATTATGTTGTGTTGCTTGGGGAAGGAGGCCAGACAGCGAGGTAATCGGTCTCATCGGATTAGGGAAGGATGGGGAAGGAAGTCGGCCATGCCCTTTCAAAGGAACCATCCCGGCATTTGCCTGGAGCAATTTAGGGAAATCACAGAAAACCTAAATCAGGATGGCCGGACGCGGGATTGAACCGTTGTCCTCCCGAATGTGAAGCTGGTGTTAGTGGGAAGGATCCCTATGGCACAGGCTATGAAATGGTCATGTTTGGCAGTGTGTTCAGCAACAGGGTGGTCCACTTGCTTCTTGGCCACAGTTTGTTGGTGGCCATACATGTGGACAGACAGCTTGTTGGTTGTCATGCCCACATAGAATGCGGCACAGTGGTTGCAGCTTACCTTGTAGATCATGACCGGTTTCACAGATAGCTCTGCCTTTGATGGGATGGATGATGTTAGTGACCGCACTGGAGTAGATGGTGGTGGGAGGATGTATGGGACAGGTCTTGCATCTACGTCTATTACAGGGGTATGACCCATGAGGTATGGGGTTGGGAGCAGTGGATGTGTAAGGACGGACGAGTATATTGTGTAGGTTCGGTGGACGGTGGAATACCACTGTGGTAAGGGTGGGAAGGATAGTGGGCAGGACATTTCTCATTTCATGGAACAACAAGAGGTAGTAGAAACCCTGGTGAAGAATGTCCTGGGTGGTACTGAGTTACCAGCAGAATGCTGCTCTGCAGCTGGACGGTGGGACTTTGGGAGGTGGTGGGAGACGGGGAAGATAAGGCATGGGAGATCTGTTTTTGTACATGGTTGGGAGGATAATCACAGTCTGTGAAGGCTTCAGTGAGACCCTCAGTATATTTTGAGAGGGACTGCGGATGCGACAACGATGGGTTACTAGGCTGTGTGGAAGGGACTTCTTGGTATGGAACAGGTGGCAGCTGTTGTAGTGGAGGTATTGCTAGTGGTTATTAGGTTTGATACGGACAGAGATACTGATATAGCCACCTTTCACATGGAGGTAAACATCTAGGAAGGTGGCTACTTGGGTTGAGCAGGTGAAGCAAATGGAGGAGAAGTTGTTGAGGTTCTGGAGGAATGTGGATAGGATGTCCTCACCCTCGATCCAGATTGCAAAGATGTCATCAATGAATCGAAACCTGGTGAGGGCTTTAGGATTCTGGGTTTTTAGGAAGGATTCCTCTAGATGGCCCATGAATAGGTTGGCATAGGATGGTGCCATGCAGGTGCCCAAAGCCATATCCCAAATTTGTTTTTAGGTAATGCCTTCAAAGGAGAAGTAATTGTGAGTAAGGATATAGTTGGTGATGGTGACTAGGAAGGAGGTTGTTGCTCTGGAATCCGTCAGTTGGTTTGTGTTTGATTCGGCCAATAAAGCCCACCTGGCCTGCTAATATAACCACAGTTGCATGCAGGACCTGCTGACTATGCCCCCTGTTGGAACAAACGAATATATAGACCAGTGCGCAAGGCTCTGCCAGGCTCTTGTATGTTGCCAGTTGTTGTGTAGCCTGTCTTCCATGTGTGAGTACTGTTCAAGCAATAAATAACAGTGTTATAGGGTCAGAACACTTTTTGGGGATTAGTATGGTATTCGATTCCACATGTTCCACTTCAATCATTAGTCCTTTGAATTTAATTTCGATGGAGGCACTGCTTAAACCTCTTCTCCAGCAACAGCAGGCACTGATTTCTAGTTTGACAACTACAATGGCATAGCCTGAAGCCCTGTCAACAACATATCCGCCACTGATGACTGGGATGCTTACGAAAAATGCCTGCGGCAACATTTCCAGCCATTTGGAGTAACAGATGTAAACTTGGGCAATATTCTTTTTTGATGTGTATTTCACCTAGCAGCTGTCAGTTGTTGTGACAGCTCGCCTCTTACACGCACCTACATGTCTTTCTTTCAATCAGGTATGCGAGTTACTTTCTACCTATCACTGTAAATGTACTCACTTTATTGCTACTCGTGTGGAGTTTTACTACTGCCAAAAGTGGCCAAAACAGTCATACAGGGAATGGGCTGCAGAACTACATAGACTTGGCCATCCTAATTTTGTGACAAATATTCATAAGGAATCCTATACAGATCAGAAAGTTCATGATGCAATCACGTGTTTTGATCCTGATAAGGAATTTTGACAGCAAACTCTACAGTGTGAAAATCCTACACTTACAGAAGTACTGAACATAGCTCAGTCACTTGAAGCTTCACGGCTGCAGGTAGTCAGACACAAGCCTGCTCCAAAGTTTCAGAAATCAGTTTCCGTCACCCCTCTCACCCTTCAGTCCATTCACGAGGGAACATAGATGCTATTGCAGCAGTCCACCAGACATCTCAGCATCGTATAGGTAACCAGCGTAACAGTCCACACCACAGCAGTGACAGCATTGTGCTTCACTGCCTTCGTGCACACACTGCTTCATTCAACATGAACGGACCACGTGTCCCAAATGCTGGGCAATGTGTAATAGGTGCCATAAGAAAGGACACACTGCTCCTTTCCAAACCTGAGTGAAGATGAAATGAACATGGATGTGAACAGCGTTTCAGCAGTGATGGTGTCTCAGAGCAAGTTATACTTTGAAGTGCATGTGTTTAACAAGTCATTGAGAATGCAGTTGGGCACGGGTGCAGCAGCAATGTTGGTGAATATTCAGACTGATGTGGACTTGGGTTTTTCCCCTCTGTCTCCAGTGTCATGGAGGCTGGTGAACTATTATAAACAAAAGATTCTCATTCTTGGACAGTTTTCTGCACCTGTGACTTACAGGGCTGTGATTTATTCATTAAAATTCCTAGTTGTGGTCGATGCTTACACTGAAAATCTGTTTAGTTTGGATGCAACCGTTTGGATTCCTCATCAATGATGAAGTGCATTTGGTTTTTGATAAAGTTCCATATCTCTGTTCCAAATTTTCCTCTCTGTTTTCTCCTCAACTGGGTTGTGCAACAGAATTTCAGCCTCATATTATGATGACACAATCTGCTCGGCCCCGTTTTTTCTGGGCCCAGGCGGTACTGGCAACTTTATGTGGTCAAGTAAAAGCAGAATTAGATTGTCTTCAATCCCTTTATGTTATTTGACGTCTTTCTTCTAGTGAATGGTCAGCACTGCTGGTGACAGTCAAATAAATTACTGGTAAATTACACCTCTGTGTTGACTTTAACAAATCTATTAATGCACAGTCAATTATTGGTACCTATCCTTTGCCACGCCCTGACAAGCTGTTAGCAAAATTATCGACGAGCCACTATTTTTCAAAGATTGACTTGGCAGAGGCACACTTACAGTTGCTGCTCAATGAGGAATCTAAACACATTCTAGTTATCAATACTCCATTTGGGCTTTATCAATACCAGTATTTGCCTTTTGTTGTGCCAAGTGCACCAGCTATTTTCCAACACTTTTTAGAGCAACTTATTGCATCAGTTGCAGGCTCCCCATTATTTAGATGACATAGTAGTGCCTGGTGCCTCTACAGAGGGACATCTGCAGAACCTTCATGCTCTATTTTCTGTTTTACAGTCTGCAGGGCTAAAGTGGAATTTGGAAACGACATAGTTCTTTCAACCAACCATTATTTATTTGGGTTTTGAAGAGTTGTGAGCTGGCATTAAACCACTGTGCCAGCACACTGATGCTATTGCCGAGTCACCACACTGCACATCCATCAAGGAATTACAGTCATTTTTAAGCAAAATTTCATGCTACAACAAATTCGTACCAGACACTGCTACTGCAGCACAATCACTCCATGCATCATTACATAAAGATGTTCCTTTACACAGTTCCTTTTCTTGTAACTGGGCATTCAAGTTTTTGAACTCTAAGTTGCAATCGGCCCCTTGTTTGGTCACTTTTCAGCCAGGTCAGCACCTTGTGTTAGCAACAGATGCATCTCAGTTTGCTCTTGGCACCATTCATGCTCTTATGTGGATGGCTCTGAACACCCTACTGCATATGCCTCTGAATCCTTAAATTCAGCACAACAGCATTACCCTCAGATAGGCTTTGGTGATCATGTATACTCTATAAAAAAAAACACCCACACACACAAATCGCTTTTGTCACTTTTTAACCCTTCGGCATCTTTGTCAGACAAAGCCACATGTCGTTCACTTCACTTACAGTGGTGGGCTCTTTTCCTGTCATGATACAATTATGTGATACATTTGCAACCTACACCACAACATGCAAATGCTGACACCTTATCACATTTGGTGATTGGTCCGGATACAGAGTTTGATAATGAGGAAGTACTTTGTTTTCATTTAGATGTGAAAGCTCAAAATATTGTTGATGGTTTTTCTACTACTAGCACTAAAATTGCAACTGCAGTAACAGCCACGGATCCTTTTTTATGTAAAATTGTTCCTTTTGTGCAACACAACTGGTCAGACAAACCTCTGGGCCATGCTTCTGATCCTTTAAGAAATTGTTTTGCATTACAAAATTGTCTTTCTGTGTGGGCTGGGAGCTCCTGTTAGCTACAGAGAACACCACTCCTCAGATTGTAGTCCTGTCTGCTCTTCAGTGTGATGTTATACATTTATTACAGATGGACCACTGGGATGTGTCACATACAAAAGCGTTAGCAGACAGACACGTTTTATGGCCGGGCATTGATGGCGAAATAGCACAAGTTGTTGCAGCCTGCCCACATTGCACCGCACATCAGGCGGTGTAGTGGGACGTGAAATTGAAGCGTCACCCATCCACCAGTGTCAGCCCAGTTTGCAGGTGAATATAAGTTAATTTACTGTTTTGTTTATGTACTTTTTGTAATATTTGTAATGGTTGTGAATAGTCTAAAGTTTTGTATTTATTTTTATGTTTCATGTACGGAGAGGGCGGCGCAACGAACGGAGACAGCATCTTCGCTGCCGGGACCAGAGAGAAAATTGCTGGCCACTATATGTCGCGGGTCGACATCCAAAGAGCAACATAAGATCCTGAAACCGAGTTGTTGCGTCGTGCTTCTAAAAATTGAAAATTAAGAATTTGTAATGTTTCTACAACAATGACGTCATAGAAAGTTTAATCATGTTGTAAATGTTCAGTTCTGTCTTGTCAAGGCTCAAGTTCACGTCTATATGTAGGAAGATAATAAACTAGTGGATGCTACTAAAGTTTAAATACGTGTTCTGAGAATTTATTTATGAAGAATTATGTTACGTAATTTATTTGATAAGATTATTAATTTTTGACAACGTTCATCACGAGTTTGAATCTCGAAAGTTTATTCAATGTGGTTCTAATATTTATTAAAGCAGATCACTTGCATTAATATAATTTCTGAGAAGAAACAAACGACATCTAAATTGAAAAAGTTTACGCAAACCGATTGGACTGAGTGACATAATTCTGCGCATACGACTCAAATGACGATGTTTTACAGTTTCGTTCAAGAACCATTTAGAGACAATTTAAAAAGAATTTAAATAATTTTGAAGCGTGTTGTAACTGACGTAGGTGACGAAGTCTGCACATGGTCATATGTCAAAAGAAAAACATTCAAACAAAAACTATACGTCGTTACACTACACCGTGGCGACCTTAAAAACAGGACTTGTGTGCAACTAAGACACACAGGTACGAAACAAAACATCAAGAGTCCTTCGGAAGTCAACGCTAGTTTTCGTGGAGCCTTCACCAGCCAGCGGCGACTTCGCGGGTGTGGGCATCTGACGGAGCGCAGCCAAGCAGTACGGTCACGCAGTTATTCCACGTGAAGGCGCATCTGTTGGGCAGCAGCTGAACGCTGCAAAACCCCGACAACCTTTTTCTCCCTAAACTAATAGGCCCAGTACGTCAGCTGGGGGGCGTTCCTCCGGCTGGTATTAGAGGTGTTGCTGAGGGCTTCGCCTGTCTATGGTGGTGCCGGGCGTGGTTGCAGTCAGTGACATCTCCGGTGTTCGACTCAGCGTCCTGCCGGTTGCGGAAGCGGGGTCGCAGCACCTCAGCGGCTGCTTCGACGGCTGTTACTTCTGCAGCCCATAGCAGCACACTGATCACTGAGAACTACAAACTACAATATTAGTGTCCGGTGAGTCTGTTTTAAGTTGGAAGTGGAGTGTTGTACATAGGGAGTGTGCTTTTATAGGATTGTTGATTATAAGTCTGCGCGTGTAACTAGTTAATGATGTCGGGAAGTGAAATGTCAGACGAAGAGCAATCTGTGTCCGATAGGAGCATGAGATTCCTTTTTAGGGCGATCGCTAAATTAAAACAATCTAACAGGGATTTTTTAGCTGAATTAAAACAATCTAATGAAGAATCTACTGCTAGATTAAGAGAGAAACTAAAACAGTCTAACGAGGAATCTACTGCTAGATTAAAAGAGGAACTAACAAAATCTACAGACAGGTTACAGGTACATCTTAATGAAATCAGTCAAGAATTAAGTGATAAAATAGAGGCTTCTAAACTTGAAATGCAGGAAAAACTAATAGGACTTAGTAATAAGATTGCTGATAATTGTAAAAGGTTAGAAGAACATATCCAGGAATCGTGTGAGGAAAAAGCTCGCATGTGAAATGATATTACTGACTTACCCAAGAGACTAGATAATGTCAATGTCTTAGTTGTAAATGAAATAGAGAAAAATAACGATAAGTTATGAGATGAAATTTCGATGCATACAGAAACCGTTCGTAGAGAATTATTAGAATCTATTAAAGAGGTTCTACCAAACCTGTAGAGACTTCTTCAATAGATAATGTAGAATTAGAGACATTAACTCATCGAGTAGAAAAAGATCATACTGAAATAGAAAACATGAAATTTTTAATTACCGAAATATGCAGTAACCTTGAGACTTTCAGAGATAATAACATTGACGAAGGTACAGAGCGTTCACATCGTGAACACAGTGAAGAATCGATATTAGCTAACCGCGTATCCAATACAGAAATGCGAATACAGGAAATTACTAAACGGTTATCGGAATTAGATAATAATGAAAACATTTCAAGTAGTAGAAGTAATAACGTAATCTAGAGACAACAGTCGCATCGTGTTTGCTAGCTCGGATGACAACAATACAAATAAAGAAATCACGGCAAGCAAATCCGACGCAACTCCATCTCTGCAATCTAAACAAAATCCAACTATGTCTCTCGCAGAATGTTGGGATGATATAACGACAAATTCAAATGTAGCAAGTTGATTTCCTGTATAGGAGGTGAACTTCACCCTACAATCTTTATAAAAGCTTTTGAAACTTCATTATCTCCTAAATGGAGTAATGAAAAACGGATTCAATTTGTAATAGGACATTTAGAAGCAGAAGCAGAAGCTGTGGAGTGGACAGTACTGCATAGAACTGAATTTAGGGACTGGGATGATTTTGTTAAGCAGTTTAAACAAAATTATTTGTCAAGAGGAAAACAACAACACTTAACTTTAGAGTTGTTAGACACTCCTCCTTATTCCAAACGGTGGAGAGGTTATAGGAATTATTTCGAATGGCATTTAAACCGTGCTAAATTAATTGAAGAACCAATTATTGAAAGTCATCTACTACGAGTCCTAATTAGTAGATTACCATATTACGTAAAGGAAAGAAAAATGTTATTCTATGAATTGTCCATCCGAACAGGAAAAGGCAGACCTTGTATTAGTACGATCTCATCCTAAAAGTTCGAAGATCAATAAGGAATGTAGAAAATTCTTCTTTATCTTTGAAGGTCCATATGTTGTACATAAGATTGTACATCCCAAAGCGTTACTTCTTATGGAACCTTCATCAGGTTTAATTAAAGGATTATATAGTGTTGATCAAATGAAACCCTTCATTCCTAAATAAGTTAATATTTAGTCTATGTTACATACGGAAGAGCGTTCATAGTTTATTCATGTGAAGTTTTCGTGATAGTTATGTGATATTTTTAAAGAAATGAAAGGAAGTTTAAAAAAGTGTTCTACAATAATCTACCGGTACTTCAAAAAGAGAAAGATAACTAAAAGGGGATTTATATGGAAGAAATTTTGTTATTAGGTCAGAAGGAATTTTGTATATCTTATATTTACTCGGATAGTAGGAACCAAAGGGGATGGTTAATAATTTTAGGGACCATGGGCGTCCAGAGCTATATGGCTCACGAGAACATATCAGAGTGCCTTTAATAGAGATTTGTAATAGTGTTAATATAGAACACACCAAATGGGGCTCTCTCGCTTGTTTCTCCTAAATAAATTGCCATTACCCAACAAGTGTCCGAAGATAAAGAAAGCCGTGCCGAGATTCTAAAGAAAGTTTTGCTTGATTTCTTCTTGACCTCAGGCATAAATAAAGCATTAGGGAAAGAAACGACGTAAAGTAAATAGTACTATTAGTTATTGTGAGAAACTTATTAGTAATATACATTTTGGAAAGAATAACTCTAGTAAATGAATAAAACTGAAACTAACCTATCACAATTTGAACGCTCTGTCCTAATGTAACAACGTTAAAGAACGTACTAAATTATTATTTACTAGCAACTATTAAATGAAAAGGAGTAATCTCCATATATTCGGTTGTGAATTATCATAATAGCATAATTAAAAGTGAATGACAAATAGTCACAGCAATATCGTCATAAAAGGATTGAATCTATCTAAGAGCAAGGACTCTAGATTACGGAAAATGTGAGAAAAATGTATAATATTAACAGTTAAATATTGTATATAGAAGAAGTTTTATTTTCGGTTAAAACCTGACAAACTGAGCTTGTGGGTGGGGTATGTAGTGGGACGTGAAATTGAAGCGTCACCCATCCACCAGTGTCAGCCCAGTTTGCAGGTGAATATAAGTTAATTTACTGTTTTGTTTATGTATTTTTTGTAATATTTGTAATGGTTGTGAATTGTCTAAAGTTTTGTATTTATTTTTATGTTTCATGTACGGAGAGGGCGGCGCAACGAACGGGGACAGCATCTTCGCTGCCGGGACCAGAGAGAAAATTGCTGGCCACTATACGTCGCGGGTCGACAGCCAAAGAGCAACATAAGATCCTGAAACCGAGTTGTTGCGTCGTGCTTCTAAAAATTGAAAATTAAGAATTTGTAATGTTTCTACAACAATGACGTCATAGAAAGTTTAATCATGTTGTAAATGTTCAGTTCTGTCTTGTCAAGGCTCAGGTTCACGTCTATATGTAGGAAGATAATAAACTAGTGGATGCTACTAAAGTTTAAATATGTGTTCTGAGAATTTATTTATGAAGAATTATGTTACGTAATTTATTTGATAAGATTATTAATTTTTGACAACGTTCATCACGAGTTTGAATCTCGAAAGTTTATTCAATGTGGTTCTAATACTTATTAAAGCAGATCACTTGCATTAATATAATTTCTGAGAAGAAACAAACGACATCTAAATTGAAAAAGTTTACGCAAACCAATTGGACTGAGTGACGTAATTCTGCGCATACGACTCAAATGACGATGTTTTACAGTTTCATTCAAGAACCATTTAGAGACAATTCGAAAAGAATTTAAATAATTTTGAAGTGTGTTGTTACTGACGTAGGTGACAAAGTCTGCACATGGTCATATGTCAAAAGAAAAACATTTAAAAAAAACTATACGTTGTTACATTACAGCGGCTTGACGTGCTTCTTTGTCACCGTGGCTGGATCCAAAGCAGCCTTGAGAACAAACGCACGTAGCTTTTGCAGGACCTTTTCTGAACTTCTACTGGTTTGTCATAATTGATGCTTATTCTAAGTTTCCATATGTGGTACACTGTCTGCCTCCTTCTGCAGTGGAAACGGTTTCCACTTCGTCAAAAATTTTTGTAATGGAAGGTCTTCTGAATAAATTAGTTACCAACACTGGTCCCCAGCTCATATCTCAGTAATTTCAAAATTTTTGTTAAAAAAGTGGTGTTCGGCATGTCACAGTTCCTCCTTTCCATCCTCAATCAAACTGGGAGGAAGAATGACTTTTATGAACATTTAAGACACTGGTGAAAAAATACGTTTCGGATCTGTCACCGGAAGTAGCTCTAACAGGTTCCTCTGTTCTTACAGGTTCACACCAGTTGGTGATGAGTCCGGCAAAGTTGTTGCATGGTCATCAGTCCTGGACTCTGCTACATCTGCCTCGGCTGATTCTAGGCCATCTGCCGGCACTGGCACTGCAGTGCTTCCCATCTGGCACAGCTGTTTGGGCTCATGGGTTTCGCCAGCAGCTAATATGGGTGCCAGCAGTAACTGAGAGTATCCATGGCTGATGCCCCTGTGTTGTCCACACAGCTGAGGAGAGGTCATCTTGACATGTCCACCAGCTATGACTTTCCATAAGTGGCTGCACACTGGGTGTGCCTCCACAGCCGCCGCGTCCTCCGTCTGCCCTGCCAACTCCCCCATTGTGGCCGGTGCCCTTGCCTTCTCTGCTACTGCTGCTGACATTTTCACAAATGTTTCCTCTGCTATGGGTACCCCCTTCAGATGTTGGGGGCCAAGGAGGGATCCTAGCTCTTGTACTGTCGCACCCGATGCCTCTGTCGCTGCTGCCTTCATCGTAACTGGCACCACCTGTTCTGCTGCCATTGCCACAACCTCCTTCCCTAGGGTTGGATAAAGATGTGACAATTACTGCTGCACCACCATCACCTGTGCTACCACATGGCCTCTCACAGGGGGGAGGTGCTGCCCTGTCAGTAGTCGTGCCAGTTCTGACCCTGTGTACCGGTGGCGGCACATAGCATGACTCAACAACTTACGTCGAAATGGATGTGAGCACAGTGCTCACTTCTTTGCAAAGGAAGAGAAGTGCTTTAACTACCAATTTTGTGTGTGCATGCGACTTCACAGTTCACACATAAAGTTTGTGCTTGTTTTGGCCACTAGAGGCCACTTGGCCTGCTCATACAACAGCAGTTGCACGCACAGGCTGCCAGATGCACCCCACGTTGGCACTAATGAATATATAGGCCAGCACACAAGGCTATGCCGGCCACTTATGCATTGCCAATTGTATTGTACCCTGTCATCCATCTGTATGTTTACTGTTTGAGTAATAAAGTATAGTGTTCTGGGGTTAGAACAAGAACATTATTTATAATACTTGATCTTTGTAAACCCATGCACATACATCTGCATACTATTGGTGAAAAACAGTGATGTGAAAGGTATTGTAAATGAAGAAATTCATAAGTACAACACTAGAATGAAGGCAGATTATGACATACCAAGGCAAAGGCTAACAAAAATTGGCAACTCACACTTTACAAATCTTCAATAAACTACTGCAAATTGCTCAAGCTATGCCAAAATATTCTTAAAGACAGACTGTATAACTTGTTATCAGACAACCCATTCTGCTATACAGTCTGAGTAGTGCTGAGATCAGTTTATAACAACTATATTCACTGTTTATTGTGCTTGTGTCAGCCTATCTGTTAACAAACACATAAAGGCTATGAGCATGTAAGATAATAGCAGAACTGACTGTTTTAAGGATGCTTGTTGCGCATCATTTATATTAATTTATTAGTTGTATTTAATAACCGTACTCACTATTTCAATATATTTCATGTTTAGTGGCTTTATAGATTAATTGTGTTCACCTAGGTAGTACTGTAGTGTGCACTGAACGCTATATTCATTTATGGTATTTACGAATTGGTTGTATAACAGCTCTTTCAAATTATCAAACACAAGGCCCATTTCATTTCATATGATGAGTGGGCAATAAAGATTCTTGATTCTTTGTGGGAGATTGATAGATATAAAGTGACCAGGGAAGCGAAAAAAAAAGCTGGGTCAAAAGAAGCAGTGTCAAGGCTTTGCCTGTGGAGGAAGTGTGTTCCAAGAAAGCAGAGGAGAGAAGGGAGGATTGGAGGATATAGTCCAGTATCAAAATTAGTGACATTGTAACATTTGGTGTGTAGTTTTTTTTTTTCTTTTTTATCCTCCAGATGATAGATATGAAAGAATTCATACATAAATTTTTATGACATCAGACAATGGAAACACCAGGTTGGAATACCAACAATATAAGGAATAGGACAGATTACTCCTCACTGTAAAGATGACCCACTGAGTTGCAGACAGGCAAAACGAAAAGACTGTTCCGTGTGCTGCTATTGGCCAAGGCCTTCCTCAGCAAGCACATTTCATGCCCACTTGGCTGCAACTCATGACCCAAATTCCTCCTGCTGATAATTGATTATTCCTATCCATCATATTTCCTCCCTCATTCTCGCGTGTTTTCTTTGCTGAGGAATGTTTTGGCCGATAGCTGCATATGTAACAGTCTTTTCATTGTGCCTGTCTGCAACTCAACAGGTCATCTTTATGGTAAGTAGGGATCTATCCTATTCCTTATATTTTTATGACATCATGCATTTTATATCACTACATAATACACTATGTGATCAAAAGTATCTGGACACCCACAAAAACATACGTTTTTCATATTAGGTGCATTTTGCTGCCACCTACTGCCAGGTATTCTGTATCAGCGACCTCAGTGGTCATTAGACATCACGAGAGAGCAGAATGGGGCACTCTGCGGAACTAATGGACTTCAAACGTGGTCAGGTGATTGGGTGTCACTTGTGTCATAAGTCTGTATCTGGGATTTCCACACTTCTAAACATCCCTAGGTCCACTGTTTCTGATGTGATAGTGAAGTAGAAATGTGAAGGAACACGTACAGCACAAAGGGGAACAGGCCGACCTCCTCTGTTGACTGACAGAGGCTGCCGACAGTTGAAGAGGGTCATAAAGTGTAACAGGCAGACTATCAGACAGGAATTCCAAACTGCATCAGCATACTGCAAGTACTATGTTAGTTAGGTGTGAGGTAAGAAAACTTGGGTTTCATGTTTGAGCAGCTGCTCATAAGCCACACATCATGCCGGAAAATGCCAAACAACACCTCGCTTGGTGTAAGGAGCATAAGCATTGGACGATTGAACAGTGGAAAAACGATGTGTGGAGTGATGAATCACGGTACACAATGTGGCGATCCGGTGGAAGAATGTGGGTATGGCAAACGCCCAGTGAGCATCATCTGCCAACGTGTGTAGTGCAACAGTAAAATTCGGAGGCGGTGGTGTCATGGTGTTGTCGTGTTTTTCATAGCAGGGGCTTGCACCCCTTGTTGTTTTGTGTGGCACTGTCACAGCACAGGCCTACATTGATGTTTTAAGCACCTTCTTGGTTCCCACTGTTGAAGAGCAATTTGGGGACGGTGATTGTATCTTTCAATATGATCAAGCACCTGTTCATAATGCACAGCTTGTGGCAGAATGGTTACACAACAATAAAATCCCTGTAATGGACTGGCCTCCATAGAGTCCTAACCTGAATCCTGTAGAAAACCTTTGGGTTGTTTGGGAATGTCGACTTCATGCCAGGCCTCACTGACTGACATTGATACCTCGCCTCAGTGGAGCTCTCCATGAAGAATGGGCTGCTATTCCCCAAGAAACCTGCCAGCACCTCTTTGAACATGTGCCTGCGAGAGTGGAAGCTGTCATTAAGACTAAGGGGAGCCAACACCACACTGAATTCTAGCGTTACTGATGGAGGGTGCCACAAACTTGTAAGTCATTTTCAGCCAGGTGTCTGGATACTTTTGATCACATAATGTATATGGGGTGGTCAATTTTACCGAAGCTTTGAAATATCTTGAAAACTGTGCATTGGATGACAGAAAGTGAGTCATAAAATGTGTTACACTCACAGCGGGAAAGAGTATGATGCAAAAAAATTTCTCACCCCTTCCCCCCATTAAGTGTTGAGTGGGTGTGGGCAACTTTAAAATTTCAAATTATTCTCGTTATTTTTTTTTAACATGTGTGAAGGATGTCCTTATGTCCTGCCAATTACTTGGGTACCAATTAATTTCTTTGTTTTAGGTGTAACACAGGAAGAAAAATAGATGAATGTTTCTTTCAACACGGGAAATCTCGCTCACTTACAAATGCTAGTACATCTCGAATATTATACATGATATCGGCCAATAAGCAGTTATCGTACCAAACTAGATGAATTCTTGAAAGTTCAGGAAACTTAATTACTTGTCATAAACTTTGAGTTTTCTCACACATGTCAAAAGAACATATGCAATGATTCTTGAAAAGACATAGTGACACAGTGTCAACTGAAGAGTTTTCAACTTGTACCAAGAAAAAGAAGATCTGATGTTTCAAAATTTGTTTAAAAATCAGTGTTTATTTTGTAGTGAAGACAGCAAGAAATGTGACAATAAGAATCCTGATAGACGACATCCATTTTATCAACGAAAGCCACTGAAAGATAAGCTCAGAACAAAACAAATTCATGCAATGGTGGCAGAGTTTGTGCAAGTGAGTGGTATGTCAAACTCATGAGAGAATTACGAACATGATTGTAAGGATAAATAATATGTTCAAAGCCTTAAACTAGGTGATTTGTGTTCAGTTATACTTTCATATTATCAATGAATCAAGAATCCTAAAATGTGTGATTTATTTACGCATCCGGGGAAAAACTTTAAAGATTTGATTCAACTATCTTCAAGTATCAACAGAGATCTTGAAAAGGATTTTAAATGGTTATGGGGTGTCAGCATATCACAATTCATGTCTTTTGTTTCCTATCAGCTGAGGCATATAATGGCCATAAGCAGTAGTTTAATCATGGTTTTTAAATGTCGGCAATTTATATGGTACTAATTAACACACTTTGAGATAATAAGTATTTTAAAATTTGAGATTTATAGCTAATAAAATTCAATTTCAATGCCAGGTTAAAAATGCAGAATTCTCTGAGATTTTTTGAAAGTAGGGAAATTCTCTGAGAATGAGTGGAAAACCTGTACAGTGAATTTAATATGAACACAGGAGCCATTCCTGAAGGAAGACTAACTGTAATTAATGAGATTCTGAGAAAACAAGGACAGAGTATCATCACCCTTGGTTCAGGTTGTCTGAGAAAACAAGGACAGAGTACTATCACACTTGGTTTAGGTTGTAGAAGTGACATTAAAAAACCTGAAACAACTGAGGGGCACAGGATTATGAATCACTAGAAAGGATTCTACACACTTCACCATAAAAAAGTTGGCATAGGACAGTGCAATTCTTGTGCCCTTGCTGATAATGTGGACGTCTTTGTAGATGATGCCTTCACAGAAGAAATTGTTGTGTATAAGGATATAGTTAGCCCTGGGTATTAGGAAGAAGGTTGTGAGTGAAGTCACTGGGTATGGGCAGAGATGATGACCAGTGACAACAAGATCACAAATGTTGAGAAGGAAGGAAGGGAAGGTTAGGTTGATGATCTCAATAGCGACCAAGTGCATTTTGGATTGGGGATGTATGGGGAAGGAAAGTAGCTGTGTCTTTCTGAAAAGAACAGTCACATAAAGAACAAATGTGGAGCTAAGCACACTGACTAATATGTAATAACTGTGATATATGTATAGATCAAAACAAAAATGATAAATTTTGTGTTGGTCAAGACAGCAGCCTTTAAGTAATTTGTTTAGAAATACTGCTATTTGTTGATCAAACAACTATATTTCTTATATTCAAATGAATCCTAGCAACCAGTTGCTTGTGAAAATTCTTCTAAATGCTCAGTTTACAAAATAAGAACAGATGAGAAATGATTTAATTTGTGAAATTTAATGTTCACTCACATGATACCAAGTGAAGATCATTACTTGGCTCTGCATATATAAAATTACATAATCACTGTTTTAAGGATGGATCCTGAGGTACTAATAATCTGCAATGCAACTTTGGACTTAACTGGCTAATTTCTCATTGAAAATCTTCAGCTTGCATTACTTATCAAGCTTCCCTAGCAGAGTCAGAGATGCTTTTGATTGCTTTGAGCACACGACTCTTAATGTCTGCAATTGAAACATAGTGTTTTCTTCCGCAACATACTTTTTTTACCTATGTCCTTATCAGCTCAATAGGATTGTAATGAGAATCATACACTGGCAGTCTAAAACTTTGCGTCCATGTTGTGTTTTGACCTCGTCTATTCCACAAGAATAGTCAGCAGGCTTGTAAGCACTGACGAATAGCAGTGCTTCCACTCCATATTACTGAACAATGGGATCCCTCACAACATGTTATAAACACATGATATTAGGTTTCCTCCTATATGTATTAAGTATTTTTATGGTTTCCTTTGAGTGAATGCTGGCACTACCCATTGCAACAGCTCAACTTTGATGAAGCATGACAGTAACCACTGTGGGTTATGGAGCAACTCATAGTAAACAAGAGAGAATATTGAATTTCCTCTGATATATTGTAGGAACTTTGATAGTTTTCTCTGAGTGAATGCTGGAAATTACTCATCACAACAGATGAACTTGTGGGAAGTTTTTACATCATTGTCTGAAAACACTGTACAGCATTTTGAGATGATTACTTTAGACAATCAGCCTTTGATGCATAAACATATACTTACTATGGGGAATAAAAGCCATGTCTGCTGATTCTGTGTGAATGAAAGTAAGTTAACCTTTACCCATTAATACTTTCTGACTGCCAAGCCCACCACTCATTTTTTATCATATTCATCTGATATCTCAAGTCTTCCAGCGTGAATGATTAATGGTGTGCTCCCAGGTGTTGAATGCCCAGAAGCACACCATTTAACACATTGATCTGCTTTGTTTCTGCTTTACAGATTTTTATTCAATGCATCAAATGAAGAATTTTCCACTGTCTTTAATCTCTTGTATGCTTCACAGTTGCAGTTCACTCCTTTCCCTAAGTAATTTCCTTGATATGCCATTTTCAGATGCATGAAGTGCAAGTTTTTCATTATTCCTAATACTGTTTGCTGACTTGCTAAAATTCACAGCTGAGTTCATATGTAAAACCAAGTTTTCTGTGGTCAGGTGTTCAATGTATTTTGTTTTTAGCAAAGTCACCAATCTCTTTCTTATAACCGCATTTCTTCGCTGGTGATTTAAAAAACAACCATCCATTAGCTATCAGATGCATTCACTGTGCTGCACGTTTACTGCACAATCCTCATGCCAGTCCCACACTACACACTTCAGCTGCCCTTGTCTTACAATTGGCAGTGGTGGGATGCAGGAATGTGTCCTCTGCTTCCATTTTGAAAATATTATACACGCAAGAAAGATAACTGTAAGTTTGTTTGTGAAAACTTTGCATTTTTATTTCTGCCACTCATACTTAAAAGAGCCATGCACTAAAGTGAAAATGAGCCTGAATGTTCACAGCATACTTATGTGTGGAGCAGACAGAAGTTACTGGCTGCAGCATCTCATGGTATACTGTCTCTTGTCACAGAGCATCTTCCTTCTGTTTTTCTATCTAAGAATACTGTGGGCACTTGATAGCACTGGCAGTGCTTGACTTTTTTCTTGCTCATGACTGGGAGACCTTCTTAGCTGCACAGACTCTAGTATTAGTATGATTATGTTTCAACAAAATATATTACAACTTGACAGTGCAAAATAATAACTAGGAACAAAGAAACAGGAACTGCGTTAGTTTTGCAGTTTTCTTGAAAGGGTCATGATAAAAATGAATAATTATTAGATAATTTCAATCATTTTTAGAGGGTCAACAAAATATGGCCTTG
The DNA here is from genome assembly GCF_021461395.2 of Schistocerca americana. Taxonomy (NCBI): domain Eukaryota; kingdom Metazoa; phylum Arthropoda; class Insecta; order Orthoptera; family Acrididae; genus Schistocerca; species Schistocerca americana. The sequence continues at coordinate 671,891,580 of NC_060120.1, read as the reverse complement.
TAGTAAATTCACTACTGAAATACCATTGCAAATGACCTTCTTTTTAAAGGAACTTCCAGAACATTATGACATTACATGCTTCAACACTTCCTGAAAATCAGCAGAGAAAGAATTTTACACTGAATGAGATCAGTACAGTTTGTGTCGTCTGCTATGTTTGATGAAATTACTGACTCCGTAGATACGTTCTGACTTGCAATTGTGCCTAGATGTAGTACTGCAGAGAGATAACCTGTTACAAGATTCTGTAAATCCTAATGACTGAACTACCAATGCTGGTGCTGAGTCTGCTCTTGATGAAATAACAGAACATCAAAATTACTGATACAGCAAATTTTCTGCTCTGCAGTAGTACATAGTATCAGGCTTTATAAAATTTAGAGTTAACTTTTAAATTAAGAAACAAATGCCTGAGCTGGGCTGTATGAAAACTATTATGACAGGTTTGAAACAGAACAACACAAGAATAGATAAACCTTGCATTAAATGTGTAAGGAAACAAAATGAAATATTTGGGCACTCCAGTGCAAAATGCTACATAGTCCAAAGTTCAGGCTAAGCACACAGCAATTATATAAATACAACTACAATGAGAAAAGAAGCTAAAATTCAAACTAACAGTACAAAAGAAGTATGATATCTGTTGTATTATTTTTGTAATTGGGTTAGAAAAAATACTATATATTACCTTGTGTACTTCACTGTTAATAAATCACAATGAAGAGCTTTATGCTAAGTGAAAGTGAAAATGGACAGAAAAAGTTTGTTTATTGGAATTGTGTTATGGAGGAGGGAATCGAGGGAGGGAGGGAGGGAGGGAGGGAGGGAGGGAGGGAGGGAGGGAGGGAGGGAGTGAGTTAGTGAGTGAGTGAGTGTCAATGTTGACAGTCCAAAGCTTATGGTTTATTTATTAACCATAATAAAAGTCAATGTAGATACCTGCCACAGGAGTACTTTTTCCCTGAAATAACAGTGTTGCGTATATCACGAAGTTTATCTTCATTTTGTTCTTGTGTTACTTCTAATGTATCACAATTTATCACATTTCCTAAATAATGGATTTCTTTCACACAGTTGTTGATGTTTGTCTGTGTTTTGGCCTGATTAAATGAGAAATTGTAATCCTGGTAATTATGCTTTGTTTCTTCTAGAAATCTGAAAAAGAAAAAAAACTTGTTTCTATAAAAGAACAAAACTATATGCAACAGTAAGATAAGTGGGGCACTACACATTCTTCCACATTTGTTTCAGTATTTTTCTCTAGTATAAAGAAGTCACATAGAGCAGTACATTTCTGATCTTAATATGTTTTTTCTTAAAATATACAAAATATGCCAGTGGTTGCTTTGGTGATCACACATCAAGTGTTAAATGCATAGTATTTCTGCATGCTCGGTAATGATAATGAGCCTTACAACTATAAGTACGAATGCAATTAGAATTATATTAATACCTTCAGCTGCTGATGGGCGTTGATATATATCAATGGGTACAGGTGAAAATGTGTGCCCGAACTGGAACTCGAACCCGGGAACTGCTTACATGGCAGACGCTCTATCCATCTGAGCCACCGAGGGCACAGACAATAGCTTGACTCCAGGGACTATCTTGCACATGCCTCCCACGAGACCTTCATTCTCATTTTATATGTCCACACACTACATTCGTAGTGTGTCACCCCAACACACTCATCACTCGTGGAAGACATCTTACCAAGTCCCGTAAGAGTTCGGGGAATATGTGTGCATCCGCACAGAAGAAGAAGAAGGTCATGGCCGGTATTGCCTGAACTACATACCTACTTATATGCATATGGTGTCTGTTCTTTGTCTTGGTAAGATGCCTTCCACGAGTAATGAGTGTATTGGAGTGGGACACTACGAATGTAGTGTGTGGACATACAAGGTGAGAATGTGGGTCTTGCGGCGGGAGGCGTGCGTGAGATAGTCCCTGCAGTCACGCTATCCTCTGTGCCCTCGGTGGCTCAGATGGATAGAACATTGATTGATAGAGCTGTTGGATGTTCACCTGAGAGATATCATGCCAAATTCTATTCAATTGGTGCATTAAATTGTCAAAATGCTGAGCTGGTTGGGGGGCCTCGCCCATAACACTCCAAATGTTCTCAGTTGTGGAGAGATCCCATAGACTCACTTTCCATGGTAGGGTTTGGCAAGCATGAAGACAAGCTGTAGAAACTCTCACCTTGTGTAGGTGGGCAAGCCCAGGATGGCTCCTCATGAAGGGCAACAAAATGTGGTGTAGAATATCATTGATGAACCACTCTCCTGTAAGAGTGCTGCAGATGACAACTGAAGGGATTGTGGTATGAAAAGAAATGCCACCCCAGCCCAATACTCCTGACTGTTCGGCCATATGGCGGATGACAGTCAGGCTGGTATCCCACTGTTGTCCAGGGTGTCTCCAGACACATCTTTGCTTGTCATCAGGGCTCAATTTGAAGTGGAACTGATCACTGACAACAATTCTACTCCAGTCACTGAACTTCCAGGCTGAAGATGTGTCCGGATATGCCCTGGACAGAGGATGGACACCAACCTGACCGTTGTCCACCATACAGCCCGACAACCAGGAGTGAAGGTCCAGGCACCCATTTCTTTTCATAACAGGGCCATTTAACTGTTATCCACGGCACTCATACAACACAGCAGTACATCAACAATATTCTATATCCCACTTTGTTGCCCTTCTTGGGCTTACATTTCAGCAAGATACGGCCTGCCTGCACATGGCAAGAGTGTCTACTGCTCGTCTTTGAGCTTGCCAAACCCTATCTTGGCCACAAGGTCACCAGATCTCTCCCCAATTGAGAATATTTGGGGCATTATGGGAAAAGCTCTCCAACCATCTCAGGATTTTCGCAGACTAACACACCAATTGGACAGAATTTGGCATGATAACGCTCAGCAGGACATCCAACAACTTTACCAATCACCGCCAAGCTGAATAACTGCTGACCTTGTTGTACATGCCTTATGTGCTCCTTGCAGTGTCTGTGACTGGGACAGAGAGAAAAATCAAGGAAGACCATAGCTTTAACTTTCAGTATACCAAGGTGCCTTGCCAAGCAATCATCTACTGGGACTGCATCATAAAGGAATCCACTAAAATATGGGTGCACAAGAGTCTGGTCAATAGAGCCAAAAAATTTCAGCTAAGTGCAACATGGGATCCTGCGTTAGTGGCAATACGCTTAGGAGTGTGTCCAGCACTGTCCAACTCTCATGACACGGTACAAAAGTCCACCCAGAAATGCAACACAGCTGCTAACCACAACATTGCAGCCTCAGTACCCTCCATGTCCATCAGCCAGGCAGGACCCGGCTGCCCGTAGCCAGGTAGAGGTGGGCACACAGCAAGTGTATTACAGCATCTACACGTCTTGACCCTTTGCCAGAAGTTGATGAGTATAACACTCGTCAAAACGTCACAGTCTTTAAACACTGCCACCTGCTGGTGTCCCGTAAGCTTTTTGCCAACAGTTTATGCTAGGAGAGCCTACATTCAGTGAAAAGGTTGTTGCCCTCCTTCAGGAGCCATGAGTTTGTCTGGTATCTCCATAGATATCCCTCAGTTGTGTTTATACGAATGATTCGGCTATCTGTAAAACTGAGGCATGCAATTTATCCCACCTTGGCAATGCCTGTAGTTCCTAATATGCATTAAATCACTATACTCTTAATTTCAAATGCATCTGAGTGCTGTTGAAAAAGTATAACATTCCATTAAATAAAAAGAAATATACGTACTTCAATGTCTTGGTTGAGGCGAGACTACAGTGTATATCTCTCTCTCTCTTTTGTAGGTTGTTTTGCTAGTAGTGGTGTAACATTCTTTTAAAGTTATGAAAAAGTGTGTGCCTGCTGTGTGTTTCTTATTGAAACAGAACAACCAAATGCTTTCATGAAATCTGAATATTAATGGAATTGGTTGCAGCAAGTGACACTGGAAGTGCAGCTCATTTGAAATTAAATGTTCATTGTGCAGTCTTGTGAACTGAAAATTGTTATTTCACTAAGCCAGTCCTATCCCTTAAAAAAATATGCACCGATTTTGTTTCTTCATTTGAGTATTTCGCTTCTGTGTCTGCTTCATGGATGATTTATTATTAATATTTATTCTGAATTTCATTATCAGACACAGCTATTTCATTTTGGATACAGGTCTATTGGCCATAGATAAACTGGCAATTGTATTGTTTATTTTAATTACTCTGATTACACTAGCACATACTTAATTTACTTCACAGATAATGTCCAACTGTGTGCAGTTAATCTTATGAGGTTACAGAACACACAACCTCTCAATATGGCAGTCAAAATAAATAGAATTAAAAAATAAAGCTCCCACAACTGCTAATTGTGTAGTAGAAGCTTACAAAATTGTAAGCACTATGAAATCTTAAGGCTATGTCTTGGTAATCAAACATGTACAGTGGAACTTTGATTTGGTATTCTCCGATTTTACATTTTTGCGATTCCACACCATAATTTCATAGCCCCTGTGAAAAACTCATAAGATCAATGCTAAATATTTCCCAATTTTACGTTTCTTCCAAGTAATATTTGCCTTGATTCTATGTTCTTACTTGACTTCATCCCATTTTCTTCCTATTGACATTTGATGTAACTGAACAAGTTATAAGTGGCACAAGAGACAGATGGTTTGTGCCGTGGGTTGTGTTGGAGTTAAGGGAATATTTTAGGCTGTTGCAGAGAGGAGAGATATGAGAGAGGAAATGCTAACATAATCCATGATCAGCATTGTCAATACAACTCATAACATTCAGCTTCACCACACAATTATGATACAACTACTGCTTGGTTGTGGCAGCAATGGAAAAACAGGACAGTCAACATGATGTGTTCTGTGCCAAGCCAAGGCGTGATGAAGGGCCCAGCTGCTTTTTTAATTAGTGTCTCTGAGTGCTGACACTTTGTGCAATTTATAGTCTTCAGAAGAACAGTGCACATCCCTCCCCTCAGTGCTTAACCCTATTGCCCTTCTGTACCAGCCAAACCCAATTTGTTTAGCTCACAGTGTAATAAATTTACAGAACTTAGCCTATAAAACATTCGAAATTCCTAACCCAATTTGTTTAGCTCACAGTGTAATAAATTTACAGACCTTAGCCTATAAAACATTCGGAATTCCTGAAGTACAGGATTATAAACGGGCACAGAAGCTACAAATCAAAGTTTGTGTGAGAATTTTGCTCTTCTCCTCCTAGGTAACAATTTTACCAACCCTCATAATGGCAAGTGACATAATCAGATTGCAAATACCTAAACAAATAAGAAAGAAATTTCAAAATTGTACAACATATAATACACCTATTGGGAAAAAAGTGGGTTTTGCCACTAGCAATACTGTAGGATACATAACTGAAGAGACTATACTTTTGCTAATGCTGTATGAGGCAATTGAGCTATTTCCCAACAAGCTACTTCCACAAATTATGCCTTAAAACATGCAGTTTTGAGGTTTCTTTCATTTTATGTTTGCCTCAAAAATAGCAAAAATTTATAGCCCAGATGGTGAAATAAACTGAAAACTGTGAAATGCTGTGAAAACTACTGGATAACAATATCTTGGATGTTTGCTTTCCACCTGCAGCCAATAGCTGTATATCAGGTGATATCACGCTAATATGTTGGCTTCCAGAATACAGAGTGATAAACACCAAGCTTACTTCATGGCTTGTTACAAAGTACGGCTTTTTGACCAGTGTATAGCAAATGGAGTGACTGTAGCTTCCACTTAGGTTTAATTTGTGTAGTTATACCTCATTTGCCCTTCACTACCATGCATTAATTTTTACTTACAGTAGTTCTGCTCAGAGCCTGTTGACAGAATCCAGAATGTATCGTGCCTCTACCAACTGCAGGCAGAAAAGGCTAATCCATTTGCTATATGCGGCACCACAATGTACAGCACATGTTCAGTGAACAGTTGTGTGATGGCTTGTTCATCTTTGTTGCAGTCTCCAATGGTGTTCAATGTACTTTGACAGCAGACAGATTGTAATAAATCTAATGGATTGCTGGGACAGAGAAACACTGAAATCACAGCAGGCTAAACTTTATTTCATATTCATTGGTCTAAAGAAGTACCACATGTGAAGGGAAATTTGACTGTATATACGTGCTTTCACAAAACATGCTGCATTTATGTTACAGCAAGCGACGAGTTTGAAGTGCGAATGGCACGTGTTGGCAATACTGCAGAACACTCCACTTCAGCCACACAGCACAATGAACAAGTAAAAGTTTACAAGCAATACACTAGAAGTTGCTGTGCTCACATCACTAGAGTATGCTGCTCTGCCACTAGCTACAGAAGGAAAACACGCACTCCAACATGTTAGATTCCAACACCTTTCACTGTACTTCACAGTTTTTGGTTTAATTCCCATGTTCATCAATTTTTGTTTTTCCTGGGTGAGCACGAAGGAAAAATCTCTCAAAAACACGTATTTTGATGTATAATTTGTGGTTGTATCATGTTGGAAAATAGCTCAATTACCTGGTATGCAGAAACCAATGTCAATTTCTTGACGAGTTTTTACTTGCTGTTCTGACATCTGTGATTTTTAAGAACTGATGAAATTCACTACCACAAATTACTGTATGGACATTGTATTGTACATTTAATTTCCTTCACTTATATAGATTTTATACAATGTATTGGAGAAGATAATATTTTAAGCTATATTTATTTTCATTCAGCGTTCCCATCGCAAGGACTCAGTGACATTCAGAAAGAGTTTATAACAACTATTTGATGAAATGAATCATGGATGCGGCAGTAATGGGAACTGACTTGGCCTTTCAACTAGGTGCACCTAAATTCCAGTTCAATGTAGTCCATGTTGTTACCTCGCAATGGCATCATGGAAAACTATTGTGGAAAATGTGTTGGTGAGTAGTTACTGTGACCTGTTGTTAACAATACTATTTTTTTTTTTGATACAATATAATGAAAACGATAGTTGCAACTCACCATATAGTGGAGATGCTGAGTTGCAGAAAGGCACAATGGAAGTACTGTAGAAAAGTTAGCTTTTGGCCAACATGGCACACACTCATGCAAACACAACATACACATGCACACATACGATCACAGTTCCTGGCAGCAGAGTGTGAGCAGCATGGCATTATGGGAGCGGCACCAAGGTGGGGGTAAGGAGGAGGCTGGGACAGGGACGGGAAGAATGCAGGGTGATGTGGGGGACAGTAAAGTGCATGGACGAGGTGGAGAGGTTAGATGGAATGTGGAGAAGAGAGAGGCAGTGAGCAGAAAAGGAGAGAAGTAAAAAGGATGGGTGCATTGATGGAATAGAGTGCAGTGTAGTGCTGCAAGGGGACAGGGAAGGGGCTACATGGGTAAGGATAATGATTAACATGGGAATGACAACCAACAAGCTGTCTGTTCACATGAATGGGTGACAACAAACTGTGACCAAGAAACAACTGGACCATCCTGATGCAGAGCAACAACACAACGTCCTTCATTTCAATGACTGCTTCACAGCCTGCGCCATCTGAATCCTTCCCACCAATGCCAGCTTTTCTGAATTTGCAGATGCGGATTCTCCCTGCAATATGTTCGTGTAATCCTTCTGGCCTCAATCTATGTTAGTGATTGTCCTTACCCAACTAGCCCCTACCCTGTCCCTTCCAGCGTTACACAGCCCTCTATTCCACCAACTCACCCAGCCTTTTTACTTATCTCCTTTTCCGTTAACTGCCCCTCTCTTCCCCATCCTCTGACTTACCTCCCGACTGCACCTAGCTGCCCCACTTTCCCCTTTGTCCTTGCATGCCCCCAGCAGCACTTTACCATCCTCGCCCCACCCTGCATCCCTCCCCCCTCCACACCACAGCCTCCTCCTCACCCCCATCCAGTTGCCTCTCCCATAATGCCATGCTGCTTGCAGTCTGGCTTCAACTGCCAGAGACTGTGGTCATGTGTGTATAGTTGCATTTGTCTGAGTGTGTTTATGTTGTCTATTTTTGACAAAAGCTGTGTTGCCCAAAAGCTAACTTTCCTATAGTCTTTTTGTTGTGCCTTTCCGTGATGCAGAATCTCTGCTATGAGGTAAGTAGCAACTCTCCTTTTCTTTACATTGTTACATTCCATCCTGGATTTTCCATTGTTTAATTTTTTTATAGTGAGAAGGAGAGGAATGACTGTGCTGATGGAACATGCACACAAAATGTTAATGCTGAATAAGCTGATGCTCTGCTAATTACAGCAAGAGGTATACTATGCTGAGCAGAGTGAGCCTCAAGTCTGCAAACACTTTATAGCTATTGATGCAATAACTGGACTCCAAGATTGGCAAGAAAACTAAGAATAATTATTGGATACATGTGGTTGTTGTGGTATTTCATCTTAAACTGGTTTGATGCAGCTATCCATGCTACTCTATCCTGTGCAAGCCTCTTCATCTCCGGGTACCTACTGCAACTTACTTTCTTATGAATCTGCTTAGTGTATTCATCTCTTCTTCCCTTTACGATTTTTATGCTCCATGCTTCCCTCCAGTACTAAATTGGTGATCCCTTGATGTTTCAGAATGTGCCCTACCAACAGATCCTTTCTTCTAGTCAGGTTGTGCCACAAATTTACAGTACCTCCACATAGTTATGTGATCGAGTCATCTAATCTTCAGCATTCTTCTGTAGCACCACAGTTCAAAAGCTTCTGTTCCATTTTTGTCTAAAATGTTTATTGCCCATGTTTCACTTCCATACATAGCTACTCTACATTCAAATACTTTCAGGAAAGACTTTTTGACACTTAAGTCTATACTCAGTATTAACAAATTTCTCTTCTTCAGAAATGCTTTTCTTCCCACTGCTAGTATACATTTTATATTGTCTCTACTTCAACCATCATCAGTTATTTTGCTGCCCATATAGCAAAACTCATCTACTACTCTAGGTGTCTATTTTGTAAACTAATTCCCTCACCATCACCTAACTTAATTTGACTACACATCATTATCCTTGTTTTGCTTTTGTTGATGTTCATCTTATATCCTCCTTTCAAGACACTGTCCATTCCGCTGAACTGCTCTTCCAGGTCCTTGCTGTCTCTGGCAGAATTACAATGTCATCAGTGAACCTTATTTCTTCTCCATGGATTTTAATTCCTACTCCAAATTTTTCTTTTGTTTCCTTTACTGCTTGCTCAGTATACAGATTGAATAACATCAGGGATAGCTACAACCCTGGCTCACTCCCTTCTCAACCACTGCTTCCCTTTCATGTCCCTCAATTGTTGTAACTGCCATCTGGTTTCTGTACACATTGTAAATAGCCTTTCACTCCATGTATTTTATCCCTCCTACCTTCAGAATTTCAAAAAGTCAACATTGTCAAAAGCTTTCTCTAAGTCTACAAATGCTATAAACGTTGGTTTGCCTTTTCCTGACCTATCTTCTAAGAGAAGTCATCGGGTCAGTATTGCCTTGCATGTTGCTACATTTCTACGTAATCCAAACTGATCTTCCCCAAGGTCAGCTTCTACCAGTTTTTCCATTTGTCTGTGAAGAATTCATGTTAGTATTTTGCAATCATGATTTGTCAAACTGATAGTTTGGTAATTTTTACAACTGTCAGCACCTGTTTTCTTTGAAATTGGTATTATTAATTCTTTCTTAAGTCTGAGAGTATTTTGCCTGTCTCAGACATCTTTTTCACCAGATGGAAGAGTTTTGCCTCGCCTGGCTCTCCCAGGGCTACTAGTAGCTGTAACAGAGTGCTGTCTACTCCCGGGGCCTTGTTTTGGCTTAGAAGTTTCACTGCTGTGTCAAAATCTTCACCCAGTATCATATCTCCCATCTCATTTTCATCTTCATCCTCTTTCATTTCTATACTGTTGCCCTGAAGTACATCTCTCTTGTATAGACTCTCTACATACTCCTTACACCTTTCTGCTTTCCCTTCTTTGCTTAGTACTTGTTTTCTATCTGAGCTCATGACATTCATACAGGTGGTTCTCTTCTCTCCAAAGGTCTCTTTAATTTTCTTGTAAGCAGCATCTATCTTTCCCCTAGTGATATGTACTTCTATATCCTTACATTTATGCTCTAGCCATTCCTTATCAGTCTCTTTGCACTTCCTGTACATCTCATTTTTGAGATGTTCATATTCCCTTTTACTTGCTTCATTTACAGCATTTTTACATTTTCTACTTTCATCAATTAAATTCAATATCTCTTGTGTTACCCAAGGATGTTTGATAGCTCTCATCTTTCTACCTACCTGATCCTCTGCTGCCTTCACTATTTCTTCTCTCAAAGCTACCACCTCTTCTTCCACTGTATTCCTTTCCCCTGTTCTTGTCAATTGTTTTCGAATGCTCCCTCCAAAACCCTCTACAACCTCTGGTTCTTTCAGTTTATCCAGGTCCCATCTTCTAAATTCCTACCTTTTGCAGTTTCTTCAGTTTTAATCTACAATTCATAACCAATAAATTGTGGTGAGATTCAACACCTGTCCCTGGAAATGTCTTATGTTTTTAAATCTGGTTCCTAAACCACAATATTACCATAACATAATCAATCTGAAATCTTCCGATATCTCCAGGTCTCCTCCACGTATAGAACCTCCTTTCATGACTCTTAAACCAAGTGTAAGCTATGATTAAATTATGCTCTGTGGAAAATTCTACCAGGGGGCTAGCTCTTTTTATAAGCTATGATTAAATTATGCTCTGTGGAAACGTCTACCAGGGGGTCTCTTTCATTCCTTTCCCCCAGTCCATATTCACCTACTACTTTTCCTTCTCTTCCTTTTCCTACTATCTAATTCCAGTCCCCCATGACTATTATATTTTCATCTCCCTTAGCCATGTGAATAATTTCTTTTATCTCATCATACATATCTTCAATCTCGTCATCATCTGAGAAGCTAATAGGCATATAAACTTGTACTACTATAGTAGTGTGAGCTTTGTGTCTATCTTAAGTTCAACAATTAATTCATTATGCTGATCATAGCAGCTTATCCATGTTCCTATTCTTTTAATCATTATTAAACCTACTCCTGCATTGCGTCTTTTTGATTTTGTATTTGTAACTCTGTTCACCTGATCAGAAGTCCTGTTCCTCCTGCCATCAAACTTCACTAAGTCCTGCTATATCTAACTTTAACCTATCCATTCCCCATTTTAAATTTTCTAATCTACCAGCCCAATTAAGGGATATGACACTCCATGCTCCGATCTATAGAATGCCAGTTATTTTACTCCTGATAATGACATCCTCCTGAGTAGTCCCCACCTGGAAACCCAAATGGGGACTATTTTATGTCCAGAATATTTTACCCCCCAGGAGGATGCCATCATCATTTAACTGTACAGTAGAGCTGCATACCCTCAGAAAAAATTAAGACTGTAGTTTCCCCTTCTTCCAGCCACTCGCAGTACCAGCACAATATTGCCATTTGGGTTGACGATGTTACAAGGCCAGGTCAGTCAATCATCCAGACTGCTGTCCCTGCAACTACTGAAAAGGCTGCTTCCTCTCTTCAAGATCAGTACATTTTTCTGGCGTCTCAACAATTGCCCTCCGTTGTGGTTGTACCTATGGTACAGTACACAGCTGTGCCATTGCTTTTTATTGAAGACAATCATTTTCGGTCCAACATTAGATCACATTTGAGTCTCAAAAACAACTCAGCAATTCTATGGCTTACTTCAGAAAACTGCCAGTATCCTTGACCGTTCTTGTTCAAATGGTTCAAATGGGTCTGAGCACTAAGGGACTTAACCTCTGAGGTCATTACCTACGGTAATTTAAAAAAAACCTTTACATATTTGCAGGGCAACAGTCTGGACGATTGATTGAAGTGCCCATGTAACATCAACCAAAACAGCAATTCTATGAATTGGAGTATGGAATGTCAGATCCCTTAACCAGGCAGGTAGGATAGAAAATTTAAAAAGGGAAATGGGTCGGTTAAAGTTAGATATAGTGGGAATTAGTTAAGTTCAGTGGCAGGAGGAACAGGACTTCTGTTCAGGTGAATCGAAACAAAATCAAATATGGGCAAAGTGGCAGTAGGTTTAATAATGAAAATAAATAAATAGAAACATGCATAATCTATTGTGAACAGCACAGTGAACGCATTACTGTAGCCAGATAGACATGAAGCCCACACTTACCACAGTACTAAAAGATTATGTGCCAACTAGTTCCACAGATGATGAAGAGATTGAAGAAATGTATGATGAGATAAAAGAAATTATTCAGATAGTTAAGGGAGATAAAAATTTAATACGATGGAGCCTAACGGGTTGGCAATCCAGTTAAGACCCAGATCCTGAGGAAATTTGCTACAGTTTACAATTTTTTAATAAATTTACTAATCCACTTACCTCTTTATGAATATGCATACATTTAGCACAAATAAATTATGCAGGGATTTTTAGACATTACTCTAAAGATACTGTTTTTCAGTATTTTTATTTTTCCCCAAAGTGGACAAAATTTTCATAAGCCATATGGAATGGTAGGCTATTGATTTAAAATCACTTGTCAGCAGGAAATACTAAATGCTTCATTTATAGGTAAAGTGTTTTATTGTGAAATGTCTTTTTTCTCGTTTTTGCAAATTAGAGAACTTCACTCAGGTATTAAATCTTCCAAAACACTTGTGAACACAAAGGCCTGTGCTACATGGCCTTCAGTAGTATCTGAACTCTTTCCTCACTATCTTCCCTGCAGCTTTCCCTTGTTCCCAACAGACCTTGCATCTTCTAGCTGAGTTTGTTTTCCTTTCTGTTGGTGGCAGTTTCTCAGGAAAATGGTGTGCTGCAAGTCTGTTTGCACTTGCAACTCCAGATGCTGAATGTGTGTCTTTATTTACTTCTGCTCCTCCTTTTTTAAATAAATTCCTTTGCTAATTTACAGATAAAATCTGGTAATGCACACTTTTTTGATATTCTGAATAATGTTGGCATTCACAGCTGCCTACATAAAAATATGGAAGAAAATCTTTTTCCACCATTTTACAGTCTTTCGCTGGAAGGGATAGTAACTCATCAGCTGGTCTCCTCTGTTAACACCTGTTTTAGACAAGTTGTAGTCTAGTACATCATCTGGCTTTACTACCTCAACATATCCACTCCTGGATTTTACACTGACATGTGAAGCAGTCATCTTATGCTGTGTTGACAACATGTGTACATCACCTTTGTCTTCCCATTTCAAGCAGAAAAGGTGTCCTTTGTGATGAAATGTCATTCCTCCATTCTTTAGTTTTTGATTTATTGGGTCTCTAGGCAAACCTATCCTGTTGTTCACCACAGTTCCAACTCCCAATGTATTTCTTTCCCATAGCTCTTCAAGAACTGCAGGACTTGTACAAAATCTGTCAATGTATACCACATGTCCTTTTCCCAAGTAAGAGGAACATAGCTTCAGCAGCAGGGATTTGACAGAATTGTCAATATTTCCTTTTCTTCCAGTATAAACTTCAGCACTGCACATATAACTTGTTTGAATATCACTTACAACATACAGCTTTATCCCATATTTCACTGGTTTGTCTTTCATATAAACACAGAATCCAATTATTCCTCGAAAAAGGGCTTATTGCTTCACCCACAGTCAGATTTTGTGATGGACAAAAGACTTTTCTGCACCTTTCTGTGAAAAAGTCCCAAACAGGTCTTATTTTATGCACAGGGTCATGGTCTGGTTCTTGCTGAGGTATCCACAGCACATTATTATTCACATGTAGCATCCTGAATATGGCAAAAAGTCTGTCTCCTGACATTAGCTGAGAAGCAAATGATGAAGCATGCACAGCGTCTTCACACCAAGAACCCCTAAGTTTAGGTTTCTTTATAACACACATATGCAAAACGATTGCAAAAAATAAATATCCTTCATGCATCCTCACTGCTCTCCATTTCTTCCATAAAAACTTTGGTTTGATTCTGTACTGATGGCAAAGTTCAGAAATAGTATCAGTATCAGTATATTTGTCTCTGACTTTACTTTTAGAAACATGCTGTCGTCAAAAAATTCCAACAAACTGTCACCCACTGAGTGTAGTTATCATCTCTTCCACTGCTAATACCTTCCTTAATTTTTTCATAATTTAATTTAGGGAATTTCTCTCTTATGTACTTAAAGGCCGTCCTCCTTGGTTCATACCTTTGACAAAATTTTTTTGTCGAACCCAGCTTGACATGTAGGGGTGGAAGAACATCTTTTGCATGCAAGAGAGGCTTGGAAATGACATTTTTCTCGCTAGAGTTAAGATTTCTTGCAGACCAGTCTGCTTTAATGTAATGTGATTTCCTATCCAGTTCATTTCATTTAAAATCACCCAAAATAAAGAAATGTTGTTGCCATCATTTCACAGATATTTGTGAAAATTTGATGTAAGAAAGTACATAAATAGAAAGTGATAAAATAATTTTTTTCAGATTTTTAGACCAAAACTGTAGTGGAGGCATTTTGAAATGCCTAGCATTTTCTCCATCTGGCGTCAGTACGAAAGGTAGGTTGAAAGTTTTTAACTACTATAACTTCCTTATTTATAAATCAATTTTATTCAATTTGGTGTCATTAGAAAGATAAGAGGACCAACTATATCACTAAACTGTAAAAATGTTGCAACTGTGCATATAAATATGTGAAAATCTATAATTAAAGTCATTTTTCGAATTTTGTTTTACAAACTTAAAGAATTTTTTTGTCAAAATCACAAGTTTCAACATTTTAAATTTTGTGTCAAAGAATTCCTGTTGTCATACATTTCAACATAAAAAAAATCAGAAGGGTGTTTGTTCTGTTTAATTATTTAAAACAGAAAGAACATAAATAATAATCTACACATTTCATTTTGTGACTCTTACCTAGTGGTCACAAATGATGATGAGTTCTCATAAAACACATTCAGAAAATTCTAAAAAGCATTCATTCTTTCAAACAAGTTGTCAATGGACAATATTATGTCTGATTCAAAAGTAAATAAACGATCAGTACTTGTGCTTGCAGGCAAAGTCATTAAAATGTTTTCATAAGGTATCCAGCAAACATCAGTGTAAAGTGGCCATGAATAACTTGAGGAAGGGCCACTTGGACTCATGAACTTGACTTTTGCATCTCTGTGTTCTTCACTTATCTCTAGAATTTTTCCAAGCCACACTGGTTATCGTAGATAGCTGCGACAAATGTTTCTTCTTTAATTGTGTTACAGCAGTGTTTTGAATTACAACTTGAATGAATTTAGTAGATGATGAAACACACTTTATCAGCAACTTGTTTTCATTTTCAGTGGTTTCAAAAAATGATTCACTCTTGTGCCAGGAATGGTAGAGCCAGTCTCATATAATTTTTGTAACATGTTTGTGAACCTTATTATCTCCTCTGTTGTAACATAAAAGGTTTCTATTCCTGGAACATGAGTTTTGGCAAATGTAGACAGATCTTTTGGACTTAAAATGTGACTGTCATATGGACGGTGTAAACTTGCTCTTGTTGCTAAATGTTTAATAGTACCACCAACTCCATCACATGCATTTTTGCCATGACTAGTGGAAAAAAATTCCATTCTGCAGTTACTCCATGATATTGCTTGTGATGGCACAAATTTAAAAAGTTCTTAAAGTTCTTATATTGTGCAGAACTGCCATCACTGAAGTACATAACATGCTGGATGTGTGGCAATTGTTCCAATACATAAGTGAGAGCAGTTTTCTGGAAAACATAGAATGTGTTTGTATCATGTTGCAAACAGTCACTCGTTCAACACAATGACATTGACTTAATGCAATCATCTGTTTTAAAGTACACCACAAAAGGATGAAGGGCGACTTGAATGTTCTTCCAGGGAAATCCTTGTGCAGCATCCTGAAGCAAACAGGTATAGCTCTCTGCAAAATCCACTATGATGATGCATGTAGTATCAGGGAGGGTTTCTTTGCTGGATTTGAAGTAGTGACTCTGAGATTTTGATACATAATGATGTTGTGTTAAGTTTTGAAGCTTTTGCATGAGATACTCAACAACTTCATTGGTCGTCTTCATTAATGTCTCCAGTGTAGGTCGATGAGTTTGCATCCATTGTTTGAATACAACATTTTCACAATCTTGTAAGGACTCCAGCTCCATTAAAAAATTGCACAATTCATATTTGTCAGGACACCGAGAACAGCGATGCAGCACGGACTCCTTGTTTTCCAGAATGCACACAAGTTTCTGTAGAAGTTCAGTGTACAGTTCTTTCACATGTGCAGCATGCATTAATAGTTTTATATTTTGGTGATACGTGCATACACATACGTTATGCATTCCATGACTGTTTACAGTAACACATTATTTTGGCCTAAGTTCACAAAATTTATTAAACCAATTTTATCTTAAGGGTATTTTTCTCTGAAAGCCAAGCATACATCTTTCAGATTATATAAAATTAGTCTTTTTGTCTTATACACTCTTTTGCCACTTTCTGAAGGGACAGACAGACAGTCTTTTTTGTTAGCAGAAATGCAGTTTATATCATCTTAACAGTAAAATTTCTGGATACGTTTTTACACGTCCTTACCTATTCTGTTTCCTACTTTATAACTCCCTTTTGATAAATAAAGAAACAAGTTTCAAAGATTTCTTAGCAATCTTTTTACTATGCTTCTTAATAGGGTCACAGCAAATTCTTTGTCTTCAAATGTTCGCAATAGAGCGTTTTGTGAGATGAACAAACACTCTCAATAATTTTCACAGGTGCTTCTTAGCTTCAATAATTCAATATCAGCTTGATTAAGGGTTGAAATATCTATTAAATCCAGCTCTTCACTGCTACTTTCTTCTGACACACAACTGCTGACACAAAAGCTAAAGAACATTTGTTTTCCATTGTGATTTTTAATCAACTGTGTATGATGCAGAAAAAAATGGATGGTTTGAAACTTTTTCTTGTTCTCTAATTAGTCAAGAATGTACTATGAAGAATCTGTAAGGGGGAAATGAGAAAAGAGTTAATGACCACTTTATTAAGTGATCTCTAATATTCACATTATGGAACAACTTTGTATTACAGTCGGAGCCCTCAATATGGAACCCCTCGATATGATATTCTATAGTTCAATTCTTTTATCTTGGCGGCTTGCGCATGCCCGCCCAGACGCGGGAGATTGCTGCGTTGCCAGTTGCACACGACGCACGCGCCAATAGAAACAGTGCCATAGTATAGCATAGTTCGCAAGCTTACGTTTGGGGGGGAGCGCGCAGTTCATGAAGTAAAGCCACCAAGGCCGGATTTAACCCTTTCGCTGCCAGAAAGACGTGCTCCCTGCATTCCGCACTGTGTGCGATTTTGTCACTACACTGCTCGCCTGTGAAGACACATCGTGTTCCAACTGCTTTGACACTCTTATCATTCGATTCCGCAAAAACTATTTGGCCCAAAAATTAGATTTTTACACATTTTCTTGACTGATACTTCCCCCCATAAATGACTTAATTTTGTTTCAATGTTCAACGCAGTTATTATGCAGCATTAAATATAGTAAACCACTGCACGAAATTTTTAAGAGTTTGCAGAGGTAAAAGTCCATAGAGTATACTTTCCGTATGGTCGATTTTAGTTGCCACAATGTTGAGAATGAAATGTGGACAAGATACCTAAATTTCATATAAAATTTACTGTATAACAATATCTCATTTAATTTAAGTACGACATAGGTGTCGTATGTAATATTGAGAAATATTCTGTCTTTCGCGACTGTAACAAAAGTTTTATTTACACTGAGCATGTTTGGCTTTATTTTAAAGCACTTCAATCAATCAAAATGAAGTAGACAAAATACATTAAACAAAACTGTGGACTTACAAAAACATTAGGACTTGAATATACCGTCTATCAGTGAAGTGCTCTGAGCTATGTCAAATATAATTTTTGTGTGTGGCACACACACACATCATTTATTTGCTAAAACACTGATCAGCCAACACAAACATTGAATATTGTGTTACCGCAGCACAAAACTATGAAAGGACTTGGCAATGGAGGAGACAAAATACTGTCCACTGAAGATGCTTCAAAAGAGAGAAACGCGTCTGGTCTAAATAAGCCGCTTATTCAAAAAATGGTTCAAATGGCTCTGAGCACTATGGGACTTAACTTCTAAGGTCATCAGTCCCCTAGAACTTAGAACTACTTAAACCTAACTAACCTAAGGACATCACACACATCCATGCCCGAGGTAGGATTCGAACCTGCGACCGTAGCGGTCATGCGGTTCCAGACTGTAGCGCCTTTAACCGCTTGGCCACCCCGGCCGGCAGTCGCTTATTACAGTTGCAGAAGAGGAATATATTTCAGTACCATTGGTAAAACTGCGACTGTGGAACAAAAACAAGAAAGAGAACATGAGTACCATTGTGTATGTGCCATACCTTTCATTGATTGAAGTGCTTTAAAATAAAGCCAAACGCGTCCGGTGTACATAAAACTTTTATTACAGTCGCAAAAGACGGAATATTTCTCAATATTACATACGACACCTATGTCGTACTTAAATTAAATGAGATATTGTTATACAGTAAATTTTATATGAAATTTAGGTATCTTGTCCACGTTTCATTCTCAACATTGTGGCAACTAAAATCGACCATACGGAAAGTATATGCTATGGACTTCTACCTCTACAAACTCTTCAAAATTTCTTGCAATGGTTTACTACATTTAATGCTGCATAATAACTGCGTTGAACATTGAAACAAAATTAAGTCATTTATGGGGGGATGTATCAGTCAAGAAGACGTGTAAAAATCAAATTTTTGGCCAAATAGTTTTTGTGAAATCGAATGATAAGTGTGTCAAAGCAGTGGGAACACCATGTGTCTGCACAGGCGAGCAGTGCAGTGATGACAAAATCGCGCACAGCGCAAAATGCGGGGGGCACGTGTCTGCAGCAGCGAAAGGGTTAATGAAAAGACAAAGCACTAGAAATTTCAAAAAATAGCATTCAAATGAATATAATTCGTGATGTAAGGCACTTCGATATTGTTTTTAAATAATGAAAATATTAAGCACCAGACAAGATTTGAACTCATAACCTTTCGCATAAAAGCTTAACACCTTAACCGTTACGCTAACGTATTCCGTGTGACTGCACAACGCCATGAGGACTGTAACACGTCACGCAAAATACTGACAAACACTGTTGGCATGACTATGAATTACTCACGTTTCGTCGAAGTACAATAGGAAATAAACAATTACCGCTGTTCTTTATTGCGAAAAAGCGATTCATGAGATTGATACAAACACCTTTCCTTGCTATCGCCTGAATTAGGAGTCTTATTGCTTGTTTGGTTTAATTAATTAATAGAATATGAAGGAATTGGTATAAAGAATGCTTTTTCCAAACTTTCTATAAAAGAAAGTCTGCTATCAAGACATTGGTTTTGTTCTATTACTTCATTTATGACTGAACGTTTCTAAAACTGAAGACACTCGTCCATGCTCTGCACTGCAGTTGAGATCTGGCAACGTCATTCTCTGTTCATTGGCTGACTGTATTTTGTGACGTCAGATGCGCAGAACGAAACTAAACTCGGCCGCCAACATAAATGATGCGCACTTTAAAACCCCTCAACTTGATAGTGTGACGTATTTTATGACAGTCAATCAGATGCTACTATAGGAGCGTAGTAAGATTCATAATACATAAAACCTCTGATTGTGGTATTGAATTATGTTTATTACAATTTGTTTTATTTATTTTATTTGAATTATTGTGTATAATTAATAAATAAAGAAAATATTTTTTGTTTAAATTCTGTGAAAATATGTAAAACACTTATAACCTTAATAATGTAGTATTGATAATGTCTTAACGGCCTTTAAAATGAAATACCGGCACCTAAAAATTAACTTTCAATGGTCAATAACAAAGTCAATGACAAAATAATTAATAATTATTTATTTATTACTTGTTTATATATTGTTAAAATTGAGTGGATTAATGATTGGTTTGAAAGTAATTCATTCATTCATTCATTTCATTGTTGCCCTTATGGACAGTGTTTGAACTCGAAAATCACATGATGACACAATTTTCACTTCTTTCCTTTCTTCCTCTTCTCTTCCCAAAATCTCTTCATCCTTTGGCTGTGCTCCTGTTTCCTTTGCTCTGTCCATAATGTTCCTTTCTTCTTTCTCTCCTTTACAATAAATTTTGCATTCCTAACTTTGTTTCTGAAGTATTTCCTGTCTCCTATCA
Source organism: Schistocerca americana (assembly GCF_021461395.2). Lineage (NCBI taxonomy): Eukaryota > Metazoa > Arthropoda > Insecta > Orthoptera > Acrididae > Schistocerca > Schistocerca americana. Next base: position 671,871,303 of record NC_060120.1, on the reverse strand, counting down.
TTTGCCTGTTGATCCCTATCTGCCTTAAGTCTTCGTCTATTTCATGATACCAATTTGTTTTCTTGCTTGAGCTGTTTACTACATCAAAAATTTTCTTTGTAAGTCGGTTGTTGTCCATTCTCTGTATGTGCCCATAGAAAGTTAATCTGCGTTTTCTGATCGCGTCTGTTAGTCTGTCAGTGTGCTGGTACAGCTCTTTGGTAGATCGCTTCATCCATATGCCATCTCTGTGAATTGGTCCAAATATTTTTCTGAGAATTTTGCGTTCTATTTTTTCTGTGTCTATGATGCCTGATGCTCCAATTGTGGTTGTTTCTGACGCGTACAATGCTTCTGGTAATACAACTGTTTTGTAGTGCCTAAGTTTGGCCTGCCTCGATATGCTTTTCTTATTATAATGTGACCATGTGAGTTTGTATGCCTTCTGGAGTTTCTTCGTTCGTTCCATGTTAGCCGCCTTGTTTGATCCTCCCATTTGTATGTACTCCCCTAAATACTTAAATTTTTCGACTCTTTCTACGGATCCATATACCGTATGCATGGTGTGTACATTGTTGGTCTGTCGTTCCATATATTGTGTCTTCTCGTAAGATACCTGCAGACCTGTTTTGGCAGCTATTTCGTGCAAGCATTCCAGTGCTTCCTTTGCCTCCTGTGTATTATTGCTGAGTATGGCTATATCATCTGCAAATGCCAGACATTTTATGATTGTTTTGGTTTCACGTGTTCTTCCCAGCTGTATTCCTTTAACTTGTTCCTCCCAATGCTTGATAATTTTGTCTAACACCATGTTGAACAGGATTGGTGAGAGCCCGTCTCCTTGTCGGACACCTGTGTGTATGTGGAAGGGTTCCGAAATTTCTCCCATGAACTTAATCTTGGAGGTAGTGTCTGTAAGCGTCTGTTGTATAAGTGCCCTGGTTTTTCTGTCGATACCATATTCTTCCAGTACGTCAAAGAGTGTCTGTCTGTCTATGGAATCATATGCTTTTTTAAAGTCCACAAAGGTAACTACAGTGTTTCTTGCCTGTCTGACTTTCAAAAGTGTTCTCAAGTTCCAGATCTGTTCGATGCATGATCTCCCTTTTCTGAAGCCTGCCTGGTATTCCCCAATTTGCAGATCTGCTTGTGGTTCTAGTCTGTTTAATAGCACCTTAGAGAAAATTTTGTATGTAACTGGTACTAGCGAAATGCCTCTGTAATTGTTTGGATCTGACTTATCACCCTTTTTATGTAACGGATGGATCAATGCACATTTCCATTCCTCTGGCACTTTCTCTGTGATCCAAATTTCGGAGATAATCTTATGGATTTTTTTGGTGATGTTTTCATCTTGGAGTTTCCAGATCTCGGCGATAATACCATCTTCTCCGGCAGCTCTGTTATTTTTCATTTGTTTTATGATTTCCTCTATCTCTTCTATTGTGGGTGGATCAGAATCGGCATTAGATGTGGTCTTTTGGAATGTTAATTTTCCTGTAGGTTTTTTGCAATTAAGAAGTTTATCAAAGTAATGTTTGAGAATTTTACAGTTTTCTTTTGTGTTTGTTTCCAGGGATCCATCTGTTCTTCGGAAGCAGAGGCTAGGGGGTTGATAGCCCTTCATATTTTCTTTGAAAGTTCTGTAAAAATTTCTTGTGTTATTTCTTTTGAAATCTTCCTCAATTTCTTTTAGTCTGTTATTGTCATATGCTCGTTTTTCCCTTCTGATTTCCTTCGATGCTAGTTTCTGAACTTCGTGAAATTCTTTCCATGTTTCTGAATTTCTGTAGCTATTGAACTTGTCCCATGCTTGCTTTCTTCTCTCAATGGCTTCATCACACTTTGCGTTCCACCACCTATGTTTGCGTTTTCTAGGTGGTTGTCCCCAGCACATAGTCTTCTGAACTGCCTTCGCCAGATCTGTCCATGTGTCTATTGAGTGCCTATTAATTTCTTCAACGATTTTATCCCTGTTTATCTTCAAGTATTCCGGATCAGGTTTGACTATTTTGTTTTGCGCTGTCTGTTTCAGTCTTGGGATTGGCCTAATCTTAACTTGTAGCAAATAATGATCAGACTCGAAGACTCCTTTACGTGTTCTGACATTTAGAATTTCCCGTGAATTTTTCTTGGATATGGCCACATGATCAATCTGAAATTCTCCCCACACTGTGTTGGGTGCTTTCCATGTTGTAAGTTTTCGTCTTGGTTTTTGAAATTGTGTTGACATGATTTTGAGGTTAAAGTTTTGACAATATTTTATGAGGTGTTCCCCATTTCTGTTCGTGCGAATATGCGCTGAGTATGGGCCTGTTATTTCTCTGAATTTTCTCTCCTTACCAAGCTGCGCATTGAAATCACCCATTACAATTTTCACATGTCTTTCTGGTACGTTGTTAGTTACTTCCTCCATGTCTTCCCAGAAGTCTTCAATTTCTTGTGGCTTCTTTCTGTTATGGTCATTTGTAGATGCATGTGCGTTGATAATTGTGTATGCTTTATTACCTGATTTGAAGGACAGTGTCGAGATACGTTCTGATATTGAATTGAAGTCTATGATGTTATCCATGACTGATTTGTGTACTGCAAACCCTGTACCAAACAATAATGGTGTTCCTCTTCTGACAGCAGGTTTACCTTTGTAAATCCTGTAATGTTCTGTGTCGAAATGGTTTTCATCTACGAAGCGCGTCTCTTGGATGGCAAGAATTTTGATGTGAAATTTATCTAGCATGTCTGTCAGTTGTTTTAGTTTTCCAAGTTTGAACAGAGTGTTTGCATTGAGAGTGCCAAGGTAGTGCTTGCGAAGAGGTTTTGAGAAGCTCCGACTCTTCTCCTCATGATGTTCCTGGTCCCCCAGAATCCGATGACCAGGAAAGTCCAGTCCGTTCACTGGGGCCTGGGGTAGCGGATTTCTTTCCATTTGTTCCATCATGATTACTTCAAGTTGAAGTTGGTTGTGGTGACCTTCAACAAGATCACGGTAATTGCAGACTTGATTGTTGAGATCAAGCCATATTTCACTGCCGCACCAACTAGGTAAACAGACGCAGACCACTAGTCGCTGGATACCAGAACATATTTCAAGTATATAAATTAAGTTTAATAAATAAATATACAAATCTCGATTTTCTAATTTATAATTGAATTGATGATATGATATAGTGAATAAATAATAATTTAAAGAGTGATAGCTAATTATAAAAAACCTTCAAAATGGAGTTATAAATATGACTAAATTTTAATTTAATGTATTTTTAAATGAATTATAATTGATCATAATATAATTTTGTGTGAAAATTATTTATTATTAATAAATAATATATCATTATTTCTAATGATAATTGATATAAAAAGAACACATGAAAAAACAATGTTAAACAAAATATGTGATCTTTTTTCACTCATTATAATATCTGATAAATAAAATACACTAAAACATCTGATAACAAGCCACAATTAAACAAAGCATATACTGCAACAACTGTTTGTAGGTTATAATATGACTGGGTGGTCTAGTGTCGCTTCATAAAAATTATACAACATCAGAGGGCACTCTAATACGTTGAAAAAACGCAACCCATTGTGCTTATGGAAGTTAAATTAAGTCTCCCTGGTTATACGTTACTGCGCAACTATGCATGGATTGGATGAATTCTTTCTCTTTTTAATTTCAGTCGTTCCTTTTCACTATCTCATATTGAGGGGCTCTATTTCCTGAACGTTATTGTATTGAGGGGTTCAACTGTACTTTCAAATAACTTACCAGACAGAATGGCTGCTTATGTAAGAAGCTCAAAATCAAGACAAAAAAGTCCTTCAGATATATAAAGTGCACCACAGACAACAAAAACCTAACACACAGAGCCTGTGTTCCACGTGAGTGTTGCTGCTAGACTGAAATTTCATTGTTGTTTCATGTATCATTGATTAGCTAGTTGAAGCAATTAATTATTACAGCATTATTGAAAAAGTATAAAATCTAACAACAAAGGACAAACACCCTTCTGATTTTTTTATGCTGAAAAGTATGGCAGTAGGAATTATTTGAAACAAAAATTCAGATGGTGAAACTTGTCATTTGGCTGAATAAAAAAAACAAAAAATTCCTGAAATTTGCAAATAAAAATTGGTGAGAAATTACATTAATTACATATTTTCAAGCATTTGTTGCTTAGATACAGCACTTCAATAACTTTTATATTATAGCTCTATTCTTTTACTTTCCAATGACACCAAATTGAATAAAACTGATTCATAAATAAATAAGTTATAGTGGTTACAAACTTACAAGGCACTTCGTTTCTCAACGCCAGTTGGTAGAAGGGGCCCATATTTCAAAATTGTCTCCTAATTACAATTTTGATCAAAAAATTCCAGAAAAAATATTTTAACCCTAAGTCATTATGTACATTCTTACATCAAATTTTCAGAAAAATCTGTGACACAAGTGTTGTGACAGTGCCACGACATTCAAAAGTGCCGCTACGTTAGTACGCGAACACGGCGATAGAGGCGCTCCGCAGCTCGGCCGAACGCGGGATCGCCACCTGGTTATGAACGACGCCGGCCGCATGTCACGGCCCAGGAGTCGAGTGACAGATACGGAGTTAGTAACATGTAACCCGCGAGTGTTTCTACTTTTGTATCTCCACGCACTTTATTAGTGATTAAAGGTTATAACACTTTTTGGCGACGAGGTCGGATATTTTTTTTTCCCTGCGTTGTGGACTTGTGTGTTCGTGTCGGGGCAGACATGGAACAGCTTATGCAAGCGCTTATTGAACAACAAACACAGCTGACGGCTGCTATTCAGGCGTTGTCGACGTCGCTTACTCATCGTCTGTCTTCCTCTTCTCCGCCTCCGTTCCCTCCTTATGATGAGGCCGCTGAAGACTGGGAGGATTATGAGAAGCGTTTGCGGCAACACTTCTTGGCTTTCGGCGTTGTCGACGCTCCTATGTGTAAGTCGTTATTTCTATCTTGGATTTCCCCACGGATCTATCAGCTGCTATCTCAGTTAGCCCCTCTGCGGGAACCTGCCTCTCTGTCCTTCCAAGAAATGTGTGACTTATTGTCTAACTATTACCGAAAAAACACCCATGTCGTTGCCGCCCGCGTGGCTTTTTACCGGTGTCGTAAACAGCCCCATCAATCTTACCGGGCTTGGGCGGCGGAACTACACGGTCTGAGTCGGAAATGTCAGTTTGTCACGGACACTCATCATGAGTCTTACGCTGATTCAATGGTTCGGGACGCTATTTTACGGCTTGCTCCTGATAAAGAAGTTCGGCAACGTGCCTTACAATTGCCAAACCCGTCGTTGTCGGAAGTTCTCAGCATCGCTCAATCGTTTGAAGTGTCTCACGCTGCTGGTGTGCAAATAGACGCGTGGTGTGATGTAGGCGCTGTCCAGACCACTTTCGACGCAGACAATGTGCCTGTTTCACAGGGAAACGACGATGTGGCGGCGGTGCACTCGCGTCAACAACGTCGCGTTGGGCCGCCACGCTCGCAGCGAAAACAGCAACCACAGAAGCAGGTTCGTTCCGCCCTTCCTTCTTGTCCACGTTGTTTCGTGCAGCATGACAGAGCCGCGTGTCCAAAACGTTGGGCCACGTGTAATTCCTGTAGGAAAAAAGGCCACATTGCTTCTGTGTGTCAGTCCCCTAAAGTTCCTGTCGACGAGGACGAGGCATTGGACATGGATGTTAACTGTGTGCTTTCTCAAACGAATAAGTTGTTTGTTACTGTTCGTGTTCTGGATAAAGACATTCGCATGCAAGTGGACACTGGCTCTGCAGTAACTCTCATTAATTCTCGCACGTATTTGGAGTTGGGCTCCCCTCCCTTGTCTCCTGTTACGCGTAATCTACGAACTTATAATAAGCAGAAAATTCCTATCGTTGGCCAGTTTGATGCTTCCACTGCCTACAAGTCTGTTGTTAGGCCCCTCACGTTTTATGTGGTGGATCATGCGGGCACTGAAAACCTGTTCGGTTACGATGCTTTCCAGTTGTTCGGGTTTTCCATTGATGATGATGTGCACCTCATATCTGAGGACATTCCGTATCCCCAGCTGGATGGCTTGTGTTCTGAATTCTCGTCCGTGTTCTCTGCTGGTCTGGGTCGTGCCAAGGATTTTGAAGCCCACATTACTCTTAAACCTACGGCTCGCCCTAAGTTTTTCCGGGCACGCCCTATTCCGATGGCGTTGTGTGCGCCTGTCAAAGCTGAGATAGACAGGTTAACGGCTTCGGGGATTCTCCTTCCTGTTACCTCCAGCGAATGGGCATCGCCCATCGTGGTGGTTTCTAAACCAAACGGGAGTCTGCGATTGTGTGGTGATTTTGAAGCCACTGTCAACGCTCAAAGCCTCATTGACACTTATCCTCTTCCCCGTCCTGAGGAGTTATTTACCAAGCTCGCTGGGGGCCAGTTCTTTTCCAAACTTGACTTATCGGAGGCGTACCATCAGTTGCCGTTGGATGCATCTTCCAAGGAATTTCTCGTCATCAACACTCCTTGTGGGTTGTATCAGTACCAGCGGTTACCATTTGGCGTCGCTAGTGCGCCGGCCATTTTTCAGCGGTTTTTGGAACAGCTCACGGCTTCCGTTCCCGGCTGCATCAACTACCTGGATGACATTGTTGTCACGGGGGCCTCCACTGAGGAGCACCTTCGCAATTTGCGTTCACTGTTTCGGGTTCTGCATTCAGCAGGGTTGAAGTGCAATCTGGACAAGTCTCAGTTCTTCCAACCCTCCATTGTGTATCTTGGTTTCCACTTGTCCCGTGAGGGTATACGCCCTGTACGACAGCACGTTGCGGCCATTACCGCTCTACCCCGGCCGTCTACGGTCAAAGAACTTCAGGTGTTTCTAGGCAAGGTTGCTTATTATCACAAATTCATTCCCTCCGCGGCGGCGGTGGCTCATCCTCTGCATCAGCTGTTACGCAAAAACGTTCCTTTCTGTTGGTCCGCCGAGTGTGAGCAGGCTTTTGTCCGCCTGAAGGCTCATTTGCAGTCGGCGCCTTGTCTTGCCACATTCCGTCCGGGTCAGCACTTGGTTCTGGCGACTGACGCGTCACAGTATGGCCTAGGGGCTGTTCTCGCCCATCGGTATGAGGATGGGTCGGAACGACCCATCGCCTACGCTTCCAAGACCCTCAACGATGCCCAACGGCGTTACTCTCAAATAGAAAAGGAGGCGCTCGCTATCATTTATGCTCTGAAAAAGTTCAGCGTTTTTTTGTATGGTTCTAAGTTTCACCTCATCACTGACCACAAGCCGCTGGTCTCTCTGTTCAGCCCCTCGGCGTCGCTTCCGGATAAGGCAGCTCACCGCCTGCAATGTTGGGCCTTATACTTGTCTCGTTTTCACTATGAGATTCACTATCGCCCCACGGCCCAGCACGCCAACGCTGACGCGTTGTCGCGTTTGCCGATGGGCCCCGACCCGGTTTTCGATCGCGATGAACTCCTCTGTTTCCACATTGATGAGGAAGAACGTCGTGCGGTCGAGGGTTTTCCACTTACAGGTTCGCAGGTCGCGTCGGCTACTGCGCGGGATCCGGTCCTGCGTCAGGTGATTGGTTTTGTTCAGCGGGGTTGGCCGGACAGGACCAAGGGCCGGGCGTCGGATCCCCTTCGCAACTACCATGCCTTGCGCCTTCGTCTGTCTGTTCGTGAGGGTGTTGTTCTTCTGGCCACGGATGGCGCATCTCCACGGGTTGTGGTGCCCGCCTCTCTTCGCAAAGCTGTTCTCAAACTATTGCATGAGGGCCATTGGGGGATTTCTCGGACTAAGTCCCTGGCCCGCAGGCACGTTTATTGGCCCGGTATCGATTCGGACATCGCCCACATGGTCGCTGCGTGTGATCAGTGTGTTCAACAACTGGCTGCGCCTCGTACTCTGCCCTCTCCGTGCCCTGATCCGGCGCAGCCGTGGGAACGGGTGCACGCTGACTTTGCCGGCCCCTTCCTCGGCACTTATTGGCTACTGTTGATTGACGCCTTCTCGAAGTTTCCGTTTGTTGTTCGCTGTCCATCGCCCACCACTGCGGCGACGACGCTGGATTTGTCAAAAATCTTTGCGCTAGAAGGTCTTCCATCCACGATTGTCACGGACAATGGCCCTCAGTTCTCTTCGCAGGCCTTCCGTGATTTTTGTACTGGACAAGGGATTCATCATGTTACAGCACCGCCCTTCCATCCGCAATCAAATGGGGAGGTTGAGCGCCTTGTCCGCACTTTCAAAAGCCAAATGAAAAAATTCCTTAGTGATTTTTCCACAGATGACGCTCTGTTGCAATTTCTGAGTTCTTATCGCTTCACGCCTCTGGGTGGTCGCAGCCCTGCTGAACTCTTGCATGGCCGCCAACTGCGCACCCTACTGCATCTGCTTCACCCTGTCAGGCCTTGTACTGTGTCCCCTAGTGCGGGAAAATACCCGGTGGGCGCCGACGTGTGGGCACGGGGGTATGGATCTCGCCCTAAATGGATTCCAGGGGTGGTCCAGGCTCTTCGCGGCCGCCGGCTTTGTGAAATACGTACGGACGACGGCATGGTTGTTCGCCATTACGACCAGATGCGCCCACGAGTGGTGGCCACGCCGGTACCACCGCCCCTTCTTTCGTCTCCACCAGCCCGAGAAGCCAGTCCCGTCGCTGCTGCCGATCTTCCGGGCGTGTTGCTGCTGCCGCCGTCGCTACCGCTTCCGAGTACGCCGGAACCGGCCCCAGTCGCGACGCCGCCTTCTCCGGGACCCATCTCGCTGGAGCACACCCCCAGGTCCACGACACCTATGGATGCTGTTCCGGAGTTTTCACCCATCATCTTGTCCAGGAGGCACTTTCCTCGCGCCAGCTTCCGTCCTGGACATTTTCGACCATACTCTCGTGTTTCTCCGCGGGATCTTCTCGGGACCTCCCAAGAGGCCATGGATGTCTCCGCACTGTCCGTGTCTCCACGAAAGTGAGCGTTTTTTTTTTCAAGGGGGGAAAAGTGTTGTGACAGTGCCACGACATTCAAAAGTGCCGCTACGTTAGTACGCGAACACGGCGATAGAGGCGCTCCGCAGCTCGGCCGAGCGCGAGAGCGCCACCTGGTTATGAACGGCGCCGGCCGCATGTCACGGCCCGGGAGTCGAGTGACAGATACGGAGTTAGTAACATGTAACCCGCGAGTGTTTCTACTTTTGTATCTCCACGCACTTTATTAGTGATTAAAGGTTATAATAATAAGGGCAACGGCCACTGGGTGATTTCACATGAAATTACCCATCCCTACTGTTCCACATATGTAGGAACCAGCATTGTTTTGTGTACCCCAGTTGCATTCCTAAGAGTATCACAATGACTTATAGGTCACCACAGATCTTCCATTTGTATTCATGGTATTTGACTTGAGTCCAAAAGGGCTGTCATATTTGCATCTGTCTTCTTCAAGTGAACTCCATGACCAACAGCAATAGAAGGAAGACAGTTGCCATTGTGAAGTAACAGCTTTTGAACTAAGCTGGGAGAAGTCTATGAATAGCCTCCATTCACTTGGATCGTGTTTCAAATACAAAGATTTCATCAAGCCATTAATGTCACAGCAAGCAACAAGATTGTTTTTCTTCTCAAAAAAGGGAAGCAGTTCCATGTGATGTTCTCTATAGTGTGGGACCGTGACATCACTTTCAAGAAGATTCTACTGCTGTAGTTGAGACCCAAGAATTCCAGCCTTCTCTTTTGACAGATCAAGGTCTCTAATGAAATCACTCAATTCTACTTGACTCAATCTGTGCAGTTTATCATCGTTTTCCTCAAAATCAGGGTCATGGAATGTGGAAGGCTTGTTTAGTTCTTCTTCTTCTTCTTGTTTCACACCGTCTTCATTTTCTACTTCAAACACACAATTTTTGGCTGGTGTAGGAAATGATAAACTATCTGAATGCGCAATGGGTCGATTAGCAGATTGAAGATTCAGGTACAGAACTGTTCTTTTCTTCACAGACGATTCTGCCTTCATAGGTGGAATCAAGCAGAAATAGCAGTCATCTGTATGGTTTGTAGGTTCCCACCGAACCAGAGGCACTGCAAAAGCCATAGATCGTGTCTTACTTTTCAGCCATTCTCGCAGTGTACCTGAACATGGGTTACAACTTATATGTGGAGCCCAAGACTTATCTGGTCCCCTACTTTCGTACCGAAATAATGCTGATAGGCAGTCTTCGGAAGAGGCATCAGATTGTGTTTCTGTGAGGAAAATGTTATTTCACCAATGATGTAACAAAAATTATTCACCTTATTTACACATTTTTACAAATTTTACACTACAAAAGTACTCTCAAACCAGAAATTCTGCTTCAATTTAAGCAAAAACTATAAAGCTCACAGTCACAGCAAGAGTATCTATGTTTATGACTTAGAGACAAATTAAGAGCATTTGTGTTTTGTTATTGGACAGGTGTGCTGAATCCGAAAACATAATTTCCCCCAAAATGAAAATGTTGACTACAACAATGAAATGTCACTTTATCTTCAAAGCAAGAACTAATCTCTCATTTTTATGGTGACTTTTTTTAAATTCAGCAGATAGAAATACATAAGAATTAACCATTTTGAGTCCAAAACATTTTCATTGTTGGCCATTGATTCCTATGTTTACTTTTGGTGACTCATATTGGTTCTATCATGATATGGTGCATCTTGTAAATCTAAATTTGTGTTTGATAAGCAGAAAATAAGATATATACATACTTTTCACCCCATTCTTTGTCCTCTGTAACATACAAGTAATCATCCACATATCTGAAAAGGTAACCTGCAAATGGAACAAAATAACTATTATTGGAAAACAACCCATGTACTTGCAGATTAAAAAACAATACAGCTAAGTGTATAAATACTTAAAAGTACCATGATGCACCTACATATTAATCTCTAATACACACTGAAGATATTATCAGAACATACAGATTTTCTAACAAATCAGGCAGATCCTGCCCCAGTTTTCCACACCATAAAGGAAGTCAAGACTCTTAAGAACTGTACATTAATTCTTTTAAATTGATTGAGCCACTAAGATATTTAAGTTATGAGGTACAAGGACGCACTGAGAAATAAAGCTTCCAAATTTTTTTATGTGATAACCCTTAGAGACAGAACAAATTTTACTAACATTCTACTTACTTATTCTTCATGTCTACATACATATTTTTTGACGTAGCCACCCTGGCAATGAACACATTTCTCCCAATGAGAGGTCAGTTTGTTGATACCATCACTGTAGAATGTTTGACTTTGCTGATGGGGCCACAACCTCGCCTCAGCTTGCACTGCTTCATCACTATCAAAATGAAGACCTCAAAGACATTCTTTAAATGTTTGTCACTATATCAGAACTGGAAGGAGGATGACCAATGACAGTGAACCCAAGGTGTTGGATGTGTCACAGCACTCATGTGTGGTCTAGCATTGTCATGCTGATGAAAAGGGTGCTCCAAGTGCTGATGAACCCTTCAAATTCGAAAGTCAATTACAGAACACTTTCTCATGGACCAACACAGTTATGTTACACACTGCCATGCTACTTGCCATGATTCAGAACCCTCTAGTGGCAGAGTGCTGCAAATATGTACGCATGAAGAATAAATATGTAGAATGTTAATGATGTTTGTTTTATTTAAAAAGTTTTAAGAGTTTCCACATAAAAAAGTTTGGAGGTGTTACTTTTTAGCAAAACCTCATACTAGTGCAAGATCTGTTTTCCTTCATATATAAGGTGAACAGGTAGTTCTCTTCCTTTAAGTCAATCTCCATTTACCTGATTGTTTTGTCAGCCTCTGTAAATATTACACCAACTTACCACAATCTTATGTCTACACTAAAATCTTTTCACATTTCAAATACCTTGTTTTCCAGCTTGAATTTACACTCACAAAGTTTCAGTAACAACATTCAGTCTTCACTGTATAGCTGATCTTGCATGTATAATACTAATAACTTTCTAGTTCTCTGTATATTCATTCATCTAGAATCTCAGAAACATAAAACAGAATCTGTTCAATTTATCCAGTAAAATAGTTTTTTAGTCTATAATCTTTCTACTGGTTTGCTGGTACCATCGAATTATTCCAAACTAATACTCAGCTCCTTGTCTCCAAATTTCTATTGTTCTACTAAATTATACAAGCTAGGTCATCTACCATAATTTTTCCTTCCTCTACAGCTATTTCCATGGACATGTTACTTATTTCTCTGTATCTTAGCACATGCCCCATTAATTTTCACCTCCTTTCCTTCTCTATATCTTCTTTTTCCTTTTAATTTTGCACTTATCTGTCAACTTAATTTTTGACTTAATTCATTAGTACCAGACTGTGGTGGTTTCAGGAACTGATTCTGCAGACAACAGCATTCCTCCTCCAACTTATTTCCTGTTTTCAAATTCCCATTTACTTTCTACCCCATAAACTTTAACAACAGTGGAAATAAACTGCACCGTTTGCTGCACATGAACCAGTCATAGTTGATTTTGCACTTCTGCTACTAAATCATATACACATAATATGCATGAAGCTTACAGCAAAACTACTCTTAACTCCTCTTGCCCATGGGAAAAGACTTTCCTATGGATTACACCATTAGCTTATACAGCCCTCACAACTTATCTTATATCTTCCACAAATTCTATTACACCAACAATAAAAGTGACATGAAGAACCAATGTTATACCACTTGCTTTGGTACATAAAAAGATATGACATCAGGGCTTGTGATATAAATAAATACAACTAATATACTACCAAGAAATGTTAAGAATAAAATATATGACAATCAATAACTTTCCATTATGACAAAACACACACTGTCTAGCCAGTTACTAGAAAAAAAACCTACTTATTCTTCATGATTTTACAGAGCAATGACCCACCATTAAATTTTAGATATTCAGTCACATAAATTCCATTTCCTCTAACATTTCGGCTGTATATCATTTATCCATCTTCAGAAGGAGCCAAAAGACAGACGCAGTAGCATTTGCTACATCCTTTTAAACTCGCAGATTCTGCTACTGCATTTGAGGCCACACATATGCATGCATCACAGATATTAATCAGCAGCAAAGAAGTACAATATGCATGAATTAGATCTATGGCTGCGTGGTCGATCCGTGCTGGGATGTCGATGTACCACTGCGAGCTGCGCTGTGACGATGTCTTTGTAACTTTACTACCAAAAGTGCCAAATTCCATGACTTATCCAAGCTGAAGCCACTATTTCTATTACATAAATATATTGTCAAGTGAATTTCAATTGCCTCTTTTACTGCCAAGTCCCTAAAAGATAAAGTGGGTCTTCTTCTGCAGTCCTTGTGGCCACCTTTGGTTTCATTGGTAGTACCTTCCTTATCTGCTGTGGAGAATACCTCTCTCATAAGAGTAAATTACAATAATTTTTAAACAATACCTCTCCCACAAGAATAAATTACAATAATTTTTAAACCATCTAAATTCCATCCATGGACAAATTTAGTTTACAATTGAACTTAAAAGAAGGGATGCCTTCCTTCCCTTTGTTCTTTTTTTTATTTTTTTTTTTCCTGTGCGAAGATGATTGCACTTTGGGACATGCAGTATATCAGAAACCAACACACAAGATTTATATTTACGTGCAAATAGCTGCCACTATCCTTCCAAGATAATGAATGTTTTGGTTCACAGGGCTCACATCATTGTTGATGAGCAATCTGCAGGATGAACTTCTACAACTAAAGAGAGTTTTTGAAGACAATGGGGATTCTCCACAGAAAATATGTAAGGCGCTATGAATGAAGCCAAAGGTGGCCATAAGAAATGCAGAAGATGACACACAAAGATTTAAACCTATGGCCTTCCTGCTGTATGTGGGAAGCCTACCACCAAAAATAAGACAGATTATCAGCAAGCACAACGTAAAAGTGATTTTCCATCATCCATTGAAGATAGCAGCACTCTTGGGTTCCATCAGAGATGATTTGATGGGGTTTACAAGATACCCTGCAAATGTGGCCTTTCATACACTGGCCAGAAAACTCGTACAGTCTATGAAAAATGTACGAAACATTACAGGTACATCATGCTCTTACATCCAAATAAATCAGCTGCGACAGAGCGCTAAGTTGTACAGAAACATTGAAATTTTAGGGACTTGATGGCCAAAAAGGTAATTTAAATTCACTTGGCAATGATTTCATTCATAGAGATATCAGCTTCAGCTTGGATAAATTATGGAATTCGGTAGTTTGGGACATGCAGTATATCAGAAACTTACAAAAACATCACAACAGTGCAGTTTGCAGTGATTGACTGACATCCCAGCAAGAATTGACCAACAACCACAGATCTAATTTGTGCATACTGTACTTCTCTGCCATTGATCAACATTTCTGGCACTTGGTATATGTGGCCGCATGCGCAAGAGACACACCTGCGAGTTTAAAAGGATGGAGTGAGAGCTGGAGCATGTCTTTCAGCTTGTTATGAAGATGGCTGAATGATATACAGCCAAAATATTAGAAGAAGAAGCACAATTTATGTGGCTGTACACCTTAAGGATGGAGCAAACTAATCATTATTGATATCTGTGCAGGTATCACAATTTTCCCAATTTTTGCAATAAAGTTGGTCAGATGTTTAATTAAACGAATCTCAAAGGTGTTCAATGTAAAATATGTACACTGATACGCAAAACTTAAGGGTGAAAGTATCTTTCAGATGATGGTTCACTAGCAAGTAAAATAACAAGATGAAATTTTGATCATACATAGAAATATATGCTATAGAGTAGTGGAGAAGATAACTGAAAGGAATATGCAATGAAATGAACAAAAATTACATGCTTATTCAAAGGTAATAATTACACTTAAGTAATCGAGATTCGTGATGGTGCCCTGGACCTTACCAAAGGTGGGACAAAGTTCCTCCATCTCACTGTTTGATGTATTCGCACACTGTCATCCACAAAAAAGAAGTGAGCGCCAAAAGCACCGTTGAAAAGATGCCTGTAAGGAAGGAATACAGTGCCACAATAACATTGAGTGTAGCACCTTCAAAGATTTGGATGGAGAGTCAGCCACACATGTAGAAGTAACTTCAGGTGTTCCCCAAGGATGAGTGTTGGGTCCCTGGCTGTTCATGTTGTATACTAACAATCTTGCAGAAATATTAACAGAAATCTCAGACTTTTTGCAGATGATGCAGTTATCTACAATTAAGTGCAGTCTGAATGAAACTGTACAAATGTTCAGTCACACATGGATATGATTTAAAAGTTGTGCAAAGATTGGCAATTTGCTTTAAGTGTTCCAAAATGTTATACCGTGCACTTCACGAAACATATCATATAGTATTCTATGAACATAATATCAATAAGTCACAATTGGAATCTGCAGACTCATACAAATACCTCGGTGTAACACTTAGTATGGACATGAAACGGAATGATCACACGGGATCAATCCTTGTTAAAACAGGTGGCACAATTCGATTAATTGGTAAGACTAGCTGCACACCACAGTGTTACCCTCAGTTAAACAATTATTTATAAAAACATGTTAATGCCAGAAGTCATTACCCATTAGTCCTGTTATCTCTTGGAGGTATTGAGGCACGAGCCACTTGTGGCCCAGCAAACTGCAAAATAAGAACGAGGGGCGGGGGGGTGGGGCTTGGGTTGGGGGGAAGGGGTGGCAACAAATTTTGAGATGGTGGGAGAAGCTGCTAGAATACACGTCACTCAAAAGTCACTCATTTACGTAAGGAAAAAACAAAATTACGCAAACAAGAACCAATAGCTGAAGCTGAACCATCAAAGCATTGGTCTCAACAATTAGATGCAGGCAAATCAAACCGCTTTAAAATATCAAACATTGCCTTAACTGTGGTATTTTGTGTATAGTATAGCCCTAAAAATATTCTTCTATGTCTAATAAAGCTTCAAGGAATCTTATATAGACACTAGATTGCTTTGTGGTGGCTATGTCTGTTGTTTCATCTGCAATTATTGCAAAATACACAGCACTTTTGATCTCATCCATAATTTTATAAGAAGCGTATGACTTAAAATACCCATAATTTCTTTTTGTACATCATTCCCCTTTGTAAGCTTCATGCTGTAACCACATTAAAAGTTGTTGGTTATTGCTACACTGAACAGTTAATAAATTGTCAAAGTTACTTGTTGCATCAGTATGCCCTTTT
Organism: Schistocerca americana; assembly: GCF_021461395.2. Taxonomy (NCBI): domain Eukaryota; kingdom Metazoa; phylum Arthropoda; class Insecta; order Orthoptera; family Acrididae; genus Schistocerca; species Schistocerca americana. Next base: position 671,855,090 of record NC_060120.1, on the reverse strand, counting down.
ATTGCAAGCCCCTGCATTGTTAAGTAATATGGTGAAGATATGATTTTAGTAAACAAGCTTGGTTTTCTTTCATTTGTGTCATTTTTCTTTTGAAATCAGCTAAATACATTGATACTTGTATTCAATTTTAAGGATCTGAACTTCTGTGCAGCTTCTCTTTGGTGGCCTGATCTTTCATACACTTTCAGTTTTTCTACCACTTTCTTATAGGTTGAAAAACCAGTTTCCATTAAAGTTTTTTCCATTCTGTGAGAAAACTGAAAATGGTTCTTTTCAAATATTTGTTTCCAAATTTTGCAAAAAAAAAAAAAAAAAAAAAAAACACCTTTTACCTTACAGGAAAAAACACTCACACATTTGATCCATGCAAATTGCTGGCTTCAAGAAGGCTGACAACTGCAATGATATTTTTTTCCTGGAACAGTGTTACATTACCATCATAGTTTCATCAATTCTTCTGTCTTTGTTTTCTCACAGGGCACTGCTAACGCTAGGTCTAGGTTCATCATCACTAACATCACGTGCATTAACAGTTTTCTTCCTAACTATAAAATTGCCCATTCTAAATTGGCCAGTAAGGGACAAAAGACTGATCAATAATTCAACTGAGTCACAGCAAGACACTGTCCACCACATGCTGTATTTGTGCAGTGCATTATTAGTGCACATGCCTGGAACAATAAGAGGCTTGGACTTACTAATCACACACTTTTATCTAATCCCTCTCCAACTGGTGACAGTCAGCTGACTCTGGGCCTCTACACTTGCCAACATTAGCTGCATGATGAACTTGCAATAATTGACCATTTGCCATTTTTATCATACCTAATCATTACATACTGTTATGCAACACTGTACAAGCAAGTTTAACAGAATTCCCAGTAAAGGGTCGGGGGGTGACGGGATGTAGAAATGCTTTTCTGTACATTGGAAGTTTGGGAGGGGGATGGGGGCTTTATGTTAGAATATCCTTTGGCTCACGCTAAGCAGTATTTTTTCGATGTTTTGGGCATGAAACGTGTGACAGCAAAGTTTGTTCCAAAATTGTTGAATTTCAACCAAAAACAACGTAATGTAAACATCACTCAGGAATTGCTGAATGAAATTGACACTGATCCACAACTTCTACAGAAGGTTATAGTAGAGTATAGGGGTATGATGTCAAAGCCAAGGCCCAGTCATCCAAAGGGAAATTGCCCGAAAAGCCAAGACTGAAAAAAATTTGACAAGTTCGATCACATATGAAGGTTCTTCTCACTGTTTTCTTTGATTACAATTGAGTAGTGCATCATGAGTTCCTGTCTTACAGTCATACAGTCAATAAGGAATATTACCTGGAAGTTGTGTGTCATCTTCATGGGACCTTCCAAAGAAAATGATTAGAATTCCAAAAAAAACACTCATGGAAATTGCATCATGACAGTGCTTCCACTCACAGCTCAGAGCTTTTCATGATTTTTTGGCAAAAGACAAAGCGGTTATGTTGCCTCAGCCACCATATTCACCAGACATTGCCCCCTCCTACGTCTTTCTATTGTCGAGGCTGAAGAGAACCCTGGAAGGATGTCATTGTGCCACCATTGATGAAATAAAAACAGAATCACTGAAGGAGCTGAACACCATAATGAAAAGTGAAATCTACAAGTGGCTTCCAACACTGGAAAAAGTTCTGGCAGAAGTGTATCACTTCTGAGGGGGAACAAAGTTGATGTTGATAATGAATGAACAAAGATTCTTTAAGAAAAACAAAAATTCCCGTAACTTTTTGATCACGCCTTATACACAAAATATACATGGTATTGCTCCAACCTACATGAATGGCTGCACTTAAAGGGTAATCATTTGCATATCCAATCTTGTAGTGCATTTCATAACTATTTGAGGTTTCCTGCATTCCATCTTTTATGATGCTGCAATTTTGAAGGCTAGCAATGTACCTGTTACAACTTACACATTTTCATATGTGAGTGATATTTAGATTCCCATCTTTACTTCAGTATAGGAGGGTGTGGGATCCTGCAAAAACCTATATTCCTATGAGCTTTTTGATGCATTCCATCAATAGCGTGAGCTGGGAGCTGTTATTGTTATTTTGTGGTGCAAACCAGACACTATCTCTCAAAATGTGACTCAACAGTTCTTCATCAAAAAATTGTTCAATGTCTCCACAACCATCTTTACTTTTGTAGCTGCTATCAAAGTGTCTTTATCACTGTTCAACTGCAATACTTGAAACTTGTGATTGATCAATAACAGCTGTCCAGTTCCAGTGTGATAGTATATTATGCACTGCTGGTTGTCCTGTCTCTCAATTCACATTATCCAATATAGTTTTCAATTATATTATCAGCATTATTAATTTCTATCTATTTCTTAAAATAAAACAATATTTTTCTTTCAGGATGTAAGTAATACAGTATTTCAATCCCTTTAGTTATTCATGGCTTACTGGCTTGAACAGACTTTCTGCAGAACTTTCTAGGACAGCTGATTTCAAATACAAAAATGATGTACCATTAAATATTCTGAATTTTACATTAACATCTCTTTCCATGTATAGTTACCCTAACAGCACTCCTTTTGTCGCATTCTTAAAATATAGGATCCTACTATTATCACCTAATTTTCTTCCGTTAGAGTCTTTTAAGGAATCTACAAATCTCTGCAAACAATTAACTGTTTGTTTTTGCCTGACTCAGGCATACAATATAGGAGTTTAGTAATACTGCTGGGGTAAAGTGCAGATGTGAATACAAGTAATACAAGTTTCGAACTGAAGTTTATGGAGTAAGTTCATTGGATCTTGATGAGACTCTTGAGTCTTATGTATTTTCTCTAGTGACTCGTTTTCTAACTGTGGAAATACACAAGGGTTGCCCAGAAAGTGATGCACCACATTTTTTTTCTTCAACAATTCTTTATTGAACATAATGAGAATTACACAAACAAATGAATGTTGTTTTATCTACACATCCTATTTTTCCACATTATCTCCATTCCATTCTATGGCCTTCTTCTAGTGCAAAACAAGTGCATGTATACCCTGTTGGTACCAATCCTTGTCCTAGTGGCAGAGCCAGTGCTTCAATGTGTGAATCACCTCCTCATTGTCCTCAAAATGTCTACCACAAATGGCAGCCTGACATCACCCTCTGCGCCCTGTGACTAACTGTACAACTGTTGACAACAGATGCTCCATAAGTGTTGGTGAATATTCCCCACAGTTTCTTTCTCTGCAGTGAGGAATTCAATGACGGCATGTTGCTTGTAACATTCATCACCTACAGATGCCATTTTGAAACTACTTTATCTGTTGGAAGTGCAGAAGAGACAGAAACTTGGTGCACTCACTCAGGAAACTTCAAATAATACATACTGTATTTACTCGAATCTAAGCCGCACTTTTTTTCCGGTTTTTGTAATCCAAAAAACCGCCTGCGGCTTAGAATCGAGTACAAAGCAAGCGGGAGTTCTGAAAAATGTTGGTGGGTGCCGCCACAACTAACTTCTGCCATCGAATATTTGTAGCGCTACACAGGCATGCTTTGTAGGCACAAAGATAAATACTGGCACCAAAACATCTGCGTCAGTAAATAAATTAAAACAAAAAAGGTGGAAGACGAGCCTTTTTCCTCCGTCCCGATTTTCGACCACTACATTTTGGTACATTATCCAACGAAATAAATACAAATTCCGTATTGTTCATCTTCGAATGTAGCAGCATTTCAATGTACTACGAAAATCCGACTGGCAAGACCGTATGGGATGTTTGTCAATATGGCCACGTTCTGAATTTTTTCCTACCTGTGAGAAGAGATGATTGCTAATAGGAACTTTTATGAATTGTGAATCACATGCAGTATTCTCTTCACCATAAGAATAATACGAATATAAACATTTTGCCATGTATTGTTTCATGTTTGCTACTATCTCACTTAAATCCTGTGTGCCTAATAAACTACGAAACTAGAGTGAGACAACAGCAAACGCGGAAGAATATACATATCATGTCATGTTTATATTCGTATTATTCTTATGCCTAATAGTGATACAGTCAGAAATGAAGCACGGCAATTGACTAGATTTTTAAATCTAAGATGACTAATTTCTGTGCAGAATGTACTGAACTAGAGGCGCCTGCAAAGATTTTCAAACGGAGAAAATTTTTCGCTAAAAGTTAGTTCAGAACATCATCTATCATACGCAGTCTATTATTTGGTTCTTGTTGATCATTATCAAAGAAAGCAGTAGTGTAAGTAACAACAAATGTTTCGCTAATGAGACGATTCCTCTCTATTTTTTATTTGTAAGCGGCAGTAGCGTGCACAAAAGCAAGCCATGCCGCGAGCGGTGACAGGCCATAAACACGCACTATCAGAATGCGACAAACAATGGATGACACAGTACAGTAATGCATTTTCAGCTTAGAGTGACGTAAACACCTATAACAAAGAAAACGGCACTTATCAGATCAAAGACAAATAAGCAATCAATTCAAACCAGACGAAGCACGTGAAAAAGGAAGGGTACCCGTATAAATACGGATGGAGCACCTGACGCATAGCTATGGCTACCTGGTAAAGCTTAACTGCTAAGCTTACGACTCGAACCAAACTACTGCAGCTGTATCGTAATTCATTCGACCTAAATTGTGTCTCATATTACAATTACACGAACTTTGTTTCCATTTCGAGGTGCGACCTAAAACTTTTCTCTCCCCTTGAATTTCAAGTCTCAAATTTCAGGTGCGGCTTAGATTCAGGAAAATTTTTTCCCTTGATTTCGAGTCTCATTTTTCAGGTGCGGCTTAGATTCAAGTGTGGCTTAGATTCGAGTAAATACGGTATGTAATCGTTCACATTTGTAGCATTGTTTTGGCTGAGAAAAAAAATGTGATGCATTATTTTCTGGGCAACTCTTGTACTTAATGAAAGTTAATAAAATTGGATTTTATTATTGTGAGAGATTTCAGCATTTATAACTCCTGTCCAGTGGTATTTTATTTTATTTCTTATCTATTCACAAAGCATTAACTGTCTCTCTAAACAGGCATTGAAACTTGGAAGTGCCAGAGCAAATTTAACCAACATCTTAATGAAAATGAGGAAAAATTTCCTCCATTTTGTTACTGACGCTAATATCTAATTTGTTCTTCCATTCAACAGTTTGCTCCACAGTAGTTACACAACAGCATATATAGATATACTCACTGCAATAGTGTTTAACTAGTTCAGTTTTGCAACCCCTCACTCCACATTTCCTATAACTGATGTTTCACAACTGACATTAAAAATATTACCCATCTTCTGGCTTCCAACTTGTTCGATGACAAATTTATTCATTGTCGACTCCAGTTACACATATACTCCTCTTTAGCAATAAGGAGGACCAGCAGAAACTAACAATTGTGTACCTCTAACCTGGAGTGTGTGATGTGCCTCTCCTTTCCAACCTTCCCCAACCTATCCCTATAACAGTTTCAAAAGCTATATATAGTGTACCCTGCTTTTAAATGTATTCTCAGAAGCACAGGGAATTTTACCTCCTAAAGGCATGTGTTGGGCGGCCATTCTTCTCCTCCTAATTTCAGGTTTTTTAAGTGAATTTTCTTTTGATATTATGAAATATTATTCCACAAATGAAAAGTTTATTAGCACCCTCTTTCCATTCCCTCAACATCAAACACATGCCACATTTCAAGAAAACCTTCATGTATCACCACCACCGATCTCATTAGGTTACTGAAAATGCAAGGGGCAGTCATAAAGCTTTAATTGCCACCCTGAAAGAATTAAGCTACAGTCATGAAACTTTGTGCTGGTGCCATTCTCTAAACATTATGGTGGTAACCCTGATTCCTGATTGGAATTAGTGCCTGCTGTCACACTTGAAGTGAGTTCAGTTACGCCTATCCAGACTTTGTTCAAGAAACACTTATCTTGGTTGCAGAAGGATTTGATGATTACCAATCTCCAAGTTGTAGTCTCTGTAATAGAGTTGGATGACAGAAATACAAAAATTGTCTGTCAAATGGAACCATTTTCCTCGTTGATTCAATTATCAGATTGCAAAAACAATTCAACCTTATGAACATTACACTGTAAGCACCAATACTGCCTAATGTTACGGCATAAGGGAGCTTCCCAAAAATATGCTAGCATTCTAATCCATATGAATCCCTTGGTTGACTGCCAAACATGGTGCACTTAGTCCACTGTCAGTATAATGTTTACATTTTAACTTCCTATCATGGGTAACCAATTAAAGAACTGATTTATGTTAAATATAAAACATATGTTGGTGATTCTCACGTAGCAAATCTCTTCTATGTAATGAACATAACGACATTATTATGACTGGTTGGTTGGTTTTATTTTTAAAGGGACCAAACTGCATGGTCATTGATCCTGACAGTATTACGAAAAGGATAGATTGCAATTCACTATATAGAAGAGGCATGTCACAGACAGACACAACAAAAAGTCCACTATATATTTGAGCATTTGGCCAAAAGGCCTTCTTCTAAGGAGACCAGAGACAGTGATTATGTATGTGTGGGTTGTGCTTGTGTGGATGTGTGTGTGTGTGTTCTCTACTTTAGAAGAGAGTTCAGCTGTATAGCAGTCTTCTTGTTGTGCTGTCTGTGACTCAGTATCTCCTCTATACGGTGAAGAGCAATCTGTTCCTTTCACAATACTACGAGGTTCATTCAGTATGTAATGCCTCACATTTTTTTCTCAAAACATATTTATTGTGAAGAGTCAAAATTTGGAGACAATATACATCAACATGTCTTGTCCATGTCCTATTTTATACGTAGTCTCCATCACGTTCTATGGCCGTATGCCAACATTGTGGAAGAGCATGTATTCCCTGCTTGTAAAAACCCTTCTCCTGTAGGCATAGACATGTTTTCACTTCATGACTGACACTCTTGTCATCTTCAAAGTGTGTTCCCTGTAGAGAATCTTTAAGTGGACCAAAGAGATGGAACTCTGAGGGTGCCAGGTCTGGACTGTAGGATGGATGAGACAATGATGTCCAACCCAATTTGGCAATGTGTTCCAGGGTTCTCATACTTGTGTGTGGGTATGCATTATCGTGTTGGAGCAAGATTTATGCTGGATTCTTATCTGATCAAACACATCAGAAACAGTTCTTGAGTATATTCAGAGTCTTCATGTATGCCTCCAAATAGATGATTGACCCTCTTGGCATCACATCCACAAGAATGACGCCATCACAATCCCAGAAGACTGTCTCCATGAATTTCTGGCATAGAGCATTGTCTTGAATTTTTTCTTTTGTTGTGAATGAGGATGATGCCACTCCATGGACTGCCATTTTGTTTCCAGCACAATGTGATGCACCCAGCTTTCATCTCCATAACAATCTGTGACAGAAAGGCCTCACTGTCAGTCTCAAAACGCTCCAACAATTGAGATGAAATGGCCTTTCTTTGAATCTTGTGGTCTGCTGCGAGCATTCGTGGAACCCATTGTAAGTATCTCTTTGAATATCCAAGAGTTTGATCATTGCAGACACACTTCCAATGCTGACCTACAACTGTAGATCCAATTGTCCAGTTGTGATGCACCAGTCTGCACGAATAATGACATCTGCACAATTCAGCTTGTCTGGAGCTGTGGCTGTGACAGGACGTCCCAAGCATGGCTGATCATGGAGGTCTGTTTCTGCATTTCCTGAGGCTGTAACTTTCTTTACCCATCACTCAACTACACTCCTATCAACTGCAGCATCACCACACACCGCACACAAACGTTTATGGATGTTCACCACAGTTTCTTTTTCTGCACACAAGAATTCAGTAACATCACACTGCTTGTAACATGAGTCGTATGTATATGCCATTTTGATGCTGTACTAAGGCTCTGCCATCTGTCGGAATGGTTCAAAACTTCACCAGTGCACAGAACAAACATCAAGCACCAACTAGAACGTTTGTCTACATATACACTCCTGGAAATGGAAAAAAGAACACATTGACACCGGTGTGTCAGACCCACCATACTTGCTCCGGACACTGCGAGAGGGCTGTACAAGCAATGATCACACGCACGGCACAGCGGACACACCAGGAACCGCGGTGTTGGCCGTCGAATGGCGCTAGCTGCGCAGCATTTGTGCACCGCCGCCGTCAGTGTCAGCCAGTTTGTCGTGGCATACGGAGCTCCATCGCAGTCTTTAACACTGGTAGCATGCCGCGACAGCGTGGACGTGAACCGTATGTGCAGTTGACGGACTTTGAGCGAGGGCGTATAGTGGGCATGCGGGAGGCCGGGTGGACGTACCGCCGAATTGCTCAACACGTGGGGCGTGAGGTCTCCACAGTACATCGATGTTGTCGCCAGTGGTCGGCGGAAGGTGCACGTGCCCGTCGACCTGGGACCGGACCGCAGCGGCGCACGGATGCACGCCAAGACCGTAGGATCCTACGCAGTGCCGTAGGGGACCGCACCGCCACTTCCCAGTAAATTAGGGACACTGTTGCTCCTGGGGTATCGGCGAGGACCATTCGCAACCGTCTCCATGAAGCTGGGCTACGGTCCCGCACACCGTTAGGCCGTCTTCCGCTCACGCCCCAACATCGTGCAGCCCGCCTCCAGTGGTGTCGCGACAGGCGTGAATGGAGGGCCGAATGGAGACGTGTCGTCTTCAGCGATGAGAGTCGCTTCTGCCTTGGTGCCAATGATGGTCGTATGCGTGTTTGGCGCCGTGCAGGTGAGCGCCGCAATCAGGACTGCATACGACCGAGGCACACAGGGCCAACACCCGGCATCATGGTGTGGGGAGCGATCTCCTAGACTGGCCATACACCACTGGTGATCGTCGAGGAGACACTGAATAGTGCATGGTACATCCAAACCATCATCGAACCCATCGTTCTACCATTCCTAGACCGGCAAGGGAACTTGCTGTTCCAACAGGACAATGCACGTCCGCATGTATCCCGTGCCACCCAACGTGCTCTAGAAGGTGTAAGTCAACTACCCTGGCCAGCAAGATCTCCGGATCTGTCCCCCATTGAGCATGTTTGGGACTGGATGAAGCATCGTCTCATGCGGTCTGCACGTCCAGCACGAACGCTGGTCCAACTGAGGCGCCAGTGGAAATGGCATGGCAAGCCGTTCCTCAGGACTACATCCAGCATCTCTCCGATCGTCTCCATGGGAGAATAGCAGCCTGCATTGCTGCGAAAGGTGGATATACACTGTACTAGTGCCGACATTGTGCATGCTCTGTTGCCTGTGTCTATGTGCCTGTGGTTCTGTCAGTGTGATCATGTGATGTATCTGACCCCAGGAATGTGTCAATAAAGTTTCCCCTTCCTGGGACAATGAATTCACGGTGTTCTTATTTCAATTTCCAGGAGTGTATAAATGGCTTGAAAAAAAAAAAAAAAAAAAAAAAAAAAAAAAAAAAAAAAAAAAAAAAAAAAAAAAAAAAAAGTGTGGCATTACTTATGGAACGATCCTTGTATATAATGAGCAATAGCTATAAAAATACAATTTATCATTTTTGTTTTTAACAGCCTTAGTCAACCCCAATATTATGGGACCTGGGAGAGAGGGCACTTTGTTTGATTTATCAGTTTTTATCATGACATTTCACGAGACCATGATGAAACACTCAACAGTATATGTGCAACTCTCTTGAAATCTTTCACAGGGCGAAGCGTTTTTCTTAGTCGCCACTGTACTTGTTTACTGTAACATCACTGCATGTTTTGGATGTTGGCCACTTGAGGCCAAGTGCACTAATATCACAATCAGGTAATGTAATATAAACAACGTGAACTCAACACTTGTTTTGAAGCTCTGAAGATAAAAATCACATTTCAGTGTTTACTTTTCTCTGGAGTGCTTCATATATTGTTTCAGTGTTATAAAAATCCAGGTAGGATGCTAGTATCAACATTTGTGAAAATTGTGTTTTGGAATTTCAATTTCAGATGCAATTCAAGTATTTTATATTGAAGCTACATGTCTTGTTAGATCACATACTATTCTGTATTCTGGAACAGCTTAGATGGCTTTTTGGTTTCTTATACAAGTTGTGTACATTATCAAAGTAAATCAAGTACTATCTATTTTTAAATTGCTTCTCAATGTATTATTTTTAAATATTTGAATGTTGCAAACATAGTAGTAATTACAGTTCATTAAAAAACTAAGTTCTCAGGATTAATCAAGAAAATAAACTGAACAATATAAAATTATATAACTAAAGATGTCAAAGATAGTATCCCAATAATTATTATTTACTTTATGAGTTTCATATGCTAAGACTTTAGCATGCAACTTTTAGTGAAGAATCTGGTCCACAGCAACAGGTGCTGCACTAACCAATACATGACATGATTCAGTACTGAAGTACATGATATGTGGTCTAAAATCTAAAACATTATTATATTCATCCTTAAATGTGACACATTTTTCCCAACAATGCACGACTTGTCTGAGACCTAGGTTGTACAAGTTAGCATTAGACTGTAATACAATGAAACGAACACCCTTAGCTGCTTACAGGCGTTGACATACATCAACGAGGACAGATGAAAATGTGTGCCCCGACCGGGACTCAAACCCGAGATCTCCTGCTTACATGGCAGACACTCTATCCATCTGAGCCACCGAGGACACAGAGTATAGCATGACTATAGGGATTTATCTATGCCACGCCTCCCGCGAAACCCACTTTCTCAATGTATTGTCCCGCACTACATTCATAGTGCCCCCGCCCATTATACTCATTACTCACGGCGCGTTGCCAATTCCCGTAAGAGTTTGGGCACTGTTTGTGCATTCGCACAGAAGCAGAAGAAGATGGTCAAGTGGCTGGTGAGCCTTAACCATATATTTACTAAGATGGTATCTGTTCTTTCGGACATTTCCGAAAGAACAGATACCATCGGTGGCCAATCAGCTCATTAGAATGAAATTACAATGAAATGAACACCCTTAGCTGCTTACAGGAGTTGACACACATCAACGGGGACAGAGGAAAATGTGTGCCTCGACTGGGACTCGAATCCGGGATCTCCTGCTTACAAGGCAGACGCTCTATCCATCTGAGCCATCGAGGACACAGAGGATAGTGCGACTGCAGGGATTTATCTCTGGCGCGCCTCCCGCGAAACCCACATTCTCAACGTATTGTCCCACACTACATTCATAGTGCCCCCTCCCATTATATTCATTACTCACGGCGTGTTGCCGATTCCCGTAAGAGTTCGGGACATGTCAGAAAGAACAGATACCATTGGTGATTTATTATCTTATCTTATCTTAAGTCAGACAGATGAGCAGCAATCTGCAGCTTTTTGCTGATGCTGCTGTGGTGTATGCGTAAGTGTCAAAGTTGAGTAACTAAAGGAGGATACAAGACGACTGAGACAAAATTTCAAGCTGGTGTGATGCCCTAAAGGTAAGTTAATGCATATGAGTAGGACAAACAAACCCATAATGTTCGAATACAGTATTAGTAGTGTACTGCTTGAGAGTCATGCTGATTAAATACCTGGCTGCAACGTTGCAAAACAATATGAAATGGAATAAACATGTAAGGACTGTGGTGGGGAAGATGAATGGTGAACTTCAGTTTAGTGTGAGAGATTTAGGAAAGTGTGCTTCATCTGTAAAGGACACTGCATATAAGACGCTAGTGTGACCCATCATTGAGTACTGTTCAAGTGTTTATAATCCACACCAGGTCAGATTAAAGGAAGACATTGAAGCAATTCACAGGTGGGCTGGTAGATTTGTTACTCGAATGTTCAAACAACACGCAAGTGTTATGGAGATGCTTTGGGAACTCAAATGGGAATCACTGGAGGGAAGGCAGTATTCTTTCAGGGAGTGCTATTGAGGAAATTTGGAACACTGGCATTTGAGACTGATTCCAGAAAGATCCTCCCGTCACCAATGCGCATTTCGAGTAAGGACCACGAAGATAAGATCAGAGAGACTGGGGCTCTTATGGGCACATACAGACTGTCTTTTTTCCCTTGCTCTATTTGCAAGCAGAACAGGAAAGGAAATGCTTGGTAGCAGTAAAAGGAACCCTCTACCATGCACCACTTGGTGACTTGCGGAGAGCATGTGTAGATGTAGATGTTGCAAATGTTGCTCACATGACGATGTTTCAGTGGATGCTGTTAGAAATGAACACAACAATTGTTAAAAAGCTTTATTTATGAAGACTATAATAGACAAGCAGCATAAACAATAGTTTGCTGATGTAAGACATTGTTGCAGGGTGTCAACAAAACACTCTCTAAGCCAACAAAGCAGCTTACGAGGTAATAAACATTGCATATGTCATCCAATTAATCAGTCTGAATATAAATTCTGTCTGCTTCAACATGCCAAAAGTAAAGTACAGCATGAAGTTATGAGGTTTTGTTCCTGATTTTTGAGAGAAGTTCTTCGCCACTGACGGGAAAATAATATGTGATTTTTGAGAGAAGTTCTGCAGCACTGATGGGAAAATAATATTTTATAAACTATGTAAAATTAAAGTTAGTGCATAAAAACACTTTAATGTGCAACAACAATGTGATACCACCAAATACAGCAGCTATGTAAAGAAGGTTCTGAAAATGACAGCTGGGTCATTCCATGTCAAAGGGACCAATATCAAAAAGTGTCCCCCCTTGACCACCTCCAAATCTAATGAAATTTGGTGTGAAGGTTCTAAATCGTCTTTGATGGTTATATATCAAATTTCAGTCCAGTATCTTCAGTGGTTGAATTTTTAGGGGCTTTTAAAGAGAGGCTACTCAGCTTCGCATCACATACGAAGGTGCAGATGTGTCAAGTTTGCTAGGCTTTTTTAGAATTTCTAGAAAACATTTGGTCATTTGCTTTAATATACATAGACAACTTTTTATGCTGAATCACACAACGGCAAAAATTAGGGATTTAGCTCCACCTAAATATAGGTAAAAGCCTCTAAAGTGGCAAAAAAATTCGGTGTGCTATTCTGAGAGCCAAGGTTTGACCAATCACTGCTACTTTTCATATGAACCAATCACACCAAAATTTCAGAGGGTTATTCCTACCTATGATGCCTATATGTTCTTGCCACAGCTAGAAAGAGCATTCTTGAAGCTTTCACAGCTATATTGTTTAATTTCTGGATCTTGTATGTTGATGAGTAAGAATACCTACCAAAAGTAGGGAAAATGGATTATTGAGAAATACAAAAAATTAACAGAATTTGAAGCTGCAAATAAAAAAAAAATTGTAATTGTAGTGTCTTCACCTTTGGTTTATGTAACTATGCTAATAAGAAGTGTTTTTGCATTATTTTACAGTATAGAACATAAATATAATAAAACCTTAGAAAACTCTCTTAAGATTATAGAATCTAGAAGATCATAATGGAACGTTATGTTGCTTTAGAACTTTTTAACCTCACAATGCATGTTGGTGCATTGTCACTCAGTTTCCATTGGCATTATAGAGCAGCAATAGCTTTTTAAGGCTCTATCCTCACAGCAGTGATACATTGCTGAATCACCGCTCTCAACTGCCGCTTTCATTATTGGCAGTTTCACCTTGTCAGTCTTCTGTGTCAATCTTAGTGTTCAGTACTGAACCTGTGAATAATCAGTAATCATTGTTGTAGCTGAAGGTAAGCACTAAAACAATATGTTTTGATATACTAAAAACAAGTCTACATCTGCTATATTTCAAACCAAGATATTCATGAACTTTCAGAATTGCTTGTTATAGGTTCATAAACTATTGTATAAAATGAACCAAAAGACCCTTGCATCCTGCTATTTTGGTGGCTCATATGGAGCTGATTGTCAAAAGTCATCACCATTCTATTATGGTAGAAGTCAACCAATGATGTCACAAGCAGACAAGGAGCTTCTACGACTTAGGTCTGAAGATGCCCAAATTTGTTCATACCATAATGCCTTGTTGATTACAAAATTTCAGTTCCTGCAGAACCTGTTTGGTAAAGAAAAACTTGTAATCAAGAAGCCTTTAACGCACGAAACCATTGCAATGTCTAATAGGTTAAAGTTACTGACTGATGAAGTTTTCATACCTGGTCAGAAAATTTCCACCAAATGTAGACATGAAGTGGCCCAAAAAGAAACATCGCACCACGATAAGCAAAAATCACCATCCACTGAAGACATGGATGTTGTTGATGCTTGCTTTACTGCTAATACTTCATTATCATCACTTGGAGAGTCACCATTAAATCTTCAATGGATCAGTAAAAGGGATTAGCTTCAATGGATCAGCAAAAGAGATTCGATGGGATATATAAAGCACAAAGTTCTGAAAGCCAAGGCAGCATTACTAAGGTAACTGCCACAGCTGCTGGTGTAAGCCAAGTAGATATTGCTCAAATGCAAATGAAAGAGTACCTGTACTGTAAAGATATGGACAGCTTAATTGAAGGACTTAAGATTAAGCTTCAGACTTCAAGAAATTGCAGAAAAGTTCAAATTTTGACCCTGGCCCCAAATAGCTCAACTATCGGGAAAAAAAGGTAAAGAATGGTGAAGAAGGCTAGGAAACAAGATGGAAGATGGGATTTTGGCAACACCTGCAAATCAAAAAAGGAAAAACACTCTATGATGAAGTAAAACAAAATGTCCTCCCTTTTTTTGAAGATGATGATGTTTTCTTGATTATGTCTCAGCAAAAAAGATTGTGTTGCAGTAACAATAAATGGGGAAAAGATTCATCACAAGTGGAAACGCCTGTTCCTTTGTAACCTAAAAGAAATATTCATTGCTTATTGTAAGCAATATGGAAATCAACTGAGCTTCTAAAAATTTTGTGAGCTCAGGCCAAAATAGTGCACGACAGTTGGTGCTTCTGGATCACATTCAGTATGCGTATGTGCAATTCATCTAAATGTCAAATTAATGTTGGCTTCAGTAACATCCGCTGGTGTGACATCATGTTTGCTGGACTGCTGTTGAAATTGCTCGTCAATATTTTATAAAGTTTTAGTCTTCAGTTATTTATTTTAAAGTTTATTTGTGTTAATATTTGCTGTAAAAGTAACTTACTAGTGGATTTTCATTAATCCCAGTCTTTCTTCCTGTATTATTGACTCAAGTGGTCTGTTATTCGTGAGTGTGCTTACATCGTTCGTCCAAACCTCGCGCCTCAGTAGTGTGGTTACATTTTGCAGTGTGCAGTTGCAGCTTTAGTGGTCAAAAAGCTAAGTACTGATGAAGTTATTTGTGCACTGTTATACAGTTATTAAATTTAATAGTTTTCAGCAGTGTTTCATGCTGTTTGTAGTGAAATAACAATTTAATAAACTTTTGGAAACATTCGCTTGCTGTGTTTTTTAGAGTTTTCTGTGCACTGAAGTCGTTTAGTAAATTTCGTGCTTTAGTTTTCAGCTGAAATTTCTTGTTGTTTCTAGTGAAATATTTTAGTAAAATTTTCATTCAGTGTTTTAACCTCATTGAGTGTTCCAGTGGCCGCTTGAATTTTTGGTTTTAGCTAATAATTTTGTGAAGTTTTATTGGTATTGGTATTAGCTGTGGTGCGGTAGTATCACTACAAGTAGTTGATTTCTTAGTAGACAGAGAATATCAAGACTGCTATTGTTAGTTCTATAAATAGTTTTACTGGTGTAACTGAAATTAGGTAACATAGACATATAGTTTTTTCCAGTAACTAAAATTTTACCATGGGTGAGAAGTGTGGGCTCTGTCGTAGATTTGTTAGTAGTGGGTTACAGTGTGGGATTTGTTCAAAGTGTTTTTATTGGGGGAATGCAGTGGGGAAGCCAGTGGGCATTCTAGCGAGATCCTCTCCTGGTAATGCAGAATCTGCAATAGAAATAAGTTGATAGAGGAGCAGGAGCATAAGATATGTGCCATTCAGGTGCAGTTACAACGCACAAAGGGGGAACTAGATAGGTTGAGGAGGGTGGAGGGTGGTGAGGAATGGGAACTGGGAGTTGGAAAGAAGGCAGCTGGGAGGAGGAGGTATTCAGACAGTTATACTTTGCATGTATGCAACAGATTTGACCAACCTGTCAGAGTTGAGTGGAGAGGAGCCTCATATAGCTGTAGATGTAGGGAACGTGCAGCAGTCCTTAGCAGTTAGGAGGCCTAGGTCAGTTGCAAAGTCTAACAGAAAGAAGAAAGTTCTGCTGCTAGGTAGTTCACACAGTAGAGGTGTGGGCAAGCAGTTGCAAGAAGTGCTGGGGAAATGAGTACCAGTTCACTAGCATTGTGATGCCTAGTGCAGGGTTGGCTCAGGTGACTGACAGCATAGGGGAGTTATGTAGCAATTTTACGAAGGAGGAGCAGGTAATGATAGTGAGTGGAGCAGGAACAGTCTTTATAGGGATGGGGAATATGATGAAGTGTTGACCTGGTAAAGATAGCTACTCAAACTGGTGGCACTAATGTGAATTTCATGCAACTGTTTCAGCGTCATGGTCGGCCTCATCTTAATGCGGCTGTTAGGTGCATTAACATGGGGCTGGAAAAGGCACTGATAGCAGAGGCATGGATCACATTTCAGTGGTGCCAGTTGGATCAATCAGTAGATCAGCTTTCACTAGGCATGGCCTGCACCTCAATAGATATGGGAAGGGGAGGCTGGCAAAGCTTATGTGACAGTGTAGTGGATGGTGGTGGGTTTACTCATAGAAAAATTTGTGAAGTAGTTAGTGTTGGAGCTGCCCCTTTTTTTAGATTGAAGTCAGCTGACAGGTACACTTGCTTAAAGGGAGTCCATCTAACTAAGGGCTCCCCTTCAGAGGACATGATGTTTCCAAGCAGAGGAGCAGTTAGCATATTTCATCGAAATATAAGAGGTATTAGAGATAAAGTTAGTGAACTGCTTATATATGTTGACTCTGAGATTATTGGTATATTGCAGCACAACTTAAATAATTTGACAATTCAGAGGCTTCCTTTACCAGGATACAGATTAGCTGGCTGTTTTTCAAGGAGTTCCTTGCAGGGTGGAGGAGTGGCTATGTACGTAAAAAACAGTATTCCATTTGAGTCCATAGGCGTATTTCCATTTGAGTCCATAGGCGAATCAGGCACTGCATTGAACAGATATTTGAATGTTGTGAAGGGGCAGTAGAATTTAGTGAAACTAAACTTCTAATTTTTGTTGTTTATAGGTCCCTTAACTCTGACTTCAGAGCATTTCTGCTCAAGCTAGAGAGGGTTCTTGATTCACTTTGTACGAAGTACCAGAAATTAGTTATATGTGATTACTTCAATATAAATTTTGTATATGATGGTGCAAGAAAAAGGATGTTGGTAGATCTCCTAAATTCATATGATCTGATGCAGACTGCATTTTTTCCAACTAGGGTGCAGGGGAACAGTAGCACAGCCATAGACAATATTTTTATTCATTTTTCATTACTAGATGGGCATTCTGTTAGTAAAAGTGTGAATGGCCTTTCAGACCATGATGCACGAATTTTAACACTAAAAGGCTTTTGTACTCAAACAAGTGTCACATATAATTACAAGCACTGTAGGAAAGCAATAGAGAGTTTTTTAAACCTTGTCAAGGAACAAGAGTAGCATAACGTTTATAGTGCCGATAAGATAGATGATAAATATAATTTCTCATGCTTTTTGAGAGTTGCTTTCCTTTAGAATGTTCTAAACAGGGTACTAGCAGTAATAGGTAGCTGGGGTGGCTGACTAGTGGGATAAGGATATCATGTAGAACAAAGTGGGAGTTATATCAAAATGTTAGGAGTAGTCACAATCATGCTACAATAGCCCGTTACAAACAGTATTGTAAGGTGCTCAAAAATGTTATTAGGAAGGCAAGAAGCATGTAGTATGCAAATAGAATAGCTAATTCACAGGATAAAACTAAAACCATATGGTCAGTTGTGCAGGAAGTGCCTCGTCAGCAGCACAAGGTTGACGATGTAAAGTCAGTTCATAGTAAAAATATTTCTGTTACTGATAAACCAGATATCTGTACAGTATTTAACAATCATTTTCTGAGCATTGCTGGTGATTTAAATAAAAATTTGGTCTCTATAGAGAATCATAAGTTTCTTGGCAAATGCCTTTCTGAGATTGATGTCTGAAGTACTCCTTTGTGATACAGACAAGGGGGAGATTGAGTCAATAGTTAAATTGCTGAAGACTAAGGACTCTCATGGATATGATGGAGCACCTAGCACAATATTAAAGTGCTGTGCTGCACACATTAGCCCTGAACTTAGCCATATCTGTAATTTTTCCTTTAAGAATTGTCAGTTTTCTGAATAATTAAAGTACTCAGTAGCAAAGCCGCTTTATAAAAAGGGAGAAAAACATAAGTAGACAATTTTATAGAATTTTTATGCCATCAGAGTTTGCTAAAGTTATTGAAAAGGCTGTGTATGTAAGGATAATTGATCATTTTATATCACACGATTTGCTACCAAATGTACATTTCGGTTTTAGAAGTCATTTAACAGCTGAAAATGCTATATTATCTTTTCTCTGTGAGGTACTGGATGGGTTAAACAAAAGGTTTCGAACGCTAGGCATATTTTTGATTTAACTAAGGCGTTTGATTGCTCCAGAAGTTGGACCCTCACCGAATACGGGGAGTAGCTCACAATTGGTTCACCTCTTACTTTAGCAACAGACAGCAAAAGGTCATTATTCACAATGTTAAGAATGGATGTGATGTGGGGTCTGAGTGGGGTACAGTCAAATGAGGTGGGGGGGGGGGGGGGGGGGTTGGGTGGGGGGGGAGGGAGGCTCCAGGGGATCAGTGTTGGGGCCACTCCTGGCCCTTATTTATATAAATGATATGCCCTCTAGTATTATGGGTAACTCTAAAATATTTCTATTTACTGATGACACTATCTTGGTATAAAAGGATGTTGTGTGCAACACTGGACCAGTTTCAAATAGTGCAGTTCATGACCTAACTTCACGGCTTGTAGAAAATAAACTGACACTAAATCACAGTAAGACTCAGTTTTTACAGTTCTAACACACAATTCAACAAAACCTGAGGTTTTAATTTCACAGAATGGGCATATGATTAGTGAAACTGAACAGTTCAAATTTCTAGGTGTTCAGATAGATAGTAAACTGTCGTGGAAAGCCCACGTTCAGGATCTTGTTCAAAGACTTAATGCTGCCATTTTTATATTCGGACGGTATCTGAAGTGAGTGACCGTGTGACACAGAAATTACTCTACTTTGCTTATTTTCATTTGCTTATGTTGTATGGTATTATATTTTGGGTAACTCTTCCCATTCTAAAAGGATATTTTTGGCTCAGAAACAGGTGGTTTGGGCAATAAGTAGTGTAAGTTCATGAACCTCTTATCGACCCCTGTTCACGAGTCTGGGTATTTTGACATTGACCTCTCAATATATTAGCTTATTCCCAAGAATAAGCAGCTTTCACTCAGTTAATACTCGGCAGAAATTGAAAAGCATTTGGATTGGACTTCCTTAACTCTTGTGCAGAAAGGTGTGCAGTATACTGCTGCATCCATTTTCAATAAGCTACCGTTCAAATTTAAAAATCTTAGCAGTAATCCACATACTTTCAAATCAAAAATGAAGAGTTTCCTCATGGGTCACATCTTCTATTCTGTCGAGGAGTTCCTTGAAAAATTAAGATTTTGCCATCACTGCCAAATGGAATTTTTTTGGAACAATCCACGGTAAGTTGACTTGTGATGGCACTGAGGGAACAGCAAAATGACTAGCAGCCTGTGCTAGTCTGCACAGGCCCTTAGATAAACAAATATTGACTCCATATGATTTGTTCAAATTCTGTGATGGTAGTATTCCAGGCATAAAGTTTTTTTATGTACCAAAAGAAGAAATTGAAAAAATTCAGCCTGATTGAGAAACAAGGTTTGCCATGGGACATACAATATCTGGAATCAGAGGAAATCGTCAATTTAAGGCAATTTATTGTAATCAGCTCAGAGTAAGCAGAGTTTTCAATGGTGCTATGGCATTCACAGTTAATGCCTTCAAAGCAGATGAAGAAATTCCAGCAGTCTCAATTTCAAGACAACCAGGACTATATGTTGCATGTATGTATGACAATTTTTGGTGGGTTGGAAATGTGTGTGAAGTTTCACATGAGCAACAAGATGTCCTCATCAGCTTTATGCACCCATACAGTTCTGCTTGTTCCTTCCACTGCCCAACTGCTAAAGACACCTGCTGGATTCCTGAGCAACATATTTCCGTAACTTGAGGAACACCATCAACATAATCATCAGGAAGACAATACAGTTATCCACATCTGTTCTTGACAAAATTGTAGAACTGTTTAACCAAAAATGGAACTAACTTCTTAGTGTTTTTGTTTGGAAAATTTACTGTATTCTGTATTATACTTGTTTTTTATGACATGTGTTAAAGTTTAAACTGATTTATATACTGGAATAAAAAAATAATTATGGGACTCAATGACCAGAATACTTCACTTTTCAATAATCTCAAACCATTAAAATAATAACTTTTGAAATGTATTCTTACTCATCAAAATGCAAGAACCAGAAATTAAACAATATAGCTTTGAAAGCTTAAAGCATGCTCTTTCCAGGTGTGGCAAGAAACAAAGGTTTGAACAAGACACAGTTGAGATATTGCCCCCCAAAAATACCATAAATTTTGCATGTATAAAATTTTGGCCATCTCTGTAGATGGATATCTTTTCATATAGGCATCCAATGTTAATTAAATTTGATCTATATATAGGCATCATAGGTAAGAAAAAACCTGTTAAGTTCATATGAAAAGTAGCAGTGGTCAATCAAACCTTGGTTCTTAGAATAGCGCAACAAATTTTTAGCCACTTTCAAGGCTTATATCTATATTTATGTGTGGCTAAATCCCTGATTTTTGCCATGGTGTGATTCAGCATAAAAAGTTGTCTGTGTATATTAAAGCAAATGACTAAATGTTTTCTAGAAATTCTAAAAAAAGCCTAGCAAACTTGGCACATTTGATCTTTGTATGTGATCGGAAGATGATTAGCCTCTCTTTAAAACCCATAAAAATTCAACCACTGAAGATACTGGACTGAAATTTGGTATGCAACTATCAAAGACCACATAGAACCTTCATACCAAATTTCATTAGATTTGGAATGGTCAAGTGGGGACCCCTGGTCCCCTTGACGTGGAATGACCTAGCACACAAACAGTGTTATCTGAACAGACAGGTGCATCATCACTCGTGCAATCATTCTTCAAGAACTTTTTTGAGATGATGGTGGCTTGCATATCTCACTGGGGAAGTTGAGGTATCCATGCTTCAGGTGGTTCTTGTAGAAGTACAGAACACACCCAATGAATCTACACTGAGAAAGAACAATTTGTCCATGTGCCACAAGGAGGTGCTCAATATAATATGAAATAATGTTACTGCCCAAAAGGTCTGAGTGCACTTGGATGAAACCACTGATCTGGATGGGTGCTATATTGCAAATGTTGTTGGTATACTAAAAATTGACAAGCCAAGAGAATTGCTGCTCATAATGTGTGAAGCTCTTGAGAGAGTAAATACAGGGTGTTCCATTTATCTGATGACAGTCTGTGCTGTGCAGTAGACACAGGGCAGCAAGCATTCTGTTGCCCAGCAATCAGATGCTGTGCCACCTGTCTATTGCTGTGGTAAGACATGACTACATTTAAAATATAAGCAAATAAATTTTGTACTGACTCATGTCATGCAAGGAGATGCTGGAACTGCCTGCCACTATTTTCTATGCTTTCTGACATGTACTCAACAAATTATTAATCACACGATGTAGTTCTCTCCGAGATATTGAATTAATCGATTCATGGATATTATCCTTGAGTTCCTCTATCGTGTAAGGATTTGTTGTGTACACCTTGTCCTTCAGTGCATCCCACATATAAAAATTACATGGAGTTCAATCAGGACTTCTAGTGGGCCAGATATTGTTACTAGTCACTCTTTCATTAAACACATCGTGAATTGCATGCAAAAAAACATTGGCCGAATGAGCCCTCATCAAATCCTGTTGAAAAAATGTGAAGCTTTGTTCTCTTTCACTCAGTTCATTAAAAAATGGTCGCAAAATGTTCTGCAAGTAACTTTCACTTGTAACTGTGTCATTAAAAAGAATTGGGCCTATCATTCTGTCACCACTATCGGAGCACCACACCCCAATTTTCTGACTGTGAAGGGATTCCTCATGAAGCACAACAGGTCTATCTGCACTCCAATGTCAACAGTTTTTGGAATTAACATATCCTCGTAAATGAAATGAAGCTTTGTCTGAAAACAGAATGAATTAAGAATCTATTTCACCTTCATGCACATGTTTTAAAACCCATTTGCAAAACTTAGCCCTATGTGCAGGATCACCAGGTCAATATTCTTGTACTACTGACACTTTATAGGGTCTTAGCCCAGGCAGCTTAGCACGATATTTGTGTTTGCTGCGAAAGATGTCTACGAGACTTTTTGGGGGAATTTTCCAGGCAGTATGCAATGTCATTGAAATGAGTTTCTATTAGCATTGTACGTCATCATTTACACTTCTTGTCTTCAACACTTCTAGTTTCACAAAATTTATTTGCTAATTTGTGAACTACATCACAACTTAGAACCCATACACCTGGTAACTTCTGTTCAAACAATCTCCAAACAGTACAAGTGGACTCAGTATGCACATACAAATCATAAATAAACGCTCATTGTGGAACTGAATAATTCACTCTTGCCATTGTTGCGTTCACAAACTTCACTGTTACACCCATGATGCCTGTTTCACTGCTTGAATGACACTGACCAACAAGGCACATATGTCTATATGGCCTTCAGGCTAAAACCCACAAAAAAAAGGGAGGCCATAGTGTGGTCCCGTTGGGCCCAGTCGACCGGCAGGTGCAGCTTCCACGGCTGGCCTCCAATTCCCTGGGCAGGCGGTCATCAGATAAATGTAACACCCTGTAACTCGACACTTGCCTGTTGTTTGACAACTTTAAGAAGTTACTATGGTCAGATTGTGTGAACATAGACGATGTTTTGCTGCTAGTACCAGATGGTGCTTCATACATAGATAAAGCAGCCATGGGGCTTCGGATTCTCTATCTCTGTATGGTGAATGTTACTTGCCTTACACTACACATTACACAAATCTGCAGAAAAGTGCGATCAAATTATTCTAATGTGGACAAATTAGTTTCCTGTGCAAAAAGATTTATGTGAAAGCTCTGGTGCAGGTGCAGAAACTCAAGGAACAAGCACATTCACTCCCCTTCCCCCCTCAGCCTGTTATTATATGATGAGGTTCTTGGTTTAATGCTGCCAAATATTACGGCACCAATTACACCAAAATAAAAATAATCTTTTGTGGGCTTGATAGTGATGATTCAACTGTGGAAAAGGTCATTACAGAAACCTCATCTGGAAAAACATGGCATACATCAACACCAACTTTTCAGTGGTATCTGAAACCATCACAGGACTGGAAGCTGCTGGTACTCAACTGTGTAAGGCACTGGATATTGTGCAACATTGTGTTGAGCTTCTGGTCTTGTGGCTGACAAAGTGAACAGCAAATTGCAGTGTTCTACAGTGGCACCCTGGGCATTTTACAATATGAAAAATTGGTGACAATCTTTCTGCGAATGCCACAACATTTGAAGACAATGAGCCAAAACTGCCCTGCAGTGACACTGCCAGCTTCAAATACGCTCCTGTGATGTGGGAAGTTCTTACATGAACAAAACTATCCTCAGCAGATCTTTGAAAATGGAAGTCTTGAAAATGAACCTTGAGATCCAATGAAACTGCAGAAAATGAAGACTGATGGGATATGTTAACTAATTTGGAATACTTTAAACAAGTGGTGTGCAGTAGCACTAAACATGATTTTGTTGTTTGGATATTTGTTATTGTTTTCACTGTACTTTTTTTTCCAGACACATGCAAATATTTCAAAAGTAAGTGATATAATCACAATTTGTTCAGAACTGAATTCTGTATTACATAGCATGTCAAATACCAATAAGAATGTTTTTAAATCAACTTACATGAAGTCATATTTTATTTTTAGGTCATACTTATACAGGGTGTCTGGAAAAGGGGTTTACACAATTTGAATTAAATAATTGAGGAGGTATAATGATAACTTGATCCAATTGTGATTATATGGTGCTCTCATGCCATTTCACCGAGTAACAACCCTTGAATAAAAAGCTGGCTGGGAACTTGTTCTTGTGTGGATTTTAAAGTGTCATTGTAAATTTGAAAATGTGAAAGAAGTGACAGAGGTGAATTTCATACTGTGCCACCTTTATGTGTAACAGTAATCAAATTATGCAACAGATTAGAGAGTGAAGGAAGTGTGAGTGATCTGAAGAAGGGATGGTGTGGCATGGAGAAATCAGTAGCAGACAGAAGAGTACTGAATGCAGTGGTACAAGGTTTCACAAGATACCCAAAGGTTCATATGGCAAGCTGCTTATTAATCACATGTAGTAAGCAAACCATGTTCACTGCATTTTAATGCAAGCAAAGTGGGAACGTTAAATTCCATGATTGTTTCACACGATGAATGAGGACGATCCGGATAGGTGCCTTGAATTTCATGAATGGATTTGTGATAATGAATAGCTGATTGATATCATTGTTTGGTCTGATGAGGTGGTGTTTCAATTCAATGAAACCATCAGTCACCATAACTATGTGTACTAGGCAAGAGATAACCCACATGTTATGGAAGAATGAGCTGTTAATCTTCCAGGGTTATCAGTGTGGTATCGTATGTCTGCCATCAAGGGCTTGTAGAGCCATTCCTTTTTGAAGGAACAGTGACCTTAGCATGTTGCAGAAATGAATTGCACCATCGGTTCACCAACTGTATCAAGATAAAGATCGTTTTTTTGACAAGATGGTGTACCATCACATTACCATCATGACGTGCAGCAATTCCTGCATGAAACATTTGTCGAGAGGTGGACAGACCAACGAAGTGTGAAGTTTCCACCCAGTTCTCACAATCTAACACTGTTACATTTCTTTCTGTGGGGAATTCTGAAGGACACTATCCATGCCACAAAGTCATGTATGCTGGGTCACATGAGGCAGCCAAATGTGACTATCTGTGAGTCCATTTCAATAGCAGCCATACCACATGAGAGCCAATCTGTTCCACAACGTTGCAGATGCTGTATTGCAAACAATGTAGGGCATTTTGCACATCCGCAACAGTAAAACAGCATAACTAATTTCGTGATCACCTATGCGACCAGTAAATTCATAGTTCTTGTTATTTTTCTTCAAGTTGTTAAAGTTCAAACAGTGTAAACCCCTTTGTGGGACACTCTGTATATGTTTTATGTCATAAATGTTTGCATATTTTGCTGTTTTTTAGCTCATTAAAGTTCTACATTTTTCCCCTCATGGCCTTGCTTCTTTGTCTTGTGGTCAAAGTGATACATACAGCATTCATCAATGGTAATTTGGCAGCTAAAGAGGTCAACTGTATTGGCTTGACACAGCAACATTTCTGCCAGTGCCTCAGTTGAGCAGGCTTTTTGGATGAGTCTAAGCCATCACAGAACCCAGCAGGCAATGAAAACATGAGTAGGGAGGACCAAGTAAGATCTTGATTAGATCAGCTGGTTAATGCAGTAAAATATGCTATTGACAATGTTTATCAGCCCCTCCCTCTTCCCCTGGTCCAGAAGAAATCACCTTATAAATAATAAGTCCCTTTGTAGAGTTTCCTTGAACACAACATGAGATGTCACAGTAAAAAAAGCAACGCTAATAATATGGAAAATTGTAACAAATTAATCTCTCTCTCAATATGAGAGTTCAAATTGTTCCCTATACTATGTGTGTATATTATCATTTAAGTAATTTCATTTTTATTTTTTTTAACATAATTGAGGTGTGAAAAATCTTGTGCTCTTCAACCATTTTTGTACATCTTGCATCACGTAATATAATTATCTACGACAGGCAGAAGATGAGCTTTGTTGGTGCTGCATATTTTAGCGATTTTGGCCGAGATAAACTTATGCTGCCATGCTCTTCTTTGGTCGATTTGAAGTTCTTGATTCACATCTTTTACTGTTTGTGTCACTCCTCATAATCTTTGATTGATTGTATCAATACCTGTTTGTATTGTGATATATTGTGAAATTTAAAAAATTTGTGAGTTCGCGATAAACTCGTACTGGTATTGTCAATTAAAGGCTTAAAATTAATTGTGCTCTATTAAAATTCTTGAGATTAGGAGGCCCATCCATTCAAAACAATCATTCTCTAATTTTACTGTACAATTATGTGAGAAACAGGTTATTTTTGAGAATTTTTGTATGCTTATAAAACTATATTTTTTAAGTTACTGGTATTAGTGTTTTGGATATGTAACTTATTTCATAGCAAATCAGTGCTTGTGGTTCACAGTTCTGCCAAAGAATAGATCACCACTGAATTTCATTGTGCATCAGTGCAAATAACCATGCATTTCTGAAAATTTTTGGAAGCTACCACTATCCTTTGCACAATCTGTAAGAAATTTTTAGTTAATTGGCATATTTGTACTTTAGTTGCTGTAGCAGATTTTCTAGCTAACGTACTGTGTTACATCTAGTTTCCCCTTAAAGAGGAGTAGCCCCTATATATCATCTGCATTTATCGTAATTCAACTGTTTTAGAGTTTGATAATAATTGTAATTAACCTCAAAACTTCTTAGAAAACTAGCAATTTTTACCACAGGTTTTTGTGTTGCCTTAATGGAAATCTCGTTTTGTGTGCTTGCTTCAGTTCACATATAGAATTATCAACTTTTTAGCGCGACATATTAAAAGGTAAGCAGCAGGCTTAACTTAAAGATATTTGTTCAGTGCCTTGTGATACGTTGCACCAACCAAACACAGCCCCAGTGTGAATCCTGTTCTCAAATGTGGGATGAGTTGGTTGATATTCATAAGCAGCTGGAAATTGCCCTGAAGAGTGTCAAACAATTGGCAGCTGCTGTGAATCAGAGTGTTGGAAGAGCTCTCAAGAGTCGTGTACCTGTGATACTGTTACCAGAGGTACCTCAAGTACTATCCTCTCCTGTGGAGCCTGTCTCCTCTGCAGAAAGTACAGGATCTGTCATTACAAGTCCACTTGACTGCGAGTGGTGTGTCAATGGTGGATCTAGGCATCCTGTACGGGTGGATGGGGACTTGGGAGGTCTCAGGCTGTTGTGCAATTTTTAGGTGCTATCTTTCACTGAAACTAAGACTCAGCCAATGGGACTCACTTCACCTGTTTTTGGGAAACCTGCCTCAAGAAGAGGCAAACATGATAGGGTGGGGGTCTATTAATCATCAGCAGTTCAAGTGTACAGTGAATGATGGTATCCCTTAAGGAAATGGTAGCACAGGACAGGATGCGTATGCCTGGGGCCTCATTCAACATGAAGGGGCTACTCCAGTTATCCTTGAGAGGACAGGGTGCAACCAACTGTAGATTGTGGCACACTTCGGAACACATGATGCCTGTCATCTGGGCTCCGAGGTCATACTTCTGTCATTCCAGCGACTGGCAGAGAAATTTGAGAAGACCAGCCTTGCACATATAGCTTCAATGAAGCTCACAATTTGCAGCATTGTCCCCAGGACTGATCATGGCCCTTTGTTTCTGAGTTGATGGGAGGACTGAACTGGAGACTTCAAAGGTTCTGTGACAAGTGAGGCTGCAACTTTCTGGACTTGCATCATAGGGTTGTGAACTGTAGTATTTCCCTTAATGGGTCAGGTGTGCATTACTCATCAGAGACTGCTACTCAAATAGCTGACTGTGTGTGGGGTTCACACAAGGTTCTTTTTAGATTAGGTGACTCTCTAACAAATCCAGATAATGACAACTGTAGGAAAACTGGAAATATCACTGTTGTGATCGTAAAAAATGCCTTCCTCAGGTGAGAATATTAAAATCCTAATGGTAAACTGCTGAAGCACTTGCTACAAAGTGCTAGAGTTTGAAGCACTCAGGTACAGAAAACTGATTGAAACCTGAAATTCGTGAGTGTTAAAAGGAATCCATTAAACTTTGATTACATGATAAATCAATCTAATCTAAAGGCCATAAATTCAACTAAATACATAGGAATTACAATTACAAACAACTTAAATAGGACAGAATACACAGAAAATGCTGCGGGAAAAGCAAACCAATGACTGTGTTTTATTGGCAGAACACTTAGAAAATGCAACAGATCTACTAAAGAGATTGCCTACACTACATTTGTCCGTCCTCTTCTGGATTGCTGCTGCACGGTCTGGGATCCTTACCAGATAGGGTTAATGGAGTACATCGAGAAAGTTCAGCGATGAGCAGCATGTTTTGTATTATTGTTAAATAGGGAAGAGAGTGTCACAAACAGATTGGGGACACACCATTAAAACAAAGGAGTTTTTCATTGCATTGGAATCTTCTCGCGAAATATCAATCACCAACTTCCTGCTCCAAATACAAAAATATTTTGTTGACCCTGACCTGCACAGGGAGAAATGATCATCTTAATTAAATAAGGGAAATCAGATATGTCTGTTTTCACCATGCGCTGTTTGAGAGTGGAATAATAGAGAATTATTGTGACCAGTGTTCGATGAAACCCCTGCCAGGCACTTAAGTGAGATTTGTAGATTATACATGTAGCTGTAGATTGATTGGAAACTTTTGGTAGGGAGGATGCAGCATGTTATCTTGGATGGAGAGTCATCGTCATATGTAGAAGTAACTTCAGGAAGTCGCAGGGAAGTGTGTTGGGACCTGTGTTGCTCATGTTGTATATTAAAGAATTTGCAAATATTAAAGTAACCTCAGAGTCTTTGCAAATGATGCAGTTATCTATAAAGAAGAACTATCTGAAAGAAGTTGCACAAAAATTTAGTCAGATATTGATAAGATTTCAAAGTCATACAGGGATTGGCAACCTGCTTAAAATGTTCAGAAATGTAAAATTGTGCACTGCACAAAACCAAAAATCATAGTATCCTATGACTATAATATCAATGATTCACTGTTGGAATTGGCCAGCTAGTACAAATACCTGGGTGTAACCTGGGTTGCCACAAGTTTTCCCATGTGAAATTCCCTGATATCTCCCAAGTTTTAGCATTTTTCCCTGACGAATTTTGAGATCTCTGGAGTAAGTTAATACGTAAATTGACAGTCTGTCTTTGCAACTAAGGTACAAGAAACAATAATGCAAATGAGGGGAAAAAAACAACTTGCAACTTTTCTGTGGAAGAGATATCACAATGTATGAAAAGCCCTCTAGAGGTTAAGTTCACTGCGCACCTACTTAACATTCTGGCGGCCTAGCCAACAGAGGGAACTGATCACTGATCTGTCTTTTCTTCAGTTACTTTGTCATATAGACAATTTGTCTTTCATAGGTAATTTATAGGTTGCTATAGGCATTGTATTACATATATTTTGCTTTGGATCATAAATTCATCATATAAGTGTCAGACCTATTATCTTTGTATATTTCCTTTTAATAATTTTATATGGTTAACTGTATTCATATTTTATATTATCACAATTGGTTTCTATAACAGTTATCAAAATTTAAATGTCTGCTATGTGTATTTTACCTAATTTGTTTTTATCAGATTATGGTTCTTATATAAATGAAGCCTACATCTAAGCCCACGGTAGTGACATCTATGAAGCATGCATGCAGACAGACTTCTAGTAGCTACTGCACTTCAGTAGTTTTGTACAGTAACGCCAGTTGCGAAACAACTGTGTGGATGATGTGGCCTATTTTACACCACATTTTAGTTCTATGTGACGATGTTTTGCTGAGTGTATAAATGTTCTCACAGTGCCATTATGGCTTTACCACATTAGGACATGGTGTAGAACAGGTATGCTTTACCTTGTTTTATCTGTACATTTGCCAGTTTGTAGGAGAGTATATTGTGATATGAAATGCTATATTGTTTCGAAAGATAGACTGTCCACTAGGTGTAAAAATTTTTATATTGTAGATCTGAAGATGGTCATTACTGACTGAAACCAGTCGTCGCCAAAGGAATTTATATTGTGATCAAAGAGTTGAATAAAAATACATTTAACTTGCAAGCAGAGGGCATTTCCTGATGTGAGCAAAAACCTTAAGTACTAACATCAACATCTTTTGTAATGAATTGTTTGTAGATGGAGAAAGCAAGTCAAATGGTATACATGTTTCATTAAGACCACTGATCAAGGGCGTACCCAGGATCTGAACTGGTGGGAGGGGAGGGGGGGGGGCAGGTCATACTAGTCTCAGGAAACAAGGACTCGAGACAACACACAGCACATCTTATTAAATAAAACAGTAAACCAATGAAAAACTGCTTTGAATAAACATTTTAAATACAAGAATGCACTTGTACAATCCGAGAAAACATGCAGCATTTCTTATTAAATAAAACAGTAAACTAGTGAAAAGCTTCTTTCAATAAACATTTTAAATATAAGAACAGTAGCATAGTGAGGTGCCCGTTTAGACTGCGAGCTGAGCAGAGCAATGCAGAACAGTGCTGCACGGTAGCTCTGAGTTTTGTTTTGTGCGATCATTGGATGCGATTTCTTGCGATGGACATCGAAAGTCCCATATGTACGTCAACATCCCGTGTTGTGGGATCAGAAAAACAAACATGACAGAGGTCTGGTATGCCAAGCTTGGAATGAACTGTATAAGTACAAAAAATTAAAATAAATAACTACCAAAAATACTACAGACAAGAAACGCATCAACTTTGGTATATTATCATATTTGAGTTGCGTACAAATTTTATCATTTTAATAAATAAATGATAGCCTCAGTAGTTACAGTATTCAATAAATGATTCATGAGGTAAATTTGCAATAATGACAGTTGACAGGTTTTGAACACCTGTCCTCCGCTCCTCATCCTTCTTGAAGCTCCACAGTTTGCTTCTGAACGCATGCTTCAAAGCGCTGTTTTCGATTTTGTCCTGGTAAAAACTCAACTGAAGGTAGATTTTGGGTCTACCTTTATCGATTAATATGTTGTGAAAGAAGGAGATGCACTGAATAACAATGTCTTCGTGTTCTAAAGGAGTTTTTTTTCTTTGGAAGAATATGCAACTTGCTCGTCAAAAATCCGAACGCGCATTCCACTAGCACTCTAGCTGCCGATAATTTCTTGGTAAATAATCTTTCTTTGTCACCTAGTAACAATCCAGAAAATGGACTCATTAAATTAGGCAAATGAGCAAGGGCTTCAGGCAGCCCAAATGGGGATTTTCCTGAAGTGCCCAATAGTTTTTTCGGTGATGGCCAGTTTTGTGGAACGTTCTAAAAATTATTTTATAAATCACTTGCACTAAATGTCTCGCCATCTACTGCTTGTCATAACCTGCACATCAACTGCTATTAATCTACAGTTAGCGTCAGCTGTAACTAAAAAATTAATAGTTTAGGAGCAGAAAAGCATTTTATATTTAAAAATGGTAGGCGAAACGATGTTGTTCGTTAGAAACTTCACATAGTCATGATCCCTTACTGCCTACAAGTGAATACGCTGTTCCATTTAAATTACCTTCCCTGATTTCAGGAATAACCTCAGAAAAAAGTAGGCCTCTTGCAAGAAGTGTGTAAGGCGGTGAAGAAATGTGTAAACCACCACTGTAGGTGACTAACAATAAAATGTTGGTTCTACTATGTTCGTTACTGTTGGTTATTACTCACTGTGTTGTATCTATTATTTTACAGGCATTGTGTGATCTTTCTTTTGAGAAATATATGAGTACATATCGTACAAACCATCAATGGCAGACAGAATTTTCTTATTCTTATTGTCCAGACTTTCTAACATATAAAACACTTTTGAAGTGCCAAAATGTACTAGAACAAATAGGACCTCATACCAAACAGAACTAACAGGGGATATTGAATGTATACAGAGAAGGCAGCACAGATGGTCCCATGTTTGTTTGATCTGTGGGAAAGAGTCACAGAGATATTGCAGGAATTAAGCTGGAAGCCTCTTGAAGACTGATGTAAACTATCCCATGAAAGTCGATTAACAAAGTTTCAAAAACCAACTTTAAATAATGATTCTAGGAATATACTCCAATCCCCTACATATTGCTCATGTAGTGATTGTGAGGATAAGATTAGAACAATTACTGAATGCACAGAGGCATTTAGGCAATCATTCTTCCCAAACTCCGTATGTGAATGGAACGGAAAAAAATTCTGATAACTAGTACAGCGGAACGTACGCTCTGCCATGCACTTCACAGTGGTTTGCAGAGTATAGATGTAGATGTAGATGTAGCTGTAGATGTCAGCATGCCTTTTTTTCTGGCGTTCTGTAATATTAGTATAACAATAAGATTAATTAAGCCGATATATGTTTTATTTCTCAGAAAAGGTACCAATATTCTCTAATAATAATATGTCAAGCCCATGTCTATGTTTCAGCACTTCAGTAACGTTGGTAAGTGACTAATTTGGTGATGTATCAATTATAAGTGACCCACATACCACTATTTGCACATCTGCATTCTTTATATGTTGAACCTTGCAATCTAAATTTCTTGCCATGGAGTCCAATTACCGCTTTAGGGTAATGCAAAACATTCTGTTACATTATATGTTGTACTATCAAGGACTGCCTCAACAAGCTTTTTTATTCTCCAATGATGACTCTGCACCTGACTCCTAGAAAAAATTATAACAGCAGGTAACTGTAATGTTTTGGCTTGATATTAATGGATGCAGGTATTCTGATGATACATATTTCTTTATTGTACTGCTGCTATGGCCACTGTTATGTATCCAAACTCCGAAAAATTAGCTTTCAGAGGATTGAATTATTTTCTTTCACAACAACTACTCATTTTGAGGGATACATTACATAATCCAATGTTCAAGATTAAATTTCAGAATTAACTGTAAAATTATACTACTGCATTTCAACAAAGGATTGGTCAAGAATAGTAAGAAAACACAAGCAAAATTGGTTTCATAAATTAAGAAATTGGCAATAGATTTGCTTTCATAGATGTCAGGAACCACAGAAAAATTGCGCAAGAGATAATACCTAAAAACCAAAATGTTGCTGGTGTACCTGAACCTGCTTCAACTGTTCTTTGGCTGACAATGAATACATAAACATTAGGCAGTTCAATGGAGTCTGTGCTAAGTATATAAAGTTACAATGAAACCATTCTGTACTCACCATGTGACAGAAATTCTCTCATGTGTGTGTGATCAAAGTCTGCATAGTACAAATCACACAGAACAGAAGAGAGAGAACCTCCTTGCGGTATTCCCTTTACAACATGGAAAATATGTTTCCTAGATGTCTGTACAGTAACTGAACGCATGTATTCGACTGCACTGTGAAGAAGCCATTCAGCATCACTTTCCTGTAATAATGACAAATAACTTTAATTAAGTACCAAAAAAGATTTCATAGGAAAAAAAGCCAATAAATGATGATTTACACTTGTAAGCTCCAAGTAAAAAGCAATGCCTAAAGCATAGATCTTGTTCTGAACAGCTGATGTTCATTTACAAAGTATGTGTCATGGAATCAATCAGCACTCTAAAAAATACCATGTTCACTACATAATTTGGAACAGATTAAAAATTATAAATACAAATTAACTCAAAGTAAATATCGTATTGTTTATGTACAGTAAGGAAAGAGTGTGTATGGTAGAGCACTCTAGACAGCAAGAAACATGTGTTCAACACGATTTATTGTTCTCTTATAAAATCATGTTAGAATGCCCACAAAAAAGCTTTGACTACTTGAGGGGGGGGGGGGGGGAGGTGCAGAAATGTTTAGACTTAAAAACATGAAATACGCATGAATGATATCCTGCTGAAATTGCTGCTTGAATGAGTGAATGTGTTGGTTATGGCATTATTCTGGTTCGAATGGAATTAATGTTACATATAACATTATTCTGAAAACCAACGTCTTATTTTTGTATTCTACATATTTTTCTCTGCCTGTATTTTTACATCTTCTATTTGGGGCATTTGCTGAGCTGAGGGCAGTGTTGGGGGTGCAGCAGCCAATGCTATGACATCAGTGCCGGTGCAGCAGAGAGACCTCGTAGCCAACCACAGCTTCACAGAATACACCAGACAGAAGATTCCATGAATCCGAGTAAACAATGGAGAAGGTAAGAACATCAAACTCGAATTTATAATCATTCTCTTATTGGAAGTCTTTTAAAAAGTGTCTCACAATGTCATCTTATTAGACATCATTCTCTATGTACCACAGTATGGGAAAATGTTAATTTGTCAATGCTGACTTCAAGTCTACTGATTTAAATTGACTGGATATGCAACACAATTCAAGAATTGTACAGGAGTATTGCATAACTGGCCATGGTCACAGTTCCATGTAGTTTAATTTATACAAATTAACTCAACACCCTAACATTGGCTCAACATCATCACTGAATCAATAAAAGTCAGAAGACAGCAGGCCAATAGCATTTTGCATCTGGTTGCTGGCGGCTTTATCAGGATACAATTCTGTGTGCAGTAACAATGCAGTATTCATTGTTGAATGCTGTGCTGTGTTTAGGCAGTTTGTGCTGTGCTAGAATGAGTTACAAAGCTGTTCCTGGCACATCGGGGATTATATACAACTCCTCCTAAGAAAAGAAAGCTTGCTGATCCAGTTATGGCTAGCTGTTGAATATACAGGTGTTTGTGTGTGTGTGTGTGTGTGTGTGTGTGTGTGTGTGTGTGTGTGTGTGTGAGAGAGAGAGAGAGAGAGAGAGAGAGAGAGAGAGAGAGAGAGAGATTTGGGGAGGGAGGGGGTGGGGGGGGGGTTCCTTTTGTGACCAGCTCTTCTAGAATACAGACAAGCTGAGGTATACCAGTCTGCATGCACTAAAGACTAACTTCAGGCTAGAAATCTCCTGCACAGTCGTTGTTGACTTCTGCAACTGTAAGACCAGCTCAATTCTTATTAAGCAGAGTCTGTAAATATAATTGTCATCTAGGGAAGCATTGATCTAGACCAGATCATGGAATCTGCTGACTCACAGGGAATAAGTGTGAGCTCATTGGCCATCAAATTGATGTCATGTGATTGGTAATCTGGAAATGTTATGTCTTCTTTGCTGGCAGATCTCTTGCCAGAAAAATGACACTCTCAATAACTCCATATTTTCCTTCAATGTGTTTGGCTGGGTTACAACATTCCCTCCCCATTAAATCAGCATGTAGGGTTGATATCAGCCAGACTGATGCATCCGAGGACAGAAAGGTGGCAGCGGGCAAACGGGGGAGCAGTGGAGGCCAGGTGGTACTGTGGCCAACAACTTGGTGGACCATTCTGTGAGGATGTGCTTGAGGACCTGCTGGAGAAGTAAGTCACACTATGGACCTGCAGCAACATATCTAGAATTGACCAGAAATTATTCCAAAGGCTTGCCCTGATTAGGTGAATAACTGGAAATCTATTCACTCCCTGTCAAAATGCATACCAGGGCGAATAGGAACTTGCATTTGAATGTTGGGATTATGTACAATAGTATACAGAGTACTGTTAAAAATAAGGTCCACCAATGCAAGTAGGGGTAGTGCATTCTGGGAGCTTAACTTTGGAAATGGACAATGATAATGGGTTATGATCCATAATTAAGCAGAACTTCTGGCCATACAAAAAATATGTAATTTGTGCACATTGAAAATGGTCACCAACATCCTTTTTCAGTCTGTATATAATATTCCTGGGCCTAGTTTAATGATTTGGACACAGACATGTGGGTTTTTCACTACAGTAAGCAAGCTGGAGAGGAAGGATGTGCACACTGCTAGACGAGTCCTTTTAAGAATAATAATAATAGTAATAGTAATAATAATAATAATAAAAAAAATAGAACACGAAGTGACACACATGTTAGATATAGAAGAAAAATTTCAGCTGACATATATAGAATACAAAGACACAAATACAGACATTAGACCGTTCTTGCATAGACCGCCAAATAACCCACAAGTCGAAACAACAATAAAAACTATCAACACAATCATACACAACAAAATAAATGAAAACACAACTATGGAAGAGTTACAACTACTGGTTTATATAGGAGCACTCACTACACTAAATATACACACTAGGCACAGATCAGAACCAACTAACACACAGAAGAAACCCACAAAACCAGCATGGCAACACAGGCTACAGATCAGAATAGAAAAACTGAGAAAAGACATCAGACAGCTAACACAATTTATAAGAAATGAAATGTCAGAAAAAAAACGAAAAAGGTTAGGTAAAATCTCACAACAAGAAGTGATAGAGCAATTAGATGAAAAGAAGCAGAAATTACAAGCATTGGCCAAACGACTTAGAAGATACAAAAAAAGTGAAAATAGAAGGAAACAAAACCAAACATTCAACACAAACCAAAAGAAATTTTACCAGACAATAGATAACACACACATTAAAATAGACAATCCACCAAACATAGCAGACATGGAAGACTTCTGGAGCAACATATGGTCAAACCCGGTACAACATAACAGGCATGCACGGTGGATACAAGCAGAAACAGATACATACAAGATGATACCACAAATGCCTGAAGTGATAATTTTGCAACATGAAGTCACCCGAGCAATTAATTCTACTCACAATTGGAAAGCCCTTGGAAAAGATAAAATGGCAAATTTCTGGCTAAAGAAATTCACCTCAACACATTCACATCTAACTAAATTATTTAACATTAATGATATGGTTATAATAGAGGGAAACATTCCACGTAGGAAATATATATCTAAAAACAAAGATGATGTGACTTACCAAATGAAAGTGCTGGCAGGTCGACAGACACACAAACAAACACAAACATACACACAAAATTCAAGCTTTCGCAACAAACTGTTGCCTCATCAGGAAAGAGGGAAGGAGAGGGAAAGACGAAAGGAAGTGGGTTTTAAGGGAGAGGGTAAGGAGTCATTCCAATCCCGGGAGCGGAAAGACTTACCTTAGGGGGAAAAAAGGACGGGTATACACTCGCACACACACACATATCCATCCACACATATACAGACACAAGCAGACATATTTAAAGACAAAGAGTTCAAAGAGTTCAACTCTTTGTCTTTAAATATGTCTGCTTGTGTCTGTATATGTGTGGATGGATATGTGTGTGTGTGCGAGTGTATACCCGTCCTTTTTTCCCCCTAAGGTAAGTCTTTCCGCTCCCGGGATTGGAATGACTCCTTACCCTCTCCCTTAAAACCCACTTCCTTTCGTCTTTCCCTCTCCTTCCCTCTTTCCTGATGAGGCAACAGTTTGTTGCGAAAGCTTGAATTTTGTGTGTATGTTTGTGTTTGTTTGTGTGTCTGTCGACCTGCCAGCACTTTCATTTGGTAAGTCACATCATCTTTGTTTTTAGATATAAATTATTTAACAGTTACATTGCAGACCCATACACATTCCCTGATACACTTACACATGGAATAACTTATCTGAAACCTAAAGATCAAGCAGACACAGCAAACCCAGCTAAATATCGCCCCATAACATGCCTACCAACAATATACAAAATATTAACTTTAGACATTACACAGAAATTAATGACACATACAACACAGAACAAAATTATAAATGAAGAACAAAAAGGCTGTTGCAAAGGAGCACGAGGATGAAAAGAGCAACTGATAATAGATGCAGAGGTGACATATCAAGCTAAAACTAAACAAAGGTCGCTACACTATACATACATTGATTACCAAAAAGCTTTTGATAGTGTACCCCACTCATGGTTACTACAAATATTGGAAATATACAAAGTAGATCCTAAATTGATACAGTTCCTAAACATAGTAATGAAAAATTGGAAAACCACACTTAATATCCAATCAAATTCAAATAATATCACATCACAGCCAATACAGATTAAGCGTGGAATATACCAAGGAGACTCATTAAGTCCTTTCTGGTTCTGCCTGGCTCTGAACCCACTATCCAACATGCTAAATAATACAAATTATGGATTCAATATTACTGGAAAATACCCACACAAAATCACACATCTGCTATACATGGATGATCTAAAACTACTGGCAGCAACAAATCAACAACTCAACCAATTACTAAAGATAACAGAAGTATTCAGCAATGATATAAATATGGCTTTTGGAACAGACAAATGTAAGAAAAATAGCATAGTCAAGGGAAAAAACACTAAACAAGAAGATTACAGATTGGATAACCACAGCGACTGCATAGAAGTGATGGAAAAAACAGATGCCTATAAATATCTAGGATACAGACAAAAAATAGGAATAGATAATACAAATATTAAAGGAGAACTAAAAGAAAAATATAGACAAAGACTAACAAAAATACTGAAAACAGAACTGACAGCAAGAAACAAGACAAAAGCTGTAAATACTTATGATATACCAATATTGACCTACTCATTTGGAGTAGTGAAATGGAGTAACACAGACCTAGAAGCACTCAATACACTTACACGATCACAATGCCACAAACATAGAATACATCACACACATTCAGCAACTGAAAGATTCACATTAAGCAGAAAGGAAGGAGGAAGGGGATTTATCGACATAAAAAACCTACATTATGGACAGGTAGACAATTTAAGAAAATTCTTTATAGAACGAGCAAAAACTAGCAAAATACACAAAGCAATCACTCATATAAATACATCAGCTACACCACTGCAATTTCATAACCACTTCTACAACCCTTTAGATCACATAACATCAACAGATACGAAGAAAGTAAATTGGAAAAAGAAAACACTACATGGCAAGCACCCGTATCATCTAACACAGCCACACATCGATCAAGACGCATCCAACACATGGCTAAGAAAAGGCAATATATACAGTGAGACGGAAGGATTCATGATTGCAATACAGGATCAAACAATAAACACCAGATATTACAGCAAGCATATTATTAAAGATCCCAATACCACAACAGATAAGTGCAGACTTTGCAAACAACAAATAGAAACAGTAGATCACATCACAAGCGGATGTACAATACTAGCAAATACAGAATACCCCAGAAGACATGACAATGTAGCAAAAATAATACATCAACAGCTTGCCTTACAACATAAACTTATAAAACAACATGTTCCCACATACAAGTATGCACCACAAAATGTACTGGAGAACGATGAATACAAATTATACTGGAACAGAACCATTATAACAGATAAAACAACACCATATAACAAACCTGACATCATACTCACCAATAAAAAGAAGAAATTAACACAAATAATCGAAATATTCATACCCAATACAACAAATATACAAAAGAAAACAGGAGAAAAAATTGAAAAATACATCCAACTGGCTGAGGAAGTCAAAGACATGTGGCATCAGGATAAAGTTGACATCATACCAATTATACTATCAACTACAGGAGTCATACCACACAATATCCACCAGTACATCAATGCAATACAGCTACATCCAAACTTATATATACAACTACAGAAATCTGTAATTATTGACACTTGTTCAATTACCCAAAAGTTCCTAAATGCAATGTAACATATACCATACAGTTAAAAGGAAGTCATGCTTGATCAAGGTCCGCATCACCTTCCATTTTTAACCAGACATAACGTCTGAGACAAGAAAGAAATAATAATACACACATCAAAAAAGGTTTTGCATCACCTTGGTTTCAAGAGTTCTGGAACCTGTACAGAAAATTGGAATAGAGATCAACATTAACATCATTTCCACCATTTTTATTGTTCATGAAAACCACACACTGCATGTTGCACCACCATACAGCGAGACCTCCAGATATGGTGGTCCAGATTGCTTTACACACCAGTACCTCTAATACACAGTAGCACGTCCTCTTGCATTGATGCATGCCTGTATTCATCGTGGCATACTATCCGTAAGTTCATTAAGGCACTGTTGGTCCAGATTGTCCCACTCCTTAATGGCAATTCAGCAGATCCCTCAGAGTGGTTGGTGGGTCTCGTTGTCCATAAACAGCCCTTTCCAATCGATCCCAGGCATGTTCAAAAGGGTTCATGCCTGGAGAAAATGCTGGCCACTCAAGCCATACATGTCATTATCCTGGAGGAAGTCATTCACAAGATGTGCACAATGGGAGCATTAATTTTCGTCCATGAAGACGAATGTCTCACCAATATTCTGCCGATATGGTTGCACTACTGGTCAGTGGACGGCATTCACACATCGTACAACCATTACTGTGCCTTCCATGACCACCAGCGGCGTACTTCAGCCCCACATAATGCCACTCCAAAACAGCAGGGAACCTCTGTCTTGCTGCCCTCATTGGACAGTGTGTCTAAAGCGTTCAGCCTGACCGGGTTGCCTCCAAACACATCTCCGATGATTGTCTGGTTGAAGGGATATATGACACTCATCCGTGAAGAGAACCTGATGCCAATCCTGAGCAGTCCATTCGGCTTGTTGTTGGGCCCATCTGTACCGTATTGCATGGTGTCGTGGTTGCAAAGACGGACCTCACCATGGACATCAGGAGTGAAGTTGCACGTCATGCAGCCTATTGTGCACAGTTTGAGCCATAACACGACGTCCTGTGGCTGCACGAAAAGCATTATTCAACATGGTGCCATTGCTGTCTGAGCCATAATCCATAGGCAGTGGTCATCTACTGCAATAGAAGCCCTTGGGCTGCCTGAGCGAGGCATGTCATAGACAGTTCCTGTCTCTCCTCCATGTCAGAACAACATCACTTTGGTTCACTCCGAGACTCCTGGACACTTTCCTTATTGAGAGTCCTTCCCGGTACAAGGTAACAATGCGGCCACAGTTGAACATCGTTATTGACCGTCTAGGCATGGCTGAACTACAGACAACACACTCTGTGTACCTCCTTCCCGGTGGAATGACTGGAACTGATTGGCTGTCACACCTCCTTCGTCTAATAGGCACTGCTCGTGCATGGTTGTTTACTTCTTTAGGTGGGTTTAGTGACATCTCCGAACAGTCAAAGGTACTGTGTCTGTTATGGAATACCCACAATCAATGTCTATCTTCAGGAGTTCTGGGAACCAGGATGATGCAAAACTTTTTTCGATGTGTGTAATAAAGGAACACTTTCTACTTGCTCATTATTTCATCAAGCAAAGTTCAATGTATACATCATCCTCACAGTCAAGTTGATATTTGCTGTTATTATCATTAGTTTTTTATGATATATTTTCCACTAAATATTCATTCTTTACTTGGGAATCGGGAATGTTACAGTCACTGCAGTTCTCAACAAAATTTTATTACTGTACATTATAGGCTGCAGGCAGCAGCTTATGTCTCAGTCAAACGGGATGGGAGACCATGATGGCAGCCACCGGAGCTCACTCCAGTCTTTCTGCTACATGCTATGCGATCATTCCAGTGAAACTAATGGCGACTGCTTGCACTAGAACACTCTTGCTTACAGGAAGCAGCTTGTAATTTTATACCAGGACTGCAGAGAATAAGTGGGATAAATGTCAGAATAAATCTAAAGAATAATTGATTTGGGGCATACAAATGTATTTTTGTGTGATACACTCCATACCAAATACAAAAATGACTCAAAATATGCAGCAGCAGCAGCAGCAGCATGGAAAGTAATAGGTGCAGGTCCAAATTAAACAGGTATTAATTTCTTACATATATTTATAAATAAATGTGCATTTTTATTATCTATACCATCTCATCAATATTATTGTAAAATGTAGTCCTGTTTCTACAATAAATGGTTGCATGAATTAGAGCTGACAATTACATATCACAGTTATTCCTATGCACAGTACATAGTGATAACATAATACATGAGGGTGTGATGAAAGGTAATACCACAGAATTTTTTATTCTGCTCTCAACATCAATTGATGTATTACATGTCATGTATATCAATCGGTAGACTTCGTCGCTTCACTGATGCAAGTTGCAATCCTCCGCTGCTCCGAATTGAAGTGTGTAACATGATGGTGTGCAATGTAACTATGTCGCTGCGTGAAAAACAGCATGCTGTAATCGAGTTTATAACTGCAGGAAGCATTTGTCCACACATGGAGCACCCTCTCCTTCAGAATGACAATGCCAGACCACACCCAAATGCTGCATCTGCAACAATCCAATGCCTTGAATTCACTGTCGCTGACCATCTTCCATATGGTCCTGACCTGGCCCCAATGATTTTCATCTGTTCCCAAGACTTAAAGAACACCTACAAGGACTTCACTTTGATAGTGATGAAGCAGTGCAAGCATAGGGGAGGTGACTGTCAACAAATACAAACATTCTACAGTGATTGTATCATCAAACTGGTCTATCGTTGGGAAAAATGTGTTTGTCCCTAAGGTGGCTATGTTGGAAGTAAATATGTAGACATGAAGAAAAAAGATACAGAATGTTAATAAAGTTTCTTTTATTTAAAAATCTTTAAAAGTTTTCACATAAAAAATTTGGAGGCAGTACTTCTCAGCATGCCCTCATAATTCTGGATTATCAGTTAATAAAATTCTCAGATATCTATTTTCCTTATCTCTTTCTTGACTAAATAATTAACAAGGCACAACCAGAGTTAGACAAAATTTTCAG
This sequence comes from Schistocerca americana, assembly GCF_021461395.2. Classification (NCBI taxonomy): domain Eukaryota; kingdom Metazoa; phylum Arthropoda; class Insecta; order Orthoptera; family Acrididae; genus Schistocerca; species Schistocerca americana. Next base: position 671,812,455 of record NC_060120.1, on the reverse strand, counting down.
TTCAATGAGCTGGTGTAATGTTCTGAATTGTTCATCGGGCATAAGAAATGGTCTTCACAAAACCACAGTTCCTTGCAAAGGTGGTGAAATTCATCAGTCTTCTCATTTACTGTTAAAATGATTATTTATCTGCTTCCTCAGAGACATCAGAACTGCTATTTATGTTTTCTGTATGACAGTCAGCTGATCCACTCTTAACAAGTGATATTCAACAATGGGATTGCCGAGCCCTTCCTGGGCACTGTTTAACCGTGGTTGACCCAGATGGGCAACAGTGTGTTCTACTCACACAGGCAGCCTGCTCTTTGACTGAACCTTTATGATCCTCTACCGTCTGGACAATTTAAGAGTCAGAGGTTTGAGGTTCCCTGTATACTGTCCTCTTCTGCAATCTTCAACTTTACTTCTCCCATTTATGCAAATGGCTCTCGGTGCTTTCCTTTACCATCTGTTACAGAATTATCTACTTTTTATTCTCCCACCTGATTACTGCTTTGTGGAAAAAGTTTAACACTTCAATTTTTTATTCTTCTACTGTGTTCCTTCTGATATACATAAAGGCACATATTTCCAGGAAATACAAGTTTTTCATGTGTATGTTTTCTGTTATTTATATACTATTGCTACAGATTCTCAAAATTTCTATTTTACACTAACTGCAGCCACAAAATTTGGCTTCATGTATAATATATGGCAATAACAGAACAAAATAGTGGCCTACAATCTTAAGTTTCTTTCTACATTAATGAAATAAATGTTCATGAATCACATAAGTACTGACTATAGTGTCTCAATGATGGGGCTTGTTTTCATGTCAAATCAAAAAGTCAGCTGTGATTACAAACAAAGAATTCTCATGGTGCAACAATGTTTATTAATATATTTGAGAATTGTACACCATCCAGTAAACTGACCTCCACTGTACTTATCCAATATGCTGACCACCTACATTGCCTTCTGTACGGAATATTAGCAAACCAATCCTGTGGTTTCTGCCCCACTACTCTTCCAGTCACTTTTCGTAAAACACCATCTGTTGGAGCAAAGAGTTAATTAATCATTTAACAAGGGCACAGTATAGAACTGCAGAAATATACAGGCACTTTAGATATACTGAGTTTTATGATTAAGCTGTTATGCAAGGGGCAATAAAACAAAAACATACAGGCTATATAATGGACATAGAATGGATGTTCACAACACAAAAAGGTGAAGTGTTTGTACAGAAGTGCCCTCTATAGGCAATCAGGAAGGAACAGTGTGAACATTCACTGCCACACAGTTTTCTATTAGATGTGCTTTGTGTGAGGTCAGCCACTTGTATTTGCATCCAATTTCACTATGGAGGATGAACAGCAAGGAATAGGAATAGCAAGATGTACCACTTCAGTCTCTGCTGTGGTTGATGTTGCCATCAGAAATGACTACCGATAGATGGTGACAGACATTCGGTTCAGCTTGGGAATCAGTGATGGTACCACACACAGCATCATGACAGAGCATCTGATGTTCTGGAAAATCTGTGTGCAATGGGTGGTTTCCCCCATGCCTGGTGGAGGGGCAGGAGTTGAATAGAATATTGACATCACCACAGCACCTGTAAGGATATCATGATGCAGAATATTTTTGTCCCATACTGTTGTGGTAGATGAAATGTGACATCATATTGAGCCAGATAACAAGTGACAGAGCCAACAATGGAAGCATATGGATCACCTCCACCGAAAAAATTCAAAGCAGTGCACACCAGATCTGGGAATGTCACAATGAACATTTTCCTTGACTGCAATGGCCCACTGCTTATTGACAAAGAACATACACAATGCAGAAGCTGCAGGGCTGATACATATTATGTAAATTGAAGGTGGAGGGAGAGGAAAGGAAAGGAAAAGGAAGGAACTGGTGATATCAGGACTTCATGCGGTATTAGCAGCAATGAGTGAAAATGTGTGTCAGACCAAGACTCCAACCCAGGATCTGCTCACTGGAAAGTTGCGTTAACCACTGCGACATCTGGACACAGTGTTTATTGCAAAGGCACAGACTATCATGGCACACTTCCCAACCACCTCCCACTCCCACCTACAGCCACCTATCTGCAGTATCTGTCCATGTACTCCATGCTCGCTGATCTGAAGATTCCCACTGGAGGTCAAACGACTGCACTCAAAGTTGTGGATTCATTGGCCATTGAGATGAAACAGTTATATGAAAGCAAGGCGTCTGTTCTTTCAGACATAAACACTGTGTCCAGGTGGTGCAGTGGGTAATGCAACTGCCTAGTAAACATGGCATGTCCACGCAGAGCGGCAGCAGAGACAGCATGTCTGAACATCGGCGGCAATGGTTACAAGTGTCTGGCAGGGATCTCACCAGGGATGTGATTTTCACTGCATATGGACTCAAGTCTGTGAGGTCATGGAGGCGGTGCTTGATTTTGCAATTGTTATTCTAAGTTGTGCTTACACTATTATTAGAGAAAGGCACTTTTATTATAATTTTAAGGAATATTAACTTAGGAGTTTTGCATTTTAAAATTGTTTCACTTTGTGAGGCAGTAATAGTGCAACACAGCTTCTGCTTATGTAAATATGAATAATGAAGCCACCGCTCAAGTGAATGTTGATAGTAATGGAGAGAATAATAATGAATTAGTTAATACAGACAATCCTATTGGAAGAACATCTGCAACTGAGCATGTTATTACAGGTTGAAAATCTGCTTCAGTTGTAAATTTCTTTAATTATCACGACCGGCTTTGGGCTCTCATAAGCCCAACCTCAGGTGTTGCAACTGTGTTGCGGCCCCCAAGTGCCGTGGTGGACATGTACTAGGTGCGGTGTGCTACCTATGAGCTATGAGCACAGAACAGGAAGTTCTGCACTCAAAGATAGCACACTGCACTTAGTACACATCCACCGTGGCACTCCGTCCACCGCGGCGCTCGGGGGCCACAGCACAGTTGCAACACCTAAGGATGGGCTTATGAGAGCCCAAAACCGGTTGTGATGATAAAAGAAATTTACAACTGAAGCAGATTTTCAACCTCTAGAAGAATTAGTTAATGTGAGTAATGAGATCACTATCCAGGCAGATGTTCACAGTGTTGAAAACAATACTGATGAGTTAATCAGTAATAATGATTGTAATTTACTACCATTGAATAAGTATCATAATGTATCATATCATGATACTGTTGGAGTAATATGGGAACAAGAAACTGATTCCAGTGTAATTCAGATTGAAGCAGCAGAATTATCAAGCAGTGATGATGAGGTTAGCACTGGAACACCAGATGAGTGTAGTCTTCAGACTTTAATGTATACACTAAGGCAGGCATCAAAAGCAAATCGTAGGAATAATATGAGTTTGACTACGAGAATTACTGAGTCTAGTGAAATTTTGGGTAAGAAGATTGATGAAACTAACAGTGAATTAAGACAAACTGGAAAGGATCTGTCAAACAAAATTGATGAGCGAGCTGATCAGCTGACGATATCTCGTGAGGAATTAAAAGAAGGAATTTAGGGCTGAACTGTCTAAATTTCAGGTTGAAACGAAAGGAACAAAGGAGATCTTTAACATAGAAGATCAAAAGACAAACACCAGAACTCATCAGCTGAAACAGAAGGGGAATTGTTAGAAAGCTTAAGCTTCAACGAAAATAAAATCAAGGAACGTGGTGATCAAATTAGTGAACAAACATTCACATAATACTGCTCAGTGTTGTCACAACAACGTAACATATTTCAATACTAGAATCACGAAAATAAATAGAGAAAATTGGCCAGATGTGAGTAGGGATTGTGAATAGGGCTTCCGTATAAATTTAATTATGTATACACACAGTTCATCTATTCCAGAAATCAAGAATCTCCTCCATTTTCACCTGTTGATGTTTGACATCAATAGACCAGTCTGTAATTTTCTTCCCTCCACATACAACTTGAAACAGCATATCTAGGTGCAGTCACTGCTCCTGGACATCTGATCATGGATAAATTCTGAATTGTGTCATACGAGTAATTATGACATTCCTTGCCTGATGTTTGACTTTACCACAGAGACTCAGTCAGCCTTAATGCAGAACTATTGATTTCAGTTCGATGCTGGACAACAAATGACAAAAGAAACATTTTTTGGAATTTTTCCTTAACTTGTGCTGTGAAACCTTACTTACTTCTTACCAAATTTCGTCACTGTAGATTAACGAGTAATGCCCTATAAGTTTAGATGAGTGAGTTTGCGAGAATCAAAATATGTGACCCAATGGCTGTAGCTTTTAGTTGCATTGACTTAGAAGCTTACTTTTATTACACTGCCAAGTGCCTATAGACCATAGTATGTGACATAATTTCAACTTGTTAAGTCTACCTTTTCCTGAGAAAAAGGGGTCTTTAACAGACAGATGAACAGAGAGAGAGAGAGAGAGAGAGAGAGAGAGAGAGAGAGAGAGAGAGAGAGAGAGAGAGAGAGAGAGAGAGGGAGGGAGGGAGGGAGAGGGAATGAGAGAGAGGATTCGAGTGATAATTACAAATACAAATTTACAGTTTTCAGATTTTTTTTCCTTTGGTTGCACTGCAAAACCTCACTTGTTGCCAAATTTTTTGATTCAAGGCCAACAAGTTTTGATGAGTGATTTGTGACTATCAAGATGTTTGACTTGGGCTATTTCTTTTGAGTCCATTGCCTTGGAAGCTATAAGGGTTCTGTTTTTACCGATCAAGACACAGAACCCTAAGAAGTAAATAATACCCATGAAATATGTAATGTCAAATCCCAGTGTCATAACAGAGCAGGTGAAGTAATCGAAAATATAATAGAAACTGACGAATCTGTACCTAGAAATGTTAATAAGCACAAATTCCTCCTCAGGGGACACCGTCTTAACGTAGCACTGTCCGTGCGAGCAAGGAGGTTTGCATGCTCCAGATCTGGAGGGCTATGCTGCCAGTAGCGTAGCTACCAGAAGGGTCACCCAAGCCAGACAGATCAAAGGGGTGGAGCCAGACAAAGTGTGTCCCACAATGAGCTATCACTCCCCTTTCCTATCCCAAACCTTTCCTCGCCATTTCCTTTTCTTGTCATTCCCTGGCATATGTACAAAAAGGTACCTCTATAGGCACGGAGAAAACCCTGAATGAAAAATCCTGGTCCTCCTTGTTTTGGATTGGCAACAGGCTACCAACTCGTCATGGAAAAAATAATCACCGGTATGAGCATCACAGAAGAACCTCAGATAGGACTGATCTCTGTAAAATGACCTACACAAGAACAAGGACTATAGAAAGAAATACAATTAGGGACCTAGAATGTCAAAAGCCTATACCAACCTGGGGCAGAAAAATGCGTCATAAGCGAAGCAGATAAGTATCAAATAGGTCTACTGGCTCTGCAAGAGACAAGGTGGACAGAAACCGGAGCTACAGAAATGGAAAACTATGTCATATTCCATAGAGCCTCAGAATCAAACCCCACTCACTAGGAACTGGTTTTGTAGTGACGAAATCACTCTGTACCACTCTCACAGATTTTAAATCAATCAACCCCAGAATCTCACTCCTAACCATAGACAGGAAAACACAAACTCACATATATAAATTGTCATGCCGCAACTGAAGAAAATGATGACATCAAAAAAAGATATTTTCTATGAGGAATTAGAAATGGTTTTAAACAATGTACCAAGTGGACATTACAAAATTATCTTTGGAGATTTTAATGCAAAAATAGGGAAAGAAGCAGCCTTCATGGAGACCAAGCACAGTTTACATGATGTGAGCAGTGACAACGGCACAAGGCTGGTTAGCTTTGCAATTGCAAAAGGCTTGTTCATAAGATTTCGACAGGAAGAGAATATATAAAGGAACCTGGGTGTTTCCGGATGAGAAGACAGTGAACCAAATTGACCACCTAATTGTAGGGACAAGAATAAAGAAGTGGATACAAAATGTCAAAACAGTAAGAGGAGCAGAATGTGGATCAGACCACTTCCTTGTCAGGAGAAGGATGAAAACAATACGGAGAGCCAGAAAGTACAAAAGAATGCAAAGAGTTATTCGGTATGACCAGGAGAGTCTGATTAAAGATAATATAAGAAGAACTTTCAAGATAGCACTGACAAACTGTTTTGAGGCTTTGAATGAAGAGGAAGGAGATACTGTGGTAGATCAAAAGTGGAAGGCAATTGCAGAGACCATTAAAGAAACAGCCCAAAAAGCAATTCCAAAGCAAACCAAGGAAAAAAGAGTGTGGTTCAATGAGGAGTGTGAGGAAGCTATCAGGGAGAGACAACAGGCCAAATTACTGTGGATACAAAGTATTATGCAGGAAGAAGAAAAATCAAAGTTCAAAGAAAAACGATGGCAGACACAAGCCACATTGAGGAAAGCAAAGAGAAAATATGTAAAAAGCATCATGGAGGAAGCTCAACAAGACTTTCATGGAAATAGGTATAAAGAATTTTATAGAAAAGTGAAAAGTTTTAAAGGAGGGACATACAATCAACACAAATTCATAAAAGATACCAGTGGAAGAATGTTAGCATAAGATCAAAAAATTGGGAGGAGATGGGTTGGAATACTTCAGAGTATTACTAAACTCTGATGAACCAACCGAACTACTCAAGTTTGATGACCCAGTAACAGTAGACCCAGAATATCCTCCACCCACCATTGAAGAGATAGGGAACCAGTTTAAAAAAAATTATGAATGGTAAAAGTCCCGTAGAGGACGGAGTTCCTGCTGAACTTTTCAAGGCTGGAGACAAAATCCTTTGTTTCAAAATCCACAAGCTAATCAAGCAAATTTGGGCAAAACACAAAATACTGGAGGAATGGAAGGTAGTTGTGATATGCCCCATTTATAAAAAGAAAGACAAACCAGTATGTGACAACTATGGGGGCATAGCGCTACTCAACACCTGTTATAAGATCTTCTCCAACTGCCTATTAGAATGAATAAAACCTCTAGCAACAGACATAATTGGAGAATACCAAGGAGGTTTTCAAGCAGCACGATCAACCATGGACCAGATTTTTGTCCTAAAACAGGTCTGTGGAAAAATGTATGAATACAGACAAGAGATACATCTCCTGTTTGTAGACTTCAAGAAGGTTTACGACAGTATACATAGATCTAGCCTGATTAAAACTATGACAGAGTTTGGTATACCAAAGAAATTGGTCAAACTGGTAGAGGTGTACCTAAATGACACAAAACATAAGGTTAAGGTAGGCAGTAAAATGACAGAAAGCTTCCAAGTAGTAAAAGGATTACGCCAAGGAAATGGGCTATCACCTGTCCTCTTCAACCTGGCACTTGAGAAGTTAATGTGGGACTTCAACAAAGAAAACTTCCAGGGCATTCAAATTGGCAATGAACGCATTATATATCTGGCCTATGCAGACAACAATGCACTATTAGCATGCACACAAGACGATCTGAAAAGAAGTATCCAGACCATGGAGTTATTGGCAGCTAGAATTGGTCTACAAATTAGCTCTGAAAAGACTGAGTATATGGCCATAGGAAGAAAGATCCAAAACTCTCAAGATTTAATTGTGAACAACACCAGGTATAAACATGTGAAAAAGTTCAAATATCTTTGATCAATTTTTACAGAAGTAACATCAACTGAGGCAGAAATAAAAGCAAGACGGCAGGCGGGAAACAGATGCTATCACTCTCTAGACCCTACATTAAAATGTAGAAGTGTCTCTCAACAACCAAAGCTACGGTTGTATAAGACATTAATAATGCCAATAGGTCTTTATGGTTCTCAAACCTGGAGCACTCAAAAACAAGACCTTAACCGACTGCTTACATTTGAAAGGAAGGTCCTCAGGAAAATATTTGGACCAGTCTGAGATCAGACTACTGGAGAATGGAGAAGACACCATAACACTGAATTAGAAGAGCTGTACAAGGTGCCTAACATTTTGGGAGTGATGAGAAGCAAAAGACTGCAATGGGCTGGACATGTAGTTAGAATGGAGGCAACAAGGTGGCCCAAAATCAGAATGGACTGGATCCCATCAGGCAGCAGACCAGTGGGACGACCTAGAAAGAAATGGATCGAGTCACGGAAAACTGGAGAAAGATAGCAGAAGACAAAAACTGATGGAGAACTCTAACTGTGGTGGCACGTGGTCCACTGGGCCTGATCGTGTGAATGAGTGAATGATGATGAATAAGCACAAATAAAATGAACATGGTGCTCTAGAAGAAAATGACATTAGAGAATGGTTACAGGCTTGGTATATGCAGCAAAGGAATTGTATTGGAATAGGAAGCTGTAATGCAATCGATGACTGCGTTTTGGGGGTATGCAAGTCCCATCAGTTTGCAATAAGGAGTTTAGTTCATTCTGTTGTATTTGTACCAAATTTGAGAATACAGAACTTAAAGCATGCAATGATAGAAATGAAACTGGATGTGTCATTAAAAGATTGGAAGGCTGAGAATTTTTATGGAGAATGAGAATGTGTTCTTCTTGTTCAACATATGATGAATTTATAAGCGCTTTCCTTAAACAATATTGACTAAAACTAAACTAAACTCCGTCCAAACTGGCCTTGGAGGCACAATGGTACTGACTGGCCGCCATGTCATCCTCAGCCCACAGGCGTCACTGGATGCGGATATGGAGGGGCATGTGGTCAGCACACTGCTCTCCTGGCCTTATGTCAGTTTACTAGACCGGAGCCACTACTTCTCCGTTACTTTTTGATCAAGTAACTCCTCAGATTGCCTCATGAGGGTGGAGTGCACCCCACTTGCCAACAGTGCTCGACAGACCGGACAGTCACCCATCCAAGTGCTAGCCTAGCCTGACAGCACTTAACTGACGGGAACTGGTGTTACCACTGCGGCAAGGCTGTTAATATTGACCAAACACTGCGCAAAATATTGTATGCAGTGAAATTTTCATGGCAATCAATTTTGTTGATGGTGGGTGTCAAAGTTGTAAAGAATTCTTTCAAAATTATTGGTGAAGGAATTTATATTCTGATAATCCTCAGAAGAAAAAGGACTTTAATTTCTATTTCATTGGTCAAATTGCCTGTAAGGGTGCAAGAAAAATTATTAGGAATTCTGAAATATAGTGTTGATGGTAGTATACTGCATGCTCTTAAACAGCTGGATTCATGCTCTGCATTAGTCAGCACAGAGAAGGACAGGGAGATAATGCGTGGAGACAGAATAATCAAGATAATTGTAGGGGACCACCTGTTATGTGTAGAGGTGGATGGAACTGTGGAAGATTCGACAGTAATAACAGGCAGTATCAAAGAGAGGCAAAAGATGACACAGAAAGCATGAGGCCAGGAGACAGGAGGGAAATGGCTAGCCATGGCAAAAGAACTAGTTAGGAGGTATGATGAGGTCCAGTTGAGAACTGATTTGGAACAAAGACCAGCCAATATTAGTTATTTGGGATATCAGGAGTGGGATGCATTAAGGGAGATTTAAAATTTGACAATGGAAAATCCAGAATGGAATGTAACAATATTGTGAAAAAGAAAGTTGCTACTCACCATACAGCTAAGATTCTGAGTCGCAGATAGACACAACAGTCTTTTTGTTGTGCCTATCTGCAATTTAAAATCTGAAGAAGACAAGAAGGTCAATGAAAATTATCAGTCCACATTAAAGATACAATTATATGGTCCAGAAGTATTAGCTATTCTAGATTCAGGGAGTGATATTTGTGTGGTAAATGAGGCACTATATTTTAAGTTAAAGGAGAGAAATGATATTACAGAATAGCCAGTAAACGAGCTGAGAATTATTGGAGCCATTGGTGGCCAAAGTAAGTTAGTAAAGAACCAAGTGATGTTGCTAATTGATATTAAAAATAGGAGGTTTAATGTGAATGTAAACTATCGTTTCTGGATTGTGTGTCGAATTAATTTTGGGGATGAACCGGTTAACAGAGACATGTGTTGAGGTATATCGTAAAGAGGAGCAATTAAGATAAGTATAGGTAGACAGGAAGATGAAATCTTATTTATGGGATGTATGATCTTGAGGGATACAGAGAGTGAGGTTCATGCTAAAGTACTAAAGGATACAGTTAATGATTACCATGAGGGAAGTGGTAGACAAAGAAATTAAATGTAAGTTGGATTGAAACAGAGTGAGGTTCACGTTAAAGTACTAAAGGATACAGTTAATGGTCACTACAAGGGAAGTGGTACATAAAGAAATTAAATGTATGTTGGATTGGAACATCATTGAAAGATCACGTCTATACTGTAGTCCATAAGTATTAGTCATAAAGGACAATGGATCTGTAACAATGACCCTGGATGAGAGAGCAATAAACAAAATAATAGATCACAAATGTATAGACAAGAAATATAAGAGCTGGTCCAAAAGTTTAATAGTATTCAGATTATGAGTAGTGCTGATCTGATGGCCAGTTCCTGGCAGATACCGTTGACTGAAGAACACAGGGGATATACAGTTGTTATTTTAATATAGTATAGTTCGGTCTAAATATTTCTGTATCAGCATTTACCAGAATATTAGTGGTGTTCTAGGAACTGAACTACTATCAAAAGTGCCAAGTTACATGGATGATGTGCTGATTTTGGCAAAAAAAAAAAATAAATAAAAAATAATGGATTTTTGGACCTGATAGTAATATCAAAGACTACATTGAAAAATAGAAATAAAAGTGCTCAAAGACAAAAAAGAACAATTATAGTGAAGTCAAAGGAAGAATCTGAAGTTTTAGAGTTGAAATGTCAAGTTTAGCTAAGAAACTTAAAACACAGGATCTTTTATTGTGAAATTTAACATTTGACTTTCATAATAACTTTTATATTCTCTTAAGGGAAACTGTGAGAGCTGAATGTTTTTATAGCATTTTATGAAGTTTACACTAAAAAACATACATATTTACATTACATTATTCATACTGATAGGCAGTTTAAGTAATATAACATCCACTTTTCATTTCAAAAGGGTTTTAGGTATACATATATAAAAATCAATAGAATTCCTGCTGCTCTTTACTGTTATTAACTGTTTCATAAAGTCCTCAATTTCTTTATCTCTTATCAGTATGTTTGGACACAGACTAGATGCATTACTAGCTGCATGAGTGAATTTCTTTTTTGGAGGTACTAAATGTAGTTTCATTAAGATGCTTCACTGCACAGATATTGTATCCAAGTCTGGCACATTTTCTGCTGCAACCTATTGGTGAAGATAAATCTTTGGAAACTTTGTTATGGATTCTCGGTGATGTGGTTTTAATTACAAACACTGAAACCTCACATTCATATTTCATAAGACAAAGACTGACTCAGCACATACTTCTCCAGAGCCTGATTTACAATTAGTATAAATTTTCCCCATGATTCCTCTAGGTCAATCATTCTGGAACTAAATGATGCCCACTCACCGTTGTCTAAATAAGATACTAAGAACTGCTTACATGCCCTTCCCAGCATAAATTCTCCAGTCCTTCTAGATGAATTTGTGAACTTTAGTAACCATTGCGGCTATAATAATATCATGATCACAAATCTCTGTATCTATACTGACACTGTTGATAAGGTCAGGCCTTTATGTCATTAGATATATTTCCATTGCACGCTCAATACAGTTACTGGAAAATGTCTTCAGAACTACTTCACAAGACTGTGTCTTTGTACCACTTGCAATGAATCTGTAGGCATCCAGTTCAAGCTCAGTAGGTTCAAGTTGCCTCTAAGTAATTTTATCACCTTTTTGTTGTATGGTCACACATGAGGTCTCATATGATGGTGGCGAGAGGGACTAAGCAGCTGCCGCACAAAATCACCATGTAGGCAGCGGAGCCCAACGAGGAGTTACAGTTCAGGCAGTCAGTCCTAGAGGGACCTCTCCACAGGACAAGCCTGGGCCTTGATATGTAGTACTTGTTTTGGCTCTGCTTGTATTCATACTAAGCCACATACCTCCTTCCATGGGGACTTGGTAGGCCAAGATAGTATAAATTCATCAAGTAATTCGTTCACTTCCTGCTCAGATGAGCATTAAAGATAGTTGTTGTTCAAGTCTTGCCTTTTGTTAGTGTATTTTCTGACCAAGTTCCATAACTCCTTCAAAACTCCTTGTTATCTAACTGAATGGAGCTTCCTCAGCCTCCTATGCCATTAAGTGTTTAGACCACTTGCTGGGTGTGAAATAAGACATTTTTATTTTCTGATGTCATATGTGAGGTTGTCCACGTATTAGTCTGCAGTTGCTGTCACCCTATGGGTTATTGGAATAGGTAACTTCTCTTTGGAATGTCAAACATCCTCAGCCCAAAGTCACTTAAAACAATGAATGGTTTTGAGAATCCATTTGCATTACTTGAATAACCAATATACAGGCCAGCAAGCAGAGCAAAGAGAGTAAAAGAGTGTTCATCTCCTGCTCAAGTAGAAGACGGGCACTTTCCAGTGCCAAGGAATAGACGAAGCCAGCAGAGGTGGAAGGCAGCCAGGGTCGCTACAGCCTCAAGCACAGTGAACAGGTGGCATCCGGGGTCAAAGTGGCCAGGAATGGTTGACAGTGGTGTGAGGTCAAAGACGTGGTGCAGTGGCAGTGGCTGTTGCAGACAGCAATGCAAGTCACAGAGGGCGTATGGGCCTCCAGCTGTAGTGGCGCCACAATGGGCAGAGGGGGTCGCAAATGGTGCACTGAGGCGATGCAGTGGCTCTGGCAGTTTCAGCCAGCAGCATGGGTCGCAGATGGTGTTTTAACATAAGCTTAGGATCCTAAAAGAGAGCTATTCTAGTTTTGACCTCTGACAAATAAATTTGTCATTAGGGTTGGATCTTGTGTAAAGAAACCCTTATCACACTTCGAAACCTGTGGTGCAGAAACCCACCCATGGCTGCTGTTCCACACCTGTTATGCATGGCCCCTATGGTGGTGGGGATACCAGTTTTCTCACTTTACAAGAAACCAGCAGTAGTCAAACCACTATGGATCACAACAACACATTTATGCAGTTTTCATCAGTACAGTAATGTTCCATATAAATTGCAAATTATGCAAGCACAAAATATGCCACACTTTAAACTGTGAACAATGTGACAACGGCGTGAAACTTGAAGGCAGTTTATACCAAAAGTGTTGCTGCTGTTATGCAACAATGTTACTACTATTTTCTCCAGTGCCTCGATAATGTACAGTTAAATTTGAAGTTTATAATTAGTTTGATTCCTTAGTTATCATAGCAGAGAAACAGGCTGAAATATGTCAAGAGGAGTCGGGATAAAAGACACCCCTTTTTTTAAAGTTTTTCAAGTTGTTATGACTCCATCTCGCTTCCTAGGCATCAGCACTTTTGATATTACCTTCCCCAGAAAGTACTAAACAATTGTAGAACACAATAAAAGATGTATTTAATTTAAGCACCAGTGAAAATGAGCATATTTACAATGCTCCTCCACTTTGTCATTGTTTTTGAGGGCCTTTTGTGCTCACACTGAAAATCAAATCTAGTTTTCATCTAGCATGGCTTTTTTAATGAAAACGTTTCAAGAATGTTTGTGGAAAACTTTTTTGTAAAAATTTGTCAAAAATACCCGTTTTTGGTTGTTCTACAAAAATCGCCAACTCTGCCCTCAATTTGTAAACTACTGGAAAGCAGCAGGACAATGAAACTTTATACTCTGTAACACTGTATTGGTAAGTTATTACATGCAAAGATTCAGATTTATCCTGCAGTTACTTCCAGAGATATAAACAGCTAAACTCCACATTTTTTTCAAGTGTCTATCTTTTCAGCCAATTTTGTGTGCCGTGAAATGAAAAGAAGGCCATAAAGAGCTTCATATGTGTGGTAAGGCAGGTCAGATGGCACAAGATTGCTGCATGAATAAAAGAATAATGAAGATAGGGCTGGTTGTATCAGGAAATGGCAGGGAAATGGACAAGTTGTGGGTTGTGGGTAGCGAGGTGCTCACAGAGCAAGTGACAAAATCGCAGAGGCCCTTGTACCTAGATGAAAGCCGTGACATGTTTTAAATGCAACCATACCAGGAACTACAAAGCAGCACAAGAAAGGAAGGACATAAGAAAGGAAGGACATAAGAAAGCAGTGGCCTTACACCTTGTCCAGAAAAATATTAACCGTCAACTGTGAAAACATAAATGAATTTATAGAACTGGAGTGCCAAGATGGTTTTAATGATTACCTGTGATTTCTCGTGGATAGTGGGGTGCAGATAAGACTATTTTGGAGAAGTATCTTGAGAAATGGCAGAAGGTATAGTTCAGACAAAAATATTAGGTTTATTATACTTCCAGTCTTGTATCACCATGTTTATTTGTGATCAGATAATTAATTTCAGTCATAATGATTATCTTCAGATCTGAGTGGAAACAGGTTGCGTTATACGTGTCACACCATTAAATGTGTTGGTGCAGTTAAAATCGTTATCCATTTCAAGTTTGTAAAACAAATAAAACTGATGAAGCCAAACTGACTAATGATTTTGACTGCACCATCACATGTAATGGCACGATATGTATAATGCAAACATTTCTTCTCAGGCCTGACAAAATTAATTACCTGATTACAAACGAACATTGTGATCCAAAAGTGGAATTGTAATAATGCAAATATTTTTCTGGATTGCTGAAAACTTTTTCATGACCATGCCACAACTTGTCAAATATTAGGTTTCGGGAACTTGCTAATATGGTTAGAAGGAGAAAGGGAACTGTAATCCTTGGATTACAAGCAGGAAGCAGAAAGCAAGTGAGGCATTGCTTCCATGTAATCAGGGAGGCTGTGGATCTTCTGTCTGATGGACTGAGACTTCTTCAAAGAAAATGAATTTGTAATCAATTACACCACCAGAAGTCTATGGATCTGCAGAGAACAGGTCAAAGTGAAGACAGAGAAACAGTGTGAGATCCTTACAGTCCAGTTAGGTATTAGAAGGTGGGGACTTGCTAACACAGTTGCGCAGGTACAGGAAAGAGAAGGCTCTTTTAGAAGAAGCTCAGACGTAGAGCGAAAGATGTGTAGAGAAATGAAGACTGAGTCACAGGGTGAGCTCCACCCAGTAAATTGAAAGAAAAGAAAAGCTCTTTTGAGAAAGGCACGAGTATGAACAAGAAACATGCATAAGGCAAGAGCAAGTAGGGACAGTAGGAGCCAACCAAAAAAAGGCTCAAGTAAAATGAAACAAAGCAAATAATGGGACCCCGAGAGGAATGGGTATGCCAAATAAAAATAGAGACAGACAGAAAGAGAGGCTATGATTCCAAAGCAGGAGATCAGCTAGGGCATGCATCTACCTGAGGCACTAGTAGAAGTAGAATTAGGAGACTGCCTAAGATGTGTGTTGAACACTACATACAGACAGTGTGTCAGTAGAAAGTGCATGACTGTTAGCAGAGGTAGTCTCGGAGTAGACATTGTTGCAGGAATTATTTGGAGTGAATAACACAAGTAAAGTCAAGCCACAGTCAAAAGCAAGAAGAATAATACTAAAAGAGAGTGTCTGAGTGAGTCGTCTGAATCCAGAAGAGAAGGCAGCAGTTAAAAGCTATGCACCACTACAGTGATGTGTTCCATTTGTCAGGGGACAAGTTATCATATACAGATAGTATCATGCGTGAAACTAAACTGCTACTATAAACAGAAGGAACGGCGATATGCTCACGACCAGAAGCACAAGTAGAGGAGCTCCAGCAAGAAATTAAAAAGCAAAAGTAGTTGCAACTTTCCATTAATTATGGTTCGCAGATGACAGATGCCATAACAAAGGAAGAGTGGTAAACCGTCATGGTCCATGGGCAACTGAATGTGAGATCTCTACATTCAGTATACCCATTGTCAACGATAAATGAAATTCTTTATGGTTGACCCTAGACTTAGCAAAGGGCTGTTAATGAGAAAAGCTGGCTTTCAGCATGCAGTATGGGAATTAAAATTACAAACAAATGCACATGGGTCTTAAAACAGTTTCAAGTAAATTTCAGAAGACCTCCATTTTGACAGCATTACAAGGTGACACATTTTTCATCTACCTGGATGACATGGTGATACTTGGCTTCTCCTTAGAAGAATACAATACGCAGATGAAAGAATTATTTGAAAGATAGACTTCAAAATTTAAAGCTGCAGGTGGACAAGTGTGTAATTTTGCAAAAATAAGTATGCTATTTGGGCCAAGGTCTATTGAGTGAGTGCTTGATGCCAGACCCACAGAAGGTCAAAAGGTAAAGGAGTATCTACAGCCTAAAACAACAAAGTAACTATAGGCATATCTAGGCCGTGTGGGATACTATAAGTGGTTTAGAAACAACTTTAGCAAAATCGCGAAGCTGCTAAATGAATTATTAAAAAAAGGATGTACCTTACTCATGGAGTGTTGAGCAGGAAAACTGTTCTCAGCATTTAAAAGAAAATCCGATCAGCCCACTTGTATTGCAATAACCTTATTATGAAAAGGACTCCACAATCACCACAGATGGCATTGGACCAGTTATGAAGGAAGGCAAGGTTGGAAGCGACTTACCTGTTGCATATGCCTTGAGGATATTGAGTAAGATGGAAAGAGGGTACAGTACGATTGAGAGAGATATGTTAGTCATTTGTTGGGTTGGGCAGTAAAACACTTAAGACGATATATACTTAGCAGAAAGTTCCTGATATTTACTGATCATAAAACCCTAATGTGAGTAGGTAGTATAGCAAATTCGTCATTCAGATCAATGATGTTTATGTTAAAGCTGAGGGTATATGATTATCAGAACACGTATGAAGGGCATTCAATAAGTAATGCAAATTTTTTTCTCGGCCAATGTCAGCTGTAAAAATGCAGAACGCATTGTGAGACATCGTGGATTATTCCCACTTCAGACCCTATAATTTCATGAAGTCTGACAGATGGCGGCACAATCAATGACCTTCAGATTGGCATCCCTAATGGAGGTGCATTTCAAGCAGAGAGACATCTGAGTTTCTTTTGGTGGAAACCAGCACATTGCAGATATTCATAGATACTTGCGGAATGTCTGCGGAGACCTGGCAGTGAACAAAAGCATGATGAGTCTTTGGGTGAGGCCTTTCATTATCACAACAAGGTCACATAAACCTATCCAGTCTCCCACATGGTGGATGGATGCAAGGCTCGTGCAATGTTGGAATGAGGGGACATACTCATTTGAGGTGACCAATGGATCACAATCGAACACCTTGCTACTCACCTGGCCTCACACAAGTCGGGACACCCAAGATGAACTCAGTAAAACTTCACTGGACTGTTCTTCCTCATCCACCCTACAGCCCAGATCTTGCACTTTCTGACTTCCATTTGTTTGACCCAATGAAGGAGTCACTCCCCAGGAAGAAGTATGTGGATGATGGGAAGGTTATTCAGGCAACAAGATGTTTGCCCCAACATCATCCCGCAAAGTGATACTATTTGGGCATACAGCCTCTCAGCAAAGTGCATAAGGCCACAGCACTGAACAGAGATTATATTGAAAAGTAGGGTTTCACAGCCAAAGGAGTGGAAAATAATATGTTGTCTTGGAATCCTGAATGAAACCAGTGTGATAAATGAAAAAAAAGTGTTGCCTTGCTTATTGAACACCCCTCATATAAGATTGCCAAGTGAAATCGAGTAGCCGATGCACTTTCACAAGTGAGAAAGATCAGGGCAACTGGCGGGCGATTGGTAGGTGACAGTAGCCTAGATAGGATGCAGCAGCAGAGGAAGCTGTAATGCTGATCAGGGACCCAATGGCAGGCAGAGACAGTCGGGCTATTGATACATGTGAGCAGGCTGCAGGTGTGATTGCTATGGACACGGAACAGGAGACAGCTGAACCAAGACTAACAGAAGATTGTATTCAGAAATATGAAAGCTATGTCACAGATATAGAGAAGTATATTCGAAAATGTGAGACAGCTGAGTTGAGATTGGCAGAAGAAATAAATAATAACGAAAAAGATGCAATATTAAAACAGTATCAGAATTCTCTCACTGGAGGACACCAGTGCATAGGAAGAACCTATGAATGAATAAAGAAGTACCGAGCATGGAATGACATGAAGAAAGATATAGAAGAATATGTCCAGAAATTTCAGAGCTCTTGAAAGAATAAATTCACAAGGGAGCAGGACATAAAGATGCCTTTAGAGATTATGAAAACTCCTGAACACATTTTCAAAAAGTGTGACATTCATTAACAGGACCACTGAGGAAGACGGACTGGTCCTTACATTTCAGGATGCACTGACCAATTTTATGGTGACTGAGCTTACTGAACTGCAAGATGCAGACACGGTAGGACAGTTGCTCATTGAGAAAATTGTATTGCTGTATAGAATACTGCCGGTATTATTAAGTGACATTTCATTAGCGAAACCATCAAAAGAGTATGCAAACTGTTGCATAATGAGCTACCACCATCAGTCAAGCGGAGTGTCAAGAGGGGTTGCATCGAACATTAACAGGGGTGTTACAGCACTATGTAAACAGAGTGCAACCAGATTGAAACAGTTGGGTTCCATTCGCGGTTTTTTTGCGTATAATATCCCACTGCACAATCTGACAGTATATATGACACATGAATTGTTCTTCAAAAGAGCATGTAAAATTCC
The DNA here is from genome assembly GCF_021461395.2 of Schistocerca americana. Lineage (NCBI taxonomy): Eukaryota > Metazoa > Arthropoda > Insecta > Orthoptera > Acrididae > Schistocerca > Schistocerca americana. The sequence goes on along the minus strand of NC_060120.1, from coordinate 671,793,836 downwards.
ACGGACACTATAGAAATATCTGATTGGACTCAGGTGTAATTTTGACAATTATGTGGCATATCTAAAAGAATACATGCAAGAGATGCATTGATATACAAGAGAACAGAATACACAATGTAAAATAAGGAATAAAGAATACCATGTGGGGGATTTGATGAGAGTGTATGACTAGGCAGATCATGTAAGTCAGATACACAACAGCAAGGTCCATACAAAGTAGTAAGAACAAAGAGACCTAACACAGTAATTTGTCTGTAAAGTAATAAGTATATCATGGTCCATGCCAACAGATTGAAGGAATTTTTCTAATTTCAGATGCTGGCATTGTACTGTGTCTACGGCATTATTCTTCTGCTCATTAGAGTTGAGCACACAAGACAAGAACCATAGATTGAGGTAACAAAATTCCAGTCATCACCTGGACTGCAATACAATAACATGGGATAAGCGAAAACCTGTACCTTAACTGTGAGTTCTTTTAATTTGATGTAACTGAAAGAGAAATTTGAACACACTGAGGTTCTCTTGAGGCAAGCAACTGGACATTATAAAGACAGGTTGGTCTTATTAAATATGAGGGCAGCAGTACTTGTGTTACATTGGCACACAGGAAAAACTGAAAAAGCACAAGGTCCAACTGGACAAATGCACAACATGAATCTCATATAACGAAGTGCGGGATCTTAAATTTTTTGTATGGGGTCAGTGAGATAAATGTCTTAGAAGGAGAACAGAAACAGCTACTTAATCTTTCGAAGGAGCAGGTGACCTTAGTTAAAGTAACCTTGGCTAGTCTTAAATTAAATGGTAAGCTGCATAGAAAAAATGAAGAGACTATCACACAGAGAATGAAACAACTGAACCAGTACGTAGTACAAAATGAGAATAACACAGACAGACAATTACAGTAATTTTGATCACTGTTAATGAACAGTTAATACAGCTGATGGGCATTTTGAACGAGTTAGAGCAGGAGTACAATATGTTAATATTGGAAATCATCATTGCTCAGAAAGCTATTCTGGAGCTGCAGCTGATCAGTTCAGTTCAGACTGTGAAATATCTAGAACTGACTTTAAGGCAGACAGTGGTTACCAATTGATCAGAATTATTGAACTGGGTGTTTTCATTGTTGTGAACTTCTTAAGTTATGTGCTTAATATTCCACTAGTAGGGGCCAATGTGTACAACCTGTATAGAATATTACCTATGCCAGCAGAAGTGGACAGAACAAAGTATTTATGTATATTAATCCTGTAAAGGAGCTACTGCTAACTGTTGACATGAAACAGCACTATGTGAAGCCGAGTAGCGAGCAGCTACAGGAAAGAACAGTAGATCAGAGCCTCAGAATATGTAAGTAAGTGAGTGTATATAATTTTGTTCACATATGACCACGAGAGAATGAGAGGTGTAACAGATCACTTTGGCTTACAGTGATGTGTTATTTATTCCTCTTTCAATCTGATGAATGACGGCCATGATTTTTAAAAGGAATTTTCTTTTCAGCTGAGTAGATGTTTGTGACCCACCTTCTAAGCGCAGAATTTTTGTTTCCATTGTACATATACTGTCTGCTGGGGTGAATGCTGTATATCTGTGAAACGGGGCAGTGGATGGTAATATTATGGTGCACTGTGGCACTTGCTGCACTGAGCAGTTATTCCTTGTGACTTACATCCTGGCTAGGACATACATATACTGTCTGCTGGGGTGAATGCTGTGTATCTGTGAAACGGGGCAGTGGATGGTAATATTATGGTGCACTGTGGCACTTACTGCAGTGAGCAGTTATTCCTTGTGACTTACATTCTGGCTAGGACATACATTTTGCCCCATGGAACCCACAGGATTTGGAGACTTTGCTGTTGATGTCTCTAGGAAGAAAAGTCAGTCATTGGTTGACACCCCTGATATATGAGAGACATTGTAAAAGACTAATGTTATATAACTTGGGGTTGTAAGCAACTGTAAAAATGCAATGTACTTATTGTAATGGGAACTGAATCAACATATTGAAAAGAAGAAGAGTCTAAAACCATTCAGCAGCAACTGGTCTTTTAAGTAACTTTTCAGGGTGGTACGGGCATCGGCATCAGAACAGAGGGAAAGGAGCCTGAAGCCAAGATAACATGGGCCATGGTACTTCTCTAACTGCTTCCACATGCAAGACGGTAAAGTTTATAATCCATAGCGAATGTAAAATACACACACAAATGGGTCATTACAGATGTATGGCACATTGCAGATGAGGCTAAGATGATACAACCAGTATGACAAATTCTGAAGGATTGCATGCAGGAGCTAACAACTTTGAATAAAAGTTTGTGGACATCAGTGTGTAATTTTGTTGTTGCAATGAATGAGAACATTACCATCATCTCTTAAGAAGGAAGATCAACAGATATTGTGCACTGAGGAAAATAATTTAAAATTTTTAGGCAAATGTCATGGACATATGGCTCAAATGGTGATACAGTCCGAGCATATAATACAAAAAAAAAAAAAAAAGAAAATGCCCCTAGTGGTGACAGGGTGCCAAACTTGTGCATGGAAACAGACTGAAGCATACTAAATATGGAGAGGAAAAATATGAGTGAACTATAGGTAAATTGACCACACAGATGCAGGACAGAAGCTGGATGAGCTACAAAGCAAAATTGAGTATCAGGAGAGAAGTGCCTTCAGCAACTTCTTGATAAATCATTTTTCTCTGCAGAGCTACATGGACTCTGGTGTAGTGTTTACAGTAGTTATATGTTGTCAATGTAAACTGTGCACTTTTCCTATTATCTGAATAATACCAGTTGTGTAAAAATATGTAGACATCACCTACAAACTTTTCCCCAATGGTCGGATATGCTGCATATTTAGAAAATGCAATGCCAGAAGGGCAAATAACAGAAGCCGAAAAGTATTGTGCAGTTAGTTTGACAACCCACATGCAATACAAATGCTTTAGACCTTATAGCTAGAAATAGGCCTTACTTTATTGACAGTGTCAGGAAAGAGGCAGAGATTAGTGATAATGATGTTATTGTAGCCACAATGATAACTAAAGTTATTAAATTAATGAAGAAAGTTAGTACTGTTTATGGAGGAAAGAGCATATAAGCAGATGTTATCATGCTACTTAGACAATGAATAATGTCATTTAGTTTCAGTGTGATGAACACAGAGGAATTCTGGGCAAAGTTTAGACTAATTGTTGCTCACTCTGTGGATAAGTATCTGTCGACTAAGCAAATTATGGTAAAGAAGACCCCACCAATGTTTAAGAACAAAATTAGAAAAATGTTGAGGTAGCAGAAATTGTTGCCCTCTCAGATAAAAAATGAACATGGAAATAGCATCAGGAAAAGTTAGCAGAAATTTGTATGGCTATTAAAAGACTGATGCATGGAGCATACAACAACTTCCACAGCCATACATTAGTGAAAGATCTTGCTGAGGCCCAAGAATATTCTGGTCCTATGTAAAATCACTAAACAGATCAAAGGCTTCTATTCCATCAGCTATCAACCACAGTCTGGTGTAGAAATAGAAGACAGCAAATGGTAAGCTGAAGTTTTAAATTTCATGTTTAAAAAATCATTGATACAGAACACACACAGATGTTTGACACAGTGCCCCTCTGCAAACTGTTAATGAAGATTCAAGCTTGAGGAATAGGTTCCTCCATATGTGAGTGGCTCTTAAGTAATGGAACCCACTAATCACTCCTGGACAGCAGGTTTTCACAGACAAGGGTGTCATCAGGAATGCTCTAGATAATTTTGATAGGACCACTTTTGTTCTCATGTTTGTTTTGAGAAGGGAATAATAATATTTAAACCATGTAAGTCTTTCTAGCAAGTTTTCACAGCAGAAATACAGCGCATGACTGATCATTATGTTTCTTAAAACAGAATGAAGTGTGAACAAATCCATCATTTCTGATTGCTCTTCTATAGTTTTTTTGATGGCATAAATTGTCAACTTACCCTCAGGAATATAGATGTCTCGTAATTTTCTTAGCACAGAGAACATTTTGCTGTGGACAATTGAACCAAACGCATCTGAAATATCTGCTTTCACAAAATACATTTTCTTGCGCCCTTGCAAATTCCAATAATGATGCAACAAGCTCCAGCTATGATTGAAGTCTGCACCACGGAATAAGCTCAGTTCATGAAACTGATCTGATAACTGCTGCAGGAGAAGACGTGATTCCTTTAAAGTTTCAAGCTGACCATCATCAAACCTAGACAGAAAACATTTTTAATGTCATAATGTACATTACTATGAAAGAATTGTGGAAACTGGAAAAATATATGATCTCATGTTCTGAAGCAGCAGCAATTTATAGAATTAAATAATCTGATTTGGTACTGTATTTCAAATCCTCTCTTTTCATTTCTTTTCCTTTCAGTGTCACATGTTGCTAAAAGTGAGGTCATAGGAACAAATCACAAACCCAACTTAGAAAGTGGATGTAGAGGACAATTTTGATATTAGGAAAATGCATGTAAATAAGTACATCTCTTAGTGCCTCTGAATCCAGTTCCATCTGATCACTTAATTCTGTGTTTCATCAATGAACAACTTTCCTTAGCACCTGTATTTAGACCATTATTAATCATGACAGAAAATAGAGAAACAGCATTTAGTGATAACTAACACAAAATCTCACTCAACAGGAAAGTCCTATAATGGATAAAAGAAACAGGAGAGCCACATGACTTTTTCTGTAATGTCAGAAGAATGCATCTATCAGGGAAAATCAGTTTTGATTACGAATCACAACCTGATTCATTCTTTCCTCATTGTTTCCGTAAGTTTCAGATGCAGGACATATGAGGGGGTAGGCAATAAAACTAAACCATAGTGCTACATATCTAATGAGTTTTTTACTGGCAAATCTCCCTTTGATGCCAGACTATGTCTATCACTGACATCACATCAAGATGGAAGATTAATCAGTGTTAATGGGAATGCAGTGAATGATTTGTCCATATGTTGCTTAGTTGTTGGATGAGATGGGGGTACACTTTCTGCTTTGGAAAGGAGTTATGTTGCTGATTTTGGATTTAAAAAAAGCTAGAGAGAAAAGTTAGATTCGACTGCCTGCGGCATATTCATAAGCATACTCATGAACACAATGTTCCAAGCATGTCATACAACAATGTGAAACAGCAGATTCACACACTTAGCCATAATGTAACGGATACATAGCACTGAATCAAAATATGTGCAAGAGGGCTGTGATGCTCACTACAAGTGAAGCAATGAGGCACACAAGAATATAAGGGTGAAAAAAATTATATGATTTAAAATATTTTCCTTGATAGATGCAGTTATCATCTGCTAATCACAGGTTTTAATGGCGCTTACCTGAGAGGAAATATGGGCCTCAGAGAGCTACATTTTGGTCTAAAATCAGCTCTTGCTGTTGATGGTGCATTCTTTCCTGAGGTTTTAATTACTTGTGCCTGGTCCGGAGAAATGGGTTCAAGCTGCTCTGAATCAATGAGATGCTTGACAGCCTTTTGTGATAGTTTTTTCCACACTGGCTTTGTGTAAAATACTAATTTCTTATTATAACCCAAACTATAAAAGTATGATCGGAATAAAATAAAAATGAAGTCTTGCATTATCCACGTTACCACCTAAAAATGAAATGATCAGAAAATTAATCACACAAAATGGGGAGAACACACTTTCTAATAGGTACATGAGGAATTGGGAAATGTTTGAGTGAAGTAACGGTAGGGGGCAGGAAGGAGAGGGTGGAATGGAGGGTGGGTTGGGATGGGGCGCGAAGGATTGTAATGTGAGTGGCCCAGCATACAATAGGAAGAGATTACTAGAATTATTTTGATGAAAAAAGAAAAATACTGTTTGCACTGCTGAAGAACAATTTAAACTAAACTAAATTAAATTCCATCTGAACAGACCACGAAGGCCCAACAGTACCGACAGGCTGCTGTATCATCCTCAGCCCACAGGTGTCACTGGATGCAGATATGGAGGGGCATGTGGTCAGCACACCACTCTCCCGGCCGTATGTCAGTTTACGAGTCCGGAGCAGCTACTACTCAATCAAGTAGTTCCTTAGTTTGCCACACAATGGCTGAGTGCACCCCGCTTGCCAACAGTGTTCAGCAGATGGGATGGTCATCCATCCAAGTGCTAGTCCAGCCGACAGCACTTAACTTCAGTGATATGATGGGAACCGGTGGTATCACTGTGGCAAGGCAGTTGGCTGAAGAATTATTTGCCTGCCATTATTATACACAAATGTTTCTCAACCTTTAACTGTGACCTTATGCTGTGGTAAGTTTCATTAAAATCCATCATATCAGTGGCTGCGGGCAAGCAGTTTATTACAGGTATTTTCTTTCTCTCTGCCAGAAGGCAAAAATTGTGGAGCCCTAGCACAGACTCATGGAAACACACACAAATGGAAGCAACAAATGCAGATGAATGAAGTCGCTGATGGATCCTACTTCAAGGGCAACCGTTATTAACTGTATGTATTTCATGAGTTATAAATCTGGAACACATTTCTTTTATTATCATGATATTTATTACATACCTGGTGCAGACTGCAGAGTGTGGAAACCATTCAGCATTTTTCATTCAGCAAGTATGTTAGTAAAGAGATTTACAGCTACATCTATACTTTTTAACCACCTCTGAAGTGCATGACACAGAGTACATTCCATTGTACAAGTTATTAGGGCTTCTTCCCATTCCATTCACGTATGGTCTACAGATTGAACCATTACTTAAATGCAGCGACAGTTCCCCATGTAGGCACTGTGTTAAAAGCACCCCCCCCCCCCTATTTCCACTTGATATTATCAATAACATTTAGTACAATGAGTCCTTTTTACTTTGATTCTTTCTTTAAACTTGTACAATATACAGAGTGTAATGGGTATAAGAGCAGATATTTCAATTGGTCACTGAGGACAGTGTACTGAACAACACTATACCAGTATTTACTTCATTAGCACACTAATAATTATAGCTAATGGAAGTAGTATATTTTTAGGTTGTTTAGTACTGCCAAGTACATGTGGCAAGTGCAAGCCATTAATACTTATTTTCTCCTTGGCAGCAAGTCATGCGCTGAAGTGTGGAAATGTTTATGCAAAACAGTTAGTCTATATTGACAGCTGTAGTCCACGTAACGGTGCAATTATGCCCATGCAGAAAACATCATATTATATAGTTTGTGACATGTTTGTGGGAAGAGAATTTGATGCAGACAAACAGCAACCAACACACTGATGCATGTGCATATTAAGGTACCACATATAAAAATATCTGTAAGCATAACTGTTACACCCTGTATAATTCCTAAGCTTAATGTCAATAGGCATGCCTATTTTATGAAAAAGAAAAATACTTTGGACAGAACTGTGCATTTTACAGTTCAGCTACATAGGTTTGGGTGTTGTGCATACACACACACACACACACACACACACACACACACACACACACACACACACATAGGGAGCCTTGTGGGAGGCTGCAAGGGAGCACTGTCATTTCTGCAGTGCCAATGCTAGTACGCTAGTGGAAGACATGTTTTTTTCTCCACGCCATGTGTCCTGTGACTATCATGTACCATTTTCTTAAACGATTTAAATTGTGGAATTAGACTATTATTCTACTCTCAGCTATTCTGTTTGATTCTTTTTTTTCAGTTCTATTATTTTACAGAAAACTGTGGCCTTGCATCACCAAGATTAAAGATCTGTCAATGTATGTGAACTTTAACTGCTTAAGTTTTGACAATTGTCTCTCCATCAGTAAGTTATAGTTAGCAAAAGAGTTCATTCAACACATATCTCAGCCAGGCATAGGCAACAACAAGAAATACCTTCATAGCTTTAATTCAGAATGGTATGAACAAGAAAGTAGACTTTGCGGATATGATGTAAAAATACACTGTTTTGCTTCTCATGTTTTTTGTTTGGAGGTGCTGTAACATGGCTAAAAGATGGTTTTGGTAATATAAACAAAATGAAAGAAAGAACTGAGAAGCATGACAAATCAACGAAGTCTTTGTTCTAGAAAACCTAATTGCAGATGGCATATCAGAAAATATTTTGGAAGAATCAGACATAATACTTCAAGAAGATGAGCAAAAACTGGTAGCTCAGACATTTGATGGTGCAGGTGTCATGAAAGGCAAAAAAGTAGGAGTTCAAGCAAAAATCAAAGCAGTTTACAGTTATGCGCATTTCATTCAGTGTTACGCACATCAAATTAATAATAAAAGGAGCAAGTATGCAATGCAAGAAGATTGTTCTCAAATACAATGTGTGTCCATTCTGAAGAACAATATGGACATCAGCATTCCACATCCATCTTCTACAAGGTGGAGCTTCAACAAATGGACCACTAAGAGAGTCCATAAAAATTTGCAACCTCTAAAAACAGCCTTACTGGCATTCAGTGAACATAAAATGCAGATCAAACCCTAGAGGAAGCAACAGTCATTTTAAAATACAACGATGATAATTTCAAGTTTTGGTTAGAGCTTTCTCACAAGATTATACCTCATTTTCAAAAAATTTACAACTAATCTCAAACAATCAATGTATTTAAAGTTAATGAATATACATCAATTTTCAAAACTGCTATTTTGGAATTAATAAACTCAGAGACCTGTCAGAATCCTTCAAACACACTCATGGTAACAGCTTTGGAAGTGTGTGACTGTATACGTGTTGATACAATGGACACAGATTTTCCACTAAACACCTAGTAGCTGCTAAATTGTTCAGCAATAAATGCTTTCCTCATTTTAAGAATGAACATCCTACACAAGAGGCAGTACTGACTACTAAATCATATTCCATGATTGGTTCAGAAAAATCCTGAAACTGATCAAAAAGTACATTGATAGGAAACAAAAAAATTGCAGTACCAAGATTGTGTGACATAAATGAAAGTTTGTAGGCATGTTTCAGCATCTTAAAGATAGTGTCTATTCAAATTTTGCACCAGTAGCATAGAAGTGCTGCTAGAAGTGCCAAATGAGGATGCAAATCAGGTTTGCTTTAAATACATGATGTATCGGTTGTGAGTGTTAGCTACCTTTGAGATTTGATGTGGTGAGTTGATGTGAGGGATGCATTTAAGGTGAGAAAGATGCCATTATCAGTACCTCAATGAGTTTGAACAAGGTGATGTAATAGGGCTATGAGAAGCTGGATGTTCTTTCTGCAATACTGCAGGAAAACTTGGCAGAAATGTAGCCACTTTATGTGATTTCTGGCAGTGGTAGTCATGAGAATGTAAGGTCACAAGAAGGCTGGGCTCTGGATGGCCATGTGGCACTACCAAGAGAGAAGACCATCATGTTTGGCGTATAATTCTACTGCATCATACTGCATTTGCAGCAGCAATTTGAGCAGCAGTTGACACTACAGTGACACAGTGAACTGTTACAGATCGGTTATTTAAAGGACAGCTTTGAGCTAGAGGCCCTGTAGTGTGTATTCCACTGACCCCCAACCACCGCCGTCTGCAATCGTGTCCAGCAAGAGCTCATTGGAGGGTAGAGTGGGGGATCTGTTGCGTTTTCTGGTGAAAGCTGGTTCTGCCTCAGTGCCAGTAATGGCTCTGTGTTAGGAGGAGGCCAACCTATCTGTGGCCCAGACAAACTGGAGTTACATCTGAAGTTATGGTCTTGTGTGTGGTTTCATTTGACAGCAGGCACAGTCTCTTGGTTATCTCATGCACCTTGACTACAAATTTTTTTGTCAATCTTATGATTCGACCTGTTGTGTTACCATTCATTAACAGAATTCCAAGATGTGTTTCCCAACAGGATAATGTTCAGCCACACACCACTGCTGTGATATAACATGCTCTACAGAGTGTCAACATGTTGTCTTGGCCTGCTCAGTCCAGATCTGTCTGCAATAGAGCACATTTGGGGCATCATCAGACGACACCTCCAGTGTGGACGACATCTCCAGTGTCATCCACAACCAGCATTAATCATCCCTATATCGATTGACCTAGTGCAGTAGGTATGGAACTCCATCCCACAAACTGACGTCTAGCACCAGTACAACACAATGCACGCACATTTGCATGCTTGCGTTCAACATTCTGTCAGTTACACCAGTTATTAACGTACTTGCTGATGGTAGCTACAAGCTGCCACTATATAAACACTTCTGCATGCACTGTAATTAGCCAAATCTTGTCTTCAGGATTGTGATAATGATACATAAGGGGTTGGAGTATATCAATGGATTCCTTATTTAAAGATTTCTGTGGTATGCCTCAAGTGTAAAACAAACCTGTGACCATTTGTACTACTTTTCTTGATTTATGCTCAACATACCTTGTAAGTCTTATCTGGTATGGGGCCCAAACACTTAAACAATATTCTAGGATGAGTCATGTGAGTGTTCTGTAAGACATCTCCTTTGTAAACTGATTGCATTTTCTGTTATCCGCCAATGAACCAAAGTATGCCACCTTTCTTAGCTATGACTTAGCCTAAGTGATCATTCCATTTCAAATCCCTACCAACTATTAGAGGTTATGCAAAATGACATGGACTCTGCATAGAAATGCATTTTCATCTGAACTATTGGATGAGTGCATTCCCTTTGTCTGAAGAAGTGACCACTTCAATTGCATGGTGCCTACTGAGCTGTGCACTTTGTCTGACGAGGCACAAATTGTCAACCTTGTCGCCAGTCGACCTACGTACTTCAATCATTCTCACTCCTATCTCTCTTCTAGACAGCATGCCATCACAGTATCACAATGTACCATAGGTGCTGTGAAGGTGCTTCATAGTTAGGCACAGGAGACTGTGAGCACCATCAAAATATTTATGTTGGAAGGGGGAAAGGATGGAGTAAAATTTCCATTAACAAGTGTGCTAGAGGGGATAGCAGCAGTCACTAGCATTTTCAAATACCCAATAGGGAGAATGAAGGAGGAGGAAGAAAATGCAGATGCAAATACTTCCAAAAGATTCTCTACTCAAGGAAAAACATGGGAAAGGGAGAAAAATAAGTGTATAAGTAGATAATTTTGAAGAACCGGTAGTCACAAGACAAATAAATAATTTAAATGTGACAAATAAACACTGCCAGACACTAAAGTCACTACTTCTGTTTACCAGAGATAACACTTCATTTAAAGAAAGCATTTATGATCCTTACTCCATAAGTTAGGTTTCAGGTATGACAGGCCCGATCTTACATTTATGTTTAAATGCTCACATAATACATACCGTGTCACATACCAGGTGAAGAAGGTGATCAGATAAGGGAAGATCCTACTTGTATATTTTGATAAATGAAGTATATGTACTGACTTCCTGAATAACATTAAAAATCACCACAGAGAATGCAGATCCATTGTGCATGTTGCTGAAACATATATTCACAGTTCTTGCACTAGATACAAGTGATTGGATGGGTCAATGAAAGGGATAAAAGTATATCTTTCAAAAGAACAATATCTCACTGTAGTACACGCACATACTGAACATGTGTCATGTGAATGTATAATTGCACAGAATGCAAGAAATTTATTTGTCTATTGAAAATAAGTAAATGGTTCCCCCTACAAGAGAAAATGCACTTTAAATATTGAAGTCGGGGAGTAAAACTGGATATTACCATGAGAAGATGAATGCCGTAAAGTTTTCAAGGTAATTAACTGAGTCTTTACTAATCACTTCAAATGCCTGTTTGATTGAATTCCAGACTTCTTTGTATGGGGTAGCTGGAACAGAAATTCATATCCAACTTCTTGAGTAGTTCCATTACTGTGTTTGACAATGAAAGTTGTTACAACATACTAGAAGAAAAACCATCAACAATGAACAGCAAGAAAGATGATATGGCAAACTGGTTAAACTGAATTATAGCCCTTAATAAAAAGAAACACAATTGAAAATGTGATTACTATACACAAAGTCTGGCCCATTATGGACATACTTACAAATCAGAGAATTATTTTCTGTTAGTATGTATTGTTGGATAATAGCACTCATTGGTAACAGACCCTGGGTGTTAAACTATTTTTTAAAGTGCAACAGTAGTGCTTCCACAGCTTGCCAGTCAGTGTCCTGCAGATGACCCACTTTGTATTGTGATGTAGAATCACCAACAGAATGCTCGTGTCCATGGTCAGTACATGTCCTACCTATATCCTCTTCATACGAAATATCCAATGTGGTCATTATAAAGCCCTTTTGCAAACTCACATCGTGGATACCAAATTATTCAGACTAACTGGAATCATACATTCATCTCCATGTTACTTATGCATAATATGCTTCTGAGTACAAAACAATGCAATGTATCCAAATGCTCATTACTCCCAAGTGGCACAGCCACACACATTTCCTGCGGTGCGTTTGTGCCTACAGAGACCCAAACAAATTTCCATGTATCTGAAGATATGCTATCACGGAATCAATTTTTTACATACATGTACATCCTGCAGTTGGCAACACTTTCATGATTGGTGCGACTTGTGACACTGCCTTACTTGCGCAGTATCACACAGTTAAAACAAATTCCCTTCAAGCTCAACTGTATACAGCAAAAGATAGATTTTAGCATGGGCGTACCCAGCGAGGGGCAGGGGGGGGGGGGGGCAGCTGCCCCCCCCCCCCCCAGAAGATATTCGCAGTTTTTCACTAGTTTACTGTTTTATTTAATAAGAAATGCTGCAGGTTTTCTCGGATTGTACAAGTGCATTCTTGTATTTAAAATGTTTATTAAAAGCAGTTTTTCACTGGTTTACTGTTTTATTTAATAAGAAGTGCTGTATGTTGTCTCAAGTCCTTGTTTCCTTAGACTAGTATGAACTGCCCCCCCCCCCCCCCCAGTTCAGATCCTGGGTACGCCTTTGTTTGGATTTTAGCATTATGTTTAACAAGGAAATCAAATCTGAGAACTGCAGAATACCCTTCACCAACTTGTGGGAACACCTCCATATGCTTAGAAAAAGTCTTAGCTCAAATGCTAAACTTGAGCAGTTTTGTCCCCATTCAACTTATATCATTATCACCAACTCCATGTAACCTATAATTTTGCGATCCTAGTCTCTTTCTACCCAAGATAACTAGCACAACGAGCAATAGATGTGCTCCTATAGTTATTAACAACCTATGTTCCTTGCGACTAACTAAACTCCACAAGCAGCATTCCATCTCAGCATCTAATTATGCAGTAGAACATTTTACTGGAAATTCTCACCGATGGCTGATAAATTTCCACTTGAGTCTAATGAACACTTTTGCCAATACCTATTTTTCCATTTCTTACTCCTGCACTCCTGTGCTTTGTGACCTAGGTGTCCACACTCTTCACACTCCAGATGATGAAAAAGTTGTCTGAGATGGCCCTCACAACTACACCTGTGACATTTTATTGCTGAAGAATTGGGAGTCTCCATTTTTCTTAACCCTATAGGATATTTCAGCAGGAATATCACACATAAATATCTCCAGATGCCTGTTCTCAGCTTTACAATGCAGCATAATATTGCCTTCCTCATTCTGTGTTAGCTCATAGGTTTGGGCATTGATCTAGCAAATCCTATTTGATAATGATTTGATGGACTTGTTACACTTTTGAGCTAATGTATTCAATTTCTCACTAAAGAAGTGAGTAACGTTCTGCTTATGACAGTGGGACCATCATGCTTCATCTACCTGCCAGGAGATATTTCATTAGGAAAACCCCTCAGATGCCTGAATGAGTGTGCATGCTGGAGGGTCTCGTGGTAAGCAATATTGCTTTAGCCTTTCCAATGAACCGCAAATTGGCTCTACAAATGCACATTTCGTTAGATCAACCGCCCAGCCTGACTGTAATTGAAATGTCATGAGAAACACAGTTATGCCCATTGTTTCCCTGCCAGAAAAATGTGTTATGAAATTTGCTATTGCAAGATAGATAGAAGGAGAGCGTACACATGGTACAATCTTAACTTCCCAAACTGGCCCTAGAACTTGTTGCTTCTCAGCATGCTGTACCTCTGCCTGGTCCTTGTAATTTTCTACTTCCCCAGTTTTCTGTTCAAGCGCTGCTTCTAACCCAACATCCTGCTCCGTCATAGTGGCAACAGAATCACCCATATTAGCGATGTGTTTCTCACAGTACTGTACAAGTTACCCTCAGATTAAAACGAATGTCTCTATGATCCATCATGGCCAATGAATTTTACAGGGGGGGGGGGGGGGGGGCAAAAGTCTTTGTACAATTATCAATATTTATTTCACAAAAACTATTCTTCTTACAAATTTGTAGTTTATGACATATGAAAGAATAAATCACCAAGTTTGTATTACAAGCTCAATAAACTTCAATATGTGTGATATTTGTTGCTCAATGTGTTTGACAACATTCCTTATGTGACACCTGCAACAGCATCTGTTATCTTTCTTCTTAATGTATGCAGATTGTAAACCTTGTCCTTTACATTGCCCCACAAAGAAATCTAAAGGTGTTATGTCTCATGATTTGCAGTGCAGGCAGTGGGATCATCAGGCTTGATCTACCTGTTTTATTAGGAAAATTTCGAACATGCAATTGCCATGCGGTGATGCAACATTTTGTTGAGAAATCACATCAAGCTGCAAGTCTTTTGGTTGCAGTTCTACTAACTGTTGTAGCATTTCTAGATAGATGTTAGCTGTTACTGGTTTTCCAACAAATAAGAAAGGGCCAATGACCCTGTTGCACATTAAATTGCACTACACATTCATTTTTAGAGGCATCACTAATGTGATCTAAGGCAACATGTGGACTTTCTCAACTCCATAGCCTCACATTGTGTCTGTTAACTTAACCTGGTATGTGGAAAGCAGCCTCAACTGCAAAGCAAAATTGCTGAAGATACTCATTTCTGGTGTCAATTTGTGCCAATATTTCAGTTGCAGGAGCTGTTCAACAAGTTCCACCATCTGGTTGTAATGTGTGTTGCATCTGTACCTCATATATATGCAGGTGCTATCTGCTGTGTAGAATTCTTTGCACCACGTTCCTAGGAATCCCTAGTTCATGTGATGTACAAAGAGGAGATCTGTAAGGGCTTCATAAGAATGCCTGTTGCACAGCTCCGACACTCTGTTCACTGACCAAAGACTGCCCTGTGCACAGAAGATCCAACACACTGCCATTTTGTTTAAATTTTGTCTACCATGCAATAATACTGCTATCAGATGCTTCTCTTGTATACTGTCTTCTAAAATTTTGCTGCACAGTAATTGTAGATTTTATCTCATGATACCACAAACACCTTCTCCTCATGTATTGCCATTTTACAACAAGAGCAATTGTAGCACTCCCTACCCAGCCCCTACCTGCAACTAAGGCAAGCAAAAAAATTTTATGATTTATCCTTTCATTTGTCACAAACCACAAATTTGTACATTTTGTACAATAAATACTGATAATTGCACAATGACTTTAGGCCCACACTGTACAATGAAACGGGCCAGTTACAAGGTAAAAATAAATAAATAAAATGCTTTCACTCACCACCCTGCATTTTGTGAAGAGTCACCTGCAAGATGAGCGAAGATGCTGTGGTGATGATAGTGCCATCAGAAATGGGCATCAGTCATAGAGGTGTCACCATCAGGATCACTAGTTGTAGTCATCGCTCCTCGTGTTCAAGATTTTAGTGGGCGTGGAGACTGAGCAGGTGAGGTAGTGGCACTTCGAGTACAGGATGTAGAGCTAAGAGAGTTGATAAGGATGGCTGTCATATGCTCAAAGGCACCAGTTAAACAGCATTGTCTGGAAACAGATTTATTGTTTGTGATTTTACAACATGGACTGTCTTCTCCGGCACAGTGAAAGGCATACTGAGTTACACACAAGTGCACACTGAGGAATGTGAATGCAGTACTCTGGAGGCTGCAGGCATTGGTGCAGGTCAGACCTAACAGCGATATCATGCAAGTAGCCAGATCGGAAGTCTGCAAGAGCAGGCCTGCAGTGGCTCGCTAACAGTGAATGCAGCATGCCCCAGTGCTCCTGAACATGGATGCACACTTAAGCCTGTACCAACAGCATATCACAGACAGCAGGTGCCGAGAACACAGAATCCCAGGACCCCAATTAGCAATGCAGTGTACAGATAGGGAAGCAGTATGACATACAGTCAGGGTGGTGGTCTTCAGCTGCATCTCCCAACAGGTTAAATATGGGGACTTGCAGTCACTTCAGATGGCTCTTCACCAAACAGAGAACAAGCTCATTCACATCTTCTATCAGTCACTGATGTGACTGGATAACAGTGGAAGCTGCAGCAGCTAAGTCCCACCACAGTCAGCTGGCTGCAGACTTTGAGGGCAAAGTCTTCACATATGCAGCAGGCAGCACATTATGATTCACCAACCAAGTTACCTGTAACTAGAGGGACTGTTGTTCCGTCAGAGTTAAATATGAGACAGGATGACAAGAGACAGACGCAGGTTTCTGAAATGAGGGTATTTAAACTCAACATAACATCATTGCAGTAGGCGATGCAGTCATTTGCCCTCATTAATTGGAGGTGTCAGTACCTTGTATCCGCTGTGCTGTCTCAATTATTCTCAGTATTTCCTACCTTCACACTTTCCATGAGTGATAGGATACTGTGGAGTAGCTGAGCTTGAATGTTACATGTCATTACTCCGTACTGCATGGCTTGCAGAATGATGCATTGGATGCTGTCATACTGCGCCATTTGCACTCCTTACTTATGGCTAGGCTGGGTGTGGCAATGCGTTGCAGGCAGGGTCCTGCCTTCTGCAACATTGGCACACTTTGCGATTCCAACCGTGAGCAGTTTGCAACTGGTCCGAGCCATACTCTGCTGTCTACACCTAGAAATAATTCTGAAAGTGTGTTTGTGGACCCTGGATTGGATATGCAAAGCAGTAGTTTCCACAAAAAAACTATTTTTCATGAAATTTTACAAGTGTGAAATATTAAAGATAGAAAGTTGTAATTTTGGATATAGTTTCTGTTTTATATAAAAATGTATTCCAGAAGTTTTTATGGAGTTGCCTCTCTATTTTTCAGGTTGTTAAATAAACCATTATTTTTGCACTAAAATTTGTAATATCATGGTATATCAACTAGCCTTTAAAAGCAAGTTACAATGAAACATGTACACCACCATGTTAATTAAAAGTAACGATAAACTGTACCAAATTGCAAGATAATTATGTAGCTTAACAGCGATCCACATGGCAGTGTACAGACATGTTTATGAAATAAACTGCTTTCAGCTGTATATGAATTTTTGTGGAACACGACATGTTTCATGATTTTAAATCACATCCTCAGATGTACATCTACAAGATACATTGACATTATGACAAAAAAATGGATTCTTATCCTAATAATCTAAACTGTATGACAACCAATATGAAATACTTACATGCCAGTGAACCATTTGGCCCCTGATACAGGAAGGAGAGTGAGATAAAATGGCAACACACAGGGTATCATAGTTCAAATTAACCAGCTGGAAAACTGACACGTTAGAAGAATATTTACCTACATTGAAATGAGCAAAATGACAAAAAGTAAAATACCCACCTAGCAACATTGAAAGCCCATGATTAAGAAAACTCACTTCATACCAGGAATTGGCGGAAAACAACCCGCCAGGCAACTTGCCATGCAGGGCCACACTACTAGTAGATGTGTTTATGTGTGTCAAGGAGGACACTAGTGCTACCATCCACAATGTGGGGAAAGTTACGGACACTTTTCACATATCCAAATATCATGGGAATGAGTGAGCCCCCTGTTACACAGCACAACAATATAAACTATAAAACACTTCAGCATAAAAATCGTTACAACCAAATAGACCAGACGTAGTGGTAATGAAATCACACTACGGAGTTTGGACAAAGGGGAAGATAAGCTCATGGGTTACCATATGATACCATACTCTGCCACAATTTCACAGAAATTAGACGAAAAGTTCAGGACAAAAAAGATAAAGCTAGTAGTCTGTATCCCACAAAATCGTGGCCAAAGACTTGTAAATAGAGAGAAGCTAGTCTGTCACATGTACAACGCTACTGGTATATTTTGCATCAGTTGTGACAATTGTCCTGCCAGGTATGTGGGGTATTAGATTTTGAGAACACAAGAGTTTGAAAATTCGAAACCTACTTTAAGCAGTCACTTACATGCTTCTGGCCACTTAATAACAGGTGTAGCTAATAATTTAATAGTCCTACAAAGAGAAGTAAAGGGTCTGGCATTAAACATTCTGCAAGAGGTTGAAACTATGCGGAGTCTAAAGCTATATCCCCAACTCACCCTTAATAATAAAGTGGAGTTAAGACAGTACAATAAACTGTCAAACTTTGATTGCCTTTCAGGGACATAATGTCATAATTGTTTGACAGATTGGTTATTGATCCTGGGCTTTTTGTTATATGCTCTTGCGCCTGGTCTATTTGGTTTTAACAATGTTTATGCTGAAGTATTTTATAGTTTGTATGCCTGTGCTGTGTTCAGGGGCCTCAATTATTCCCATGATATTTGGATATGCGTGAAATGTTTATAATTTTCCCCGCTTTGAGTATGGTGGCACTACTGCCCACCGAACACACATGAGAACACTGACTAGCAGTGTGGCCCTGCATGGCAAGGCAGCTGGAGGTTTGCTGTGTGCAGCTTCCTGGTATGAAGTGAGTTTTCTTGACTGTGGGCTTTTAATATCACTAGCTGGGGCTTTTACCTTTTCTCATTTTCTTATTTTGCTCTTTTCATTGTAGGCAGACACACTTTTAATGTGTCAGTTTTTCAATTGGCTAATCTGAACTATGACGCCCTGCTTGTTGTGGGTAACAGTATTTTACTTTGATAAGGTTGAGTCCCCCTCCTTCCCATATTGGGGCTTAAATGTTTTACTAATGTGTGACTATTTCGTAAAGGTAGGTGCAGAGCATAGGTTATTAGGATAGGTATCTGTTTTTTATTATAATGTCGATGGTATATTCCCTATCTTGCAGATGTACATCTGAAGTTGAGATGTGAAATCATGAAATCGGATGTGTTCCTATGAAGATTCATATACAGCTGAAAGCAGTTTATTTCAGCAAAATGGATTATTGCAGCTATGGGTGTCCACAACATAAAACTATTTATAGTATGTAGACAGTTCGGAGGTTGCAATGTACCTTTATTCCATTAGAAAAATTCTAGAAGTTGGAATTTAAGAGTTATCTAGTTGATATTTTTATGGAAGATACACAGAGTAAAGTATTGCTCATAGAAAAATTGGGAAAGTTGTTAGCCTTCAACTATACAATGATAAGTAAGATCTTGCAGTCATAAAGGGTACCATCTGAGCACTGCTGCAGGCACTTATGTCATTTTAACTACAGTTTTCTGTTTGCTGTCTGGTATGAAATCGCACCGACAGTATCAAAGGACCACCACCACAGTTGTTCATGGAGATTTGTTCAATTGTTGTCAATCGTCAGTAGATATGTAGTACTTATGTCCACAGCCATGAAAACAGAGCCTCTAATGACAATGAAGATGGCTGACTTGAAATTTTAGTGATTGAATTACATATCATGTGTATTTCTGTATATGTGAACTTCTGTGGACTGATAATTTAGTGGAGAGCCTGTATATTACTTTTGTGTTGTAAAAAACCATACAGTAAGCGGCACAGCATATTTACCAATTTTAGGGGCAAGCAATTAAATATACAGATGGAGCAATAATTAGCAATCTCTGAACTTTGAGTGGAGGTTGTCTCTATCAAATGCTGATTAGGGCATGAAAACTTTAAAAAATATTTAATTATGCCTGTGAAACTTGTTAAAAAAGTCAACTCTCATTGATTCCCACAGTTCCAGACTTGTTTTGGCTATAAACAAAGGGTTAGAACAGTTTACTCTAGTTCGGCGAGCTGGATACTGGACTGAAGATTATGGGCAGCATATTTCTCGACTACTTTCTGGCTGTCTGTACAAATAATTTTCAGGTTTTCATAAATGACAATGGTATTTAAAATTGTACAAACCCATATTACTACACCAAAAACAAATACCATCTCATGAAGCAGTAAAAACACTTTTAACCTGCCACCCAACAGAGTCACAATAGCAGCACACCTGAATCAGATATTGGGGTGATGCAAAACATTTACTGGTGTGTGTACTTATTTGATGTATTAATGTGGAGCTCGAATGTAGCTCATTGTCCTTCTAGACACACATCCCAGCAAGAGACTCTCTCCCCTACACCCAGCATAAAATCGATGCAGAACAGGGAGACTGATCAAATATTGTGGTAAAATCCACTTTGCCTAACAGCATACCACTTCCCTTTGATTTGGTAGATGTGATAAAATTGAGGTCCTGAGTCAACAAGCAAAGAAAGAAAGTAAGTTGGTCATAGGATAAATGATAATTCTGGATATTTCTCCAGAATTACCACAAATAATAATGGATAATTACATCTACTTCAGTATCCCACAAGCCACCTGACAGTGTGTGGGGGAGGGTAATCTTGGTACCACTAACTGATTGCCACTTCCTTGTTCCACACATGAATAGTGCATGGGTAGAATGATTGTTGATAAGCCTCTGTACTAGCTCTAATTTCTCGAATTTTCTCGTCGTGGTCATTTCACAAGATTTGTGTGGGAGGAAGTAATATGTTATTTGACTCTTCCCGGAAAGTACTCTCTCAGAAATTTCAGTAACACTTCTCCTGTAGCATCTGCCACTGGAGTTTGTTGATCATCTCTGTAACACTCTCATGCTGATCAAATGATCCCATGATGGAATGCATCGATCTTTGTGGGATCTTCTCTGTCTCTTCTATCAGTCCTACCTGGTAAGGGTCTCAGATTGATGAACAATACTCAAAATCACTTGAACAAGAACCTTGTAAGCTATTTGTGTAGTGAATGAGTTACATTTCCTTAAGATCCTTCTTCTACATCTCAGTCTGGCATCTGCCTTTCCTGTATTTGTTTTATGTTGTCATTTAACTTAATGTTGCTTTGGATAGTTATACTTAAGATATTTTATGATAGATACTGTTTCCAGCAATTTGTCATCAATAGTATAGTTGTACTGTAGTGGATTTCTTTTCTATGTATGTACAATATGTTACATTTATTTATGTTCAACTGTCAGAGCCTACACTAATCATCAACCCTCTGTAGGTTATTCCGCAAGCTGGTACTGTCTTCTGGCGTTGTTACTTTCTTATAGACAACTTCATCAACTATGAACAGTCTTACAGAAATTCTGATACTTTCTACTAGATTATTTATACACACTGTAGAATGTAACAGGTTGTAATGTAACATGAAACTCTTCAGAATAACATTTTGCATTATTGTCTCTTAGATTGACAAAAGATGTTCATGGGAGTTAAAAAGATATTTTAAGTAGTTAACAAGTAAGAGACAGCTGACTGTGCACATACTTTGTGGTGTATGTGCAGATTTGCAGAAAGAGAAGTGAATTGCATGCACTGTCAAGGTGCAGCAGCAGTTGTGCTGTCTCAACCAGCTATGGAAGCCTGCTTATTCTTTGAAGTTGTAACTTGGCAGTGCCTTGGAAATCGAGGAGGAAAAGGGTGCTGGTGACAATGCCCACATCCAGAAACAGAAGAAGAGAGTCTGTAATGTATTGACTATTCTGTCACAACATACCTGAATGAGAGCTTCTGTTATAACCCTAACTATTCGAGAGTAATAGTATAGCAATCTCTATACCTCAACAGTATGTATTTTACAAAAGAAGCAGAATATAGAACAGTTTGTTAAAAGTGGAAACATTAGTTCATAGCAAATTAGAGTAGTTGTACACTCTCTTGCAGCCCTTGACCTTCTGCAAACAGAAACAAGTCACACAGCCATACCAGGCCCATCAAGAAACTGAAAAGACTACAGTCAAGATTAAAGGAGGCAACATTTATTTCAAATAGCATCAGGGTGAAAGATCATAAATGAAGCTGTTTGGAGCAGTTCTACCACAAGAATCATGTGTTACTTCTCTTCAGGCCTTATCACACTTCCTTGTGGTGCTCTGGAAATTATGTTTACAACTGTCGATTTTGTTCCATTAAGTGCAACAAGCCGAGTTCTACCTGCAAGGAAGTGTCAAATTCAGTCACAAATCTTGTCCGATATTCAGTAAGCTCATATCGCTTCATTAAATAGCAGTGTCCCTTGCCCTCAGTCAAGAAAAACAATATCAGCCGGACTGCTGTTGTCTACAGCGCTATGACTCTCATGGAGGAACAAATTGAGCCGAGTTTTGCAAGATCTCTGTTTGCATAACCCATTTTTTCTCTACAAAAATGTCATAATTCTTGAGCATAAAATATGTTCTATAATTCTACAACAGATTGATGTCAACAATATAAGCCTGTAATTATGCCCATCTGTCCTATGACCCTCCTTGGAAACGGGAATGACCTGCACTTCATTCCAGTCCCTTTGTTACTCCACTGATCTATGACAAACAACGGCTAGAAGGTGATAAAATTCTTTGCATATCCTTTGTAAAATCTTATACATTCTACACATTTGAATGAGGGCTTCTGTTAGATGCCTAACTATTTTAGAGTAATAGCACAGAAATCTCTATACCCCAACAGTACATATTTTATGAAAGAAGCAGAATATAGAAGAGTTTGTTACGAAACTCACATAATGCTAGGTACAGAAAACTGGTTGAAACCTGAAATTGATAGCAGTGATATTTTTGGGGAAAATTTATGTGTATTTTGAAAGGATAGGAAAATGGGAAATGCAGGTGGCATGTCCGTTGCAGTAGACAAGAAACTGAAACCACCAAGACAGAAAATGAAGCAGCATGTGAGTTGTTTGGGCAAGATTCAGTATCAAGGGTGGACATAAAATGATAATTGTATCCTTCTATTGCCCACCAGACTTATCTCCTGATGTAACCAAAAACTTTAGAGAAAACCTCAGTTCACTTGCATGTAAGTTCCCCAATCATACTGTAATCATACTAATCATCAGTGGAGACTTTATTCATCCAACAATTCACTGGGAAAATTATGTTTTTTTAGTGGTGGGCACATTATGATATTCTGTGAAACTTTAATAAATGCCTTCTCTGAAAACTATCTAGAATAGTTAGTTAGGAATCCAACTCATGATAGAAATAAATTTGATTTAGTACCAACAAATGGAATGAAGTAGTTGAGGACGTCCACATCGGATCTGGTATCAGTGACCATGTTTTGGTTGTGGCAACAATGATTACCGAAGTACAAAGGACAACTAAAACAAGCAGAAAGATATAAATGTTAGTAAACCAGATAAAAAATCAGTAGTGTGATATCTCAATGAGGAAACTTTCAGCACAGGTCAGGACCATGCAGAGGAACTCTGGCTCAAGTTTAAAAGAATAGTTGACCACACACTGGATGGATATGTACCCAATAGAACACTCCATAATGGGAAGGAACCTCCATGGTATACAGTCACTGTAAATAAACATCTAAAAAAATGGAGATTACTGCATAATATGTGTAAAACAAAGTGCAGTGCTATAGTTAGAGAGGTACTGAATGAAACATGTTTGGCTGTCAAGAGAGTAATGCATGATGCCTTCAATGACTACCACAGTAGAATATTATCAAACGACATTTCACAAAATCCAAAGAATTTATGGTCCTATGTAAAGGCTGTTAGTGGCACAGAAGTTAAGTGTCCAGTTCCTAGGAAATGAGACACAAACTGAAATTGAGGGTAGCAAAGATGAAATGCTTAACTCCGTTTTCAAATGTTCCTTTACAAAGCAGTTTAATCTTTGTACCACTGAAAATATGAATGATAGACGTATTAGTGCCAGTGGTGTTGAGAAACAGCTGAAATTGTTAAAAGTGAACAAAGATCCAGGCCCTGTGGAATCCCTGTCAGATTCTATGCTGAAATTGTGGCTGATTTAGCCCCTCTATTTATCTATCATAAATCCCTCAAACTAAAAACCATGCCCAGTTGTTGGAAAAAGGCACAGATCACACTCGTCTACAAGAAAGGTAGTAGAACTGATCCACAAAACTACCATCCAATATGCTTGACATTGACTTGTTGTAGTATCTTAGAACATATTCTGAACTCAGACATAATGAGCTATCCTGAACAGAATAACTTGCTCAATGCCAACCAGAATGAATTTCGAAAAAATTGATCATGTGAAACCAAACTCACATTTTTCTCAAATCAGACAGAGAGCTTTGGATCAAGACAACAAGGTAAATGCAGTGTTTCCTGATTTCCGAAAAGCATTTGACTCAGTACCATACCTATGCTTATTGACAAGAGTACGCTCATCTGCAGTATCAAGTGAAATTTGACTGGATTGAGGACTTTTGGGCAGGGAGGCACAGCATGTTGTATTGAATGGAGAGTCACTGTCAGATGTAGAAGTATGAGTAACTTCGGGTGTGCCCCAGGGAAGTGTGCTGGGGACCTTGCTGTTCATGTTGTATATTAATGACCTTGCACACAATGTTAATAGTAAAAATCAGGCTTTTTGCAAATGATGCAGTTAACTATAAAGAAGAACTACCTGAGAGAAGCTGCATAATATTAGGTCAGACACTGATAAGATTTCAATGTGGTGCAGAGACTGGCAAGTCATTCCAAATGTTCAGAAATGTAAAATTTTGCACTTCAAAAACATATTACTATAATATCATTGAGTCACTGTTGAAATAGGCCAACTTGTACAAATACCTGGGTGTAACACTTTCCAGAGATATGAAATGGAATGATCACATAGGTCAATCGTGGCTAAAGCCGGTGGTAGACTTCAGTATATTAGTAGGATACTGGGGAAGTGTAATCAGTCTACAAAAGAGATTGCTTACAAATAACCTGTCTGACCAATTCTAGAATACTGCTCAAGTGCGTGGGACCTGTACCAGATAGGACTAATAGGGGATATGGTAAGTATACAGAGAAGGGCAACCGGAATGTTCACAGGTGTTTTTAATCTGTAGGAGACTGTCACAGAGACAATGAAGGAACTGAACTGGCAGACTCCTGAAGGCAGACGTAGCAGTCCTGAGAAAATCTATTAATAAAGTTGTAAGAACTGGTTTAAAGGATTACTCTAGGATACACTACAACCCTCTACATATCACCCACATAGGGATCGTGAGGATAAGATTAGAATAATTACTGCAGGCACAGGTTTTCAAGCAATCATTCTTCCTGCAGTCCATATATGAATGGAACAGGCAGAAACCCTAATAACTGGTACAATGGGACATACCCTTTACCGTACACCTCATGGTGGTTTGCAGAGTATGGCTGTAGATGAAGATGTACCTCATCTGGTTCGGATGCCTTTCCACTAATTAGCGACTGTAGGGGGCCACAGGGGCACGTACAACCCCCCTCCCCCCCACCCCAAACAGCACAAGAAAGAAAAAAAAGAGAATGAGGAGGGAGGGGGGAGAGGTTTTATTTTAACATTAGCCTCACAAATCCCATAAGGATATAGTCACCCTCCAGATCCTAGTGCCCCCTCCTGCCCCCCAAAACTAATTCTATATCCACCCCTGGGGCAGAAGGGTTACTGTAACATTAAAAAAATAAAATAATAAATAAAATACATGTGTACACCACACATATTCTGTTACCCTTTGCCACTTCCCATGTGTAGTGCACGCCTTACCTATTTACCTATTAAGGGGAACCCTACTGTTCTCCATCCAATAGTGGAGATTGAGAAATTCCCATGTGATATGGTCGCAGAATTGCATGAACCTCTGGTTTAGACTTTCTACTCTACTCCAATACATACCGTATTTACTCGAATCTAAGCCGCACTCGAATCTAATCCGCACCTGAAAAATGAGACTCGAAATAAAGGGAAAAAAAAATTCCCCAACTCTAAGCCGCACCTGAAACTTGAGACTCGAAATTCAAGCGGAGAGAAAAGTTCTAGTCCGCACTTCCAAATCGAAACAAAGTTGGCCCATTGTAATATGAGACACAATTTAGGTCGAATGAATGACGATACAGCTACAGTAGTTTGGTTCGAGTCGTAAGCTTAGCAGTTAAGCTTTACCAGGTAGCCATTGCTGTGCGTCAGGCGCTCCGTCCGTATTTATATGGGTAGCCTTCCATTTTCACGTGCTTCGTCTGGTTTGAATTGATTGCTTATTTTGCTTTGATCTGATAAGTGCCGTTTTCTTTGTTATAGATGTTTACGTCACTCTAAGCTGAAAATGCAATACTGTACTGTGTCATGCATTGTTTGTCCCATTCTGATAGTGCGTGTTTACAGCCTGTCGCCGCTCGCGGAATGGCTTGCTTTTGTGCGCGCTACCGCTGCTTACAATAAAAAAAAAAGAGAGAGAGAGGAATCGTCTTATTAGTGAAACAATGGCAAGAGACTGCTATTTGTTGTTACTTACACTGCTGCTTTCTGTGATAATGATCAACAAGAACCAAATAATAGACTGCGTATGATAGAACATGTTCTAATTGAGAGTTAGGCGAAAATTTTTCTCCATTTGAAAATCATTGCGGCCGCTTCTTTAGTACATCAAATTCTGCACAGAAATTAGAGTCATCTTAGAATTAAAAATCTAGTCAGTTGCTGTGCTTCGTTTCTGACTGTATCACTATTAGGCATAAGAATAATACGAATATAAACATGACACGATACGTATATTCTTCCGCGTTTGCTGTTGTCTCACTCTATTTTCGTAGTTTATTAGGCAGACAGGATTTAAATGAGATAGCAGCAAACACAAAAGAATACATGACAAAATGTTTATATTCGTATTATTCTTATGGTGAAGAGAATACTGCACGTGATTCACATTTCATCAGGTTCCTATTAGCAACCATCTCTTCTCACCAGGTAGGAAAAAATTCAGAACGTAGAGTTGGCCATATTGACAAACATCCCAAACAGTCTTGCCAGTCGGATTTTCGTAGTACATTGAAATTCTGCTGCATTCGAAGATGAACAATACGGAATTTGTATTTACTTCGTTGGATAATGTATGAAAATGCAGTGGTCGAAACTCGGGACGGAGAAAAAAAGCTCGTCTTCCACCCTTTTTTTTATTTATTTACTGACGCAGAGCTTTTGGCGCCAGCATTTATCTTGGAGCCTACAAAACATGCCTGTGTAGCGCTACATATATTCGAACGCAGAAATTAGTTGTGGCGGCACCTACCAACATTTTTCAGAACTTCCGCTTCCTTTACACTCGATTCTAAGCCGCAGGCGGTTTTTTGGATTACAAAAACCGGAAAAAAAGTGCGGCTTAGATTCGAGTAAATACGGTAGGTCTGCAATCGACCCTGGGTGTGTGCTACAAATAGTCAGCTTAGCCTGCACCCCATGTGTGATACTAGTTGACTTCACCAGGTAAACCATCCACCGAGGGAGAAATGGAGAATGGTCTCAGGACCTAAGCAGCGGACATCATTCGTGCTGACATGTGCAACTATTTACAGTTGACTGCACCCAGGGTGCTTGATAGCTGCCAGCAGAGCCTTCTCCATGTTTTGAACAAGACCCTTGGCAAAAATATGGAGTGCACACTGGTGTTCTTTATTGTCCTGCTTGCTACTTCCCTGCGGGGCTCCATTACCTGCCTCATGTTTGAGCTCCTAATTACTAGCACACCTGCCTTGTCCGGACTGAGTAGGAATCTCTGCTGCTGACCCAACAGGAGAGACGTCCCGTGCGGGCTCAGAAGTATTATCAACTCTGGGCAGGACCTCATACCTGTTGCAAAGGTGTAAGAAGCCAAATGTGCAGTGTGTTCTATCTTTTGCCTTCTGTCCAGTGACATGTGAACCAACCATTGTCCACCACTCATTCTTAAGTGAATACAGACCCGTGAGATATTGCTTATAAGAAGTTGAAGTGACAACTGTGTCACCAAGGGATTTGAATGGCACCAAAGGCTTCACAGGTCTCATTTCCAGTGTACTGACACCATCACAGCTTTGAGCAGCAGCCAGAAGCCTATTGATAGTGTTCAATGCAGTTTCCACCTGTTTATGGACAGTGGCCAATTTCCCTTATTTCTGTGTACTATAAGCACATTCCCTAAACATGTCGTACTGTGAGTGCATGTGCGTGTAACAAAAGATTTACTGCACAAGATTTATAAAAAATATGAACAAAGCAGTCTGGGCTAATTGAGAAAGAAAAAGAAGAAGTAGTGCAACACAAAACAGAAAATTAACCGAATGCGGCAAAATTGAGGCCAGGATGTATGTGAGATATAAATGAGAAGAATAAAAAACCACTAAAATCTGTTCTCAAGAAATTTATTATTTAAACTAAAATGCAGACAGTAAATGAAAATAAGTAGTGCCTTTTCAGAAGGTCATTACTACTCACGAACTAGATGCTTGATTGTGATGTCCTGCTGCAGAGACAGTGGCTGCCTCACAACTGATGATGCTCCAGTTCAAGAACTTGTTGATGGCTTGTAAAAGGACAATAATGATGATTATGTTGAGGATGCTGACAGCGATACTGGGCAGGCAGAAGAATGTGCTGGTTCAAAACTTGTTGTGAGATTGAAACAAAAGAATCCAAGCTTGTGATAACAAGTTGACAAGCTGAATAAGTATATTTGGGATACAAACTTAGGGCAATCTTTGTCTGAATGAACAAATCACAAGGATTCTGTTTCCTGTGTTGGTTTCAGCCATGATGGAATGTATTCTGCAACTGCTTACGTGTCTGGAATCATCTAGGAGTGGGAAATGCCAACCAAAGTTCTGTCATGGTTTTACAGGTGCTTGACAATGACACGCAGTCGAAACTAGCTAATCGCACAATTAAAACAAATCACATTACAGCCTACTATTGACCATGTTTATATTTAATGAACATTTGGAGGCTGTGGATCCATACGAATACAAAATTTTTAAGTGGAATTATTATGCCAGATGGAAAAAGAGTTGTGGGGTATGAGTCAAGAATAATAAAAATATTTGATACACAGTCAGTCAAGATAATACAACATATCATATCTGATGATGCACACAGAAGTAGTGTCACTGCATTAAATGCATTCCATGATAACAACCTTATAATCTTTGCCTTTGCCTGTTTTTAACCCTACACTTTGTTGCAACCTTCTGAACCTACTGCTTCATTAAAGCACGACAATGCGCATGTTCGGTTCAGGTAGTTTTCAAGTATACACAGACTATGCTCCAATTTTTTTTACAGGTTCTTTGTTTTACAGCTTGAGTAAGTTCTTTTGAAATTTTCAATGATAGAATGTTGATATCTGTTGACAGCATTTCTATTAAAACTATTTCTACTCAATTTGGATTGCAGTGATAAGGAAAAAACTGTAGAAACTAAAACACCATGCCTTTTAAAATTCTGTTCATGATGTACACATGTTGTTTATTTGCCCTAATAATTTCTAGTAGTCCATGATGAGGCCCTTCTGCTTCTATACATAATTTTTTAACAAGATTTTGCATGACTTTTCTGCACTGAGAAAATATCACTTGCCGAAAGTTGTGGAGGTTTGTCTATTTTACTTATTCAATTTTGTAGCTGAACTAGTCAATCCTGCAATGCCTTGACATTGTTAAATATGTCTGGGAACTGGACACACATCTTAATTTCTTTCTTCCCCCAAATATATGTCCCTCCCCTCCTTCCTCCTCTCCATGTCCATCCCCCCCCCCCCCCCCCCCCCGACCTTGAGCCTTGTTTATTGTTATTGACTACGAAATCTTGATTGGAAATTGAAGTAGCTTAAAATAAATGCATAAATCAGTTGGGATCATTAGTATGGGAGGTGAGAGACCTCTCCTGTTTCTGGATCTATATGGACAGCAGCTTCAATCACAGTATTTTGCATAGGTTTAATTTGCAAATGGGTAGGATCACAAAGTTTCAGATGATTCAAATTCTGTAGTAGTATTCTAATCACAAGCTGATAAGCCATAAATACAACTTTTCTGTTTCCTGTGAAAACCACTAAGACAAAGAAAACAAAACAGCACATAGTCACGTACACAATTTTTGTTTAAAATTATATATAAGAAGAAAGAATATGTACATGAAGAAGCGACTTGTTTAATAATTTAAATGCCCTACTATCATTGTTAAAATTGCAAGAACGAAAACGAAGCAACATTTTCACAGCACAGCATAGCATTTTCCTTCTCATAGTCAGTTTCAACAGAATTTTATTCATAGAACAGAAGAAAAAATGTCACTGGGCACTATGTCAGGAGATTAGGGTTGGGGATTATTTGATAGCCTAAGGTTGCAGGCCGTATGACTGTGCCCTGTGCAGAATGAAGAGGGACACTTTCATGGAAGCAAAATACCCCCTTGAGCAGCTTCCGTCTACCTTTTGTCTTGACAGCCTCTTGTAATCTCACCAGGAGATTTTGGTAATATGATCCTGCGATGGTTTGCCTCTTATGAGCATAATCTGTTAGCAACATAGCAAAAAACCACTGCAGATCCAAAAACCACTCAACAACACTTTGGCTAATAACTCCCAGTTCCTTCTTTGCTTGGGGGTTATAGTGATACATACTGAGATACACCCACCACTCATTCATGGCTTTTAGTAGATGCTAAAGAAGTCATCTTGTATGTGATGATCCCACTACAACATCAAATTCTACACACTAAAACAATATTCTGTATAAACATGCTCAACATCAGACAGGCATGAGACAAATCCATAAGGACAGTTCAAAATACAAAGAACCAACAGGTTGCTCTTATACAGACACAAGACACTGCAGGCTAGGAAACTCTAAATTACCTCAGAATGCATCAATAATGTCAATAATGGATCAATAATGTAGTTCTTAAATGAGCAGAATTGGGTAGCACTGCTGTATTGTCAGACTGCCATTTGCATTGGTACTGTAGCATCCTTTTACATACAATATTTTAGGATTAGGGTGGAAACATAGAAAATGTGAAAGATACACAGCACTATTCTATGGGAGACTGGGGGTGGGGGAGGGGGGGAACAGATAGCCAAACAATCAACCTTCAGTTAGTTGAAATACAACAATAAAATACTGGCCTTTATTTTTTCAAGCAGAAAAACAACGTGGTTACTAAACTGTAATGGAATGTACTATAGATACAATTATCCAAATACATCTTAACAGCAATGATATGCAGTTGTTAATCATGATTGCAGGACATCAGTAAAATCATGGATTCTGCTTAAGATCCCTCTTCTAGATATGTATGTCAAATACATCAAACCACATATGTGGGCATGAAAATGCTGTGTTTCACATTTTATATGTTGTTTGTCTGAGGGAGAAAAAGAGGAGGAGAGGGAGGGGGGACAGCAGCACATACAAGAATAGACTCGTGCACTTATGCTACCTACAAGCTCAAGAATGTTACTAGGTTCTAGTAAGTTCATTGAGTATCACAAAATATACAACTATTTTAATGAACATTGGTTACAATATAATCAGTGTCAATAACTGTGGCAATGGCTCTATTTGCTACTGCCACTGTAAGTCATTTACAGTGTCACTGGTGCACTGTTGCTTCGAGTGTGGGGAAAAACATTATACTTTATTCCATTTAACCAACACAAAAACCACAGTTTATCAAACAAGTGACAAATACAGTTATTTTGTCACTTTACAATGACAGTCTGTAACTTGGCCCAATGATTTAAACTCACCTTTAACAACAGGCACTTCTTCATTTCATAGGATGATATAGCTTTCAGCCAGGATATTGACTTCATATTTAAATGACAAATAAGAGGTACCAGGTCATGAACAGTATCTGCTGATGATAGTGTTAACCTATGCACAAACTTCAGTATCTGCTTTTTGTTGTACAGTGTGCCTAGTAGAGCTTTTGGGAATGTTTTACTGATAGTTACATTGAGAAATCCAAATAGTTCTTCATCTGAAAGTGGCATTTCGGAGTTCGCTGTGCAGTGCTTTAATATTTCTTTGTAATGAGTACTGCGGTGCTTTCTGATTAAACTCTGTAACACTGTCTTTAGGTGTGTAAAGTCATTATTGATATTCCTAGATGGATTGCCATCTCTCTCCCCAACATCCTTGTGCAAAATAATGCTGAGTAATGTATCGCTATTTTGGATACTTAAATTATATTGATCACTGTTCCACTGCAATCTCAAATCTCGTGGTTTCAGAAACTCGACTTTTGGATTAAATTTTACTGAATACCTCTCACCAGAGGTTCTCTTCTGTACATCTTGTTCAATGAAAGGTTTGTATATCTTTCTTTTCTTGGACCTTCTCCTTCTACGATTACTTGACATAGATGGATGCTCATTTCCATCAGTAACTCTTTCTCCACAAGACATTATTGTCCTGTCCTCTGCCTTTTCAAAGCTGTGGCTTTCCCTGCAAAAATAAAACACTTTGATAAAAAAAATCATAGGTGGAATACCAGATGGGACAGGTATGTAGAGAGAGAGAGAGAGAGAGAGAGAGAGAGAGAGAGAGAGAGAGAGAGAGAGAGAGAGAGGGGGGGGGGGGGGGAGAGAGAGAGAGAGAGAGAGAGAGAGAGAGAGAGAGAGAGAGAGAGAGAGAGAGAGACCCAGCAGGGCAAATGTACATATCTGACAACTATGATTGCTCACAATACTAACATTTATGAAACTACCACTGTTATATTCTTAATTAACATCAAATACTCTCACTGAATTCATTCCGGAATTAGCCAACACTCATAATTTACATGCACATATGCGTACTATACTCCTTTAACAACAGTATTTGTGGAATTAATGCACACTGCAGTATTTTTACATATATACATTTTAGCTGCAGTTAGTGTCTTGCACCTAAAGGAGTTCTAAATACAGCTGAAAGTAAACTGCTGAAATAAAATTTTGCATCATCTATATAAATATGCATAAATTTTTGTGCTTGGATTCAAGAGAAATAGAAGAATAAAGCTTATGGAACTAAAAGAACTAATTTTACTGTTAAATAAAAGCAAAACAGTAAAAAAACATCATGGCAATCTGTTCACAAGTGTACATGTGTGAAGTCACAACCTGATATGTAGCATTGTTCAACACTGTTTGCTATACTCTGAGCCTCGTAATAAGCTTAGATTCCTCTTAGCATGCTGCCAACAATGTGGTTGAGATGTTACCGATCAAGTCTGCCTCCTTGACAGCAGACCTCTTGAGGCCGTCCAATGTCTGAGGAGAGTTCCTGTGACAACACACTGTATGCTCTAACTGGTCCCAAGCAGCCCTTAATTGTATCCATTTTGACAGATGCCGCACATCAAGCTATTTCATTCAGTTGATTGTTGTCACCTACAGGAAGATGTTCACAGGCTGAGAGTGGTGTGCTTGTGCGTTATTAGTCCTGAAGAATAAACCACTACAGAAATGTAAGCTGAAGGGCTGAGCAATATATTGGAGTTACCTGTCTCAATACTGCGTAGGCCACAAATTATCCTTGATAAAAATCGATGCCCAAAATCTGTACTTGTACCAGCTGAAAACAAGTTAGAGCCATTTATCTGCTGAGACTATTATACATCATGCAAGAGAGATCTATTGGTGCCAGCCTCTACACTCTGCTACACAACAATCACCAAGCATTTGAAGCAGGCACCATTGATCCAAAATTCCACTCCTGGTGTGTGTGTGTGTGTTGGAGTGGGGTTGGGGTGGGGGGGAGGTGCAGTGAGGTTATCAGTGCCTTCACAAAAAGTAGTAGAAATTAATGTGGTTAATACATTAAAAATGTTGGAAAAGTAGAAAGAGACAATCTGACATAAAATTGCACCTCCCCCCCCCCCCCCTTCTCACTCAAGGATACTTGCACAATTACACTGTCTCACATCCTACAAGATAAAGTAAACGTGATCAAATGTTCCAAAGCTGTCAATTACACCACAAGTTAATGGAGAAGCTAAATTAACTACAGAGGAGTATGTGGCTAGATGGTCACTTACAAAAAGCATCCATGAACCACCCACACTGAAGAAATATTAAAAATTTCTCCTTAAAATTTTAGGGACACACTGAAAATTTTACACAATCTTAAATGCCTTACAACATTTGTATCATTGTCAGCTGACATAGAGACACTTCTGTAGGTAAATTAGCTGCTGCCTTCATTTCAATATAAAACACAGTCCACTAAAATTTGGTATACTGATCTGCATGCCACAAGCACCACGTGCTGAAGGGTCCTGAGACTGCAGTCATGTGTGTGTGAGTTGCATTTGTGTGAGTGTGTATGTGTGTGTGTTTGCTGTCTAATTCCGACGAAGGCCTTACTGGCCGAAATCTATATATGTGACAATCTTTTTGTTGTGCCTATCTGCGACTCAGCATCTCCGCTATATGCTGAGTAGGAACTTTCCTTTTCACAATATCATTAGCTTATTTTATATTTTTTTTTAATTTTCTTCACAGATGTCTGTAGGTAACTTGCCGCTATATGGTAATACTAGTGTTCTCTGGTGACTGATCAGTTTGCACTTGGTTGAGGTATACAGCATATGATGAGGCATAATGTACCCACATGCCAATGTTGTTAACAGTACTTTAGCATCAAGATTATTTATAGTTTTAAAATTTGATAATAGTTCTCTATAATGACAGAAGTGTGGGCAGCATCGGTCAGTGTCATCTGTTGTTATGACTGATGCTGATCTCCTTTTTGTGCTGACAGTCAAGGGGCACAACCATTCCAACAGAATCGGACACGATTTTTCAGTAACTTTTATAATTTCATTGTAACATTTATGTTAACCATTGTCTATTTATATCTTGTACATGTTTCTTTGTAGTCTTCGAAAATGATGTACTATTGAAACGCGTAAGGCATATTGTCATTACAGAAGTGTCCGATTCAAAGCGTCTGCTTTGACCCATGATGTCATCAATATGACGTCACAAGTCGCCAAACGAGAAGCGATTCTTCTTAGTGTTGTAGCTCCCTTCAGTAGATAGAATAAACTGATCCTAAGATACAGATGCTTCAGTAGCTGATAAGTGTTTTTTGGCTTTTTAAAAAAAAAAAAATCTCACGAGATAGAATAAACAGATCCACTTTATTAAGCAATCAGTAAAAAAACGAAACTGAAACATAACAGCAAAAGCGAAAATGGTAAACTGCTCTCTGGCGACTTGTGACGTCATTGTCCAAAGCCGACGGGTTGTATCCCCTGCTACACTAGACCCGAAACGGCTACTTCCAACGCTTACAAAATGACGACAACATAGTTACTAGACACACACACCAACAAAAATAAAAATGACAATAAATAACATCTCGCTCCATAAATGAAATGAAACTAACGGGGCAATGAAGGAAATTCGGGCTTTAAAGCGGGACAAGCTAAATATACGACAGTATGGGCAGCATCGGTCAGTGTCATCTGTTGTTATTAGTATTAAAAAAAATTAATTACAAGATTCCGCTACACCAACAAAACCACAGGAATCGGACAGTTCCCTGGACATGAACTCAACTGCTGATATCGGTACCATAAAACCAACAAATCCGAAATGTGGAATCAGGCATTTCCCTTGACTTATATAACACAACAGCAGCTTTTTTTTTTTTTAAAAAAAAAAAGAAACCCACCAGGACCTAGAACTCCCCATATTTACTGCATCAATTAAAACACTACCGACCTGCCATAAACACACATTACATCGCAATTATTATAGACTAAAACCAAAATAAAAATTACTTACCACAAAAAATATCTGCAGCAATATCACCTAAGCCTAGGTTGTCCAAAACAGACACACACACATACATACAAAAAAGCGCACGCGGCGCCACATATTATGTCCCTGTCAAAGCCGCCGGAACTATCAACCTGAAATTTTTCATCCAATAGAAAGAGCCAAGAGTTTGGCTGAAACAAGTTAAGTTTCAGGTTCAAATATGTCATTCGTATAATGTGTCCGTTTGAAAATACTCGCCAACATCACGTTATACTATTTACGGCGTTTCTTGCACGTTTCCTTTGTCATTGGTCAAAGCCGACGACTCATATTGAACCTGTTTTATATACACGCTCATTATACGTGTGTGTATTTCAAGCGTGTGCTTTCAATCTGCAGGCAACACAGCATATAGACGTTTCACAAACGTCATCTCTCCCAAGCAAAGTGCGCATTATTACGCTACCTACAATGAAAGTGTATTTGCGTATCAAAACCAGCCGCATTAGAGCACAGCATTAAAAAAAAAAAAGAAGAAGAGTACCGGTGTTTAACTATGAAGGAGACATGTGTAATTCTAGCCGTCCTATTTTTCTGTTTAATTTTTGACTTTACTTGCGGTAGACTGTACAAAGGATTGCCCAAACGCTGCGCTTACTGGAAAAAGTATTTACTTACCCCTTTAGGAAGAAACACGTCAACAACGGCAGTGTGAATTTCTTCGCGTAGCTAGAATCTGCAGGCACAAAACTTCGTGTACACGAACCCGAAAACAGGGTGTAACAATTACAACTACTTCGAACAAGTCGTAACTCGCTCCATCCAGAGATAATTAACAGTTCCTATACTCCAGTGAGTTTAGAGGCAAAGAGAGAATCTCTTTTATTTCTGGGGGTAGCCATCTTTGAAAGGCTGCGACTCGCTGTTGCGAGGCAGCCATGGAGGTATACTGTGGGTATCAACGAGTTAAAATTTCATAGAGTGGCTGAGATACTAGTTACAGCGCTCCTAGCGGCAACCAACGCTACCTCGGCCGCCATGTTCTCCTTAGTCAAAACATTAGGAAAGCGTTACTGTTGTTTGTGTTGGAAGTGTGTCAGCTGTTGTGATATTACTGCAATATTTAACTTTTCTAGTTGACTTTTTTGTTACAAAATATAAAGTCAACATGCCTGCAGTGTGTTCAGCGTTCAACTGCACAAATCGCAGCGATAAGACAACAAATATTTATATTATAAGTAAGTATATTAGTACCGAAATACGACACACGTTTTTTAATGTTTATTAAATAGTCATTTGCATTGGAACTGTAATTATGCTTAAGACAAATGCAGGAAGTAATTTATTTATCGTTGATTACAGATTTCCTTTAAAAGATAAGGAAATTACAAAAAGATGGGGTTATAAATATGAAGCGAGAAAACTGGTTTCCTACTACAGACTACCTCTGTTCAGCTCATTTTGAAGAGAAATATATGTACCATACAAATGTCCAGAGGCGCCTTTTGTCAAAACCAGTACCTACTATCTTTAACTTTCCACCACATTTACAAAAGCAAGATAAAGTATTACGACCACAACCCAGAAAGCGATCTTTCGACAATTTGCAAGATAGTGCTATTACAGTGACATCATTAGCACAAAGTAAGTCAATAATTTAATTTTACTCCGTGTTCTTATTACTTTGAATTACATACTTTCTATTATAATCTTATGGTGTAGCTCAGTTATAAACTTATGATGTAACTACATTCTTTCAGTGCCTGTCGGACCCACATCTGTTTCTGCTGACCACAATTACTGTCTACCAAGCCCTAAGAAGTTGAAAACACAATACAACAGAGTACAAGCAGAGAATGGGCGGATAAAGCAAATGAAGCAACTTAGTGTACGACACAAAAAAAGAATAGTGCAGTTACAGACTTTAGTTGCTGGTTTGAGAAGAAGGCTATGTAGTTCAGTTTCTGATATGTTAAACAGTGAACATGTAGTTGGTTAGTTGAAGGAGCTATTGGAACTTCAGTGCAGTGCTAAAGTATGCCATTATTCTCAGCAAATAAGGAAATTTGCCCTGACCCTACACTTTTATCCTGCCAAGGCATACAGCTACTTACGAAAATTTGTGAAATTACCCCACCCAAGAACGTTTCGACTTTGTTATTGAATTACTATGCTTGTGTTAACTACTTGTAACATATATTTCAAATAAATTCTCGTTCACAGTGTACTGGTTTTTGAGGCTTTGACTGTTTACTTTGAAATAGCGACAAAAATATCGCATTTCTGCGCCCGTTACTGTTTCTAATAGTTAACCACAGCATGTTTAGAAGTTTCACCGTAATATTCTGGTGGTACCTGCTCTAATTGCATTAATTTATGGGCAACAAGTAACGTTATAGTGGATGGACAGACTTATTGGAGTTGTCTTGTAGTGTTATCTACATCGAAAAGTTTAGCCATATTTCGACAAAAACATCCCTTTTTGCTGTCAGTGTACACTGAAATCACTGCTGTCTATTGCTTGTTTTAGAAAAAATAAAGCTAGTATTGGCTATTTCAAGTAAGTCAAACGCAGTTACAAGGGGGCGGGACACAGCAGACGAATGCCTTGACTAAAGAAAACATGGCGGCAAGAACTTCAATTTGCTTCAAACATGGCGGACCTATAGCCACTCTATGAAATTTTAACTCGTTGGTGGGTATACCTCCATTGAGGCAGCGCATCAGTCACTACGTTTACATGTGTCACATCTTCCGAAAGACGAAAACCGAATTTCTAAAACATCCTTTCGCTGTCGTGTTTACATGTTAAGGTCTGAAATGGATTTGCTAGCCCAGTTAAATATGGCTCCTGGAAAACAGCTGATCCAGTTTCTGATTCAGTAAATATAATCGTTATTGCTCTTCACTTAAATATTAAACGTAGGCAGCTTCATGCTCAATTTAATATTTCTGTTTATCCTTCACTGCATAGTAAGTCCATAATAACCGCATGTTTTGAAAACAAGACGTAGATTGACGACTCGAGCACATTTCAAAACCGACTACGTTGACATAAGAGCGAAAATAGGTTGCGGAATTGGAAAACCGCCAACAAGAAGCGGATTTCCCAAATCGATTTTGTGGTGTTCCATGACCTCCCAGAAACGGTATTGGGAAATCGGTTTACGTAATCCGGTTTTGGGTGCACCATGTAAACAGGGTGAATATATGATGCTGTTTGGCTAGATTAGATTAGTTTTTCGATCCATAGATCCGTGTTGAGGAGATCCTCGTGGATGTGGAACATCATTTGTTTCTATTAAAAAATTCGTCAATGGAGTAGGAGTTGGCCACTAGTAATTCTTTCAGGCTCCTTTTAAACTGATCTTTATTTGTAACTAAATTTTTTATGTTTGCTGGCAAAGTATTGAAAATGAGTGTTCCTGAGTAGTGGACCCCCTTTTGAACTAAAGTAAGTGCTTTTAAGTCCTTGTGCAGATCATTTTTGTTCCTGATATTGTATGTATGAACTGAACTGTTTGTTGGAAAAAGAGATATATTAATTAGGACAAATTTCATTAAGGAGTAAATATACTGAGAGGCAGTAGTTAGAATACCCAGTTCTTTGAAGAGGTTTCTACAAGACGTCTGTGAGTTTACTCCATAAATAATACGTATTACACGCTTTTGGACTCTGAAAACTTTTGTTTGACTTGAAGAGTTACCCCAAAATATTATACCATATGACATTATGGAATGAAAGTAGGCAAAGTATGCAAGCTTTTTCACTTTTATGTCGCCTATGTCTGCTAACACTCAAATTGCAAATACAGATTTGTTAAGGCGTTTCTGCAGTTCTGTGGTGTGCTCCTCCCAACTGTATTTATTATCAAGTTGTAATCCCAGGAATTTAAGACTGTCAACCTCTTCTATCTGCTCTTCTTTGTACTTTATGCATATGCTGGGTGGAAACCTCTTACAGGTTCTGAATTGCATATAGTGAGTCTTTTCAAAGTTTAATGTCAGTGAGTTGGCTTTAAACCATTTATTAATATCCATGAAAATATCATTAGCAGATCTTTCTAGAACTACACTCGACATACTATTTATTGCAATACTTGTGCAATCTGCAAACAAACGTTCATGACGTCATAAGGAAGGCATATGAGTCTAAACTAATGTTATATGTTGACGATAGTCCGTAACTTGCCATTTGACTTAAGTGACGTTACTCACTTGTCTCCAAAGCCACTGGTGTGGGATAACAATAATAATAACAAATAATAATAATAATAATAATAATAATAATAATAATAGCTTTATTCAACATCGAATGATACACTGCACATGTACAAAGAAACAGTAATGATTAAAGTTATTTGTACAATGCACAAGACACATCTTCTGAATACATCATTAATTTACAACAAAATTACAATACGATGTTTACTGATTTCTATTCACATAATTTCACAAAGCATTTGTTGTTCTTCATGTAAGTATGGTACTCTTCTGATGTGTAAAAGTATGTTTTACTAAAAATTTCTTAAGCTGATGGTTCAGTTTAACTGTAGGAAGAGCCATGACTGCACTAGGCAGCGCATTACCTAACTTTATACCTGCGTACTGAGGCCCCTTTTCGTAAAGTGCTGTTCTGTGGCTGACAATGTAAAATCATTCTTTATTTATAGTATTGTACTGGTGGAAATACGCATAAGTGTTTGAGTGCAGTCTTTTCACAAGCAATATAGCTATTAGAATGTATGTATTTATAACAGTTAACACCTCTGTTTTTGGAAACAAGTTGCGGCAAGATTCCCTATATTCTGCTTCACAGATTATTCTCACACCCTTTTTTGAAGAATGAGTAGCTTATCTATATTAGGTTTGGTTGTTGTCTCCCAAATTACAATACTGTAGTTCAAGTGAGAGGATAAAAGAGCATGGTATGCAGTATTTAGGTCTACAGTGTCTTTAAAGAACTTCCTAATAGTACTGATAGCAAAAATATTTTTTGACAACTTAGTTGCTAGGGAATCAATATGTGTGTCCCATTTCTGGTTGCTTTAGATTGTTACACCAAATAATTTTACACTAGACTCTTTCTTTACCAATTCATTGCCAATGTATAATTTAATTTCATTATACAAACTACTTTTGTTAAACTCCATGAAACATGTTTTACTGGTGCTTACATTTAAGTGACTTTCATTAAAAAATTGAACAATTTCTTTTGTCACATTATTACACTTGGCCTCTAGTTCATTACATGATTCCGTTTTACACACAATGGATGTGTCATCGGCATACAGAACAATTTGGGAATTTATAGTACAGTATTTAATATCATTTACATAGATCGAGAGCAGAAGGGGGCAGAACACCGAGCTCTGGGGCACGCCATATTTTATGCAAGTGATCTCTGATTGGTAGACACCACTTTCCGTTTTAAGCAGAATAAACAGTTTTCTATTGTTCATATAACACTTTATCAGGTCATAAGCAGCGCCTCTAATGCCCATGTTCCATAGCTTGTCTAATAGGATGTCAACATTCACACAATTAAAGGCTTTTTCCAGGTCTAGGTATACACCTGCCACATGTTCTTTGCTTTCGATACCCCCTAACACCCCTTCAATTAGCTGAGCAGCTGCAGTGCTAGTTCATCTTGGTTCCACTTGAGTTTGTATATGTGGTTGTTATAAAGTTTCCATTCTTTATGCGGTATTTATTTATTAACAGCTAGTAGAAGTAGTTACTGTAATTTCTTAACGATCAATGAGCATTTTTAAGAATCTCACAGATTCTGCTTAAAGGTTATGTCGTAATTTATTGTATGTTTTATGAATTGTCTGTTTTTACATTGTAATAGAAATGTTGAACGTCCATTTTCAGACTAGCAGTGTTGATATCTTTAAAAATATTGGGAATCCGATGTATCAATATTTGAAAAAGTATATCTCGATATATCGAAAAATACGGATATGACGATATATCGACGTAAAGGAATATTAGGTTCGTATGAGCAGTTGCCAGCGGGCTTGTGCGCATGCGCAGAGGTGAATTCGCGTATGAGCAGTGCCTTCCTCCCGCTTCTGGCTGTTTGCTGTATGAGCAGTAGTAACAAGTAGCCAGATGCTACCCGGAAAAATTTTTCCGGCGCGCCCAAAAGCTGCCAGTTTCGCGCATGAGCAGAGCAAGCTGAGTTATAGTGGGGGATCCTTCCCCAGATGACCCGTGTACATGTTTCGTGCCCTCGTAATATTGCTGGTCTCTTCGTTTACAGCTCCCACGTCAAATGAAATCAAAACAGATTTCTGTGGCCGGGAGCCATCAAGTGAATTAATATACATTCTCATAACCATGAAAGACCAAAATAAGTTAGTAGTTTCAATTTTCTGATTTTATATTATTTCCACATTATTAGCAATCAACCATTAATGTCTTAATGTCGTCCCAAATTTTCATTTTGGGACGAATGACATTATATGATAATAAATAACCAAAAATGAGAATACAGTACTGGACCTCCACGAAAATTGGTATGACGAAAACCACATAAGAAGCTGAATATCAGGTACTTCAGAGTGCATCTGGACATAGAAATGTGCAATTAGAGCGGAATGAAGCATTTTAGTACGGTTTATGAAATTCCAATGCTGCTGGCATAGTCTTTCATGTCCTGTTCCTTTTATGACACTGTAAGATCTCTTAATGCTATATATGTACGAACATACGTAAACATTTACTTGAAGTTGACTAAGTAGGCAAATTTGGTCAGTAATTTTGAACTAAATATTTTGCTTC
Organism: Schistocerca americana; assembly: GCF_021461395.2. Taxonomy (NCBI): domain Eukaryota; kingdom Metazoa; phylum Arthropoda; class Insecta; order Orthoptera; family Acrididae; genus Schistocerca; species Schistocerca americana. Next base: position 671,751,321 of record NC_060120.1, on the reverse strand, counting down.
AAATATAATGACAGCTGTAGCAGAATTTTACAAATCTGCCGTCTGTGAAAGTGTTTTTCGAAAACAAGGCACTTGTCCAGTACTTCCTCTAAGCCTGAAGTTATTTCTTAATTTGTGTTTACATCTTAAATTTACAGAATGCCATTCTATGATAAATTGTAGACTGGCAGCATACCGTTTTTTATCGTTTTGACTCCCCACATGGCTTCATATTTATTCCAGAGTAGAATGGTTCAAATGGCTTTGTGCACTATGCGACTTAACTTCTGAGTTCATCAGTCGCCTAGAACTTAGAACTAATTAAACCTAACTAAGCTAAGGACATCACACACATCCATGCCCGAGGCAGGATTTGAACCTGCGACTGTAGCGGTCGCTCGGTTCCAGACTGCAGCGCCTACAACCGCACGGCCACTCCGGCTGGCTAGAGTAAAATATAAACTGTCAGTTGTACAGTTTCTCTTCCTCACAGACAACCTTGTTAATTTTTTTACATATTTTGAAATAGTCATGAAATTTATTATCTTTTATTCCGGTGTAAGCTACACAGGAAACTTTTTCTTTTTTGCAAGAAATTTGTATTCCATCCTACTAGCTTTTTGCAGTGCTGTATACATGTAAATCTGTTTGAAATGGTACATAACAATATTGCAGAGTACGAATTAAAAAAAAAAAAAAAGAATCTGTCAAAGTCACCTCTTAGCAAAATGTTATGGTACTTTGAGCTGTGGAGTCTAATTTTGAAATGATATTTTGCCAAGAACTGCTTTCTTATTAGCATCCTTTATCTGGGTGGGATATGATAAAACAATTGCTCTAAGTACAACTCTGTATGTCTTCTCAACAACATGCCGCAGGGCTGCACATGGTCACGTGATGCCCCATCACGCACGAAATTCCACCAGAAATGCGACGAAAAGCGTATGAGCAGAGCAAGCACTGGGTGGCTACGTCACTGTAGCTGCGCATGCGCAATAGAGCCTGTTGTCTGGCGCTGTCTAGTAACTGCTCAAACGAACCTATTGTCGCATCTACCTATCAAAATATCGGTTGCACATCGTAAATATACTGCCTGTTATAGAGCTGTTTATTTATGTATTGATTTATTATTTGATATTAGGTACACCAACAAGCTAGCAGGGTGCCTATCCCCCATCGAGCAAGAATTGAAAACGATGCACGTTCGTTCACACTTGGCGATAACCACTTTGCTCACAATGGTAACTGCATGTAAGTGGCACAATAACAGGTGTCCGATGGGTCCGTTGTTCGGTTTCGTCACATATCGGATTTGACCGGAACACATTGTGTCGGCTTCCCAGTTTTTCCATTTCTGCAAATGCGAGCGACTTAGCAGTTGTAGTTTCAATATTGCGTGGCGACGGTAAACGTTGCTGTATATGTTGGTAGCGCTGAGCGGCGATTATTTCAACATTTCTCCTCACACGTCCCCGCCCACCGCAAAGACCAATCTTGACATTTCGATTTTTGTTCATCATTTTTAGCCACTGTTTTTGAAGGATTCCGATGTGATGAAATAGCACACTAACTGTGTCAAAAATTGTTTTTTAACGCTTGTGGTATGCTGTGTCTTCACATCGGAAGGATATCTTGTTATTCCATTCATAATGACACCCTCGCCCATCTCTCCCCCCCAATGCAATTGGACTTTTTCTTTTGTGCCACATATACTTGCTTCACACAGCAAAGACGAAAACCGAATGTGATGAAAGCTCAAAAAGTAGTAAGACTTCTTCACACAGTGTAACCAAATTAGTTTCTACTACAGTTTCAAAAGAACAACGTGAAATATTTACTAAAAATATAATACATAATATAATCTGACAAAATATAATATAAAATAAAAATGTCGGCACTCGTTATCGCCGTTTTGCTATCGGTATGAAGGGGAAAGGATATAGCAGATTACATCAATATACTTAGACTTTGTCAACAGCTCTATTTCAGACCGTAAAGTCCGTTCTACACGGGACGCGTGAGCTTGCAAGATTAGCCATGTTGCACCACTTCCGCCGGTGCCTACTGTGTAGACGAGGCCAATTGAACGAGATTCACGCGTACGATCGCTAGAAGGCGCATTTGGATAGATCCTATTCTCACGCGTTGTAGGTGCTTCGCGCATGCTCTGACGATCAAGTAGGGAGCACAGCTAACAAACGGAACGAATTTCTGTGTGAACTGTGTAACTCGCTGCCTCTCAGTGAAACGTAGTAGAGCAGGTTGTTTGCCTCAAAAAAATTAATGTGTGTAATATCTGCAATTTTCGGTAAGTACCGGGTGATCAAAAAGTCAGTATAAATTTGAAAACTGAATAAATCACGGAATAATGTAGATAGAGAGGTAAAAAAAAAATACAAAAGTTCAAAAAATGTCCGACAGATGGCGCTTCATCCGATCAGAATAGCAATAATTAGCATAACAAAGTAAGACAAAGCAAAGATGATGTTCTTTACTGGAAATGCTCAATATGTCCACCATCATTCCTCAACAATAGCTGTAGTCGAGGAATAACGTTGTGAACAGCACTGTAAAGCATGTCCGGGATTATGGTGAGGCATTGGCGTCGGATGTTGTCTATCAGCATCCCTAGAGATGTCGGTCGATCACGATACACTTGCGACTTCAGGTAACCCCAAAGCCAATAATCGCACGGACTGAGGTCTGGGGACGTGGGAGGCCAAGCATGACGAAAGTGGCGGTTGAGCACACGATCATCACCAAACAACGCGTCTAGCAATATGGGGTGGAGCGCCATCCTGCATAAACGTCGTACGTTCCAGCAGGTGTTTATCAGCCAGGCTGGGGATGATGCGATTCTGTAACATATCGGCGTACCTCTCACCCGTCACGGTAGCAGTTACAAAACAAAAATCACGCATTTCCTCGAAGAAAGAAGGCCCGATAAATACAACCCATACCGTGACTTTCTCGTCGTGCAATGGAGTTTCCACGACAGTTCTAGGATTTTCGGTAGCCCAAATTCTGCAGTTGTGGGCGTTGACAGACCCTCGGAGCGTGAAATGAGCTTCTTCGGTCCACAACACGTTACTCAACCAGTCGTCGTCTTCCGCCATCTTTTGAAACGCCCACACCGCAAATGCCCTCCGCTTCACTAAATCGCCAGGTAACAGTTCACGATTCCGATGGATTTTGTACGGATAGCATCGGAGGGAACGCCTAAGTGCCAACCACACAGTAGTGTATGGAATGCTGGTGCGACTGCACGAGCGCTGTCTTCCCCGTGCATAAACGAACCCGCTACAGTCTCCATTTCTTCCTGAACTGTCTCAGCAGCATTACGCCTTGTACTCGGTCGGCCACTACGGGCTCTATCGTCTAAATAACCCGTGGCTTCGAACTTCGAAATCATTCTCGCCACAGCTGCATTTGTCAACGGACCTTTACCCGTTCGAATTCCCTTCCTATGGCGATAGAATCGTAACGCTGAACTAGCACATTCCCCATTCTGATAATACAGCTTCGCTAAAAACGCCTTTTCAGGTAACGTCAACATGCTGCGACTGCTGGCGCATCTGATTCTCTCTCTCTCTCTCTCTCATTACAACTCCTTTTATACACGATTGTCATGCGCAGTTACTGACGTTTTGCTGTCCAGCGTCATCTGTCGGACATTTTGTGAACTTTGTTTTTTTTTTTTTTTGTTCTAATAAAACCCCATGTCATCCCAAGCTATCTACATTATTCCGTGGTTTATTAAGTTTTCAAATTTATACTGACTTTTTGATCACCCGGTGTTATTTGAAGCTTTATCTCGGTTACACAGTTTATCAAAAGCTACTGCTATTCTAAGTCATTCCTCTTCAGTTGTTGGAGTCTGTAAGAAAATAGAAGTGAAGTGAAAGTTCTCATTTTTTATTTGATCCGGTGATACAAGAAACAAGTACCTTCAAATACTTGTCCCTCAAAGAGTTACCGATTTCACAGCAGACTTCTATTACCGGTTTAGACAGACTCGAAACTGAAATAAGAAACAGAAACAACAAGCCCTTGTAAGATTCGCCGGTCGTCAGAAACAGCAGTGTAATTGTTAACGTGGAAAGGAATAAAATATGACAATTTTCAGCTAATATAGTTGAACAAACAATAGTATGAAAAAATATAATATAAAATTAAAGTCTTGCTTTGTGCTTGGTAAATTCTTCCCTCATAACGGTGTCTGTCAAGCGAATATTGGGCTTAATGAGGGATGGCAGCTTGTCGAAACATGCTGCATCGATTCTCACAAAATTTTAAACTGTAATGGATCATCCAGCCTCAACTCCTTCACCAGTAAGGAACAACAGACCACCTTTGAAGCAATGGCCGGACTCGGCAGCTTCTATTTTTGCCTTGTCTTTCTTCCGATTTTTCTCTATGATGAAAGACGCAGCTACGGTAATATGAGCCAAAGCGATATCTTCTTCCTTCCTTCTGAGCCTTGTCTTCTGAAAGTATTTAAACGGTTTTTATAACGAGGGCATTTACACATGTGAGCGACTTATAGTTTCATATAAACTGCGTGAAAACAATTAAATGCAGCGTCATAGTGACCATGTAAAGTACAAATAAATGTAGTGCCTTCAGAAAAAGACATAAAATACCCGAAAGTCTCGGAAGTGAACTAAGCCGTCGATCCACATGCTGCAAGTTGTCAACAAACATCAAACACGCAGACGACGTGCAAGACACGTGCCGTATAAACGCGTTTTTGTGGTTGGACGTTCTACCGCATGGAATGCTGCAGTAGACAACGACTTTCTTGGGAGAGTCGCACGTCTGGTAAAACGGGCTTTAAAGTTTCGAGGTGCTGTAAAATCACAAAATCAAACCGTCAGGACGTTTTCTCCATCCAGCAATATGAAAAGTGATTGACAATAATTCCCACTGATTTCCCGAAGTTGGAATTGCATAAACCACTGAAGAATGTGTAGGCGGGTAGGCGGTTGAAGAAAGCGAGGATGGTTCAAATGGCTCTGAGCACTATGGGACTCAACTGCTGTGGTCGTAAGTCCCCTAGAACTTAGAACTACTTAAACCTAACTAACCGAAGGACATCACACACATCCATGCCCGAGGCAGGATTCGAACCTGCGACCGTAGCGGTCGTGCGGTTCCAGACTGTAGCGCCTTTAACCGCTCGGCCACTCCGGCCGGCAAGAAAGCGAGGAGTTCGGGATCAGTTGCACTTTCCTTATCTCCTGGCACAAACCGCAGAGATCCACGTGAATATGAGGAGTGGAGAGCAAAGAGTATTCGTTGTGGAGGAATATACCTAAGAATAGTGACAACAGCAAAAACAATTTACCCTCTGTATTAAAGGATGAAGAGCAGTTAGTGATAGTTCAAGGTGGGAAGAGAGACACAGATGATTTACAAAGTTGATGCTGCCAGCAGAGAGAAATAGGTTTAATAACTGTTAGATTAACGCAGAAAGCTAACAAAGAAATTAAAAGTTATCAAAATAACACTGACTACATTGTTGTCCTTAGCTGTTTAAACCAAGAAGGTAAGTGAGTAATGTAACCAGGAAAGAATAATAAGAACAGTGCTATTAATACTTACAAGGTAAAGAATTCTCAGGCAAACAGTGTTAGCAGTTAATAAAATGAAATAAAATAAAATTAATGTAACATAAGGGTAATAAGTGAAGGAAAAATAAAAAACAATTACTGAGTTACAATTACGAAAAAATATGAAGATACGAAGATAGTTCTAAAGCTGTTACAATTTCAGGATAATATTTAGCGTACAAGCGATGCTACATCAGATTAAAATTAAACTAGGGCGAAAAGTGTTAAGCTTTCCACTTTGGTCCGCATAGTTTCACTTAATGCTATTCAATTCTGTTACGTGTTCTTTTCCATGTGAATAGCTTCTTTGTGTCAATAGCAGCCCAGATTTGTGGATTCGCGAACGTTCCGATATTGTGAAGGCTGCCTCGGAATTTTCCATGTGTTTGAAGTCAATGTACAGACTCTGAATTGAATTACAGCACCTCTGTTATGCTTCTGTAGCCCTTTTACCTGTCCCCAAGAAACTTAAACAAGCCATTATTGAAACATCTGCTGTAGGTTGTCTGCTCCGATGCAGAACGTTCAAAGATACAGGCAGTTCTCTGAGGTAAGTCATAGCATTGTTGATTTGCTTTTGAGACTCAAATGTGATCTAATGTTGGACCGAAAATGATTGTCTTCAACAAAAAAATAATGGCACAGCTGTGTACTTTCTAATGCAATTTTTAATCTTCCTAGAAGCTGTTCAACATTGCCCACACAAAAAATGCTTATTGTGTATGGATCCAAACGCTATGTTATTACTAAATCATGTTCTTTGGAAACCTACCCCACGCTGCACGGGATGGAGTTCACAATTCTAAGACTTGTAGACGCGCTTGACCTCCTGATGCCGCCATACACAAATTGATATGGCACGATTTTTATCTGGTGGGCAGCACTGAGGAATCTGACCTGGGCGGCCTCCCTTTAGAAGTTGGTCTGTCCTTTGGGACAAAGCCGGCATCCACAAATGACTTCCCACATCACCTGACAGAGGGTCCGCCCCGGTAGCTGAGTGAACAGTTCGGCGCTAGCGGCCGTGTGAAGCGGAGGTCCGATACTTCCGGCTGTGCGGCGTGTGCGAGTGTTTGTTTACTTGTGGACTTAGTCTGCACGCGGGCTAGTAACAACGATCATGGCGAACAAGTACAGGAAAACTACATTACGATTCAATTTCTGCAAAGACTACGAACGACCAAAGGCTTTAGCAGTGGAACGATTCATTCGAGAGGACGTCAAGATACCGCCAAACGATATTATCGGAATTCACCTATCCATCGTTAGTCCCACGGTGTATGTTAAGATGGTAAATGACGCGGCGAGTGAGAGAATTCTACAGGCGACAAAAGCAGGTCTCCGATTTTGCCATAATGACGGGAATGTCGGCACGGTAACTGTAGAACATGCTGGTCTGGGTGTACGGACAATACGTGTTTTTGAGCTGCCATTTGAGCTCCCGGCTGACGAAGTTATCGAGGCTTTTAAGCCATACGGCACAGTACATGGTCACACAGCAGAACGCTGGACACAATTCGCCACGTACCCCGTTCTTAACGGAGTGCGGCAGATCACTATTGATCTTCAGAAGCATGTACCGTCCTATCTGACAATTGGTGGTTGTCGGGCGGTGGTGATTTACGATGGTCAACCACGTACATGTTCTGGATGTGGCCAGGAGGGACACCTCAGGTCGAACTGTATGCAACGGCGGATTACGCAACTGCCTTCAGATGTGCGGGAGCCGTCGCCGGCGATGACATTACTACCGATCACTTATGCCAAAGCCCTCACTGCGTCCGCTGATGACCGAAAGGACACAGCCCCGGTGGAAGATCAAGATGGCACTCTCCGAAACCTTGTAGCAGACGTCGGGATGACAGAGCATGCTGCTCCGTCGAGCATACAATCTACGGCGACAACATCAGATGAGACCGAACTCCCACCAAGCACACCGATAGTACAAGAAGCAGTTCCAGCCACTACTGATGCTGTTCCGTCTGAAACGCACTCTGAGACGACATCATTAGTTTCGACCGAACTCCCGCCAAGTTCAACGATGGGACTCGAAGCACTTCCAGTTCCTACGGATGCTTTTCTGTCGGGCAGCCGTGATTCCCTGCAATCTGAGGACACGGACGGAAGATCACGCAAACAGCGTTCCCCGAAAAGGAGGAAACGGCGGCGTCGCACGACATCTCCTCGGGATGACTCCCCTTGCCCCGACGACGATGTGCCTGTGGACCAAGACGACACAACAGCCTCTACGAACCAGGATGAGGCACTGGGAACTGTTCGATCCGACCCACGGCGGTCTGTCACATTGACGGTACCGGGACGTGGTGATGCTGAAGAGAAATCACAGCCAGTTGGCTCTCCAGACGCAGATGCTGTGGCTATGGACACGAATATATCACAGCCTGAAAAGATGTGGTATGAGGATATTGAGGAGGCGCCGGACGTCATACAGAGGCAGCCGGCACTCACGAAGACGGCCTAATAATTGCTGAAGGTGAAGGGAGAGGGGCGAGAGAACGTCTTCTACCTCAGCCCCCGGCGCCGGTGCAGGGAGATGTTGTTGCGCCTCGACAGAGTGGGATTCAACGCCATGCGAACCGTATTGCGACATTAAATATCAATGACGTGCGTTCACCGGCCAAAATACACCTATTGAAGGAAACGGTTTGGGCATCTGATGTGGATATTGCTTTGCTGCAGGAAGTCCACATAGCTGCACTCCCATACATCACAGGCTACCAGTCCTATTCGTCTCATGGAGATCACAATGGGAGTGGGGTGGCAGTTTACGTGCGAGATGGCTTCCCAGTGGAAGACGTGTGTTATCTTCCGTCGGCCAGGGGAATGGCTTTCACGACGTTTGGGACACGCATCATCAATCTTTATGCACCGTCGGGAAACAATCGGCGGCGGGAAAGGGCGCGATTTATTGCAGAAGACATTGCTCCACTATTCCATGGACGTTCTGAATGTGTAATAATTGGTGGAGATTTCAACTGTGTTCTCAGCCAGAAAGACCAATGGCCGCAAGCAAACATCAGCCAGGAGTTGCGAATCGTTGTCAACGACCTTGTACTTAGTGACACGTGGGAATTACGACATGGAGCTGCGCCGGGATACACCTATGTGACAAGTCATTCGGCGAGCAGATTAGATCGCATTTATATCTCACGGGCTCATGCAAATGATGTCCAGGACGCGGAACGCTGGCCATTGGCATTTTCCGATCACAGCGCTTACGTCTGTACGGTGCTTCTTCCCCGTAGAGAGGTGTGGAACAGTAAGACCCCGTGGAAACTAAACATTCAACATCTACGTGATCCTGAATGCCGTCAACGGATCCTTGAGACATGGACGATGTGCGAGCGAAGGGTTGGAAGGTATGCGACGATGCTTGATTGGTGGCTGACTTGTGCTAAACCGGCGCTTCGCCGTACGTTCATCTCATATAGCAGGGAAATGGCAGAATGGAGCCGCCGTACCACCGACTTATATTTTGCAGCACTGCGCGACCTGGATGATGGCCCGCCGGGACAGGACATCTGGATCGAACGCAAAAGGATACAAGCTAAACTAGTGGCTTTAGCTCGGAAACATCTTCAGGGAACCATGGTGCGCGCCAGATGTCACGATACGATAAGGCACGAGATTCCTTCCATGCACCACGTCGTGAATGAATGAAAGCACCGACGACGCGTTTTGGCACGGGAGTTAATCACCCGCGAAGACCGAAGAGTAACGCGTCAAGCGGACATTGTCTGTGCATTCGTCGACCATTACCAACACATCTATCGGGAAGAAGCAGCCTCTTTCGATGACCTCGACCGTATAGCCACGTCCGTCTCCCGTACACTGACGGTGGAAGCCGCGGGAACCTTACTGGAAGCCATTAGCTGTGAGGAAGTACGTGATGCGATCGCACAAGGTGCGTTGAATCGGTCCCCAGGCATTGATGGGCTTCCTGCTGAATTCTATCGCGAATTTCGCAACGAAATGGCACCGCGATGCACGGAAATGTACAACGAGATGTTAAATTCCGATGCGCCTATTCCACCGGCTTTTATGGAAGGCCTTCTGGTGCCAGTACATAAACCGAAGCCAGGAATTACGGTCACACATTATCGCCCCATCACCCTGCTTAATGCCGACTATAAGATCTTTGCACGGTTGTTAGCGTCCCGATGTCGTATGTTAATTCGTAGCGTTCTCTCTCCGGAACAGACGACACCGGGTGGATCGGTGAATGTGCAAACAGCTACTGGCGAATGCCGTGATGTGATAGCGCTGGCGGAGGAGTGCCGGCTTAAAGCGGCGATGGTGGCGATTGATTTTGACAGTGCTTTTGATAATGTGCGCCACAACTATCTGTATGCTGTACTGGAACAAATGGGTTTTCCAGACCGTTTTACTGGTCTCATTAGAAGGATTTACGGGGGCGCACAATCCTTGGTACAGGTTAATGGGCGTATAGCAGGGCCCATTCAAATTCGACGATCCATTCGCCAGGGCTGCCCTCTTTCGATGCTGCTGTTCGCGATAGCGTTGGAACCATTAATTGGGAGGCTCACCAATTCTTTTTCTGGGATGGAACTACGGGGCTACACCTTCAAATGTCGTGCCTATGCGGACGGCCTCCTGCTGCTCGTTCGTTCTGAGGAAGAGGTGAAGACGGTCCTTGAACTGTTGTTGTACCACAGTGTGACGGCGGGTAGTGCAGTGAACATGAACAAATCGGCGGCAATGCCGGTGGGAAGGGGCCTTACGCCGGAAGAAATCAGTCCGTTTCCTTATGTGCAACGATTCCGCTATCTCGGCATAGACTTTACCTCATCTGTAAAACATACTGCAGCAGTTAACTACCGACGTATTTTCCAGACAACACGTACCATGGTCCGACAACATCTCCTACGGCGCCTTGATCCTTTGCAGCGAGTCGAGTACCTGAACACTTATGTGGTTTCTCGAATGGTGCATATTTCGCAGATCCTGCCCCTACCACTCACGCTCGGACGTCGACTTCAATCAGCACTAGGCTATTTCGTGATGATTGGGTCGCCCCTCAAGGCGCTCCTTCTAGCCACAATGTATAAGCAATGGCGTAGCGGGCGTGATTCCCTTACATCCCGCCTACTGGATCTCCTGGTTCCAGCGTCCCTCACACCTCCGGTGGCGGTGGCCAACATTACGCCACATTTTGCGCATGTCTCAACATTTATCGTGGAACTTAGTTATATCAGAGACGAGCTTCCGCGCACGAGACCGCCATGCGCGAAGGATTTTTATGTTTGGCTGCTACGACGGATAAGTTGTAATGTAATTGAACTGAAACACCCCAGGTTGCATTGGCCGAAGATTTGGAGACATGTGCACCAAAAATTCTTTCCCACCTTCGTTCGGGCACTGTGGTTCTCTGTCGCCTGTGGCAAGTTCAGCACCCACCAACGGCTCCATGCAATTGGACTAGTGGACACTCCACTATGCCCGAAATGTCACCAAGTGGATGACGACCATCACCGCTTAACTTGTATCGCGGTGGAGGACGTCTGGCTCCTAGGAAGACAGATGGTGGCTTGCTACCTCCGTGTGACCCCGCAACATATTACACCTGCTTCCTTCTTACATCCGGAGAGTGACTACTTTCCGGCTACTAAATCACAGTCGATCATCTGGATCAAAGGTTGGACGATCGCGTACCTCTATGGGGATACTGCCACGTCGCGACTTGACTTTTGGTATTTCTTGCAGCAAGCCCACAATGAGGTTCATAGATGCTCACAGGGAAACCTTTGCCAACTATCTTCAGGCAGTCTTCCTCGACCCCCTATGCAGTTGGGATGTGCCGGGTGCAGTCGGTGTGCACATTTGACAGCTGATGATGAACCTCACGCTTCTCTCACCACTCAATGTGTAATGCACATACTATGCGATGAAATGGTCTATATGTTCCTTTTAACAGAGTGGTCTTTATTGAAAATAAATAAATAAAAAAAATAATAAAAAAAGTGGTCAGCGTGACAGACTGTCAATCCTAAGGGCCCGGGTTCGATTCCCGGCTGGGTCGGAGATTTTCTCCGCTCAGGGACTGGGTGTTGTGTTGTCCTAATCATCATCATTTCATCCCCATCGACGCGCAGGTCGCCGAAGTGGCGTCAAATCGAAAGACCTGCACCAGGCGAACGGTCTACCCGACGGGAGGCCCTAGCCACACGACATTTCCATTTTTACCTGACAGAGGGCTCATTCACTTCCTGTACAGAGACGTGCAGCTCATTAAATCAAGAACATGCTACTAAATATATATGAAGATGATAACTGTTCTCGAAAGAACAGGTATCATTGATGGCCGTGCAGCATCTCTAGAATAAATGATAATTAATTGAAACCCTCAGTTGTCGACAGCTGTTGTTGATATACCTCGTTGCGGACAGCTGAAAATGTGTGCCCCGACCGGGACTCGAACCCGGGATCTCCTGCTTATATGGCAGACGCTCTATCCATCTGAGCCATTGAGGACACAGATGAATAGCGCCACTGCAGGGACTTATCCCTTGCACGCTTTTACTGGAATCGTCACCTTCTTGTGCGCGAGTAATGAGTGGATGGGCAAATATCTATTAGGTACATTACGTATGTAGATTGTGGACAGTTGGGAATGTGGGTCTCACGGGAGCGTGCAAGGGATAAGTCCCTGCAGTCGCGCTTTCATCTGTGTCCTGGGTGGCCCAGGTGGATAGAATGTCTGCCATGTAAGCAGGAGATCCCGGGTTCGAGTCCTGGTCGGGGCATACATTTTCAGCTGTCCCCATCGAGGTATATCAATGACACCTTTCGGCAGCTGAGGGTTTCAATTAATTATCATTTATGCTACTAAATAGTTAGAGGAAAAGATTACAGTCCAAGAGAAAAGATACGATGCACCATGAAGGAATTATTTGAATGGGATGGGAAAGCAGTAGATGTGATGAATATTTGCCGACAGACAAATGATTACAATTTCAGAAAAAAATTGGATGGTTTATTTGAGTGAAAGAGCTTCACAAACTGAACAAGTCAATAACGCGTTGTTCCTCCTCTGGCTCTTATGCAAGCAGTCATTCCGCATGGCACTGATTGACAGAGTTGTTGGATGTCCTCCTGAGGGATATCGTGCAAAACTCCGTCCAACGGGCTCATTGGATCGTCAAAATCCAGGCTGGTTGGAGGGCACTGTGAGAGGTTGGCAAGCATGAAGACAAACAGAAGAAACTCTCGCTGTGTGCTGACGAACATTATCCTGATGAAATGTAAGCCCAGGGTGGCTCTCCATGAAGGACAGCAAAATGGGGCGAAGAATACTGCCGACGTGCTGCTGTGCTGTACGGTTGCTGTGACTAACGACCAAAGATGTCCTGTTGTGAAAAGAAATGGCTCCCAGATCGTCAGTCCTAGTTGTCGGGCCGTTTGGCAGGGGACAGGCAGGTTGATATCCCACTGCTGTTTGGGGAAACTCTAGACTCGTCTTTGCTGGTCACCAGCGCTCATTTAGAAGCAGTACTCATCACTGAAGACAATTCTACTCCAGTCAAAGAGATTCCAGGCTCAAGACTAGTCTGGAGATGCCCTGGACAGCAGTGGGATACCAATTTGAGTGCTGCCCGCCATTTGGCTCAACAGCTAGGAGTGATAATGTGGCGTGCCATTTCTTTTCGTAGCAGCACCTCTTTCGTTGTCTTCTGCTGCATCCTTACAGCACAACGGTATGTCGACGATATTCTATGGCCCATTTTGTTGCCCTTCGTGGGATGCCATCCTGGGCTTACATTAGCAGCAAGATAATGCCTGTCCACAAACGGCGAGAGTCTGTATCGCTTGGCTTGCCAAACCCTACTTTGGCCAGCAACATCGCTGGATCTCTCCCCAAACAAGAACTTTTGGAGCATCATGGGCAGGGCCTTCCAACCATTTCGGGATTTTGGCGATCTAACGCGGCAGTTGGGCATAATTTGCCACGATATTCCTCAGGAAGACATCCAACAACTCGATCAACCAACACCAAGGCGAATAACTGCTTGCGTTAGGGCCAAAGATGGATTAACACGTTACTGACTTGCTCAATATGTGAAGCTCTTCCTCTTGAATAAATCATCCAATTTTTCTGAAATTGTAATCATTTGTTTGTCTGTCCGTGACATATCTACAAATTTCCGTCCAATTCAGGTAATTCCCTGGCGGTGCATTGCTTTTCTTTGTCTTCATATGTATTCTCATTAAAAACTAAACTCCTCCCGCACAGGCCATGAAAGCTCATAGGCTCCGACTGGCCGCCGTGTCATCCTCAGCCCACAGGCGTCACTGGATGCAGATATGGAGGGGCATGTGGTCAGCACACCGCTCTCCCGGCCGTATTTCAGTTTCCCAGACCGGAGCTGCTACTTTTCAATCATGTAGCTCCTCAATTGGCCTCACAAGGGCTGAGTGCACCCCGCTTGCCAACAGCACTCGGCAGGCCGGATGGTCCCCCTTCCAAGTGCTAGCCCAGCCCGACAGCGCTTAACTCCGGTCATCTGACGTGAGCCGCTGTTACCAGTGCGGCAAGGCCGAAGGCTGTATTATCACTACCCATAATAGAATCATACAAACATATGAACTGACGCAATGAAATAGAAATATGAAAGGTATCAGCTCAACATTCGGCTGACGTGTTTTAGAGTAAACTATTACATTTCCATTTTAGTTAGTGCTGTTCTATGTAATAATAGTACCCCAACTTTTCATTTACTAATCTTGTTACAAGTAGTGACGAAGCAACACAATAAAATCCTCCAGGGTTTCACAGGTCAGAAACATATACCACTCCAAGACCTTTATACAACAGCAACTACAATCGGGTTAGCATATTAGATCCAATACCCTGCCTGGTACACATCGATGTATTTCCCTGTAAATCATGACTAAAAATTATCTTTGATGACGACAGAAATATTATAGTGACTAATAAAACAGGAGAACTCCTTGCAGAAAATGTAAATGAAATTTGTAATAGGTTCACAGCTGGTCCATTTTCAATAAAACTGCATTGAACATAAAAAAACAGTGCCATGAAATTCAGTCTGATGTGGGTGAATGACACTGTTAATTTAAACGTGAATGGTCTTTAGTCCGAACACTGATTTGATGCAGCTCTCTATGCTACTCTATCCTGTACAAGTCTCTTCATCAGCAAATAACTTTTGTTACACAAATCCTTTTGAAATTGTTTACTGTATTCATATCATAGTCTACGTTTTTTTATCCCCCCCCCTACCCCACTCACACACATCCCTCCAATACTAAACTAATGATCATCAGTGTCTCACAATACTTCGGCGGTCCATTTGGTCGCTATCTTCAGGTGAGCAGGCCGTCGCACTATCTCGCCAGAACTGAAATCAAACACGCCGCAGTGGCTGCTTTACACACTGACCGTGGGTCCAACGCACGCGCGCGAACATAGCTGCCCTCTAGGGACAGGCATAACAGCACACCGATCGTGAAAGCTGGTGGAAACGATAAATCGATATCAAACACCACTGACAGTTTTTGATGACCGAAACAAGGACCGTTCTTTCTTAATGGCAAAATATTGTGTCCAGATGACGATATGTTCCGGCTGGAGACCGTACATGAATACAACCAGTTCTTACGCCGGGAAAGTTTACGGAGCCACATCAAGATCCTCTGCGGGTAGGAGATGTTTGAATTTATAGAGAAGTTTGATAAACTTCGTAAGAAGACGGGGAAGTTGCTGAGCGTACTCGCTGTTGTGCTGAAATGCCGGAATTAAGGTATAATACCTAAATTTGCCAGAACTATTATTACACTGGGACAAGAATCGTCAACAACATTAAGAAGCGCTTTGTTTTGCCTTAGTAAGGGTGCGCATTCGTTTTACACGTAGACAACTGGATTTCATATCCAAGGATTTATTTTACTTGCATTGGGAAGTTTTGGCGTTAATGTCTGCTGCATCCTGGTATTGGGTTGACAGTTCGTCCTGTGCAATATCAGACTGGGACCATACAAACGCTGTTAGTAGGCAATCTTCGAAGTTTCAAGGGCTTTTTTCTCAGTCTACAATAACGGCTGATGACACCCGTCGACATGTTGTGATCAATCTCACAATCAGACAACTGGACGATGGTACGCTAGCAGTATTGGGAAAGGGATTGAATTTTGCCCCTACACCCAGGAATGTTCCTATTACGGAATTCATTTCCCGACGATCTAGCTGACGAGGTTGGGCAAGAGGTCTCTCATACATTGGGACGTGTGTCACACCCGCGACGTAACATCTCCTCGCTTGAAAGAGCCGCTATCTGGTCCATCAGAGAAGGACAGGATATTGTAATTCTTCCATCGGACAAGGGCAACGCAATGGCTCCTCTTTAACGGGACGATTATGTGAGTAAAATTGATCTTTTGGTTGCAGACTCGGCATACCGAAGATTTCAGAATGATCCAACTGAACGTATAAAATGCAAGATGCTTTCACTTTTGAAGAAGAACTCATTATCTGACGATGTTCTTAAAAAACTTCGACCTGGTGCTGCAGTCCCGCCGAGGTTTATAGTTTGCCCAAGGCACACAGGCAAGGAGTTCCTCTTCGGCCTACTGTTAGCAATTAGGGCGCTCCTACTTACAACTTAGCAAAATATTTAGCTTCCACTCTCAGTCCCCACGTCGGAAAATGCGAACACCATATTTCCAATACCCTGGTTTTTATTCAGCGTTTGATGTTTTTGTGTCTCAGTCCCACGGATTTGCTCGTTAGTTTTTATATTGTGTCTCTGTTTAACAGAGTTTCTTGGAACTCTAGCTTCTTAGGAACAACTAAACTTTGTTGCCGTGTGCTGATATCGACATATTTTTTGTTTAATGACAAATACTTTGAAGAAACTTAAGGAGTGGATATGGGGAGTACGTTATCCTCCATTGTCGCCCATTTGTTTATGGAAGATTTTGAGGACATGGCACTGAAGACGGCGTTCTTAAAACCAATTTGTTTCTGGAGATACATCGAAGATACGTTTATGGTATGGCCACTTGGGAGGGATGTTCTGGGTCGTTTTCTAGATCATTTTAATTGTCTGCATCCAATATTAAGTTCATGATGGAAGTTGAAAAGGATGGAAGACTTCCGCTTTTAGATGTCTTGGTCTACGGGAGGGATGACAGGCCATTAGGACATAGTGTTTGTCGTAGCCCACGAAATGGGACCGATATCTTCATGCATCAAGTTTTCATCCATCGTATCAATGCAACGGGGTCCTACGTACACTGGTACACAGATCTTACGCCATCTCAGATGCAGATAGTTTGATACAAGAAATGGGTCTTCTGAAAGTTTTCTTCAAGCAGAATGGTTATACTGACAATCAGATACGTCATACTCTACAGATTCGACCTTCACGGGAACCAACAGAAGATACAAGTAAATCGGTGGCATTTCTACCTTTGTGGCGAGCTTATCTTCAAAAATAGGAACAATTTTAAAGAAATTTGATATTAAAAGCGTATTCTGTCCCTCAGCTATTACCAGAGCCAAGGACCGATGACCCAGCAGTTTGGTCCCTTCCCCTCCCCCCCCCCCCCCCCCCCCCCCTCTTTAAACCAACCAACTAACCAACCAGAGCTCTGCTGGGTTTAGTAAATGATGATTTGGATTTGAGAAAGCCCGGGGTCTACAAGATTCCTTGCCGTTGCGGAAAAAACTATACTGTACAAACGATTTGTACGATCCAGGATCGATGCGTGGAACATCATTACCACACGCGTTTATTTCAGCCAGAAAAAAATCTGCAGTGGTGGAATATTGTCTTACCGAAGGACATAAAATGTAGTACGATGAGACACAAGTAGTTGCTTCTGTGTTGCGGTATTGGGACTGTGTAGTGAAAGAAGCCATTGGAATTCGGCAATCTGACAATGTTATAAACAAAGATAAGGGGTATTCTTTAAGTAAGAGTTGGAACCCTGTTCTGTTTGACATTAAGAAACAACGGTCCTTATTTCGGTCATCAAAAGCTGTCAACAGCGTTTGATATCGATTTATCGTTTCCGCTAGCTTTCACCACCGGTGCGCTGTTGTGCCCATAGACTTACTAACAAGGGAACCTCCCCATCGCACCCCCCTCAGATTTAGTTCCAAGTTCGCACAGTGGATAGGCCTTGAAAAACTGAACACAGATCAATCGAGAAAAGAGGAAGAAGTTGTGAAGAACTATGAAAAAAATAAGCAAAATATACAAACTGAGTAGTCCAAGCGCGAGATAGGCAACATCAAGGACAATGTCAGCTCAGGAGCGCCGTGGTCCCGTGATTAGCGTGAGCATCTACGGAACGAGAGGTCTTCGGATCAAGTCTTCCCTCAAGTGAAAATTTTACTTTCTTTATTTTCGCAAGGTTATGATCTGTCCGTTCGTTCATTAATGTCTCTGTTCACTGTAATAAGTTTAGTGTCTGTGTTTTGCGACCGCAACGCACAACCGTGCGATTAGTAGACGAAAGGAAGTGCCTCTCCAATGGGAACCGAAAAACATTTGATCGCAAGGTCATAGGTCAACCGATTCCTCCACATGAAAACACGTCTGATATATTCTATACGACACTAGTGACGGCATGTCCGTCACATGACAGGAATATGTTGTCAATCCACCTAACTTGTACACTTGGCGAATAGGTAAAAAGATTCTTCTACCTTGCCTGATTTAGATTTTCTTGTGGATACATACTACGGCGCACTTAACTCGCATCGGACGGACGGACAGATAATAATTGTCTGAAAATAAAAAATTAAACTTTTCACTCGAGGGAAGACTTGAACCAAGGACCTCTCGTTCCACAGCTGCTCACGCTAACCACATGACCACGGCGCTCCTGAGATGTCGTTGTCCTTGATGTTGCCTATCTTGCGCATGGACTACTCAGTTTGTATATTTTGCTTATTTTTTTCGTAGTTCCACACAACTTCTTCCTGTTTTCTCGATTGATCTGTGTTCAGTTTTTCAAGGCCTATCCACTGTGCCAGCTTACAACTAAATCTGAGGGGGGTGCGATGGGGAGGTTCCCCTGTAAGTTGTGCCTGTCGCTAAGGGCAGCTACGCTCGCACACGCGCGGTGGGACCACGGTCGATGTGTAAAGGAGCCGCCGCTGTGTGTTTCTACATCTCCATCTACATTTACACTCGGCGTGCCGCCTGACGGTGAGTGGCGGAGGCTACTTTGAGTACCTCTATCGTTTCTCCCTTCTAATACAATCTCGCATTGTTCGTGGAAAGAAAGATGGTCGGTATGCCTCTGTGTGGGCTCTAATCTCTCTGATTTTATACTCATGGTCTCTTCGCGAGATACACGTAGGAGGGAGCAATATACTGCTTGACTCTTCGGTGAAAGTATGTTATCGAAACTTCAACAAAAGCCCGTACCGAGCTACTGAGCGTCTCTCCTGCAGAGTCTTCCACTGGAGTTTGCCATCTCCGTAACGCCTTCGCGATTACTAAATGATCCTGTAACGAAACGCGCTGCTCTCCATTGGATCTTCTCTATCTCTTCTATCAACCCTATCTGGTACGGATCCCACACTGGTGTGCAATATTCAAGCAGTGGGCGAACAAATGTAGTGTAACCTACTCCCTTTGTTTTCGGATTGCATTTCCTTAGGATTCTTCCAATGAATCTCAGTCTGGCATCTGCTTTACCAACGATCAACTTTATATGATCATTCCATTTTAAATCACTCCTAATGCATACTCCCAGATAATTTATGGAATTAAATGCTTCCAGTTGCTGACTTACAATACTGTAGCTAAATGATAAAGGATCTTTCTTTATATGTATTCGCAGCACATTACACTTTGAAAGGTGGCTACACTGAGCCACTGCGCCAGAGATTGCGCCAAAGAGTATTATTCTGCCGCCTCCACAGTGCTTGGAGAGAACTCGTAGAAGTCAGTGCCTGTTGAGAACTCGTAGAAGTCAGTGCTTGGAGAGAGCTCGTAGTAGTCAGTGCCTGTTAAGAACTCGTAGAAGTCAGTGCTTGGAGAGAGCTCGTAGTAGTCAGTGCCTGTCGAGGTCTCGTGGAAGTCTGTGCTGAGATGTTGTAGCAGAGAGTGTTTGTTGAGATGTGCTATTAGGCAGCGCTTGCTGAGATGTGATATTGGAGAGTTCTGGTTGAGATATAATGTAAGGATTAGAATGATTTTCATCAATATAAATGAGGTAATTAACTCAGTTTGTTTTTATTTTAGTGTCCTAAATAATGCGTCATTACAGGTTCAGTCAACAAAGCATCTGGGGTGTGTTCTTGTATTAGACGTGCATGGGGGCTTAATTAAATATAATTGAAAATATTTTTTATTTTTCGTAGCTGTATGACCGATTACGCTGTTTCGTAAACGGTTGGCCCTGACTAGTATTATTACGCTATCTGACTGCAAAGAACAACAACAAGAATGAAATGAAATTTTTCGTTAACACAATTAATTAATTAAGTCCCCAGCAACTATGAAACCTATGAAACCAAAGCATAAGTATAACTGTTCTGTATGTGGAAGTATGACTCAACGTACACATCTGGCACGGTTCTTCTTCAACAAGACAAGAATTTTTAAATACCAAATATACTGACGTGATAAAAGAAAATTAGAAATACGATAATTGCGTAAGGAAAGTAGAATTACACTCTAATACAAGAACACACGCCAGATGCTTTGACTGAACCTGTAATGACGCATTATTTAGGACACTAAAATAAAAACAAACTGAGTTAATTACCTCATTTATATTGATGAAAATCATTCTAATCCTTACATTATATCTCAACCAGAACTCTCCAATATCACATC
Organism: Schistocerca americana; assembly: GCF_021461395.2. Lineage (NCBI taxonomy): Eukaryota > Metazoa > Arthropoda > Insecta > Orthoptera > Acrididae > Schistocerca > Schistocerca americana. The sequence goes on along the minus strand of NC_060120.1, from coordinate 671,730,869 downwards.
TCAGCAAGCGCTGCCTAATAGCACATCTCAACAAACACTCTCTGCTACAACATCTCAGCATAGACTACCACGAGACCTCGACAGGCACTGACTACTACGAGCTCTCTCCAAGCACTGACTACTACGAGCTCTCTCCAAGCACTGACTTCTACGAGTTCTCAACAGGCACTGACTTCTACGAGTTCTCTCCAAGCACTGTGGAGGCGGCAGAATAATACTCTTTGGCGCAATCTCTGGCGCAGTGGCTCAGTGTAGCCACCTTTCAACTTGTCTACCTTGAGACTCAATTGCCATTCCCTGCATCATGCGTCAATTCGTTTCAGATCCTCCTGCATTTCAGTACAATTTTCCATTGTTACAACATCTCGATATACCACAGCATCATCCGCAAAAAGCCTCAGTGAACTTCCGATTTTATCCACAAGGTCATTTACGTATATTGTGAATGGTAACGGTCCTACGACACTCCCCTGTGGCACACCTGAAATCACTCTTACTTCGGAAGACTTCTCTCCATTGACAATAACATGCTGCGTTCTGTTATCTAGGAACTCTTCAATCCAATGATACAATTGGTCTGATAGTCCATATGCTCTTACTTTGTTCATTAAACGACTGTGGGGAACTGTATCGAACGCCTTGCGGAAGTCAAGAAACACGGCATCTACCCGGGAACCCGTGTCTATGACCCTCTTGAGTCTCGTGGACGAATAGCGCGAGCTGGGTTTCACACGATCGTCTTTTTCGAAACCCATGCTGATTCCTACAGAGTAGATTTCTAGTCTCCAGAAAATTATACTCGAACATAATTCGTGTTCCAAAATTCTACAACTGATCGACGTTAGAGATATAGGTCTATAGTTCTGCACATCTGTTCGACGTCCCTTCTTGAAAACAGGGATGGCCTGTGCCCTTTTCCAATCCTTTGGAACGCTACGCTCTTCTCTCTAGAAGAGGGGCACGTTCCTTCGTGTACTCTGTGTAAAATGGAACTGGTATCCCATCAGGTCCACCGGCCTTTCTTCTTTTGAGCGATTTTAATTGTTTCTCCATCCCTCTGTCGTCTATTTCGATATCTACCATTTTGTTATCTGTGCGACAATCTAGAGAAGGAACTACAGTGCAGCTGTGAAACAGCTTTGGAAAAAGACATTTAGTATTTCGGCCTTCAGTCTGTCATCCTCTGTTTCAGTACCATTTTGGTCACAGAGTGTCTGGGCATTTTGTTTTGATCCACATACCGCTTTGACATAAGACCAACATTTCTTAGAATTTTCTGCCAAGTCAGTACATAGAACTTTACTTTCGAATTCATTGAACGCCTCTCGCATAGCCCTCCTCACACTACATTTCGCTTCGCGTAATTTTTGCTTGTCTGCATGGCTTTGGCTATGTTTATGTTTGCTGTGAAGCTCCCTTTGCTTCCGCAGCAGTTTTCTAACTCGGTTGTTGCACCACGGTGGCTCTTTTCCATCTCTTATGATCTTGCTTGGCGCATACTCATGTAATGCATTCAGTTGCCGTGAGATAGTGCGAGGGCCTGCTCACCTGAAGATGGCAGCTAGGTGGACGGCCGAAATTTTGTGTCCAGATGACGATATGCACCGATTGGAGACTCGGCATGAATGCAACCAATTATTACGCCGGGAAAGTTTACGGAGCAACAACATATCCCTTCCTTTAGTCAATTTGTGCCATAAATTTCTTGTCTCCCCAATTCCATTCAGTGCCTTCTCATTAGTTACCTGAACTAACGATCACGGGATCGTTTAGTTTGAGAGAGAGCGTTACAGAGATGCTAAACAAACTCCACTGGCAGACGTTACAAGAGAGGCATTGTGCATCATGGAGAGATTTACCAATGAAATTTCGGTACAGCACATTTAATGAGGAGTCGGACAACATACTACATTCCCCCGCATACATCGCGCGTACTAACCACGAGGAGAAAATTCGAGAAATTAGAGCCAATACAGAGGCTTACCGACAACCATTCTCCCTACGCACTATTCGCGAGTGGAACAGGATTGGAGCGATCAGATAGTGGTACCGAAAGTCCCTTCGCCACACGCCATTAGGTGGCTTGTGGAGTATGATGTAGATGTAGATGTAATATTTAGCATTCTTCTGTAGTGTCACATTTCAGAAACTTCTAATGTCTTCTTGTTTACTCTTTATTGTCAACGCTTCACTTCCATACATACCTACACTCCAGAGAAATACCTTCAGAAAGGACTTCCTAATACATACCTACACTCCAGAGAAATACTTCAGAAAGAACTTCCTAACACTTAAATCTTATTCAGTGTTAACAAATTTCTTTTCTTCAGAAACGCTTTTCTTGCCATTTACCAGTCTACACTTCATATCCCACCTATTTCGGCCATTTTACTGCCTAAATACCAAAACTCATCTACTATTTTAATTGTTTCGCTTCTAATCTAATTCCCTTCATAATTCGACTAAATCCAATAATCCTTGTTTTGCTTGTGTTGACGTTCATCTTATACCCTCGTTTGAGGATACCATCCATTCCATTCAACTGCTCTTCCAAGTTCTTTGCTGTCTCTGAAAGAATTAAAATGTCGTCAGCAAACATGAAAGTTTTTATTTATTTTTCCTGGACTTTAATTTCTGTTCGACATTGTTGTTTGGTTTCCTTTACTGCTTGCTCAGTGTACATACAGAATAACATTGGGGTTAGGCTACCCTGTCCAGGTCCATTCTCAATCTCTGCTTCCCTTTCATGCCTCTCGACTCTTATGACTGTCGCCTGGTTTCTGCACAAGTTGTAAATAGCCTTTCGATCCCAGTATTTTACATTTGCGGCCTCCAGAATACCAACGAGGGTGTTCCAGTCAACATTCTCAAAAGCTGTTACTAAGTCTACAAATGCTATCAATGCAGGATTGCCTTTCCTTAATATATCTGCTAAGATAGGTCATAGGGTCAGTATTCCTTCACGTGTTCCTACATTTCTCTGGAACTCAAACTAATCTACCTCAAGATCACCTTCTAAAAGTTTTTCCATTCTTCTATGAATAATTAGTATTAATATTTTGTAGCCACGACTTATTAAACTGATAGACCGATAACTTTTACAACTGTCACCTACTGGTTTCTTTGGAATTGGAATTATTACATTCTTCTTGAAGCCTGATCGTATTTTACCCGTCTCATACATCTTGCACACCTTTTTTTTTTGTCATGGCTGGCTCTCCCAAGGCTATCAGTAGTTCTGACGGAATGTCACCTACTCCTGGGGCCTTATTTTGACTTGGGTCTTTCAGTGCTCTGTCAAATTCTTCTTGCAGTATCGTATCTTCCACCTCATCTTCATGTACATCCTCTTCCATTTCTATAATATTGTCTTCAAGTTTGTCTCCTTTTTATAAACCGTATGTATACTACTTCCACCTTTCAGGTTCCCCTTCTTTGCTAGGGCCTGGTTTTCCATCTGAGCTCTTTATATTCATACAACTGCTTCTCTTTTCTCCAAAGGCGTCTTTAATTTTCCTATGTGCAGTATCTGTCTTTCCTGTTGTGAAGTATGCTTCTAAATCCTTACATTTGTCCTCCAGCCACTCCTGTTTATGCATTTTGCACTTCCTGTCGGTCTCATTTTTTAGACGTTTGTATTCCCTTTCACCTGTTCCGTTTGTTTCATTTTTATACTTTCTCCTTTCATCAGTTAAATTCAGTATCTCCTGTATTATCGAAGGATTTTTGCTAGGTCTTGTCTTTTTACCTATTTGATCCCCTGGTGTCTTCACTGTTTCATTTCTTAAAGCTACCCATTCGTCTTCTACTGTATTCCTTTTCTATTTTCTAGTCAACTGTTGCCTAATGCTTTCCTATAAACTTTCAGCAACCTCTGGTTCTTTCAACTTATATAGCTCCCATCTCATTTATTTGCTCACTCTTTGCAAATTTCTTCAGTTTTAATCCACAGTTGATAACCATTAAATTCTGGTCAGAGTCGACATCTGTATTTGGAAATGTCTTAAAATTTAATATCTGGTTCCGATATCTCTGTCTTACCATTATATAATCAACCTGAAACCTTCCAGTGTCTCCAGGTCTCTTCCATGTATACAATCTTGTTTCGTGATTATTAAACCAATAAACCAAGTGTTAGTGATGATTAAATTGTGCATTGTGCAAAATCCTGCCAGGTGTCTTCCTCTTTCATTTCTTTCCCCCAGTTGATATTCACATACTGTATTTACTTATCTTCCTTTTTCCACTAACGCATTTCAGCCCCAGAGCAAAATTAAATTTTCTTCTCTCTTAACTTTCTGAATAATCTCTTTTATCTCAACATACATTTCTTCAATCTCTTTATCTGCGGAGCTTGTTGGCACATAATCTTGTATTAGTGTGGTAGGTACATGTGATCAAAAGCATCCGGACACCCCCCAAAACTTTCGTTTTTCATATTAGGTGCATTGTGCTGCCACCTATTGCCAGGTACTCCATATCAGCGACCTTAGTAGTCATTAGACATCGTGAGAGAGCAGACTGGAGAGCTCCGCAGAACTCACGGACTTCGAACGTGGTCAGGTGATTGGGTGTCACTTATGTCATATGTCTGTACGCGAGATATCCACACTCCTAAACATCCCTAGGTTCACTGTTTCGGATGTGATAGTGAAGTGGAAGCGTGAAGGGACACGTACAGCACAAAAGCTTACAGGCCGATCTCGTCTGTTGACTGACAGAGACCGACATCTTTCCAGACCATCACACAGGAATTCCAAACTACATCAGGATCCACTGCAAATACTATGACAGTTAGGCAGGGGGTGAGAAAACTTGAATTTCATGGTCGAGCGGCCGCTCATAAGCCACACATCACGCCGGTAAATGTTAAACGACGCTTCGCTTGGTGCAAGAAGAGTAAACATTGGATGATTGAACAGTGGAAAAACGTTGTGTGGAGTGACGAATCACAGTACACAATGTGGCGATCCGATGGCAGGGTGTGGGTATGGCGAATGCCTGGTGAATGTCATCTGCCAGCGTGTGTAGTGCCATCAGTAAAATTCGGAGGTGGTAGTGTCATGGTGTGGTTGTGTTTTTCGTGGAGGGGGCTTGCACCCTTTGTTGTTTTGCGTGGCACTATCACAGCACAGGCCTACATTGATGTTTTAAGCACCTTCTTCCTTCCCACTGTTGAAGAGCAATTTGGAGACGGCGATTGCATCTTTCAACATGACTGAGCACCTGTTCATAATGCACGGCCTGTGGCGGAGTGGTTACACGACAATAACATCTCTGTAATGGACTGGACTGCACAGAGTCCTGACCTGAACCCTAGAGAACACCTTTCGGATGTTTTGGAACGCTGTCTTAGTGGAGGCCTCACCTATCGACATCGACACCTCTCCTCAGTGCGATACTCCGTGCAGAATGGTCTGCCATTCCCCAAGAAACCTTCCAGCACCAGACTGAATGTATGCCTGCGAGAGTCATCAAGGCTAACGGTGGGCCAACACCATATTGAATTCCAGCATTACTGATTGGGGGCGCCACGAACTTGTAAGTCATTTTCAGTCAGGTGTCCGGATACTTTTGATCACATAGTGTATGTACGTATGTACATTTTCATATGTACACACAGTTGTTAGCTACGCAGATACATGGTGACAATTATTGAACTACATGAAGCAAAACGTAGATTGATTACAAACTATGGCGTGCACATACTTTATTCAACATGTAAACGTCACTACAGATATTCGGATTTAGGTTATGACATGTTCGATATGCCTGCCATTATTGGCGCGGTGATGTGGCGCAGACTGAAGTGTCGAAACATCGATGCTATCGATGTCCTCCTGAATGGCTGTTTTCACCTCAGCAATGGTTTTCGGGTTATTGCTGTACACCTCGTCTTTAATATAGCCCCCCAAAAAAGAGTCGCATGTGTTCAGATCCGGACAACATGGCGGCCACTCGAGGCCCATGCCAGTGGTCTCTGGGTACCTCAGAGCCAGAATGCGGTCCGCAAAGTGCTCCTCCAGGGCATCAAACACTCTTCTGCCTCAACGGGGTCGAGCTCCGTCTTGCACGAACCACATCTTGTCGAAATCAGGGTCACTTTGGATAAGGCGGATGAAATCATCTTGCAAAATCTTCATTTACTGTTCGGTAGCCACTGCACTATCAAGGAATATAGCACCGATTATTCCCTGACTGGACACTGCACACCACACAGTCACCCGTTGAGAGCGAAGAAACTTCTCGATCGAGAAATGCAGATTCTCAGTTCCCCAAATGCTGTAATTTTGCTTATATTATTTAAAATAGTTCAATAATGGTCTCCCTGTATTTTCTGGGTACAAACGCAAAAAAGATGAATATAGTTCACAAGTACAGAAAAGCATCATAAGAATAACAGTCAAAATAATAATTGAGCTTACTGTAAAGATCCGATCAAAACAATGGAAAATTTTAACTATAGCATGTAAGTACATTTACCATTCAGTAATGAAAATTTTCGTATATGTCCATGAATAATTGTTGAAGCGGTTAATAACAACCTCACAATGCACTGTAAAACAAGTTGAGTAAGCTCAATTATTATTTTGGCTTTTATTCTTACAATGCTTTTCTGTAGTTTGTAAACTATATTCATATTTTATGCGTTAGTACCCAGAAAATAGATGGATAGCTAACAAATGTGTGTACATATGAACATTTACATATGTACATATGTACAGGGTTATTACAAATGATTGAAGCGATTTCACAGCTCTACAATAACTTTATTATTTGAGATATTTTCACAATGCTTTGCACACACATACAAAAACTCAAAAAGTTTTTTTAGGCATTCACAAATGTTCGATATGTGCCCCTTAAGTGATTCGGCAGACATCAAGCAGATAATCCAGTTCCTCCCACATTCGGCGCAGCATGTCCCCAACAATGAGTTCGAAAGCATCGTTGATGCGAGCTCGCAGTTCTGGCACGTTTCTTGGTAGAGGAGGTTTAAACACTGAATCTTTCACATAACCCCACAGAAAGAAATCGCATGGGGTTAAGTCGGGAGAGCGTGGAGGCCATGGCATGAATTGCTGATCATGATCTCCACCACGACCGATCCATCGGTTTTCCAATCTCCTGTTTAAGAAATGCCGAACTTCATGATGGAAGTGCGGTGGAGCACCATCCTGTTGAAAGATGAAGTTGGCGCTGTCGGTCTCCAGTTGTGGCATGAGGCACTTTTCCAGCATGTCCAGATACACGTGTCCTGCAACGTTTTTTTTCCCAGAAGAAAAAGGGGCCGAAAACTTTAAACCGTGAGATTGCACAAAATACGTTAACTTTTGGTGAATTGCGAATTTGCTGCACGAATGCGTGAGGATTCTCTACCGCCCAGATTCGCACATTGTGTCTGTTCACTTCACCATTAAGAAAAAATGTTGCTTCATCACTGAAAACAAGTTTCGCACTGAACGCATCCTCTTCCATGAGCTGTTGCAACCGTGCCGAAAATTCAAAGCGTTTGACTTTGTCATCGGGTGTCAGGGCTTGTAGCAATTGTAAACGGTAAGGCTTGTGCTTTAGCCTTTTCCGTAAGATTTTCCAAACCGTCGGCTGTGGTACGTTTACCTCCCTGCTTGCTTTATTCGTCGACTTCCGCGGGCTACGCGTGAAACTTGCCCACACGCGTTCAACCGTTTCTTCGCTCACTGCAGGCCGACACGTTGATTTCCCCTTACAGAGGCATCCAGAAGCTTTAAACTGCGCATACCATCGCCGAATGGAGTTCGCAGTTGGTGGATTTTTGTTGAACTTCGTCCTGAAGTGTCGTTGCACTGTTATAACTGACTGATGTGAGTGCATTTCAAGCACGACATAAGCTTTCTCGGCTCCTGTCGCCATTTTGTCTCACTGCGCTCTCGACCGATCTGGCAGCAAGAAACCTGAAGTGCGGCTTCAGCCGAACAAAACTTTATGAGTTTTTCTACGTATCTGTAGTGTGTCGTGACCATATGTCAATGAGTGGAGCTACAGTGAATTTATGAAATCGCTTCAATCATTTGTAATAGCCCTGTACTTACCGCACTAATAGAAGTTTATATGCCAGTTAGCTCCCTAGATGGTGAAGAAACTGGAGAAATGCATGATGAGATAAAAAAAATCATTCAGATGATTAAGGGAGACGAAATTTTAATTGTGGTCTGGGGCTGAAATTCGATAGTGGAAAAAAAAGAGGAAAAATAATAGCCTTTATGTTTTATCACCAGTACTTTCCTTGTCCACATGGGAGTCCAATATGTGTATTTTGTATGCCTCATTATCTCCTACATTCTTGTAGTCCTTAATCACCTCACTGAAAAGTTCTCTGTAATGTTCACACCTCTAGGCTCTTGGAAAGCTTATGACAATATTTTTTATGGAGAACCATGTAACCAATTATTATGTATTTAACTGGCTACCAAACTTGAATCATTCGTAATTCCCATATTCTGAAGGAGAAAAAAATTCTCTTTTTTAGTTTCGCTTCACTGATTTTTGGAAACTTGATTTTTAGAAAGAGAAATTCACTCCTGTCATGATCCAGTGATTTCACAAAATTATTAATCAAACCTAGTTCGTTATGTAATTGAGGAAATAAGATTTTGTTAACACTTACAAGTGTTTGATGAATGACATTTGCCTTTCCTGGACTGAATGACACTCTCTTTGGCCAGCCTTTTTCAATGTAATAATTGCTTCTGCCTCTGTTATCTCATATGCACCAGAAGCAGAATAATTTTGTACAGCTAAATTGTAATCTAAGTAGAATGGCTATTACTTTAAAATCTGCATATACCTGCCACAAATAGTCATCACATCAGATACTGCCTTTAAGAGATGCATGTTCATGTAAATACCATGCATACTAATTGTGTAAGCTATAGAAATGGATGGGAAATTAATTCCGTTATGCAGCAAGATCTCTTTCAAGCCGATTTTCCAGAAGTCATTGAACAAACGCTAATTTTCAGGTTTATGTTCTACATCTGTGGCTCCACCAGAGAATCAGTATTGTTACAGAAAACTAGGTACTTCTGTTTAGAAGATAAATGCTCAAATTCCTTTTGGTGTTGATGAAAAGTATTTACTGTCGTCTTGTGGAGAAGGTATGGGAAGGTCTGCTCCGTGAGGCCTTGTTCGAATGGCTGATTCTAAACATGGACATTTAATTAATTACAGATATTTTTGTCATCAGAAGTAGCTGTCTGTGACATGTCATTTAACTTCTCGCCTCAACACAGGAACTGCACAAGGCATAAGGCAGGAATCTTTTAGCCAGCCAGTTAATAATGTTACACATTTTGAAACACAGATTTTTGGAGCCCAAAACTTATTCTAGTCTATTTTATTGTCAATATAATACTCCTAAGCTCTACTAATATGCGAAATCAAATTTCACCTTTGCACTTTTGAAGTGAATTCGCCACAATCGTAACAAAAATTCCTTTTATCGTTCATACTGTATAAGTACATGATGAAAGACCTCCAGGGCGTCTCAACGTTAATATTTATTTAAGAACAAAACAAAAATGAAACACCAATCGAACAGGAGCATTAGCAAAGATGTTAATTATGAATGCGTGGTAAGGTGCAGACAAATGAAAAGAGTTTTTTGTTTTAGATAGACATACTAAGACTCTCTCTTATGTAGAAGGACGACAAGGATATGCCATTTTCGATGTGAAGTATTGCGATCCCGATATATCATATGTGTGCATGAATAATATGATGTTAAAAAAACAACTGGATCAAGCATTCTATTTATTGAAGTGAAGAGAAAAACTATATGAACAGGATTTTCGTGATTACGACAAGCGCCGGTGTTCCTGGAATCCGCTGCCTGCATCTTCAACTAAAAATTTTAGCGAAATCCGATGGCTAGGATATGAAGATAAGCACAGACATTTTAACAACGCAATCATATTCAATTATATTTATTTAATAATTTATTTATATTAATTTTTTTCACATTACAACACATTTCTGAGAGGTGTTCCTGTTTCTGAATCACAACACACAAGAAAACAAACTATCAGATGACAATATATTTGTAAGTTCTCAACTGAAGAACACTCAGGATTAGCTTCTTTCGTTAAATAAAGCTTTTTCTCCTCTGACAACAATTTAGGGCACTTTCAATCTGTAAAAGGATTTCTTCCTTATCTGTTGCTAGAGACAATCGTGCTCCTGCCAGGAAAGCCATTATTGTAAGGAAAAGTTCATTACTGTCAAATAAAACTATGACTACAGAATGCGACGAAATTCATGATGAGAGACATCAAGCTTGGACAAAATTTCAACCTCACAAAACAGAAGAAAATGCAAAAGATCACAAAACATCAAAAACATCAGAAAAAAATTCTCTCAAATTATCAGAAAAACAAAGCGGCAATATCAAAAGGATCTACCGAGTTGCATTGAAGAAAACTTCTACAAAACCAATTCCAGATAGTATTTCAAAGCCTTTGATAAACGGTTACGTAATTAAACCCTCGCACAGTATTGCTGAGAGATAAAGATGGAAGAATAACCCGTAATAAGAGGGAAAACGCAGAAATCATAGCAGAAGCTTTCAACAAGCTCTTGAACTGTGGTGAACCTGAACAGCTTTTAACAATAGATGCATGCATCCCTGTAAAAACCAAACCAGAAAACATAAAGCCACCTAGAGTACAAGAGCCGGCCATGGTAGCCGTGTGGTTATAGGCACTGCAGTCTGGAACCGCGGGACTGCTACGGTCGCAGGTTCGAATCCTGCCTCGGACATGAATGTGTGTGATGTCCTTAGGTTAGTTAGGTTTAAGTAGTTCTAAGTTCTAGGGGACTGATGACCTAAGATGTTAAGTCCCATTGTGCACAGAGCCATTTGAACCATTTTGAACAGTACAAGAAATAGAAATTGCACTTAAAGAAATGAGAAACTACAAAGCATGTGGAGAAAATCAAGTGTTTGTGAAAATGTGAAAGTATGCTAGTAAAACAACTCAGGCATCTTTACATATTGTTTTACAAAAATTTTGGGCAACAGAAAAATTCCCAGAAGAATGGACTACAGTTATAATTAACCCACTTTATAAGAAAGGAGACAAAAGTGAACCATACAACTATAGAGGGATCTCGCTCTTGGACTGTACCTACAAGATTTTACACAACAGGTTCAAAGAACAAATGGATAAGGAACTGGGGAAATATCAAGGATGCTTCAGACCTTGGAGGAGCTGTGCCAAACAATAATTATTCTGAAATCAATCATGGCTTATTACCACAAACGAAACAAGCCTCTCTCAATTACATTTATAGATTTTAAGGAAGCATATGATTCTGTGCCTAGACGCTCACTGTTAAAAATTTCGACACATTTTGGACTCCACCCAAAGTTAATTGAACTGATAGAGTTTACCTTAACAAATACAAAATCGAAAATTTAGTTCAGAGGGAACTTTCTGAATCATTCTTGGTAAAAGCTGGCTTACGGCAGGGATATGGCCTGTCACTACTTCTGTTTAATTGGGCCCTTGAATATGTAATGAGGGAATGGTACAAGCACAATCCAAAGAACATGAAGACTGGAACGCAAAAAGATGACATAAAGTTGAACTGTTTAGGATTTGCTTATGACCTCGCTCTTCTCGCCAACAACATTCAAGAAACGGAACAAAAAATACAATCATTACAGCAAATAGCCCAGAGTATTGGCCTTAAAATATCTTTTGAAAGAACTGAAATAATGCTAATAGAACAGCCTCTGGCAAACAAAATTAGAATTGGAGAACATGACATAAAAATTGTTGAAAAGTTTAAGTACTTTGGAGAAATAATACCACACAACCTGAGTAAGAAACCGTCATGTCAGAGTAGAATAAACAAATTGATTACAACACATAGCGTTACCAAGAACACATATAACAAAAAAATGCCTCTCAAACATTACAAAATGGTCACTCAGCCACAAATAACATACGCTAGTGGAATTATATTTAAAACATTCAACACATAGCAATAGACAGAGTACTCAAAATAGAAAGGACAGTCAGAATATGTATAAATAAAAAATACCAAAAAGTCTGAGTTTGGAGAATAGCTTCAAATGAAACAGTTTGTAAACAAATAGAACCAGTGAAAAGTTCAATGGAAAATAAACAGATCTCTTTCCTTGGACATTTGATGAGGACAACAGAAAATAGAATTAGTAGGGGAATAATTCGGAAGTTATGGAACAGAAAGAGTGGCATTAGATGGATCTCAGAGGTCAAGGAGGATATGGTCAAATTACAGATTACGATGGAAGGTTTCAGAGGCAAGAGAGATGCACTAAATGTACTTCAGAACAAACGTATCACACTGCCACTACAAATTAACTAACAGGGAATGGGAAGGATGATTTCGGATGAGGAGAGAAGGGATCGACCTGGAAGAATAAAAAAGTATTGGATCGACAAAAAAAGAAGAACCTAGTTCATACTATTGACTAAAGTGGTCCAATGTAGGCCATACAATAAATAAATTAAAACAGTTTCTGTATCAGTAGCTTCTCTATTTTGCCACTACACGTTTCGATGGTTCACACCATCTTCTTCAGATGGAGAATTATTCATTTATATAGATTGTGTTGGTTAAGAGTACAGACTTCTTTTCACAATATCAGACCAAGGGCAACATAGGTTATTTTGCCTCTTTTGAGTGATGGTAGAGTTGTAAAAAGTCTTTGTGCTATTGCCTGATATATGTCCTCTTCCCTTTATTTATACTTTCACTTTAACGAGCTGTACGTGTTACAGTTATGTTTGTTTACATTGGATACAAAGATAAAATATTAAATATTTCTACATAAATATGTATTTCTTTTTAAAAATATGAATGGGCTGCACCAGATCATTGACATGGACACAATTCAGTTATTATACTAGGTAGTTATATAGGGTGAGTCACTAACTATTGCCACCAAGAATAACTCCGAAAGTATGATAGGAGCTGAAAAGTTTGTGGGACATGTTGGCTTTTTGTTGCTAGGTGGGATCGCTTCAGAGATATGAAGGTCAACTTTGGTTTTTAAATGGGATGCTATAGTTCGGTACTTATTTGCTGATAGTGGCTATCGAGACGAATCCAATGTTGTGAAACAGTAAGGCCTTTGAGGGTCAATGAGGGTCATGAAGATGACATGAGAGTCCATTTACAGAAGGTGATGACCATTGGTATCAGTGCACAGCTGCAATCTTCTTATCATGGATTGAGTGGTATTCCTTATCACACTGGCACTTGTACAAGCACATGCTGTCACAATTCACTCTCGCATATCTTTAGGTGTATTTGGAACATCTTTATAAACAATGTCTTTTATGAATCCCCACACGAAAAAAATCAAGACTGTCAAGTCTGGCGAATGAGTCGGCCACGACACATCTCCTCCATGTCCAAAACAATGATTTGGGGATTGTCTCTGCAACTCATTTCTAGCCATCAGCGAAAAATGTGCCAGACACCCATCGTGTTGATACCACATTGTGTTCCTTGTTCCTAAAGACATTTCTTCCAATAACAGACCTAACGTTTCTTGCAGGAATGTGATGTACTTCCTACAATTAAGATTTCCTTCAATGAAATAGGGGCCTATAATTCTGTCTTCTAGAATCCCATATCATACATTTACCAACCAAGATTTTTAGTGCGAAACTTGCCACAGCCAACATGGATTTTCAGTTGCGCAATAATGCATGTTATGCAAATTAACATTTCCATGGTTCGTGAATGTAGCCTGGTCAGTAAAAAAAAAATCGAATTAATAAATGTGTCATCCATCTGAATCTGAAGTTGAGCCCATCAGCAGAATTCAGTGCGACGTATGCAATCTGTACCAGTTACTTCTTGGTGCAGACTGATATGGTAAGGATGATATTTATGGCGATGCAGAACATGAACAACACGATTCTGGCTCATGGCAGATTCCCTTGTTATTTGATGTGAACTAACAGAAGGATCTCGAACCACAGTGGCAAGAGTACCGCCGGCCGGAGTGGTCGAGCGGTTCTAGGCGCTACAGTCTGGTACCACGCGACCGCAACGGTCGCAGGTTCGCATCCTGGCTCGGGCATGGATGTGTGTGATGTCCTTAGTTAGGTTTAAGTAGTTCTAAGTTCTAGGGGACTGATGACCTCAGAAGTTAAGTCCCATAGTGCTCAGAGCCATTTGAACCATTTTTGCAAGGGTACCAATTTCCGTTTCATCGTTAGTAACTTTCCTTTTCCGGATATGTTGCCGATACGTTAAAGACCCATTTCTCAATTTATCGTACACATATGTAAATGTACTACGTGTAGGGTGAGTATCTTTCAGCGTATAAGTTCCTAGCTCTCACTGAATTTCCTTGTCATTCTCCATAAATGAGAAGCATGTCGATTTGTTCTTTGAAGGAATACATCATTCACATTCGCTTGATTCGACGATACTAGTCTTAGCGTTCCTGTTAGTGTTGTATTGCGAAACCGTCGAATTGTGTATACACATCAATTGCACATTAGACTGATATGCTGTATTATTTACTATTTGCACGATATACGAGAGAGAAATGTCAGAGCATATGCTTCGATAAGCGTCGAAGTGATAAGGAATACCACTCACTCCATTAATACCAATGGTCATCACTTCAAAAACCTTCTGTAAATGGACGTTCATGCCACCTTTTTGACCTTCATGGACCTTCAAAGACCTTACTGTTACACATCATTGGATTCATCTCGATAGCCACTATCAGAAAATAAATACCAAACTATAGCATCCCATTAAAAAAAAAAGTTGACCTTCATATCTCTGCTGAGGTCCCACCAAGCAACAAACAACCAACGTCATATGAAGGGCTTATTATCAATAGTGGTACAAGTCCATTACCTCCACTTTTCTGTATATAATTCTTCTGAAATTAATAAGCCAAACAAACAGAAAGAAAGGTTCATCTCTAGCTAGAAGCCATATGCTTGAATATTTCTGGTATCTCAACTGCAGATTTTTCAGTGCTCATTTAACTTCAGGACTCTGTATCTCAATATGAACAAAAATGGATTTGCACCACTATTGAAATAAGCCCTTCATATTATGACGCCTGTTATCCTGTGGAACACTTGTCCCACAAACTTTTCAGCTACTATCATACTTTCGGAGTTATTCTCAGTGGCAATAGTTACTGACTCACCCTGTATAGACATAAATATATTTAATGTGAATGGTCTTCAGCAGTGAATACAAAAATAATGATTAAATGGTTCTCTATATAAATATATATTCCTTTTGTTTTAAAAAATATGGGCTGCACCTGAAGATAGATATGTGTATACTTCAATTATTAATTTCTTATATATAAGAAATGCTTATGTATTGTAGGTTAATTTATTGAGAGATGAATGGGAGTGGTTACATTGATTGCTGTGCACTGAAACTGTAAATTATGAGAATGCTTTTAAGCACTTTGTCGAAGTTTTTGAAAGAGCTGTTTCGGCCTGTTTCACTATTATCAAGGGATAAATATCCCTCAAGTTTCTTTCTGTGTAGTTAGATTTCTAGTTATTTATATAGAGACATTCTGTGTCTTTTGTTCATTGTATGTAGTATTGTAAGGTTGCCTTGTGCATCGTCAAATAAATGTCCTAGATCTTAAATATGAGAGGCCATTGAAGATTTACGTGGTGTGTTGTACTGGATGGCGCTGAAGTGTTATTTACATTTGGTGTGGAAGTTATCCACTGTTTGACCTATATACTGAGCTCGGTTTATACTTCATTTTATTTTATATATGCCAAAGGATGAAAATTTATCTTGACTGCTTTTTAGGTTATGTGGAAGTCTTTGGCAAATTTTATTGTTCATTTCTAATCCAGTTGTTATTTTGTGTCACTTAAAGATATTAACAATTTTTGGGAGCTGTTACCCAGGAAGGGGGTGCATGTTATTACTGTATTTTCCTGGTTGTTAGTGGTTGTTTTGTTCATTTTTTTAAACTAAATTGTTAATTAGTGTGATTTTATACTGATGAGAGGCAGCTATTTGTCTAATGATTTTTATTTCATTCTGGAGGTTCTCATTACTCAGTGGGACTTTTAGAGCTCTATGAATCATTGAGTGGTATGCTGCTAGTTTGTGCATGTTGGGGTGGCACGAGGAAGCGTATAGGTTTATGTTTGTAATGGCTGGTTTCCTGTAAATTAGGAAGACATATTTGTTATCTTGTTTGCAGATGGTTAAATAGAGGAAGTTCATAGTATTATTTATTTCCTGCTTACAAGTGAATTTAATAGTCTTGTACATTGTGTTGGATATTTGGAGGATGTCTTGAACATCATCTTTGTTGTCCCTATCACTGATCAGACATTTATTGTCTACATAACTTCAGTAGAACTGAACTTTTTGAATGCATATTGCCCTGTTTTGTAAAATGTTTGTGCTCTAGGTGCTTGATGAATATTTCAGCTGTGTTTCCTGATACACTGGCACCCATAGCTTGACAGTTTGTTTGTTTGTAGAGTTTTCAGTTGAAAGAGAAGTAATTACATTTCAATACCACCTCCAGAAAGTTGATGAACTCTGCGCTTTCTGCCTGGGATAACGTCTTGTGTTTTATTACGTTCTGTTTAATAAAAGCAAAAACATCAAGAATATAGATGATACTATACAGATTTGTTATGTCTAGAGAGAACATTTGGCACTTGTTAGTACTGCATACATCTTTCAGATTATCGATGAAAGCGAGATTATTTTTTATTGAGTAATTATTTTCAAACACAGAGATATCTTGTAGGATCTTGTTGATTTTCCATAGAATTTTGTACCCAGGGAAATTTATTGAGTCTGAGATTGGTCCTATACAGATATCTTTTCTGTGAGACCTTAATTGAGATCACTGGTGTGGTGTTAGTAGATTTATGCATATACATAATTTTTTTCCCTTTTATAAACAGAAAATCTGTACTTTCGTGGTGGTGGGTCTTACGTTTGAAGTTTGTTGGTAGGATCTAAGATCTTTGTATCGCAGTGGCCTTAAGTTTGCAGTTTGTTGGTAGGATCTTTCCAGGAGTGCTAGTTCTGCATGGTTCGCAGAAGAGCTTCTGTGAAGTTTGGAATGTAGGAGATGAGGTACTGGCAGAATTGAAGCTGTGTAGACTGGTCGTGAGTCGTGCTTGGGTAGCTCAGATGGTAGAGCACTTACCCGCGAAAGGCAAAGGTTCCGAGTTCAAGCTGCGATCTGGCACACAATTTTAATCTGCCAGGAAGTTTCGGTAGGATTTTTGTCTAGTTGTACAATATTATTTTCTTTAAAGAACTTCATGCTTTGTGATCTGTCAGTTTAGTGTTTAGTATGTGGAGTGCTCTATTTTTGTCAATGGTGATGGTGTTTCTGTTTCTCTTGTTGTTTATTTTTCAAGCAGATTTTTAATTTGTTCTTCTACAACAATTTTGTGTTGTTATCTAACTTAGTGACATCCATTGCATTCTCAATATCTACTAATATCTCTTTGATATTTCTAATGTTGAGTGGTTGTTCCATGTTGTATTTCAGACCTTTATTACGTAGGGCAAGTTCTTCATCAATGAATTCTATTTTGGTGGAGTTTATAACTCTGCTGTAGAATTTCTGCTGCTGCCCTGAGATGTTTTTATGTGGTTTGACGTCAACTGCAAATTTTTGAGTTTGGATCGCTTTCTTTTGTATGTGTTTATGGTAATGATGTACCCTTTGTTAACACTGTCACTGATTTTGTGCCACACATAGTTGGAGACAAAGTTTGGTATTTTATTCACTTGTAGTAGATGAATATTGATAGCTGTCTATTTAACAAATATTTTTCTTTCCCTGGAGAACTGTAATATCGGTATGCAGCCACATTTTCTCGACTTTCTTTCGAAGTGTGTTAGCACATCGATTCATGATAGTCTTACATAATGCTCCCAGAAGGAAACAATTACGTCTCTTAGAAAAATTGCAGATTTATAGTTATAAGAAAATATCTCCGAGTAATTTATTGAATTAACTATTAGAATCAAATGAGAAAGCTTTTTTACTATT
This sequence comes from Schistocerca americana, assembly GCF_021461395.2. Taxonomy (NCBI): domain Eukaryota; kingdom Metazoa; phylum Arthropoda; class Insecta; order Orthoptera; family Acrididae; genus Schistocerca; species Schistocerca americana. The sequence continues at coordinate 671,712,787 of NC_060120.1, read as the reverse complement.
TTGATTATCTTTCCTGATATATGTTTAAGAAATTTCTCTTGTCAAGATGATGTGCTTCAATAATTTCACGAAAGTTGAGGACTCCTCGTTATTCGATTTTGATTCCCTCGGAATTGTGGAAAGCCCACATGGGAAAGGCATTGTTTTTCCTCTTTGTTTGACAATATTGATCATAATCCTTTTGCGCTTTTGATATCAGATTGATGTACTAATTAATTAAATTGTTCAATAAAACCACCACCTTCCCTACCTTTTCCCTATTGTTCTGTTAAGTGGTTTATGACTCCTTGGGGATACCTATTGTTATGTTAGATGATTTGTGACCCCCTGAGGATAATCTGTCCTTGTGAGAGAACCCCACCTCTCCCCTCCCCCTACTCCTCCCCCATCCCTCTGAGTAAAGGAACACTTTCTTGGCACTCTGTCTGAGTCACTTTCCCCCTTCTTGGAAATCCCCCAGCCCTCCTCCCTTTCCCTCTCCCTTCCCCAACTGGAAATTGGTGGGACAAAAGATTCAATCTGTAAAGAGCTGCTGGCGAGGAAGTATCTCATGACATGAAGTCGAAATCAATGTCAATTGATATAATAATGTCAGCCATCCTCCTTCCTCAACCCTCCACCTCCCCTCACAGAAAAAGCTCAACCACAGTATCTCTACTCTTATTATATCACCTCACATCCTACTGATGGATACTAGTCTATTTAGGTCAAATACCTTACTGCGTCAATCCCACAAGCCATTGGTTCCCCAAAAACTGTGAGACACTTTTGATTGATTGCAACAGCTGATATGCCTATTTGGTGGGAAATATCTCATCAAATTGATTGACCATGTGGAATATTGCAAGTTTTTAGAAAAATATCACACTTAAAACAGTCACCACAACACATATAAAACAAAAATAATACCTTGCACTCATGCCGTCTGTCATCTACAGGCATGCTGGGAACAGCGCTCTTTGGGACATTGTGTCCTCTCTTGCAGCACACTGCAACACAAGCGCCAGAATGTCCTGAGCGCTGGACTGGGAGGTTCCGGTCGCCTGCAGAAGAATGTGTGATGTAGTATGTCAGCTTCCTTTGAAATCTGATACCAGACTCACTTCCTATTTTTTTCCAAACACACAACTTCCACACTAGGTCAGTGGAAACAGCTGCTCTATGTGCTCGCCCTACTATGCAGATACTGACTGAATTAGTTCGCAATATGACCAGAAGAGAACGCTGGGAGAAGCAGCCTATCCATCCCTCCTCCCTTCAATCCCCTATTCTCCTCCTCTCTCACCCCTCTGGGTACTTCATGTCGCACAAAACATAAGGAAGCAGCAGTTCTTTGGTATTTATATCTCAGAAACTCCTGTCAAAAAACATGCTCTCTCTCTCTCTCTCCCTCTCTCTCACTCTCCCATCTTTCTCTCCCTCTCTCTCTCTCTCTAATGGCTACTTTGTAACCAGTGAGCATCTGTCATACGCCACTTGAAACCACACTAACCCATCTCATCTTTTGTCCTGAACATACAATAATAGGGGATACCTGGTAAATACCCAGCCCTCCCCAAAATGCTGGGCTGTGGATATCTTGGAAACAGTACATATGTGCTACCCCCACTCTATCAATTGTGTAGCCTTCACAATCACATGTGTTGATTGAGAAGATTCAATATGACTAGTTTATGTGCTGGACGTTTATTCGCCCATGTAAATTGATCATTTGATGGTTTGGTTGTCACAGTGGCAGTCTTCCTGGGCTCTGGTACTGCCAGGATACCAGATTTGGCAACTGGCAGCGGTAGCCTACGGAAGTTTCCATGACCTCCAAAATCTAACTGCAGTAAAAGCTGCAGAACAGATCGTGGTTTAAGTGTATGTGTTTACAAAGCGCCCGGTCTATCTGCTGATGACTGCAGTGTGTGGCGTTGAATGCTTCTCAGTACATCTCAGTGGTCTGTGTTTTGCAGCAGAAAGTTGGAGTGGTATTTATATAAATAAAGGTGGATTTGTTGTTGTTATTATCCTCCCATTCAGTAGGCCCTTTTCCCTCCTTCTTCTTTCTGATGTAGCAGAGAGAACCAACTTGGGAATTCTATAGTGCAAAAAAATACACTTATCAGACTTGTAAGTGGTCCAGACTTACTCATTCATGATGGCATAAGCTCCCACCGAAATCTGAAAATACAACTATCATTTTACGCAGAACTATTTCCAGTCACAATATCAAACTCCCGATTGATCAGTTTTTTTGTTTACAATAGTGGTATTGCGAGCACGCTCCAGTCAAACCCCTACTCTGTCTCATGTAAATTGTTTAAGGACATAGCACAAATGAGCAGGGATTTGAAAATCTTATTACTATTTTAATCTACTTCCCATGCATTTGGATTTCCTACCAAACGACCTAACTGTGCCAGTATCCACCAGTAGGATGAAAGGAAAATCTAGAAGGGGGAAGAGTAGGGTTTGGAGACCAGACAGTTCTGTGATTGAATTCCAGATAGACCCAGAATTTCCTGGCAGACATACTAGTCCTAGTATCCACCAATAGCAAGCAAGGAATAAATGTCCAAACCGAGGGTATGGATTTAATTAATTATTGTCTGTTTCATAGAGTGGGGGGAGCGCAAATAGATTATTACCAATACATCCACAGCCCAGCATTTTGGGTATCCCCTATTTTGTTCAGGACAAAAGATAGGTTAGTGTGGTTTTCAGTGGCATATGACAGATGCTCGCTGGTTGGGAAGTAATCACTTGAGAGAGATAAAGGGGGAAGGGGGTGGGAGGAGAGAGAGGGAGAGAGAGTGGGGGAGGGAGGGAGGGAGAGAGAGAGAGAGAGAGAGAGAGAGAGAGAGAGAGAGAGAGAGAGAGAGAGAGAGAGAGAGAGATGGAGGGAGGAATGGAGAGAGAGGGGGGAGAGAGAGCATGTATTTCGACAGGAATTTCTCAGGTATCAGTATCAGAAAGTTGCCACAGGCAAGTGGAGCCTCCTAGTTCAGTACTTGGGACTGAAAGGGTTGCCACCAGTGCAGTGCCTGTGTTGGGATGTGACGCACATGAAGACCCGATGTTCCGTCTGGTGCAGTTCCAGGCACGCCTGTAGTCGATAGACTTTTTTCTTCGCCCAATATGGGTTGTGATGACTGCTTTAAGCGAGCTTTTCTCTCACAAAGGACAATATTCCACACAGTCAATCAATCTGATGTGATTTTTCCCACCAAATATACGAATCAGCTGTTGCAGTCAGTCAAAAGTGTCTCAGCAGTTTGTAAATACCCTATTTATACGTTTGTATGTCGGCAGCGCTTTAGACTGCATTAATATCACTGACAGCACTGTGCCCTCTCTGTAAGAGACTCATGGCTTGTCAGACTCCCAGTTAGAACATAATAGTTAGCAGTGATGGAGGTTAGAAGCAGTGCTAGCGCGAGTCACCAGACACGGTGGCCGAGTGGTTCTAGGCACTTCGGTCCAGAACCATGCGACTGCCACGGTTGCAGGTTCGAATCCTGCCTCGGATATGGATGTGTGTGATGTCCTTAGGTGAGTTAGGTTTAAGTAGTTCTAAGTTCTAGGGGACTGATGGCCTCAGATGTTAAGTCCTATAGTGCTGAGAGCCATATGAACCATTTTTTTGTTAGCACGAGTGGATGGTCTGGACGTTTATCCATCTTGGAGACTTATTATTGGTTGTACATAGATTGTGAAATGTGGGTAATGGAACTATTGGCGATTATATAATTTTTCGGACTGGACGTCACATGATTAATGTAAAATCTGCTAAATACATTGTTTGCTCTGCAACAAAATCTTTTCTTTGCTAACCACACACCTATTAATAGTTAGAGCCTACAGTAGTTAGAATCCTTTTGTTTAGATGGCTGTAGTTGCTGCAATTGCTATAGTTCAAGTTATGAATATTCTATGTGGAGTAAGTGTGTTATGAAAAATGTAGGTTATTGTTAGGATTTCTTTTAATTCAGGGCCATTATTTTGTGTTAATTATTTGAGCAGTCAGAGCCTTGTATATTGTGGGTAATAAATGAATAGGATAAGTTTGAGTTGTATTTGTCAGGGAAAATTCAATAGATCAGTGTTTAAAATGAAACGATAAAAAAAAATAGCAAAGAGACAGTAGCTTCAGTTTCACTCATCAGTTTAAGTTAGCATTCAACAGTTTAAGAATTAAATAAAGAAGTATCAACTTCTGGGGAACTGATAGGTTGTGTGAGCGCTGCAGCGAGAATTTTGACCTGACTTGACTAGTATCCACCAATGGAATGTGAGGTAACGTCATAATAGTGGAGGTACCACAGTTGAGGTATTTCTCACCAATTGTTGTATATCAAAAGTTTCGCAGGGTTTCTGAGAGGGGAGTAGAGGGATGGGAATGGAGGGTGGCTGTGGTTATTATGTCAACTGATATTGATTTCAATTTCATGTCATTAGATCCTTCCTCTCCAGCAGTTCAGCACAGTCAGTGACTTTTTCCCACCAGTTTCCAAGTCAATGGAAGGGGGGGGGAAGTGGGGGATAGGAGGGGAGGACTGGTAGATTTACCAGGAGGGGGAAAAGAGGTCAGAACTGGATTGGGAAGGGGTGACAGAAAATGTGTTTCTTTCCCTAGTGGGATGGGGGAGGAGGAGGTATAGGGGAGAGATGAGCAATATGTTAAGGGGATGGAAGAAGGTTGTTTAATTGATCAGTTTAATAAATTAGCATATCAATTTGATATCAAAAGTGCAAGAGCATCCACTTTTTCTTACTACTGACAATGGGTAACACATCATTAGGTTGTGGCATTTGTGGTCACATATTTTTTTGGTTTTTACTAACTTACAAAATGTATAGAAATATTAAACATTATGACATGACAAGTTTTTGGACCATGCTGTTTGTTGCATTTGTCCCTGTTGGTTGCTTTTTCACAGTTAGATATCGAGCACTAAACTATTAACTAAACCTTGAGCTACAAATTGATAGATTAACACAGTGGGAATTGTGCATAGCATGTGGTATGGTCCTATTTGTGTAAGAGTTATGACTGTAACGACTTGTTCACGGTTTTTATGAGTAGCATAATTGATTATATTATATAGCAAGTTAAAATGGTTATGTTATATAGCAAGTTTATTTTTACTGAATTACATAGCAAGTTTCAGGATTACACAATATATTTGTGTGGTCTTGTTATCTGTGTGTTTAACACCAAGACTTCGAGCACCATCCTAGTACCTAAATATCAAGCTACATGCTGATAGCATTAACATTGAGATTTGTATAAAACCAGCTAAATGGTTAGATTGTATGGTTCCTGTACTTGTAATGATGTTTTTGTGGTAGTTATGAGTGGAACACTCGATGTTCCTTTGTGGTTCCTTCATGTTGGTTTATCTACCCTGAGGTATCAAACAACAGAGTATGGTTGTCGACACTTTATACAGCCTGTATATTATGACAGTATATTTGTATTATATTTGTTTCTATAATACGAACATGCCATATGACTGGCTTCACTAGTTGTGTATTAAACGATGTATTGAAAGTGCAATGCTCCTTGTGATGTTTTTAGGGGTTTTAAGTTTTACATAAATTAATTTAAAATTAATATAACAAAATGAGTGTGACATACTCTGATTTGGATTATTTACTGTATGTCTGCAGTGTAACATTCTTTGATCATTGCTTTGCCATTATACTTTACATGAAATACCACATTTTGTTTGTAACTACTACCACAGAGCCACCTGGTAGCTAGTTGTGAAGTCTATGATCTTTAGTTGAGAGTCTCAGTCTCCATTCTGTTAAGATGTGAACATGAGCTTGTACGATCGATCCAATATGTACCTTGTTTTATGTAATAGTTATTTTATGCTTGACTTGCTGATATATTATTGTTCTCATTTTTATGAAGTATCGTTCTATGATACTTCAACAACAACAACAATAACAACAACAGCTTACTAGTGTTATGTCAGTCATATATGATTACTCATTAGATACAATGTGTCATGTCGACATTCTCAATCACAAGACAGTGCAAATTGCTACAAAGGGATAATTTTGGATGCCAAGTGGACTAAACTGCTAGGTGGTGCTGGGTACATGGTAAATGATGCAATCTGTTTTTGTTTACAACCACAATTTCCATCGTTGCATTGTACAAATCAGTTTAGTAAAACACGGGAATCCCTTTACAATTTTTTTACAGAAAGGTATTACTTTACAAAACAATGTGTAACAATTTTTTTTGAGTGGTCAAAACTAATACATTGGAAGAATGCACTGACTGGCACTTGGGCCAACTGTATGTTAACAAAAAAATCTTTTATTTTTTTGAGAACTTACTGCACATAAACTACTGTCATCAGTAAAAGTTCATGAATGTTTAATAAAAGTTAAAATTGTAGAGATCACTAGAGGGTTGGAAGGGAACTGGTTAAAGTTGATTAGTTAGTTACTTTCATGTTCCATGGATCATTTTGCATGATAAATCTTATTGAAGTGGAATGAGTCATTTTACATTCATATCGCAAATTAATTTGTACATCTATTTGTACTCTGACATGAGCATATACTAATATTTTTTTCCTGAAATGAAAACAAGATATACAGATTGAGTTAACAATTCATACCCACCACCTTTTACACATTACAAACTTAGAAATTTTTTACAGAATAGAATGAGTTGCCAAGGAGAAACTTTTTCAATTTATTTTCAAATTTTACTTTGTGTCTGTTAGACATTTTATATCAATGGATAAGTGGTCAAAAATCTTTGTTGCAGCGTTGTGCACCCCTTTCTGTGCTAAAGACAGTCATAATATTGAGTAATGAATTTCATTTTTTCTTCTAGTATTGTAATTATGTACCTCATTGCTACTTTTGACCTGTAGTGGATTATTTACAACAAACTTCATGAGGTAATAAATATACTGTGAAGCAGTAGTCAGACTGCCCAACTCCTTAAATAGACGTCTATAAGCTGACCATACGTGAGCACCACATATTATTCTTACATCACATTTTTGGACTATGGAGCCCTTCTATCTTAAAGATGAGTTACCCCAGGACATTATTCCATTTGACGTTACTGAATGAAAATAAGAAAATTATGACAACTTACTGATTTCTCTCTCCCCAAAATTTATTATGGTTCCAAGTGCAAATGTGGCTGAAGTAAGTTGTTTCAGAAGTTCCAAAATATGTTTTTTTTTCCAATTCCAATTCTCATCCGTGTGGACACCTAAGAATTTTGAATTTTCCACCCTATGTGTTGTTTCATCACCATGTGTTACAATTATCACTGGTGGAGTACCCCTAGAGGCCCTGAACTGAATATGATGTGTTGTTGTTGTTGTGGTCTTCAGTCCTGAGACTGGTTTGATGCAGCTCTCCATGCTAATCTATCCTATGCATGCTCCTTCATCTCCCAGTACCTACTGCAACCTACATCCTTCTGAATCTGCTTAGTGTATTCATCTGTTGGTATCCCTCTGCGATTTTTACCCTCCACGCTGCCCTCCAATGCTAAATTTGTGATCCCTTGATACCTCAGGACATGTCCTACCAACCGATCCCTTCTTCTAGATAAGTTGTGCCACAAACTTCTCTTCTCCCCAATCCTATTCAATACCAACTCATTAATTACGTGATCTACCCACCTAATCTTCAACATTCTTCTGTGTCTCTGTGAAATTCAGGGTGAGACCATTCGCTGAAAACCAGTCAATGATACTTTTGAGAACTTTGTTCATAATTTCTTCCATTTCATTTGTACACTGAGAGTGATTACAATACTGGTGTCATCTGCAAAAAGAACTAATTCTGCTTGTTGTACATTAGACAGTAGATCTTTTACATATATGAGAAACAGTAGTGGACCTAAGACTGAGCCTTGGGGAAACCCATATGTGATTTCTCCCCAGTCATAATTATGTCGCTGGGTTCTGTTGGTTGAATTACTACTAAGTACAACTTTCTGCATCCTTTTGGTTACATATGACATGATCCATTGGTTGGCTATACCATCAATCCCATAAAACTTCAATTTATCTAGGAATATACTATGATTCACACAATAAAATGCCTTGGATAGGTCAAAATATACCTACCGATGCTATTTTCTTATTTTATGCTTGTAATATATGGTGTGTGAACATGTAAATGGCATTCTCAGAAGAGCAACCCTTCTGAAGTCCAAACTGTGATCTTCTGAGGATGTTATTGTTTACGAGGTAGGATACTATTCTAGAATACATCACCTTCTCAAAAATTTTGGAATATGGTGTCAGTAATGAAATAGGCTGGTAGTTACTGGAGTCTCTCTTATCACCTTTCTTAAAGTTGGGTTTAACAACAGCATATTTTAGTCTCTCTGGAAAAATGCTTTGAGTTAGCGGTGCATCACGTATTTTGGACAATACCAGACTTATTACATGGGAACAAATCTTTAGTACTCTATTGGAAACACCATCAAAACCAGAAGAGCTTTTATTCTTGAGAGAATGTATGACCCTCTTAATTTCCGAAGTACAAGTTGGTGTTACATTCATGTGATGTAATTTCGCTGAGAGTTACTTCTTCAACATATTGCTGTCCTCTTTCTCTTGAACTCTTGGTCGCTATGCTTTCTACTGTATTTATGAATTGATTATTAAATACATTTGTTACCTGTGACTTGTCATTTATAATCCTTCCATTCTTTTCAATATGTATCATTGGAGTCCTGCAGTATGGAAAGCGCAGGCATAGTGGCACAGACTAATGTGGCCACTAGATACACAGTCACAGTGCATGTGTGGGGAGAGCGGCAGTGGCAGGTGCAATAGTGGAAATGTCGAGAGCTGGAGAGGAAGTGCTGTCCTAATAGAAGCATATGGTCACATTTTTTGTAAACATTATATGGAGCCCCTCCAGGCCCACATCTCATGCTGACCATTCAAATTGATTTACTGGCACCTCTACTTTGCTAAGTATCTAAAAACATTCCACCGAAAATGCAACAAGAGCATCTGTTTATTGTCGCCTGTTTTGTTAACCATTTGTAAACTTCAGAGAAGCATCATGAATGACAAATTTTGAGTAAAGACTACAATTGTCTTCTTGTCATGTTAAAATACGCTTCTTTTGCCAAAACAAAGCGGATTTTACACAATGTCATCTCACTAATATTTTGTGCAGACGCAAATCGAGATAACTGAAACAGTGGTCTCCTGATTTCATTATGTGACGAACTGAGGAAAAGTAAATTCAACATTTTATGAACAAGGATATCTTTGGTATTAAAATAAACGTGTACTGTCTTTGCTTGCGCTGTTCCAAAACCCACAGCATTTCTCGTTTCACCAACTATCTTTGGCCCTTGCAAATTACATTCTTTGTCTCAAAGTCTGTAGTTATGGGAACAACATGGTAAATAATTATGTTTACCATAGTAAAAGGATGACAAAATACTCTCCTCTTTGCAGCTTATTATTTGCCAAACTCTCATTTCGGTATTTCAAACTATTTATGAAATATGAGAAATGCTATGAATATTTCAGTCTGGCTTTACTGCCAGCGCATGGCATCGCAGGTAAGTTTGCTGCATGATATAAATTTTCTCATGATTGGTAATAGACAGAGGCTTCCACTCAACTCTTAAGAATAAATTAGTGTGTTAGCTATTTCATATGCAGCAACATATTATGTAAGCTGCACCAACGCAAAATCATTTTTCATTGTAAACTTTTGGCGCAGCGTTTTACTTAAGAGCAACTTTCAATAAATGTAACTATGTCCAGAAACTAAATTATGGGAACATCATTACAAAGCTGACATATAAAACTAGAAACGACAAAAATATAAATTTTTTTACTGAATAGTTTCTGTAAAATCATTGAGAAATATTGCAGGGCACACTCCTCGATTCTGTCATCACATTGTGTCGCCAACCAGACGAAAGTGGATAAATGATGTCGGTCCTTCTAGACAAACGAGTGAACTTGCCCAGCACTTTGGTCACTGTGCATCAGCTACCATATCCTGTGTGGACTCTACAAGACACAGAGGAGAGGGGGGAGGAGGTTGAATGTTATGAGGTTGTAACCTCGTATCTCCTTGAAAAAAGCATCTGGTGAAAGCATATATGTTTTTACTTAAAAAATTAGCATTTTTCAGAAATAACTTTTAGGGAATAAAACACCATGAAGACCAAACCTCGAAATTGGCAAAGAATTTTAGAAATTACAAGCTGTGTTCAACACAGAAGACTTTCCAGTTGCTTGTATGAGAGGTAGTGTACATGGATGAGGCTGTGGCCTGAATGCTTGCAGAGAACATTATGGGCAGGAAGTGGAGCACTTTCACAAGCTGACTATGTCTGCTGCCAACAACATTATCCGATATGGTTCATGAATATAAAGGTAGAAGAGGCACACCACAGGAAGTTGAAGAAGGCTAGGCAGGAACAGAGATAAATTCGACTAAGAGAGAAATAAGTAAGACCAACTTCCCGAGTAGAGGTGGCAAGAAAGAGCACTAGGCTTAGTAGTAGGGCAACGTGCATTCTGGTGCATTTTGCTAGTGCTGGTTGCATACATTCATGGGCAGACTTGATTGATTAATGACGCCTCCCCTTAAACTATTATTCTGTTAATTGATTTATGTCCCCCTAGCGTTGAATTATGACATCCTGGGCATAATTTGTCCTTCTGAGAAAGCTCCCCACACCTTCCCCTGCCCCTCCACCTCCCCCGTCCCTCTATGAAACACATCTTTGATATCCAATTAATTGACTAAATAATTAAATCGATAAATTAATGACCCCCCCCCTGGGAAATCGCTCAGCCCTTCCCTCTCACCCCTACTCCCATCCCCCCCAACTGGAAATGGCGGGAAAATAATGCAATCTGTGCTGGAGAGGAAGGATCTCTCAATAGGAAATTCAGATCAGTGTTAGTCCCATGATGAAGCATATACAATTTATTTATAAAATTCAGTTCACAGTGTTTGGTTCTCTCTTTTATTTGGTGGGAAAAGCTCATCATTCTCTGCTGTTTTGAAAGATGCAGGTCTTGTAAAATACACCAAAAAGAAGTAATAAAATGGATCACTTTTTGTCTGATCATACAAGGAATACCATCACGAAATCAGCGGCTATATAACTCACTGCATATAATTTCAATTTTAAAAATCTTCAATTGTGTCTTTGCATTGATCTACATCTGCATCTACATCTACATGATTACTCTGCAATTCACATTTAAGTGCTTGGCGGAGGGTTCATCGAACCACAATCAGACTATCTCCATACCATTCCACTCCCGAACAGCGCGTGGGAAAAACGAACACCTAAACCTTTCTGTTCGAGCTTTGATTTCTCTTATTTTATTTTGATGATCATTCCTACCTATGTAGGTTGGGCTCAACAAAATATTTTCGCATTTGGAAGAGAAAGTTGGTGACTGAAATTTCGTAAATAGATCTCGCCATGACGAAAAACGTCTTTGCTTTAATGGCTTCCATCCCAACTCGCGTATCATATCTGCCACACTCTCTCCCCTATTACGCGATAATACAAAACGAGCTGCCCTTTTTTGCACCCTTTCGATGTCCTCGGTCAATCCCACCTGGTAAGGATCCCACACTGCACAGCAATATTCTAACAGAGGACGAACGAGTGTAGTGTAAGCCGTCTCTTTAGTGGACTTTTTGCATCTTCTAAGTGTCCTGCCAATGAAACGCAACCTTTGGCTCACCTTTCCCACAATATTATCTATGTGGTCTTTCCAACTGAAGTTGTTCGTAATTTTTACACCCAGGTACTTAGTTGAATTGACAGCCTTGAGAATTGAACTATTTCTCGAGTAATCGAATTCCAACGGATTTCTTTTGGAACTCATGTGGATCACCTCACACTTATCGTTATTTAGCGTCAACTGCCACCTGCCACACCATACAACAATCTTTTCTAAATCGCTTTGCAACTGATACTGGTCTTCAGATGACCTTACTAGACGGTAAATTACAGCATCATCTGCGAACAACATAAGAGAACTGCTCAGATTGTCACCCAGGTCATTTATATAGATCAGGAACAGCAGAGGTCCCAGGACGCTTCCCTGGGGAACACCTGATATCACTACAGTTTTACTCAATGATTTGCTGTCTATTACTATGAACTGCGACCTTCCTGACAGGAAATCACGAATCCAGTCGCACAACTGAGACGATACCCCATAGGCCCGTAGCTTGATTAGAAGTCACTTGTGAGGAACAGTGTCAAAAGCTTTCCGGAAATCTAGAAATACGGAATCAACTTGAGAAACCCTGTCGATAGCGGCCATTACTTCGTGCAAATAAAGAGCTAGCTGCGTTGCACAAGAACGATGTTTCCTGAAACCGTGCTGATTACGTATCAATAGATCGTTCCCCTCGAGGTGTTTCATTATGTTTGAATACAGTATATGCTCCAAAACCCTACTGCAAACCGACGTCAATGATATAGGTCTGTAGTTCGATGGATTACTCCTACTACCCTTCTTAAACACTGGTGCGACCTGCGCAATTTTCCAATCTGTAGGTACAGATCTATCAGTGAGCGAGCGGTTGTATATGGTTGCTAAGTAGGGAGCTATTGTATCAGCGTAATCTGAAAGGAACCTAATCGGTATACAATCTGGACTTGAAGACTTGCCCGTATCAAGCGATTTGAGTTGCTTCGCAACCCCTAAGGTATCTACTTCTAAGAAACTCTTGCTAGCAGCTGTTCGTGTTTCAAATTCTGGAATATTCCATTCGTCTTCCCTGGTGAAGGAATTTCGGAAAACTGCGTTCAATAACTCTGCTTTAGCGGCACAATCGTCGGTAACAGTACCATCGGCACTGCGCAGCGAAGGTATTGACTGCATCTTGCCGCTTGTGTACTTTACATACGACCAGAATTTCTTCGGATTTTCTACCAAATTTCGAGACAATGTTTCGTTGTGGAACCTATTAAAGGCATCTCGCATTGAAGTCCGTGCCAAATTTCGCGCGTGTGTAAATTTTAGCCAATCTTCGGGATTTCGCGTTCTTCTGAACTTTGCATGCTTTTTCTGTTGCCTCTGCAACAGCGTTCGGACCTGTTTTGTGTACCACGGGAGATCAGTTCCATCTCTTACCAATTTATGAGGTATAAATCTCTCAATTGGTGTTGCTACTGTATCTTTGAATTTGAGCCATATCTCGTCTACATTTGCATAGTCAGTTGGGAAGGAATGGAGATTCTCTCTTAGGAAAGTTTCTAGTGACACTTTATCCGCTTTTTTAAATAAAATTATTTTGCGTTTGTTTCTGGTGGATTTGGAAGAAACGGTATTGAGCCTAGCTACAACGACCTTGTGATCACTAATCCCTGTATCAGTCATGATGCCCTCTATTAGCTCTGGATTGTTTGTGGCTAAGAGGTCAAGTGTGTTTTCGCAACCATTTACAATTCGCGTGGGTTCATGGACTAACTGCTCGAAATAATTTTCGGAAAAAGCATTTAGGACAATCTCGGAAGATGTTTTCTGCCTACCACCGGTTTTGAACAAGTACTTTTGCCAACATATCGAGGGAAGGTTGAAGTCCCCACCAACTTTAACCATATGAGTGGGGTATTTATTTGTTACGAGACTCAAATTTTCTCTGAACTGTTCAGCAACTATATCAATGGAGTCTGGGGCTTGGTAGAAGGAGCCAATTACTAACTTAGTTCGGCTGTTAAGTATAACCTCCACCCATACCAATTCGCACGGAGTATCTACTTCGACTTCACTACAATATAAACCACTACTGACAGACACAAACACTCCACCACCAATTCTGCCTAATCTATCTTTCCTGAACACTGTCTGAGACTTAGTAAAAATTTCTGCAGAACTTATTTCAGGCTTTAGCCAGCTTTCTGCACCTATAACGATTTCAGCTTCTGTGCTTTCTATTAGCGCTTGAAGCTCAGGGACTTTCCCAACACAACTACAACAATTTACAACTACAATTCCGACTGTTCCTTGATCCAAGCACGTCCTGTATTTGCCATGCACCCTTTGAGATTGCAGCCCACCCCGTACTTTCACGAGGCTTTCTAACGTAAAAAACCGCCCAGTCCACGCCACACAGCCTCCGCTACCCGTGTAGCCGCCAGCTGAGTGTAGTGAACTCCTGACCTATTCAGCGGAACCCGAAACCCCACCACCCTATGGCGCAAGTCAAGGAATCTGCAGCCAACACGGTCGCAAAACCGTCTGAGCCTCTGATTCAGACCCTCTACCCGGCTCTGCACCAAAGGTCCGCACTCGGTTCTGTCAATGATGCTGCAGATGGTGAGCTCTACCTTCATCTCGTAAGCAAGACCGGCAGCCTTCACCAAATCAGATAGCCGCTGGAATCCAGAGAGAATTTCCTCAGATCCAAAGCGACACACGTCATTAGTGCCGACATGTGCCACCACCTGCAACTGGCTGCACCCTGTGCTCTTCATGGCATCTGGAAGGATCCTTTCCACATCAGGAATGACTCCCCGTGATACCCAAGTCCGGCTCCCCACAGTGGTGCCCATTGGCAACAGCCTCAAGCTGTGCGACCGAAGTCAGCGCCGCCTGCAACTGTGAGTGAAGGGATGCCAACTCAGCCCTCATCCGAACACAGCAATCACAGTCCCTGTCCATTCTAATCGATGCTGAACAACAGTTACTGAAACACGAGTCCATGCCTGGATAACGCAAGGGAAACACGCAAAGAATGTATGAACTGACCTGTACAAATGCCTAACGACTGTGCTACAATCTGCCTGAATTTACGATTACAGTAACTAAAACTCGAAATTACACCTCCTATACGAAACTATGTAACAAATAAGTGAGCTGGGAGTATACGACTTGCTGCTGGCAGCTGCTATCGAACGGCGGCAGGGAGCACACTGGCTGTGACCAGCCGACACTGGCCGTTCAAAACAAAAACAGAAGACAAACGACTACGCGAATTTACACTATTCAAGTACTAAAGCGCGATGCTACAACTCTCAAATACTATAATACGCCCGAAATTTATGAAGTAAACAATGCAGATACCCAAAAACACACAAAGAAATTAAGAATTAAACTATGTAACAAATAAGTGAGCTAGAAGTATACGACTTGCTGCTGGCAGCTGCTTATCGAACGGTGGCAGGGAGCCATGTAAGTCAGGAAGAGGTCTACACATGGGGCCAGCTCATGCAGCATGCAGACCGGAAGTGGTGTTAATCCCTGAATGAAGTATCAGGTCGGGGAAACTATTAGGTATTAAAACCTGAGAAATTACTGTCGAAATACTCGCTCTCTCTCTCAAGTAGCCATTTCCTTTCTTGTGCCACTACTGGGCCTGCACATGTCATCAGGCGCAGTCAGACAGAACCACAAACAAAGCAGTGTTTACCTGGGAAATCCCCAAAACTTCCACTTCTGGATACCGGTGCACGTGAGAACAGTTTTTGCGAAAATACCTCTCTGGAAATCGATCCAGAAATGCTGCTGAAGTGAATAAATTGATTGACTAATTAATTTCCGGTTACGTGATCGTGATGTAGAGGATATAAAGGGGGCACAGTAGTTCAGCAGTCCCATTCTCAGTCAGTCTCTGAAAGAAGAAAACCATGAAGTGTCCTCAGCAGTTGAGATACTCATCTGCCTCTCCATTGCAAGGGAAGTGTAAAGTAAGTACTGATTACATGTTGTTGCTACTATAATCGCATGTAGCGCTTCCTCTTCTTATCTGTCCAGTTCTCTTCCTTTGTTCAGCTCTACGTCATTGTCTGTGGATGCTTATTGTTTCTTCTTCTTTGTTCAACAGCCTCTACAGTATGTTGACAGGTAGCAATATCCAGTGTGTCCGGACCTGCAGCAGCTACCATTGGCTCGTCAGGACCTGCAACAAACTCTGGCCTGTCAAGACCAGTACTATGGGATCCTGTAGCACATCTGACCAGCATATTAGAGCAGGATAGTAAGCTGCTATTATCCATCATACTCATTGATTTGTGCAATGAGGACACCCAGCAAGTCCCCCACTCTCAGAAGAACTGTACTAGGGCCCTACACCCCATGGTGCAGGCCAGTACTGGTGTCCAACATACACACCATCCCAAAATATCCCAGTGTTACTGCAAGGGCAGAGTGTTGATGTGGGGGCGGAGAAGCTGTCAATTCCTCCCAGTGTTCTACTGCTTTCCAGTTTATTTATTTATATTAACTTTATTTAGTTATATTAACTTTGTGAAAGCTGCTCTTTCTTGGGAATAAGCTAATATTGTTAACAAGAAATTACTCTTAGGAATATATATATATTGAGAGGCTAATGTCAAAATACCCAGACTCACCGACAGGGGTCGACAAGACTGCAGGCGGTTCAAAGCGCTTAAACATTGGTATAGAAGCATCAGTGGACAGTGACTGGTGTGTTTGTTAGAGATTGAAAATGCATCGAGAAATGTTAAAAGTGTGGTTGTGGTTTATGGAGTTGTAATTGGACGAACTGTGTCATGGAGAACACTATGTCACCCAACAGATGAACTCCGAGTATTCTCCATCTCTGGACATTTGCTGTGCTGGCCTGACGCTATCTATATCATCATTGTATGGTGACATGACACCTATGATGAGATCTATAGGTGAATCCATTTATCTGCAACACTCCACCATTACAAACTTGTTTGGCCTATGGATGGTGTTATTCCTTGTGCTGGAAAGACTGAACTGTGGGCTGTGTATAAAGCCGTTCTGAACTATCTCTATACGTATAGTGTGTATGCAGATAAAGTAGAAAAGTGTATCAATATGGTTTCAAAAGAAGAAGCTAAAGGAACACCATTGCTTTGAGAGAAATACATGTGGAATTTTATGCATACAAGAAACAGTTATTCAGGAACTACTGTAAAAAACGAATCAGCTGTTCTTGTTGTTGGTGTAATGTAGAGTATGTATCATCGCTCAAATGTAAATTACACACACACACGATATATATGTGTATATATATATATATATATATATATATATATATATATATATATATATATATATATATATATATATATACAGGGTGAGTCACCTAACGTTACTGCTGGATATATTTCGTAAACCACATCAAATACTGACGAACCGATTCCACAGACCGAACGTGAGGAGAGGGGCTAGTGTAATTGTTTAATACAAACCATACAAAAATGCACGGAAGTATGTTTTTAACACAAACCTACGTTTTTTTAAAATGCAACCACGTTAGTTTTGTTAGCACATCTGAACATATAAACAAATACGTAATCAGTGCCGTTTGTTGCATTGTAAAATGTTAATTACATTCGGAGATATTGTAATCTAAAGTTGACGCTTGAAACCTCCGACGTTCAGTTGCGTGTTGTAACAAACACGGGCCACGGTCGGCGAGCAGCATCTGCAGGGACGTGTTTACGATGACGACCGTGTTTACGAGTGTGGCTGTAGTGCACTGTTGTGGTTTGGTCTAGCTGTCGCAGTGTCTGCATGCAGCGCTTGCTGCTATTGTTATTCTGCACTCGTCTCCGCACGCAGACCAACTGTAGTACACCGTGTTACCAGACGTGTGTGATAGTGTAGTGTTGTAGGAACTGTGACGATGGTGTATTCGAACTCTGAAAAGGCAGAGATGATACTCATCTATGGCGAGTGTCGACGAAATGCAGCTGAAGCCTGCAGGGTGTATGCAGAACGGTACCCGGACAGAGAGCATCCAACATGCCGCACATTGCAAAACATCTAACGCCAACTGTATGCAACAGGTATGGTCGTAGCACGCAAACGGGTCCGTAACAGGCCCGTCACAGGAGAAGCGGGTGCAGTTGGTGTGTTAGCTGCTGTTGCCATGAACCCACACACGAGTACACGGGACATTGCGAGAGCTGGTGGACTGAGTCAAAGTAGTGTCATGCGCATACTGCATTGTCACCGCTTTCACCCGTTTCATGTGTCGCTACATCAGCAATTACGTGGTGATGACTTTAATCATCGAGTGCAATTCTGTCAATGGGCATTAACAGAGAATGCGTTGCAGTTCTACCTGTTTACCGATGAAGCGGGTTTCGCGACAGCGACCGTGGACTGTAAATGTATGGTGCGGAATCATTGGCGACCACCTCATTGGTCCTCACTTCATTGCAGGGGCCCAAACAGCTGCAACATACATCGCGTTTCTACAGAATGATCTGCCAACGTTGCTCAAAAATGTCCCACTGGAAACGCGTCGACTTATGTGGTATCAGCATGATGGTGCACCTGCACATTCCACAATTAACACTAGGCTGACCCTTGACAGGATGTTCGACGGGCATTTCATAGGACGTGGAGGACGCATAAGTTGGCCAGCCCGTTCTCCTGATCTTACACCTCTGGACTTCTTTCTGTGGGGTACGTTAAAGGAGAATGGGTACCGTGATGTGCCTACAACCCCAGAGGATATGAAACAACGTATTGTGGCAGCCTGCGGCGACATTACACCAGATGTACTGCGGCATGTACGACATTCATTACGCCAGAGACTGCAATTGTGTGCAGCAAATGATGGCCACCACATTGAACATCTATTGGCCTGACATGTCGAGACACACTCTATTCCACTCCGTAATTGAAAACGGAAACCACGTGTGTACGTGTACCTCACCCCTCATGGTAATGTACATGTGCGTCAGTGAAAAAGACCAATAAAAATGTGTTAGCCTGTGGACGTAATGTGCTGTTCCAGTCTCTTCTGTACCTAAGGCCCATCACCGTCCCCTTTGGGTCCCTAAGTAATTCGGTGCTCTCCGATACACATGATCGAACAGCGGAGGAGTGGTACTCAAGCGTCAACTTTAGGTTACAATATCTCCGGATGTAATTAGCATTTTACAATGCAACAAACGGTACTGATTACGTATTTGTTTATATGTTCAGATGTGCTAACAAAACTAACGGGGTTCCATTTAAAAAAAACGTATGTTTGTGTTAAAAAACATACTTCCGTGGATTTTTTTTATGGTTTGTATTAACCAATTCCACTAGCCCCTATCCTCACGTTCAGTCTGTGGAATCGATTCGTCAGTATTTGATGTGGTTTACGAAATATATCCTGCGGTAATGTTAGGTGACTCACCCTATATATATATATATATATATATATATATATATATATATATATATATATATATATATAAATAATCGCAAATCTTTGTTGTTTTTTTATTTAATGACCCTCATTATATAGTATAAGGTGTAGCAACTGTAGCTCAATTGGTAAGATGATTGCCATAAAGTGGCTACATATATTATTATTACAAGCATTCACTTTTCTATAAAAACCCTTTGCACATCGAAACCTGACATAGTCGGCATCATGGCAGGATGGGTGAAGCACCAGGACTTCGTTGTGACTGTTCCTGCGATAGTGCAGAGGAAGACCAGAAGAAGAAGAAAAAGAAGAAAATGGGATACTCCTTCCTGATAATGTAAGAGCGATAATTGTGGATCCATCCAACTGCTATAAGACAAATGTTCTCATGTCGCTACTAACACATGGAGATGGAGTCCGCTTTGAACATGTACGTGTATTTTCAAAAATGATGTTTAACCCAATTATCAGCTATTGCAAAAGATACTGCAGGGTGTAGATAGTGCGACATACACAACATTCACTCGAAGCAGTCAAATTCCGCCATCAGAAAAAGTAAAGCTAAAGACAGTGTTCATATTTGATGATGTTGCTGTGTAAAACCAAGATAAATTCTACGATAATTCTGTTTTGGTCGCCATACGAGTATTGACATATTTTATTTGAGTCAGACGCATTCCAGAATCCCATAACAGTTCATGAAGGATAATGCAAATCTAATTATAAGTTTCGCACAAGACAATTGGAATATAAAACAGATTTATCAAGTGCATGTAGGAGCGAACATGTCATTCAATGATTGTATAAAGATATGTGCAGATTGCTGGAATTACACAAAGTACAGGTTTCTTGTTATTGATAAATAAAGAAAAGTGAATGACGGTAGACATAGACGAAACTTCTAGGAGTTTCTCTGTATATATCTATGAAAAAAATGAGAAGTATGGAAGTATACATCACCCCATAGACAAGTTCGCATATATGTCAGCCACTTAGCCCGAGTGGACAGGTCTGCATAGACAGGGAATGCGTCTGTACATAGATGGAATATTTCAGTTTCTCGAACGTAAAGTTAAGGAGCTCCGAGACATATGCCCAGGCCCTTCTGAGAATGATCAACGAATTAGGCGCTAGGGTTAGGAACTAGAGATGAACACCCACATCATTCTGAGAAACAAAGTAGACAACTTAGCTGTAAAGGCTGATGGAACGGAAAAGAAAGTACATGACTTAACTCTAAAGGCTGTGTAAGGTGCAGCCTGTGAAGCAGCCCGCTTAGTATGTGGCAAGACATCATCTAAGCATAAGGTCATTGCTACATGGAAGGCTGTTCAAGAGAAGTTATGGTTGCTAACTTTAGGACATTTTAATCGAGAGAAAACATTTCGAGGAACATTTAAACCAGTTAATGAATCTCTCGACGACGACGACGATGCTATTGACTGTTTCATTAAGCACCACAGAGGCACTAGGGTAGACAAAACATTCGGTGTCAGCAGTGAAAAAACATATATGTTGGGCACACAGCCTGTAATTTTAAATGAAAAAGTAATACAAATTGGGGACAGAGAATTTCAATGAACACCAAGTCTACTGAAACTCACTTTCCTAAAACTCTCAAAAACAGCAAAATTTTCACCTAAAGATCTGGTGAAGTATGGTGAAATACTGCGACTGACTGATGTACACAGGAAAGCAGGAAAAATGCAGAGCAAAATATAGAGACATTATAAAACCATTATTATTAGATGTTCGGTATAGCAGTGGTCGTGGTACTGACATTCAGCATAAAAGAGTCAGCAGGCAGCCCCCTCAATATATATACTGTGACGACCCCAATGAGAGAATAGATCTATTGTGACTGCTCATGGCATCAGCTACTGTGGGAAATATTGTTCATTCGAATGAAGTTGCCTCATTGAGGCTTAGAGAGAGAGGTATGATCCAATGAATATGGGGACAGTAGTTCAAGAACTGCACAAACCAGTATGCAAAACATACCCTCATAGTCATGTTGTGATTGAAAGTTTAGATGACTTATGCAAGGCTGATCTTGTAGATATGAGGAAATATTGAATGAGAATAATGGATTCAAATATATTTTAATGGTTATTTATACATGCTCCAAATTTTCCTGGGCTTTACCTGTTAAGACAAGAATGGGAGGAAATATCGAAAATGTGTTTCAGCATTTACTGACGACAGGGTTGAATAGATGCCCAGACAACCTCTAAATTGATTATGGTGGAGAGTTGTACAACAGCCATTTCAAGACCATGATGCAGGGGTATGGAATACGCCACTACTCAACATTCACCTAATTGAAGGACAGTGTAGTGGGACATGTGAACAGAACAATAAAAGGTCAAATTTGGATGTATTTTAATATTCATGGCTTATAAAATGGACAGATATCCTCCCAGAAATAATTGCACACTATAATTGAACCAGAGATAGCACAGTAAAAATGAGATCAATCAATGTTCGTGATAATGGACTCATGGATATGGTGTACTGTCATATTAAAATGCTGGACCCACATAAACAGAAATTCTGTGTTGGTAATTTGGTATGTATTTCAAAATACAAGACAACATTTGAGAAGTCATACCTCCTAAACTGGTTGAGTGAGATATTCACAGTTTCCAAAGTGCAGAACTTACATCTTAAAGGATAATAGTGGCACTGAATTTTACACTGAGGAAATGCAGAAGAGCTCAGAACCACACGTGTTTGTCATAGAGCATGTCATAAGACATCGAGGGAATAGAGCACTAGTTAAATGGCTTGTTTTCCTGCGACACAAAATAGCTAGATTTACGCTGATGATTTGCTGTATAATGAGTCGCACAGAACACCGTCAGCACAGTAGCATAATATACGTGATAGGGGACGCATTACAGGAGGGGGTGGTATTTTCGACAGACTTCCCTTCGAATTGCACATTCCGTGGTATAATTAGCGTGGGCCAGGTACAAACCTTCAAAAACGTTTGACTGCTGGTGATAAGAGGATTAACATGCTTGATGAGGCCCGTTTGGAACGTTGCATTACATATGGACCGAATTTTAGATGATAAAGCCAAGGCAGTAAGTGCAAGAAATGACATTGGTATAGGACTGCGCATTGCAGCATTTGTAGTTGATAAAATCATGCATGGTAAAATTAAGTTGGGGTTGGGTGTGAATTTCAAGCAAGTTATGAACGCTGTACGTCATGCACTGAAGAGGAGGAAGACGGCAAGGATGAAGAAGAAGAAGCCAGGGCAGGGGTGTTTAAAAGACAATATCCTGACAGTGATGTATGCAATTAAAAGTGTCACGAAGCATATAGAACGTGTTAAAACTCTCAAAGTTCTGCTGATGGACTAGACATCAGGTGGAATTACCCCTTCCTCATTACTGTCCTCACAGGTATCTCAGCAATGGGTTCACTGGTTGGTGGTGCTATTTCCAGAACAGTGAAGAACGCACAGTACACACAGCATCAGCTAGAGGAAGCAAGAAGACACAACTGCAGCAGCCATCGGAAACCATACAAGAAAGAACTAGGTCTCTTCATAAATAAAAAAAAGGAGCCTGTTAGCTATCCTGCCAGATAATATTCATACAAATGTAGATTCGCTCAAGTTTGTCAGGAAAAATGTCAACATTCCAAGATTCTGGGATACTTTACCGAGAACGACGTGGAAATCCAGAAAATGTGCAGTTGTGAATTTAGATGTTGATGGGGTACTAGGAACCCAATGTGTGGCGTATGTTAAGAAAAATACGAATAACGTCCACTATTTCGATTCATTTGGAGACCTGCAGCCGCCACAAGAATTGCAACGAAACTTCATCTGGAAATTAATGGTGGAAAAGAAATTGTGGAAACAGAACCTGGTGCATACAATACTCACGATGTAAAAGAAGTTCTAAAACGGTCTGAAAAAGGGATTGTGCTACCTGCAAACATCAATACACTTAAATCTGCAGTAAAGACAATGAGTGCAAAGATTGACTTTAACCAGAAAGGATCAATAGGACGGCTACTGGGATTCACACAAGGACGGGTTCTGAAGAAGGATGCTAGTAAAGTCTACAGATCCGACCAGCCGGTGGATATACTCCTTGTCAGTACAATCCGTGTCGAGTGTGACACTGCAACAAACTCTTATCACAGCAACAGAATGATTCATACAATTTACGGATTCTTCCCATCAGTGGGAACAGGATATAAGACCGTTGAGACCAACGCTATTTACTCCCTTAGTAATAGTTTAGGTTTTGGACTATCTGGAGCTGTGGACCAGGATAATCAACTTGTCGATTTCTGCGACGAGGAAATCATTGTAGGGCTACATTTAAAGAGGACCAGCAGTGACTTTAACGTGCAGAAACCTAGAAGCGGTGTCGGCATTCAACCAGCTGGGACCTGTTGGTGGCAGAATCGACGATCTTTAACTTGCTGGACCGGAATCGTCGGCAGCGAGCTTCAACCAGTCACGGATCGCAGCAGTACGATAATGTCAACGACGACAGAATGGGCATAAGGTATAAAACCAAAGTGCACAACGCACAGTACGGCACTTAACCACAGTACAGCGAGGTGATAACAAGTGCAAACTACGAGTTTCTTATATCAGTACGTCTGTCGTGACGCAATGACGTCGTTTGATGTAACTGGTCCAGTGGAATATGACGAGTGTATATATATGCCAGGAATACTTCTTGCATAAACCTTATGCATCAGTCCTGTTTAACAAAACTATGAAATTAGGATTGTCATCCGACACCAAGATGCTTTAATCCTCGCATGCAAAATTTCATGTATTTTGATGGATCATTTGCGAAAAGAGAAGGAGGATATGGTTTTTTGTAAATAACAACAACAAAGACATGTGGTAACGAATTTTTTCATTCATTGAATTCACACAGATGAACTTTTATTTTCTAAATACAGTTTTTGAGGTGCAGATCAGTTCTTGAGGCACAGTTCATTTCTTGAGATACAATTTGACTGATATTTCATTGCAGAGATACTTTTAACTTACACGCTATTACCAAAAACTAGGAAAAAAGCCTCCCAACAGTGGTCAAGAGTATTTTTACAGTTTTTTCCATTGGCTCTGGATGCGAATATCTAATTTTTTTAAAATAAATCTACACTTAAATCTAATGTGGAGATACTTTGTTAACTACAACTAAATTCCATAGTCCCAACAGCAAAGGTTATACAATAATTCTAATGGACTGTGACCTGTATACACCTAAAAAGTAATTAGTACTGGACAGCTAGCAGCAGGTTAAACCTAAAAACTATTATATTTCTATGAAGCACATGGTGAGTAGATATATTCACATGTGTGTACACAACACACATACGCTGTGTATGAATAAATAAATATTTAGATGACATATATTTATTTATGCTTTTTTTTACATTTTTAAAGCCTATTTTACTTTTTTCATGGCACACACACACACACACACACACACACACACACACACACACACACACAGAAAATTACTTACACTATGAAAAAAGGGTCATATTATTCTGCACACACACACACACACACACACACACACACACACACACACACACACACACACTTTCTCTCACAGTCATTCTTTCCCTCTCACTCGATCAGAGTCCCCCACCCCTTGTCTCACTAAAAGTGAATGGTGTGAGTACAGGAGAGTTTCAATCCCATCATCACAAGTTAACTTTTTCTGGTCGTGAAGCAACAGGCTGATTTTACAGTGCAGCACAGTGTACACCTCCTGTCTTCCCGATTGAATATTAGTTTGCCGTACTGTATGCCACAGTTGTGGTGCAGCACCCCAAATACCGCTGTACAGGCACTGCAAATAGTCTTCAATAGAGAGGGCTCTCGATGCCATGTGACGCACACCCTTAGCCCGCCTCTGGGTGGCAATTTCCAATGTGTGATATGCATACATTTTTGATCGCAGACCTAGAAACTCCACAATTGGCAATCCATTCGCCTCGTCTTTCATAAGGCCAATAACCTTCTTGTTCTGTGGACCAATACCATAAGGACTATTGGCCATGTATGAGGACGTGTCGAATTAATTACCATGGTACGTCATTTACTTTATATGGATTGCAGCTCTTCACCAAACAGATGAAGCTATCTCTATCCACATAAAATAATTTAGGATCTGCGAAATGAGATTTCGGAA
This sequence comes from Schistocerca americana, assembly GCF_021461395.2. Classification (NCBI taxonomy): domain Eukaryota; kingdom Metazoa; phylum Arthropoda; class Insecta; order Orthoptera; family Acrididae; genus Schistocerca; species Schistocerca americana. The sequence goes on along the minus strand of NC_060120.1, from coordinate 671,687,441 downwards.
ACTTATAATAAAAGCGGTACATGTGGAGATTGTATCCCCACATAAATAGGCTTTGTAAAATCTACTGCAGTCTTCGCCATCTCCACAGTAACAAAGTTTTAATTGAATATGGTGACCCTCTTAAAATATTGTCTGGGGATGCATTTCCTTCCGCCAAACGCCCATCCCATTCGGTTCTAGTCAAAATTTCACTCTGTTCCCTCAAATTCTCCATTGTTTTGCTGAAAATTGAATCATTCATTAATTTTTTAAAAAATATTTCTCAAAGTCACATGTTGTGGAGTCCCTCAGTGTCATATTCAAATCAATATACTCCTTCAACCAAGACGACTGAATGGAGGAGATAGCCCCTGTGATTCTAACCAACTCCATCCCCTATCTAAGACACTGCTGCAGATTACGACAATGAATAATGTATCTCCGCTTATTCCCCAGTGTTGAATCAGTTTTGGGGTGAATGCTTCTTGCGGAACTACTTGCTGTGGACGCAGCAGTAAACTGGAGTGCACATCATGCAAACTAACAGCGTATGAGAGTTCTGCCTCCACTACATACCCCACATCAGAATGACGCGCCATACTTCCCTTGATTTTTCTACCTAACCGAGAATTCGTCTTTGGGTACCCATCGTAACTCTCCAGTCAGCATTGTGATTGTTGCTTGGCATGCCTATGTAAGTTATTTACATCCAGGTACATGTTGTGGTTCACATTGTCAAAGTCCCTCACAGATCCCTCACTCAAAGAAACAAGCATTGATCAATAGTTCGATGCTACACATTGTTTTCTTTAGCATAGTATCCCAGAACAACCCAGGTGCCGTGTAATCACAGGTAGGATCCAGAAAATATGTGGTCATGCATAAACTCCAGAACTTCTCAAAAACGTCTGCAAGCAAGTGCATTTCTGTGTCCACCTAACGCTGTGTATACTTTCCTAAAGTGTAGATACTGAATTGCTGCCACACATTCATAGCATGCTCACACTCTGCATCCGTTATGGCACTGCTTGTAAGATTGCTCGAGAATCCAATTACCGCATGTTGACTAGCCTGGTTTTGCTATACTATCCAGAACTCATATGGGGAAGCCCCCCTAACTAGTCACAAGTTGGAAGTTTTGCTTGTCGGGAAATGCAGCTGGAGTGACATGCATATCCTCCCCAGGCAGAGTTTCAACAAGTCTCTGAAGTGGTGCCTGCATAAAATGTAGCGAGTGAGGAAAGTGGAATGTAATTCTTGGCGTCATTCGTTTGGAGAACAAAATATATTTCTTGATGCTCTCAGATAGGACACTGGCCAGATTTTTCTTCCACTCAAAATTAGCCAAGTGCTCAACATGAAAGTGGAAGTCGTAGATGCTTAAATTATGAAAGAAAATGGGTATGTGCCTTGGTAATTAATACTTCAAATTGCATGTCTTGCGAAGTACGAGACAGAATTTCCCCTTAAGATGACAGTGATCGTTGTGAGGAGAGTCTGCTTTTCTGTTTAAAGGTAGCTCTCATTATTACAGTCAACCATGGTAAGGTACAAATCTTCATTCTCCTTCTATTTGGTCATGGGAACGTTGTTGCTGTAAGGCTTATCAACCCCCCAAATGAAAGTTTTTGAAGTTCAGTGAGCAGCCAAACCACAGGATTATCCCCAACATAAGATCTGTAGTGTTAAAACTTGAATCATATTGTGATACAGTTTGGTACACTGCCGCATATGGTACATGTTTTTCTGTGAAGGTAGTATGTGAGGTGTGGGATCACCTCCATAGCGGATCACAGGGGCGAGAAGGCACTCAATTCGCGGTACGCTGCAAATTGACATCGCCCAAAACGGTGAGAATTCTTAAAATTTATGAATTTGTTTTCCTCATTAAGCATAATGAAGTGTATCGTCCTTGGAAGCTCGATCTATTAGATGTGCTGCTGATAACTTGTCTCAAGAAAAATAATTAGGACATCGTAAACAAATTGCTTTACACAATGATCGGTCCCCAATTGGGAGGGAAGGAGTCAGGACTGTCTTTGATCCAAAGATAATTTCAATTGCTTTTCTCTTTACTTTTTTCATTGGAGAATAAGAAATGGTTCAAATAGCTCTGAGCACTATGGGACTTAACTTCTGAGGTCATCAGTCCCCTAGAACTTAGAACTACTTAAACCTAACTAACCTAAGAACATCACACACATCCATGCCCGAGGCAGGCTTCGAACCTGCGACCGTAGCGGTCACGCGGTTCCAGACTGTAGCGCCTAGAACCGCTTGGCCACTTCTTTCGGCTGGAGAATAAGAGCATGTTTACATGCATCTTACGCTCACTGGAAAATTTTGAGAAATGGTGGGGGGCCCTTTTGTTCATCTGTCTTGCTTTTCTTCTTCAGGACATAAAAACGAACCAGTATTTCGGTATTCTACGCCCCAAATTTAGTTACTTCCTGGATCTTGACGGAGAACTCGATACCATTAAAGTTATAACACGAACGTCGTGATGTGTGGTGTGTAATTTGTATAATTTCTCTCGCAAGCCAGGACTGACCAAGCAAAACAAGCCTGATTCTTTTCATTTTTGACATTAATGCATGCTTTCTTGCTGCTATACCCATAGGTAGCTCTATACAGTTGGACCCACCATATAATGGATCATAGACATATGTATGGATGTCCAGGTGTAGTATTCGGCTGAATGCTTTAGTTGACCCTGTAACTTTGATCTTGGAAAACCGGGCCAGTGTAGCTCTCAAGGTGGATTCACAAAACCGCTCGGGTGAAATTCTGTCCTGGAAACATGTGACTTAATGTTTGATCTGAAAAGTCACGCTGTTGAAAATCTCCGCTCGCTACATCCCCATTTCTTCAAGATCCACTTTTCGCTATTGAATCTAGCGTACTTCACAAAAAAAGATATTATCTCATGTGTCAGTCGCATTTGGACCACTCTTCTTCTTTTCCTAGTGGCGACCAACATTCTCTCTCTCCCTGTGTACACAGCTCTCGGTTCCCTCGTCTTCTGTGTTGACCATCTCCTGTTCTTCGATGTCCCAATATCCTCCTGAGAAACCTTCGTCCTACAAGTTCTAGCTCCTTAAGTAATCCTTATCTTACGAGGTTCAGACTTCCAGGAGCGTATAAGACTTCAGAACGAATCACTGATAATGTCTGAAGTTTTATTTGATCGAAGTATTCTTCTTATTGTAGACTTTCATGCTAACTTTGCATGCGAAATTCATTTTATTTATTCGTGCACCTGTTTTTCCCAGAACTGTTTCTGTTCATTCTTCTAGCTATTCAAATCTGTCTATCTTCTGAATGTGCCCTTCTTCTATTGTCATCCCTCTAACGGTTACCTTCATGTTCATCATGTACTGCAACTTCTCGATAGAGATCTGAAGACCTGTTTTAACCGTTAGCCTCTGTAGTTACGTGGTCTGATTAGTCATCTCTTCTAATGATTCAGACAATATCACAATATTTGAGAAAACCAGGCAGTCTACCCATATTCCTCTTTTCTTGCATCCAATTTGTACTCTGCCCACTGCTTTCATTTCACGTCGCTGTTATGTGATCGCCTTGTCAAGGACACAGTTAAAGACCAAAGGGGAGAGTCCGTCTAGACGTCTGACTCCCGTTTTGATCTTTTAGGTTTCTTAAAGCTTGATGTTATGTTGCTTAAGGCTTGTTTAATCATTTCACTGAATTTTCTATCGAATCTCTTCTCCTCCAAAATTTGGAACAGTGTTGGTCTATCTATGAAATCATAGGCCTTCTTGAAGTCTACGAATATGAGCATGAAATCCTTGCTTCTTTGTTTTTGATAACAAGATTACCAATTCAAATTCAAGATTTTTATTTTACGAGCGAACTTGGCAATGCTTCGCAAGTGTTAAAAATGTATAGTAATTGAATATATATCCTAAATTCCTTGCCGCTCCCTCTCTCTGCCCACCTTCTCATCCTCTCTCTCTCTTCGTACATCCCCTCATCCCCCATCTATTTCCGCCTTAATGTTCAGTAGCTTCATACATCTCCTCCTCCCCCTCTTTATGTCAATTACCGTCTCATTGTTCAGTAACTCCGTACATCTCGTCCCCCCTACCTCACTATGCATAACCTCCTCTCCCTCTCTCTGTCCATGGTCTCCTCCCTCCTCTCTCTGTCCATTTCCGTCTGAATGTCCAGCAGAGTATCTTGTAAAAATTTGAAGCAAATCCGTCAAGATCATTTCGAGATTTTTGTTAACAACGTTTCCCTTTATACGAGGGTAATACCAAAAGTAAGGTCTCCTACTTTTTTATAAGTACATAGACCTGATTATTTCTACAATGGTTTACATCAGTTTACAGCTTGAACATTTAGCTATTTTTCAACATAATCACCATTTCTGTCGATACGTTTTTGTAGACGCTGTAGCAGTTTTTGTATGCCCATGTCATACCAACTCGCCGCCATGCTGTTCAGAAAGTTATGGACCTCTTCTTTTACGTCGTCGTCGGAGCTGAATCGCTTGCCGGCCAAATGTTCTTTTAAGCTAGGGAACAGGTGATAGTCACCGGGCGCCAAGTCAGGACTATACGGTGGGTGAGTGATTATGTTTCACTGAAACTGTTGCAGGAGAGCAACGGTTTGCCGAGCGATGTGTGGGCGAGCGTTGTCATGGAGAATGTGTGCGCCCTTGCTCAACACTCCTCTTCTCTTGTTCTGAATTGCCAGTTTGAGTTTTTTCAGTCTCACGGTATCTGTCAGCGTTAATTGTGGTCCCATCGATTCAGCTCCGACGACGAGGTGAAAGAAGAGGTTCATAACTTTCTGAACAGCATTGCGGCGAGCTGGTATAACATGGGCATACGAAAACTGCCACAGCGTCTACAAAAATGCATCGACAGAAATGATGATTACGTCTAAAAATAGCTAAATATTCGAGCTGTAAACTGATGTAAACCATTGTAGAATTAAACAGGTCTATGTACTTACAAAAAAAAAAAAAAATAGGAGACCTTACTTTTGGGATTACCTTCGTATATTACGTATATATTTATATGCGTAGTAGTCCAAATGTTAGAATATTGAGTAAAAATGTGAAGTAAATCAGCCAACAACATTTCGAGATTTTCGGTAACAACGTTTCCCCTTTATATATTACTTACGTGCTTATATATTATGTATATAACTGTCAAAGAGATTTTTTGTTAAGAAAACATGTGAGAGCTGAACTGTCAAACTGAACTTAAAAATTTATTATTTCTTTTTTCGTACCAAAAGTACTATTACCATCTACAGCTACAAAAAATAAAAAAAACAACCAGTTCGGTCGAGCCATTCTCAAGTGATGATCTTTTACAACTGATCTTAATTTCCGACTTTTCCGTTGCATATTCCAAAAAGTTTCTTTCATACGAACCTTTTTCTGACAGTAACGAACAGAAAAAAAAAACAACCAAATCGGTCAAGCTGTTCTTAGGTGATGATCTTACATACATGCAGCAATTGGTTTATATTTATGTAGATTATCATTATTATTAAAATCGTAGGCGTCTGTGTCACATTTTAAGTTTGGGTGACGGTAAATTATATTTTAGGGCGGGAGTGAGGAGACGCAGTAAAAAACCTCTGCCCCTGCCACAACTGAACCTTGGGTGTGCACCTGTGTATGGAAGGATCTGGATTGTATTAGATATACACGTATTTTCAGTAATTACACAGACAGATGGAATTTATTGTTTGTGAGGTACATATTGCAGGTGGTCAGGACAGAACTGGCTGCGGCGTTTCCCAGCTGCAGTAGTGGGCGGCCAGCAGTCCTGCTGCGGTCGCGAGCAGCGCGGCGGCGGCCAGCGCCAAGCACGTGCGCCCCACGTGGGACGGGCCCTGCGACAGAACGATGGCCGCTCCCCGCGCCGCTGCCAGCTGCTCCACCATAGCGAACCTCCTGCTGCCGTTACTTCTGTGGCTCTCCCTTGTACCGGTTTGTCACCTTAAAGAAAAGTATTTTGCGATACTGTTTATTTCTTATCTCTTCTGAATACATATCCATACTCTACTATATGTCTTGCAGCTAGTAAGTTTTTCTTTAAATTTAACAAGTGTTTATTTTATTGTAATTACTTTTTTGGACACTATTGCTGTTAATATTTATTTGATTACTGTTACTACAACTAGTGCCACAATTTGTAGTGTTATGTGCCGTTTTGGGAACGATATTTGCACTCCCTATTTATGACAATTATTGTGGCCAAGATAGACACGAAGCCCACACCTACTACAGTAGTACAAGTTTATATGCCAACTAGCTCTGCAGATGGCGAAGAAATTGACGAAGTGTATGATGAGATAAAAGAAATTATTCAGGTAGTGCAGGGAGACGAAAATTTAATAGTCATGCGTGACTGGAACTCGAGAGTAGGAAAAGGGAGAGAAGGAAACATAGTAGGTGAATATGGATTGGGGGTAAGAAATGAAAGAGGAAGCTGTCTGGTAGAATTTTGCACAGAGCATAACTTAATCGTAGCTAACACTTGGTTCAAGAATCATGAAAGAAGGTTGTATACATGGAAGAATCCTGGAGATACTAAAAGGTATCAGACAGATTATATAATGGTAAGACAGAGATTTAGGAACCAGGTTTTAAACTGTAAGACATTTCCAGGGCAGATGTGGACTCTGACCACAATCTATTGGTTATGAAATGTAGATTAAAACTGAAGAAACTGCCAAAAGGTGGGAATTTAAGGAGATGGGACCTCGATAAACTGACTAAACCAGACGTTGTACAGAGTTTCAGGGAGAGCATAAGGGAGCAATTGACAGGAATGGGGGAAAGAAATACAGTAGAAGAAGAATGGGTAGCTATGAGGGATGAAGTAGTGAAGGCAGCAGAAGATCAAGCAGGTAAAAAGACGAGGGCTAGTAGAAATCCTTGGGTAACAGAAGAAATATTGAATTTAATTAGTGAAAGGAGAAAATATAAAAACGCAGTAAATGAAGCAGGCAAAAAGGAATACAAATGTCTCGAAAATGAGATCGACAGGAAGTGCAAAATGGCTAAGCAGAGATGGCTAGAGGACAAATGTAAGGATGTAGAGGCTTATCTCATTAGGGGTAAGATAGATACTGCCTACAGGAAAATTAAAGAGACCTTTGGAGAAAAGACAACCACTTGTATGAATAACAAGAGCTCAGATGGAAACCCAGTTCGAAGCAAAGAAGGGAAAGCAAAAAGGTGGAAGGAGTATATAGAGGGTCTATACAAGGCGATGTACTTGAGGACAATATTATGGAAATGGAAGAGGATGTAGATGAAGATGAAATGGAAGATATGATACTGCGTGAAGAATTTGACAGAGCACTGAAAGACCTGAGTCGAAAAAAGGCCGTCGGAGTAGACAACATTCCATTAGAACTACTGACAGCCTTGGGAGAGCCAGTCCTGACGAAACTCTACCATCTGGTGAGCAAGATGTATGAGACAGGCGAAATACCCTCAGACTTCAAGAAGAATATATTAATTCCAATCCCAAAGAAAGCAGGTGTTGACAGATGTGAAAATTACCGAACTATCAGTTTAATAAGTCACAGTTGCAAGATACTAACACGAATTCTTTACAGACGAATGGAAAAACTAGTAGAAGCCGACCTCGGGGAAGGTCAGTTTGGATTCCGTAGAAACGTCGGAACACGTGAGGCAATACTGACTCTACGACTTATCATAGAAAATAGATTAATGAAAGGCAAACCTACGTTTCTAGCATTTGTAGACTTACAGAAAGCTTTTGACAATATTGACTGGAATAATCTCTTTCACATTCTGAAGGAAACAAAAGAAAAATTTGGAGCAGGCATTAAAAACCATGGAGCAGAAATAAAAACTTTGAGGTTCGCCGATGACATTGTAATTCTGTCAGAGACAGCAAAGGACTTGAAAGAGCAGTTGAACGGAATGGACAGTATCTTGAAAGGAGGACATAAGATGAACATCAACAAAAGCAAAACGAGGATAATGGAATGTAGTCGAATGAAGTCGGGTGATGCTGAGGGAATTAGATTAGGAAATCAGACACTTAAAATAGTAAAGGAGTTTTGCTATTTGGGGAGCAAAATAACTGACGATGGTCGAAGTAGAGAGGATATAAAATGTAGACTGGCAATGGCAAGGAAAGCGTTTCTGTATAAGAGAAATTTGCTAACGTTTTTCGTTGCGGTGGAATATTCTCACGAAATTTCAATCACCAACTTTCTCCTCCGAATGCGGAAATATTTTGTTGACGCCGATCTACATAGGGAGAAACAATCGTAATAACAAGATGAGGGAAATCAGCGCTCACACGGAAAGGTATAGGTGTTCGTTTTTTCCGCACGCTGTTAGAGATTAGAATAATAGAGAATTATTGTGAAGTTGGTTCGACGAACGCTCTTCCACGCATTTAAATGAGATTTTCAGAGTACCCATGTAGATGTAGATGTAGATCAAAGGGTATAGTGAGCGGCAGCAGTCGAGCTCACCCATAAGCGGTGCGAGACGTATAATATTTCACAGTCTGGTTGGAGTCCAGGCACCGAATACACATAACAGTACAACTCTCAGCAATTGCAGAAGACGACTGGGTTGGTCGTAAAAATATTGTGCATAAAATGGAAACATCTCGGCTGAACATGTCTTAGACATGATGTCTGCATGGTGCGAAAAGAGGCAATTATTTCTGAATAAGGAAAAGTGTGAAGTTATCCACATGCGTACGAAAAGATATCCGTTAAATTTCAGTTACGCTATAAATAACTCAAATTTGAGGGCTGTCAGTTTAACTAAATATCTTTAAAGTACAACTAAAAGTGGGACCATCACATAGATAATGTTGCGTGGAAGGAAAGCCAAACAATGTAATTTATTGGTAGAACACTTAGAAGATGCAACAGGCTTGTGTCCTGTGTCAGAGTACTGATAGGCTGTATGGGGTTCTTACCAGATAGAATTGACGAAAGACATCGGAAAAGTACAAATAAGGGCAGCTCGTTTTGTGTTATCGCGAATTAGGTGAGTGTGTGTCACGAATATGATACACGAGTTGGAGTAGCAATCATTAAAAGTTTGCGGCGAGGTCTTTTCACGAAATTTCAATCATCAGCTTCCTCCTTTGAATGAGAAAATATTATTCTGTCACCAACTTCTATAGGGAGAAATGATCATCGTAGTAAAATATGAGAAATCAGAGTACGGACTGAAAGACTGAAACGTTCATCTTGGAGAGAGGAACAGTAAAGAAATAATATCAAGGTGGTTCGAAGAAACCTCTGCCAGCCACTCACGTGTGAATTGCTGAATAGTATGTAGATGCAGATGCAGATGATTATATAGTTATTGAGCACGTTGATGGAGATGAAAATTTAACTGCAATAGAGTATTAGAATTTGATATTAGGAAAAGGAAGAGAAAGAAAAGTATCAGCCCTCTGCTTGTCACGCCAAGAAAACTTGAGGCATCAGCAACTACTGCTAGTATTACAAATAGTGAAGTAACATGCACTATTTATATGATGAGACAAATGAGCGATATTATGAAAACATACGGTGCGTTAAATTCAAAACACTGCTGTCATATCTTTGACATACTGAAATGAAAGCTGTGACTGAACACAACCATTAAGGATCGATGAAAAACTTGTATTCATTCGAATTTTGGACTCTATTGTTTCCTTGTTTTAGAATAAGTACTATTGATTCTATTGTGATAACTTGATCTGACGATTTGCAATAAGTTTCGCTACGGGGAAAGATATGGATTTAATATCTCATTGATGATAAAATCATTAAACACGAAGCATAAGCTCAGGTAGGAAAAATATGAGCTGTGTCCTTTTCAAAGGAACTGTCCCCATTCTGGCATTGATATGTAATATTAAGAACAAGGATGTTAAACAAATGTGACGAGAAAATGTACAGCTAACCATTTCTCCTCGCTGAAGATACGAGGAAATTAAGTGCGAAAGTGCTACAGTTGGCTGATGCTCCATCCGTACAGTCTGCAAACTTTCGTCGTAAATTTAAAGGTGACTTCTTCAAAAAGATTTCATCAATGATCAGTGTTCCAAAAGCCAGTAAGTATCTGAGTCCCAGTTCTGACTCGAAGAGCGTAGGTACAATGCTCGTTATAAAACAAATCTTTGATCATGCAAGGCGAGCGAGGGCAATGCTCGTTCTTTCCTCTGTATTCTTAATATTACTCATCGTTGAGTTTGTCCACTGCACACAATGAGAACACCGCTGCAGTGAGGAAAAGAAATTGATACACAGTATTTGTTATCTGTGGGTCTTCTAACTACTAAAAGACTGAGAGATCTTGAAATGTAATTTAACACTGAGATAAGGAATTATTTGTTTGCTTTTGTGATTGAGATAAAGTGGTCCAAAGGCTCTGAGCACTATGAGACTTAACATCTGAGATCATCAGTCCCTTAGAACTTAGAACTACTTAAACCTAACTAACCTAAGGACACCACACAAATCCATGCCCGAGGCAGGATTCGAACCTGCGACCGTAGCGGTTGCGCGGTTCCAGGTTGAAGCGCCTAGAACCGCTCGGCCACATCGGCCGGCCTGGGTTAAATCACAAAAAACTTAACAGAGAGGAAAGTTGTCTAAAACACAAATAAAATCACAAAATGACTCTTAATATCGTGGGGAGGTACCAAAATGTGTGGAGGACTGTGTGGAGAAAGTCCAACAACATCTGTCAATATGGGCAGCTTGTGAAACCAAAGTTAATGATACAAGAAGATGCCACAAATTGCAACCAAACCAAGCAATAAAAGTTGCATGGCAAAGAAAGCAAGTAACAAGCTGCTCAGAATGCAGATCACGCTATCAAAGTTTGCAACATCTACATTTTCCCAAATCAGCTTGCATGCACCAATCAGCACTAGGTGGCAGCCGGAAACAACTTTCTCAACAGTAGTCTGGAGACAAATGCCCAGTATCTAAATTCATTGCACATCCAATTTCTAATTTCAAAAACCTCTACTTGGAAAGGACCACTCAACGTTGCTGCCAACATGATGGACAAGAATGTTGCTCATTTCATGAGAAAACAAGGGATCAGTGCAGAAACTTTCCTCTTTTGTTTGAGTCCATTATACCAAGCACAGTGGCAATTCTTCTGGATAACCAAAAATATGGAGTGAAAGCAACCATCGCTCTCATTATGACCGGGCAATGCCCTGCTTCTTGGCCTTCGTTCGTGCAGAAAAGGCACAAATGTCAAACTCAGTTATTTTCTAGGGGCGGTTGTGGCGGCGCGGCCAATTCAGGGCACCGGCCCTGTCCACAACACAGGAAGCAAGCGGCAGCGTCATTTCCTCGAAAACTGCCCCTCCGCCTGGGGAGGAGAGCCTCTCCTAATGAAATTCACTAACTGCCTTCTGCCAACAATGGGACCCTGAGGCCACACCGGTCGTACACCGTCCGAGAGCGAAAAACGCAAAGCTTTTCGCCAAAGCACACAGGTCCAGCACTTACAAAATAATTAACTTCTCATGGTCGTGGGTCACAGTCATGTTAAAATTTTTTAATGGGCACCATATTCGCCGTTGAGTGTTGTAATTATTTATTTCACAATTGCAGTTTCGGTCTCTGGGCCATTTTCAAATGGTACTGGAAAAGATTTTGTTTCAGCATATGTCAGACTTCAAAATCCTCCGACATGACATACGTAAGTGTTGGAGGATTTTAAAGTCTGAAATATGCGAGGAAGCAAAATGTTTTGCAGTACCATTTGAAAATGGTTCAAAGGCCGAAATTGCAGTTTTTAAATAAATAATTTCTGCAGTCGTCAGCGAATATGATGTTCTTAAAAAACTCACAAAATTATAACCGTGATATAGTGCTAGACGATTAAACAATGCCACCTAACGAGATATGACAGTAATGCCATAACTTTTAATTCGGGCTGTTGGTAAAAAAGGAAAATAAGTCTGGGACACATCTTTACTTTCCTCAGTAACCATGAGAAAACAGAGACGAGTTTTTTGACGAAGAAACAGTGGGATCACTCAAAATGCGCTGCTGGTCTTTCAAATTACAACACAAGATACGATTGCAAATAACGAAATTTTACACGTTGTGCATATCAAGTATAGCAAAAAGAATACATTATTTATTTGTAACTGATCTGGGAACATACAGGATGTGAAATATACTAGTAGGATACTGCTCTGCCACCTCTGGCAACAACTGTGGGTCTAACCGAACTTGGTATCAAGTCGAACTGAACTTGGATGACAAATACGGGTACATCATTTCATGCCGTTTCAACTCTAAACCAGTATTCATCAACAGTAGCTGCTGGTGAATAGTGACGTGACAGTCTGTTGGCAATCTATGACCAGATCTTTCCAGTGGGTGAGAGATCTAGAGAACCTGTTGGCCAGGGTAACAAACGAACTCCATCTTTTTTGAGCTAGGTCATTGTTATCTTGTTGAAGGATAACGTAACGGAGATCTTGAATGTGGGGCACATCAGTCGGGAATCAAATCTCACAAATGTAACACCTGCTGTCCAAATCACCAGCTGTGTGTACCAGCAGTGAACATATGGCGTCCCTGATACCCCATACCATCACGACTGGTATTGAGCACATGTAACAGTAGTAAATTTAACCTGCCAACGATCGTTCTCTTTGCCGCCTTAACCCATGGATACATCCATTGTGCTGCTGTACACAGAACACAAAATCATATAGGTGTAATGCAAGATTAGGCCTCGTAATGAACAAGAAAACAGGAATGGGTGTCAACTACTATGAACAGCATAATGAACGGATTACAGTAGCCAGGATAGATACAAATCCATAGCACCCCACGGTAGTAAATTATCCCACACATTCTTCAGACTATAACGAGATAAAAGTAATTATCGAGTAGATAGGGGAGAAGAAAAATTTAATTTTGGTAGAGTACCAGAATTTGATATGAAGAAAAAGAAAAATAGTAGCAGAAAATAAACTGAGTGAAAGGAATGATGGAGAAGCAGCCTGGTAGAGTTCTGCACAAAGCACAATTGAATAATTGCTGACACTTGGTTCAAGAACCATGAATGAAGGTTGTGTTTGTGGGGGAGCATAGAAAGGTAGGAAATTAAGGTGATGGGCCATTGATAAGTTGAAACGCTCAGCAGCTTTTGAGAGTTTCAATGGTAGCGTTGTGCAACCACTAACCGAAATAGGAAACAGATGATTGTAACATCTCCAGGCAGCAAACTTTTTTAATTACACAGTGCTAATGATGAAAAGACATGAGTAGAGCTGCGATATTAATAATTTCAACGATGTCTAAAAAATTTTCACTTTGCTTTTTTTAGAACAAATGAAGTTTGTCACAGATTAGTATATTGCTTTCTGGCATCCTGATTGTTGTAACAGATGGGCGCATCTGTGTGTACTAGCACTAGGCAACAGATTACTGTCGTTATTATGAACATACACTTATCATCCTTGAAATAAACAAGGTTACTGTATAAAAGTTTTATTTATTAATTACAAGTGCGACGGATCATGACCTAAATGAAATTCTGTAACCTGAAGTTTTAGGACCAGCAAAGAAAAGAACACGGCCGGGTGGATCTTGCCAAGAAGAAAGTGACAACAAAGGGATAATAGGTAATACTTTAATTAGTTTCCAACATAGTCTGATTGCCTTCGTGCAGAATGGGAATCCAGAGCCCTAAAAACGAGGAACATGAGAATCTGGCCACTGCGCTCCTGCATGTAGCGAGTTTGCTGCAGTCTATGAATCTGAGAGAGAAGGCCACAAAATCATCAGGGAAGTATAAAGGAAAAACCAACTGCGACTTAAAACTAATGCACTGACTTTTCTGTTTGATGAAATTCAGTCCTAAACGAGACCACAATGTCTACCGACTACACGAAAGCAGAATAATACATACAGGAAGTTGTGAAGATAGGGACTTGAGAAGGCCTGAATGCACACAAACTTCAAGTTAAAAGTTTAATATTGCTCATTAGGGCATGCCGAAATGCACTTTCAGAAGACATTTGTAGAAAAATATAAATGAATATAAGCTTTGAGTTTAATGGCTAACACCAGTCACGTTATGAACATTGAGGATCGTTGAGAGTAAATGGTAGAAGAGAGACACCATTTCATAACAGCACGAAAATTTTAATTTCATGATCGGTGAAGGATAATCAGTTCGTTGTGTTTGGAACAAGAAATTTGTGTTTTATTCTATGCTTTGAGAAATATATTTAAAAATGGCTGTTAAACAAGCTGAAATAATTGTAAAGCTTAATGGTGTTTTCGAGAAAATGAAGTTAGTGTCTACTGAAGTGGCAAAAATAATGTTAATTTCGGAAGAATATAGTAAAAATTAAACTGACTGGATTTCAAAAGAAGTTGGCAAAATTAAAGGTATGGTATTTTAGAAGAAATTATCAAAATTAACGACATTTTGTAGAAAGTGGACAATATTTCTGCAGAGCTGTAGGCAGGTTCAAGAGATGGGTAGAAGAAAAGGATTAACAAATGAAATATATGTTGGATGCTGAGCGAGAAAAGGTTATAGACAAGGAATTTAACTGATACAAAACTGAAACAGATCAATTTCTAGGACAATTTATAAATCAGAAGTTTGAAGAATACAAATCCCGAGAGCATGATCAACATATCTGAAGCCAAGGTAAATGACAATGCGCATTGACGGTAACTAAATTGAAAAACATGAGTTTGGGTGTAGATTATAAAGTGAATGCTATATCAAATTCTGTGAGACAAATGAAGATTGCCATCCAGTCCGTGCGAAGCAAATTAGGCGAACTAAAATGCAGAGTGAATGGGACAGTAAAAAGCAACCTAGTTACACAGAAAGTATTTTAGGTGGGCGAGCATCAGGCTTCATTTCAATAGAACGGATTCGATTTCATTAGTTCACAGTCATGACAGGAGTCGACATTATTCGAATCTCCGAAACGAACAGTCGTAGAACCAAATCTAACCTCTTAACTTAACAGACGATAACGCGCTAAAGCTTCGGCAGTTCACGACGTTCGCACCAAGAAGGTAAGATATATCTCCAGATGTGTTTATATAATCTTTACTACTCCAGAGCTGGAGTGACAGCCACAAAGTTTTGGATTGCTGAAGACGCGAAGCTTTTCTTCAAAAATACTAGTCCAAGGCATTACAAGAAAGATGAGAAAGATAGTACTGAATCCTGAATCATTTACTCTGCAGCAGGGTTGATGGCAATGCTATTTTGAAAAATATTTGAAGAAGACTGGGATTAAGTAATGTCGCAGATCAACATCTCGGAAATTTTGAAGAACTGGCTGCTCGTAGAAACCAGAGAGAAGCTATTAACTGTACCGGACAAAGATATCGAAACATTGCTCGCATATCTAGAGTGTTTGGATATGTCAGAAGACGATTGACGCGCTTTTTACAGAAACAGGCAATGAGCCTATTTTAGAGGAACAAATGACGCAAGAGAAAGATGTGACGACACTGGCAGATGTGACAGCCACTGACCGCGAGGAAATAATAATGCGAGAGGCGCAGTGTGCGCAACTGAATGCGAGACTTGCAGTACCAAGACAGAAACGACAGGAGACACTTTTAAAAATGAAAATCATGGAATAATAAATGCGAATACAGAACAAGAGGAGGATATGGTAGAGGAAACCGCACGGAAAAGAAGCAACAACGACAGCGATTCGAACCGAACTGTGACAACTTGAATCAGGGACATCGTTTGAACCAAGCTGCCATCAACGTTAAATAGAATGGAGCAAACGTAGAAGAAATAGTAGCTAGTGGGTAAGAGATGAGTTCAATTTCCTTTGAAAGGTTTGATCAATGGAAGAAGAACAAAGAAATTCGGATGCTATCTTTGAGCAATGTCTTGATCTTAGATGCAGTAGGTAACAGAAGTCCAGTGAAGATTCAAGCACAGGTCTAAATTAAAACTGGTGCAAAATTGCTGATACACGTATGTTTTGGTAGTGGAGATCTAGTGGTCGATTGATTGCAGTACATTGGACAAGGAATTGATTTTACTGAAGGTCAACTGCAAATGCCAATAAAATGAGAAGAAATGGAAGTGAATTTGATAGACATGATAATTGGTTGACCAAGAGGATACGAATCAGAGAAAGTTAGAGTGATATTCTAACGACATCATGAATCGAAGCAGGCGGCACAAAAGCAATTGTTAACAAGGTCTGAGAATCTGATTACTTAGATTAAGTAAACGAAGAAGAGCTTAAAATCGTTGTCTTGCATTATGCAGGCTTTCAGGACAAACCCAAGTGTCATCTGATGGTATGAACATAAACTTCAAGTTAAACAACACATACCTTTTGACAAGCCAACTTATGTGATTCTATGCCACGCCAGATGAGCTACTGTAACTAAGTAAATCCGCCAGGTGTTGGATTAGAATATTATTGAAGAAAGTAGAAGCCCATAAGAGAATCCATCGTTAAAAGTGCATAAGTTTTCAATCACTGTCAGACTTGCGTTAGATGCAAGAGCACTTAACATAGTTTTGTTCCCAGTAGAGACTAGGCCAGAGAACTTAGAAGTACAAATAAAAAAATTATGATACGATGTACTTGACAAGCATTGATTTACGTATGTTATACTGGCAGTTTGCTTTAGAGAAAAATTAAGGAAATATACTGTGTTCAAATTTGTGGGTCACAGTGATCAATTTCGAGTTCTAACATGTAGCATGAATTTGCCTGGAGGAGTTTTCGTTGCTGCATTAGCACTTTTTTTAGGAGACTATCTACAGGAAAAAGTTAATGTTTATGCGTATGATCTTCGGATTACGGTGGAGACTCGGGAAGAACACTTAGAAGTACTGTGCATTTTGCAGTTCTGGAGAGACCAAATTTAAATTTTGACGGAATTAAGTGAAATATGCAAAACATGTAGTAACAGTGGGATGAATTGTGTATGATGTAGGGAAAATCAGTGCCATTAGAAAATATCCAAGACTCTACGAAAAGAAACAAATCAAATCATTCCTTGGACCCTGTAATTTTCATCGATGGCATGTGAATGCACGGTCATTAAACAGTGAAGAATTTAGATGGTTAACCAAGGGGTATACTGTGTGAGGAATGGAAACAGGGATGGCAACGAGCTTTTGAAATCAACAGGATTCCAGGATGTTGTATCATCCCGATATGAATACGGAATCCGAATTCGTGTCAATTGCTACGGGATTCAAAATATGGAAAGATTTGCTAGTCAGGTCTTAAACAGACATGAACTGGGCTATTCAGCGACTGGATTAGAATTACTTACAATTGTTTGGGCATTCTGCCACTTTCATTACTATCTACGAGGGGTTGTCCAGAAAGTAAGTTCCGATCGGTCGCGAAATGGAAACCACAGTGAAAAACTAGAAACGTTTTATTTGGAACAGTTAGGTACATCTTCCACCTACTTCTCTACCTAGTCGCCGCTCCAACTTCGAGTTTTGTCTTAGTGTTGTATCAACTTTCCAATATTCTCGTCATAGAAAGCAGCCGCCTGTGCTTTCGGCCAGTTATCTGCACTTGTCTGCAGTTCGTTGTCTGTGGAAAAATTTTGTCTTCATAGTGAGCGGTTCTTGTGAGCAGAGATGAGACTTAGGGGGAGCCGATTGTGGGTGATCAAACACTTCTCATCGGAAACGCTGCGGGAGCGTCTTCATTGCCCCTGCAGTGTGCGGCCGAGAATTGGCACGAAGAAGGAACTGCTCGACAGTTGTGTTATATGGGCTGCACGACACAGGCGAAATCTCTAACCAGGCCCTCACACTTGGCGGAAGACGCTATTCCCTACGCATCTTTACATGCTCACTGTTCACTCAAAACTGAAAAGAGCGGCGCGACACGATCGACGGGCATACTAGAGACACTGCCCAACACATCTGTGCAAAGTTTTATCGGATTTTCCCAGTGGTTTCCATTTCGCAACCGAACGGAACTTACTTTCTGGACAACCCTCGTATATGGGTATCGTACTATGGTCTTTACAGATCACAGGTCTTTTAAGTTGTCTTTTGAGTTATACGCTGATCCACACACGATTCGCTAAATGGACAGTTTCTCTTCAAGATTGTTATTTTGAAATAGTTTACATCAAAGGAGAACGAAAGGTAATTGCAAATACATTATTACGGTTACCTGAATGTTGGAAACGAGTGCCTGTAAATTGTTTACCTAACCCAGATGTCAAGATGTGACGAAGCACTTACCGCCTTTCAGATAAACAAAATGATTGGACGAAAGTTTTATTTTTTAATCACAAATACGACGGATCACGACCTACATGAAACTCCATAGTCTTAAAGTTGTAGCGCGAGCAAAGAGTAGAGCCTGACCGAATGTTTCCTGCGAATGCAGGATCCCCAACGAGAAACATGAGATGCTACAGAAGCTGAATGGGCAACTCATTGAAGTGGAATGGTGAAAGGAGTACAGTGTAATGTCACAGTTTTGACACCATCTATTAACTACCGGGTTTTAGGTTTAGTCATATCATTGTATGCACTTGCTTAGGCAAGCCAGACACACCTGAATTACATTCGCAGTACACATATATTACCTGTCGGGTAGAATCAAAGAGTATGTTATGTCTATGGAGAGAGCATAGTCTACTGCGCATGTTCTCAACATCAAACCGGACTACTCAATTGATTTTAAGACGACGCCGCTAGTCTACAAGTTGCGGTAACAGCGAGGCTTCAGTGCTACATGTCTTCGCCTTGTTTTATGTACGTTTCTCCACGTTTGAGTTTTAGTAACAGCTGTGGTGCAGTAATGTTGCTACGGATGTAAAGAGAAATATGTGAAAGGTCGACCAGTATGTACAGCAAAAATATAATTGTAAATGTCATATTAATGTAATGTATGAGGCACTTTATGTGTTGAAAAATATCGAGACATGTGTTATAAAGTATTGCACTATAGGGATAATTTCTACTATTTTATGAGCATGTGTTTACGAAACAAGTGCTAAACAATCTGCAAGTGTGTTTGAGTAAAAACTGATCAACGTATCTATATTGGTGCTATGTTCATATGCAGATAAAATTTATGCATGACAATCTGATTAATTTCCTCCAATTTATGCAGTTTCGTATACAGTGTCATTGTAACGTAATTAATTAGAACAGATTCGACAATATGAACCAGTGCAACAGAAAACCTAAAAAAATATTGTTGTCTGTTATTTCTTTTATTACTCCGAAATTCGAGCATTGAGCTTGTATTTTATTTATTTATTTATTTATTTATTTTGTGCGCAGTGTATGGTTTTACTTTTCTGATGAATGTTGTGAACGGTATAGGTGGAGGTCCTCAGGTCCTCAACAAACTACTAGAAATTTAAATGAAAATACAAAACTGAAAAACACAACCTCCGTTCTATTGGATTCTGATGACTATCGCATTACCAAATTTGTCGAGTACGAGGATGTTAATCTGTATATAATCTCTTATGACTGAAGTTGTATAAACAGCTTTTTTTATAAAATAAAATACCGATGGTGTATTTAAAGTCAACTAACCTTCCCAAAACGACTAAGAACTTCCCTTAAATGTTTCTCAGTTTGAGGGATAATCACTGGAATGCTTGGTTTTGAAATGCCAAATAAATAGCTCAAACTGGCACGTAAGTCGTCGGTTGCCAGCTAACGAAATATTATTGCTAGCTTTTTCCTCAGGCTTTATCTCAAGCAAAAAAATCTTAAACTTCACTGTGACCTATTTCTAAATTTGCGAACAAAAAGTCGCCGTCACTAAGTCTTTCTCGTACCTCTGCTACTTAGATGGTGTTTTACTCATTGTCGCCTTTTTTTTTCTTTTTCTGTCGCCTTTCATCACAATAAACGCGGCACAAACTGCAGAACAAAGAAATGAATGCATAGCAGACTGCTGGAACAATGAGGTAACCACGCGCACGTGCGTTCTTTCTACTAATTTTTGTGCACGCGCCTTTGCTCCCGTGCATCAGCGATTGCGTACGAGGAAAGAGACATCGAGTGGAGATATCTTATATTTGAAGTAACTGCCATATTCCTGTTCGTATTATTGTTTTAAATTGTAAATATTACACTGTCCCCGTTCGCGGTAGCCATGCGGTCTAGGGCGCCTTGTCACGGTTGGCGCGGCTACTCCCGTAGGAGGTTCGAGTCCTCCCTGGGACATGGGTGTGTGTGTTGTCCTTAGTCTAAGTTAGTTTAAGTTAGAGTAAGTAATGTGTAATCTTAGGGACCGATACCTCAGCAGTTTGGTCCCAAAAAATTCCAATTACACTGGTTAATATTAACGTACCAAACAAGTAGAATGTGTAGTATGGGGCCAAATACGTTACTGAAAATTTAAATTAAGCGTTTTATGAACGAGCTGTGGTCAGTAAAGTCGGTAATTCGCTAAGTAACAATAAATTTAAGTCATTGGTATGTACTTCGGGAAGGTACATTGGCTAAAAGTAACAGAAGATTCCCCCGGGATTCTTTTTGCACACTGAAGTGTCAACCGTCAGAGTGAAAGTGCTGGTATATAAACAGCAGCAAGGCAGTTGTACAGGAACGTTTGAGACGCACTCGTTTACGCAACTAACTGTAGTAATTGTAAAATAGATTAGAAGTAGCCTGAATTTGGAAGAGGTGTTTGTTGCAAAACGCCAAGAAAATACTGCCAGTTACTGCCTAACGCTTTGAACCAGCAAAAGGTACATCGTGTGGTGAAACAGTTTGCTTTGTACTGGATTTTGATTTGTAATGCGCCACAGACTGTGCGGTACGTACATTCAGTTTATGAAGCCAGGTTTCTCAAATCGACACAGAAAATCATGTTATTAAAATCAGTAGAAGGTAACATATTTGTTGTTCTAATGAGTTCATTAACTTTCAGTATCTATTCCAAACTAATCTTCCTCTGCTGACGATAATTACAAACCCATGATCCTAAGAATGTTGTTTTGACCAAAGTATGCATTTAATCACATGCAAAATGTCAAGTAAAATACAATATCAACTGATGGCAGGGCCTCTTGGTGAAGAACGCACTGGCAACAATCTGTATGCTTCAAACTGATAAAAGTATTTCTGAGCCAAAAAAGGTAGACACATTCACATTGTTCTGTATACTGTGATTTAAACTGCGAAATCAGCTAACAGATTTGCTTCTAATTCCACAGAAATATAACCAATGTAATTGACTTTTATGAAGACAAACAATCATGTGTTTTGTCCATTTTTTATCACTGGCTAACGAATTTTAATGCAAAAGGCAATATTATCTTTCACATATTTTATGCCCGTAATAAAACCTTAAGCCATTAAAATCATATTTTATTACTCTGCACTAAAATATTGCTTACATGGTATTTATTTTGCATTGTTTCATGTCTATTCTGTTGTGTGTACATGTATCTGAGATAAAGTGTGCTTATGCGTTAATGTGGATTTGCAGCACTCTCTGACTTTCCCGTTCCCTGCTATGTGTATACAGAGTCTAATGATGAGAACGATGTCTCACACATTTCGTATATTGGCATCAAACGTTTTATCGCAAACATCTGTCAATTTTGTTTTGAAATACGTAACCTAAGTGGTATTTGGTGGATTTTTACGAGAGAGTATCTGTCATTTTCATACGCTATGAATACTACTGTGACTTACTTGCAGAATGTCGAGTTAAGAATTTGTGTTTGTAGGTTCCTAATTAGGACAGTCACAAGGTGGTTTCAAGAGGAACATTCAGTCAAAAAAGACAAGGCCTAACATAAATCCTTGTATAACATGATATATTAAATTTAACTAATGAAAGGAGAAAGTATAACAGTACAGGAAACGGAACAGGAAAAAACAGTAAGAAAGTAGAAAAAAAGAGCTTGACAGAAAGTAAAAAGTTTCAAAGCAGGAATTTCTAGAACAGAAATGAGAAGGTGTAAAACATTCATGGCTATGAGGAAAACAGATGTCGAATGTAGGAAAACTAAAGAAACATTTGTACCTGCTGTATGAACGTAAAGGGCTCAGATGGCAAATCTGACGGGTGGGAGGAATTTATACAAGGAACTCGTCTGTAATGACCTTGTCATTGATGGAACGCTAAACCATAATCTCCATTTTTAAAGAATATTTTGGAAAGGGAAGAAGAAATGGACGAAAATGAGATGAGGAACGCGGTACCGCGAGGCGAATTCGACAGAGCACTATTAAGACTTAAACCGAAACAAGACATCTAGAGTAAATGACAATCCCTACAAAGGATGTGTGAGACAAGTGAGATGTCCTCAGACTTCAAGAGGAATCTGACAATCCCAATACCAAAGAAAGCAAATGATAGCAATTGTGTTGCAGAATCATCGGTTCAATTAGCCAAGGTTTCCAAAAAGTAATGGGAATCGTCTGTAGATGGAACGATTGGCAGAAGGCAACTAGGGGGAAAATAAATTTGGCTTCCGGAGAAATGTAGGAACACTTACTACTTATCTTAGAAGACAATTCGAAGAAACAAAACCAGTCATCCATAGTATTTGTCGATCTAGAAAAAAAAAAAAAAACTTTGCCATTGCTACCGAACTACTCCATTTGAAATACTGAATTTATCAAGAACATTGAGTGAAAGGTTATCTACAACTTGTACAGAAATCAGACTGCAGTTATAATAGCCGAATGACATGGAAAAGGCATTAGTTGATTAGTTGATAAGGGATTTAGACAGGATTGTAGTTTATACCTCATTTTATTCAATCTGCATATTGAGCCAGCAGTAAAGGAAATCAAGGAGCAAAGTGGAAAAGGATTTAAAGACACAAGAAGTAAAAATTTTAATGTTTGCTGAAAACACTATAATTCTGTCAGAGACAGCAAAGGACTTGGAAGAGCAGTGAAACGGAATGGAAAATGTCTTGAAAAGAGGTTATCAGATGAATTTAAACAAAAGTAAAACTAGGGTAAAGGAGTATAGTCGAATCACGTCAGGTGATGCTGAAGAAGTTAGAATTGCAAATGAATTAACTAAAATTAATGCCAGAGCTATACTGCTATTTGGGCATCAAAATAACTGACGATGGCATAAGTAAGGAGGATATAAAACGCAGACTTGAAATACCAAGGAAAGCTTTCCCGAAAAACAGAGATCTGTTAACATGCGACATGAAGATTTGCGTCAGGAAGTCTTTTCGGTAGTAGTTTTTGGTGTGTAGCCTTGTACTGAAGTGAAACGTGACGATAGAAATCGCAAAAAGGAGACAGGAGAATGCTGAAGATTAAGTGGATGTATTGGATAAACAACTGTAGAAGTACTGAATCGAATTGAGGAGAAAAGATCTTTTCGACATGTCCATACCAAAAGAAGGAATCTATTGATAGAACACATCCTCGGGCGTTAATAAATAATTAATTTCGTAATGGAAGGTCGACGGTGAAAACTATAGAGGAATACTGAGGCTCTATAACACAGTAAGCAGTCTTTAATAGATGTCCTTAGCGTAGTTATGCAGGGATGAAGATACTTGGTCAGGGCAGGATAGTGTGGAGAGCTACATCAAACCAAGAGAACAACAACAGCTGTATTTTTATCATATTTTAATTTTGTAGTTTTTTCTCCTAGATTTTATTTTTTATTATTATTATATAAACTTTGAAAACCATGAATTTCTAAATATATTCTCTTTGTCAAGCGATGTAAGATGTGTTTATTTAATCTGTTGCAGGCAACAAGAGAGCGGGTAACGTAGCTTGATTGCATAAAAAAGGTTTTGGGGATTATCCAGTCCTACTCAGAACTTTAATATCGTTAAATACTTACTATAAAACACAGAGGGACTTGCAGCTGATCAGCGCCTGCCTCAAACATTAAAATATGAATCGAAGCAAATGAATTGTAATGTAATGCTGGTAAATAGAGAAAAAGATCCAATACTGTTTACTATGCTATACGGATCAGTCACTGGAATCAGCCGCAGCCTTCAAGAAAATAAAAGTTTCTGTTCGGTACGTTTTAAGGTGGAGCAGCCAAATGATTCTACCCCTGATGAAAGCAGATATTTGATTCAGATTTATTTGAGGAACCCTAAGGAAGCTTAAGCTATGAACGAAAGAAACAGTTTCAACGTCCTCGTTCGACCAATCCTCAAATACTAGTTCTCGGTCTGGACAGTTATCAAGTTGGGTTAATGGGAAACACAAAAAAGATTCACAGAGCAGCTGCACAGTTTGTTAGGGATTTGGTCTGCACGAGAGTGTCATAGAACGCTCAAAAAACTGTGGTTGGAGATGTTACAAGGAAGACATTGTGCGTTTCCAAAAAGAGTCAGGAAACATATTATTCCTCCAACATACGTCAGGGTGTGTTTCTCTGTACAGATGTTGATGATTATTATCCTAAAATGAATGCAGTAATGATATCACTGAACAGGGTCTCTGTAAGAAATCCAGGCCATCTTTTTCTTTGAACTACCATCCTCTGTCCGTTTGCTATTTTAATGCGACAGTACTATCTTCAACTCAACCGCGACGTCATCAGAAAATTAGTAGTGGAGGTGAGGTGCCTGGAGAAAGATTAACAGTGACCAGAACGAAAGAGTGACTGTTTCAGTGTTCATCACAGGAACGTGTTTCCTGGCTACGAAGAGAGTACGTGTTCCCTCGAACAAAATGTGGTCACTTGGGAAGCAAGCCAAGTTTACGAGAAGGACGTCGGAGTGTGACAAATCGAGGCCAGGTCGGGAACCGAATAGATTGTTTAATATGATGAACACTCTGCAATGTGTGTTAAAAACTATATTTTGAGTCTTAAGACATTCCCTATTTCCTGTTTCACTTATGAGATGTTTGATAGGTGCCAAATGTAGTTAAATGACAAGCGTCAAGGGTGCATCCACCTCAGAGTGTTGGCATATCGAGCTTACAAACAGTTCCGACCGAGAAAAAAAATCGGCTTTTATCGTATGAGAGTGTCTCATTAGAATTTAAACTGAAGGAATACATGACATTAAGTTCTATAAGTTCAATGTAGTATTATGGCTATATGTAGCCGAACACAGTGAACATAAACACTCAGCTCAAGAAGCCTCGGTAAAATATTGATAGATGATACCACGTTATAGAATATCTGGAATCTCTGTAGCAGAGTACCATTGCTGCTGTTTGACGACTTTATAAAAAACGTTAGCCGTGAAAGTGTACTCAACTTAAAGAAGGCAAATTATGCTACCGAAACTAAAATAAATTTCACCATCGGATTTCTAATTAAACTTTTGTTAAATATGACTAAAGGATAATTTGCTAGGAGATTATATTTCGCTCAAGAAGGTGCTGCACGATTATTTGTGCGAAAGGATTAAATTCCAAACATTGCATTGATGACACCGTGGACGTGGACACGCAAGCAAAAAAGAAAAGCTCTTACCTTCCTGGCAGTCAGACTCGTGAAAGATTCTTGTGACTTCACTGCTGGTACGTCCAAATACTTTGGTGCGATAGATAACTTTGCCGATCACTCTTTTTCCATAACAATAAACAGTTATACATCTTCAGCAATTCAGGGCACTCATAGCGAAAGAGATAGTTAAAATTTCTGAGATTCAATCTCAGACTACTCAAACAAAAAACTTCTATGGCTATTGCCACAGAGTAGGAATATCTCTGGAATGAACATAGCAAACTGTAACTTCGTGGCAGATCATATCAGCGCACACTCCGCTGCAGAGTGAAAATCTCATTCTGGACAGCAAACTGTGTTAACTGCCGTGGAGGTAGCCACAGTCAACATCGAGGAGGGCAAGCCACAATCCTTCGGTATACGCTCTTTTTTTAAGGTTCGAGCAAAGACGGAAATTTACGTATTATGAATTTCCCCATTTTATGTATTTGTTTATTTGTAACTGAAACCATGATTTAATGCTACAGGTGCATAGAGAAATTCGTGGAAGTAGAAACCGTTGCACTTCATAGGAAAGTAACTCATAGATATGAATACAGCTACGGTAGTAAAATGGTTCCAATGGCTCTGAGCACTTTGGAACCAAGCATCTGAGGTCATCAGTCCCCTAGAACTTAGAACTACTTAAACCTAACTAACCTAAGGACATCACACACATCCATGCCTGAGGCAGGATTCGAACCTGCGACAGTAGTGGTCGCGCGGTTCCAGACTGAAGCGCCTAGAACCGCTCGGCCACACAGGCCGGCGCTACGGTAGTAGCAAGAAGTATTTTATATGTTGAAAAAATATCAAGGCTCATGGTAACAAAGCGGTACTACCATATGGCTGTCAGATAGATTCATATACTTGTGGGCCTACATGTTCCAGTCATATTAATGTGACCGCCGCCTATGTTTGACGTCGACGTGCAATAACCACTCACAGACGGCGGGTGGCAGCACTAACAGTGGGGGGTATATAAAATGTTTTGTGGGAACGCGGAAAACAGTGCAGTTGTTGCTGTAATGTGGAAACAGAGCGTTGTTTCTAACGTCCAAAAGGTCACGAGCATTGGCTTTCGGGCCAAGGGTGGAAGTATTTCCGAAACGGCTAAACCTGTGAACTGCTCGCATGCCACAGAGGTTAAAGATACCGTCCGTGGTGAAATGGTGCTACCCCGTAAGCGACGCCGAGGCAAATGTGGTGCGCCACAATAGATCAATACGAGTATGCATCTATCCTTGGGGACGAAGTCTACCCCTACGTGTCGTTTGTTTTTCTTCGGCACAATGTAATCTACCAACAAGACAGTGCACGTGAATGTCTTACCCACCCAACCTGTTTCACATGTAATTCTAGACCAAACTACCTCTTTGCTTTCAACCTCTCTACTTGGAATGTCTTTCTATCATACGAAAAGGAGTGAATCCAAAATCGAACACTGTGGGACACCTTTAGTGATTTCTCTCCAGCCACAAAAATTTTCTACATTCCAAACATTGCCTGAATTATTCAGAACAGCTTTTTGTATTCTGTTTGTTACGTATGATTCAGACCATTTGTATTAAAGCATTAAGTTCCATTAATTACAATGGACATTAAGTTTGATCTATTTCGGAAACCATTTGGAATAGGATACATGTCTACTCATATATGAAGATTATTGCTTCAAATTATCTTCAGTGCTCTTGGGACATCCTGTATGTAGGAAATATTTCCACGAAAATGGACAGAGTAATAAGGAAACTTAAGATTAAAATAAACTTTCTTACACCATAAAAACTCTTGGCGCTTCTGGGAACGGTCAAAGCCGACTCAGAGCTGTGAAAGGCAGGCGTTTACTAGATTCCATGCGAGTGTGGCAAACTATATACTGTGCAAACGACTCTCATTGTTCAGGAGCGCATCGTGAAACACCAGCGGCATACTCGTTTACACTGTATTTCTAGCGGGCATGCGATGAAATGCAGTGAAACAGAAATTATGGCCTGTACTTCAAATTTCTGGATCTCCATTATAAATGAATCAATGGAAATACGACTGCGACCCTTGTCGATCGGAACAGTGGTTTCAGGTCTACTACATGGAATGCAACCATTAAAAAAAAACCTTGTGCTCTGCGTAGCCGATGTGTTTCAGCGATTTTACTGTATGAATACGATAGATAAAACATCGATGAGGCCAATTTTCACCACGAATGTCGTTCGCAGCAGCACACAGACTTGTAACAGATGTGCATGCTCTTAAGCAGCACTTGCACAGTTACGACTGGGTTCACTACACATGCGCCAGCGGGGTCTTAGATAGAAGAGTTAAGCCTAGTTTCACCATTTAAACCTGAATATGGACAGAAGACCCTACGCTGAAGTCTCAGGGCAGTGAGTTACAGACATGCGGCAGTTTGCCAGAAATTTCATGAAACAGAGCACCCCGATATTGACAAGTCCTCTATTCACGGATTCCAAGTTGATTTTTATGGAAAACACATTCTTTCTCTAAATACGTCAAAATTCGTCAGCATAAAACAGGTTCCATAATTCTAAAATATATTGAAGTCAACGATGTAAGCATAAAATGGCCCTTCTTGAAAACGGGAGCGATAATACGAGCTTCTTTTTCCCAACGGGTAGGCGCCCTCCGTTGCTACAGCGATCTATCGTGATCTGATGCTAGATGGTGGGCAAGTTCTTTCGTATGACAGCTGTCTGTCCTTCCTCCATAGTTGGCGTTGGCGCACCACTGTCGACGCGCTGAACTTGGCTGATGTGTAATGGGAAGCCGCAACGATGGTCGCAGTGCTCTCGGCCTATGCTAATCCGGACATCGTTATTCCGTCCATTCGGCCACTCGCACATAGGCCCGTTTCTTGAGCCGAGGTGCGTAACGTAGCTGTACGACTTTGCACAGGCTAGCTAGCAGTATAAGTATTTTCTCGAGCGATCGTCGTATGGAGCCGTTGAGGCACTGCATGGCCTTGTGCGTGGCCTTCTTGAACCCATAGATTCTACGTTCACGTAACAGTTGTGCGATTCCTACCAGCACGAGCAGTAATATATACGCTGGTATTAACGAGAAAGCTATACGCACCCGCTTAAAAGTTGAGTTTTGTATTTGACCCTTAAAGTCGCCGACTTTGGCGACATATTTTCCTCGGAGGGCTGTATACTACTGGGTATGAAGCGATATGATGACCATGCAGCGATAGAAAATATTTAGTCGTCTGGTCTTAACGCAGCAACGATATCTGGTAACTCAAAGTGCCCTTTTTTCAATATCGATTTATGAATGCATGTTAATCGAATTTAAATATTAGAATGACATTACAAAATGTGTTTATTTTTTCTGGTTGGTTGATTTGGGGGTGGGGACCAAACATCGATGTCATCGGTCCCATCGGACTAGGGGAGGACGGGGAAAGAAGTCGACCGTGCCTTTTCAAACGAATCATCCCGGCATTTGCCTAAAGCGATGTAGGGAAATCAAGTAATACCTAAATCAGGGTGGCCGGTTGCGGGTTTGAACCGTCGTCCTCCCGAATGCGAATCCAATGTGCTATCCACAGTGCCACCTCGCGCCTTGTTCTAGTATATGACTTGTGCAGCACCTGATTGGTAGCCGATGCCAGACTTTTCCTCCTAACGAGAAGCTGGCGTCGCCGGACGTATTCGCCACTGAATCGATAGCCGTGGGGGTAAAGAAGATACCATAAGCTACAGTTAATTACTGTGATCACTATTCGTTAAGAAGGGAGGAAAAAATCTTGTATGTAATGCAACGAGTTTAAATTTCATAGTGACTGTGCGTCCGCCATGTTTGAAACAAACTGAATTCAAGTATGCCTTTTTTTCTGCAATCAAGGACGTCGTCTGCTTTGTCACTCCCCCATGAAATTACCTTTAACTAACTCGAAATAGCTTTACCTTTCTCGGAAAACAGGTTACATCTACTATTTCTGTGAATACTGGCTGCAACAAATAAAGTTTTGATCGAAATATGGGTAAACTTTTCTGTGCAGATGAAAGTGCATGACTGTTCAAAACACGTTCTACTCGCGTTAACTTCTTGTCGGTCGCAAACTGAACGTAAATCAGTGCAATTTCAACAGGTACCGCCTGAAGATTACGTAGTAAACTTCGAAACGTGTTGTGGTTAGCTAATAGAGACGGTGATTGGCGCTGAAATATAGTTTTCTTTGTATTTAAAGCACAATCAAAGCCTCAAAAACCAATGCTTTATGGACGACAATACAGAAAAAATATATTTGTTATAAGTAATTAAATAATATAAATGATAACTAACAAGACATTAAAATAATTTTTTCCCAAATCACTTTTACAATGTTTTGTTGGGATTTAATTTCTACAATGTTTCCATTGGCTTTTAACGTTCTGACCATAGTCGAAATGGCGGCCAAGTTGATTTTGGTTGCCGTAAGGAGTGTTGAAACTCGTGTGGCAGCCACTCTGAAATTTTAACTCTTCAGTTACTCTTGATATCTGCATGAATCACGTTCTGTGTGACGCATATAAGCGGCCACGATTGATTACAGTATACAAACATAATAATTTGAATTTATTACGTGGCAAAAGTCTGTACTTACTCTGTGGAATAAAACTTTTTGATGTGTTGAAGTGAACCATATGTGTTGGTACAGTATTATGATTTATCCTGAAACTACAAATTTGAGGCTATTTGAAAATTATGTATAAAGAGGATTTCAGCGTAATTAGAAAATATTAATTTAAAGTCCACATTGATTATGAAGTTCAAGTAATAGTGCAAGAATATCTCTGGTCACTATATATTACATGTGTATAAAATTATCTCTCAATATGATTATATTCTGAATGTAAAGAGATGTGAAGTTTTTGAACTGTGGAAAGTGTTTTAGAATTTTATCATTCCTAAAGTGATCGTAAGGAATGTATATTCAAAGAATAATTCATAGTTGACTTAAAGTAACACTCAGATGTCAGAGAGTATTGCATTCAAGTCACGGCTGTTAAAAGTTATTTCTGCTTTATAGACATTACGACTACTTGAGACTTGACATCACGGAGGTTAAAAAAGTAAGAAGTTATCATTACGTCACAAACTTGAAGCCGACGTCAGCCCATAGCATTAAGTTCAGTGCATTTACACCTTCATGGTTCACCGCGGTGGTACTTCCCCATGATGTCACTCTGACGTGGCCGTGCCCAGTTTTGACCGTTGGGGATATCTACCGACTTTTTTGGTCGTATCCGAAACAGTGCCTGGTGCTTTGATAGTGTAGAGACATAACTGTTTCATCAAAAATACAAACTTGCGTCGTTTACGGGTGTATTACTCGATACGATTGTAATTCTAAGTTTAAATGAATCCCATTCATTCGTAAGTGGAGCCATTGAAGCAATATTTTCTTTCGTATACATGAATTATGTTTGCACTGTTTACTTTTATTCATTCCCGTGTTTTTCATTCCCTTACAGACTGCAAACGCTTCGATATCCGAGCCACACTGTATCAACGGTCTTGGCCCTGCATAACACACAGCTAGGTGACCACGATTATTGACGGTGCAGCATCTCATGCCATAAATTTCTCCCGCCAGCAATTATTCATTGCTCACATTTTCTCCCTCTTTAAAGAAGATTCTGGATAGAACAGCCCGAGACAGTTGTCGTGTGTGTGAGTTATATATATGTATGTGTGTGTGTGTGTGTGTGCGCGATGTGTGTGTGAGTGCGTGCTTTGCTTCCTTTCTGAAGAAGGCTTTCACCGAAAACTTATTTGAACACTCTTCTCATCGTGCTTGCCTGTTGCTCAGCGTGTGAGTAGCAACCTATCCACTTCACAGTAAAGTTATTTTCTCAAGAAGTTTGTTGTAGATAACAGGAACAATGATGTACATAATTACGATACCCGAAGAAAAAATGACATTCATTACGCAACATTAAGGTTGTCTGTGGCACAAACAGGGGTTCACAATGCGTCAACAAAAAGTTTTGATCACTTACACAGTGATATGAAATGTTTGACAGACAGCAAAGTAAAATTTGAAACTAAATTGTAAACTTTTCTCTCTAACAACTCCTCCTATTCCGTGGAAGATGATCTTTTATTGTAATGTGTAAATGGTGATGGGTAGAAATTACATACTAACATTTGTCTGTCTTTAATTAAAAAAGAAAAATCTAATAAACGATTAGCATGGAGGCATATTAACAAAAACAATATCTGAATATAAAATGATCCATCCCGCATCATTGCGATTTATCATGCAAATGATAGATAGAACATGAAACTAAGTAACTAAAAGTACTGGTATATCACAAAGAATGGTATAGACTTACATACTTCGAAAACGACTGAATGAAATTCAAAAGTAAAGTGAAGCAGCTGGTCAAAATAGACTTAGGTTCTAATTGTCTTATGTTTATTATTCCTGAAAAACTGACGGGGTTACTGGTAAGAAATATCCCAGAAAAATTAGCAAATAGGCTACTGCTGGAGAGGTAGAGCTGTATGTTACATAGGTTTGGCCACCACAACTAAAAAAGTGACTTATAAATGTTAAAGCAAAATATCCATTTTACTTGGTCTAAGCGTCTGAGACCATTCCTTTTATCATATTCATAGTATTGCAGAATGCTGGACCAAGCTTAAAAAAATTATATCAATTTTTTACCCTGTAAATTGCTATTATTGGTCACACTCTAGAGGGTGCATCGTAGGTAAGATTTCAAAGCGAGAAGAGATGTAAACTAAAGTGAAACTAAAGCACTGATAGTCCAATAAAACGAGAACTCTGTTCTGCATGAATGTACACCTCTATGCTGTTCTGATTCTTTGAGATTCCAACAATCGTTCACTTTGTTGACATGCAGAAGATACGATAGCACGTCTTGCGTCTTCCATTATGCACACGTTTATGGGCTAGCGAAGAACACGTGTGTTATTTTTTTTTGCAAACGTGAACGTTAAAAACGTTGCGCATGCGAGTTGGAAGCTGAAAATGTAATGAACAAGAAGCGGTATCAGTAAGCAAACGAGCATTAGTTTTGGAGTTCCAGCATCATTTGCTATCGTCACAAATACAGTAAAAGCGCAATTAAATGGAGTATTAGAGCATGCTTTTCACTTCACTTCCTTTTCATCTTGGTAGAAATATATCAACAAAAAATAAGTTCTGGTAACAAGGCCAAATGTGTCGCATTACTAGGGTAAATATGCGTTTAAGAGCAGAAAAACGTTCGAAATTTCCTTTCCTGACACTAGGTTATTCATGTAAACACTGTAATATTCAGTATTTAAAACAGTGATAGAAATAACGAGCAAGAAACAATCCTAAACAGCTGGCTGCTAACGTTTTGGGAAATTTAAGATGGTGGCAGTCCACACAAACTGTGATTTGAAAACAACGTGCAGCGTTAAGTCTATAATGCCCTCTCCCGTCTCTCTCTGCTTCCGTGATTGACAATCAGTGATCATTGTTGTAATTTAGTGAGTAACCAGATTTCATATAATGGCCGACTTACTGACTTACAATAATTAATAAAGAGCGATCCCCAAGGTTGGGATCGACTTTTTGAAACCGTCTATACGATGTAAGTTAAGATCCCAGGTGTCACAACCTGCCGTCATTCACACTTGTGGGCGCTCGTTTGCGAGTAATTGACGAAAAAAATTTTGCAATTTTGCGTGACGCTCAGAAGCGTTAAAAAGGTTGTATTACATACAAGCAGACGGACGGCGTGATGCTATGACGGGGTAAGGGCTTACCATGCAGGAGGTTGTTAATGAAATTTTACGACCCGGACATGTACGAAAGGACTGAAAATGAAAACGGTGACAAACGGAAATTTAAATAGCATGACAAAGCGTATCTGATGTGGCTTTGTCTTACATGGGTTATGGGATACGACATGTCCGTGTGTTCAGTCTCCCGTTTGAAGTCCCAACGCAGATGATGGGACGCAATCTGATGCTACATGAAAAAATGTATTCGATGACAAACGAAAAATGGGGTAGTGGCTTCAGGCTACAAGTGTACAACGAAGTTCGATGAGTCCGTACTGAATTGAAACAGCACATCCCGTCGTTCGTTGTCAAAGGCGGATACAGGGCGTTTATCTCCTACAACGGACAACCCTAGACATGTTCGTACTGTAACACTACGGATCACTTTCGTCAGAACTGCCCGAACAGACGGCGTCCTGTGCAGCTCCCGCTTGGTGGGGATGGTACACAGGCGCAGCAAATTTCGTATGCGTCGGTAGCGTTAAGTGTCGTTCCACCTCAGCCCACGCCCACACCCTGTGGCAGAGGCCACACGCGAGACACCCGTAATGCCAGCAAACCCGGAGAAACCCATAGAGATAGACGGCAATGCGATGGAAGTTACTGAAACCCATGTAAAAGCCGTCATACCCGAAAGAATGCCGAATGCTCCCCCGCGTGATACAGCGTCACAACGCGAAACCGTAACTAGTGATATTGTTGTTGCTGGTATCAACCCAGAGACGCGTAATCGAGAAGTAATTACATCCGGAGTTTCGTGAAATTCGGACGGTGGGCGCAGTTCGGCTGCTTTGTTAGTGACTCGAGCCTCCAAAAAAGATTGTGGTCCGTCCGCAGGCCAGTTCCCCGAGCAAGCGCTCCAGTAGGAAACAATGACGCGGGCGCGGTAATGCGAATGCTGAATCAGAGCAAAAATGCCCCTTTGCTGTCGGCCCCGTAGATTTAGTTCTTTCTATCGAGACAGAAGCGGAACGCCGACATGACGCAGTAGTGCGGCACCAATGTTCTTAATAGACAAGGGAAAGAACTGAGCACACAATCGTCTGTAACTGAGGCCTTGACACCCGTGCCAATAAAAAGGAAAGCAGAGGAAGTACACGAGCGCGGTGCCCGCCCTACGGCCCAGCAGTGTGCGATTTGTGATTTTACCAGTGGGGGGGGGGGGGGGGATGTCTTAGGGGGTTAGTATAATTATATGTATATGTTACTAGCTTGGACCGTGGCGTTACCCATGGTTAAGTAGTTATTTATAAATAGATTTTAATGCCGAAACTCACTATTCACGTGTATGCACTATCAGAAAAGTCATCCCTTGTTGTATCTTTAAAAGTACATTATAGGTAAAGCTTATTTACAAAATCATCTACATACCGGTATACGAGGGGCATTCAAAAAGTAAAGGCACATTTGTGAAAAGCTGTACTTATTCTGATGACAGAAAACTGAAACATGCGTTATTTTTCTACGTAAGCTCCCTGGACTTCAATGCAGTTTTTTTATTTCATCAGATAATACGTATATCGGTTGCATCTGTAACCAATTTTGCACAGCAGCAATGACGTTTTCATCACTTTCAAATCTTCTTCCCTGTAGTGCTTCCGTTAAGGGTCCAAACATGGGAAAATCGCTTGGAGCCATGTCTGGACTGTATGGTGGATGTTCCAGCACCTCGAATCTCAACTCCTTTATTGCGTCGGCTGTCCGTTCGGCAGAATGTGGGCGAGCGTTATCTTGTTGCAGGATGACACCTCTTCACAGTTTTCCTCGACGTTTGGATCTGATTGCAGGTTTTAGTTTCGTACGCAACACATCACATGCACCATACAATACAGACCTGGCTCTAAAGCCTCGTTTACGCTGGGGCGACGTCTTGCAACATTGTGGCATGCTACGGAAATGTGGCGTGCGTCGTCTTGTCATTTAGTTCTACGTGTTTTGAAATGCTTAACTACTACATAACACTTTTTCAAAATTCATAAGCAATCATATTAATAGTATTAATAGTAAACTTTCAGTGTTCGTCTCCACAAATTTAAATTATATGTAAAGTTTTACTCCAGTGCGTGGGAAATAAACATCCCAGGTTGGGATGCATAAACCAAAACCAGAGGAGGGGATGGTCTGATGCAGAGGGGGGGAAATCCCCCCATTCCCCCCTGCAAATCGCACACTTCGGCCCAGGTCCCGAGAGATGACAGCCGTGCAGACCGTTGTGCAGGTGGACTCACCGCACGTTGTACAGACGTAAGTATGGGTGGATATCACCGACGACCCCCCCAACTCGGGTCACCAACTGCTAAGAGGTTGGTTCGAAGAGGTCGTTACTGAATCTGGCTTTTAATTAGTCGTAATATAACTTCAGTATGAATAGCAACCCAAATTCTCCGTTTCAAAACACATGCGGCGTTAAGCCAATGTGAATTGCATCCTCCTCTCTCTTCTATCCTTTGTTTGTCTTCTCTCTGTGCTTGCAATGCCTATCAATTCTGATGCTTAATAATAATAATAATAATATTTCCTTACATCAGGGCGATACCTGACAATTTGTCCCTGTTCGGGGGCCACATCTGATGTAAGGAAATATTATTTTTATTATTATTATTACTCATCAGATTGAGAAGGGGAAGCAACAAATATTTGCGTGGCTTCCTTTCCCGTTTATCAAGTGCCGCGTACCATTGTGGAACAGCGAGGCTTTGTGCGAGCGATTACTATTTGAGAAGTTAAGTTTGCTAAGAAATTGCCGGACGTCACTGGCCCTGAAAATGTACCTAAGGGCCAGTTTACAACAGAGTTTGAAGAATATTACAAGGGGGGAAATAAAATTAGGATGTTAATGCCGGCCTCGACTGTTCTGTCCACAGAATGACACGTCGGACACGGTTGGCTCTGTGAAAAAACCTTGGCACATAGAAAGTAAATGATTAAGGTTGTCCAACAACTAAAGCAAACACAAATTTAGAGTAATTGACACTACAATTACGAGCTTGGATGTGAAACACATATACCATGTTAACACTCACGTCAATAACAATGACAGAACCTGAACGGTTTTCTTATGTCCATAAAAGTTTATAAATCACGTAACAATGTCCATTCATTAACCACTCTGTGTTTTTCACACATACTAGTCTCACATGTAACAAAATAACTGCATATCTCTGTAGATTTAAACAAATTACAAATCTTATAATGACGCCTATATAATGGTGTGTCCGTATTATACAGGAGATAAAAAGAGAGTGATATCGTCCGACAGTGGACAATGGGTTGCGCGCTTGTTTTTTTGTAATATAATAAATGTCTTCAGAGTCTGTCTTTAATATCGATGTTTCTATATGCGCGCTGAATCAGTCTTTAGTTTCTTAGGCGCGTCAGTGGCGCAGGATTCATTTCTCCTTGTACATCGTCAAAATACATCATTACAATGCGTAGTTCAGTATTATACACTGGAAAATAAATGGCTCTTGGCCTCTTTCATTACTCAAATCAGTGTTTCATGTGACGAGATGTGGCGGTGTGAAAATACATCTCACAATTATAAACAGATAAAATCTTTCTCTGTTCTAACCCTAAACGTTAACAGTATTTCGGAGTTGCACAAAGTATTATCATTTACAGACTTCCTGCATTGTGGTCATTATGACATAATTTTACTTCAGGAAGTAACTGCAGACGTTTTTAACAACGTAAACGGATATGACGTCATCTGTGACGTCAACAACAATGTCAAATGTGGCACCGCTGTGTTATACAAAGACTCGCTAGCACCTGACAATATTCAAATGTTACCAAACGAGCACGTGATGGCGTGTGATACACAGCGGGTAAAATTTATCAACGTTTACGCACCCTCGGGCACAGATAATAGACTGGCACGCGCTGCGTTCTTTAATCACGAAGTCGTTCACCTTCTGGCTACGACCCGTCCCATCGTCCTCGGTGGTGACTTCAGTTGTGTGATAGCCACTGCCGATCAACGTCCTACGGCCATAAAAAGTCCAGAACTCGTGGATCTCATAGCCACCAAAGAACTGCAAGACGCGTGGCTTCGATTTTACCCAGCTACTACACAATATAAGTCTGTATACAATAGACAAGCTAAAATGCTTCGTTCCTTGCTTTGTAAATAGAACTGCCTTTTCCTGCTGCCACTTTATTTATCCTAGACGCGTTTTGCCTTTTTCTTGTTCTAAGGCATCATCAGTGCGATCTACAACGATACAGTTTTGTTAGTTTTAGATTATTAAACAGTTCACGTCGCGATTATTTTTGTGAAAAACTAATTACTTACGATTGGCTGATCTGCGTTTCCTCACATCTGGTCTGGAGGTCGCACTACCACTTTATTACTGACACACAGTACTGGCCATTACAATTGCTACACCAAGAAGAAATGCAGATGATAAACGGGTATTCATTGGACAAATATATTATACTATAACTGACATGTGATTACATTTTCACGCAGTTTGGGTGGATAGACCATGAGAAATCAGTACCCAGAACAACCACGTCTGGCCGTAATAACGGCCTTGACACGGCTGGGCATTGAGTCAAACAGAGCTTGGATGGCGTGTACAGGTACAGCTGCCCATGCAGCTTCAACACGATACCACAGTTCATCAAGAGTAGTGACTGGCGTATAGTGATGAGCCAGTTGCTCGGCCACCATTGACCAGACGTTTTCAATTAGAGAGAGATCTGGATGATGTGCTGCCCAGGGTAGCAGTTGAACATTTTCTGTATCCAGAAAGGCCCGTACGGGACCTGCAACGTGCGGTCGTGCATTATCCTGCTGAAATGTACTGTTTCGCAGGGGTCGAATAAAGGGTAGAGGCCAGCCGGGGTGGCCGAGCGGTTCTGGGCGCTACAGTCTGGAGCCGCGCGACTGCTATGGTCGGAGGTTCGAATCCTGCCTCGGGCATGGATGTATGTGATGTCCTTAGGTTGGTTAGGTTTAAGTAGTTCTAAGTTCTAGGGGACTAATGACCTCAGAAGTTAAGTCCCATCGTGCTCAGAGCCATTTGAACCATTTGGAGGGTAGAGCCACGGGTCGTAACACATCTGAAATGTAACGTCCACTGTTCAAAGTGCCGTGAATGCGAACAAGAGGTGACCGAGACGTGTAACCAGTGGCACCCCATATCGTCATGACGGGTGATACGCCAGTATGTCGATGACGAATACACGCTTCCAATGTGCGTTCACCGCCAAGTCGCCAAACACGGATGCGACCATCATGATGCTGTAAACAGAACCTGGATTCATCCGCCGTTGGGGTCCAGCACGGCGTTCCGTATTTCCCTCCTGAATCCACCGATTCCGTATTCTGCTAACAGTCATTTGATCTCGACCAACGCGAGCAGCAATGTCGCGATACGATAAACCGCAATCGCGATAGGCTACAATCCGACCTTTATCAAAGTCGGAAACGTGATGGTACGCATTTCTCCTCCTTACACGAGGCATCACAACAACGTTTCACGGGGCAACGCCGGTCAATTGCTGTTTGTGTATGAGAAATTGGTTGGAAACTTTCCTCATGTCAGCACGTTGTAGGTGTCGCCACCGGCGCCAACCTTGTGTGAATGCTCTGAAAAGCTAATCATTTGCATATCACAGCATCTTCTTCCTGTCGGTTAAATTTCGCGTCTGTAGCACGTCATCTTCGTGGTGTAGCAATTTTAATGGCCAGTAGTGTACAAGCAAAGTGGCAGTGCCGCTCCTGTCCCAGGTTTTGGAAACTCTGTGCGAGACATCTCGCGGCGACAGGTTTCCGCTCTGGATGTGCGAGCTACGTGGCTGCGTTGCCTGCAGAAAGTGAACAACCACAGCTCAAAACTCAAGTGGTGGGCTGCTTATGCTAAGCCGCATATCAGGATGCTCGCACAATGCGACAGTCAGGAGGTATCTCTCTGGACACGGCGAACGCTGGAATTTTACCAGCAGTGCCTGAAAGATGCTCTAAATGCACCTGTGGGACTACATGACAAACTGCGCCTACTTTTAAATCGAATTAAATCCTATATCCTTCAAATTCATAGTGAAAGAGCGAAAAGGATCTTAGTCCGAATTCACCCCATGTGTGCCCTAGACGACGAAGAACCGTTTCACCTCGCATGTGAAAAAAGACGGGCGCCAAGAAAACACGTAGCATCGATTATAACCGCAACTGGTGATCATCTCTCACAGAAATCAGAGATCGTCGCACACATTACGGCCTATTATAAGACTTTATACAGGGATGTTGAGGGCAACGACGCTGCACTGAATAGCCTGTTACAAGACCTGCAATCCGACATTTCGGACTCTGACCGTGGGGAATTAGGAGCGGAGGCGTCGGTACAAGACAGGAAATCAGTGTTACAAACAGGCTCTAAAGGGAAGTCTCTAGGGCCTGCTGGGCATCCAAGAGAGTTTTATCAGGTCTTCTGGGATATCTTAGGAGACAAATTTACAGACATGGTCAATGAAATAATTCGGAGCATTGAAGTCCCTGCTAAATTTCATGAAGGTCGAGTTGTGCTTGTCCCGAAAATACGACATACGTGCCATATTCAAGATTTCCGACGCATTCTGAACACGGATTGCCACAAGCTGTCTCGCATTGAGGATGAAATGAATTATGGACAACGCCTTAGCCCCTATCGAACATGTGCAGTTACACGTCGCAACATCTTCCATGCAGCCTCTGTGTATAGTAGAGATACAGGAGCACATTCGACATGTAGTGGAGTGTACTAGAGACTGTCACTGACAGATACACTTCTCTATTATCAATTATGTAGCGCATGGAGATGACGCTGGGGCTTTCATCGGTCATACTGCCGGCACTGACTCGATTCGTCGCTCTCTCCAGCAGTACGAACTCGCCCTTGGAGCAGTGATCAACAGCCGTAAAACAGTGCTGCTTCTCCTGGGACTGCTTGAAACTAACGCAGCTACGCATTGGAGAACGCTCCTCAATTCCATTAAGGGCCTTTGCGGAAGTCATTCAACTCGGCGGCTAAATCTCCATGAAAAAGTGACAGTTATCAACACCCTGCTTCTCTCCGAGGCCTGGTACC